>NC_136382.1:149691224-150971719 GCF_965140285.1 Lepidochelys kempii | reverse complement strand
TACAGCTAATTACTGAAAATTGTACTGGTAATAAAGATAGTTTAAGCTACGATGCAAGATCCATTTTTTCATACACTTAGCATTTTTAATGCTGATGTGAACAATGTATACATTAAAAAACATGAAATGTTTCATATTAAGTGTAGTGCTCCAATTTTTAATTGTGCAGCTGCAAATATTAATGAAAACTGAATTAGTCTTGTTAGTGTATGTAAATATATTCTATATATTTTATTGGATTGCATTTGGTTTCTTTGAATCAGAGCTTCAGTTAATGCAGATAATTTATGGATCACCTCGATCTCACTCATACATCCCAAAAACGGGCAGTAAATTCAGAAATGTTGAGTTTATCTGAAGTTAGTTAAGCCCAAGCTGCTAGCAAAACAGTTAGGTGGATGCTGCCAATTCTGAAAGAGTTTTTATGGGCTGTCAAGTGATTAAAACAATTAATCGTAATTAATCGCACTGTTAAACAATAATAGAATACTATGTTTTTAAACATTTTTGGATGTTTTCTATGTTTTCAAATATATTGATTTCAATTACAACACAGAATACAATGTGTACAGTGCTCACTTTATATTCATTTTTTATTACAAATATCTGCACTGTAAAGAAGAAACAGTATTTTTCAATTCACCTAATACAAGTACTGCAGTGCAATCTCAATCATGAAAATTGAACTTACAAATGTAGAATTAGGTACAAAAAAAGTGCATTCAAAAACAAAACAATGTAAAACTTTAGAGTCCAAGTCCACTCAGTTCTACTTCTCGTTCAGCCAATGGCTCAGACAAACAAGTTTGTTTACATTTTCAGGAGATAATGCTGCCCACTTCTTGTTTACAATGTCACCTGAAAGTGAGAACAGGCATTCGCATGGCACTGTCGTAGCCAGCATCGCACAATATTTACGTGCCAGATGTGCTAAAGATTCATATGTCCCTTCATGCTTCAACCACCATTCCAGAGGACATGCATCCATGCTGAGGACAGTTTCTGCTTGACAACTATCCAAAGCAGAGCAGACAGACATATGTTCATATTCATCATCTCAGTCAGATGACACCTGCAGAAGGTTGATTTTCTTTTTTGGTGGTTCAGGTTCTTTAGTTTCTGCATCAGAGTGTTGCTCTTTTAAGACTTTTGAAAGCATGCTCCACACCTCATCTCTCTCAGATTTTGGAAGGCACTTCAGATTCTTAAATCTTGATTCGAGTGCTGTAGTGATCTTTAGAAATCTCACATTGGTACCGTCTTTTCATTTTGTCAAATCTGCAGTGAAGTGTTCTTAAAAAGAACAACATGTGCTGGGTCATCATCTGAGATTGCTATAATATGAAATATATGGCAGAATGTGGGTAAAACAAAGCAGGAGACATACAATTCTCCCCCAAGGAGTTCAGTCACTAAATAATTAACGAGTTTTTTTTTTTAAATGAACATCATCAGCATGGAAGCATTTCCTCTGGAACGGTGGCCGAAGCATGAAGGGGCATACGAACGCTTAGCACATCTTGAACATAAATACCTTGCAATGCCGGCTACAAAAGTGCCATGCAAATGCCTGTTCTCACTCAACATTGTAACTAAAAAGCGGGAAATATTATCTCCTGTAAATGTAAAGAAACTGGTTTCTCTTAGCGATTAGCTGATCAAGAAGTAGGACTGAGTGGATTTGTAGACTCTAAAGTTTTACATTGTTTTGTTTTTGAGTTCAATTATGTAACAAAAAAAAATCTACATTTGTAAGCTGCACTTTCACGATAAAGAGATTGTACTACAGTACTTGTATGAGATGAACTGAAAAATACCATTTCTTGTTTATCATTTTTACAGCGCAACTATTTGTAATAAAAAATAATAATATAAAGTGAGCACTGTACACTTTGTATTCTGTATTGTAATTGCAATCAGTATATTTAAAACTGTAGAAAAACATCCAAAAATATTTAATAAATTTCAATTGGTATTCTACTGTTTAACAGTGTGATTAAACCTGTGATTAATTGCAATTAATTTTTTTAACCATGATTAATTTTTTTCAGTTAATTGCATGAGTTAACTGTGATTAATCAACAGCCTAGTTTTTATTCTTTTGATTAAAATCTCAGTAAAATTCTATATGATGATACGCTCAGTTAATAGCTTTAACAAGACAAAGCCAGACTAAGAGCTGGTGAGAACCAAGTGGTCTGTTATCATTTAAAAAACTTTATTTAAATGAAAATGGTCTGCATACAGAAGACTTTTCTTTGCTCCCCATTCATTGTTGCTTTCCCTATGCTGAAAAGTGAGAACTATATGCGAAATAATGCATGACTAAAAATCTACCTTATTACACTGATACTTCTGTAGTCTCCAGTATCCTATATTGAAATGTTATTTTGTAACTTTCTACAGAAGTACCCTGGTGAGTTTCAACTAGTACTTAGAGGTATACAAGGAAGATAGTAGGTCAGTATCAGAGTAATGAATTATTTTTTGTCAAGATCCAAATTTCTTGGTCAACGTATAGTCAAGGTCCAGACTCCAGAGAAAAAAATATAAAAACAACAACAATAATGATGATGATAATAAGAAGTAGTAAATAACAAGATTTTGTGGTCTGTTCAAAAGCATCTGACACTCCAGATTTGGCCCACAGTCTGCCCCATACTAGGTTCTCTTTCCCCAGCAGTAAGACTTTATGCACTGGCCCTCCTCCCTACAGAGTACACTTCAAAGTGCAGGATTCTACTGGCATCAGTTTAAATGTGCATACTCCTCACTCTCTCTTTTCCTCCCCCACAAACTAAAGACTTTCTGCCTGAAGGAGTAAAAGGAAATTATCCAAGAGAGATGCATAAAGTGCAACTTGTGGGCCAGGTCCTGGTCACAAAATTCTACCATACAGCATGCAGCTGCCTTCATCTTTAACAAATGCTGCTGGCAGAAACTTCCTGTCTTCTTTACAGCCAACAGCTGCCAACCCCCAAACAGGATAAACTGACAAGATTTTGGAAACTAACTGTATTTTTAAGGGTTGTTCCCTATATGATGTTACAGTAGCACAATTAGGTTAGTGGGGAGAGAAGTCTAAATGCAGCCTTATCTTGTGTCAGCTGTTTAATAATCTGAGAATGTCAAAGGAAGGGAAAATTTCTTGATATCTCAGGTTACTTAAGTATTTACATGCAACAGGATCACACACACACACCATATGGAACAACCTATATATATATATATATATAAGCAATCAGTTAGAATTACTAATTTTCTTCATGTTGAGGATGATAAAAAAAAAAAAAGGATATTACCTCACCCATCTTGTCTCTCTAATTTTCTTCAGTTAATCTAACTCAGAACATTTATTTCCAGACAGCAGAGATTCAGTTATTAGTTTAGATCCTCCATGGAGAGAATGAACTAGACTCCAGCCTTAAAACAGGTTGTTCAGGAGTCAGAATTCTCCTTCTTCCCATTCATCATCAAGTCAAAACAAGCATGAGCATGGCTTCATGTTCTAGTCCTCCAAGTGAGAAAGACACACCACACAGCCTCCAACTGTGATTTGAAGACTACCAAACCAGTGTAATCATCTCTCTCTAATCCCAGTGTACAGAGATAAGGTAAAGGGAAAACATTTAGTGTACCTTCCAACTTCCCCATTTGATCCTCAAACACTAGGACTAAGGGAAAGATTTAATATGAACTGTTCAGTGGCCTTAGAAATACTATGCAAGTACTTCAAATTCTTTGACATCCCACCATAAGACAACAGTTGTCTCAGTTCCAGCATTCAGTTCAGTCAAGCATTTCAGATAAAATACATTACATATTGCAGCACAGTATCTTAAGGCCTCACCTCCTTGTTATTTATGAAAGTGGCTGTAATTTCTGTAATTTGCTACACTTATGTAAAACTATGTAGGATCATTTGGTTCCTGGTACATTACCTGCTAGTCAGATGAACTTTGCGCACTTATGCCTAACACTACAAACAATATCGATATATCTATCATATAGAGGGAGAATTCTGAAAAAAGAGTTGTGTCTACATTTTATAATATAAATGAATTTATACAAGTCAGTGTCTTTACCTGTTACCATATAATGAACCGAGAGCAGCAGAGCTGAGACCAAAAGGCCATGAATTTAAGCACTATCTTTTGCGTGCTTTGAGAGTAAAAGTTAGAGGTTTCTGATATCTGATATTATTATAAGTATTGATCTTGTAACCAGCAGGGTGGTGTGTTCAAACAGATGAAATGCATTATGAGAAGTATTAGTGTTACCAAAACTGAATATTTGAATCAGCCAAGTTAAATTCCTAACCAAAAGTCTTACAAGTAATTAATTAATCTGGTTTATTGCTGAAATTACACTGTCCTTTGATTTTTCATTCCTACAGCAACTAGAGGTTTGAGGTGTAAACTAGCAAAAAAAGTTATTTGGAGAACATTTGCTTCTTATGCAGCATTTTTTGTGCAGAGCACACAGTTTTCCCTGCAAGAGTACCTTGTTCTTTTACAGAGCATAAATTAACGTGGTAGCATTACAGCAAATGTCTAACAATCCATTAGCACCACAATAACATGCACAAGAGACTTTACCTTATTCTAGTCTAATCAGAAAATGGTTAATGTCTAAAAGAATGCATATGTTTAAAGTACTGTATGAGAAGGAATATGATTATTATGACATTAAATTGCTACACTGTACTGTTTATTTTAAATTATTCTATCATTTCATTTTTTTCTTTAAGTGCCTGGAAAAACAGTTAATACTCCTACCTCAGATTAGTCAGGGTTTTGCTCCAAGTTATGAAATATCAAAATAAACTATTTATTGAACTTTTCTGCTTCACTGCATATTAAAAGCATCTCAAGTGCCATTCATATTTGACTGCATTTAGGACAATAAGCTACGTTCCAATCTTCCACTTTCACTTATGTGCCCTAAATACACATTTGAATAAAACCACAGCCTCTGACCCTGGAAAGACAACTGGACTCCACACTGGATGAAGACAGGTTTCAGAGTGGTAGCCACGTTAGTCTGTATCATCAAAAAGAACGAGGAGTACTTGTGGCACTTTAGAGACTAACAAATTTATTTGGGCATAAGCTTTCGTGGGCTAAAACCCACTTCACCCACGAAAGCTTATGCCCAAATAAATCTGTTAGTCTCTAAGGTGCCACAGGTAGTCCTTGTTCTTTTTGCTGGATTATGAGTATTTTTATACTATTCAAAAGGATGTGCTAGGCAGCTTACAGGTAAACAGACGAAGAGCCTACCCTGAGGGGTTTATAATGTAGAATTTAGACAATTATTTGTATTACAGGATCAGGGCCCCTGTAGTGGGGCAGCTGCCCCACTCCCACAGAACAGGGGTTAAAAGCAGCCCAGGAGCAGGGCTGTGGCTAGGAAAAGCAGTGAACATCTGAGTGAGTAGCTGACCACAGGTGTAGCCAGCTTAATTAGGGCCCAGATGGCCCTTGTAAGAGGGCTGGGGGCAAGGAGTTGGAAGAGTCTTACTCTCTAGCCCTGGAGTGGGAAGGGCTAGCTGTCTGGGAGCAAGATACCTGAAGTGGAGCAGTGCTGGGGAATAGGGCAAGGGAGTTGGGGAGCTCCAGCCTGGTAAAACCCCAGGCTGCAGGCCTTGTTGGAGACCTACAGAGGTACTGGGGCTGCAGAATTTCAGCTTGGGAATAGGCAAAGGCAGAGGGTCCTAACCCCTTGCCAATGATGAGTGGCCACTACAGACTCAGACTTTAAGGTCAGAAGGGACCATTATGATCATCTAGTCTGAACTCCTGCACAACGCAGGCCACAGAATCTCACCCACCCACTCCTCTAACAAACCCCTAACCTATGTCTGAGCTATTGAAGTCCTCAATTCGTGGTTTAAAGACTTCAAGGTGCAGAGAATCCTCCAGCAAGTGACCCGTGCCCCACGCTGCAGAGGAAGGCGAAAAACCACCAGGGCTTTCACGTGAGCAGGGGCTAGATGATGACTGGCAGTAGCCACTGAGGCAAGGTGGGCAAACTACGGCCTGTGGGACTGTCCTGCCCAGCTCCTGAACTCCTGGCCTGGAAGGCTAGCCCCAAACCCTCTCCCGCTGTTCCCCCTCCCCCGCAGAGCGCCACATCACCAGCGCAAAGCTCTGGGCGGCTGGGCAGCGCAGTTGCAGAGCCGCGGCCTGACCCGGTGCTCCAGGCAGCGTGGTAAGGGGACGGGGGGGTTGGGTAGACAGCAGGGGAGTTCCGGGGCCTGTGGTCAGGGATCGGGGGTGTGGATAGGGGTCGGGGCAGTCAGAGGGCAGGGAACAGAGGGCAGGGGTTCTGGCGGGGGCCAGTCAGGAATGAGAGGGGGGGTTGGATGGGGTCGCAGGGGGAAGTCAGGGCTGGGAGGGGTCCGGGGGGGTCAGGGGATGGTGGATGGGGCAGGAGTCTTGGGGGAGCCGACAGGGGGCGAGAAGCAGGAGGGTCAGATAGGAGGCGGAGGCCGGGCCACACCTGGCTGTTTGGGGAAACACAGCCTCCCCTAACTAGCCCTCCATACAATTTTGGAAACCTGATGTGGCCCTGAGGCCAGAAAGTTTGCCCACCCCTGGCTTAGAGGGTTGGGGGTCTCCCCTGGGAGGGGAGACACAGAGCGAGGGGGTACTGCTGGGGTAGAACCCCAAGGTAAACAGCACTGGGGTCCGGGAGGGACACGGGGCCAGCGGCAGGTGAGACACTGGCCTGCAAAGGGCACTCCATACGCTGGAGAGCTAATTCCCAAGACAACCAGCAGGAGGCGCTGCACCGGTGAGTCTCACTTCGCTACAGCCCCATTACGCTAGGCGCTATACAAACATGTAGTTTAAAAAAAAATAGTCCCTCAAGCAGCTGACAATAACAATAAGAGGCAATTGGGGGATGAAACAAATTTAGAAAGGGGAGGGAGGGTGAGATAATCGTAATTATGAGCATGTTTGTGTGTGAACTAGCAGCACATACAGTAGAGGCCATCCCAAATATAGGCAACAAATGAAAAAAACACAAACAGAAGGGGTGGGGTGGGTATGGACAGAATATGGATACTCGATTTATGGACATTTAGTAAATGTTTATTTTTAAAACATATTTATAGTCTTTACTCACTCACTGAGTTATTAGGAGGGGTTTTAATGCAAGGTTGGCATTGTTGACAGAGCAGAGGAGGCAAGGAGGACATGAAAGGAAGAGAGAAAGTCAAAGATGTAAATGGCCGTACATAGTGAAGGGCCTTGAAAGCACGGGCATGCAGATTCCTTGCAAGAGCGGGGCCAGCCAGAGTAAATGAGGAATCCAATTTCCCTAATGCAACACACTAAAGTTACATTATGCATGTGCAATGTGGCTCACCATACCTGGAGTCTAACAAAGCTTCCAGCAAACTATTAGAGGCTTAATTTCCTGTACTACTCAACTATTTAGTAACATATTACAAGAGCATCTGATGCAGAACCTCCATTCGCTAACTGAAAGGTTCTTTCCACCATGGAGGCTTCATAGAATCATAGAATATCAGGGTTGGAAAGGACCTCAGGAGGTCATCTAGTCCAACCCCCTGCTCGAAGCAGGACCAATTCCCAGTTAAATCATCCCAGCCAGGGCTTTGTCAAGCCTGACCTTAAAAACTTCTAGGGAAGGAGATTCCACCACCTCCCTAGGTAACGCATTCCAGTGTTTCACCACCCTCTTAGTGAAAAAGTTTTTCCTAATATCCAACCTAAACCTCCCCCACTGCAACTTGAGACCATTACTCCTCGTTCTGTCATCTGCTACCACTGAGAACAGTCTAGATCCATCCTCTTTGGAACCCCCTTTCAGGTAGTTGAAAGCAGCTATCGAATCCCCCCTCATTCTTCTCTTCCGCAGACTAAACAATCCCAGTTCCCTCAGCCTCTCCTCGTAAGTCATGTGTTCCAGTCCCCTAACCATTTTTGTTGCCCTCCGCTGGACTCTTTCCAATTTTTCCACATCCTTCTTGTAGTGTGGGGCCCAAAACTGGACACAGTACTCCAGATGAGGCCTCACCAATGTCAAATAGAGGGGAACAATCACGTCCCTCGATCTGCTGGCAATGCCCCTACTTATACATCCCAAAATGCCATTGGCCTTCTTGGCAACAATGGCACACTGTTGACTCATATCCAGCTTCTCGTTCACTGTAACCCCTAGATCCTTTTCTGCAGAACTGCTGCCTAGCCATTTGGTCCCTAGTCTGTTCAATTCAGTCTTTGTTTATTTTAAGTCTGCTTGCACTCCCTATGTTGTTATATTTCCTTCTAACACAATGTAGCAGCAATACTAACTTGAGTTTAGATAGAACAGTAATTTGATGTGAAAAACCTAGGTTTTTCACATTTAATTTTTCTCTTCAAACACCAGAAAGGGAGACAAAACAGCTCAAAAAACAAGTGATGCTACAAAGGCAAAATGAAGGTGACCACAAACAGTGGGACTATATCACACTAGAGTCAGAAATATAAGTGAAAGTGATAGCTGTATTCCTGGAAGTACTTGTATTCATCCTGTTTCTTGGATGACGAGGAATCTGGGTTAAACTGCATAAAAAGTTGCTCACAAATATCGTATTTAACTTTTGTGCAACTACTGGACACACAACATAGAACATACTTATTTTTTCTCTCAGTATCAAATTTGATGACACTTGTGCTTTTAGGTAACTTTCATCTTCCTTCTCCTCTCAAGAGAAACTTCCGTATGAGTAAAAATATCAAGTCTTCTCCCTTGTGGCTATTTTACTCCCTACATAATCTTGTGAGATTGATATTTTGGCTCAGGAAATCCTTGCTTCATTACCAGGATGCCCTGATTTTAGTATATTCAGCTATTACTAAGGGAAGTGCAGCAATGCATAAGAGTAATTGCTAAACAGAAGCAAACAAGAAGTTGGGTTGAACAATGGGATTAACAGGAGAGTTTTTACATCCAAAGTCTAAGTAACTAATAATTCCAAAGGTAAATATTTGAAAAATAGCAAGACAATAAATGGATTTATATATGTGAGCAGAAGTATCTATAGGAACTCTCTTAGCCAGGCTTCTAATATAGCTATTCTGAAAACAATGTCATTTCCACAGCACCGCATGCTCCACAGTAGTTGTGCAATGCTGAATGGATCGACTGGGTGATGAAAAAGTAGTTTCCCTAGCATCTAAGAGCAAGTATCTCACAATACAAAGACATGGTCTGGGTTGTCAGCTGTTGAAAAGTAACTTACTGTACCATTTTTGCCACTCACCAGTAACAGGGTCAGCACAAATTCATGCAAATAAATCTAGCATATTCCAGAAGTCTTGAGGTCTTTCTGAGTGTAGCCTTCATCGATTTGAGATCTACCATACCGTTCTCTCACTAGAAGGGAAAACCTAAAACAGCAGCAAGCCATAAAAGAGACCCAGTTTGGGAATACAAACCATTCATAGAATCATAGAATATCAGGGTTGGAAGGGACCCCTGAAGGTCATCTAGTCCAACCCCCTGCTCGAAGCAGGACCAATTCCCAGTTAAATCATCCCAGCCAGGGCTTTGTCAAGCCTGACCTTAAAAACCTCTAAGGAAGGAGATTCTACCACCTCCCTAGGTAACGCATTCCAGTGTTTCACCACCCTCTTAGTGAAAAAGTTTTTCCTAATATCCAATCTAAACCTCCCCCACTGCAACTTGAGACCATTACTCCTCGTTCTGTCATCTGCTACCATTGAGAACAGTCTAGAGCCATCCTCTTTGGAACCCCCTTTCAGGTAGTTGAAAGCAGCTATCAAATCCCCCCTCATTCTTCTCTTCTGCAGGCTAAACAATCCCAGCTCCCTCAGCCTCTCCTCATAAGTCATGTGTTCTAGACCCCTAATCATTTTTGTTGCCCTTTGCTGGACTCTCTCCAATTTATCCACATCCTTCTTGTAGTGTGGGGCCCAAAACTGGACACAGTACTCCAGATGAGGCCTCACCAATGTCGAATAGAGGGGAACGATCACGTCCCTCGATCTGCTCGCTATGCCCCTACTTATACATCCCAAAATGCCATTGGCCTTCTTGGCAACAAGGGCACACTGTTGACTCATATCCAGCTTCTCGTCCACTGTCACCCCTAGGTCCTTTTCCGCAGAACTGCTGCCTAGCCATTCGGTCCCTAGTCTGTAGCAGTGCATTGGATTCTTCCATCCTAAGTGCAGGACCCTGCACTTATCCTTATTGAACCTCATCAGATTCAAGTATTATATTTGCTGAGCTGTAGCTCACGAAAGCTTATGCTCAAATAAATTACATATTTGCTGATGATGTTTTAAAGAAAGTCATACTAGTGAACTGGTGGAAGTCACTTAAGCACTTGGATTCAGAGACTGTTGAAGTGATAATCTCACTTTTAACAGCAGTAGCTTCTTCTGCCGGTGTAGAAAGAATATTTTCTTCCTTTGGACTAATTCATTATAAATTGAGAAATTGTTTGGGACCTGAAAAAGCAGGAAAGCTTGTTTTTCTTTTCCAGATTATGAACAAACAGGAAAATGAAGGTGAAGACAACCAAGTTAGCTGCAGAAGCCAATATTTTAAGTTTCTCATGTTGACCTGGCTGACATAGTTGATTTAATTTTTGTTTTTTGTTTTTTAATATTTAATTTAACTATTTTAGTTAAAAACAATTTTAACAAAAACAAACCTGATTTTAAAAAACTTGAATGTTGAACTAAATTCAAAAATTCATATGCTTGTTTTGTTAAAATATTATATGTTTGCTGTTGAAGAAAAAATCCATAAAACCGAATGTTGTTTTAATTAAATAAAATAATTTAAATGTCTGTGTGGTGATGTTCTCCTCCTAATACAGAATGGCAAGAAAATCCTCCAAATATTAATGATTAACCTGTTGAACTGGAGATAGTTCACCTCCCAATGACTTCATAAATATCTGCTTCAATTACCTTTGGTAAATGAAATAACCAAACAATCATTCATTTTCTGATATAACTGAAAAACTAATCTGAAAAGTTTTCAAAATAAATCACTTTAAAAATGTATAGCGTGTACCTTCTAAAAATGAAACCTACATCTATCTCTGAGTTGTGAAGAAAATGTATTAAGATTATAATAACCAACAAGAATGCACTTTTATGTAGAAATCCATTATTAAATCCAGTCTTCCTGACTAGTGATTTAAATCATGATTTAAATCAATTTGATTTAAATCAAATCCACCCTGGTAGAACCTACTCAAGTGAAGGGGTGGAAGCCCTGGTATATAGGCATTTAAAACATGTACAAGATAAACTCTAGAGAATATATTGCAGGTATCAATTTTGTATTGGCTGGGACACATACAAAATGGATAAAATGACTGCAGTCATTTTATCTTTCCTAAATTTCTATGATTTCACCTCTAGGATTCTTGAAGTATAAGTACCCACCTAGAATAATTGCACTACACTGATGATTTAGAATAAAAATACCCACAGTTCCAAAGTGATTTCATGGAATACAGAGACATCCAAAATGCAGTATGTAACAAGGGAAAAAATTCTCTCTGTGATTAGAATAACTTGATAAGCAAACGCACACACAAATCAAGGAGTTAGCAACATGGGACAGTCTGAGGAAATGGACTAAAAATGAAGTGAACTTCTAGATGTATATCATAATAACTGAGGGCTCTTGGAAACTGGATTAATTGATGGATACAGAATTTAATTATCCTTAACATTTACTCTGGACACTTGAATCACAAGGCATGTAGAAGCTAATATTGTTTTAATAAAAAACTTTCAATTAGCTTTTCTTGTACTGCTGGTATCTTCACAGCCCGCCTTGACATGCCCTTTCTGATGTCTAGAGAGAACCCTAGAATTTCAAAACATGTCTATTTTTTTAATTAATTTCTCTAGTCCAGCCAACACAGTTCCAATTAAAGCGAACATTTTCCTCATTTTCTGTCAATGAGATTCATTTAGAGTTCAAGCATTCTCAAATATTTGCCTCAAATATAAACTGCAATAATTTTTACAAGGGATAAAAAGTCTTTATGTTAAATTGAATCTTTCTGGTTCTAACTGACAGCTAGCTGGCCATTTGCCTTTTTCTCAGTCCTAGTTAAGGTATCTTAACTACACATTGAAGTTAGTAAAAATTGTTATCAAGCTCTAGGTATATTAAACATACACCACAACCACCCACTTGTTTCCTTAGAACAGCAAAGGTACAAACCTATACTTCTCTCTAGAAGAGAGATGGAAAGGAGGAAAAGGCCCAGGAATATTATTTATAAAAAAAAAAAGAAAAGAAAAAGAAGGGCGGGGAGGAGAGGTAGACAACATTTTTCTTTGTCCCACCCATCACAGACAGGGAATGTTACTTTCCCCAAAGAAAGGGCCCAGGATAAAGTATGTTAACTACCTTGAGAGACTCAATTTATACTGGCCCTTCATTGAGGGCCCCTTTCACCACATATCACCACCTCATTCATGTACAGCAGTCACAGACACTGTGTGGATGAGGGAGTCAGTCACTTATACAATGCTGTTTGGGCAGGCAGCTACTAAGAGGGGAAAACATGCCAGGTTCATCTCCCATGTTACCTCCCTAATTTTCTCAGCTCTTACAAATCCAGTCAGTGAAAACCTTGAGCTTATTCACTGCCTTTCCTTAAGTGCACAATAATATTATTTTGGGGGTGGCAGAGTAGCACACAAGTATACCTCTTTCCTGTTCCGTCAACCATTTTAGAGTTTTATACTGCCATCTATCACCACCGTATCTGAGCGCCTTCCACATAAAATCAGTAGCAACAATGAAATCCCTAATAGATTTCATGGAGTGCCTGGCACGTCTCCCTTTTTGGGGTAAAAACTCACTGGGGTAGAATTTTTAGATATTTTATTAAATAGCAGCTGCCAGTGCCAATAGAAGCATTTGCAGCCTCTTCAGGCAGCCACAATTTCCCCAGTTGGTCTCACCCCCTGGAATGATATCAGAGTCTAGCTGAACAGAGCTCCTATTGAGCCAGAGGAAGTCAAAGGACATAGCTTCTCATTCCCTGATTTGGCAAAGCACAAATAATTAGGATACAATTCGATTTAAAACAAAAGACCAAGATTGGTCATTTACTCACACATCTTGACTAAAGAGGAGTCAAGGGGAGAAACTAACTCTAAAAAACTAGGTTTCAGAGGAACAGCCGTGTTAGTCTGTATTCGCAAAAAGAAAAGGAGTACTTGTGGCACCTTAGAGACTAACCAATTTATTTGAGCATGAGCTTTCGTGAGCTACAGCTCACTTCATCAGATGTTTATGTCCTTTATGCATATTACTAGTAAT
The DNA here is from genome assembly GCF_965140285.1 of Lepidochelys kempii. NCBI lineage: Eukaryota > Metazoa > Chordata > Testudines > Cheloniidae > Lepidochelys > Lepidochelys kempii. The sequence goes on along the minus strand of NC_136382.1, from coordinate 150,958,369 downwards.
AATGTTGATTATTAAAAGTGACTGGGCTTTAAAGATTCATTTTTCTTGTCACTATTGAGGTTCCATTTTCTTTTTGTATTCCTCAGCTTGAACAATGAAAGGAGTTAAGTTAGGTGTATTTTCAGGATCCATTTCAGGTTAATATTTAATTTCACAGGATTTATTTTTTAATTTTGGGATTATTTCCATTTGTCTTATTTTTTTCCATAGAAACTTGTTTTTAACAAAATTCAACTTTTAGGTCTAATTTACACTGATAGTGACTCTAATGTATTTTCATGGACTGTGAGGTCCCAACCATTTGGTTAAGGTCTCTCCAATACATTTGAAAAGATATGAACCGATCAAAATGGTGAAGCAGTGGATTCTGGAAGTGAAACTAATATTTGAAGTCAAACTTCTACTAAATATTTGAGATTGTAAAGGGTGGGAAAGGGTAGTAACATCGAAGTTTACAGTATATTTTAGAAACTAAAGCTTTCAAAGTTTAAAAAATTTTAACTCTGGAGAAAGTGTTATTTTTAGGAAGATTCCAAAAATTCAGAAATAAACTGTATTAGCAGTTGAATACTGAATGTGTATGTTCAGCAACATAGTCCTGGATGTCTGGAAATAAAGTAAACATTGCACGAACAAACTAAGAGAAGTGTCAGAAAGAGGTTGTCCATGTCTGATGAAAATAACCCAATTACTGAAATTACTTCTTCAGCCAATCTCATTTTTAAAAAACCGAACAGCTAAAAAGAAACAGATTTAAACATTAATCGAAAACTTTTACATCCTGCACCAGAAGTGGCTTTCAGAAGAGACAGCACTTTAATCCTTGTTACTGTTGAGAAGTGTCCTTCAAAATTCTGCTGCTTGTTCCGCAAGAAAAAAACCAACTTAATGCATGTACAAAAATTTCCATACCCCATGCATCAAAGTGTCAAAAAACTACCAAGGAAAGAAAAACTGACCTATATTTATGAACCAAAAAAGGTCAAGCGAAGCAAACTTTTCACTAGACTCAGTAGGTGTAAAATAACTGCATTCCCATTAAATTCTCACTGTGGAACACTGTGAATCAGAACACAGCATCAATACAGGCAACCTTTGCTATCACTTAAATTACTTGCTATATTTGAAGGTACCTCTCCATTTGAATACTTCCTTAGGAAAAGGACTGAACATCATTGCTGTATATGCACAGTGCTAGATTACAGAGAACTGCCCGCAGAGAAGGAGAATTCTCTCAGTCTTCATGGGTGTGTGTCTACACTGCCATATTTTCTTGCTCACGCAGCATATGCCTACACTGTATCAGGAAGCCAGCCTCCCAGCCTGACTTGTGTTAGTGGGGCTCACGCTAGCATATTAAAAATAGCTGTGTGGACATTGCGGCACTGGCAGAGGTATGGGCTAGCCACCCAAGTTCAGACTCAGGGCAAAGGCTGGGTCTGAGCTCAGGTCCCTAGCCCAAGTTTCCAGCAGTGCTGCAACAATCACACAGCTATTTTTAGCATGCTATTGCAAGCCCTGCCAGCGCAAATTTGTCTACCTAGGCTGTGAGGGTAACTCTCTACTACAGTGTAGACATAACCCTATGCGAGCAAGAAAACATGACAAGGTGGTGTGTTATATTGGACACCTGTATGATCTGTCGTACGTTTTGTCTATTTTATAAAATTGTTTGGTTGGGGAAAAAAGTATGAAAATTAAATTCATTCTGGTACGGATTACAGGCATTTTCATTATTATTCATTCAGTCCCACAAAATACAAAAGTAGCTCATCTCAAGTATTCCAACTACTGTGAAATGAAATATAGTACTATAAAAATAAGTAGATTTGCCAAGGTACATTTTTGGGTTAAAAAAAAAAAATGTTCCTAACATACCAATCACTCCCCTCCTCTGCTCCCTGCCAAAAAAAAAAAAAAAAAGGGGGGGGGGGAGCGTGGGAGGAAATGGTCTCCCAAGAATTATGTATTCTTGTCCCTCCAGTGGAAAATTTGGATAATGCAACTCCTTTGGACCAAATAATTATTATATAGTAAATATGTCTGAGCTCAAAGTAGCCCTTGGGATGTTGAAGGGACCTTTTTAATCCCCAAAGGTTGTGAATCATAAATTATGTAGGATAAAAGCTGGCGTCATTATCTATCTTGTCTGTATTTTCTCCATCACTGACATGGCTACAGGGAGAGAGTGGTACTTAGGGCTCCTCACACGCTATGGTAATATAAATAAACAATATATCACAGGCAAAGAAACAATTACATGTTTGATTGTTTGGAAAAGTGATCCTATCGCTTCACAAACTCATGCCCTATAAGTCTCAGGCTCAGTTTACACTGGAAAGTTATACTGGCATAGCTATGTTTGTCAGGAGTGTGAAAAAAACATACCACGGCCCAATTAAGGATGCTTACAAAACCCGCAGTGTAGGCACAGCTATGTCAATGGAGCTAACATCATTTGGAAAGGTGGTATTCTTCCACCAAACCCTTCCGTCGCTGTAGGCTGTATCTACTCCAAGGAGCTATGCCAACTGAGCTATGCTGGTATAGTCTCTGTAGCATAGACATACCCTCAGTGTCACCCGAGTTCCTGAAGATGTGAAACTGGTCTTTTGGCAATTTCCAGATACCAGAGCTTTGGACTACAAGTCTTACTGTTGGGCCCATTGGATCTGAAATCCCTTAAATGGATCCTCTATAGCAATACAGTGCCAACTTTAAACTCCGAGTTTTAAATTTTGGGCCTAAACTTTTCACTAATTAAATTATTGCAGTGTTACGGTACTGCATATAAATCAGGACACTGAGGTCAGTGTTTAGGCTGTATGTTTCTAAAAGTGTAGCAGTCTCATGGCCATGGAACTGGGAACCTTATTTTTGTAGCGTCCACAGGTGTTTTATGCTCCTCCTGTTGGCCCTGCAGCAGCAATTTACAAACATCCACTGACTGTCCTATCATCAGGTACAATGAAGAACAAACAAAGCTGACTGAGCCTTATAAGGTGCTCTCCATGTTAAAGGTGCGGTTCAAGAAAGGCAACACTGATTTCAGTTCTATTAAAAAAAAGAGGCAAAAAAACCCCAAAATGTTTACCAAACAGAGAGGAAAACTGGCAGGAAAAAATGCCAGTGTCAAGCTTCTAAGATAGTTTGTTAAATTTCCTACAGTTTTATCACAGCAAACAAAAGACATTAAAATCTTCTTTACAAGAGTACTTGACAGTATCCTTTAAAATAGTATTTGTTTAACTCTGCTTATTCCTAAATATCTGAGCTATTAATAATTGTTCCATGCAGCAGCTTTAGATGAACGCTAAAGATGTTACAGGAGCGTGATATGACTGATTCAACCATCCGTGGAAAGCTTTTAGGGAAAATATTAAAATATACCCACAGTACTACTTTGTATCTAGTAAAATAAAAGAAATAGTTAAAAGCCCTTCTACTCAAACAATGGCTAACTGTGCACTGAGTACAAACAATTATAGGCATTAAAACGGGAAAGTAACAGTGGATTGCCAGGTAAAATTCAGAATAAGTAATGAAAGGTAAAGTAAATTGAAGTGTGAATAATCCTTGCAGGCAGAGCTGAATCACTGCTCTCTCTCTCTCTCTCTCACACACACACACACCCCCAGCATACTCCGTTTAAAGTAGTTAGAATTGATCTGCAGGAGCAAAGAGTAAAAAAAGATCCTTTGCACTTTTTGGATAAGCAAGTATAGTAGGAACAGATTAAACTACTTCATCTGTGCCACCAGGGGAAGCCCTTCTATTAGTATGAGTTTCATGAGACTTTTCATAAAATGATTTCATTCACTGTCTTCAGTTATCAGCATCAGTAAGGAATAAGCTTCCAAGTCCACATAAAAGAATTACTTTAATACCACCTCGCTGTGCATATGCACTGTACGAGAGTTCACTTCACACTTATTTGCATAGCAAGCTGAACCTACTGCAAATGGAATGTCATTTTCTATTTATCACCCCAAACTCAGTAGCTAACCCAGCAGTTCAATTTCCACCTTTTTCAGCACCTAGACAGGTCAGGGATGGTTCACTTAAACCACTACATCTCTAGGCAAGAAAATCCTACATCCCCTCTTCCCTAACCATAACTAAAACCAGATGAAAGCTCCCAGAAAGTTCTGCATGGAACAAGTTCCAAAAACTTCCATATTAGTAACAAAGCAAGTAGAACAATGTGAAGTTTTTCAAAACACATTGTAGTTTCTGCTCTTACCTTTTAACCAATAGGAAGAAAACTTGGGTAGTAACATCACCTTGCTGCTAGCCTGTATGAATTAGTTTCCTAAAGGATGGAAGGTGGGGCATGAAAAATGTATTATAAATTAAAGTGGATAGGACCTTGACAAAACATGGCTGGGTTGCAGAGGCAAAACTGATTTAATTTTCTCGAAGCAGGGTTCAACTATGAAAAGTTTGGGAAAGGTTGCTATATGAAGTTAGAAGACAATCACTATTATAAGTCAGACTGTTTTTTTAAAAAGGCATGTTTAGCATCTTGCCGATCTTAGGCCAAGTCTACACTTAAAAGTTAGGCTGACATAGCTCTACTGGCCAAGGGTGTGAAAAATCCACCACCCTGACTGACGTAACTATGCCGACCTACCCATAGAGTAGATGCAGCTGTATCAATGGAAGAATTCTTTTGACGACATAGCTACCATAGTGCTGGGAGGTGGTGTTCCTATACCGGTGGAGAAACCCAATGTAGCAGTGAAGGCTGTGTCATAACCCCATATTGTAAATGGCATAGCATAGTATAGTCTCTGTAGTGCAGACATATGCTTAGACAAGGAGTGGCAAACCTGAGCCTCAGGAGGAGCCAAAATTTACCAATGTACATTGCCAAAAAGCCATAGTAATAAGTCAGGAGCCCCACATCAGCTCCCTCCCACCCCCCGCTCCTAGCACCTCACACCCACTGGCAGCCCCGCCAATCAGTGTCTCCCCCTCCTTCCCAACCAGCTGTTTCATGTGCGCAGGAGGCTTTGGTCGGGGACCAACAAGGGCATGGCAGTCTCAGGGGAGGGGGTGGGAAGGGACGGAGAGGGGGCAGGGCCTGTGGCAGAGCCAGGAGTTGAGCAGTGAGCACCCCCCAGCACATTGGAAAGTTGGCTCCTGTAGCTCCAGCCCCAGAATCGGTGCCTATACAAGGAGCATATTAACTTTTGAAGAGCCGCATGTGGCTCCGGAGCCATAGGTTGGCCACCCCGGCTTAGACTTTACAGCTCTTTTGGGCAGAGAAGAAAAGGACATGGAGGATATGGGGAAATATTGGGGAAGAGAAGACGGCAGAAAGATTTCCTGGATGTATCACTTAGAAAAAAGGGAAGACTGATTCATACTTAACTAGCTACAGTAAAGGTCTCTGAAAATATATCTAACACATTATATATCCAAGGTCTGCTAATTCCTTTATACTTTGGACACTAGAGCAGGATTCTCTAAGCGATGCCGCAATATAGTTAAAGTTTTTCCATTACTCTGAGTTGCTCCAATGTTAAAGCTGACCTGTCTGGGAAAGCAGAAATAAGCCTAAGAAAAATGAGAATGCAAGTGCACAAACCTCTCCCTTGAATGAATGCTACTTGTGGATCAGCAAAGACACACCTCCTCCACTGAACAGTGAATATTTTACAGGTACCTTTTTTTCCTCTTATGTTGCTCTCCTTCACCTAAATGACCCAGAAGACTTTTTATGTTGCTGCGTCATCCTCATTTTTAAAATCTTGTTAAAGTGAACCTTTCCTTTAATTTAAGTTTTTCTGGTCAATAAACCCCTTCAATGCTTTTAGAAGTATTTAAGTAGGAAGATGGATTGGTTTCTTAGCGTCTTAGGAGAGGACTATCATGGTAAAGATTAGGAACCTCTGCTATATATTCTTATAAACTCCTAAGGGTTTAAAACAAAAAACAACAAAAAGAGGGTTCTTCGGGCAGTGCAAGATGGAAGGGAAAGACGACCTTCCTCGTATGAAGAGGTATAGCAGAGCCATTCACTTTCTTCATAACCTTCAACTGGCAATAGAATCCACTTATTTTGCTACTGAGTCTTTGTAGTGTTTATTTCTAGCACAGAGTACTAATGACACAGCAGGAAAACATGGAAACAAACTAAGCTAAGCAAGAATGGGCCAAGTTAGACTCACTTATAGTTACCAGAACCCATATCTAAAACTACAAATATATTTTATATTAAATTATATATAATCAAACAAAAAAAATAGGTAATATACGCAGTGATTGTTAGGAAACTGAAATGGTAGCTCCGCTAGAACAGAAGTAGGTACATTTTTCCTACATGAAGAACTTTAAGGCTACTACATCAGTCCACTGATTGTTGAGCTCCACCCAAAATTCAGAGTAACAGCTGTGTTAGTCTGTATTCGCAAAAAGAAAAGGAGTACTTGTGGCACCTTAGAGACTAACCAATTTATTTGAGCATGAGCTTTCGTGAGCTACAGCTCACTTCATCGGATGCATACCGTGGAAACTGCAGCAGACATTATATACACACAGAGATCATGAAACAATACCTCCTCCCACCCCACTGTCCTGCTGGTAATAGCTTATCTAAAGTGATCATCAAGTTGGGCCATTTCCAGCACAAATCCAGGTTTTCTCACCCTCCACCCCCACACACACAAACTCACTCTCCTGCTGGTAACAGCCCATCCAAAGTGACAACTCTCTTCACAATGTGCATGATCATCAAGGTGGGCCATTTCCTGCACAAATCCAGATTCTCTCACCCCCTCACCCCCCTCCAAAAACCACACACACAAACTCACTATCTGAGTTTGTGTGTGTGGTTTTTGGAGGGGGGTGAGGGAACCTGGATTTGTGCAGGAAATGGCCCACCTTGATGATCATGCACATTGTGAAGAGAGTTGTCACTTTGGATGGGCTGTTACCAGCAGGAGAGTGAGTTTGTGTGTGTGGGGGTGGAGGGTGAGAAAACCTGGATTTGTGCTGGAAATGGCCCAACTTGATGATCACTTTAGATAAGCTATTACCAGCAGGACAGTGGGGTGGGAGGAGGTATTGTTTCATGATCTCTGTGTGTATATAATGTCTGCTGCAGTTTCCACGGTATGCATCCGATGAAGTGAGCTGTAGCTCACGAAAGCTCATGCTCAAATAAATTGGTTAGTCTCTAAGGTGCCACAAGTACTCCTTTTCTTTTTCCACCCAAAATTAGATTCCACATTAATGGTTAAAAAGTCTTGGAGAACAAACAACATATTAAATTTAAAGAATTCAAAGTTAGTTATGTATAAGGTCCTATCAAATTCACAGCGATGAAAAACGCATCATGGACCGTGAAATCTGGTTTCCACCAGTGAAATCTGTATAATTTCATGGGGGAGACCAGCGTTTCTCAAATTGGGGGTCCTGACTCAAAAGGGAGTTGCAGGGCAGTCACAAGGTTATTTTAGGGGGGTTGCAGTATTGCCACCCTTACTTCTGTACTGCCTTCAGAGCTGGGTGGCTAGAGAGCGGCAGCTGTTAGTTGGTTGCTCAGCTCTGAAGGCAGTGCCCTGCCAGTAGCAGTGCAGAAGTAAGGGTGGCAATACCATACCATGCCATCCTCACTTCTGCACTGCTGCTGATGGCAGCTCTGCCTTCAGAGCTGGGTTCCTGGCCAGCAGCTGCTGCTCTCCAGCTGCCCAGCTCTGAAGGCAGTACTGTTGCCAGCAGCAGTGCAAAAGTAAGGGTAGCAGTATTGCAACCCCCCCACAATAACCCTGTGACCCCCCCCACAACTCCTTTTGGGGTCAGGCCCCCTACAATTACAACACCGTGAAATTTCAGGTTTAAATAGCTGAAATCATGAAATTTAGAATTTTTTAAATCCTATGACCATGAAATTGACCAAAATGGACCATGACTTTGATAGGGCCCTAGTTATGCATTACAGATATTCCAAAACAACTCTATTGAGTCTCATCAAGCACAATAAAGATTAATCTCTGATCTCTCATTATGTGTGTGACCCTCTTGCACTTTGACTTGTGGGAGCATTTCTGCAGGAATGTTCCTAGTTATTTTCTAGCTTTCTTCTGATGACTTTAACAATAACTAAGAATAAGCTAGCAGCAGAAATGCAGCCCATACATTCATTTCCATCTCCTCCCTGGGTAACCAATTCATGACCTTGGCAATGCACTCAGGAACTGATATCTAGAGTCTGTTCCTCAATTTAAATCTCTCAGTTCAGAGCATAATACAATCTTGGTTGCACCACTGGTGTGACTGTCTCCTTGGTCCTCAATTCCCAAAGACCATATCAAACCCTGTCAGCTGCAGCAGGTATAAACACTGTGGTTACAGACACCCAACTTTCAATTATAAGATTTTATTCCCATACATTTAATATTAGGATGCACATTCATTTTACTTTGCTATTGGATTTATACTGATAGCCATGCTGGTGTCGCTGCAGCCATTATATTCTGTGCAGAACTGTATGTATTAATGCGTTACCACTAATGCAGCAGAGGGAAATATACTTCCTCAATGGTGATTCCTAACCATACCATATTATTTAAACTTGCAAGTTTAAATAAAGTTTTAAAATACAAAGACTTGCTTGCTGTTGAGGAGAAGGAGGAAGCGGTGGTGATGATGGGAGATAATAATTTACCTTCTATAACACATCCCATCTGAAGATCTCAAAATGCTTTATAAAGAATTAAATCTCCACCCCTCCCCATATTTGGAGTACTGTCCCATCTTTACCATATTTTACTCAGCTGAGGGTGTCCCCCACCCCACCACAGTTGAATGATGTATTAGGTTATTCATCATTGGTAAGTAGATTTTGAGCCCATCTTGCTACGTTTTCATGATAATTTGCAAAGCTGTATTATGTCTGTCTATTTTGCAGCTTGGGAAATTTAGGCATAAAGAGATATGATTTGTCCAAATTCACACAAGAAATATGCGACAAAGCCAGGAATCAGACAACAGGTCAAAGTCAGCTACTTATTTCATATATTTATCCTATCACTTACACAAAGGGAAGGGGTTTACAGTCAGCAGGGAGGTGCGTAAGGACACCCAAGTTGAAGTTTCAGTATACTGAGGTAGTAGGGAAGATGAATAGGGTGAATAGTTCAACGACTATGGTGGGAAGGAGAACTTATTATTTAACTTTAAAAAAACTTATGTCTTCCTTTACAAGTGTGTGCCTGGCTGAAATTCAGATGAAACTGATTCAAGCTCAGCCAGACCACTAATGTCTCTTTTCAACTTTGAAAAAACAGGAAGGCAATTTTATTATGTTTGTCATTGTTAATTTTGTTTTTTTTAATTCAGCTGTACAATGCCTTAACTATCTTGGCTGGAGCAGTGCAGGGTGAAGAATATAGTGATTATTCTGCCACTGACCGCACACGCAGCATTGCCAATGGATGTGGAACTTGATTTGCTGCCACATGCAACCTGTCCAGGCCTAAGCAGAAAATGTTTATTATACCAAATTATGCTCGATCACATGGTGGTTGAGGTAGGTGGAGATCTAACTGCTAGGATGAGATTACCAAAATAATTCATTGGCTCTACAAAGAGCAAACTAACTCGTGATTCCTTTCCTGAGAAAGTACTTGTGCATTTCTATTGTCTTCCTTACAAGTTCAGTGAGAGTAGACTGAAAGTATACAATTCGTTCAGCTCATCTGATGCAGTAAAGAACTGAGTGCTACAACCGTCAACCTGGGTGGTTTATTTATCCTGAAATATCTCCAAAAGCATCATTTGTATCTGTTTTTAAAAATCAGAATTTGAAAGTGTGGCTCTGTGCTTTAACATGTCTACCTTTACTAATGGTAGGTTTCAGAGTAACAGCCGTGTTAGTCTGTATTCACAAAAAGAAAAGGAGTACTTGTGGCACCTTAGAGACTAACAAATTTATTTGAGCATAAGCTTTCATGAGCTACAGCTCACTTCATCGGATGCATTCAGTGGAAAATACACTGTACTCCTTTTCTTTTTGCCTTTTCTAATGTGTATCTTGCTCAAATTCAGCCACTTCACAGATCTTTCTCTAGTTCACACCCAGGTTACTTCTCCATTAATATTATAAAAACACTGTAGTTCAAACAAGAGGAAAATAACTGTTTGTAGGAGGTTATGCTGCTGACCTGGGGATCAGTGTCTGGAAGTAACCTTAAGTAGGTGAGATTCCATCCTAGCTCCTAAGACTCATCTGAAATCCACAAAATAAAGTCTAGGCAAATATCAAGTACAAATATCAGAACATTTGCCCACGAGACATTTCTGAAAACTACTGCTGAAACTGCAGAAATGCCCCACACTGGAAGAATACTGGAATATGCATAACCCTTTCAGAGTAATGCCTGCATCTTGATAAAACGCAGAGCAGACATCAGTGTCCATGCAGTTTTTTTGCTCTTTAAGCAGTGTTAGTGTCTTTAAAAGCTAGCACAATCTATAATATAAATTGGCAGATATAAATGGAACAGTGACCCTTCAGTTTGATTCTCAAGTATGTTCCTGGACTCGACAGACAAATACAAACCTAGAGATATAAATAATTTAAAATTCAGTCTGACATTTAACTGACATATTTGTTTCCAAATGAGAGTAAAAATTAGTACTTGAAAATTCTTCCTACCCCAAGAGATAAAAAGCACTCCCCAGGAATCATCGGGCTTCACCTTTTGAACCAGATAAAGTAGATGTGGATCAGCATGTGCAAATGAGCTTAGACAAGGCCATCCAAACAAAACCTTAAAAATACCATTTGTGTATACTGCATGTTACTTTTATTTAACAAAAAACAGTCACGAAATTTGTAGTTCTACATTTTCGTTTCCTTTTCTTTTTTAACTATGATATAAAAATAAAATTAGATGGGAGAGAGGGGCACCTATTATTAGAACTTTACATATACCAAGAACTTATCAAGACCATTCTATAAATAAGACAAAGCCTTTTTGATTTTCATCAGCTCACCCCATATTCAAATGTGCCAAAAAATGTATTTCAGTATCTCTGATGCTTGTGTCCAATTCATCACCCTCATAAAGTTTACATTTATCCAGCAGACAAGTGGATTCTATAAGTCTTACTCACACACTATTTTAAGTATGGCCTCCTGGCCTAGATTTCTTTATTTCACACAAACTGAAAAATTACAGAGGATTGTAAATGAATAGAACTGACTGGTTAGAAGAACAGTTAGAGAAAAGGTTTCTCTGCTTGAGAAAAGAAATTTATGGGATTACCACATTTTCAAAAATAAGAACTGGATACAAAAGTATAGCTACAAGCTTGTCCTACACAGGACTTGTTAGGTACCCTTTGACCCTCAGAATTGCCACTAACTCCAATTTCCAAGGTCCTCCAAGTGGACCTAGAAAAGTCTCTCTCAGTCCATACGCTAACTCTCCCATACAGAGCCAGATTAAAAGGATATGTGGATCCGCTTGAGCTCTTGTATCTCTGTTATGAAGCCTTTGAACAGAGCTAGCATCAATGCCAGATCCAGAAGAGTTTCTATGGTTGCCCCAAGACACATTTGGCTGAAGCTACAGCTCAGAAGTGCAAAATCTAAGTTGACAGCTTCCTTCCTTACTGAGGTGTAACACTTTTGAGGGGGAAGCTCTTGAGAAGGCCATGGAGAAGACACTTGAGTTTTGCAAGAACACATCCTCTCAACACCCTAGACCAGTGTTTCTCAACCTTTTTGATACCGGGTCTAGTTTGTTGCCTTCCTAAACTGTATCAGGGAGATTTCAGGAACTGGTGCTGGTCCATGGACTAATTATTGAGAAACACTTTCCTAGATGACTCCTCACTAAATCAAGGGCCCCAGAGAAAAGGATTTACTAGATCTTCCACTCAAGTCATTTTGCAAAAAGCTCTTCTGTTTTGGGAGCTCCAGTTACTCCTTCTGTATAGCATTCTGGATACTCTGAGCAGATACTTTTGTCCACACTCTGGTCCTTCCTTTCAAGCAACCTTTATGAGTTTAGGCCAGCCTGATCCCAGTACTCCTCATGCCCCCACACCTGCTAGGCGGGCAATGCCAGAAGTTTACATGGTGATAACGAGATTTGTGCTGTGTCACCTTTGACTTGGATACCTAGATGAGAAATGGCATGCAATGGCTACTCCTTAGAACTCATTTATTTTGGCCCAGCCAAATTTCTAGCACTACTGTCGAATACAAGAAATTTTGGATAATAGCCATTCTTTTCCATTGTCCGGGAAGAAGGTAACCAAGAATTCTACTCCTGGTACTTCCAAGAACACAAATTTACTGGAATTTTCTTTGCATTCTGGACTTAACTCTTCTCAGCAGGAGATCTGCAGATAAATCTTCTGCAAGGAAACTCTCTCTATTGCCCCTGGTGAGATTCTGCACTTTCCAGGTCATCTGTCTCCATGTCTGAACCCACCCTAAATTCTGGTCACACTCTATTTCTTTTGAAAGAGATATGGAATTCTGGAAGAAGAGGACAGAACCTGTTGTTCTGCCATTTAGTTATCTTAGTATCTTAAGTATTTGCCAGACTTTGGCCAGAAAGTGCTTCAAACAGCATATTAAAACAAGCCTGTCTCTTGTAGCTTATTACTAGCTATGTCCATTTGGGTCCGAGGTTGCTATTTTCTTCTCTTAGCCTATCCATCACAAATTTTCTTGCTCAATAAAGTTCTAACAAAGGAAGAGAATGGGCTGATGTTCAATGTACTATATACCCTTAACTGACAGGTTTTCTGCTTCTCTGCATCCCGGTGGGGTAGAATGTGGTTTGTTTTGACTAGCTCAAGTAGGATGTTAGAAGTGGGAAACAACCAAAGGAATTGCCAAAAATAATTCTCTGAATGATGAGACCAAGTGCCATGATGGTGATGACAGTAGGAAACAGGAGAAAACAGGAGTATCTAAAACACAAGCTGTGTTCTTATGCTAAGTAAAGGTCTTCCTTAAAACTACAAAAGGTTCTGCTTGGTATTTTAGAACAATTAACACAAAAAACCCGAAACTAATTCAAACCATCCTTGTTTACACACAGAGTGGGAAGCTGCCAAAGCAATGAGCATCTAGAACACTCCACAGGGAGTAAAGGAAAGCACAAAAGAGTGGCAACCACTGCATTTGGCTTCAGAGAGCTCTGCTAGCATGAATTACTTTTGCTGCCTCGGTGAGATCTCTTTTGCTTTTGCTGATTCAGAACCTTTTCCCCTCAGATATCCAGATTGGTTGCATAGCCTCTGTTGAGAGCAGCAGCCTTTTGTAGAAATATTAATATTTTATACTTACCAAGGCAGCCAGCCATGAAGAACAGTTTTTCTTCAAAATTTTCCTTTGATTCTCTGTGACTCTCCCCCGATACTCAAAGTCAGATAAGTTACACAGACACCACTGGGGTTTTAAATCCTTGGTACATTCATTAATATTTTATAGGTTTAATTCTAAGTAAACCAAACAATATATCTCTATTAAAATATTTCTGTATATAAAAGAGCGTGGCTTAGAAGAACAGAGAACGGTTTATCACAGAACTTTGCAAAGGAGATCTTTCAAGGTATTAAGAAGCATTTATCCAAGGTTAATATTTCTTCTTTTAATATAACCAGACAAAGCAGACTCATAAAAAAACCTGCTTGCGTGTCTTTTGTTGTCTGATGAAGATCTCCACGTATGCATGCTATGTGCTTGTATAAATACTTTTGGGGGCAGAGAGATTTATGAAAGATAAACTCTGATGACTAATAAAAACAGGACCATCTGCTAACATATCGGCATTTAACAGCTGCCCAAAGCACTTGTTGAGTTCTAATTTGGTAAAATCCAGAAGAGAAGGGGAAGATGGACACTGGGGGGAAAAAAACCATAGGGACATACAATTTATATTGATAAACTCTTTGGAGCTGATGAGATCTGGAACTTTTGTCTTAACACACTAATGAATTTAGAGCAGCAGACCCCAAACCGTGGGGTGTGTGTCCCCTAAAGGGGTGTGGAGGAACATGGGGGACACTTTGGGGTCCAGACCAGCCCGCCCAAGGGGTCAGGGAGGGAGTACCATCCAGCCCAGCTCTGCCCCCAACCCTGGGCCCCGACAGCAGCTCTCAGGGTGGCACGGACAGATTGCATTAGAAAAGGGGGGCAGGGATGCGACATTAAAAGTTTGGGGACCACTGGATTTAGAGTTATTACGTTGGTTTAAAAGCTGAACTTCTGATTTCTGAGTCAAGGTTCACTAAAGAGGAACAATGGGTGCCTGTAAAAGGGATATATCAACTACATCACAGTCTAGACATAAGGGAAACAAAACTCAATTCCTCATCCATTCATAAGGTTTCAGTTACAGGTTCATGCACTAATGAACATACTAACTCAAAACATGCTTACGTTAGATTTGTAACTCTGCAACAGGCCACTCTGCTTGTGACTTGCACTGATTTATTAATAGCGAAACAAAACATTTAAGATCTCTAATTAACAAAAGACATGCAATCAAATTACAAATACTGTACATAACAAAATTTTAGAAAGTAAATTACTCTCTTGCTTAGCAGGTAAGACTTGAATTCAAGATTTTGAGCCCCCCACCCTACCCCAAAGAACTGAGGGGACCTAGAACAGAGCAAGTCTCCACACTGTTGAAGGTATCTGTCATTCTTCATTGTACAAAAGCAGGGAAAACAGATCTCTGAATGCTGGTTTTGGCAAATAAAAAAGGAGGAAGTGAATTCTGTATTAGTGTGCATGTGACTGGAAGCTCTTTCGGGCAGAAAACTGTCTCTCTTTGTTTTTACAGCATTCAACACATTCCTGGTTCTATCTTAGATAGGTATAGCCCCCATCACCTTCGTATCTGAGTGCCACACAATCTTAAATATATTCATCCTCACAAAACCCTTATGAGGTAGGACAGTGCTATTATCCCCATTTTATAAATGGGAAGCTGGGGGCTTCCAAATCCTAGACTAGTGCCCTAATCACTGGACCATCCCTTCTTCTCTGACTGGAGACCTATTTTTCCCACAGTACTGCTACTAATATTATTATTTGAGCCTATTCTATTCTCTATTATTTGAGCCTATTCTATTTAGATTCTTAAACAGCCTTCAGCTTGTGTATTCCAATTCACTGTTAAAACGCAAACCAGCATTATATACAGGGAAAAACCTTCAAGAACGCCTAAGAAATTCAGGAACCTATGTCCTCTTGACTTAGGCAAATAGGAGCTCACAAGTCACTTTGAACAGGGACCTACCTATTTTTGAAAATTTAACACGTTTTCTCTTTCTGATTGGAGGTTAATTTAATTATAAACAGCTTTGCATTGCAACTTTTACAGATTGCATGAGTGGAACACAATACTAAAGTGGTTTGGGATATGCTTCCCTCAATCTGTGGGCATCTAACGGCAATTAATGGTGATTGACAATATGCATATTCCTCTGGAGAGGATATGCAAATACCCGAAAGACAGCTCGTTATTTTAAGATGTAATCCAAACAAGAAAGTTTGTACAGAATAGGATTAGATTAAATCTGGGAAGGAATACAGGCAAGGAAAGGAAAAACTGGAAGTTATTTTTTGGTTCATACGGGAGTGAAATGCAACGGTATTTTTAAATGCGTAGGACAGATGAAATTTAGAAACTAAAGTGGACCTTTTGACTATATCTAAGTCTGAACACGTAAAGTTCATAAAGATGCATTTCTTACATTGGTGTGTACAGCAAGCCATTTTTCTTCATTATGTCTGATGTTTCATCCATTAAACTATGAGCTTCCTCGGAGGATAGAAATAAATTGCCAGTCTTGTTTATTGGGTGAGAACATCAAGAATAATTATGAAAAATTATAGGGTATCCAACAGACAAAATTCATCTTTCTTTAGGACAGCAACTCCCACCAGAAAGTATGAGATACTGGATTTTTTTTTTTTTTAAAAAGTCATGCTTAAAAGGCAATTGTCTTTTTCCAGGAAAGTCACAATGAACTCAAAGAATTAATAGATTTCGCAACATCACAATGCAGACGACTGTTGAACTTTCATCATAGATTCATGGGAGACAAGGAAGAAACAACTGCTAAAAATAGTCACAAAAATACTCAAAATACATAAACCTAACCCTAAAATACATTGTTCTTTATATATATAATCTCTTTACATGATCAGCAGTTAATGTGTGCATTCAATAACCCACTCATACAACATACCTTCCTGGTGAACATGGGAAGCCCAGTTTATGTTTGAACGTTTGCTATATTTTCTACAAGACCACAGAAGTTCTTTCCATTTGATTGCAATAACAGAATTTCATCTTGCAAGATGTTTAGGTCCAATTCTGCTCTTCAATTCATAATATCAACATAGTCAATGGAGCTGCACCTCCCTGGCCCAAAACGCACAACTTGACCCACTGTATACTCCAGGCCTTCGTGTACAGAACGCTTTTTCATGTTTGCATAATAAAGAACCCTTAGCGAAAGTTCTCTGCTTCATTCAAGTCCCATAGTGATCTCTTACCAAGGGACTATTAACAATCTAAGTCATCTTATTTGAAAAGGAAAAATTAATCGCTAGTCATTTAGGCCAAATAATAAATGACAAAACTTAAAAGAATACTGATGTCTTTTACAGTGTTACAAATTGCTGGATTCAAAATAGTCTGGCAACATTCTAACAGTGAACAATAAACGTCAGTGTCATTTGCTAGGCCTTGTGTCTAGCAGTTTCCTCCCTCCACAGCTGGTTTGAATGCAATTCAGCTTTGTTTTTTTCAAGTAACAATGAAGCCACTGTGTCTATAAAGCAAGAGAAATCTGGCCCTAAAAGGAATTTGAAATTGCTGCATTTTGAGTCCCCTATCAAAAAGCTTGTGACAAATCAGATTTCTTATTCTCACCTCCAGGATTAAATTTAAATACCTGTATTTGTACATAGCATCTCTGTAGGATGACAAGATGTCCCGATTTTATAAGGACTGTCCCAATTTTGGGGGCTTTTTCTTATATAGGCACCTATTACCCCCCAACCCCCATCCCGATTTTTTACACTTGCTATCTGGTCACCCTACATCTCTGAAAAATGCAGAAACACATTAACATGTGTCTGAGTAGTTGACAACAATTTAAGACTTAAAAAAGACAAACTAATTCTTTCATGACTGGAAGCAGCAACCTTAGCTCCTGAGGGGAAAGAGGTTGTGAAGAAAAGTGTGCTATCATTAAGCCCCTTCGTTTTCAGTTTAAACCGATTTTTAACAAAAAATTTGGGGTTTTACAAGTATTTGTTTCTCCCAGCCCGATTTTCGCCCTACTTTTGTATTATTCAAATATATAAAAAATAACTTGTGTTATTAAGAACATACAGTACATTGCATGAGATATATGTATTATAATACATTAGGTTGTGTGCATATACAAAGCTGCCTGTTGAAGTAAAGCTGTATATTAGTTTAGACAATACACAACAAACAAACAGGCACGCATGCAAGCTCTGAAACGCGTGCACATCTGAACATACTGATGAATCTCATGCCACTGCATATACATTTCAAGCTGTTAGCAGATAACGGTTTAAAAATCCGACACTAAAATGGGAAGAAAATGCAAATCTACATCAGAATATATTTCAGAACACAAGGAAGTATTCAAAAGTTTTATTGGGGGATTAAAAGACATATTGTTTTCTTCAACTCAGAGGTGGCATTGTGTTTTGAGTTCTGTTTTAGTTCTGCAGCAAACCACACTGAATTCTGTTAATCAAAGTATTAATCTGCTGAATACTTTCCCCCCGTCCTTCCGTTCACCAAAATAACCCCGATATTTACCTAGAAAAATTATTACTAATTTTTTCACCAATTTTCAGCTGTCTTTGTTGTAGTAATAAATACCGATAAATTTCCAGGAAAAATTAGAATAAGGCCCTTCATTTTCAGTTTCTATCATTGAATGTCAGACTCCCCAACAATTTAAAATGCAGCACTGATGACCTCCAAAAGAGCCTGTCATCTTTGGCTACGATGATGGATAGATAATGTGGGTCTTCAGGAAGGCGGTTTATTGGGTAAGCAACTCAGAGCTCTGCAGAAATGTGAAGGGGTAGGGAAAGGAAAGTGAAGACAGAAAAATTCTTACAGCAGAAATTCTTGGGAGGCGGGATAGGGCCCCAGACTAGTTCTTAATAAGCGTGCATTCTAGTCCCTGCTCTGAAACTGACCAGCTGTATGACCTTGAGCAAATCAATTTACCTGTGTGCCTGTTTCCCCTTTCATCATATGTCCATCTTGTCTCTTTAGACTAAGTTCCTCAGACAATGACTGACTCAGTACATATTTATAGAGTGCCTAGCATAATGGGCCACAATCTCGTTTAGAACTTCTAGGAATAAGTAGATTTCTGAATTCAGCATTTTAAAAAAACCCATATACATATAAGTAACATCCAAGTGAGTGCTGAAAGGCCTCTTTATTAGACAAAGCTCTTTAGCCTAAAACGTCCAGTTCTGAAAATATACTTTACATGCTATTTCTACCTAATTCAAAGGCAAGCAGACTAGGTGAAGCCTCTCCAACCCACATCCAACTGCCAGACTATTTCCTTTGAAAACCCCATCCTTGTAGTAAACTTTTTATATGCTGACTTTCATGGACAAATCATTAACCTTCTTCACATTATTTATCTCAGCTGGGATAATGTTTGATCTAATTCTAACAGATTTTCATTTCAGAACCAATCGTAAAACTCAGCAGGGTGCTATATACAACTTTAATGAGAGTGCTTTATCCAAGACGCCACCAATATGCACTTGTTTAGATCTACACCATTTCCTTTTTGGGCGGTAGGAATAGGAGGAGAGAGGTTAGTTGAGCAAAGGAAGAATTTAAAAAAAAATTGACACCTCCTTTCTGCTAACCACAGTGATATGACTACATATGAAATCTCACCTAACTGCTCATGGCATTTCTATTTACTTTTAGCAACCTCTATGCCAACTCTGTGCTCCTCTTTTATGGATGCTTTTCATTGCGTCCAGTGGCTTGCAGCAATTAATGCAGAGCAAGAGAGCAGCTCTGTAAACCGGCTGACAGCCGTTTAATGGGAGAGGTAGAAAGTGGTGGACAAGTCCTGGCAGCGTGCTTAATGGATACACAAACACCCACAGTCATCAGCCTGAAACGATAGTGGCAGAAAGTTAACTTAGAGCTACAAAACTCATTTAGTAAGGGGATCCACAGCAATCTGGACAATATGAGACTTCATAATGGGAGGAAGGGCGAAAATGGTAAGGTGCATCTCTTGCATTTGCTTTCAAGGAGATGGCAGTCTTTAATTTCACAAGTCTTTCTGGTTAGCCCTGCTGCTTCAGTGCAAAAGTTAGCAGTTGCTTCTGTTTTGCAAAGGAAATGTTATCACATGGATCTGTAAGTTCCATGGACACAGTATGTCAAAGACTTGTTTGAGGTAAAAGGAGATTTTCATGTTAATAACAATAGCACCATGCTGCATTTTCTTCAGATACTCTTGGACGTGGCTGTACTATAAATGATTCTTCCCGTTAACTTATGAGAGGCAGTAAGGACAGTCAACATCTTATACGGTTATTTTAAAAAAATAAGGTAAGCATTTTATGTATTTGACTGTATCCCGCCCCCATACCCCATCCTTTGTATGTCACTTTTCTTAGATCAAATTCTTCAGGGCAGGGAATATCTTTGTGTAGAGGCCAACATAAATGGGGCACCAGTCCCAACTAAGGATGCTACTGCAGCATGCATATTACGTTATTATAATAACCATAGTAATAAATCACATCCAATGATAACATTTAAGAAACTTGGGTTGGGGGCCACATTCAGCAATGCATTTTATATTTTATCATGATTGAACAAATAAATCCTCATTATAAAATGGAAATTTTGCATGCAATAATAATAGCACTCACCAATTGTGATTTCTGTAGCTAAGGCTGAAAAAACATCATAAACCCTGTTTCACATTTTCAATTTAAAAATAATAATCACCTTTTGCAATAAAGACTGTCTGGTCCTCAGACCAAGTGGGGTTTTTTTTGTTTGTTTTTTAAAGTTGGAGCAAATCCTCTTCACTAATTTGCATTACGTATTAACCAAAACTCAAGAATATTGTTATACTGGGCAAAAATTCAGACACTTTTTGAAAGCCTTAACAGGGAAAATAAGGCTCCAGTTTTAAACTTAGCCCCTAGACATACTCTTTACAATAAAAGGGCCTTTATCAAAGCTTATCCAAATCAAGCATATTTAAAAATTTTATATTGTACATTTATAGGGGGAAGTGTTAATTTTACAGATATGTATAACCAGTTCTGTGCTGGTTGGTTCAAGGTGTTTACAAGGTCTATAATTCTAGCAGTCAACATTTTCCTTTCCCCTTTCAAAAACCTCAGAAACTAAAAGGGAAAGCTAGCCTTGACACATGAAGGGCCCAATCCTGCAAACATCTGTTCACAGGAGCACATGGCTACACCTACACGGTTACTCCTGTTTAGTTCATTAAATGCATAGCTTTAATACCATTGTGTGTTATTAAATGTATATAATAGAATACAGGATATAGTATGCAGTCAAGTTTCTAACGGGAGCATTATCTTACACATCACATTCAAATCAATTGAAATACACAGCTAAATATTTTTCCACATCGGCAACTGCAGTGGTTGGTACAGGATGATGCATGACCACAAATGAGACAGAAGATGTCCACAAGATACTCTTCAATAAGAAGTGGCAAAGCATGGTGAGAATCCCTGCTCTCATAACAAGCACAGTCTTAAAATTTTGAAACCTCTCCATATATTTGCATGAATTCAGGCATAAACATTAATACCATATTCCTTTCCATTTTACATTTAAACTAGTGCCAGTGTGAGGAAACTGAATGCATTTCCATACCATATTTGCAATATTCAATTTCCTTATTCTCTTTTTCACACAGACAAACCCCAAGGTGGAGGAGGAGGAGGGAAACAAATCCCTTTCAGTTCCAGCCTAACAAACCTAATACTGAAAAAGGAAATACAGAATTGTGAAGCCATGTTCATCATATCTATACAGGTATTTCAGGAAGAACTGGTAGAAGCATATTAAGGCTGCATTCTAAATATTTTTGGATCCTTGAGCATCTTCTTTTTTCCGCCCTGAGGGGGAAAAAAATTGCTTTCTGACCTCAGAGAAGACTGAGCAGAGCCCCAAAAGATGGTCTAGCAAATTCAAACTTGAATGTGATTAATCTGCATTTAGACCATCTAGATAGAGAATACTTAAATGCAGATCACTGCAATTTCATATAAAGTCTCCCTGCACTGGGACTGGAGCCCAGCACTAGAAAAAGCAATAGACTGGCTGTGTTTGCCAGTACTTTGGGCTAAGCAGCAGCAGTCAGCTGGGGAAATCAGTAGACTTATCAGGTCTGTGGAGATGTTACTAGCCTGAGTGAAATCAGTAACACTTCTTGCTAGTTTAGACAGACAAGAGTTGCAATGGTGTAGTTTTAGGGAGAAAAAATAAGTTGGTTTTTATGAACAGTAGTATCTAAAAAAGTTAATCTACCATTTACATTTCATATACAGTACATACAAAGGCCTTCACAGCTAACAAAACATACAGAACACAGAAAATGAAACTAGGCCTTTGTCCAAAAGAGTTTACGGTATAAAAGCACAAATGGGTACAGTTCAAATAAGAAAGGGTGTATGAATATTAAACTGGTAGACACCTTAGAACAGATAGGGTTCTAGAAGTGATTTGAAGAGAGGTAATCTGTGGAACATACCATATGGCCTCTCAAGGGGATGGGTTTGTTTTTAAAATAAAACACTTTACATATGAAACCACTTTTTAAACTATCAGTTGTGAAGATTTGTGAGCATCCTGGCATCTATCCAGCGCAAAGGAGACAACACTAAGGGAAATCCCTGTACTGAACAAAATCTCCAAGAGATCATACAATTTTCAGTTCTTTCCTTTAGGTTAGACAGGAGATAAAATTCCTTGTCTCTTTAGTTATTTTGTTCCTATTGATTCTATCTCCCCCTCCACAGCCCCCAAAAGATAACAGAAAAATCTGAAATGCATGTTTATTCTGAAAGCTTTGTTTATCTTGAAGCTCTGTATGCACAAAGTGAAAAGACAAGCTCTGCTAAAGTGCCTCCAAAAGCAGGAACTCTGGTTTAGTGGAATTAAGCAGATCAAGCTTTCAGACTTTGTTTTAAAAACACAGCTACCCCAAGAATGCATGGCTCACTGGGCACACTAATAACCAGCCTCAAATACCAGCCGAAGTAACTCTGTAATGGAAAAGCTGCCTAACTGAATGCCAAACAGGAAACACAGCTTATTTTTCATTTGTCTTGCTTGCTTGTTCACAGAACTCACAATGGATGAGCATACCATTTGTCCTCTAATTTATCATTTCAAGAACTAATATACATTTAGTCCTGTAAATGGAATTCTTAGGAGTTACAGAATGTATAGGATTAGTCACCTGGGTAACGTTTTCAGAAGCACCTAAGTGATTTAGAAATATCTTAACTAGAAGGGTCAAAGTAGTTTACTAGTTATGGCCTAAACTTTAAAAGCCCAGGATGAAATTTTAAAAAGCACGTATGACTTAGAAATATCACAGTAAACATTTGCTAGAACCTTGAGATTCTGTCTTCCTAGATCTACCACGGTAAGCATGAGCCTCCAATTTCTTTTCTCCAGTTAACTCCTTCAGATACCAAAGGACACCTACCTTTGGCCACTTCAGAGGTGCTACCACTGTGACACAAAACATTTTCCAACCCTGGCTTGAACATGCAGCTCCCATCAAGTTGTGGAGTGGGTGTAGGAATGAAACTGAACCATGCTTCCTACATGCCAATGGAAAAGCTAACAGGAAGAGTAACATGAAGAGTAACAAAGACTCTTCAAACTGTTACGGTATAGGAGTGAGAATCAAGAGATAATATATTATTTAGGTTTCATAGTGGTAGCTGTGTTAGTGTGTATCAGCAAAAAGAAGGAGGAGTACTTGTGGCACCTTAGAGACTAACAAATTTATTTGAGGTTAAGCTTTTGTGGGCTAAAACCCACTTCATTGGATGCATGCAGTGGAAAATACAGTAGGAAGATACATCTCTACCCCGATATAACGCAGTCCTCGGGAGACAAAAAAATCTCACCAAGTTATAGGTGAGACCGCGTTATATCGAACGTGCTTTGGCCCCCCCCATTCCTTGTTCCCTGACCGCCCCCTCCAGAGACCCCCATCCCTAATCACCCCCAGACCCCACCCTCTACCCAATCCCCCTGCTCCCTGTCCCGACTGCTCCGACCCCTATCCACACACCCCGCCCCGACAGGCACTCACCAGCAGCGGCGGGAAGCGGAGCAACGTGGCCCTAGCCTGCTCCACTCCGCCACCTCCCCGCCATGGAGCTCTGCTTCCCACCGCCGGTGAGGTTGGGGAAAGGACGCCCCTGTACTCACCGGCGGCGGGAAGCGGAGTGACACAGCCCCAGCCCACTCTGCTTTCCTTGCCCCGGCCCTGTCGCTGGGGGGGGGTGGGGGAAGGAAGGTCCTGCACTCACCTGCGGCGGGAAGCAGAGAGCCACGGCGGGGAGCTGGCGGACTGGAGTGGGCTGGGGCCGGGCTGCTCTACTTCTGCCACTACCGGTGAGTGTGGGGGGGATCCCTTCCCCCAAGCCCCCTCCCCCGAGCAACATGGCTGGGGCCAAGGCGAGGGAAGCGGAGCGGGCAGCTCCCGGCTCCCCGCTAATCCCCCGGTCACTCTGGGACTGCGGGGCCCCCAAAAGTGACCCCCCCACACACACAGCTCCTGCCTCCCAGACCCTGGGGGTGGGGGGGAGCCCCTGACCGCCCCCGAGACCCTCTGCCCCTTATCTAACCCCTCAGCCCCGGCCTGGCCTGGCACCCTTAACATGCTGCTCAGAGCAGCATGTCAGAGCTTTACAGTGTTGTATGCTAACCCGCATTATATCGGGTTGTGTTATATCGGGGTAGAGGTGTGCGTGTATATATACACACATACACAGAGAACATGCACACTATAACGAGAGTGATCAATTAAGGTGAGCTATTATCAGCAGGAGAAAAAAACCTTTTGTAGTGATAATCAGGATGGCCCATTTCCAATAGTTGACAAGAAGGTGTGAGTAACAGTAAGGGGGGAGAAATAAGAATGGGGAAATAGTTTTACTTTGTGTAATGACCCATCCACTCCCAGTCTTTATTCAAGCCTAATTTAATGGTGTCCAGTTTGCAAATTAATATTATTTAGATTCCAGCAGAGCCCAAAATATGCTAGACACTTGCCAAACAGCAAAGGCATTTCCTGTCTGAAGAACATGCAATCTAATGACTGATAAGATAAGGTGAGGAAACAGGATACAACATACAAAATTATCAGGTTGATAGGTTTAGATTTTATTAGTTACAAGGTTTTTTGTTTGCTTGTTTTTTAAAGCTTCAACACACTAAATTCTCCTGCCTTACCCATAAATTCTCCTATTACCATCTTCCCCCATGGCAAACCCTGGCTTCAATTCAAATGCCTTCCACCCTACCCCCTATATAAGTAAGCAGTTAACTCTTAGGATAAATACATTAGATGACTTAGATTTGCATTTTAACTCCTAGCTCTGCATCTAATTTGCTGTGTGACTGTGGAAAAGTCATTTCACCACTTAATAGCCCAGTTTCCCAATCTGTGAGGTGGGCATAACACAGTCTTGTACCTGAGCTCTAAATATACTCAATGATGGATAATCTAATATTTCATTCAACTATAAAAAGTCTCATCCTCGGGCAAGCAGAATATTGCAAAGCTAGCCCAACAAGGGTGGTAAAAAGCTTAATCCACTGATGGTTTTTTGAGATCTTCAGATGAAAGAAGTGCAGTGAATGCTATTGATGTGCAGAGCAGTATAACCACCAACATTTGTAAGATAAGAAGCTATGCAATGGTTTTCATTGTAATAAATATGACCTAATCATAGTTTTCATAGTTAAAGTGCTTAGCTGTAACAATCTCATCCTGTTCATTAAAAACAGCAACTTGATTTAAAAAAAAGGGGGGGAGGGGCAGGAATCTAACCATACATTTGAGCTGTTCTTAAGTGGCCTGATCAGTCTTTGTATTTTGAACCTATTTTGCACATATTTAGCTTGTTAATATTCTTTCATTAAAAGAACCCATTAAAGCAGAGACCCTATTCACTGAAAGTTTACAGCAAGTGACCCACATAAAGAAAAGGAGCACTTGTGGCACCTTAGAGACTAACAAATTTGAGCATAAGCTTTAGTGAGCTACAATTTATGCTCAAATAAATGTGTTAGTCTCTAAGGTGCCACAAGTACTCCTTTTCTTTTTGCAGATACAGACTAATACGGCTGCTACTCTGAAACCTGACCCACATAAGCTCTTTTTTAAAAAAAAAAAAAAAACAGAAACAAAAACGGTTACCCATGAGGGAAGAACAACAACAATGTTAACCTCAATGATCTTTCATAATTAAATTTGCTGGCAGAACTCAGCACAGAATTAAAATGTTCTAATGTTTCCCCCAGGTCCTGCACTGATTTTTAAGTTCAAAAACTTTTAATTGTGCAACCCATACAGAAATCAGGCTCCATTTTGTATACTTCTACACAGGGCTGGCTGTAGGATTTTTGCCACCCAAAGCCAAAAAAAAAAAAAGGGGGGGGGGGAGCCAGAGTCCCGCCGAAGCAAAAAAAAATTGCCACCCCAAGCACGTGCTTGGTTTGCTGGTGCCTAGAGCCGGTCCTGCTTCTACAACACCACACATTACCATTGCTGTACACTGTGTCCTGAGTCTGTAAAGACCACACTAACACACACAACTTTCAGAGTAGCAGCCGTGTTAGTCTATAATCTGCAAAAAGGAGTACTTGTGGCACCTTAGAGACTAACGAATTTATTAGCGCATAGTTTTGGAACCGCTGAGCATGCTCAAATCAATTTGTTTGTCTCTAAGGTGCCACAACTTACTTTCTTTCTACACACAACTTTTGCTCACAGAAAAACAGTCTGAGGATATATCAAACTGCTGTAATTTTTGGTATGGAGAAGTTTTTCTGAATTGTTTGCAACACCCTGTAAGTGGGACTAAGCAATACACATAGCCTGATGTAAGTCTCAAGTTACATGAAGTAAAAATAATCCTTCATCCATCCTGAGTTTAATATTCTCCTCACTGCAGTTATCCCTCTGTCCTAAGAACCCAAGTGGGGCTCAGCTGCGGAAGGGACACGGTTGTGTGAGAGAAAGCTCACATTCCCTTTCATGGGAAATGACAATGTCTAAGCTGTACCTTCCTCAATTATAAGAGGCTACATTAATCACTTTTCTTATCCTGAACCGAATAGTAGCATGTTCTTTCAAGGCTGCAGTAATACTCAACCATCCATTAGAGGGTGCCCAAGTATGAAGCATATGTCAGTCTCTTCCTTTCCATGGGCCAAGTGTTAAATTTCAACTATCCATCTGAAGCTCATAGTCCACTAAGGAAAACTTCAGAAGCTGTTCTTGAACACCACAATGCTATCAGGCAATCACTCTGGCCTATTTTAAGTGCACTTTTAAATATAAATTTTAGGGCTGTTGATTAATCGCAGTTAACTTATGCGATTAACTCACAGAAATAGTATTTTTCAATTCACCTCATAAATGTACTGTAGTGCGATCTCTTTATCATGGAAGTGCAACTTACAAATGTCAATTATTTTGTTACATAACTGAACTCAAAAACAAAACAATGAAAAATTTTAGAGCCTACAAGTCCACTCAGTCCTACTTATAGTTCAGTCACTCTAACAAAAACAATTTTGTTTACGTTACGGGAGATAAGAAACATGGGACTTTTGTAGCCGACACGGCAAGGTATTTATGTTCCAGATACACTAAACATTCGTATGCCCCTTCATGCTTCAGCCACCATTCCAAAGGACATGCTTCTATGCTGATGATGCTCATTGAAAAAAAAATGTGTTAATTAAATTAGTGACTGAACTCCTTGCAAAAGAATTGCATGTTTCCTGCTCTGTTTTACCCGCATTCTGCCATATATTTCAAGTTATAGCAGTCTCTGATGATGACCCAGAACATCTTGTTCGTTTTAAGAATACTTTCACTGCAGATTTGACAAAACGCAAAGAAGGTACCAATGTGAGATTTCTAAAGACAGCTACAACACTCAACCCAAGGTTTAAGAATCTGAAGTGCCTTCCAAAATCTGAGAAGGATGAGCTCTGGCGCATGCTTTCAAAAGTCTTAAAAAAGCAACACTCCGATACGGAAATCGCAGAACTCGAACCACCAAAAAAGAAAATCAACCTTCTGCAGGTGTCATCTGACTCAGATGATGAAAATGAACATGTGTTGGTCCGCCCTGCTTTGGATCATATCAAGCAGAACCTGTCATCAGCACGGATGCATGTCCTCTGGAATGGCAGTTGAAGCATGAAGGGACATATGAATCTTTAGCGCATCTGGCATGAAAATATCTTGCAATGTCAGCTACGACAGTGCCATGCGAACGCCTGTTCTCACTTTCAGGTGACAATATAAGCAAGAGGAGGGCAGCATTATCTCGTGCACATGTAAACACTCTTGTTTGTCTGAGCAATTGGCTGAACAAGACATAGGACTGAGTGGACTAAAGCTTTACACTGTTTTGTTTTTGAATGCAGTTTTTTTGTACCTAATTCTACATTTGTAAAATCAACTTTCATGATAAAGAGATTGTACTACAGTACTTGTATTAGGTGAATTGAAATATTATTTTGGTTTTTTTTTTACAGTCCAAATATTTGTAATAAAAAATAAATATAAAGTGAGCACTGAACACATTGTATTCTGTGTTGTAACTGAAATCAGTATATTTGAAAATGTAGAAAACATCCAAAAATATTTAAATAAATGCTATTCTATTAATGTTTAACAGTGCAATTAATTGCACAATTAATCAAGATTAATTTTTTAATAGCTTGACAGCCCTAATAAATTTACATAGGTTTTCTTGGTGTCAGAGAGCATCTTCTCAGACAAAGATGAGATGTTTGGGTTACTTATCATGCAGGCTCATCATTCTATGTATATACTACAATCCAGATTTTATTATACATGGGACAATATTACAGCCTAAATTGTGAAATACTGTACTTCACTGGGAACGTCCCCGTGCAAATTGTATCTTGCCAGAAAGATCAGAATTAGCAAGTCTTGGGCTCTCTTTTCCACTACAATGTTTTCAAGTGTTTCTATTTTGCTTGGGCATACCCTAATTTTCTTCCCAATACAGCAACATCCCTTTAACTATTTTGCAAATTCGCTAAAATTCTGCAGTGGTTTTTGGTTCTAAATTTCAGTAATTTGCAAAGCACCATTTAAAACCAACCCAATAACACCCCAAAGGACAACCCTAAATTTGATTTCCTAGAGAATCCCTCTCTAACAATTTTCTAGAAGGAAAGATTAAATTGGGTTGCTAACCAGGAAAAGTATTCAAGAAAGCATATTATTTGTACAACAATGTGGATGAATGATAGAAAACTAATTTTTTTCCAGAATCTAAAAATGTGTGCCTATTATGGAAACAGCAATTCCTATGGATATTCTGTTCTATAAACCATCAAGAATAGGGAAAATCCTCCACAATATATTAACATATGCTAATAAACTGTCCTTAGATTGTTTCTTTTATTAGTCTGTTTGGATTTTGAAAGACTTCCACCAGCCGTTAATTTTTACTATTTTGTATTTGTACAGACAGATGCATGCAAGACATTTTTAGCAGTTCTAGTTAATTTACTACAGAATGGAAGAATCATTTAGCTGCTATTTATCTAACTGTAATGAGGACTCTCTCCAGAACCCTTTGATACACACAGCAAGTGTCCCTATCACGGTTTTCATAGGGTATGCTGGAGCCTTTTGTACTCAAACCTTTCCTTCCATTTCTTCTGTTTTTATTGTCATGACTGTATCTGTAACTTTAGGAACAGTGATTTTATCAAGACCGGTTACATTTTCCCAGGATCAGTTTATTATTTAACACTGCACTTCCCCGCCCCAGAAAAACCACAATACACCACTGCTTATTTTCCTAACAATCATGGCTAATTGAAACCAACTAGATCTCAACTAGTTTAATATTGTATTATGTGTGCGCGCACACACAGAAGCAATGTATATATGATCAGATAAGTTACACTCATGCACCTCAACTACCCTCTACCCACTAACATTTCCAATAGGCCAATGTACTTACTACTATTGCAGAAATTTTTTAAATATACAAGAGCTATTTTTGGCTATTTTTAGATGTTTAATGTATTAGTTATAATTCTCCTCTCTGAGCCTTTTAAAGTTGGACTCCTGATCATCAGGAAGCCTGGCTTAGTAAGTGGTGGGATACAAGTAGTAATCTCAATAAATGCTTTAATATTTCTAAAATATATTCTCTGTTGAATGTGCCATATGTGGAATACACGGTGGTATGGCATGGCACAAAGTTGTTAATCATTTGGGATGACCTATATAACTCCCTTGTGATTTCAACATTCATAAGCAATGCAGACATCCATCCCATGAGTGCTTATCAAATCTTTACTATCAACAACTTGTATTTTACTCGCATAGAATGTGGTACATTTTTTAAAACACAGAAGTATGACTATACATTTATAAACATTTTCTTTAATGTTTTCTATTCAAGTCAAACAACTACTGAGTAAAACACTTCTAAGAAATCCTTACCGGAGGATCACAATTCCATTTGGTGACAACTTTTGAGGTTTCAAAATTTGTTTTTATTTCACAGCAGAACAAAACCAAAAGCCATTTGAACATTTTTGTGAAAATTACGTTGGGTCAAAAACACGTGTGTGCATTTGTGTGTCACATTCTACCGTTTGCCACTTCAGGCACAGGCCTGGGGTGTGGGAGACCCAGCTTCAAATCCCTGTTCCCCCTAATTCAGAGTGTTCTGGGGCGAAAAACTCTGCTCTGCATCAGGCAGAGGAGGCACTTGAGCCTGGGTCTCCCACATTTCAGGCCAGTGCCCGAAGCAGCAGGCTGTAGTGTCTCTCTCTCTCTCACCTTCCCAACAATTTCATAAAAGATACATCTGATGAAATAGCTTATTTCACAAAAATCTCATTTTGGCCAAACTGTTCCGGCCAGCTCTACTAGTTACAGAAACATTCAGTTCAAGATTTTGATAACCATACACAAGGCAGATGTCTAACAGAGATTAAAGACTGTAATATTGTCTCACTTGTTACTCCAAATTTGTGGATATTTAAACTGCAGATTGTGGGCTGCGAGATAAATACTGTACTGTTCACACCAGATAGATGACTGTGTTGGGGAAAGGATACCCCTTCACAGAGATAGATGGTGAAAGATCACTTATAAAGCACCAAACGTTAGTGCATGCAAGATAGAGATTATGTGGAGACTGCTCCTGTCGTTTAAGTAGTTCACTTTAGCAAATATTTGCCCCGTGGCACTAAATTAACCAAGTGAAGTAATTCAGATGAGTTTGTAGAATTATCAGATTAAAGAGGGTCATTTGCTGGCTACTTTCCAATGGCAGAATGATTATCAAACCACACCATTACTACTATTATGACATTATGCACAAGTAATGGAAATGCTGAATAATACTGTTCAACTGAAACAATCATGGTAGCCTACCTTAAAGGGCTAATTAATATTTAATTATTCCATTTGTCAGGATAGAGATAATGTTATGAGAGCTAAGCATTATTAACACTTCAACTGTGTCTTTCTCTAAAATGGGGATAATATTTGACTCTTAAGTGTTTCAGAATCTACAGATGAAGTGCCTTGCCCGAGGCCACACCACATCAGGGGTCCATCTGGGAACAGAACCCACATCTCCCGACTTCCTATCCAGTATCCCAGTCACCAGACCACAGTGCGAGCATAGTTAGACCATAGGGACTAACTACCGGTAGTTCAAACACCACACACAAATTCACATATAGACAGATGAGAGGCTTTGTTCACGTCCATCCATCTACACACAAAGACACTCAAGATACTAAGTTGATGGGCATGTTGCAAGTTCCTGGGTAAACAAAAAATATTTCTGGGCTTAAGTCAGTGATATTCAGTGTGATAAATTCAGGATGATTCACAGAACACTTCAAATGTGGAATCATCCTGAATGGTACTCTGATTATTTTTAATTAAAGGAAAATAACCCCTTCATTGCTGCATTATGCAATTATGAACATTTTTTTTTTCCAGAGTTCCAGCTACGGCTGGTTTCTTCCTTCAAAACTGAAGTCAATCCTCTGACCTCACAATCCTCTCCATGGCAACCATTTGTCAGGTCACTAGATTCGGACTTTGAGGACTTACACTAATGATGATTCTTCATGCCAGTTTCTCAAGCAACACACACAGGAAAGAGGAAAAAATGAATGTGCTAAGCATTGAAATACCTCTAAAATTCATAGAAATCATAAAAACATGGGCCTAGAAGGGACCTCAAGAGGACATCTATGTCCAACCCCATTGCACTGAGGCAGGACAAAGTATACGTAGGTGTTTATCTAATCTGTTCTTAAAAGCCTCCAATGAAAGGGATTCCACAACCTCCCTTGAAAGCCTATTCCAGTGTTTAACTATCCTTATAATGAGAAAGTTTCTCCTAATAGCTAATCTAAATCTCCCCTGCTTCAGATTAAGCCAATTACCTCTTGTCCTCCTTGTACCTAAGAACACAAAAATAGCCATATTAATTCAGACCAGTGCTCCATCTAGCCCAATATCTTGTCTTCAAACAGTGCCAAGTGCTAGATGCTTCAGAGGTAGGAACAGAACAGGGCACTTTATCGAGTGATCCACCCCATCATCCAGTCCCAGTTTCTAAGCAGTCAGATGTTTAGGGACACCCAGAGCATGGGGCTGCTTTCTTGACTATCTTGGCTCATTGAGAACAACTGATCACCAACCTCTTTATAAACAGCCCTGAACATATATATTATCAGACTTCTATTATTTTGAAAGTTTTTCCAAGTGAAATCAGTAAACAGATTACCCGGATGCACCTCATTTGTGCAAAGAAAAGAAAAGCTGTGTCTGAATTTACCGCAGTGTGCCATTTGCAATGAAGACCTGTTTCAGCTGAGTGTTAAGGAGTTTTATGCAGTACTTTCAAAACACAGCCCTGAAGATGAGTGAGCATACTGAGGAACACTGAGTTTCAATAAACCCTGGATTTACATTTAATTTAGAAAGGGTGTTCTCTTAATTGTGAGAGGACAATTAGAATAAACTGAAGCAAAATGTGTGAAATTTCTCACAATTTCACATGCCATTACAGCAAGTGCAGACACATGTAACAGCTGGTCAATTTAACTTACATTCTCAGTTATTAAACATTACCTGCAGGTCCATTAAACTGCTTTTCTACTGGAAACACTATATAAATTACTTACTACTCACAACACAGAGGATTAAGTTGACCTTTCTCTAGGGCATGATATTCCAACTCAGAGCCGTTGAAGTATGAAGCCAAAATGATATTAGCTGTTCTTATAGTATCCGATTTCACAGCTCCACCTTTAGTGAGCGAGTTGGGGAGTGTCATAACCATTACCCATATTGCTTCCTTATTATGATCGCTATGGAGTTAATAGCCATTTATATAAAAAAAACCCCTACAAACTGAAGAGATATAAAACAAATGTATAAGTGAGTTGAATTCCCAGTCAATGAAAGGAAATGGTCAAAAATTAAATTGTTTTGTAATTCTCTTATTGTTGCTATAATTAACTGCTAAATGTATTTTATCTTCCATCCATATTATATAGATCAACTAATGGAAAATGAATGTACTATTAGACCACTGTTTTTAATTTTTCATCTAGAAGAATTAAAACATTGAGAACTTGATCAAACAGAGGTTCATCAGTAGTAAAAGCTTGCCTTTTGGCAAACTACAGCTTATTAATTATGCAAATTTCAATAATTATATGTTAATTAAATGATTTTTTAAATCCATCATTGCAGCCAGAATAATTATTTGATTTAATATGCTCAGATCCTTGTAAAACACAGAGGATGAAAAGATGTTTGTTGCTATTAAAACCTGAAGTAAAACTCTATTCCTGCCTCAGACACCTGCATTTGGAAGGTACAAAGCCAAAGCCAATCTCTTTTCACTAATAAAGCCAGAGCTCTCAAATGGTCTTGCAGGAGTGGAGCCAGCCTAAGTACTCAGTGTAGAAGGTGTAGGGGAGAACGGGCACTATACCCAGGCCGTGGGGATGGGTGCATAGGTACGACCAAATAAATAAGGTGCACAACTCTATCACCCATGAACAGATCTCAGAATCTTACTCTTCCCACATAAGAGCTGTGCAAAGGTTACTACAGCCCCAGGGAAATATAAAACTTGTTGGAGCAGCATGAGGCTTGCAGGGGAAGTCAATGGGGAGAAGAGGTCTTCACCTTCACTGTTACCCTTAGTTAATAGTTATTTCAGAGTAGTTAGCCTGGAGATTCATTCAGGCTGCTTGTGTGCCCTCCTCCTTTACTATCACTTAGTCGAGGACACCACCCATATATGCCTCCCTCTGTGTGGAAGAGGAACACGCTGTCCGCCAGAGGTAGGGAGGTACTCCATATCTTGGTTGTGGAGGCCACTGAAGAGCAGCCCTCAGAATGAGAATTTGTCACTTGACTCCATAAGTTATGTCTATTTAACTGAGAAATAGATTATTTTATTTTCTTAATTTCTATGTAAGCATCACAGTCTTTATTCTATATTTTTACAGTGCATTGCACAATGGGATCCTTGCCCACGACTAGAGCTCTTAGGTGCTACGGTAATACAAACGAAAACAAAAGAGACCTGGAAAACTGGATTCTTTACTTGAGGTAGTAACATACAAGCGTGCACGCAGGTGGCACATGTACCATTATTAGCTTTCAAGCAACTTTTTTTTAAATGCTTCCTGCTCTGAACATTAACAAATGATAATTATTTTAGTGGCCTTTTGAGTGAAGGGAGAAGTGGAGAGATACTGACATTTATTGAATAAAATCAATCCTCCCAACTCACAAGAAACCAGTGGCCATCCCATAGGATGGAATAAAAATTGTAACTGGAAGTAAACTGCTGATTTGGGTGCAAGTAAGCAAAGACTACATGATAGGAAACACAAATTCCACAGCGTTTTGTGGAAAGACGGAGTACATGAGATTCTCCCTTTTCATAGGCTGTTGAATCACTTGTTCACAAAACAAACTGAGATAATCTAGTACAAATTACCAGTTAGATGGATCTGACCATATGACTGAAGAATGGACATAAAAACGATTACTAAAACACATTTTGGACAATTACAAAAAACTAGTTTAGAACTGGGTATTACAAACATTCTAGCTAATATGGTGAAGGTCTGTTCCCAGTTTCTTTGCGGGCCTGCCCCCTGATTTAACTTGATATTGCCAGGATGATATGCTGCTCCCATGTAAATGTACATGTTCTTCAAGAGTAACAGAAATTCTGCTCCTGACGCTTAAATCAGGCAAATTAAATGAAGGCTGTTGATCTGATGTAACCTGCAATAGACTACATGCAGTTTTCTTTAATCGGTACACCATTTTGTAACAAGCTGACAAAAGCATTTCATACTTCTAAACATTGACTTGCTTTGGTCAGAACTAGAGTAGACAAATATATCCAAGGAAAGAACTCCTGCACAGTACTGCTAGAAGCAATAACGCCTTCCCCAGCATTTAGCTCTTGAGGCTCAGTGTGACTGAGGCTATGTCTCCTCTACCCTATGAGCTAGGGGTGTGATTCTCATGTTCGCGCTCATCGCCTGAAGCTGGTGGGTTTATACTCCACACAGCTGGGCTGTGCCGCTGCCGCCGCTACCAATGATACTGTGGCTACACGGCTATTTATACTCGTGCTGGCGCAAATGTGTGTTCCAAGCGGAGAGAGGGGTGTGTGTGTGTGTGTGTGTGTGTGTGTGTGTGTGATCACACTCCTAGCTCATAGTTTAGACATAGCCTGAGGGCTGAATAAGTTCATCTGAGATTCTTTGTGAATGTGCGAACAGCCTGGATTTGCTTCAGGACTTGGAACATGCTTTGCCTGGATGTTTGTTTGATGCAGCTTTAGTGTTGTAAAAGCTCTGAAGTTACAGAATCAAATCTTTTATTAAAATGGCAAGGAGAGATTCCAAATACCAGCATTGTTTTTTCCCATTTTAGGAACCCTCATTTTAAGGAATGTTCATCCCTTAACAGCTTAAACTCAGTATCAGTCAGCATTCTCATGTCCTGATGCTCTCCCTCCTACAAAAAAAATAAAAATTGAGCACTACTGCGCAATTAGTTAACAAGCAAACATAGGTCTATATTTAGCTGCTACATCAGATACATCCCCTGTGCTCACTGATTTAGACAGAGCGATTGTGTCACTCAAAAAATTACTTTAAACCAACTACCAACTTCTCCAAACCTGAATATATTCAAACAGATATTGGAGCAATAAACATGAATAGATAAAGTTGCATGGACAAGTTAGAATGGTGAAAGTGTCATAGCATGGTTCCCACTCGATTTACTTTGCCTGTGCTTCTCTTTGCAACTTTCTGTCACAAATGGATTGGTCCTCAAAAAATTTGTGGAGAGGCAAAGAACAGTTATAATTGAGAAATTTTGCAGATTAAGCAGCAGTAGTACTTTTGGTTTCATAATTTGAACCTAAATATACCAGACCTAATAAATTAGGCAAATTGTATTAGCGAACAGATAGCACACACCACAATGGACTATATATAGGTATCAGGGTTTTGTACTACTGAGCTATCATGATGGTTCTTCAACACCTGCCCAGAAAGTTAGATTAACATAGCTAGGTCCCTAGAAAACTTCAGAGAGATTTTGGCTATTCTCCCATCTTAAATTATAGAGGGGAAATAGCTTTTTGGAGGAGTGGGGTGGGGAGAAGGAGTGCAGTTGTCATAAAAGCTTTTTCAGCGAAAAAAATGACACTATCAAAGTAAGGTTTTACGGCACAACCTATATACGTAAATTTTGAAAATTTCAGATTACAGGACATCACAAGAAAAGTTGGTGAGAAGGAGATTACAATTCATGAACAGGATATAAATTTAATTCTGAATACCAAAAAATATAAAATCAAGATGAATCAAACCAACAAGCTATTACATCCATAAGAGAAGATAATTTAAATATTTAAGTTTTCAGTAGCTCCATAGTTTATATTAGGTTCTACAACAAATAGCAGATTTCCATTTTTAATCTATATAATAAAACTTCAGGATTATCACGGTCACTCTAAAGCCCAGAATGTCTGTTGAGCCAGTGTGAAGCAATGCAAACAGCTATAAGCATGGTTGAGAACTCTTCCTGTTCAGAACATCACCAAGTCAAAGTGTTACCATCCAGTTTTTAATTTCTCAGCCATTTTCAACTCCTTTACACACAATTTATAGTCAGCACAGGCTTTCAGCTACTAATATTAAATATACACCTAAAGCGCACATGGTACATAAATTTGGTCTGTAATCCTAATGGTTAGGATTGTCACCAATTTGTGGTTTCCCTGTTCTTTGTAAATTAGGCTGTCATCAGGAGAAATCACTGATCGTGCTTCTATCATTCATCTTTTTCCTAAACTCCACAACGAGATGGTGGATATCCTCTTTGTACTCCGATCCCTTAAGAGTTACAGCCATCCAGTTCTCTGCCAATTTTCATTCCCACCTAATCTGCTCTCTTATGTTTATTTTTTCCTTATTTTGTCTGTCACATTCCTCAGGGAAGTAAAAAAAAAAAAAGGAGTACTTGTGGCACCTTAGAGACTAAGGAATTTATTTGAGCATAAGCTTTTGTGAGCTACAGCTCACTTCACTGGATGCATTCAGTGGAAAATACAGTGGGGAGATTTAGATACACAGAGAACATGAAACAATGGGTGTTATCATATACACTGTAAGGAGAGGACAAGCCCAACAGAGAAAATAACAGAACACCACTAGCCATTACCTTCAGCCCCTAACTAAAACCTCTCCAATGCATCATCAAAGGATCTACAACCTCTCCTGAAAGATGACCCATCACTCCCACAGATCTTGGGAGACAGGCCAGTCCTTGCTTACAGACAGCCCCCCAACCTGAAGTAAATACTCACCAGCAACCACACACCACACAACAGAACCACTAACCCAGGAACCTATCCTTGCAACAAAGCCCGTTGCCAACTGTGTCCACATATCTATTCAGGGGACACCATCATAGGGACTAATCGCATCGGCCACCCTATCAGAGGCTGGTTCACCTGCATATCTACCAATGTGATATATGCCATCATGTGCCAGCAATGCCCCTCTGCCATGTACATTGGTCAAACTGGACAGTCTCTACGTAAAAGAATAAATGGACACAAATCAGATGTCAAGAATTATAACATTCATAAACCAGTTGGAGAACACTTCAATATCTCTGGTCACTCAATTACAGACCTAAAAGTCGCAATATTACAACAACAAGACTTCAAAATCAGACTCCAATGAGAGACTGCTGAATTGGAATTAATTTGCAAACTGGATACAATTAACTCAGGCTTGAATAGAGACTGGGAGTGGATGTGTCATTACACAAAGTAAAACTATTTCCCCATGTTTATCTCAAGTGTGTGTGGTTGAGGATTTTCAGAAGAAAGTGCTGGCGTTCCAGGCTTTTCAGGTGTTTTCTGTAGGTCACCCAAGTCTCACAGCCATAGAGGAGAGTTGGGATTACCACCGCTTTATGAAGTAAAAGTCTAGTATGTGTTCTGGTGTCCTGATTGTTGAACACCTGGTGAGTCACTCTACCAAAGACAAGGCTGGCACAATGAATTCTGTGCTGGATTTTGACGTCTATGTCTGCCCAAAGTAAGAGATGGCTGCCAAGATAGGCAAAGTGTTCTATATTTTCCAATTCTTCTTTGTCGACGTAGATCTTCAATGCTGGGTCTGATGATTGACTGGAGACTGGCTGATGGAGAACTTTTGTTTTGCCGATGTTCAGAGTTAGCCCTACGCTTTTGTAAGCTTCAGATAAGCAATTAAGGGCTGTTTGTAGATCCTCCCTAGAGTGTGCAACTACAGCACAATCATCTGCATACTAGAATTCAGTTATTGTTGCTGATATTACTTTAGTTCTGGCATGGAGATGAGGAAGGTTGAGGAGGTTGCCGTCGATCCGATATTGGAGGCCAATGCCCTATGGTAGATGGTCTTGGGTTAAATGTTTTCATAGCTGCTAAGAAAATGGAGAAAGGGGTGGGTGCCAGTAAACAACCTTGTTTTATGCTAGTTTGGATGACAAAGAGCTCAGGGGGAGAGCTACTGCACAGGATGGAGGCAGTCATCTGGACGTGAAGGAGTCTTACAATGTTGATAAATTGTTTGGGCAGCCAAACTTTTACATGATTTTTCACAGAGCCTCATGGTTGACAGAGTCGAAGGCTTTGGTCAGATGGATAAAGGCCATATACAGCTCCTAGTGTTGTTCTTGACATTTTTCCCAGATCTGCCTGACTGCGAAAATCATGTTGGTTGTGCCTCATCAGGGTCTGAAGCAGCACTGGGACTCTGGAAACACTTCCTCTGAAAGAGGGAGCAGGTGATTCAGCAAGATTCTAGCAAGGATCTTCCCAGTGATGGAGAGGAGGGCAACGCCTCACTATAGTTGCCAC
Source organism: Lepidochelys kempii (assembly GCF_965140285.1). Taxonomy (NCBI): domain Eukaryota; kingdom Metazoa; phylum Chordata; order Testudines; family Cheloniidae; genus Lepidochelys; species Lepidochelys kempii. The sequence goes on along the minus strand of NC_136382.1, from coordinate 150,919,518 downwards.
AGACAGCCCTATCTCCCTTTTTGAAAATGGCGACAATGTTAGCATTACGTAAGTCAGCAGGGATTTCTTCGGTGCGCCAGATTTTGAGGAGCAGCAAGTGAGGTTTGTTAGTCAGTGTTTCTCCTCCCACTTTCAGTACTTCAGCTGGTATGCCATCAGGACCTGGTGCTTTATTGTTCTTCATTTCTTTAATTACTTTGCAGACCGCCTCAGGTGTTGGTGGGTTGGCAAGAGTTTCCCAGATTGGGTGTGAGAGTGTGTCAATGGTTTCAGAGTAACAGCCGTGTTAGTCTGTATTCACAAAAAGAAAAGGAGTACTTGTGGCACCTTAGAGACTAACCAGTTTATTTGAGCATAAGCTTTCGTGAGCTACAGCTCACTTAATCGGATGCATACTGTGGAAAGTGTAGGAGACATTATATACACACAAAGCATGAAAAAATACCTCCTCCCACCCCACTCTCCTGCTGGTAATAGCTTATCTAAAGTGATCACTCTCCTTACAATGTGTATGATAATCAAGTTGGGCCATTTCCAGTACAAATCCAGGTTTTCTCACCACCCCCCCCCCACACAAACTCACTCTCCTGCTGGTAATAGCTTATCTAAAGTGACCACTCTCCTTACATTGTGTATGATAATCAAGGTGGGCCATTTCCAGTAAAAATCCAGGGTTTAACAAGAGCGTCTGGGGGAAGGAGGGGGTAGGAAAAAACAAGGGGAAATAGGCTACCTTGCATAATGACTAAGCCACTCCTGGTCTCTATTCAAGACCAAGTTAATTGTATCCAATTTGCAAATGAATTCCAATTCAGCAGTTTCTCCCTGGAGTCTGGATTTGAAGTTTTTTTGTTGTAAAATAGCGACTTTCATGTCTGTAATCGCGTGACCAGAGAGATTGAAGTGTTCTCCAACTGGTTTTAGAATGTTATAATTCTTGACATCTGATGTGTGTCCATTTACTCTTTTACGTAGAGACTGTCCAGTTTGACCAACGTACATGGCAGAGGGGCACTGCTGGCACATGATGGCATATATCACATTGGTGGATGTGCAGGTGAACGAGCCTCTGATAGTGTGGCTGATGTTATTAGGCCCTGTGATGGTGTCCCCTGAATAGATATGTGGACACAGATGGCAATGGGCTTTGTTGCAAGGATAGGTTCCTGGGTTAGTGGTTCTGTTGTGTGGTATGTGGTTGCTGGTGAGTATTTGCTTCAGGTTGGGGGGCTGTCTGTAGGCAAGGACTGGCCTGTCTCCCAAGATTTGTGAGAGTGTTGGGTCATCCTTCAGGATAGGTTGTAGATCCTTAATAATGCGTTGGAGGGGTTTTAGTTGGGGGCTGAAGGTGACGGCTAGTGGCGTTCTATTATTTTCTTTGTTAGGCCTGTCCTGTAGTAGGTGACTTCTGGGAACTCTTCGGGCTTTATCAATCTGTTTCTTCACTTCTGCAGGCGGATATTGTAGTTGTAAGAATGCTTGATAAAGATCTTGTAGGTGTTTGTCTCTGTTTGAGGGGTTGGAGCAAATGCGGTTGTATCGCAGAGCTTGGCTGTAGACGATGGATTGTGTGGTGTGGTCAGGGTGAAAGCTGGAGGCATGTAGGTAGGAATAGCGGTCAGTAGGTTTCCGGTATAGGGTGGTGTTTATGTGACCATCGTTTATTAGCACTGTAGTGTCCAGGAAGTGGATCTCTGGTGTGGACTGGACCAGGCTGAGGTTGATGGTGGGATGGAAATTGTTGAAATCATGGTGGAATTCCTCAAGGGCTTCTTTTCCATGGGTCCAGATGATGAAGATGTCATCAATATAGCGCAAGTAGAGTAGGGGTGTTAGGGGACGAGAGCTTATCAGTCACTATTGATTCTCGATTTAGAACAGGGGTAGGCAAACTTTTTGGCCCGATGACCACATCTGGGTGGGGAAATTATATGCAGAGCCATGAATGTAGGGCTGGGGCAGGGAATGCAGGGGTGCAGGAAGGGGCTCAGGGCAAGGGGTTGGGGTGTAGGAGGGGTGCAGAGTGTGGCAGGGAGCTCAGGGCAGGGGATTGGGGTGCGGGAGGGGTGTGGCGGGGGCTCAGAACAGGAGGTTGGGGTGCGGAGTGCAGGTGGTGTTTGGGGTGCGGTCTCTGGCCCAGCGCCGCTTACCTTGAGTGGCTCCAGGGTGGCAACGGCACACAGCAGGACTAAGGCAGGCTCCCTACCTGCCCTGGCCCCCTGCCGCGCCCAGAAGGATATGTTCCCCGTTCCCAGCCAATGGGAGCTACGGGGGTGGTACCTGCAGGTGAGGGCAGCGCCCAGAGCCCTTTGCCACCACCCCTTCCCTCCATGGGCTGCAGGGACGTGGTGCCGGCCGCTTCCGGGAAAAGCAGGGGGCCACGGCAGGCACGGAGCCTGCCTTAGCCCAGCTGTGCCATGGGGCTGACAATCCCGCGGGAGGCATTAAAGCCCTGATGGGACGGATCTGGCCCGTGGGCCGTAGTTTGCCCTCCCCTGATTTTGAAGCTTTTGATAGTGTTCCTTCCAGTGTTCCTTGATGGATTCGTTATCTTTAAGAAGGGTACTACCATCTTCTGATCTCAGAGGTGTGAGGCCACATGTGCTTGGTCTATACCGAGTCTTTGTCTCACAAAAAAACCTCTGCATATCAGTTCTGTCAGCGAATGTTTGGATTTCTTTTGCTTTGTTCTCCCATCATTTGTTTTTGATTTCTTGGATCCTCCTTTGAACTTCAGCTTTGAGCGGATGGAAAGAGCTGTTTCTGACTGGATAGTGGTTGGCTTTGCCAGTCTCAAAAAGCTTTTCTCTTCTGGTCCAAAAGGGCTGTAATCTCAATGTTGTTGTCGTCAAACCAGTCCTGATGGCAGCAGGTAGCAAGGCCAATAGATTCCTCGCAAACCTCATGGGTGGCCTGTTTTAGGGATTCCCAGTCTTCAACACTTGTGCTGTCATTTCAAGGTGTACATATGGCCAGTTTTTCACTGAGGAGCATTTGGAAGTTCTCTTTGTGTACTGAGGATTGAAGTCTTTGGATGTTGTATTGCCGTTTGTGTGATTACGATTACTTTCTACGTTTCAATGCAATCCTGATGGACATGACTGACCTCACCAGATGGTGGTCAGTCCAGCAATCATCGGTGCCTCTCAGGACATGGGTGATTTGGACATTTTTAAGATTCTGTGTTCTTACAATGACGTAGTCTAGGAAGTGCCACTGTTTTAAGCGAAGGTGTTGCCAAGTTGTTTTGTACTTGTTGCTTTGTCTGAAAATTGTGTTTGTGATCACAAGGTCATGCTCTGCACATTTGCTGAGTAGAAGGATGCCAGTGGAATTGGTCTTGCCCACTCCTTCCTTCCCAATGGTGCTACTCCATATGTTAGAATCTCAGCCAACTCTTGCATTAAAGTCCCCTAAAAGGATTATCTTATCTGTTTTTTGGAACGGATGATGAAATGTTATCAAGGTCAGTGTAGAAGGATTTTTTTTTGGTTCTTCTTCAACATCAAGAGTTGGTGCATATGCACGGATGATAGTGGCAAATGACTTATTGACCAATTGGATGCGGAGGATCATAAGGCACTCATTGATGCCAATGGGGAGCTCAGTTGGGCGGTTGACTAGAAGGTTTTTGATTGCAAACCCAATACTGTGTATTTGCCTGTCGCTTGCTGGTTTTCCTTTCCAGAAGAAAGCGTAACCGCTGCCCTCTTCCCTCAAGTGGCTTTCATCTGCACATCTGAGCAACATAAATTCAACTAAGCATTCTACTATGTTTAGTGCACACAGCTTCACCCTCTGACATAGCGGCTGCCTCTCACAGAGGTGGAATTATTATTGTTAAGCCCACAGCGGAGCTCTCTCCCGTTGGCTTAGAGCGTCTCCACCACAAGCACTACAGTGGAGCAGCTGGACCACTGTAAGTGCGGTAGTGTAGATGTAGCCCAACAGATCCCCCTGGTTTTTAGACACTCTGCACCAGACAGAAGGGGACACAAACTTAAATTCCAGTGGTTGAAATCTAATGCAGACAGGCTAAAAACAAATAATTTCTTCAAACGTAGAAATTCTTCCCCCTCCCACCTCCAAGAAGCTGCCAAATCATAACTGTAAGGAGCTATTCACGTTGGTAACTGCTTCATTAGCCCTGCCTACAGTCAACAGTGGAACGCAGCACCAAGATTGTTAAAAATTATCTTCCTACTTAAGTGAAAATAATTATCCACGTTTACAGGAAGGTTCTCAGGCTGCATGGATCCATTCCTCCCTATGCAGGGATGTAAGCACAGCCTATCTCAATTCTTTGAGTTCAGCCCATTCACTCCGTAAGTAGTGTTTTACAATCTCAAGGAGACGCTACCAAAGACCTGTGATTCCAACGTACGCCCCTCTGAGTTGGTGACAATAATCATGCACAATTGATATATCTGCTGATTGAAATACCCAATGTCCCATTCAGTGAAGCAGTCTTCCCTTCCTCCTTTAAAGACGCAACAGTGTGACCAATAAAGAAGAAATCCCACCGTGTATATACTGGACTGGCTATCCACCACTCCACATCAAGTTAGCCAAAAGCCACCTTTAAACTCATCTAGAGGCAGCACATATCCAAAACTAGAACAATCCAGAGATTTAGGCCAGGACATGGAACAGAAACATTAATGCACTGCTGATGATCAATCTCTTAATGTCGATGGACAGAGGGGCGATATTCCTTTGAGCTCTCATGTAGCAGCATCCACACAATGCACCACAAGCAATGATTCTATCAGAAATGTATGTTTGAGGCCAGATCATCTGCCAGACATACTTTCATCATCACCTGGGTGGACTATAATAATGCTGGACATGAAGCTACGAGCCCACAGAAAACTCCCAACTAGTACAGAATGCAGGAGTTTGTTTCCTTAGCAACATAGGCTACTGCAAGCACATCAGGCCTATCTTCTAAACTGGCTTCTCAGAGAATATCACGTCAAAATCAAGGTCTCAGTCCTTGTCTTTCAGAAAATTGAATTGTTTGGGCCCATGGTACCTGGAAGACACCTAAAACTTAGGAATAAGGACAATTGATCATTCAGTCACACTGGAACTGCCTATAGCAAGGGTAAAGCTGATCTGCATTGAATGATCTGCACTGAACAGGAGTTTTCTGAACAACCAGTCCAGGAGTGTGGAATGAACACCTTTCGGAACTAAAATTCACCGAACTTCACCACCACCACAAGTTGAAAGCACACTTTTTGGACCTTGCTTTTGCTAATGCAACGCACAGCGGAGTGTACCTATATTAAATAATAATACTCTCAACACAAGTTTCCTTTAGGGAAAGGAAGAGAAAGAATAAACTACATGTGACAGATGCTAGCCAAATTGCTTAATTCACTTCTGTTCACACACTGTGGTGATGCAGAATTTATAAAAACCTGAATAGAACAGAATTAAAGGAAAAACAATGTCCACCAGTGTTGGAAGACCCAGCACTCTGGGCCGATAGTAGCTTTGTTGGTACCTTGTACCCTCCTAAAGGTCAGAAAATACCCCAAATAATGTGTATAAGACACAGAACTCTTGATAGAGTAAACATTTCTAGAAGTGGCACATAAGTCAGCATGCTTTCCAGGGGGTTAAGAGAAGTATTTAGCTTGTACTTAAGTACCATTTTACTTCAGGCAAGTTTTATAATTCTTGGAAGTTCCAATGAATAAATATTAGCCTACGTACTTTACTACTAAGACACAGAGTTCTCTTTAGAGGCTGTATGGGTGTGTCTGTCTCCATAGGGTGCAGCAATGTTCTTTTTTTTAAAACCTTTCATACTACAAATTTGAATCTGTTCTCTTTTGGATTACCTTTGCTGTCCTGTGCAAGTAAAAAATTGTATGCATCGTTTTCACACACACAGAAACAGTACCTTAGAAATTAAGCAATATATAAATAAAATAAACCTAATAGTACTGAAAAGAACAAACTAGAATTCAATCAAGTATGAATATTTGAAATGAGATGCTCTCACTAGAGGAAATCATTTGGAGCCATAGTGCTTAGTATAAAGCAAGTTATTCTACCTTTCAGTACAGGGGTATTGCAATTGGTTAGGGTCTGAGATTAGAAGTTCCCACAGCTATACCTGGATTGACCTTTTATAGGGTAAAAATATATATTGATTTCCTTAGTCTCTCTCTTTCCCACCTCTACATTTTATTTATATGTATTTTATACATAATATTTTGATATAAAAGTATTAATCACACCCAGGTCAGCAAAAATCCCTCTCTATGGAAGAACTTACAGAATTTTTTTACTATGGAAAAATACAGTATACTTGCTCTGTGTGCATTCTTGAACTATCTCTATCCCCTTTGAAGGTTTAGACGACAGGTAAGATTTATTCTGCAGATTTTCTTAACGGGGAGGTATGCCGTTGCTTCAACAGAATGGGAACTGGTATAAAGAGTTAACTGTTGGCCCCTGGAGAGAGGACTGCATATTGTTGGGTCTTTGGCAAGGTCTGATTTAAAAGTCTGAATAAAACAAATTAAATAACTCCATAACCAGACGTGTCTCAGATCAACTTGAACTCTGTTTTCAGGCAATGGGGACAGAGGGAGACAGTCAATTTTATACACTCTTCCGAAACTGCAGCAATGGGAGCTGGGAGAAAGGAATCTTAAGCTAAGCTCATTTGTTTTCTTTGTTTTGTTTTTTAGGACGGTGTTTAAAGTATTTTAAGAACACCTCTCTGTAAAAGGACGGCATGCTAACGGTTTGCTAGATAGTCGTGAACTGAAAGTTTATTAGACTTTAAAACCATTAAGGTTTTCCCTGTCCCATTCCCATGTTTATTTGATTTATAGCAATCCAGACACTTCTTATAGGCAGGTTCGTAGTTATACAGCCACGTTCCTATGAGACAGACAGACAGACAGCTGTGCCTTAGCTTGATTAGGGCTCTGGTGAAGTTGTTGCAGAACACTGAATTGTTACCAAGTTGGCAGCTGATGTTTGGGGGGAGGGATGTAGTTTCCACCCTCCTGCCCACAATCAGTTATACATTAAAATGTCTTTTTAATCTTATTAATACTTATTATCTTCTGAATCCTCATCTGAGGTCCCACAGGGTTTTGTTTTGCCACAGCTCTTGCCCTGAAAACTTTCTTAAACCGCTAAGGAAGATGATCTGGGTGGCAGTGCCATCAATATTCTTCTTTAAGTCTCCATTTCTTTGGAGCTAGCTTGTACAGATATTTAGCTTTCCAAATATCTGGCCAGGGATAGGTCTCTTGCATGAAAACTAGCCAATTAAGGCCCTAACCAGACAACAGTGTCTGCTGGAGGAGCTATAATTCACAACTTAGAGGATTTTCCTGGATCCCTGACTGCTTCTCGTTGTCCAGATAACAGTGGCCACTTCCACATACTAGACTGTACAACCTTTCCTGTTGGATGTGGACCTCATCCACCACAGCCTCATATAGTGCAAAATGACTGACTGATTAGTTAGCTCTAGTGGGTTGCACTGGCTTCCAAATCATTTTTGGGTCAATTCAAAATGCTGATTATGAGCTATAAAGCCCTTTTCTGATTTGGGTCCCGATTATTTTAGGGTATGTTTATACAGTCTGTGGCAGCGAGCCTCACAGACTGGGCTGACAGACTACGGCTAGTGGGGCTTGCACCCGTGCTCTATAAATAGCTGTGTGGACAGTGCTTTGAAGTCGTGGCTTGGGCTGGAGCTCAGGGTCTGAAGCCTGGGGAAAGGGGGTGGGGGGCAGAAGTGGGCTTCACAGCCCAAGCTGCAACTTCAAAAGCACTGTCTGTACAGCTGTTTTTAGAGCACTAGTGTAAGCAGCACAAGAATCATAGAATCTCAGGGTTGGAAGGGACCTCAGGAGGTCATCTAGTCCAATCCCCCGCTCAAAGCAGGGCCAATCCCCAATTTTTGCCCCAGATCCCTAAATGGCCCCCTCAAGCATTGAACTCCCATCCCTGGGTTTAGCAGGCCAATGCTCAACCACTGAGCTATCCCTCCCTCCACTAATCCAGGTCTGTTGACCCAGGCAGAGAGGCAGGTTGTGTAGACATATCCTTAGAGACCTGTCTCTCTGTAAAACTGTGACTGTTCAGAGCAGGTGGGAAGTTTGAATCAACAGTCCCTACTTTTGTATCTCTGTTGGCAGGGTGCTCTTGGTGAAGGGTCCCCTTGTGTAACTGCTTTCCCTTATTTGCCTCCCAGCCCAAATTTGTTAACTTCTGGGCACACTGCAAGGCCCATCTACCTTCCTGGCTTCTGAGGAGATTTTTTTTTAGGGAAATGAGGGGCTCGTTAGTGATTTTGTTGCATTAAATTTTGTATTGTACTCCTAGTGTAATTAAAATAGGTGCCATATCTAAACTGAACAATAAAATAGAAATCACAGCTGCTTCAAATGAGAAATTCACAACAGAAGGGCACAAAATAAACAGATCCCATCAATATGAATATACATATTTAAGGAATTAAGTGCATTTGAAATAGATGATTTATATCTGATTTAAGCACTATAAGCTATTGTTATTGTTATTGTGCTATTATTAAGTTATTTCTGTGTATCAAGCTGCAAAAACTAACATCAGTTTCAACCATATCATACAACAAAGTAACTTTGAAGTACGTACATTCCAAAATCTGCACTAGGAGAGTGATGATGGATTGTAGGAATCTGAAAAGTTACGTTTAAGATTATGCGTTTACTACTCAGAGGTTGACATGTGAATAATTTATTTATTTTTTTAAACTAAGTAAGTCTGACTGATAACTTTCCAGTGGCGCTTCCCATGAGGAGATCCTTACTGGAGACTTGACCATGAATTAATATGGAGCAGGACAGAGTCATGCAAGAGCAAGGGCCAAATGGAATTCACTGCACTAATGTACACTTTGAGTTGCCCAAGGCAACTCAGTTTGACATTTATTTTAAAGATCTGAATTAAAAACTTGGAATAAGGCCTGATACAAATTCATATCCTTGTACCAACTCGATAGAAGGGAGGGAAAGGTTTGTGTGTCAGTTTAACAAATTAAATTTCTACCAAGAAACTTTCTAAATTGAGCAAAAAAACTGGTTAATGGGATCTGTCCAAGAGTCAATAGATTCCTCTGTGCCCTTGACACAGCACAATGCATCAATAGACCTAATATTCTCTCACAAATGTCTCCAGCATTATGATACTGTCACCTTCCCTTTTCTACCCTCACCTTTCACTCTCCCATTCATTCACTGTCACATTCAATACAGCTGATCAAGTGTTACTCCACTGGAAGCAGGCATAGGGAGGTTTCCACTTACAACTGTCAAATCAGTTTGGGATGTGCATTTCAAGCCATACTCAACAAGTCTTTTCCTCCCTTTTTAAATGGCTGCAGGAGCTGTAAAGTACACATGACTGGGAAATCCACTGACAGAAAAGACTATGAAGGAGTACAGACCCTGCTTAAGTTCATCCAGGACCCCAGTAAGAAGTGTTCACTGCCTTGAATTACTGCACAGAGTGACAATATGCAGTGAAGTGCTCAATAGATGTATATACGTGCTTAATAAGCATCTGTTTTGATGGAATTCACAAGGTTAGTGTTACAAATACATGGTCTACAGATGTGGCAGCCTTTTCAGCCTTTTCTGTGTATCTGCCAAAGAATATAGCTGGAATTCCGTTCTATTCCAATTTACATCAAATCTTATAACGCAAAGCAAGTAAAAAAAGAGTTATTTTGTTTCAGTCTAAACTTCAAGACTTGCACTGCCACGAAAGTCAATGGCAGGCAGGAAAAAAATAAAAGTGAATGCCTTATCTCAGAAAGAGTGTCTTCAACTAAGGCATGAGTTTGGGGATAGCATGGAGTCATGTCTGCTTCTATGGAAGTTAATGGAAATTGTCATTGATTTTAATGGGAGCAGAACTGAGCCCTAAGAGAATGCAGGGAGTTTGAGAAAAACCTCAGTATGCACCACATTTACATTTAAAACACATTCTATCTACTCCAGTTTGCTATATCCTCAGTATTCAGTGCATGTTCCGCAAACTCTCCAACAATGACCTCCACACTAAGACCAACCTAATATCAGAATTAAAAGTCTAAAACATAGGAGGATATGCATTATGTCATGTCTAATGCAGACTGTAAGTCCCATGGAATGAAGCTGTCTTTCTCTCTGTAAAGAGCAATATACTAGTTTACAAATACTAACCGTATAGAACAAAGTAGCAGCAGCTTCAGTACTTTACCCACTTACAGGTCAAAAGTTAAGATAGCCTATTCAGTTACATGCCTTCCTTCACCAAAATTCCTGTTCAGATCACAATGGGAGACATCATCATACATTGAACTCCAAATAAGAGGGAGAACGGTTTATGGTTAAGTTACTGGGACCCAGGAGACGTGAATTAAATTCCCAGCTCTTCTGCAGCCTCTCCCATGTGATCTTCGGCAGATCATTTAATCTACCCTGTGCCTCAGTTCCCCCAACTTGTAAATATGAAGATCGTTCTGTTGATCATTCCGACTAGACCTGTTTGGAAGATTTCCCAAAAGAACATTTTTCTGTCCGAAAATGCGGATTTCTCAAAAATGAAACATTTCATGGAAAAGTGTCTATTCCAATAAAACTGTCTCAGGAAAAAATAAAAATGCAGTTTGATAAGGTCAAAAAGTTCAGTTTTTGACAGTTTCAGAATGGAATGTTTCGATCTTTGGTTTCAAAATGACTTTATTAAGAAATTTTATATTTTATAATATCATTTTTTTAAAAATAAAAAATATCAAAATCTGAACAAAATGATTCTATTTTCTCAAAATTATTTGTTTCAGAATTTTGTTTTGTGGGATATTTCCAAATTTATTTTCATTTCATTTCAGAATGGAAAAAGTTTCAAAATAACAGAATTTCCCATGAAACAGAAAATGCAGTTCTTGTTCAGCTCCATTTGTGACCTTTGCTTTCCTGGTCTATTGTATCCACCAGTTTCTTTCCCCTTATACTCGCACTATAAGCGCTTCAGGGCAGGGACTATCTTTTTACTATGTTTGTACATCGGGTTGCAAAATGGTCCCCATATGTCATTACAATACAAGTGATTAAGTAGACAATAAAACTCCAGTAACTCCTTAGTCCATTCCAAAAGGAAGATAGCTAGTGGATACCAATCCTATCATTAGTTGATTTATTAAACCTCCAGATGAAAATTTATTCAAAATAGTAAAAAATCTTAATACTGATTTACCTGAAAAATCATGAATATTTGACTTGCAATTTTCATCACCGGTGATGCTATACTAAGCCAGCAATCTGACACTAATCTAACTCTATTGTAATTTACTCGTCACTGAATGGATTCAGTTTGCTTGCAGAGAGGACACCATTTGCCAGCACAGCTTAAAATTCTACAGAAGCAAAGGCAGCGCTTTCACTCAGCGTTCGCGTGAAAATACGACAGTACTAGCAGGACAGACTGACAATTTGTAAACATTCATCAGTTTAGATTTTGTTAACATTTACAGTAATGTTAAGATTGGTCTCCTGAAAGGATTCACATTTTCATTGAATTCCCAAAACTTATCTTCAATGTATACACTTTTCACCTTTTCTGCCCTGTGGAGGGAGCTCTGAGGTAAGATGTGCTTTGAGCTGTCCATCTTACTAACTCATTTCCACTAACGGCAGAGAAATAAGAGCTCATCAACACAATCTCTGTATGGAGAATATACAATTGTAATACTGAATAAAAAGAACAATTTAATTGCACGCACTATTTCCCTAAGGAGCCGCTTTAGAGTTAGTTACAACCATCACCCTTTAGCTATCTGTTCTGACTTCATAATCCACTCTTCCCCCAGCCCAAGTCTTTTAGTCAGAAAAAAAGTCAAATCAAACGCAGGTCCAGTATTGTTAGTTTAGAGTTCAGACTTATTTTCTGTTTCTCTGAACAGGTAAGCAGAGATACAGACAAACATTTATTCTAAACATAACTCAGTACATTTCATGGGTGAACAAATTTCAAACACTTAACCCAGGAGAGAAAAAACATCGTTCTGAAACCCCATTTTAAAAGAGCTCAAAGAAAATACCCAAATAATTTAAACAGACAGCACAGATGGAGAAAATGTTGCTTAAAAAATGCTAATCACATTTGCCATTTATAAGTATGTGGGGGAAGGAGGACAGAGAGAAGAGAGAAGTATTATCAAAAATGATTTATCAGCTTAGCAAATAACAAATTTTAACATTTAACTTATTTGCTCTCATATAGCATAAACAGTAAGAGCATGCTGTTTAACATTTTAATACACATCTGCTTCTCAGTGAGGTTTCATTAAGTCGTTTTCTGATACCTAACAATATGGATATGGGTTAGGGTGAGTTTAAAGAGAGATGGCTGCCACAGCACCTCAAATTTATAAAGAACTCTCACCACTGATAACTCAAGACAGGCACCATATCACACATCAAAGATTAACAACTGCTATTCAAAAAGCTACCAGTGATCTGGAGATTTCCTCCTAATGCTTATTGTCACATACCAGCATACTGACAGATCTGTATGTATCACTCCCTTTCTGAAGCAAAAACTAAAGGAAAGGACATGAAAGCTGTTGAGTTTGAAAAAAAGGAAAATATCTCCAAGAATGAACTGTCAGTAAGAGATAGGCGGCAGCACAATTCACTGCCTTTTGGAAACCAAAAGGTCAGACCTTGAACTCTGCCCCTCTTTCTGTGAGGTATCCTGGTTCAGTGTATTCAGCAGCTGAAGGGAGGAGAGGATCATATTGCACAACTATCACTGCTAGTTTGTTGAAAGCAACATTTAGTTATATTGAATAATAATAATTAATAATAAAAACATCTATAGTATGATTTAAACCAAAATTCAACTGTGTAAAACTCCTGGTTCTACAACCAGATGCAGTCCACAGAAACACATTAGACATAATATGAATTCATGAGCTGCATAGTGGCGAAAGATCATCTCATCTAGCACTCTGTTAGTGCCATATAAGCAAAGTTACACTTTCTAGGTGGGACCTTGCTATTTACCTCTCTCCACTGTGAAAACATTCATTCCTACCCTATGTTTCCTATCTTTTAACCAGTTACTGATCCATGAGAGGACCTGCCCTCTTATCCATGACTGCCTACTTTGCGAGTCTTTGGTGAGGGACCTTGTCAAAATCTTTCTGAAAGTCCAAGTACACTTTATCAGCTGGATCACCCTTTTCCACATGTTTGTTAACTCCCTCAAAGAATTCTAATAGATTGGTGAGGCCTTTACAAAAGCCAACAGATCGTGTTCATTTATATGTCTGATCATTCTGTTCTTTACTATAGTTTCAATCCAATATGCCTAGTACACAAGTTAGGCTTACTGGCCTGTAATTCCAGTATCTCCTCTGGAGCCTCTGGCTCAATGTGTGTGTGAGAACAGGACGCTAAAATGAAGGAAAAATCATAACCCAGTATGCACTCTATTTTAAAACAGGTCAAAAGAAAAATTTCAAACAAAGCAATGCACACAATCCTTAGTCAAAGCTATGTACATGTTGAGTGGGAAGTTACAGTTGCATGAATAATCAGAGAGTAAATACAGGCCTGAAAAAGAAGTTCTTTGAGAAATGCTTCCCATTTCTCTCCACATGTTTTTACGTAGGTCAAAGTGTACTCTGCAACTTACAAAAAAAAAAAAAATCATTTCTGGGTTAAGATCAAGACACAAGTATATTCAGCCTAAGGGGATGAGTTAGAGAAAACAGACATCAACTGATAATGCTACAGGAGTACACTACAATAATCAGCTATAAAGCAAGACATGGCCCTATGAGATTCTTCCTCCCTGTGGGCAGATGGCAGCTGAGATGTTGTGAAGGTCTCACAATGCAGGAGGAGAGAGAGAAGAAAACAGAAGTAATCAGCAAACCTCTGTCACTCATGGCTCCTATTCCTAGAAAGCTCCTACTTACCTATCAGTTGGAAGAGACCTTAAAAATCGCTAATGTGTGCACAAGCTTCTCGAGTTTAATTTTTATAAACTTTCTAAAAACAAACACAGGGGTGAGCCATTTGGCTCAGAGAAAAGTGTTCGGCTGTTGAACAAGTTAAGAAATAAGTGTAAGTCACTCCCTTGTTGATAGAGTGATACTCATGCTCTGAGGGGTACACATTTCACCATTCTCAGGCAACCCTACTGGGTGGGTGTATGCAAAGCCGTATTATTTTGCTGCTACTTCATCTTTGTGAGAACTCTCAATACCACTTGGTCACTTGCCCTCTGCAAGCAGGTTTCTTACATACCAAGGCACATGCAACATGTAGATTAAAATACCATAGAGTCTGCAGGATGGTAGTCCAAACAGGTCTCTGCCATCTCTGATTTTTATCCTATTAATTTTATGGCTTCTGACACATTGAATATAATCCTTCCTATAATCCTTTTCTCAGAGAGGATCACTTCTGCCTAATGAGGCACAAAACCCATCCTTTCAGTAGAAATATTCCCAATCCTCCCATTATTGGTCTGCATTTCAGCAACCTCTGCTAAAGGAAGAGAGCAAGATCTTCTTCAGACCAATGTTTCCACATGTGTCAGCTGGGGCTGCCATGGAAGTGAAGCAGAGCAATCACTATTCCCTCAATCCCACCCCACAAGTCTATTGACTCCTGTCAAGGTTCCTCCCCCACTCTGAACTCTAGGGTACAGATGTGGGGACCTGCATGAAAACCTCCTAAGCTTACTTTTACCAGCTTACGTTAAAACTTCCCCAAGGTACAAATTAATTTTATCCTTTGTCCTTGGAATAACCACTGCCACCACCAAACTTTAACTGGGTTTACTGGGAAACGCAGTTTGGACACGTCTTTCCCCCCAAAATCCTCCCAACCCTTGCACCCCACTTCCTGGGAAAGGTTTGGTAAAAATCCTCACCAATTTGCATAGGTGACCACAGACCCAAACCCTTGGATCTGAGAACAATGAAAAAGCATTCAGTTTTCTTACAAGAAGACTTTTAATAGAAATAGAAGTAAATAGGAGTAAAGGAATCACCCCTGTAAAATCAGGATGGTAGATACCTTACAGGGTAATTAGATTCAAAACATAGAGAATCCCTCTAGGCAAAACCTTAAGTTACAAAAAAGACACACAGACAGAAATAGTTATTCTATTCAGCACAATTCTTTTCTCAGCCATTTAAAGAAATCATAATCTAATGCATACATAGCTAGATCACTTACTAAAAGTTCTAAGACTCCATTCCTGTTCTATCCCCGGCAAAGCAGCAAACCAACACACCCTTTGTTTCTCTCCCTCCTCCCAGCTTTCGAAAGTATCTTGTCTCCTCATTGGTCATTTTGGTCAGGTGCCAGCAAAGTTACCTTTAGCTTCTTAACCCTTTACAGGTGAGAGGATTTTTCCTCTAGCCAGGAGGGATTTTAAAGGGGTTTACCCTTCCCTTTATATTTATGACAACTCCCTTGAGACATGATAGCAAATATACATTTCCGCAGAAGAATGAGGTTTTAGGTAATCATTTAAAATGGCTAGTTTCAGCTCATGAAGGTCATAACCAAACTGAACACCTGCACTCCATCTGGTGAAGTGTGACAGGTTGCAATAAAGAAACTTTGTGTATGGAGAGAACCCCACTCACTCACAGGTAGCTGCAACGGCATCACTTTATCAATAGCGATATAAGTAAGTATTTTAAAATTATATAAACAATTCTTACAATACTTCAATAACTGTTAAAAAGTGAAGACATCACAGTGTGGCTCATGAACTATTTGAGGGGGAGATACAGTGACCAGACAGCAAATGTGAAAAATTGGGACGGGGCTGAGGGGTAATAAGAGCCTATATAAGAAAAAGACCCAAAAATCAGGACTGTCCCGACTGGTCACCCTAGGGGGAGAAATCTGGCATGGGGAGGACACTAAAGTCTCACACTTTCAGCATCCTGACAAAACCCAGAACATACATCAGCAGCTACGCTGAGCTCCAGATCATGCTCATCTTAACTCAGTCTCTGGTTTCATACCTTCTAGCTTGTACCCCATTACAGGAGCTAGATGCAACAGAGAAAAAACTGCATTCTTATTCCACTTGTAAAAAGGATTGTGCCATTCATAACGTTTCTTTTTATGCATTCTAATATTAAATGCATGCACATCAGAGGATGACAAAATGTTACTATCAAAAAACTGAGGCCTTTTCTACATGAGACACAATGGTTTCACTAAATTCAGTTTTTAAACTGATGCAAACCCATAGTTGGACACATTTACATTAGTCTAAAACTGGCATATATTAGTTTAGCTTGCATTTGTAAACCTGATTTGAACCGAATTCAGAGCATCTACACAGGGTTCTTCCACTAGCTTAAATGAATTGATTTTAAAAACACACCTTTAGTTAATCAGGTGCAGCTCTGGGTATAGACCAGGCTGAAGACAAAACACCAGAAGCTGTTACAACTGTGCTCCTTGGAAGCGGAGGAACATCCCAGATCATATACTGAAGTCAAACATACCTATATTCATTACTTGCTGCTGCCCATCAACCCCGTGGGAAAGAAAGTACAGCATCAATAATGGAATGGTGTGAACTGTAAAGTATTAGAAAATAGTATTTATAGTGTCTCCTAAGAGTCACTTTGCTTTTTAAAATCGGAATGGAAAGACTACAGCAGAAGGTCCCAAGAATCTGCCCTCTCTCACCTTTGTTTTAATTTGGCCTTTGTGCACCTAATGCCTCTTACAGCACTTTTCCATACAAGAAAGCAAGCAGGAAGCAAAGAAACAAATTTACATTACAATCTTTCTAGGAGTATTCTACTTCAAGCAAGGTACTGCTTATCCTACAATTAATTTTAATATTCTGGCAGGAAAGCTTTTTTCCTTTATGTTTTAATCTGGGGACAAGAACAAATCCAGTAACAAAACGTCAACATTAATTTGAGGGGAGATGAAAAATGACTTAATAACACTGCAGCAGGATTAATATTGTACAATAGCTCATGGAGCCATAAAACTCTTGACAAATTCATTTTTGTAACACTGTATATTCTTGCTAATAGGGCAGGGCCCGTCTGAGGGGCTATTAATACCTTACTGCACAATGGATATCAATGTACACAGCAAAAAATAAATAAATAAAGCTGCACACACAGTTTCAGTTCCTCCTCAGCAGCAAAACTGGGGTGGAAAAGCAGGGTCAGAGTGGCTTCATGCAGGAAGCCTCCCTCTTGCTTCAAAAATCATCAGGAAATTCACCTCCACTTTAAGGCTCTCTAGTCAAGAAATCTGAGTGAAGTACAGTAAGTGGTATTATAGAGAGGTTTTACCAAAGCCAATTGTAAACAGAGACCCAGAATAGAACATATCAGAGGTAGCCTTCCCAGAGAAAGCCTAGACCATATCTACACAGGAAAAGTGATGACTAATTCACCACCAGTAGTCACTGGTGCAGTTCCACAGCTAGAAAGCAGCAGTGTATACTGAAGTCAAGAAATTCTTCTACTGTGTTGTCTAGCTCTGCTCATAGCTGAGTTAGATAACTGTGGTAAAAGCACCCAAGTCCCATCTACAATACTGCTTTCTGCTTGTGTTACCAGCAGCGGAGCTACACATAGGGGGCACCTGTGATTAATTAAAGGGTCCCATTTTGGCAGCTTAAATGCAGCCCTAATGACATAATACAGAGACTAAGATATCAATATCATCATTTTGTACTTATGTGACGTTATTGACTTGAACTGGGACCGTATAGAATATTGTTGCAATCAAGGTCCTGTAGTGGCACCAAATCTTATATAAAGGGGGTCAAATAAGGTGTCTAAGACGAGGTTATTGTTTGCTGGTTAGGATTATGCTATCTGTTTGCATGTATCATTTTTGTATTTAAAGTATTGGCTCTATACGGTCTGTATTCCAAACTTATGCTATGCTTCTGGGAGACACCCCAGACAAGTTGGTGTCAGCGCTGCCTAGCCTGCTTGATGGCCCATTAAGGACCATCAGCTATACAACTGACCCACTGGGAGAAGGCAGACACCCCTTGGGACTCAGCAAGGTATGCAGGGACCTGCCTATGGACAGAACTCTGAGGTTTTTCCAGGCCATGTGATGGACAGCTTGTCTTCGGAACAAAGAAAGAAAGATCACACGGCAAGAGAATATAAAAAGCTGCTGCAGCTCCTCCATCTTGTCTTCAATCCCGCTTCTCATCTCTGGAGGAACTTTGCTACACTGAAGCTTTGAACAAAGGACTGATGACCCATCCCAGCTGTGGATGTACTCCAGAGACTTGATTTGAACCTGCAGTTTACTCTATCATTGCTGCAAGCCTGAACCAAGAACTTTGCCATTACTGTAAGAATTGGTTAAGTGGAATCAATTACAAACTCTCATCTATATTTCTTTCCTTTTATGAATAAACCTTTAGATTTTAAAGGATTGGCAACAGCGTGATTTGTGGGTAAGATCCCATTTGTGTATTGACCTGGGTCTGGGGCTTGGTCCTTTGGGATTGAGAGAACCCTTTTTCTTTTACTGGGGTATTGGTTTTCATAACCATTTGTTCCCCATAATGAGCGGCACTGGTGGTGATACTGGGAAACTGGAGTGTCTACGGGAATTGCTTGCGTGACTTGTGGTTAGCCACTGGGGTAAAACCGAAGTCTTCTCTGTTTGGCCAGTTTGGTTTGCCTTGGTGTGCATGGAAACCCCAGCCTGGGGCTGTAACTGCCCTGCTTTAAGCAATTTGTCCTGAATTGGCACTCGCAGTTGGGTCCCTCCAGAACCAGCCTCATTACAACTTTAAAAAAAAATTCAAGTCAAAACAATCTTATCAAATGCAAGGCAACACTGGGTCTCACATTATGCAATATTCATCACATTATTATACTGTTACATATGTAGCCCATAGACGGGCTGTGAACCTTGCTTGCAAAGGTTCTTTAAGATTCTAGTACCTATTATCACTCCCTCTTTCTCTTGTGCTGATAGTTCTCCAGTTATCCTTTCCATGCTATTGACTTTTGCTATGTACCCAATATGGAAGACTACCCTCAGACTGACAAAGCCTGCTTCAAGTTTTCATTCAGTGTTAAACAGATTTTTCTTCATTAAAGTACATCTGAAAGTGAACGTTCGTGCAAGCTTTGGCCTTCACATGAGTATACTCTGTCAGAGCTGGACTGATTTATCCAGTGGGGCAAGTCTCTCTGTGCTTGGTCAAAAGCAATTGTACATATGGAAAGTTTAAGCTGAGCTGGGCTCGGTCTTGAGAACAGCACCGCTCCATGCCCTTCCCTCACACTGTTGCAAAAGTCATGGAAGTCCCATTTCCACTGCAGTAAAAGATTCAAATGGGTAAAAACCTTTTAGAAGCAGAAAGAGTTCCCATAAACCTAGTATACAAGTCTAAAGTGACTGAAGTAAACAGCCTGTAGAAAACAACCAGGCCAAGAGGAGAATTATATTCCTGAGATTTACAGACTGCTTCTGTTGTTTACAGTGGGGTTTTAGCGCTTAAAAAAAAAAAGTTGGCAACCTTCCCCCACCCCCAGCAGCAAGCAATCAACGAGCACTCAGGCTACCACAACTGCCTCAAGAGGTATAAGGACAGATCAGTATAATATAATACAGTTTGTTATATAGCATCCTTCATATGATGGATCACAAAGTGTTTTTATCACAGATGAGTTAGAGGAGACATAACGTGTTACAGAGTGTGGTACAGTGACTTGCACCAGCATAAAGGAAAAAGAACATACCAAGATTGAATACAAACACAAAGCTGATTACAAGTATTAAAGATGACATAACTGAAAACTAGATAGAGGCACTAATGGAATAAGGGACAATTGAGGATGGTAAAGATCTGTGGGGTGCAGTCAACCATACGATAAAGAGAAGAGGTGTGTTTTAATCCAAGATTTTAAGACAGGAAATCGTTCAATCGTTTGGAGTTATAAACTTCCAGGCAGTTAAACTGGTTTTTCATTTTTGTAGCCCTTCCAGCTTTGAAGAGAGTTCCATGTAGGTACTTATTTGACCTTCATCACCTTAGTATGGGAATGCCCAAGAATCTAGAGATTTCCATGATTAGTGAGGAGGTGGAGTAGGCAAATACAAAGTCAAAGGGCTGAGTGGATTCCATGCAGAGTTTTGAAATAGAAAAGAATGCTGAAATGGATTTAGACAGAATGACAACAAAGGGGAGAGAAAACAGATTCCCTAATTCCTGGAGTTCAGGCCAGTTTTAATAGAAATTTCCCCTTAATTTTAGGAAAACAACAAAGAGAATCACTTCACCAACTAAATAAATTAATACTGCACCGTTGCAAACTCTAAAGATTTCACTACTGGTCTCTCCATATCTGGTGTTTTCCTTAAGCCCCAGATTCTGAAATCAGGAGACTCAGCTTTTATTTAAAAATAAATAAATACATACATACAAATAAAAATCTAATTCTCCATTCCTCATGGTTGTGCAGAAAATCTGGAAAATGAGTACACCCAAAGAGCTCACAAACCAGATAGCAAAGGAAAAGACTTCTATAAACCATTTATAAACATTTATAAAATCAGTTGTTTTTTTTTTAAACCATTCTCATGATTTTTGAAGGCTTGGGGTTGGCAATACCACTAAATGGAGAGCACTAAAAAAAGGAGCTCTGGAGACAAGTCGTATAGCCTCACAGCAGATGCAGCATAAGCAACGGTAACAAAAGATTCCCTACACTGCTATGCCAAAGGGTAATTTAGCCACTACCTGATGGGTCAGAGTGGACTTCCTTATCCATCTCTATTCAGTCCTTGCCCTCAGCAAGACTGCCAACAATGTTGTCACGGTATCTTTGGCAACATGGACCTCTGGCAAAACCTGTATTGTTACCAGCAACTCACTGGTCGCAAGCCCATCATCAGAAATTACTCATTACAAACCTGGGACAGATTCAAATTCATAGTGGAAATAAAAGGCTATAGTTCCTATCTTACAGATGGTTGCAAGAGCCAGACCAGGTTCCTCACAAAAATAGTGTAGATTGGGAGAAAAGAATAAAGGAAATCAGAGAAACAATATCCCTGCATTTTTACCTATGCATCCAAGTGATAACAAACAAGCCAGGCAAGGGAAGAATGCACTATACGGTAATAAAAAGCCACATATAATGGAAGGGCAAAGCATTAGCAAATGAATTCTAAGAGAAAAAGCCCAAACAATTAGTGAAAACAAGCAATTGCAAAAATACTTCCTTTTGAACAGCTGCCACATTTTTTCTATTGACAGGTTTCAGAGTAACAGCCGTGTTAGTCTGTATTCGCAAAAAGAAAAGGAGGACTTGTGGCACCTTAGAGACTAACCAATTTATTAGAGCATAAGCTTTCGTGAGCTACAGCTGTAGCTCACGAAAGCTTATGCTCTAATAAATTGGTTAGTCTCTAAGGTGCCACAAGTCCTCCTTTTTTTATTTTTTCTATTCTAATCAGTTATCACCTTGTTAATGGATATAAAACGTTGGTAAGTTGTATGAATAATTTAGGTCCATTTTCAGTTAAGTGGTATCTTCATTAAACCATATGCTGTGAGAATTTACAGCACCTGTCCCCAACTAACAGCTCTAAGGGAAGCTGCATTGCATAGTTCTAAAGCTCACTCAGCATTACTTTAACCGGTTTACATTTGGCAGCCCACAGAGCAGTCAACTGTCTTTGCCGCTTTGAGTGGAAAGAGAAACTTGTTTTTAACAGGGGGCAAAAAAGTTAAGTCTAGTATCTCTAGTAGCATGTTCATAAATAACTGAAAAGAAGCAAAAGATAACCGTGTACTGCTAATTAAACTCACGCATTTTGCTGTTATGATTGTATCCGCTACAGAAATGACAAAAATAGTAGAGTTAACAAAAACAATAGAAAATGTAAAAAGGAAACAAATTCACATCTAGAACTGGTCAAAAAAATTTCAGTGGAATAGGTTTTAATTGAAAACTGCTGAAACAGGAACATTTAACAGAAATGTCTGTTTTGACAAGTGAGGAAGTCAAAATGAATCATTTCAATGTTACGTTGATTCTTTTTTGATATACTAATGTACATATTTATATATTATAGTTTATATCATAACATTTAGACCTTATTGCAACAAAATGTTTTGACAATTCAGAAAAAAAATTAAGAATCTGAATTTCACAGGAAATTTTCAAATTTCAGCTTTTCATTCTGATTTAGAATCTAAACAAATTTCAAAGCGGCAATTTCCC
This sequence comes from Lepidochelys kempii, assembly GCF_965140285.1. Classification (NCBI taxonomy): domain Eukaryota; kingdom Metazoa; phylum Chordata; order Testudines; family Cheloniidae; genus Lepidochelys; species Lepidochelys kempii. The sequence goes on along the minus strand of NC_136382.1, from coordinate 150,897,224 downwards.
ACAGAATGGAAGATTTGATTTCTAAACAGTTCTACTTATATCCCAATTTTAAGTCCGCTGGTTATACATTACAAAACAGGAAATTACTCATATGTCATAAATATAAAGGGAAGGGTAAACCCCTTTAAAATCCCTCCTGGCTAGAGGAAAAATCCTCTCACCTGTAAAGGGTTAAGAAGCTAAAGGTAACTTTGCTGGCACCTGACCAAAATGACCAATGAGGAGACAAGATACTTTCGAAAGCTGGGAGGAGGGAGAGAAACAAACGGTGTGTTGGTATGCTGCTTTGCCGGGGATAGAACAGGAATGGAGTCTTAGAACTTTTAGTAAGTGATCTAGCTATGTATGCATTAGATTATGATTTCTTTAAATGGCTGAGAAAAGAATTGTGCTGAATAGAATAACTATTTCTGTCTGTGTATCTTTTTTGTAACTTAAGGTTTTGCCTAGAGGAGTTCTCTATGTTTTAAATCTAATTACCCTGTAAGACATCTACCATCCTGATTTTACAGGGGGGATTTCTTTATTTCTATTTACTTCTATTTTTATTAAAAGTCTTCTTGTAAGAAAACTGAATGCTTTTTCATTGTTCTCAGATCCAAGGGTTTGGGTCTGTGGTCACCTATGCAAATTGGTGAGGCTTTTTATCCAACATTTCCCAGGAAAGGGGGGGTGCAAGTGTTGGGAGGATTGTTCATTGTTCTTAAGATCCAAGGGTCTGGTTCTGTAGTCACCTAGGCAAATTGGTAAGGCTTTTTACCAAACCTTGTCCAGGAAGTGGGGTGCAAGATTTTGGGAAGTATTTTGGGGGGAAAGATGCGTCCAAACAGCTCTTCCCCAGTAACCAGTATTAGTTTGGTGGTGGTAGCGGCCAATCCAAGGACAAAGGGTGGAATATTTTGTACCTTGGAGAAGTTTTGACCTAAGCTGGTAAAGATAAGCTTAGGAGGTTTTTCATGCATGTCCCCACATCTGTACCCTAGAGTTCAGAGTGGGGGAGGAACCTTGACATCATATAAACCCCATCACTTAAAACAATTAAACACAGACAGGACCACACATTAGAAGATCTACTGTAAGGAACAACTCTATATTAGATGGAGATAGGTACCTGACTAGATGACCCAAAAAGTGTTTTCCATCTCTAATATCTGTGAGTTCTATTGACTTCTCTCTCCCTCACTTACACAAAGGCAGAAATGAGATCACACTTCTTGCATTAGAGAACTTCTAATGAAAATTGAGTTGGAGTCTAAATCATTTCACAATGTTCTTGGGAATTAACTCATAATAATTTGAAGCACAGGGTCAAGTGGACAAGCATGTAGGATCCAATTCTGATCCTGCATCAGTTGCATATCTCTATTTACTTCAATTGAAGTTTCTCCAGATTTACACCACTGTAAGGGGGAAAAAATAGATCTGGGCCCTTACTCTGCAGGTAAAGGTCTCAGAGTTATGTCTAGAGGACAACTTATCACAGCTTCTTGAGAAGTCAAAGCACATTTGTTGTCCTTTCTAGCCAAATCAGTTAAAACTAAAAATGGATTGACATTCAGCTTTAGTTATCTCACCCTGAAAAAGGGAAGCAGAAAAAAGTTTGGAAATGTGCAGTATAACTATTACAGAAATTTAGGCATCTAAATGTACATAACCAATTGGAGTTGGACTCAGTTACACCATCTGTAAAAGGGGGGAAATGATATTTACCTACCTCTGACAGGAATGAGCATGAAAAGCTTTACTTAGGAATTAAGACCGGTCAGTGGAAGGAACAGGAATTAGGGTTGCCAACCCCCAAGGATTGGCCTGGAGTCTCCAGGAATTAAAGATTAATATTTAATTTAAAATGTCATGTGATGAAACCTTTAGGAATACATCCAACCAAAATTGGCAACCCTCAACAGGATCAAACTTCAATCCAGTGGAATATGCAAAGGTCCAGGAAAACCATATGTTAAGGCAACATTTTGGCAAGCCCTTTCTCTAGGCTATGTCTACACTACAGCTTATGTCGTCATAATTTATATTGCTCAGGGGTGTGAGTAAATTACCCCCTGAGCAACTTAAGTTACACCGACATAAGCACCGGTGTGAACAATGCTATGTCCTCGGGAGAGCTTCTCCCGCTGACGTAGCTACTGCTGCTCGCAGGGGCTGGAGTAGTTAAGCCGATGGGAGAGCTCTCTCCCGTCAGAGTGGCTACATTAGAGGACTCACGGTGGTACAGCTGCACCTATGCAGTGCCGCTGTAAACTCTCTAGTGTAGCTGTGCCCCTAGATGCTGCATTTCCCAGAAATATTTAAAATGTGATCCTGCAACATTCAGCGCATAGCTAAGTAGCTATACATCCACAAGGCAGCAGTCCTTAGCTGCACATTTTGCAAGCTCAGAACAGGGGAGAAAAAAAAAATTATCTTCTCCACATGCTCTGTCTGATATCCAAGGCTTCACACCTATATCAAGTCAAAACCCATTTACCCTGGGACAAGTCCATATCATAGAATCATAGAATATCAGGGTTGGAAGGGACCTCAGGAGGTCATCTTGTCCAACCCCCTGCTCAAAGCAGGACCAATGCCCAATTAAATCATCCCATACTACGACTCTTTAATAAGGGCTATTTCCCTGTCCAACTTCAACCCCAACCTGTTTCTGCACTAAAACTTTTGACAATGAAAGTCAAAATTTTTTTTAAATAAACTGAAAAGTTCATACACAAGCGTCACTAACTACTGCGGAATCATTTTCATTCAGACTTTCCAAAATACAAGTCACCTACAGGCAGACACCAAGTGTTGGAATTTCACCTTTTGAAATTTTCAAGAGTTATGAGACTGAAGACAAAGAGCTATAATGGAAATTAACAGGCTGAAATCAGCTCTCTACCAAAGTGAGGATAGAAAAAACATTTTAATCAACTGAGAAGCCACAACTTTTTTTTCTTCAAGTGAAAGCAGAATGACGCTGTCAGGAGAATGTCAAGATAAACTGTTAAAATGATTTTGGATGCTAATGTTATTTTGGTGGACCCAGTCCTGAGACACTGTATGAAATCAGTGGCTAGATGCTGCTTTATAAATATAAAAATAAACATTTTCTGTTGATATACTTAACAGCCATACCAAAGCTTGATTTATAAGTACTGTATTTTATCACACTACATACATCATGCTGATTAAAATTGCAGTGCTAACAAATTTTAGCATGAAAATTTTGCAAGTCTTGGTTAATATTAATTCATACAAGCCGTTTTGTCACTACGCAAAATGCATAGGCATAATGACAGCATTAATAAACTTAGCCAAGTTCATACTGTGCAATTTAACAAGCATCACTGACTCAGTCATCTTCCTTGTGATCACTTCAACAGTATGGACTCCACAGTTTGATAGCGTTAGCATCATATTAAAATGGGTTGCAGTGTGGTCAAAGGATGGATATTGGTCAGCAAAGTGAGTAAAAAGCATATCTTGATGTTGCACATGATGCCTATGCATTTTCAAAGTAATATCTGTTTAGTTTACTTAAAGTTTTTTTTTATTGTCACTACTGCAGAACCATCACACTGTAGCAAAGCAAGACATGTTCTATTCCCCATCACATATTGACTAAACTACCAGTAAAACTCCAGTTCCAGAATCTTTATTGCTGGTGATGTGGCATAAGCCAGAAAAGAACACAGCTTGATTTTCAGATACAGTACCTGGCTGAGCCTGTACTGCTGCAGTTAGAAAAATCTTATTTTGACTTGTAAACTGAACAGATTTGATATGGAAGTCATCGAGGAAGAATAAATATGGAACACCAGCATAGCATTTTTCACAGTTTCTTTTCTGACCATCGCCACACTTGTTATGCAATTTGAACAGCTCAACATTTGTTTTTACATTATCTTGCTGATCCAGTCTGTGGATCTGTTTCTGTTTGTCTAGTGCAGGGTTTTTGCACTAACAAATCTGTGATAAAACACAGATTGGATAACACTGGATATGTTATGTATAGAACATACTTTGTTATTCACCCAGAGACACATGCATCAATTGCTCATTTGGGTGTGTTTACTGGAGTGAGGCACTGCGCTCTTTATTATGCAGAGGCTTTCGATATGTGCACATAACAAAGGTAGATAGCAAGACTATATAGCTGGCTGGTGAAAGCATGAAAAATTCCCATACCATGATATAAGATAGTGTAGAAATTAAGCATGTATGACAGTAATTATGACATTTTTATCTTAATTCTTTCCATTTGGTAAAGGTGTTAATTGCAATTTGGGATTTGATAAATTCACTTTTTAGAATTTTACGTTAGGTAATTTAAAGATTTGAGAGATACCAAAATTAGATGTTGGGTGAAAAGTCATGTCACTTAATTTGTATAAAACTCTTTATAGTGAATATTCAAAGATATTTATTTCATCTCTATATAGCAATGGAGTGGGCTACAAGTCTGAATAGACTGGATGGTGTGATTTGGGTCAACACATCTACAGTGAATAAATATTGTATCAGCCTAGCATTAACATGTAATTTTGGTAAATTTGCTCAGGCACATTTGGGATCAACAGGAAAAAATACACGATACGTTGCCTCAGTTTGGAAGAAGCAAAGAGTGTTAGCTGCAAAGTGGGTTTGGTGGTTTTAAGATTCAAAGAAAAGTTACTTTTTTTTTAAAACACCTTTCAAAATGTTAGCTTCCAGAAAGGTTCAGAAATTCCCCTTTCCTGATAGAACCTTTACAAAACACATTAAAGAGGAGCTTGTGAAGTTTGATAAGTGTGCATATGCACACTTATCGATCTTGTTTTCAGGGGTTATATATGTTCTAGACAGCTCCATACTGCTCATACAGTAAACAGCCTGTTTTACAGACAAAAGGAACCCGCAAATACTGATTTTTATTCCCTAACTGCAACAGTCTCTGTTAAGAGAGGCTAAAACTTGATTAGGTCACAGTGCATAAAAAAATTGCTCCATCCCCACCACATGTTCCTCTGCAGAAACGCTTATTTCCTTAATTTCTTTAACTCTGAAGTACTCTGCTGCCAGGATCCATGTGCTTGACTGTCAAAAGATGTTTTGCATTTCAGAGCAAATAGGTTAGCTAACATATCAGTTGGATGAAGAGTTGTCCATTGAGTAGCCAGTAAACAGTACTGCACAAAATAGCAGCGTATCGATTTAACACACTACAACTTCATCTCTACCACCATAAGGGGAACACGCTGTCGTAATGCTGCATAAGATTTAACATTGTAAGTGCTTTTTTCTGAAATCCCTTAAGAGGGGATAAAATATCAAGTACCAGTAATAACATTTTCAAAAGTCAGAATTGAGTGAGCAATGAATTTTCCATCCCTGTAGGATAAGGTATGATTTAATTTCTTGGGCTCAGGTGTGGGTAGGGAGGGGGTCACAACTGACAACTCATTCTCTCTCTACAGGGAGTTGCTTATTGGTGTTAGTTGTGCAGAAGAGAAAACGGTTTCATGTTAAAAACAAAACAATTACTTCTGTACTTTTGTAAATGGACTTTTCGTACTTTGCTGTGGGATCTACAGAAAAAACACAGAGAAGTTAAATGTCTCATTCCCCCTGCGCGCGCACACACACTTAGTGAATGGGGCCAGTGGAAGACAGAAGAAGTGTTCTCAATGTCAGATGTTTATGCCATACTAACTCACAGTAAATATCTTATAAATCAAGAACGAAATAGCCTTCATTCTGTCAGAGAGCCTCAAATAGGAACAAATACATGAAATTTGACCTTTACATCCAAAAAGCTCCCTTGGTTACCACCAAGAAAACAAAACAGGTTTTGTGACAAAAGTTTCCCACAATTCTTCATTTCTAAACCTACTCAGTGAATATCCCTATATATATATTTTTTTTTTCCCTCTGTCTTAAACACATCAAGACCTTTTCAGGCGCAAAAGTCTAATGGACTGAAATTCACTAGAGACCTAATGCTACCCCAGAGCTACCAAGTAGATTGATTTTCAGGTAGCGTCGGCTATCTGATTTTGGATTTAGAAACACTCCCCCGCTTCAGTTCAGTGGTTCACAAATTCAAGTGTCCAATTAAAAAAAAGAAGAGAGTAAATGGCCCTGTTATAGGTGCCCATCCAGTTACATCTGGCTAGCAGTCATGCATCAGCTGTGCTATTCATGTGCTCAGAATGTCAAAACAAATGACTGCTACTTATAACTGAAGCTAAGCCTTTCTAGTTTATCCGAGGCGCCATAACAATGGAGTTTTCAGATATGCAACGATTTTTCATATTTTTAAAATTCTCATGCTAACAGGTCACGATGAAAGAAAAAACGCACACATTTCAATTTATTCAGGGATTTCTACATTAACTTGCCATGGGGCAAGTAGGTGGATAGAAGCTACCATTAAGGGCTTCTGTGTTTCCAGGTTTATTTATATCTATCACAGTCTTCTCTAGATGCTAGCGAGTCTCAATAAAAAAAAAAAAAAAAAAGTAGCCAGTACTGTCAAAATGTAGTTTTTAAATTGCTGCTGAAGAACCTTCAGCACAAGTCTTAAGTGGAACTGCCTCCAAGTGATACAGAAGTATTGCTGATGCACACAGAAAGTGTCATAGTGAAAGAGTGTTCTCATCTATACCGGGATCAACCTTCTACTTCTTCACACATTGCAAGGCAGCACATGTCAACATAGGTGAATGAGAGCTTGTTTAATAAGGGTAGAAAAAGCTACACTAAACACAGCTGGGATACAATGGCAGATAACAGCACAAGCAGAAATGGATATCATTTTTCAGTCTGAAAATAAACCAGAATGTGGCATTTGCCTCCAAGTACACATCTTTCCTTTCTTTTTGCTTCAAAAGGAAGACATAAAATAAACAGCACCTTTAGGTAAAAGGGCAAAGCCTATGACCGCCACCATTACTGATAAAGAAGAGAAATGGATCTCTAAATGTTGACTTAGTTCACTGAAAACAACTTTGGCCTGAGGTAAGCAGAGTTTACTGGGAAATAAATGATACCTATTCTACTCTGTATATTCTTAAGTATTTCTAAGCATCTCTCTCTCTAGGCAAGTTTACTTTTGGTGAATTAATACTCCTAAAACTGAAGCACACACTGACTATCTCCAACTTGTGTTGCATGCGGACAGATGCTCGTCTCCAAAGCTCTGTCAATGCACCTCAGTTTTGACATGCAACACATCATGCTCTTGAAGGATTGGGAATCTGCAGTATATACTGACTTCTTGCTGCACTGTTAATGTAATACTTTACACTTATAGACCACCTCTGATATGGAAATCTCCAAGGGTTTCATAAACATTAAGTTTCAATAATCCTATACAGCATGAAAGTAATTCATTTATGGTATGTATTTATTTTGAGTTATGCTAACTACAGAAAAAAGGAGATACCATCAGGCTATGGGCATCACTGACAGTTGAAAATTGACAAAATAAACAAACTCCTCAAATTTGTCCCAGGACACAAATACCGCAAGCAGTTAAATGCATTTTAGCAATAAAATCCAAACAAAATTCAAGCCTCTCCAATGTATACTACCCACACACTACTCAGACCATGAAAAAATCCCTGTAGTCCTCAAAGCAAGAAAAAGATGAGACTAGCCTTGTAACATGCCATTAAGGTCAGCACATTGAATTTGCTCCACCTCTGCAGCAAAATAGCCAAAGGTATGGGGGCCTTAACAGAAGACTTTACCACCAGCCACCTCATTTATACCAAGGAGGTTTTCAGCTCAAGCACCTTGTTGACCAAAAATGGGTCCAGACACTTGTACCCGCTACAGGCCCCCACCCAGCCCAATACTCATAACCTCTACCCCCCAGAGCCCAGGGATCCAGGAGGAGTACCAGCCTGATGCTGGGTCCTGAGCTTGCACAGAGCTTCCTGCATGCCGCTGCCTCCTTCCTTCAGGGCATCCCAGGAACTTCAGCGGCTGGGAACCCTCCAGTTCCCTCCCCCTCCCTTCCACCTTGTCTTTTATTTGTGAATCAGGCTCTGCCCGGTCCAGTGGCTCCTAGGGGCAGCCAGCAGCACTGCAGCCCATTTCTGTGGGGAAAAAGGATATTCTGTGCACACAACATTAATTTCTGCAAAATTCTGCACTGCACCATGGTGCAGAATTTCCCCAGGAGTAATGGGCAATACAGTTTGGTGACATACCAGTCTCCTGCAGACCTGATTGATTCCACCTAAAGAACTCAAAAAAATATGCTTTAATCAGTGACAATTAATAAATGTGAAATGCAGTTCCCTAAACCATGGCAAAAGACAGGGAATGTGAAACACATATGAAGGACTGATTAGCAAAAATAAGACATACAAAAAGGTCTAAAACAAGTGACTAATTTTACATGGACTTACTCAAACGTACAATTTTACTGCTATAAAACACCAAAAACATCTATGGTGATTTGCAAATATCAAGTGTCCATTCCTCCTAACTACCAGAAGATGGGATGGAGCACTCTATAATTGCCCTGTTCTGTACACTCCCCCTGAAGCTCTGTTATGGGCCACTATTGGAGACATGATACAGGGCAAGATGCACCATGGTTGGTCCAACTCAGTATGTCGCCTCTTATGTTTTCTCCCTCTGACATAGAAATGAAATGCAATGCCTAGCTTACTTTGCAGTACTGAACACTATTATTTACAGCCAGAACTGGCAGTGCAATCCATATTTAAGTTGCCTAACACTTTCCATTATAAGACCCTGTTTTCAGTTGCTGAGACTTCACCAAACTTTAATGGTTCAGGCTGAAGTTTTCCAGGTCACGTGTATGCCCCAGGCCGAATTTTTTGGAAGAGTTTCAGTTAAAATGGCTGAGCCATTTCAGAGAAAAGAGGAAGGAAAGATACATTTCGTGAATGTTAAATTATTGCAGCTGTATCACTGAGAAGCGATAGCCTGTCTCCACACTCTGGAAGAGAGAATTGTATTGTGACAGGGAAAGTCACCCCAGGTTCAGGGAAGTGTCTTTTGCTGTCCCTGTGAAATTTCTCAAAGTCTGGCTGAGTTTCAAGCCTCTGAAAATTGCTGTTTGCAAATGCTCACGAGAAACTTGTTATAGTTTGGCATCAAGATTCTCTGAAGATTCCTTCTCTACAGAGAAGGCTCCATCCTCACACTAAGCATGCTCTACTCCAACAGAGCATGGTCCAGGACTATTCAGGGCTGAACAGGACTTCTGCAATTGCTCCTCCAGCCTATCGGGAACTAATGTGCCACTGGGCACCAGAACTGACAGTAGGGAGACACTCTCTCCTGTGTTATTAATTATTTGTATTCTGATAGTGCCGAGGAGCCATAGTCATGGATTAGGACCCCAAAATACTAGGTGCAGTACAAACACAGAACAAAAGATTATCCCAGCCTGAGAGAGCTTACAATAAGTATAAGACAAATGACAACAGATGGATACAGCCAGACCAACAGGAAAGTACAAAGAAACAATAAGACAGTGCTCTCAATGCTGTCCCCGGCACCCAGGAAGACTGATTGGAATGTAGGGGGAGAGGAGCCAAGAGGGACAGGGATAGAAGCCGATGGGGACAGACTGTGAGGGGACAGGGATAGAAGTGTCTATAACCACTAAATCACATTGCCCTCCAGAACATGGAATTGAACCCAGAATTCCCAAATTTCAGCATTCCTCTACTCTCAGCAAATAGCTGTAAAACCCCTGGCAAAATGTGTCTCATTCCTTTCTAGTAGCTTATCCACAGAGACAACCTACTATCACCATTGCCAAGCATTCATGTGCTCAAGCATTCATGTCTTGGATTTAGAGGTTCCAACTCCAACCTTGCTGATGACCAATTTGGAGGTCTATATGGTTCCATGTTATTAACTTCCAAGATTTTGTCACAAATTCCTCTGCTATTTGGTGTTTTTCTTAAAGCTCCAAGCTCCTGTAGTCTAGTGATAATAATAGAATCTCAGCTTTTATTTAGACAACAGGTATCTCACGTATGGAGAAAAGACTGAAAATGTAACCTGTGTATACCCTAACAGCTAAGGAACCCGAATCCAAAGAAAAAACTCATTTTTTTAAGTCTCATAATTTGAGGCCTGACTCATGATTTTTGAATGATTGGGGTTAATAATATTGGTGGTTCCACATGACAATTTATAGGGATGGGGTTCTGGTAACTTTTTGAAAAACGTCAGAAATTATTACAAAAAACACCTCATAAAAGATTATTAAAAGTTAAGCATTCAAAAGTTAGGAAGTGCCAGAATTGATGGTGCCTGCACAACTTTATAATTTGGCCCCATACTGAGCACATACACCCTAATTATCATCATATATAATAAGAAATTAATTTTTCCAAAGGACCTCTGCCTTATTCAGGACAAAATATAGATGGTGCTCCTGGAATGAAATCCGAATGAAATGAAGCTGTTGTCTTCACAACCGTTCTTTTAATTTATAACTGAAGTTGGAAAGTGTGTAGCGAACAAGGCAGGAAGAATGCGATTCTATCCCTGCCTCTGCCACACACTTCCTAGATGATGTTGGTCAAGTCACTTACACCAGAATTTTCATAGGTAGCTGCTACTTGTGTGTTCCTCATTTTCTGAGGGCTACAGTTAAGACATCTGGATCCTGATTTGCAGAAATGCTAAACATACAGATGCAAATGAAGTCTATGGGAGCTTTAACACAGTGTCTCTCAACATTTCCACACTACTGTACCCCTTTCAGGAGTCTGATTTGTCTTGCGTACCCCAAGTTTCACCTCACTTAAACACTACTTGCTCACAAAATCAGACATAAAAATACAGAAGTGTCAAAGCACACTATTACTGAAAAAATGCTTACTTTCTCATTTTTACCACATAATTACAAAATAAAATCAATTGAAATATAATATTGTACTTACATTTCAGTGTATAGTATATAGCGCGGTATAAACAAGTCATTATCTGTGTGAAATTTTAGTTTGTACTGACTTTGCTAGTGCTTTTTATGTAGCCTGTTGTAAAACTAGGCAAATATCTACATGGATTGATGTACCCCCGATCAGTACATGTACCCGTGGTTGAGAACCACTGCTTTAACATATAAAGTGCTATGTAATGCTAAGTACACTGAAAAAATCAGGGCCTAGGCATCTCAAATTGGGCACCCAAAATTAGTGGGCAAAGAGGCAAGATTTACCTAAAATGACTTCTGCAGAATTTAAGTGACAGACCATGGTGCCTATGGCTCATAGCTAATTTTTTTTTTTTAAATTACACACATTTCAAAGGCTTTCAAGAAAAAAAACAGTTGTCATAATAGCACATGATACACTGTCTGGCCATTTGCACTATATACACACACAATCATCCATGAAGAACAGGGTTCTTGTATGGTCAAGGATTTAAGTTGGAAGCGGGTTTGACCAACATCCTATGCTCTCTGCAAAGAAAAACCCCAATATATAATTCGCAATAGCTACAGTGCTAGGTTCTTGCTGTATACATTTCTTCCAGCATGGCTTTTCTCACAATCCTGGAGGCTGAAACAACTCTAGCACAGGAATTCCTAGTTTCCCTTAGAGACTAGTCTTTATATAGCTACGGTTGCGGCCAGATACCATTAAGAAACTTTGTAGCCCCCATGTTGCTCTGCCTATTAAAACTGATGTGGCTCCAACATTGTCAAGTTTACTCTGAAATCTAAGGGGAATTTTTTTGTAATGTTTGAGAATAGATCAACTTTGAATTTGAAGTTCTGAAGATCTGAAGTTTGAATTACAGATACTTTTAAAAGGTTAACCAGATTGGAAATGCTGGCTTGTGCCATTCAAGGTCAGAAACTGCTAGTTATTTATTCCTTCTTTTCACCTAATTAATTCTCCTTCTAAACCTATATATAGGCTACCTTTGAAAAAACAGGTTGTAATTAAGCAAAGTTACTAATTGTATCTAACTGTAATGGCTAATGCGTTTGAATAGTTTGCCCTCTGGTGACTAGTTTTGAGAAAACAGAAGAGCGTCCCACAGCTCAAGGGGCAGTGATCTGTGTATGTAGAGCTCAAGTATAAAGCTGCTATTCCTAGACTTGAGCAGTTTAATCTAGTAATTCTGAACTGACAACCCAGTAGAGGCCTAACTTTTGAGGTGACACATAGTATCGTGAAAGGTCATTTGACTAAAAACCCATACCTGCTGCATTGGCTGTATTCCTCCGTAAGCCTGCTTCTTATACCACAAGATTTTTTTTTTTTTTTCCTTTTTCCAAGTGTGCAGAGGCAGATCTCTGCTAGGTATTTATATGGCTCCATTACCGTAATATTTGAATGCCTCTCAATCTTTGATGTATTTACCCTCACAATACCCCTGTGAGTTAGGGAAGTGCTATTATCCCCATTTTACACATGGGGAACCGAGGCACGGAAAGACTAAATGACTTACCCAGGGAGTCTCAGAAGTCCTGCTGTGGAGCAAGGAATTGGACCCCGGAATTCCCCAGTTCCAGACTAGTACCCTAAACATGACACCATCCTTCCTCTCAGGTAAACACTGATGAGTTATTAGTAGACCACGTTTTTTGAAAATACAAAACATGAACTAAAATGGAAAACATAAAACAAAAAACTCACCATACAACAGTGGCTCCTGCCCCACAGGGGTGGGCCTAGATTCCTGTTATGGGTGTTGCAATCTAGCACATGGGGTTGCAGTGCTGCAGCACCACTCAGCTTTGGCCCAGCTGTCCTTCTGTCATGGGGGAGAGGGAGGCAATTTGAGTGGGTGTTGCAGCAACCCCAGGGGTCGCAGCACCCGTACCGGGGAGCTGGGCCCAGGTCCGCAGGATGGCAGTTGCCACTGCAGAGTGAATGTGGCATGTGCTTGCTCTGCAAACACTGCCCCCAAGGTCTGCCATCCCCTCAGAGGCACGACCCGACACCCTCCTCCCTCTATGGATAAAATGGAAAAAAACAAAAGAAGACAAAATTGCTTAAGAACAAACCAAAGAATTTCAGGGGGCTCTAGTTATTGGCCATCTACTACTTACATAAGTTTCTATAACCAGCTCACTTTTGTCCAGGTACCCAATTCTGCAGAGCCCCTCTGGCCCATCATTCAGCCTTCTCAGGCGATGTCTAGCTTTCAGTACTTTTTTTTTTTTTAAAAAAAAAAACACTGCTGAGCTAAAAGGTTTCCCTGAGGAAAGTTTTGTTTGTGGTCTCTCCTTGCTTATAATAATGGCTGCTGAAATGTTGTCTCTGTCTATCACGATGACTACTCACCTAATTTCACTCAGTGTCCTTAGTTAGAGGTGGTAAAGAGTCTGATTTCCTTCCATACCTAAGGTGTAAAAGCAGATGTAATCTAGGTGAAGAGGAGGAAGGCAAAGCAGAGCTAACCTCCATGTTTTGTTGTGTCTTGATTGAATTCAGCAGGAGTTCAATCACTGCAAAAACAAAGGCAGGCAGAACTGCTGATAGTTTTGGCAGGTGATGGAAGTATAATAATAGAGCACAAAACTGCTTTTTGTGGGTTACCTTAAGTAATGGAATGGCAATGAGGATTTCCTTATAGACTGGAATTGTGGAGTGTCAGCAAACCAAAGAGAAACCTGCACTTTTATTAATATGTTTATTTAATTTGTTTTTCCCAAAACGAAGTTAGACTCCTTGTAGGTGAACTAAGTGGTAATTCATTAGCTTTAACACTAGTTTCTGGATCAAAGAAGGTAACAGGTTCATCTAGCATGTAGTAAAAAATAACCTTATTTAGCACTTTTTGTCGCTAGATTTCTGAATAGTTTTGCAAAACACCTCTCCAGCTAGCTCCTTTTCCACTTGGTACCAATTTTTGTCCAAACCCAGACCCAGAGGTGCAAGGGAAAAGAGGGAGTTTAGCTGCTTGTGCCCTGTATAATTTTCCACACAGCATTAGTGGCTCAGATCCTAGAAAACATGCAGTAAACCAGACAGATATCCCGTTGCATTTCTAAATATTCAACACACAGCTCTGAACAACAGGTATCTCCAATGACAAACTAAATTCTATCCTAGTGACAAAACATGGATTTGAATCCCATATCTTTAAGGAACGAATTGAATGGTTTAAAAATGTGCTCAGATACGGACCTCTTTCTTTTCACAAAGAAAGAGTTAAACACTTTCTTTTATTCCCCGAAGGCTGCCTGGTCCCACTCAGAGGTGCCATGTTTTATTTAAAACATACTCTCTCTCAGTAACCACTTGTTCTAATTGGCAAGGCAAGGCTGGGTCCCCAAAGCACACAGCTCGTTACATTCAGTTTGGATTACAAAAAACACGATGAAACAAACTGCATCGAAATGTACAAATTAACGGCTCAGGAGTGCACGACACGGACGTGGAATTAGATTGTAATATGGAACAAACACCACAGGGAGGCTAGGGAACAAATCACCAGTGTCTCTATAAGCTACACAAGGTTTCCAAATGAGCAAATACACAAAACAGAGCACAGGCTTTTCCATAACTCACCCAAATTGCTAAATATGAATAGCAGAGATTCCTTCCCCCCACCTTATGCACACATGTAAAAGAGAATGGAGTTACAAACAAGAAGGCTTAATGAATTAAACCTGCGGGTCGCACTGTCTAAATATGTAACTCGTCTTTGCTTTCATGCTGACAATGTGCAAACATCAATGCAATTAAGTCACACTTCTAAACATTTTTTAAATCACCTGAGAACCAGAACACAAGGGACTAAATTAGAGTTGGTGTTTCAGCAGGCAGCATGGAGAGGATAATGAGCTAGAAGTTAGATGAACAATATATTTATGAAATAGGAGGAAATGGACTCTTCACTACAAACAACAAAATGTACAAGACAAAATAAAAGAACAGCTCTTTGTACAAAAATTAAACAAAAACAAAAGGCAAAAAGGGTGCTCCGCTCTGCAGTCAAAGTTAGTGGAATTAGCCAGCCCTTGAGATAACAATAGGCATGGAAAATACCAAGCAATAAAATTATTCAGGTACAAAAACGTATTAAAAATTAAAAACAGACATTGCAGTCTTTTCAGGCAGCCAGCACCTAGCAGAGGTCACACTTCTAGTTAACTGTAAAGTGCGATTTGTAATGGTTTACATTAATGAGCCTCAAACTACCAGGCTGTCAAAGTCGCAACAGCTAAAAATCATTCCAATCATCTTTTGTGATCTTAGTTCCACGTCTCCTTAAATAGGAATTATGAAAACATTGAAGCAATACTGGATCTCAAGTGTAATGGAACTCATCATGGCCTCTTAAACTGGTAGCTTTGTTGTTCCCCTAACAAAAGGGCTCACATACCTCGCATGACAGCATTAACATATCTAGATTCCTGTCACAAAGAGGTTTAATATCTTCATGAGAAGACATTAACCCCATTCAGTACAGGCTAAATCTACTGGCCAGTAGGAAACTCTCTTTAGTGCATTGAAGGCTTACCCATCAATTGCTACAAAATTTAAAAGTTCCCATTGTAAGAGTGCTGTATTTCTAGCCTTTATGTTTGTGAAGAGACACTTTTTAATGTGACTAGATGAAATGCCATCTTCCTGATGCTGGGGACATCCAGATAGGAAGATATGAATTGTCCTGGGCCCATGCACAGCTTGAGTGCCAGGCTTCATAAAGAATCCTCCTTCCTCCCATCAATTATAGTGCAGCAGTAGATCCACTCTGTGGCCATGGCCTCCCACAATGTTTATACACCCCTTACTACTTTGTTTGGGGAAGAAAGGGGTGGCATGAGGGAGAGGGGAGAAAGGAGAGAGAAGATAACTTGCAGATCAGCCCAGTGGCTGAGCCACCAGCCAGGCTCCCAAAATCTTTGTTGCATATTTGTATACAGGGAGCCCTCATTAAGCAGGGCTCTTGGCATGCAGGGAGTACACAACCCCTAATTCCCACCTCACACCAGTACTACACTAATTCTGCTACCAGGGTGTAGAACCCCGTAGTAATATTTCTGCGTCATGGCTATAGAGAAGACGGCAGGACCCACCTTTGAAAGAGATGTAAATTATATTCACCTCATTGAGTAACCCAAAATATTATATTCACCCCTCAAAAACTGCTGTATACTACCCTTCTGCCCATCCTATACCCTGCACATATTGATTTCTAGCTACATGTAGGGGGAAATCTTCTACAGCATAATTTGTCACAGGTTGCCTCATCAACCACAGCTAAATTAAATTAGGAATGCAACTATACTTGGATGAACTGGTTTCCTACACATAAGTATTTCTCCTCCAAAACATTAGGACTTTATCTTTTGTCTTGTTTGCTTATGATTCACTAATCAAGTCGCATTTAGAAGAGTAGTAAATGCTTCCCACATGACTACAAATATTAGCCCGTTTTAATGAACCAGGCAATGCTATCACCTGGGTCGTCACACTTTGCAGAGGCTTCAGTCTTGCTAATGGCGCAAAATGATAAGGGCCAGCTAGCAAGGTAAAAGGTATTGAGGGTAGACAATGCAAATTAAGAGTGTCAATAAACCAAATCCCAATCAAATCCTTTATTTAGCTTCCATTTAATTCTTTTTCACAATCATGATTCTCCTCCTTAGTAAGGTTTGATATATGCTTGGATTCTCTGAGTGTTTACAAGTTCTGTGGCATTCTTCTCTCTCTTCCCATTAAAAATACAAACCTTTAACCTGCAACCGGGGAGGGCTGTATAGAAGACCAAATGAAGATATGCTGAATGCTAAATAAATATCTATGATGCTTCAGGACCCTGTAGATGGGTATTTCCAGGCTACCTTAGCTCGAGTTACCATGGTGAGCGGTGTGATTGGCTACACAATTTTCAAAAGAATGCTTATCAGTTTGAATGTGTAATACAAAATGGACTGGAACACAAAAATACTGCCAGTCTCTCAAATGCTAGTCAAGTGAATTTGCTTTAACAATCTTGCAGTAAACATTCTGTATGCTAGAAACACTAAGACAGACATGAATACAATGGGAACCCACCACTATCAAAGATCCAGTCTAATGGAGCAATAAAAAAGGAGATGCCAGCTTATATTAGAGACTAACACAGACACCATACTGCAGCCCTCCTAAAAAAAGGTGCTGCGTACAGACACAATGCTGCTTTTACGCTGTAGATATTTCTTGCTGCTCTTTCAACATCAGAGCACTAAAACATGAGGCTGCACATCAGTAGAGAGGGTAAGCACCTAGTCAACGCAAACACACTGGATTTTTTGATATTTCATTTAGAAACAGAAGTTTCCTTCAGGGGCAAAGGGAGGAACAAAGTACATAAATGGTTTGCCATTTATTGTGCAATACTATATAGCACAGATTACAGGATATGAAACAGCAGTCTGAAAATGCTTGTATTTTTGTTGGAATTGTTTCCCACACAGCAAGCCAAAAGACTGATAGAAGATCTGCTCTGCAGTTTACTGATTCCAAAAAGCGACTTGGAAATGCACCCCCAAAGAGTGTTTCTCGGGTCATCCCTGTGGTCGCTTTACATTGCCATGAAGGAACCCAACCTTGATTCCAGTCTCTTGCAGCCTAGAACAAGCAGGGTGGAGCTACCATTGTAAATCCAGGAAAATCATTCAGGGAGACAGATGAAAGGATAATTTCTGGTTTTGCTGAAGAGTAATTCTTTCTGTCATTTAATGAGTTTCTAAACAAGTCATGTCTAGTTCTTAAAAATCTACTACAGCAGTGGGCCTCCTCAATGGGAGTGGCAGGGTTAAAAGTGTATAGAAATTAATTTAATAATTCTGCACAATCTGGGATGCAGAAGAATTCTGGGGAATAAAGATTTGCCACTGAAATGGCTTTTATAGTTTTCTAGATCTACATTAAAAGATGAAAACCAAGGCAGAACATTGGTATGTTGTATATATGAACCCACCTTAGAGAAAGCAGTGCCATTTTTTTATCCCTCTTTCCTTGTTATATGCGTCCCTCAAATTGAAGGGAAAATAAAAATCAATATTGTGTTCAAGTAACAAAACTTTATAGTCTGACATATAGCCACTGCATACGTATTGATACATATTGCCAGTTTGGTGGTCAGCAATAATGATTTTGGACTAGATGACCTCCTGAGGTCCCTTCCAACCCTGATATTCTATGATTTCTACTCTATTGTAGATTTTGGTCATAATTAAACAGGATTTTATTTGTCAAGATGGTAGCACAAGAACACACGCACACACAATTTCAAGCAACAAATGACAGTGAACCAGCAATCAAGACATTCAGTCTTTTCTGACAATTTTAGAGAACTCACCACATGTACATAATATGTTGCATGCACAGCTCAGAGAAAGAAGTATATTCTTGAATCGAATTATGCTGATATAGTGGTTCAGGTAAATGTGGAAATCTTGTAGCATGGTTTAAATCAGAAGTTAGAGATGGAAGATAGCTTGGGTCTAGTTCCCTCATACATACCTTCAATTATAGCCTCAGTGAGAAGCACTATGAAGCCCCTCAAGAGTTTTGTTAGAAATATTTTATCCCGCTGATGTTCTTAAATTATTCTGTTTTACTTCCAGAGGTCTCTGTGCATCTCCCCACCATACAATCTTGTACTATGGCACTTACCTTTAGTTTCATGTATTAGCCTTTGGGCAAGCTGCAACCATTGCCTGCATTCCTTTTCCTTTCCTGTCTGCTCCATAATAACTACCTTCCACTAGTCTGAGAGCAAATGGACTAAAGGTGAAACATATTTATATAATGATTTAAGGAAAGAGTACACATAAATATTTGGTGTTAGTGAGAGGTCTATTTGTTTTGCACTAGTGCCCAGAGTCTCAGGATTTAGACTTTGTTATGCCAGGTGCTATACAAATATATAGGAAAACAGTCCCTGCCTGAAAGACCCTACAATTTAAGAGTGGGTTTGCTCAGCATCGGCCTAACCCTGCTCCCACTGAAGTCTTCAGTAAGAGTCCCACAGACTTCAGTGGAAGCAGAGTTAGGCCAATGCTAGATGCTTTTGAAAATCCCACAGTCTCTAGTAATTCAGGCACTGAGCACTAACAGTTTGCCAAATTGACAGGACAGGTTGTAGTAATGGTATAGAATGTGGTGTCGATGAAGTACCTAGTCTACCTATCCATCTGCATTTTCTCACTTAGCATTCTACATTCCAATTTGAAAAAGTATGACAATATAGCATTTCATAAGAACATAAGAATGGCCATACTGGGTCAGACCAAAGGTCCATCCAGCCCGGTATCCTGTCTACTGACAGTGGCCAATGCCAGGTACCCCAGAGGGAGTGAACCTAACAGGTAATGATCAAGTGATCTCTCTCCTGCCATCCATCTCCACCCTCTGACAAACAGAGGCTAGGGACACCATTCCTCACCCATCCTGGCTAATAGCCATTAATGGACTTAACCGCCATGAATTTAATCAGTTCCCTTTTAAACCCTGTTATAGTCCTAGCCTTCACAACCTCCTCAGGCAAGGAGTTCCACAGGTTAACTGTGTGCTGAGTGAAGAAGAACTTCCTTTTATTTGTTTTAAACCTGCTGCCCATTAATTTCATTTGGTGGCCCCTAGTTCTTATATTATGGGAACAAGTAAATAACTTTTCCTTATTCACTTTCTCCACACCAATCATGATTTTATATACCTCTACCATATCCCCCCCTTAGTCTCCTCTTTTCCAAACTGAAAAGTCCTAGCTTCTTTAATATCTTCTCATATGGGACCCGTTCCAAACCCCTAATCATTTTAGTTGCCCTTTTCTGAAACTTTTCTAATGCCAATATATCTTTTTTGAGATTAGGGGACCACATCTGTACGCAGTATTCAGGATGTGGGCGTACCATGGATTTATATAAGGGCAATAAGATATTCTCTTATCCTCTATCCCTTTTTTAACGTTTCCTAACATCCCATTTGCTTTTTTGACTGCTGCTGCACACTGCGTGGACGTCTTCAGAGAACTCTCCACGATGACTCCAAGATCTTTCTCCTGATTAGTTGTAGCTAAATTAGCCCCCATCATATTGTATGTATAGTTGGGGGTATTTTTTCCAATGTGCATTACTTTACATTTATCCACATTCAATTTCATTTGCCATTTTGTTGCCCAATCACTTAGTTTTGTGAGATCTTTTTTAAGTTCTTCACAGTCTGCTTTGGTCTTTACTATCTTGAGCAGTTTAGTATTATCTGCAAACTTTGCCACCTCACTGTTTCCCCTTTCTCCAGATCATTTATGAATAAGTTAAATAGTACTGGTCCTAGGACTGACCCTTGGGGAACACCACTAGTTACCCCTCCCATTCTGAAAATTTACCATTTATTCTTACCTTTTGTTCCCTGTCTTTTAACCTGTTCTCAGTCCATGGAAAAGATTTTCCCTCTTATCCCATGACAACTTAATTTACGTAAGAACCTTTGGTGAGGGACCTAGTCAAAAGCTTTCTGGAAATCTAAGTACACTATGTCCATTGGATCCCCCTTGTCCACATATTTGTTGACCCCCCTCAAAGAACTCTAATAGATTAGTAAGACACGATCTCCCTTTACAGAAACCATGTTGACTTTTGCGCAACAATTTGTGTTCTTCTAGGTGTCTGACAATTTTATTCTTTGCTATTGTTTCAACTAATTTGCCCAGTACTAACGTTAGACTTACCAGTCTGTAACTGCCAGGATCACCTCTAGAGCCCTTCTTAAATATTGGCGTTACATTAGCTATCTTCCAGTCATTGGGTACAGTAGCTGATTTAAAGGACAGGTTACAAACCGTAGTTAATAGTTCCGCAATTTCACATTTGAGTTCTTTCAGAACTCTTGGGTGAATGCCATCTGGTCCCGGTGACCTGTTACTGTTAAGTTTCTCAATTAATTCCAAAACCTCCTTTAGTTTCTAGTTTGGATATGTGAGATGTCTAAAGTTATTATAGGTTAGCAATCTACAGTTAATTCATCTGTGACAATTCAACATCAAGGTTTCACCCTACAGTACCTCTACTGGAGACAGTGGGGTATAGATAGCTTTTAGGCACCATTACAAAATGAAGACCAGCACACTATAAAGTACTTTGCTGACCCAGGATTAATGTTAAGAGTCTCTGTTGAAAGCATTTTAACATTTCAGGATCTGTGATTTTTACTAATTCTTAACTAAGAGAGGTTTGATTTTTCTCAAAAAAAATTACTTGTTAATTTCAAACTCTTCTCTCCAGAGTTTCATAAACCTTTTTGTGCAAGTTAAGAACTAAGAATTAAACCAGAAATGCTAGGTCTGTGGTCATGTTGAATAGTCCTGTGAACTTTCAAGCCTTTCGAGGTTAGTACTTCAATTTCTACCAGAAAGGGTTTATCTTCACACTTGTCTATAAAGTGCCTAGCATACTGCTCAGAAATTCCTGGCTCCTAGCCCATGATCATGCTACTTTTCCTTTTTGACCGACCACAGGTTAAACAAACAAGTTGCCAGATCACCCCATATGTTCATCCCCATAGTCATTTAGCCGTTGTTAGTATTTGGCCAAACAAGAATTAAAGAACAGCTCCTGGGCATTGCCCTTTGCTCTGACCAGATCTGTGCCAATTTAATCCCATTTCTTATCACAACTGAAGACTAATTATGTAATACCCATGAATGTTTCAGGGAAAGAAAGATCATATCAGATCATGATTATATATTCAGGAACTTGTATATAATTTGGCAAGATTGAAATTATGGCAAAAAAGGTAAAGGAAGGCAGGAAGACACTGTTTCTGTAATTTATACTGCAATGCAAACCCAGCAATTATGTTTTGTTTCCTCAGTAGCCTGTTGCCCTCCTCACCTGATATATATAAAATTCTACCTTCTACCAGAGTGGAATTTTTTTTCCCCTCAGAGAAAGGGGACAGAAGAGACCCGCCCTCCATTTTTTGTTTTAATTCAGTTACTTAACCGCCTAGTTACTAACCTTTTTCATTGTGTGGATTTCTTTTTTCTAAAATGAAAGAGAAAGGAAACAAGGGTCAAGATAAGTAATAACACTCACAAATTCTCCCCCTCATGCAAAACTGCTACAACACATTAGTTTATAGCTTGCCACCTTATCACAAAAATGTAAGAGGAAGAATCCTTGGCATTTTTGGGGGGTCTAAATTATGGTTTTTGATTTTGATGGTTTTCTTGATAACTATTGTGGTTCAATTTACAGGAGCAGAGTACAAGTCTTTGCCTTCCTATTTTAATGGTCTGGTTGAAATCCAACAACATTACATTAAAAAAATCCACAGAAAATCAGTCACTCGCTTTTTTAAAAAAAAAAAAAAAGAAGAGGGAAAGTATTAGAGGAAAGTGTGCTAGTTATCACCTGTTAATGAATACTAGAAGACTCCTGCCATATGAAGATTACCAACAAGACATAATTGGGACCTAAGACAGCAAAAGCAAGTTTGGCACTCTTAGAATATCAGTTCTCTCCCTGTCAGTAATAACTAGTGGCAATCTGATCACTGATCCCAGACTGTCAAGGTCTAATGGATTCTGTAGCTTTAAACTCACATAATACAGTGTATTTTAGAAAAGAGACTAAAATGGCTCTAAGGGATCCTTGACATTTTAAAGTTTTTACATATAGGTTTGAACAATATCACTCACAGTGTGAGTAAGCCTTTGCATATGCAGGGTACTTACTCGGAGGGGAAGGGCTTTTCAAACAAGACTTGCACAACAGGAAGAAAATACATCTTAAACTTGTTTTCTTCTGAAGAAAAATCAATACAAATCAAAGTTTAAAGAAGCTCCACTCCATGTTGAGCTGCTGTTTGTACAGCCTGGATTGTTCGGTTAACTCCAAGATATGCAAAATTGTCAGTTTATAGCTAACTATTAAATATACAGGTTGTTTGTAGAGTTGCTGCAGCTGTGTTGGTCCCAGGATACGAGAGAGACAAGGTAGGTGAGGCAATATCTTTTATTGGATCAACTTTTATTGGTGGCAGGTACAAGCTTTTGAGCTATACAGAGTTCTTCTGCAGGACTGGGGAAGGAAGCAGAGTATCACTTCCCCAGATCTGAGGAACAGCTCTTTGTAGCTCAAAAGCCTGTACCTTCCACCAAGAGAAGTCGGCCCAATAAAAGATATTACCTCACCTCCCTTTCCTCTCAAATATAAAAGTGTATATTTGATACTTAAACATACTTGTATGTCTAATACTTACTTGGAATCTGAAATCTGCATGTTTTTCAGTACTCATGTACATCGAAGTTTGTGGTACTTTATTCCTTTATGAAATTAGTATGGTGAACTTGTATATTATCTATGATCCACCAAGCAAGGGTCTTCCTAGACTTTAAAGAGAAATTCCAAAAGGAATCTGGCGGGTAGTTTATGCACTCTTAGCTCAAATTTATAAAAACAAACCAACAAACATGGATTTATGCATTTAAAATGAATAACCTAAAAAAGTTCTAATGGGTCATTACATTTTAGTTTTAGGGCTCAGCCAAGAATCTAAACCATAATAAGATTGAGTTTTTTTGCCTCAGCTTTTAATATTTACTTCTAGCCCTTGAAGGAGATTCTTTTAAGACATGGAACAATGGAAGAGCTTTAATTATGGTAAAGTGGCATTAGTATAATGAATGGCAATAGAATGATTTCAAAATCGAGAAAGTTAATGCAAGAGGGTGCAAGCTACAAGAGACTGACAAAAGGTTGATAACAGTTCGCAGCATTCCCCAAGTTTGCAACAGGATGCAGAGCTTAGGGTTGAGCCTGTTGGTCAACAACCAATGATTTAATGTACAAGTTGGATATTAAATACACATGGGCCGCAGGACTGATTTCCATGGCTGCCACTCTTCCTTTTATAGTTTCATCTATGCAAGAGTTTGGTGTTTAGTAGGAGAGTAAAAATGTGACCGACTGAATTCAAAATGCCAAACCAGACTGATATATTTGGAAAGCTATGTGAAATTTACACGAGTTGCACTAAGACTGGAGCTCTACAGGTCAAGGGCATCCCAGACTTCTGTTATCTTCACTGGGTGAAGGCTTGATGGGCATGTTTATACTAGAGGCTCTTGCTTTAAATATTGGGGATTGTTTCAACAAACCTGAGCAAATAAAATGAAGAACCAAAGTGAGGAGAATCTGATTTCACACACACTGAAAAAACTGAACCCCATGCATAAACCCCAAAAGAGATGGCAACAATGTGATTTAGATAGTCGAAGAAAAACACAAAACCTTTTAGTGCACTTACCAGCAAAGCATTTGGAACAGAGATTCATAGTCTTGCTGGACCTAGGGCAAGGGGAAAAAAAAAAAAAAAAAAAAAAAAGAGTAGAGCTAAAAATTCATTATTATAATTCTAAGCAATACATCAGGAGTTTTCAGAAGGAAAACAACGGTAGGAGGGGACAAAAATTTAAATGGCTAGGCACCTATACAAGTCATCAGTGGCAACGGGCTGGCAGAACTGAAGGCGGGGCAGAGGGTGGGAAAGAATCTCATTTGACAATCTTTCTTCAACTTGGGAAAGAGCTTTCAAAGCATGGCTTCCAAACATTTATCCTAGCATTCATAAATAACCTGTAGGATAACAGGTATGATAGACATGAAAAGCTGAATTATTCCACTTGAATGTGACAGCTCCCTGCAGCAGCAACAGGTTTTCAGGACTGGCAATCTCCCTTTGTAACATTTCAGGACATATGTTGACATGTTTTCTTCTACACAAACTACGCAGGATTTGATTTGTCCAATATTCCTGATTTGGTTCAGACCAAACGCCATAAAAGGCACATTTTGGGGTTACATGAGAAAGCACTTTAACACCATTCTGAGCAGGGTTGAAGTACATGCTGGTAAGCAAGGTTATAGCAAAACTGCCCATGCTAGACCAGTTCCGAAAATAGAGGAACTCACTTTTCATGGGCTGTCTACCTGGAAAGTCTCACTAGCACTAAATTATCTATGTTTCTAAAGGTAAAGACAGATGTGGGAACAAAAACAATGGAGCCTACCAAAATAATTACATTTCTAGTTTAAAATCAAACAAAGCTGGAATTTTGAAAAAGAACCCACAACTTGCATAGTTTATGTATGTTATAAAAATCTAGGCACTCAATGGAGACCACTGTAGTGTCAAATGGCAAGTATTTCTATAAGTGTCTTTTCAGACCAATTACTTCTCAGATTAAGTATTTTCCTGATGGAATTATAGAAACATTCTAAGTGTTTTGCAAATAGGGCATTTTAAACTATTTTCCTGTAACATAGAGAAAATCCAGATATGATTACTCATATCTTTGTGCCAGGCATTTCAGGACATTAAGATGCTTTTGACTTTCTGCAAAGGTGAAAGTTGGTTTATAATTGACTAAAAATCCCAATAGAATACAGGTTACTGCAGGTATGAGTCAAACATACTTGTCAGCTATAGCAGGAGATGCACAGACACACACACTAATTTTAAATATGAGTGGTATGTGCGAAGGAGAAACATTAAATCCTAGGGGCGGAAAAAAAGCAGAGCCGCTCTATCCAACCATACAAATACATCATCTGGTTGATATAGACCCAGATATTGAATATGTGCATTGTCATTCTACACAGATTATCTACCTTCAGAAAGACTGCAATTAAAAACAGCAGGTGAGCCCACACCTACAGCATTAGCATACTGAAGTCCCGTACTCACTGATTGTGAGTTATACCTGATGATCACTTTAGATAAGCTATTACCAGCAGGACAGTGGGGTGGGAGGAGGTATTGGTTCATATTCTCTGTGTATATATAAAGTCTGCTGCAGTTTCCACGATATGCATCTGATGAAGTGAGCTGTAGCTCACGAAAGCTTATGCTCTAATAAATTGGTTAGTCTCTAAGGTGCCCCAAGTACTCCTTTTCTTTTTGCGAATACAGACTAACACGTCTGTTACTCTGAAACATTCTAGACTGACTCAATATGCCAGGCAGGAGCGTCTCTGCAAAACCACCAAACCCCAAATGGCAGTCAAGAGAAAACAAGGCAGCGTAGGGGTGGTTCATACTGATCACTTCAGAGCTGGCAATGAGAAAGAAGGCTTTCAGAGGCATAACCAACCTGCCTCACCTGCTAATTATCAATCCAAAGTCTACTCTTCATAGGATTTTTTTTTTAAGAAAAAGCATGGAGAGGGAAGGAAATATATTGCAATGTTAACGAAAAAAAAGGACACACTTTCACAGCACAGGAGCTGGATGTTCTGAACAAGTGGTGCTATGAAACAGTCCCCATATATTCATCTTACTGGCTGAATAACTTCAGGTCACTGTACAGAATCTTTCAGTTTCTCGTTCACATAAGAAGGAAAGATCACAGTGGTCAAACTACACTGAAGAAAGGAGATGTGCTACTACATATTTGGCACATCCTTTTTTTTAAGCCCACAAAAAAATAAAAGAATAGAGAACAAGTCAAGCAGGTTGTACATTCTGGATCCAGTCTCCATTACTAAATTTCAGTTCAGTGCTATGCAGCAAGGCAACTGAAAAAACAAAGCAGAAAGAACCAGAATCAGCGGGATAGCAAAGAGATTTAGAATCAAAGCAACACTCTAGAAATTGAAGTTGCATTCAGCCAGAAGATCAGAGGAATGAAACTGCCAATGCAAGAAATAAAAGATAAAGCAAAATCCTAAAAAGGCCTGTTTATTTTGGATACATTAACACAAGCTGATGAGAAACTTAACAATTTTCTTACAAAGCTGTATCCTGCATAGTACTCACTGCAAAAACAGATCATCCTACCAAAATCCACCAGACTCTGACTCCAGTCAATCCATCATTTTTCTTTAAAATAACATGGAAGATCTTCGGATGGGGGGGCAATAGTGTTTAAAACCCAATTCAACAAAGCACTTAAGTTCCACTGAATTCACACTTAGGCCTGATCTACACTAAAAAGTTAGGTCGACCCAACTCCATTGCTCCGGAGTGTGAAAAATCCACACCCCCAAGCAACATAGTTAAGCTGACCTAACCCCAAGTGTAGACAGTGCTATGTTGACAGAAGAATTCTTCTGCTGACCTAGCTACTGCCTCTCAGGGAGGTGGATAACCTAGGCCAACAGGAGAATCCCTCCTAGGGCGGCCCTGGTGCCTGGTTTTCGATCAGCAAGTCTGGTCGAAAAGGAGACCTGACAGTATCCGGTCAGATCTACTGACATGACACCCAAAGTCTGGTTACTGCGGGCGGGGGAGGCCGGGAGGTGCTAGGTCATCACCCACGCCAGCCCCTACCTCAGCTGGAGCAACATCCTACCTGTGTCGGGAGGCTGCAGCTCCCAGCCCCAGCCCTGCAGGGAAGTCCCTCCTGACCTTGGCGAGAGTGGGGAGGGTGGAAGGGGAAAAGCAGCAAGCGACAAGGAAGTGGGGGGGAAGACGAGTGGATGTGGGCAGGGCCTCAGGGGGACGAGACAGGTTAGGGGAGGTTCTGGTACTCCTGCTGGAGTGTCCAGCTTTTAAATATTACCAAGATGGCAACCCTAATCCACCCCAATGATGTAGGTAGTGTCTAAACTGTAGCATTTAAGTGTAGACAAGCCTTTCGTCACAAAAGGTCACTTCAGAATTCAGTGTACTTAAGTACGTTGTTAATGCTTTGCTGAATCTGGGTCTTAACTAGGGAAATGGACACCACTACCAGCCTGTGGATAACAGTGGCAAATGGGGAAGGGATGGGAGGGCGGGCATTTATAACACGGGGCCAATCCTGTTGCTCCTGAAGTCAACAGAAGTCTAGCCACCCACTCCACTGGAAGCAGGACCGAGCTCACAACAAAACAACTAAATAGAAAGCAGTGCTTTCTTTTGGTTAGAGCACAGGAGTGGAAGTCAGAAGAACAGAGTAATCTTGAGTCAGACAACAGTTCAACTAAGGCCACAGCATAGATGTCACAGAATCAATATTTTGAAAGCAAAATACATAGCTGTGGGTTTTTTTAAATTTTAGTGGTGTGTAACAAAAAACCTCTACTAAATGCTACACATTGGTATACCTGGATACCCCAGTACTAAACATGTATATGTATACCAGTTACACATAGTTATACCCACTTCCAGCAAGATCAGGTATGTAATGCCACAGAAGTCTCATACTGTTTCTATGCAGTGCAATATGAAGTTATGATTTTTAACAAAGTAAAACTGACTAAAGGTTTCCATTGTATATTTCACTGTAAATTATTAATAGCTAACCCATCTCCCCAAAACACTGGAAGATAAGGCTGAAACTGAAAAATTCTTAATATATCTCCAGAAAAAGCAAGCCACTACTGTTCATAAAGTTCAGCTGAATTATTTTTGTAAAGGTGAGGTAGGTACCATGGTTCTAGAACTCCAAGTCAATACAGAAATGGGGAATCTCATGCAGGATAGATTAAAAAAAATCAAGGATTTCTTAATTTTATTTAAATTATACTATGGTTTTTCTTTTTACAAATAAACCTGTTTAAAATTAAATCTGAATTGAGTACAAAATATGTTAAGGACTAAGCTTATTATAATCTCTTAAAACATTTAAATAAAAAAAAAAACGTTGAATCCATAAGCCTCTATCAGAAACTTTGAGTTAAAGACTGCTTGTATATATAAAGAATGGGGGGGAGGGGGGAGAGAACCTGAGGTCAGGTCTACACTACAGCGGGGATAGACGGTCTGAGATCGATCCACTGGCGGTCGATTTAGCGGGTCTAGTAAAGACCTGCCAAATTGACTGTAGATCATTCTCCAGTTGACTCCTATACTCTACCCTCAATGATAAGAGTAAGATAAGTCAACTGGAGATTTTCTCCCGTCAACCCGCAGAGGTGTAGACCCTGCAGTAACTTGACCTAAGATATGTCGACTCCAGGTATGTGAATAACATAGCTGGAGTTGCATAGCGTAGGTCGACTTACTGAGGTAGCGTAGACATAGCCTGACTTTTGAAGTCAAGCTTTATAAATATGGCACAATAGGTCATGTACGTTAGAGGACTGATCCTGTAGGGGAATCTGGGACTGTGCGTTTAATTGCTGGTAGGTTTCTAACCTCATATTGGCATCACAAGAGTCAATCTCACACTTAGTGATAGTTAATGGAGAATTGCATACTTGTGTCTGTTAAACAATGGATTTCTATAGATAAATTATTTACAAGGGTAGGTTGTAAATTAAGTTAGTATTCAGATATCCACAAATATGAATAAATCAAATCAAACTAATGGTATTGGCTTAAAGAGACTATGAAGTTAAAAGGTTTCCGAGTAGCAGCCGTGTTAGTCTGTATTAGCAAAAAGAAAAGGAGTACTTGTAGCACGTTAGAGACTAACATATTTATTTGAGCATAAGCTTTCGTGAGCTACAGCTCAAATAAAGCTTATGCTCAAATAAACTGGTTAGTCTCTAAGGTGCCACAAGTACTCCTTTTCTTCTTGTGAAGTTAAAACCAATTGGAAGGTACAGTGTCAGAAAAGAAACCATTTAACTGATGTAAAGTTACCCTGTGGATTCAGGAACTATAAAGTGAAACAAGCTACCCAGGTCAAGTGGCATGACATAGAAAATTAGAGGCAGAGGATACTTCAAGGCAGCTGGAAAATCCCCAAGGACAGAGAATGATCAGATGTAACATTTCTGTGGGTCTCACTGGCTAAAGGAAAGTTCAGGTAGTAGAGAACACAATATTCCTTTAAACAGATAGAGGAGAAAGTACCAGCAGCAACATAGGGACTTTGATAGAGGAAGAAATTTACAAGTCTGCCCTCAAGCAAAACTACAATTACAGTGATATTTACACACTCCTGGAGGGCTGGCAACCCCGTCTTTCACTTTCCCTGCTAATGCCTGCAAATTTCCCCAGTAGATGAAGCAGCCATTTTAAGGATTTAGAAGCACATATGTGAACACATGACGTTACACACACACACTGCATTTTAAAATCTTAACTCACTAACCAACATTTATTACCCCCCCCCAACAGATTTTTAAAAAAAGGCAAAAAAAAAAAAAAAAGGCTTTTATAGGCTAAAGCCTCATAAACCAACCTCCAGCCTAAACTAGAGTTTTGTTGTTGGGTTTTTTATGGCCAAGGATCATAATGGAAAATGAAGGCTGTGCAGAGGGGAACTATAATTGTGAAAATTAACATACTTGAAATCTCAAATATATATTGGTATCACAGGTGCCAACTTTTGACGGCGCCAGTGGGTGCTTGCAGCCCTGCCCCAACTCCGCCCCTCCCTGCCCTTATTGGATCCCTTCCCAAATCCCTGCCCCGGCCCCACCTCCTCCCCCAAGCGCGCCGCATTCCCCCTCCTCCCCCCTCCCGCCCAGGCTCGCGGAGCAACTGCTGGGAGGAAGGGGGAGAAGCAGGACCCAGCAGGACACTGAGGGGAGGAGGTGGAGCAGAGGAAGAGGTGAGCTGGTGTGGGGTGGAGAGCTGCCCCATGGGTACTCCAGCCCCAGAGCACCCACGGCGTCAGCACCTATGATTGGTATTATAACTTACTGGCAATCTGAATGACATACAGCAGTATGAAGAGTTCTTTAAATTCTGTTACCACTGATTGCACTTTTCTACTTACCCTTACTGAAACTGTATTAAGATCTGAGCTCATCCACTCCAACAACAACATTTCAAAGCAGTTTACTGGATTCTATTCACTATTCCACTAAGTATTCTATTTATTACTAGCAGTGTGGTTAAGCATTATCATAAAGTGCGGTACAACTCAAGGCACAAAACCCCACTCAGTACCTGCCAGTGTTTTTGCAATAAATTACAGACACAATATGTAATCCCACTTCTTTACACCAGCGAGCATGACTAAAATCCTAACTGCAAATCCTCAGCTAGATGTATTGTGCGTAAGTATAGTAACTTAAATCTAAAAGACTGAAGACAATCTAGAACCTCAAGAATATGTAAATGGTCAATTCTGAGCATTAGAAAGAAACTGAGGAGGGATATACAGAAATCTATTTAATATCCAAACACCTTCCGTTTTTCCAATGAAATCTATTTTCTGAAAAGCAGTGTCAGTTGTAGCTCAGAGAAACTAATGGTTTTGCCATGAAATCATGTTTCACGGTGGACTGAAAATCTGTTTAAAAAATAAAGGGGTGGTGAAAGGAAGCTAAACACATACAGAAAAACTAATACCAGATTACTCCTCCCCACTGCTAATAAGCAATGTAAGAAACTCAGCTCCCCAAACCTTCTCTGTGCTAGAAAATTTCTTAACCTTTCTCCAGTAACAGCTGACCTAGTGCTACTACTGCAGGAGTGGGCAACTTTTTAGTCTGAGGGCTACATCTGGGTGGGGAAATTGTATGGCAGGCCATGAATGCTCACGAAATTAACAGTTCAGAGATATTCAAATAAACTTTATTTAATGAAGATTCATTTTAGTGGAAATAAACATAAAACCTTATTTACTGTTATAAATATATCATAACAATGTATTACAATAATTAAATCAAACTTACCCCCTTTCCATGCCCTCTCTCTCTAGTCTGGATTTGTTGGGCGTCAGCTTCCAGTCATTGGAACTCATTGAGATTCACCAGTGCCCTGCTCTCAGAAATCTCCTCCCACATGAAAACCACCACTGAGCACTCCCTGGCCAACTACTCTTTGTTTTATCCTCAACAATGGAAAATTAACACTACTAAAACATCAGAGTCACGTAAGCCAACAAACAGCAGGCACGTGGGCTTGCACATTCCAGGCTCTGATGGTGCGTGAGGCACGTTCAGGTTGTGCAGCTGGAGTAACATGAGTGCCCTCACGCCTGTCACGCAGGTCCTGAATACACAGGAGCCCCCAACCCTGCTCCCCGACAGAAGCGCTGGAGCAGAGAAAGCCCCCAACCCCACTCCGCAGCGGGAGTGCCAGGTGGGTGGATTGGAGCAATGGAGCATGAGGGCCAGATTAAAAGGTCTGATGGGCTGGACGCAGCCCACGGGCCATAGTCTGCCCACCCCATACTACTTTGTAAGCACTTACACCACTGGCAGGACAGGACAGGTGCACCTCTCCATTCTTAAAAAGCATAAGAATTTTTCTATGCTCAATGCACTCCTTCAACACCTGAGTAGAGTCAGATTTTCCTAAATACTGGTTCAAATCTTCTATTTGAAGACAGGGTGCGTGTGTGTATTATAGTTAACTTGATATACATTTGAACACTAGATACGATTTCAGAACAATTGGAAAATCCCAGAATCTGCATTTTTATTGGGACTAAGGGCTTGTCTATGCAGGCAGCAAAGCACACTAGAGGGGTGTGATTTGTAGAGCACGCTAACAAGCTGTATTCCAACTGTCCCATGCAGACCTTGCTGGTGCACTTCAAAGTTCAAACAGTTCAGACTGTTTAATGTATAGTAGATATCTTTTAGAGCGTGCCAGGAGGATCTATGCAGGGCAGGTTGGAGTGCAGCACGTTAGTGCTCTCTACAAATCATCCCACTAGTGTGCTTTGCTGTGCCGTGTACATAAGTCCTGATACATTCCCGCATGCCGTGTGAAGGGTTCCAAATGAGTAGTTCAAACTGTTGTATGCTAAATTAAAAAGTGGAGTGAACTGCAACAGAAATTCCAAACTGAAACTGGTAACATTAATACAGTGGTAAGGTTAAGAAATGAAGCACACAAGTTCTTTTACAACTTAGAAGTTGCAATGAATTGGCAGTAAAAAAAACTCTGATCTGCTTCAACGACACTGTAATTGGAATGGTGATTAAATGCTTCCTGGGTCTTTTCCAGAATGGCAATTATACAGCAGGATCGCTACAACCTAAACATCTTAGCTCACTGAATGATACCCATCCAGCATGTCAGAGGTCATATGTCTGAGAAATACTTTAATAATTAATGAATGGCAAGACATGCAACAAAGACTATACACAAGCCTCCTTACTGCATATGTAATGGACATATTGTTTAATATATTCAGCAACCTGAGACAACCTGATGTATGTTAGAGCAATGCATTTGTACCACGGTAGCTAATAGTCTGTCAACATTTCCATTATACAGCAATTTTCAAAGGTTTATAATTCCGCTGAAGAATCTGCTGAGCTGAATCTTTGCAGAGAGTAAAAGCAATACTGTAACCCATGTTTGTATATGTTTATCCGAGTAGGCCAGTAGATTTAGTGTTAAAGAAAATTGATATAACCCTGTATTTTAGTTTTTCTTTATATTGCTTTTCATCAGTGTCATCCACAGCACAGTAACACCTCACCTTGTATAGGGAGGAGGATAAATAGATTTTGTTAATTAGACCCTTAATCAACCCCTTGGATACTCTGTATAAAATTGTATACAACTTTCTTAACAGAACCATTTAACTTTCCTTATAAAGTAAGAGTAAAATTTGGGAACAGTGTATTGAATAGTGAGGATGTCAATGGTAAAGGGTTTCAAATAAGCAGTTCAAACTGTTGTCTGCTAAATTAAAAAGTGGAGTGAACTGCAATAGAAATTCCAAACTGAAACCGATAACATTAATACAGTGGTAAGGTTAAGAAATGAAGCACACGTCAGGAAATAATATAGTTAATGATGAAAGCTCAAATTTAAACTTTACCGTTGTGCTCATGCTTTAAAAACAGTCTACTGAAGAAGAGCTCTGTGAAAGCTGCCTTAATTTGGCCCCTTTGCATTATAATACAGGTATGCATTATAATACAGTCTTTCATTCAGCCCACAGCAGAAATGGTGTTCACCATAGGTACTGACTCTGTGGGTGCTCCAGCCCTGGAGCACCCACAGAAAAAAATGGTGGGTGCTTAGCACCCACCTGCAGCCCCCTTATCAGCATCTCCCCCTCTGCCCCACACCTCCCACCTGCCACAATCAGCTGTTCCATGACCTGCAGGAGGCACTGGGGGGGAGGGTAGAGGAGCAAGAGCTGGGCATGCTCAGGAGAGGGGGCTGAACAGGATGGAAAGAGGCAGGGCGGGGGCAGAGTGGGGGCGGGAAGAGACAGGGCAGGGGTGGGGCCTTGGGGAAGAAGTAGAGTGGGGGAGGGGGGGGCTTGGGGCAGAGCCAGGGGGACCATCCGCCAGCACATTAGAAACTCGGTACATGTTCACTGAACAATAAGTTATTCAAATCTGGTTTTATCCTCATTATTCAATGTACGGCCCCATGTCTGCACACCTTTCAAACCCTGCTCAGTTCCAGTGCTACAGAGGCCTCCAAAAGCCAGCAGCAGCAACTGCATGGAAAGTCCTGCTCAGCTCTCGGTTGGAGCATATCCAGTCACTGTGGGGAAGGTACACACCGAGTCCAATCCAGTCCATGAAGGAGTTGTGGGGGGATAGAGCATGCCCAGTGCAGACAACTTTGGGGGATTTAGCTGCTAATCTATAACAAGTTTCTACTGAGCACATGTGAATTGAGATTTTTGAAAGTCTTATAAATTACCCAAACGCGACTGTTTTTTTCATAGGGAAGTGTCACGGGTGACTGAGCCCTTTAAGAGGGAGCAAGTGTTCCAGTGCACCCATGACTGATTACCTGCCACCCAACTGGGCAGGGAAGGAACCTTGACCTTTAAGGGAAATGGATGCACTGAGGCTGAAGTAAGAGGAGAGCTACTGAAAAGACTCAAGAAGAAAGGAGCTGGGGAAACTGCTGGAGGAGTGACCAGACAGTCTAGCAGACACAGGCCCAAGAAGTGGGTCTTTGCAACCTCCCGACCTCAAGGGAACAGATTGATTCCATAGAGCTTGGGAAGGGCTGATAACTGTACTAAGTAGAGAGGCTTGGAACCTGAGAGACCTCAAGTAAGAGGAGCTGAGCCCAGCTGGAGACTGGGGGTGAGTAGGAAGAGGCTTTACAATGGGTTTGTTTTAATAAACCAGCCCCCAGGAAAGGGGTTTGTTATTAGACATAAGCCTTGGTAACAAGGAGTCCGGTGGCACCTTAAAGACTAACAGATTTATTTGGGCATAATCTTTTGTGGGTAAAAAACCACTTCTTCAGATGCATGGAGTGAAAATTACAGATGCAGGCATTATTATACTGACAAATGAAGAGAAGGGAGTTACCTCTAAAGTGGAGAACCAGAACTTACCTACATTCCTCCAGCTTCCATCCAGGACACATCACACGATCCGCACTGTCTACAGCCAAGCCCTAAGATGGGTACCCAGAAATCACCTACTATAGGACAGGCCCAACAAGGAAAACTGAACACCACTGGCCATCACCTCAGCTAAAACCTCTCCAGCACGTCATCAATGATCTACAACTTATCCTGGGAAATGATCCCTCGCTCTCACAAACCTTGGGAGGCAGGCCAATCCTTGCTTACAGACAGCCCCCAACCTGAAGCAAATACTCACCAACTACACACCACACCACACCACAGAAACACTAACCCAGGAACCAATCCCTGTAGCAAACCCCATGGCCTACTCTGTCCCCATATCTACTCTAGCAACACCATCAGAGGACCCAACCACATCAGCCACACCATCAGAAGCTCATTCACTTGCACGTCTACTAATGTGATATATGCCATCATGTGCCAGCAGCCCCTCTGCCATGTACATTGGCCAAACCGGACAGTCCCTACGTAGAATAAATGGACACAAATCGGATATCAGGAATGGTAACATACAAAAGCCAGTAGGAGAACACTTCAATCTTCCTGGACATTCTATAACAGATTTGAAAGTAGCTGTACTTGAACAAAATAAACTTGAGAAACAGACTTCAAAGAGAAGCAGCAGAACTAAAATTCATTTGCAAATTTAACACCATTAATTTGGGCCTGAATAGGGACTGGGAGTGGCTGGGTTATTACAAAAGCAGCTTTGCCTCTCCTGGAATTGACACCTCCTCATCTATTATTGGGAGTGGACTACATCCACCCTGATCGAATTGGCCCTGTCAACACTGGTTCTTCACTTGTGAGGTAATTCCCTTCTCTTCCTGTGTCAGTATAATAAAGCCTGCATCTGTAATTTTCACTCCATGTATCTGAAGAAGTTGTTTTTTATCCACGAAAGCTTATGCCCAAATAAATCTGTTAGTCTTTAAGATGCCACTGGACTCCTTGTTGTTTTTGTGGATACAGGGTAACACGGCTACCCCCTGATACTTGAAGCTTTGCTAAATTATTCCTGGAAACATGTGAAGGGGAAATCGATGCAGGGGCCTACAGACCCACATGGAGCATAAAGGGGTGATGAGGAGGTAGCTGTCCCTTCATAAGAAGGTAAAAAGGTATCTCTCTGAAACAAAGGCCACCCCCAATTTCAAGTCCCTGCAAGCCATTGTGGTGATAAAGTTTCTCAAAGACATGGTTGTAAAAAGATGCAAAAATGCATTTTTCCCTAATCTTGTTCTTGGAAACATCTGCTGATGCCTTCCATAAAAAGAGTTCAGCCTTAAGGAGACACCTGGACTTGAAGATTTCAACTTTAACAGTTTAAATTTGGCCAAGTTATAAGCAACTGAAAACAGGATAATATAATGGGAAGTGCTGAGGCAAGCTTAACTATAGGTGGCACCACAAGCACCGACTAGAGTAAGAAATTCTAGTTTCTATGAAACATGTGTAGAGCCCCAGTCATATCGGGAAACCACAACCTTACAGTAAGTTATAGTACACACCGCATGTTTCCACGTCTCGTATTCATGTTTGAGGAAAGTGAGTTCAATCGTCTAAAGTTATGAATGTTTAAACTTGAATACCGCCTAAAGACTGAGATAGTGAATGCTCTAAATCACTAAGTTTAGAGTAGACCTAAAAAAGTCTGAGGTCTTGTCTGTACTGCAAGATAGCTCAAGTTATTACATTCTGGATTTGTCTATACAGCAACTAGGAGGGGGCATCTCAGAGTGGTTAGACAGACACATGAGAGCTCTGCCTGAGCTAGTGCTCTAAAAAATAGCAGTCTGGCTGAGGCAGTATGGGCAGCATCTTGGGCTAGCCATCCAAGTACAATCCTAGAGGAGCCCATGCCACTGAGGCCACACTGTTATTTTCGGCATACTAGCTCAGGCACCGATGGCACGACTGCCTATATGTGCTGGGAAACACCCACCCAGTCGCTATGTAGACATACCTTCCAAATACTACGTTTGAGCTAGGCTAACTCAAGTGAGAGTGGTCACATTGCGGAAACACTTCACAGTGATTTAGCAACACAGGCCTTGTCTAGACTACAGGGGGAGATCGATCTAAATAATGTAGCAGAAGTCGAGATACTTAGATCTACTTACCGCAGGGTCCACACTACACAATGTCGACAGGAGATGCTCTCCTATAGACTCCCCTTGTGCTTCTTGTTCAGGTGGATTACAGGAGTCGACGGGGGAGAACGATCGGCGGTCAATTTAACCGCTGATGCATCCATCGCCGTTTGTCGAAACCCCCCCCAGTAAGTGTAGACAAGCCCACAGAGTGAGTAGATTAACAGCTAATAAGTTGTGTTAACTTGAGCTGTAGCTGGATCCCCACTGCATCACTAGTTCAAGCATCAGCAGCATTCAAGCTTCAACTCATACACCCTGATGAGCCAGCCAGTTCAAGCTTAAAGTAACACTTAACTCAAGCTAAAGATTTATTTGTGTAGATGTGAGTTGGGCTAGAGGCTAACACTGCAGAGAAGGCAAACCCTAAGTGAGAGACTTAACTTGCAGACTTCAAACATTTACTTGTACAAAGTATTCGACCCATTTGCTTTCAACATTGCCTGCTTTGTAGAGAAGAGAAAAAGAAATCAAGCCTGAAAAATGTGGATACTATATACTTATATAAGAAAGCCTAATTGAAATTTGTCACTATGATACTATAATGTGGGACAATGTTAAATGTACAAACCCAGACAGACAAATTTAAGGTTGACCTTTCATATTTAACTGTCTTTCATTATGCAAGGTAGCATATTTCCCCTTGTTTTTTCCTACCCCCCCCCCCCAGATGTTCTGGTTTAACTTGGATTTAAACTTTGAGAGTGGTCAGTTTGGATGAGCTATTACCAGCAGGAGAGTGAGTTTGTGTGTGTATGGGGGTGGGGGGGTGAGAAAACCTGGATTTGAGCTGGAAATGGCCCACCTTGATTATCATGCACATTGTAGGGAGAGTGGTCACTTTGGATGAGCTATTACCAGCAGGATAGTGAGTTTGTGTGTGTGGTTTTTGGGAGGGGGGTGAGGGGGTGAGAGAACCTGGATTTGTGCAGGAAATGGCCCAACTTGATTATCATGCACATTGTGTAGAGAGTTGTCACTTTGGATGGGCTATCACCAGCAGGAGAGTGAATTTGGGTGGGGGGGTGGAGGGTGAGAAAACCTGGATTTGTGCTGGAAATGGCCCAACTTGATGATCACTTTAGATAAGCTATTACCAGCAGGACAGTGGGGTGGGAGGAGGTATTGTTTCATATTCTCTGTGTGTATATAAAGTCTGCTGCAGTTTCCACGGTATGCATCCGATGAAGTGAGCTGTAGCTCACGAAAGCTCATGCTCAAATAAATTGGTTAGTCTCTAAGGTGCCACAAGTACTCCTTTTCTTTTTTCATGATATGATTACTTGACTTCACTGCTTTGACATTGTATTCAAGAGGGTTTTTTTGCATGGTATATTCTTTGCATTTTTGAAGGAGAAAGGATTACCAATGAAGCTTGCAAATTCCATAATCGTGAACTATCTAATTTAATGTCTCCTAAGCATCCAGACACCCTTTACCATTGCTCGGCAGGATATGTATCCCTTAATTTTTAATCACTTTAGATATTTAGATTTTTTTAAAAAAAACTCAGCACTTAAAATTTAACTCCTGTTTTACCA
The DNA here is from genome assembly GCF_965140285.1 of Lepidochelys kempii. Classification (NCBI taxonomy): domain Eukaryota; kingdom Metazoa; phylum Chordata; order Testudines; family Cheloniidae; genus Lepidochelys; species Lepidochelys kempii. Next base: position 150,858,397 of record NC_136382.1, on the reverse strand, counting down.
CTTTAGTTGGCAATAGCTAAATCCATCCCCATAATAAAATGTACGCTAATTCTGCCTTAATTGTGCTAATTAAGTAACTCGGTATAATTGGGGCAGGCAGGAGCCATCTCTTTCTGTTTTGAAAGGCACCTCCAGCTGCCATTCCTAACAAACCACTCCTGACCCCCCAACAAATCAGTTTCCTATAAATACCAAGATAGATTTCTAAAGTGCCTAATCATAGTAACTAGGCATAGAACACAAATTGAAATAAAATGTTCCATAAAGATATCTAATGCTTGGTTAGTTATTCTTTACTTAGGACATTCCCACCTTCATGCTTTCCTTCCCTTTTTCCTCACTTTCTTCATGGCCCTTTCTACACTAGATAAATTAATACAAGATATCACATTGGTGTAACTTTAGTTCAGATGAACTGATGTTAGCAGCGTAGTGAGATCCATTCTAGAAAAGAAAACTAGCTGCCAACCCCTTTTCAACACTGCTGCGGAATCTGTAGCAAGTAGTCAGGGGAGCTGCCTACACTTGGGCTCCTACAAACGATAAATCTCATTCAGCTGAAATGGCATTAAATACCAGAGGGACTTTTTGATGATTTCTCTAGCACAGATGAGGTCTACAAGATGGTTCTTTAGCCCTCCCCTGGATAGGAAGACCTGAAAGAAATTCTGTCTCACCTTGTGCTCTAGAAGTGATTGGGCTTGTGTTGATCAAGATTGGAGCTCTCTACTATGAATGTTCTGTCTCTGACTCCTGGAATTCGGGACACCAACCATGTTAGTGTTCCTTACTAATGCAGGAGAGTTTTGGTAGGTTGTAGAAGCAAAATGTTTGAGTTAACAGACAAGGGCCTGAGTAAAGGCTTTAATCATCTGGACTAGAACACTGAACTGGATTTTGAATGGAATGGGGAGTAAGACAGAAAATGCTTTTGTGATGGCCTCTTGCCAGTCTCTCCTACTCAAAAAGCACGCTGATATGTCCCCAAAATGCAGCCATTCTGATTTAGCATGTACTAATTGTGTATATTGTAGTATTCTTTTGCATTTATATTGCATCTTTCATACTGAAGCACTACATAAATTTTACATGTTCAGAAGCAATGAAGTGCACCAGCCTCTGTGGCAAAGCCCAGCAGCCAGCCAGCCAACAGGACACTGCACAACAGCAGAAAGAGGAAATGTACACAGACAGCAGAACAACCCCCTACTCTTAGAGAATGCATCATTGGCCCTGACACCTATACACAGCTGACAGAATTTCAGTTAAGGTCTTGCCTGAACTTCATAGAGCTCAATGTATCTAAATTGAGGATGAAAGGCTGAGACAGCTCTCTCTGTATTTCCAAAGAAAGTAACAACTACCAAGCAGACCAAGTCATCCTCTTCCAGCAGTCTAAATGGTCCACATTGCTATTTTGCATTTTCTTTTTGAAGTCAGCTTCCCCGCAGAAAATGCTACGGTCAAACATTCACTCTCCTTAAATCACTTGCAATCTTTTAATGTATAACCTGTATACTTCACTTCCCTCCAGGCTCAAAAGAAGCAAAAGTGTGTGCACGCGCTACGTATGTACAGAATATGAATGGCTCTTACTGGCAAAGGTGGGAATAAAACTCAAGTTCTGGCCTACTCACCTTCCACTTATTCCTCTAGAGCATAAATTTTTACATACTGCTGTTGCACCTACATGTGGCCTCCATGGAGACACAACCATCTCTCTGAGATTTTACAATATCCAATTACCTTGTTCCTTAGACCAGGTACTCAGATAAGGTGATAAGGGACTTGCAAATAACTACCTTATCCATGTACTCCCTTCCCCAAATAATCTCATTCAGATCTACAAAGCAAGTCATGTTTGAAGAAAACTGGTACAGTCATCACTGAGTTGTTTGCAAAATTTCTGATAATATATGGGGAATTTCTCACATGCAGAAGCCAGGTAACTACACAGATTTTACAGAATCTTGCAAAAAAAATTAATTTCTAGACCAAAGTCAAGTGTGGAATTCACAAAGAAGCTAAGAAAGCCACAATTAACTGAAAAGGGGAGAAATATAACAAAAGTTCAATCTCAACTTTAAATGCTGAATTCCCTGTGCACCAAGACATGGCCTTATGATTCTTTTAATGTATGTTGTAACATGCAGCAGAACTGAGAGACTAATACAGGTGAAGATATAAGGTCACTAAAAATTACAGGAAAAGACTCAGAGGAAACAAATCTTTATCTGTAACATGAATATTGAAGAAAATACATTTTCAATGAACAAAGTAAACATGGAGAAAATTTTAGATATTTATAGGCATATTCAGCATTTTGTAAAGGTTATAACTTCAGAATGAGGAACAGATGCCATGCAAGTTGTTTATGCTTCAGGGAACTTCCCCCTTTGAATGTAGGTTAAATATGAATAATAATTACAAGTCTCTCAGTCAAAAGGAGCTTTTATATTCTGATACATCCCGTTCAATATAGTTTCCTAAAAATAAACAGACTCCCCACAAACTGATGCAGCTTCAACAACAAATGAGAACATTTACAAAATAGTGAAAGGGTGGCCCAAACAAAAGCAAAAAGTCAAGAATGAACCCAGAGTTCACTCTGTAGTATTGTATCACATACATATCTCATACTGATCTCTATGACCTAGCCATACCCAGGTGAATCAAGGACAGAATGGCAGCCTCAACTTTTAATTTCCTTATTTTTCTTGCTCAGTGACACCATTGAGGTTATTTAAACATTTCTGTCTTTGAATACTATGCTTACAAGGTAAAGCTGCTTGAAAAGCAAAGGCAGTACCCTGATCAGGTGTTTCCAATTACATCTTATTAGCTTCTTCTTTCTGAAATGTACAAGTAATGAACAAAGTGTTAATTTTATGCTAACACATCTCTTTAAAACTTCTTTAACTACTAGAACAATGATTTTGACTCATATGTCAATTTTATATCTAGTGCTATCATTACTTGGGAGCTATTGGATAAGTCTTTAATTCTCTGCAGCCAGCTTTGTGATGCACTCATTGTACAAGAGAAATATAGCACTTCAACTCTTCTGACATTTAAGGGGAAAGGGTATAATAAGGGATATGTAAACTATCTGGAATTCCTGGTTAACACTGTACCAGCTACTATGTACAGCCTGTTATACTAAAATCAATTTTTTTACTTAAGGATATCAATGGAGGTGGCACATTTCACTGTTAGTTGGCACAGGCTTTTAGATTTCCACAGCTTGCCAAAAGGGCACTTTCAGGCCACATGTGTACACTATGCAGACATGTGAGAGAAGTAAAGTTCAGGGAACAGAATGCTGTTGAGACGTGGATCCCTTCTGCACTAAACAAGCAAAGTCTCATTGCCAGAGTTGCTTCTCCTACAGAGAGACCACAATCCATGTGAACACCACCGCTGAGTATCTGGGCATAAGGAGTTAGAAATAACTTCAAAAGAGACCCGTGGACCCAAGTGATTGTTATAAAAAAAACAATGCTCAGGAACGCTCAAATGGGGAGAAGGATAGTGTCTATACAATCACCAACTCCACTAAAATACTCTGCTACACTTGTCTTTGGCTAAACTGATTTTTTTTTTTTTTTTTTTACGTACACTGTTCTCTTTAATTGGGATACAATTGCTACTAACACTTTGCATCAGAGTTAGTCAAACATGTTTCAACTTCAGCAACCACTCTAGAAATTACAGAACTGGGCTTCTAGTGACTGCCTAATTGACTATAGCATAAACAAATTCACCTTTGGACTAACAAAGGAAGTTTGGAAGTTAGCAGCTAAGGAGGGGTGTCAAAAGAACGCCTCCTCTTTATCTTAACTTCAGGGTCACTACTGTGATGTTATAATTAAATAGCAATTATTTTTACTTCATTCTGAAGAACACAGCAACTTCTAAATCATAACAGAAATTAGGTATACTATAAAACATTACGACAATCACAACAATGTTTATGTGTTAAGTAAATAAAAGTCAAAAACATTCAAGTTGGCAAGTTTCAGCGGGGATGAAATAATCTAAAGTAAAATTTAGCACACACCACATAAACAGCTCAGGTAACAAACAACACAGACCCAAATCTTTCATGACCCCATGAGAAAGAGGAAACAAAAAAATAAAAGTCACAAGCCAGACAGATATTAATGAACAGGAAGTGTTCTGCAAAACAATAAATTAATCTAAGCCTAGAGTTAGGCAGATTGTCCATGAAGAAAATTCAGAAGGTGCATGCATGTAGAAGTCTGACACGAAAACAATGAGCATCATTAGTACAGTCAGAAATATGAGCAATGACAAGTTATAGGCAACAATTTCTAGGTTAGTCTATTATAAAGCAGCACTTACAACTGCTCTTAAGAGAAAGAAAAAGGTCTGTACAAGGCACCTCTGTGGTGTTTTGTTTTGTTTTTTAAATCAGTTACACATGGATTTCTCCCATAAGAAAAATCTAATTTATATCCTCCATACCAAAAAAAAAAAAAAATCCAAAATTTGTCCCATTGATGTAGAAGTAATAGGTCACCTCCTTACAGAATTCAAGTCCCTTATTAGAACTACTAAAACAGGAGGCAATACCAAAGTAACTCATTAACACATTTTATCCTAATGAATAAAAAAAAAGCTGTAAACGCCTTAGTTCAACTTGTTAAATACCAATTCTTTCCAATGAGCAGCCTCTATTGCTAGGAACAAATGAAACAAGAATCTATATTCACTATGCACTGAAATGGCATACTTGTCAACTGTTACCATTTTAAGACAATGGACTTTTGTCTTTCTGTGTTCTTAAGAATTCACATTGTTAAGTCGAAATCTTCTATGGTTACAAAGTTTATTTCCAATTAACTAAAAGCTATTTGTTGGTGCATCAGAGCTGATAAGGCTTTTTTTTTCTTTCTTTTTTTAAGCACAGGGAAAGCTATGATTTCATTTCATGTGATTTCCAATATATGTCAAATAAAAACACACTTTTCTGAGACAAACAAATTTTATGAGCAGATAGTACTAGAAAGTTAGCCCCATACCTCAGGACTGTCACTGTTTTGAAGTCTAGAAGCAACATTTATACCTAAAGCTACATGAAAAAAGCAAAAAGTAAAAAAAAAAATTTTTTTACCATGCCACACTCTTACTGCACAAATTAAAATAATTAAAATACTTCACTATTTAGGCTAAACATGTATCTTCAGATGATCTTAATTCTTTGGCACAGGAGTGAGGGGCCTAGTACATTAGTAGTCACAATGAACCAGATGCTCTACTTGTGAAAAATGTAGTTCAACTGAAGTCAAAGGAGCTGTGACAATTTACATCAGCTCAGGATGTCCCTAAATGACTAATATACCACAGCAATATAATAGTATCACTGCTATTACAGATTATTTGCCAAATAAGATGACACAATGGGTGCTGGTTATATCAGCTATAGTTAAGGTTCTCTCAGATCTTCTGTTAGCTTGGAAAAAATATATTGATCATATATATAAAATGCAGCAATCGTAAATTCTGCATAGTTTAACTCCAGGTCTCTAATTTCAAGAAGTCAAGAATGAAATTGGGCATTGGGTCACATGGAAAGAAGAGAAATATCACAGAGCACATGAGTTTTGACCCCTGTGGCAGATGTATTAAGCCAGTTGCGAACAGCCATGCGTCAAAATTCACTGTCCAATCAAACTGCTACTTTAGCCCTTTCATGAGGCTAAATAAGAATGTTCCAAGGGCTTACCTATATTACAAAAAGGAACCATACTAAGCACATAGCCATGGTTAGGGGTATCTTATGTTTTCTCTTACAGCATGGTCAAAAGATACAGGATTAGATAACCCTTTTATTCTAGATCTCGAACAGTGTGTTTATGATACAAGCTAAAACACCATTCGCTAATGCAGCCCTAGCACCATGTTCTCTCTCCACACTGGCAAGAAAACGCTGTTTCTGCAGCATAGATTGGTTCTAAACAGCCAGGAATGGAAGAATCAGACTAACTTTAAAAGGATCTAAGATGCTTTCGTTAACTCACATTGCAGGATTCACACAAGAGAAAAAAGAAAAGGAGTACTTGTGGCACCTGTAGCTCAGGAAAGCTCATGCTCAGATAAATGGGTTAGTCTCTAAGGTGCCACTAGTACTCCTTTTCTTTTTGCGAATACAGACTAACACGGCTGCTACTCTGAAACAAGAGAAAAAAATAGTTTTGGGACATAGCACTGGAATGGAACTGAAGAGATCTGGGTTCTAATCCTAGCTCTTCCTGTGTGACATGGGGCAAGTCACCACCCCTCTCTAGGGCTCATCTCCCCACCTGTAAAATGGAGATTACAGTTCCCTACTTCAGGGAACATCATGAAAATACAGGTTTCAGAGTAACAGCCATGTTAGTCTGTATTCGCAAAAAGAAAAGGAGTACTTGTGGCACCTTAGAGACTAACTTAGAGATGCATCCGATGAAGTGAGCTGTAGCTCACGAAAGCTCATGCTCAAATAAATTGGTTAGTCTCTAAGGTGCCACAAGTCCTCCTTTTCTTTTCATGAAAATACACTAATCTATCTTTTTCAAACTCTGATATTACAGTGATAAGTGCTATAGAGAAGCCTATAAATAAAAATGAACAAACGCCACGGTCAGTGCTCTTTTGGGGCAAGGAGACTGAGTGCCACTTCCTTTGGATTCCATCATCGCCATTCCTTTATCATCTAGCTGCATCACTCTTCAGCTATAAAAGCAATAGACTACAACATTCCCATAGCTTGCCAACCCAGAAAACAAGAGACCAGGAAAGGAAATTGAAGAATGGTCTCCTGAATATCAAAACAGACTTCTGCCACTGCATTAATAAGCTAAACAGGGGAGAGTCCTAAAAAGTGCTACAGGAGTGTGGACGTATTAGAGCAAAATTTGTTCCATGATTTCTACCGAACAAGAGGACTCAAGCAAATACACATTACAAGTGGGGCTTGAAAAAAAACTTTCAAAACTTACTCACCAGGGGACAGAGATACTGATTTACTTTGTTCCCTAACCCCACTGTAACATTTCTACCCTCTCCAAACCTCTTTGTAGGGCTTCCTCTACTACTGAAACAACCATCTTCCTAGGTGCACATGAGGCCTTCTGCACCTCCCAGCTCCTTAGGACCCTCTGTTCTTCACTCTCCTTTATGCAAGACCATTAGTATGCCTTAGGCCACCAGGCTTGCCTTCTCTGAAGCTCTTCCAGGGAAAGAATCATTGGCTCTCCTATCTCATTCAATCTCGCTGAATGGGATTTTCTGACCAATGGTTAAAATTAGGCATGCAATGGCTATTTCGGTAGCTGCAGAGCTCAACAGCTTTATGCATCTTCAATTTGAGTACTCACATGTGAGCTTCGTGCAAATTATACTGGTATAGAATGGAGTCAGCCAGAGCATATGATGCTGGAGAATTAATGACTCAACTCTCTGGTAGCATTCAGAAACCACACCTCAAGCAAATCACTATATTCTAATTTGTTGCTTCCCTTTAACTCACCAGCCATGTGCCCATGAAGAACAGCTGTCTCAGCTTCTCATTTGATCCAGCTGTTTATGCTGCTCCAACATTTTCAACTTTGCTTCCAGTGGAAAAATTAGTTTAGCCTAGTTAAATATATCTGAGACAATTAGGCATTTCAGTATAGGAAGGGAACACACTGTAATAACTGTATACTGAGTTAACACATCTCAGCCTTTGGTTTCCAGAGTTATGTTGCCTAGGATACAATTACTTCAGACAGGAAGCGTCTTCCGGTAATCATTTAACACCCCATAGTGTCGACAGCTTATTATGTTCTTGAGCCATTTTCATACCAGGAAAATATTGTCTGAGAGCGAGTATTCAGAAGGAATGCATAATATCCAGCCATTCTCAAGAAGCTATTTTCAAGAGGCAGGCAAGCAGGGTAACTCTCTGTTTCTCCCACCACAAAAGTTGTACTGACAAGAATAGGTACTTGGTACCTGTACATCTGAAATAAGAGGAGCCAAAGTAATGTTATTACTTAATTCTCTCATTGGCTGTTAAAATCTTTTGGGTGGGGTGGATGGGTTAAGTGCAGACAGGAAAAGCAAAAAAAAGTTAAATATTGTTAGTATTTCACTAATTAACTTCATATCAACTTCACAGGATTGCCTGTCTACTTTCCTTTAGCGTAACAACATTCCTTGGAAGTCCAAATATGAAAGGACTAATGATTAGTACAGTGAACCCAGTCCAAAAAGCTAGTATACACAATGAAAAGGAGCTCCCTCTATAAAGACCTTATAGATTCACTTCCGTTAAAACTACTGAAGACTAGCAACCTATGCACTAAACCAAAGTTAAAGATTAGCTGGATTTACTGAGTAAATGTGGTATATGAGCAAGTCTATGAGACTATTCTGCTATAATTTTTGTCACTCAGAACTGAAACACTTAAAAAATAAATATTTGATATAGAAATAACCCTCGTTAATGGGATATGTCTACTGTACAGATGACTGTATACTTAAGCTTCCACTGTAAATACTACAACAGTCTAATTAAGACTTAAACTCATGTATATTATTAAACAAAACAATGTTTTCCAAGTTTAAAAGCTGCTCTCATAACAGTAAGCAGAATATCTTTAAAAAAAGAAGAAAAAAAATCTATTCACTGTCACCATCTACTAAAAGGGTAACTAGTTTTCTCAACTAGTTATTTTGGAAACATTTTGGAAAAATATGTAACTCTCCAATAAAGAATGAGAAAAGAATTTAACCTAAGCAGTATCTTCATCAGCTTCAAAATTTATTTTTCACAACTTCTTCCTATCCTAAAAAAGCTCAAAGCTAAGTTTAAGACTGACACTTCCAAATGATCAACTAACTGGTTGTTCTGTTAACTAATTGACTGTTAACCATCATCTCCACCAGAACTTCAGTCATCTCCATGACATTCACATGAGCCTCTCTAGTCCTTTCAACCTCAGCAGTTCACCATGCCCAGACCTTTCCTGGCCACTCTGTACTAGCAGCCCTTAACATAGAGCCCAGCTGCCAAAACAACAGGTGCAACAGAAATTAATAGTGAACTCCTATACACAAATAAAGCCTCATGCCAGGGAAAAAACTCTTAACTTGTAAAAATCTCTGTCATCTGTCTGCTTAGCAACTCAGACTGCTGTGAACACATCACCCCAACACTCACTCTCTGCACTGGCTCCCACTGAATACAAAGTCCAATTCAAGGTCCAATTCAATTCTGTCCCTATATTTAAAGCGCTCCATAGATTAGCTCTAGCTACTCAAGGGACTCTCTCTCCTCCCGCAACTATGAATGCTACATTCCACTAGAACAGTGAACCCGCTGTCGAATATAGCAAGGCTCCTGAGTACCAGATAATTTCCACAGGAGCTGGATCTAGCATCATGGAACTCACTCTAAAAAGCAATAGACCATGCAGGGGATGGGGAGCGGCGGGGGGGTGGGGGGGGCACAGAAGCTCTCCCCACCATCATAACTACACACAAAACTAATTTCTTCAACTTCGCTATCCCTAAATAGGTTGTTCTCTCTCATGCACATGCTATAAATGAATCAAGCTACCACTCATACAGGCTGGAAAAGGAGAGCGTTGATGTTATTTCTATTTTTAAATTCTTGGGAGGCACCAGATAATATGGTGACAGAAGCTGTGAGAGATGTGGTAATTTCCTGCAATATCTTTGGGAGATCTCCCTGCATTACACTGATATAATTCTATGGGGGAAGGTGACTACAGCTCCTCCAGGAACTAAGAACAGTGGGGGGAGGGGGGGGGGTAAGAGAACTAGGTAAATTCACCTAAGTTGTAACATCTCCTTACACCTTAAGAACAAATGTACTTGCTTATAAAGAGTAACCTGTGAAGTCTACTGGCAATTAAACTATGTGTATGCTTTGGGAGCGAAATCAAAGCACAGATACTGGCCTGTTTAGGTAGTCTGGCTTGCTGGGAATATCAGAGTCAGCAGGAAACTGCATGACCTGGAAAATTTGCCTTTCAGGTGGAAGACACATAGGCCTTTTGCCCAAGAGAGGTGACTGCTGAGAGCTAGGAGCCCTTGATGGACCACTAGGGGGAAGCACAGGTGCAGTTACCTGGAGCTGTGACAGAGGTCATATACGTACTATTCCAAATAGGACATTCTTAGTTAAACTATGCATGGTGTAGGACTTTTAGGAGGCCTCCGTTGCTTTGTTTCGGTGTGAGCAAGAGCTAGTCTCTCTGCTCTGTGTTCAGTTGTGGCACACTTTAAATTAGTTGCATACGCTTCCAGTTCTAACATGTGCATCTGAGGGAATGGAGAAACATTGGGTTTTTAAAAAAAGAAGTCTACAGACATTTATCCTTACATATCCCCTCTTTTGCACTTCACTGAAAGTCAATGCAATTCTTCTCCAGCGGTTAAATGCCCATTTATTCTTCCCTTGTTATCTTCGACACTGGGGTGAAGGGAAATACAGAGGAATGGACAGACATTAGCAAGTTCTATCCACCCTGCTAGTCTGAATGGTCTAATGAAATTTCTCAATTAAATAAACCAAAGGAGAAGACACATTTTAGTAGTCAGATAGAAATACAAAGCATTATGGACAAGTGTTGCAATTCTGCTTTTAACACTTTGTCGTGAACTACTGGACAGGTTTTACCCTGAAGTGAAACTTGACACACTTACAAAGCTTACAACATAATTGGCCTGACACAGGAAACCATGTGAAAAATGACTCTTTCCTATATAACTTTCTCTCTGAATAACAGGAAGGTGCAAACTGAGGCAGGGCAAACTCTACAATACTGCTGATGAAACCCTGACCAAAGCTCAAGAGCAGAATTATTAGAGAGCACTACACTACTGGATCTACAAGAGAAGCATGCCAGCTATTGTGGCCATCCCCAGTGACCGCCTAATAAGGGAGGATTACATAGACTAAAGCACATGCGAACTTATGACCTCAAATCATGGCTGAAAGGACTGGTGGTGGTTGATTTTTTTCCCCAATTCAAGTTTTATATCGCATCTGAAAGTAAAATTACAAAATAAACATCTGAGAGTTTGCAAGACTTCAGGTCTTATATTTTAACCTCCTCATGTGTAGATGAGGAGAGGATAGGGTACCCTCACTCCATTTAAGACTCAACAATTTTTATCAACCTTTAACCCACCATGCTCAAGACCCCACATTGCAGCTATTATCCTGCTTGACAAGGAAAGCTGAACTAAATTCCCTGCAGTACTCACCGATAGTTTCTAGTTTACTACAAAGCCATATGAATCATTGTGTCCACAGGAGCTCAATGAACTACCTATGCAGTACTCAGAGCCCAAACCAGCTTGGTGAACTAGAACACAGGCCTCACCATCAAACTTTATTGCTCACTTAGCTAGTCACCAGGCCAAAAGGTTGGCCAGACACCTGTCATGACGACATTCCCATCTTGTAACCCAGCTCTTGAAGGATTCCTATTTCATAGATACTCAAGGCAACAGGTGAACCAACGCAGAAATCTCCATGGTCTAAATGGAACGTCAACAGCCTTAACTTTTAAAATTTTCCATTTTTTAAAAATAAAATAAAAAATTTAATGGAAGCTTTTAAGATATATAACACCTCTCCAGAGGTGGTATATAGACAGGCAGGGTTTTACTTTACGTTAACGGAACCAGAGGCTAGAAAAGCCCTCCTGGGTCTCACAGTCCACTCCCCTGTATTCATGCAGAATTGTCCTTCATAACAGTGGTTCTCAGTCAAGGGTCCGGAGCCGCCTTGGGGGCCGCGAGCAGGTTTCACAGGGCCCTCCAAGCAGGACCAGCATCTTTAGACTTGCTGGAGCTCAGGGAAGAAAGCCAAAGCCCCATCGAATGAGGCTGAAGCCCGGAGCCCCGCCTCTCGAGGCTGAAGCAGAAGCTTGAGCAACTTAGCTACGCGGTACCCCCTGTGGCATGGGGCCCCAGGCAACTGTCCCGCTTGTTACCCCCTGGCTTCTATATACAGAAAACCAGTTATGGCACACGTGGGCCATGAAGTTTTTATAGCATGTTGGGGGGGCCTCAGATAGAAAAAGGTTGAGAACCCCTGCTTTATATTAAGGGCTTTATCTACCCTCCTCTAGAACCCCTCTAGTGATAGAGCTTCAATGACCTTCCTTGGCAAACTGTTGCATTGTCTAAGTGACCTCACTCAGGGAAAATGCTACAATCTCCACATTTCAATTTTTCTGTTTTTAGTTGCAGAACAAAGTAGTTTTTAGAGAAAAGAATTACAGGTTCTCTACAGACCAGGAAAGCAGATGTAGAGTACAGTTTGGTTAATATCAAAAGCCCATAGAATTAATTTCGCAAGCCATAGACAAATAAATTTTCAGAACACCAAAGAAATATTACCATGCAATATAATCTAAGTGGGAAGAGAAAGCTTTTTTTTTTAAATTATGTTCCCTAATGACTTTTGTCCATTCACCTTTCCCTATAGTTAGTAGTAGTAATAAGGAAGCTTGGGTAGAGGGATAGAAAAGCTCTACCAAATGTTTTAGTCTCTGAACAATGACAATTATGCAACTCTTAAAAAAAAAAAAAATCCCACAAGTGGAAAGTACAGGGATTTTGCTTTCAATTCCAATGTAGTACCATTTACTTAGCTTTGTTTTTAAAGTTAATTCTTCTTTATGGTAACAAACTGCATTACATTTGTATCCGGCCCAATTCTGCATAGCATATAATCAACCTATGAGAGCCACTGGCACCGGACATAATGAAGATAAATAATTCAGCAACATTTAAAGGACTGAATAATTATTTTGAGCATGAATAACTGCAAATGTTGTAAAACTAGGACAACACTACATGAGGAAAAATCTATTCTCATACTTTAGGGCATCAGCTGCCTACATGCAGAGGGAAATGAGGAAGAGGTGTCTCCACTCTTATAGCACTTAACAATTGGTTATGTTCATTGTAGGCACTGCTCGCCTTCCTTTGGAATTGCACACTGCTGAAGATACCAAATCAAATGATCCAATATACCAAGTTCTTACTGAAGAATCCAGCAGCCCTCTAATCAAGAGCACGAAGGTGCTCAAATACCACAGGGATGGGCACAGTATAAGAACATGGAGAGACAACATTTAAGTATAGGGCTTTGCTATGTTACAAGACAGAGAGGAACCATTTACACTGAACATTCATAATTTTCAAGGTAATGTAACCTCTGTGAAACATTTTATAACTAAGGACGTGACTGCAAAATGGCTCAAGCTGGTGCTAACACTGGATCAAGTGAACCAGAGGTAGTACTGGGGGACATTTATCATGCAAGAGAAATGCATTACAGAGTCAGGTTACCACACTTTAGTGCCAGACAGATACATTAGAACAGGTTTCAGAGTAGCAGCCATGTTAGTCTGTATCCGCTAAAAGAAAAGGAGGACTTGTGGCACCTTGGAGACTAACACATTTATTTGCGGATACATTAGAGTAAGTCTTGTGCCATGATTTCAGTGTTCCCAAATATCCCACAGTATTGTAAAAATTAAGTTAAATCCTTAGTTGGTCCCATTTACACTGCAAACTTGAATTACATTTTGTCTATGTTGGGCATTACAATACAGTAACCCAGCCCTCAACATAATCTACGTGATTTATCTATGGGAAACAAATAGTTACTAATTCTCAGTTCCTTTTTTGTTGAAAATAGCTCATCAGAAAGTTTATCCCAAGTACATGTACTGAAGCATTTGTTGTGTGTAACCAGAACAGGGAAATCTGGCAATATTAACTTAGATAGATGAGATGAAGTAAATATTTGGATTACTATGGGACTAAACTGCAGATATACAAAACAAAAAAGACTCAGACCAGGACATTTTCCCAACAAGTACTAGAAAGGAACCAATAATCTATTAAATAAATATCCACTTATTTTCCTCTTTTAAATAATTTATAAGTCTGAACCTTTTCCCCCCTGCTCATCTTTTTAACATAACCACCAGGTAAACAAATTTCTTGTTTTTGCTGAACTCCTTGGAGGACTAGAGAATTAGGGGAAATGACATCACAAGAAAAATAAAATCCAAAAAACCAAATGCAGAATGGATATTTGGTCAGTCTGTTTAAATCTTTTGAGTTAAATAGGAGATAATCAAAACTCCTTGACCAACACAGAAGAGAAAAGCTATGTATATCTTTTGAAACATTCCCCAGCCCTTTAAGGTCTGAAAAATTGCCCACATCAGTTCAAGAGACTTCCACTAAATCCAACAACAACAAGGAAGACAAGACTTAATATTACTAATATTTCATAAGGTAAAAACCCTGCTTGTGTTTTTAAAAGCCTTCAGGCGGTTTAAACCAGCAAGCAAGAGATTTTTTCCCTTTACAGGTTACCTTTAAAACAGTGTTAATATCCTCCACTCGTCAATCAACTGAAATATAAGCCTTAAGATAGTTAACTTTTCCTATAATTATTTCCCTACATGTGAATGAACCATCTGTGATTCGGAGAACTTAAAGTATCAAAGCTGCTCACAGGCTCCACATGGAGCAGCATGAACAGGGACTAATGTTATATACCAATTGATGAGTTCCAAAAGGGGCATTTAACTTTTTTTTTTAAATCTCCCCCATACGAATACTCGATTTTTTGCAGAAAGAACGAACACTATTTTCACTATGAAAACTAAGTAGTCTGAATAATTTAATTATTTAGGCTCATTCTCTTTACATCTCACTAAACAGGAGTCTGAAAGCTAGGGGACAGGCAAGTAATTCTAGGTCTTATTTGGACTTGTATCTCTAATTCAGTATCTGTCAATGATTTAATTGTTCATCTGTCAGCTGGAGCATTAGAACTATCTTGATGCCAGCAGTTCCATCTGGGGAGCCAAAAGGGTATATCCACTTTTGCATTTTCTGCTACTATTCAAGTGAACTGTGCACAGAGCGTACACTATGGCAGCATTCATCTTTCTGTCTCTATTACACCCCCAGTAAACCAATTACACAACAATGGAAGGATTTGCTCCTGTAACACACCATGAGCATTTCATTCCAAAGCACACAGGGAAGCCCAGAAGCTTTTCAAACAATCATATCAACAGAATGATCTGCAGTGAAAAAAAGAGTTTTAAACCATCTTTCTCCTCTCAGCTGTCAATGGGCCAGTCAGCCATACCTGACCTTCCCCTTCTTACTGCCTTTTGCTCCCAAAGGTGAACATTTTGTTTTAAGTCATCCAATACTTTTCAGTTTGTACAAAGGCATTAAACAGTTAAAAAAGAATTTTTGTGAATATGACTAACTTTCCAAGTGAACATCGTGGTTTCTGGTAAAGTGTCCCTGATGTATAATGTGGTGCCCTTTATATACCAGGCCAAAAGGTTTGGAAAAATTCTTCTCACCTCTCTACTGCTGATGGTCAGTGGCCATAACTGTATTTCTGGCATTTATAGAATATGATATGAAAAACGATATGATTTTACTGAAGGGCTTCAAACAATTCAAAGGTCAGGGGAAAGTGGAACACCTATAGCAGAATAACGGCCTTCTCTAAGCAAGCTGTGTCATGGGTGCCAACTACGTGGGTGCTCAGCACCCACCGGCAGCCCCATAGATCAGCTGCTTCCCTTGCCCCCCTCCCTGCCCTCTCGCCTACTGGTGGGCCAGGACAATAAGCTCCTCTCCCTCCCTCCAAGTGCCTCCCGCCCACCACGATCAGCTGTTCTGCAGTGTGCAGGAGGCACTGGGGGGAGAGGGGGAGAGTAACGGGGGCAGGAAGAGGCAGGGGGAGCGGTGGAATGGGCAAGGGAGGGTGGGGACAGAATAGGAAGTGACAGGTGGGGTGAAGGCGGGGTCAAGCACCCGCTGGGAACTGGGGAAGTCATTGCCTCCGAGCTGTGTCATATAAAAGCCCCAGTTTACATTAAGCCTCCATCTACACTACAATTAAAACACTACCACACAGCAGTGTGGATGGGACAATACATTTAATACTGAGGCTGTTGAAACCTCAGTATGCCAAGTACCATGCCCTGGAATGTTTAGAATTTTAGGACTCCTGGGGCTTTAAGGGCCTATTCTCTGCTTGATACATGCACACAAACTCCATGAATCAACAGAAGTTTCATGCACTTATTCAGTGGAAAGTACAGTAAATAAAGATTGCATTTCTGCAATCAGCAAACACTTCAAATGACCTTGAGTTCGCAGCAAGGTGGTTTAGCAATCAGCACTAACTAGAGGGGCAGCTATTGACCTTTTCCCCTCTCCACTCCCTTTATCCTCTGAGTTTAATTGGAATTTATATGCTTTTGGAAGACAACATTTTGATTTAGATTTTAGAAGGATACCTAAACCATTTTGTAAACAAGTCAATATTATCTCTGTTTTAAATTTCAAAATGTTATTTTAATTCACTATTTATACTATTTAATGGTTCTATTCCATTTACAACTTTTAACAGTGTTGTAACCGTGTCAGGGGACAGCCATATTGCTACCAGCACTAACGATGCACAATTGCAGTGTAGAGAGGACCCCAGGCATTATTGATTTATTTTGATTGATAACTAAAGAGACACCTGTTGTGAGCTATATGTGCCTTCAACATAATTAAAGTGCAATGGCATGAGGAAAAACAGCAGCTTTTCCTCACCCCCAAACTAGAAAAGAAATGAAACAGATGAAAAACAAATCCAAAAAAAATCCCACTGGACCAGAAAATATCCACCATTATTAAAATCCTCCCTCACCAAAGAGGTAGGCCTTGCAGTGTGCTTGTAAAGTCAGACTGGCTACATAGACCAAGTTGAGAAGGAATGAATGTCAAAAACTGAGGGCCCTTCAAGGAGAATGCACTGCCCGAGGATCTCTGCTGACCAGAGCTATGGCAGTATTACATGCAAAAGATGCAGCCTCTCACATAGGTAGGTCCCAAACAATTTTGGGCTTTACAGTTTGGGAATCTATGTGAACCTATGAATGCCAGATTGATTTTATGGACTTAGGTTATGTCTACACGGGCAATTGAACAACAACACTTTTCTTTCAGAGATGTTTTAAAAAAAAAAAAAAAGCCTGAAAGACAATTTTGCTGAGACAAGTGCCAGTGTGAACAGCGCATTGTCGGCAGGAGCACTTTCCTGCCAACAATGCAAATGCCGCTCGTTGGGGGTAGAGGTTTTTTGTCAGCAGGAGACCTGACAAACTGTGGCTACACTGCACGACTTCTAGCAGCACGGCTGTGGCAACATAGCCATGTCGCTAAAAGCTGTGTAGTATAGACATTGCCTCAGGTTTTTATACCCTTCCCTTCTGGCTATCTTTCACTGTACCCTTGCATCATACCTCTTGTGTTCTGGGTGTGTGTGGGCATTGGCATTTGGGTATGTCCCTGAATGGGACAGACATTAAGGACCATCAACAACTGAAGAACCTCACCCTAGCAGGACAAGAAAAAACTCCCTGGAAAGACTGATGATCTGCTAATGAGGTTTATGATCTACCCTGCCTGCAGGACAAAGGGAGATGTGCATATGAATACACTACAGCTAGGGCACCAGGTCTCACCCTGCGACTCATGACTAAAACTGTGCTTATAAATAGGAG
This sequence comes from Lepidochelys kempii, assembly GCF_965140285.1. Classification (NCBI taxonomy): domain Eukaryota; kingdom Metazoa; phylum Chordata; order Testudines; family Cheloniidae; genus Lepidochelys; species Lepidochelys kempii. The sequence goes on along the minus strand of NC_136382.1, from coordinate 150,840,752 downwards.
GGCTTCTGTGTGCTCAAGCAGAGACAAACCGGAACCAGAAGACAGGTTGGGGAAGAAGAAAAGGGGTGTAAAAGAATCCTGGAAGACATATGTTTGATACTTTTCTATAGTTCTATATCTCTCTTGTGCTCTCTCTATAAAGAAAGAGAGTGTCTAGAAATTCCTTTGCAGAGTTCATATGTTCCTTGCTCACACTGTCACCTAGTCCCCAAAAGAGCAAAACAGTAAATGAGGAGCCACAGCTTCAGTGGAACTCTGCGAGCATGCAACAGTTACTGGAGAGGCTTTAGCAAGCCAGCACTAGTTTCAGAATCTAAGCAATTGGACTGCAGAATCTGCATTTCCAAAAGAGGTGTCAGACAAGTGGTCTGCACTTGGGGTGCGTACCTAGAGACCCAAAGTCAAAACTCTGCCCAACAAGCAAAGAGAATGTGGGACCCAAGGCTTGGGTCCAACACAGAAGCCTAATGTGGACTCACTAAGAGGAGCTCATCAGGATTGTGATAAGAGGCCTTAACTAACATCTTAAAATTGACCCAGAGACCTGTAGTCAGTCAATGGAAATCCCAGAACACTGGTGTCACACTCACGAAGAGATAGCCAGCTACTAAATTCTACGCCTACCTTAATTTCCAGGATGTTTTAAAGTAGAGTCCCATGTAGAGCGCTCTGAGGTAGCCTAGTCTGGAAGTGACCAAGTATTGATTATGGTAATAAAGTTGACAGACTGAAAATAAAGATCATTGTGAGGCCAGATAATGAAGAAAATAGCCATTTGAGGCACTATTACAATATAATCATGCAACAACAGATTCGGACATGAAAGGGAGAAGGTTTGTAAATTCTGAAGTTAGTTTTGCACAGATACCTTTGCCTTTAAGGTATGAAAATTTCCTCATGAACTACCAACCAAAAATTCTGTTAAGGTTGAAAAATATTTTCTATTATAAAACACCTCCTGCCTACCCAATAACGAAGAAATCACTCAAACAGCAGGACTTGGAAATTTGGTGTGCAAACAGTACCCATTTCAGAGAATGGTCATGTCTAAGTTGGAAAAAAAATGGCTGGATAATAAAATGAAAAAGTTAAGCATGCCTCTGTTGTGTCGTCATGATGTACGTCCTCTGCCTAGTTTGATAGGACAGTTCCAACGAGACACATGCAGACAACACAACACAATCCTCTCCAACCCTATCTGCCGCCCCGACCGGGAAAACCGAGAAGTCTGCTGCTTGCCAGGAGCTAAGATTCGCGATGTGACAGAGAGACTGCCGAGACTCATCAAGCCCTCAGATCGCTACCCCTTCCTGCTTCTTCACGTGGGCACCAATGATAGTGCCAAGAATGACCTTGAGCGGATCACTGCAGACTACGTGGCTCTGGGAAGAAGGATAAAGGAGTTTGAGGTGCAAGTGGTGTTCTCGTCCATCCTCCCCGTGGAAGGAAAAGGCCTGGGTAGAGACCGTCGAATTGTGGAAGTCAACGAATGGCTACGCAGGTGGTGTCGGAGAGAAGGCTTTGGATTCTTTGACCATGGGATGGTGTTCCAAGAAGGAGGAGTGCTAGGCAGAGACGGGCTCCACCTAACGAAGAGAGGGAAGAGCATCTTCGCAAACAGGCTGGCTAACCTAGTGAGGAGGGCTTTAAACTAGGTTCACCGGGGGAAGGAGACCAAAGCCCTGAGGTAAGTGGGGAAGTGGGATACCTGGAGGAGGCACGAGCAGGAGCGCGTGAGAGGGGAGGGCTCCTGCCTCATACTGAGAAAGAGGGGCGATCAGCAGGTTACCTCAAGTGCCTATACACAAATACAAGAAGCCTGGGAAACAAGCAGGGAGAACTGGAAGTCCTGGCACGGTCAAGGAATTATGATGTGATTGGAACAACAGAGACTTGGTGGGATAACTCACATGACTGGAGTACTGTCATGGATGGATATAAGCTGTTCAGGAAGGACAGGAAGGGCAGAAAAGGTGGGGGAGCTGCACTGTATGTAAGAGAGCAGTATTACTGCTCAGAGCTCAAGTATGAAACTGTAGAAAAACCTGAGAGTCTCTGGATTAAGTTTAGAAGTGTGAGAAACAAGGGTGATGTCGTGGTGGGAGTCTACTATCGACCACCAGACCAGGGGGATGAGGTGGACGAGGCTTTCTTCCGGCCACTAACAGAAGTTACTAGATCGCAGGCCCTGGTTCTCATGGGAGACTTCAATCACCCTGATATCTGCTGGGAGAGCAATACAGTGGTGCACAGGCAATCCAGGAAGTTTTGGAAAACGTAGGGGACAATTTCCTGGTGCAAGTGCTGGAGGAACCAACTAGGGGCAGAGCTCTTCTTGACCTGCTGCTCACAAATCGGGAAGAATTAGTAGGGGAAGCAAAAGTGGGCGGGAACCTGGGAGGCAGTGACCATGAGATGGTCGAGTTCAGGATCCTAACACAAGGAAGAAAGGAGAGCAGCAGAATACAGACCCTGGACTTCAGAAAAGCAGACTTTGACTCCCTCAGGGAACTGATGGGCAAGATCCCCTGGGAGAATACATGAGGGGGAAAGGAGTCTAGGAGAGCTGGCTGTATTTTAAAGAATCCTTATTGAGGTTACAGGGACAAACCATCCCGATGTGTAGAAAGAATAGTAAATATGGCAGGCGACCAGCTTGGCTTAACAGTGAAATCCTTGCAGCTCCTAAATACAAAAAAGAAGCTTACAAGAAGTGGAAGATTGGACAAATGACCAGGGATGAGTATAAAAATATTGCTCGGGCTTGCAGGAGTGAAATCAGGAAGGCCAAATCACACCTGGAATTGCAGCCAGCAAGAGATGTTAAGAGTAACAAGAAGGGTTTCTTTAGGTATGTTAGTAAGAAGAAAGTCAAGGAAAGAGTGGGCCCCTTACTGAATGAGGGAGGCAACCTAGTGACAGAGGATGTGGAAAAAGCTAATGTATTGAATGCTTTTTTTGCCTCTGTCTTCATGAACAAGGTCAGCTCCCAGACTACTGCACTGGGCAGCACAGCATGGCGGGGAGGTGACCAGCCCTCTGTGGAGAAAGAAGTGGTTCGGGACTGTTTAGAAAAGCTGGACGAGCACAAGTCCATGGGGCCGGATGCGTTGCATCCGAGAGTCCTAAAGGAGTTGGCGGATGTGATTGCAGACTTTTTAATAGTAAGTGCATAAAGAATGTTGCACTGACAGCTTTCTTGAGAAGCGAGGAATTGCATTTAATATAGTTGAGCTTCAGAATCACATTAGGCTCAGCCTAATCAGTTGCAAAGAAAATTTGTTATTTGTAAACCAAAGCAAAATATTAGAATAGTTCAAACCCATTTACTCTGAAACAAAAGTATTACTTATTTACCATGATTATAAAAGTAAGACACACACAGATCTCAAACATTGTCATACTCTTTAGAAAAGCATAGCAAAGTAATTTTAAAATAAGCTTGACTGTCTTGACGTAAGCCTGAGTTTTTCACACCATCCTTAACTCATTTCATTGCACCGAAGTGTTCCACAAGCCTGAGAACATAATTGTGTGGTCAAAGACAGGATGAAAATCCTAGGTATAACATCCTTAACTTGGACCAAAAAGCATCAACTCTGAGTTTCATAGGTTCTGTGTTTTAACCCCAGATTCTGGTTAGAACTTAGTGTGGAAAAAACTAGACTGTGGTACCCAATTCCCCCCTGCAGTTTCAATTATGCACAAGATTTTTTCATTTCTTGTCCTGAAGTGTTGTAGAGTGTTGCTGTGTGCTGCTGTTAAACACTTATGGCTTTCACCTCGGAGGCGGCTGCATTGCAGTGTTGGGTGAAGTAATCCCCTTTGTAATTGTAACAAGAACTGCAAACCTAGCATAGCAAAAGCTGCAAAATTATTTCCATTATAAAACCCTCTTTTCAGACTTTGAAGGTTTCCCAAAATTTAACCTTTGTGGCTGAAGCTTTCTAACCCTATTCTCTGCCTAACAGATTTTTTTTCCTTAAGTTTGGGCAAAACGATTTAGCCATTTTACAAAACCTAGGAAATTAAATATGATATTAATGACCTACGTTCATGCAACATTAAGGTTCCATGGTTAAGCATTGAAAAGTCAGCTATTGCTAGAGTTGAGGTTGTACATGCAACCTTTACTCTGGCTCTTTGTGTGTGCATGCACTACAAAACAGTTTATTTAAATTATTTCTTAAACATACTACTTTAGACACACACAAATCCAACAACTCATAGTACTGTGTATGTCCAACTCCAAGAAAATAACATGTACATCAGTCATTAATAAATCTTACTGTAAACACAAATATTAAGTTAATTTATGGAAAAAAGTTTTAAAGTTACTTGCACTAGTTATCAGAGTAACAGCCGTGTTAGTCTGTCTTCGCAAAAAGAAAAGGAGTACTTGTGGCACCTTAGAGACTAACCAATTTAAGTTAGCTGTAGCTCACGAAAGCTCATGCTCAAATAAATTGGTTAGTCTCTAAGGTGCCACAAGTACTCCTTTTCTTTTTGAACTAGTTAGAAATATATAGGTATTTCCAGCCAGTAGCATAAGAATATTTTCACTCATTAAAAAAGTTTCACTATATATTTTAAAAGTACAGCCAATACTTGGAGAAAGTAATCTATCTCAAGATAGTATTGGGATAGGTCACATGGAAAATACAAACTAGATACACTGCTACTTAAGAGACTGTCAAAGACGCAGTCATAAATACACTGTTAATACAACACTGGATGCGTATTTCTGGAAGAAACAGCTTGTGAGCAGCTACAATAATAAATTACCGTTTAGTGATGCATCAGTCTCCAAAGGAAAAAATATCCTTTTAAAATGTATACAACAGTTGGATGCTGACATTATTAAAATACATACCTAAGGGAAAGGAGAACATATAAAAAGTCAGATATATTAGACTATTATGGCAATTAAATTACTGTAAATCTATAATGAAAATAATTACAAGGCAGTGCTACATTAGTTGTAGAAAAGGTTGTAGACAAAAGTTTGATATTTGAACAGTATTATTTGAAAACTAGGATATGATTATGTAATTACAGTCCATTCTAATGTGTACACACAAAATGGGCAAAGTTAATGCTGGGCATTCCACCTTATCTTTGGAGTTGAATGCTTAAGTTTGCAACTTTAACGTAACATTAAAACCAACCTATTCAGTAAGCGCAAAAATATTAGTATTTTGGTATACTGCTGTACAAAAGTCACTATATGTGTAAAATTATAATAAATACTCATTGTGACAGCTGTTACAACACCAATCGGATCTATTTTAAAGCTGTTAAAAATCAGGGGGCAGAGGATTAAGGAGGAGTATTCAAAATACTACATTTGTATGAAGAGTTATATTAAGCAGTGAGAAAAGTTAATGTGCCTGAGCCTACAATATTTTTATTCTGTTGCTGAATAGTCAGTATAATAAGCATAAAGAAAAAGAGGACTTGTGGCACCTTAGAGACTAACCAATTTATTTGAGCATAAGCTACAGCTCACGTCATCGGATGCATCCGATGAAGCGAGCTAAAGCTTATGCTCAAATAAATTGGTTGGTCTCTAAGGTGCCACAAGTCCTCCTTTTCTTTTTGCAAATACAGACTAACATGGCTGCTACTCTGAAACCCATAATAAGAATGTTACCTAAAACCCTGTTCAGAGCAATACTGGTTTTTGGCCCGGTCCTTGAAGTCTTTAGCCACTGACTTCACCAGGACTACTCATATGAGTACGGGCTGCAGTGCCAGGGAGGTAAAATATTCAACAGCACTGAATGGGAAATTTTCAAAGGCACCTGACTTTCAATGGGTCTTCGGCACCTAAATCAAATCAGCTGGGTGTTTTGAAAATGCTATGTGAAGTCTTCCACAGAAAATGCTAATAGTAAACAAGATCCACATTGGCCTCTGGTACATAAATAGGAAGATGTTTTTATTTTTTAACTTGGCTATGTCACTTTAAGTGACACAGTGGAACACGAGGAAAACTAAGAAATTTAAAGTCAAAAATAGTTATTTAAGATGTTTATTTTATGCACTTTAAAGTGACAATCAGCCTCATCTTTCGCTATTGTTCATCCAAGCTTAAAGTGCACCTGATCTAAGGTGTCTGAACAGATATTCACAAAGCTTGTATGGGAGGCCCTCAAAATCAAGTTTAAACTAAACTGAATTACGGCCACTTAAATTCTGAATGAAAAAGTCCACACAAGGGGTTTAATGAGGTCTAACTAATGTGCTATAACTTCACATCTTTAGTTAGTTTGGATTAACTTTCTGGAGTGTCCCCCATGTAGATATGACCTTAGAATGACAATATTTTTAAACATACACATTTTCTGACCTGTTCAGAAACCTCAGATAATGAAAACTTAGAACTTTAGAAGTCACATTTATTCATTTATTATGTTTATTTTATTCACTTCTTTCAGCCTGCATAAAAGACGGTTTCAATTTCATGGGTATTTGATCTACTAGATGAGAGACTGATTGTTTTTTTCTGTATTTTTTTTTTTAATAATAATTGGTGTAACTGATATGACACCTAAAGCTGTTACAAATAGGCACCTTTCAAAATATCTGCACATAAGTTATTAAACAAAATATTATGAAATACAAGTTTCAGTAGAACACCAAGCAAGACTCCACTCTTTACCAGCTCCCTAGAAGAGGGTACACCTTTCCTCCATCATTCTGCCCTCAATCTCCTACAGTTTATTCGCCAATATCCACAAACATCCAAGGATATTAACATGCTCCTTGTCAAATTCTGATGTGCAACTACCAACTCTTATGCCATTTCCTTTCTAGGAACTAGAAGTTGCTTACTTTTTTGCCCTTTTAATGACCCCACTGGATCTTTTTTCCAGATGTCAGATTTTTTTTTTAAATTAAAAGTCTGTTATTGGTTTTAATAACTCCAGATTTGGGCTTTATTTTTCCCCTTTTGCCCTTCAAATACCTCCCTCTATAAAAATGCTGCAGTTTTCATCTTCCTATAATTTAAATGCTCGCCTCAGTTATCTTAAGCAGTTTGTCCTCCATTCAGTGGTTTTAGAGTCATTTACTTTTTAATATAGTATACTCTTCCTTTGAGAACTACACTCTCTCTAAACTTTGACAAAATATGCAGAATTTTAAAAAACTGTATGCAGAATTTTTATTTTTTTGGTGCAGAATTCCCCCAGAAGTACATTTTGCAGAGATAAATTTCTCGTCTTTACAGCTATGATAAGAGCCTCCTAAGCATGAGCAGATGCAAAATTGCTCTCCTGAGTTGTTAGAGAGCCTGAAATAACAGCCACTAGAAAACTATGTCTTAAGTACATGAAAACAACGATATTGGGTTAGATCAATGGTCCATCTAGCTCAGTGTCCTGTCTGCCAACAGTGGACAATGCCAGATGCTTCAAAAGGAATGAACAGAACAGGGAATCATCGAGTGATCCATCCCCTCATCCACTCCCAGTTTTGGGTAATCAGAGGCTAAGGACACCCAGAGCCTAGGGTTGCATTCCTGTCCATCTTGGCTAATAGCCATTGATGGACATATTGTTAGGGTTGCCAACTTCCTAATCACACAAAAGCGAACACCCTTGCCCTGCCTCCTGCCCAGAGGCCCCATCCCTGTCCCCACTCACTCCATCCCCCTCCCTCCGTCACTCGCTCTCCCCCATCCTCACTCACTTTCACTGGGCTGGGGCAGAGGGCTGCAGTGTGGGAGGGGATGAGGCTTGGGCTGGGGGTGCGGACTCTGAGGTGGGGCCAGGGATGAGGGGTTTGGGATGCAAGAGGAAGCTCCAGGCTGGAGCCAAGGGGTTCGGACTGTGGCAATGGGCTCAGGGCTGGGGTAGAGGTATGGGAGGGGGTGCTGGCTTCAGCCGGGGATGTGGGTTCTGGGATGGAGCCGGGGATGACGGGTTTCGGGTGCAGAAGTGGGTTCAGAGTTGGGGCAGGCTCCAGGAGGGAATTTGGGGCCGGGATGGAGTTTGGGGTGTGGGCTCCAGCCAGGTGGTGCTTACCTCAGGCGGCTCCCGATCCATGGCACAGTGGGGCTAAGGCAGACTCCCTATCTGTCCTGGCTCCGCATGGCTCCCGGAAGCGCCTGGCATGTTCGGCTCCTAGGCGCAGGGGCAGCCAGATGGCTCTGTGCAGTGCCCGCACCTGCAGGCACCCCCCAAGCAGCTCCCATTGCCCACGGTTCCCAGCCAATGGAAGCTGTGGAGCCAGCGCACAGAGCTTTCCTGATCACCCATGCCTGGGGGCCGCAGGGACATGCTGGCTGCTTCCAGAAGTGCTGCGCCGCTATCCAGACTTTTAATGGCCTGGTCAGTGGTGTTGACCAGAGCCATCAGAGGCCCTTTTCGACCACGCGTTCCAGTTGAAAACTGGACACCTGGCAACCCTACCCATCCTCCAGGACTTGCCCCATTCATCAATACAAAATTGACTCTGAAACCTACTGGCAAAAAGACAATATTATTTTATGGCTGATCATTTTAAAAGATTCAGCTAATCCAGTGTTGGATGAAGTAGCAGTTGTGGGTGAAAGAGCAAGGCTATATGCAGTGGCTCCCTAAAGTGCTGCCCAACTGTATATAACTTTCTGAGTCCACTCTGTGAAGGAACCCTGCCGAATGGTTGGAAAGAGGAAAGAAGAGAAAAAAATTCATGACTGCTTTTCTGCCCCCAAATCTAACCCCAACTGTTGTGGACACTAGACAGAAGATATAATATATAGGCCCTACACACATATCCTAAACAGTCATCATCTGGCATTCTTCAAAAAGAGCTTAACAATTCTTTCACAATCTCCTTTAAATCCTCGCTGGGATAGGATCTCCCCGAGATTTTTGGGTGTAGTTATATCTCATCCTCACCTTTCTTCAGCTTTACATATCTAGAAGTTTGGGATGGATCCTCTCTCTTTTCTCAACTGATCTACCCTCTTTTCACAATTAACCAAAACCCAATGGTGCCTGCTGACTTGATTGCCTCTCCTTGCAGCATTTCCTGTGCAACTATCCAACATTTCCAATCACTGCCCCAAAACTGCACAGCATGTCAAAATGTCCCCCTAGGATCCAGAGATTGTTCCGCTAGGTGAAAAGCAATATCATACCAAATGCAGAGCATTCTTGCATCACCCACCACCTGGAATTAGACGTGATGTGACCATTCTCTGTAAGAAGTATCTGCTGCCTTTGTCTAACAAGCTTTGCACTCAGAGAAATGTCTCTAAACTTGTTATAAATCACTCATTCAGTTTTCAATCTCATGTTTTTCCTGACCTTATTGCTGAACGGCTGTGGCCAAATTCAGATGCATGCTCAGCTCAGACACTTCCTGGTCTATTTGTACCAAATTACTCCTCCCATATCCAATTACTTGCAGTAGCTGCTCCATTTTAGCATTTTGAGCAGTTCTATGCAGAAGGCTTTGAATTATTAATATACTTGACAACTTCACATAACTTCTACACGATACATTATTTTTCTAGTTTTAGAAGACAGTTGGCTCCCTGTAAAGTAAAAAAAAAGTTGTTTTCAGGTCAAACTTTGCTCCAAGTTTAGGTTTAGCAAAATTGAGTTTTCACTGAAAAAAAGCTTTTACCTTTGATTTTAATCTCTTTGGGGCTGGGACTGTATCTGTACAGCACATAGATACCACTGAACAAGTAGTAATAAATAAGGTAAAGCCAATAAAAGTGTTCCCAGGATTGTTATTTAATTCCAGTGAGAACCAGTTTATTAAATAACTATTCCCCAGTAGTTTTTAAAACCCAAATAGTATAGTGCTATGATAAGGCACGAAAACTTGTGTGTTAAACTGACTAAACAAAAGTAAAACTGGTTAGCCTAATCTATTTTCATTATGTAAATGAAGAGCCATGTAAATAGTAAGCAACTTATATGGTGAAATGTTATATTTCCTTTTTAGTTTTCAGTTTTAATACTCAAGTGTGCTACTAACAGCTACTAAGAAAAATAGTTTAAACATCTATGATATAATCAGTGTCCCTTCAAAGAAATTACATTCATGGCCATGGTCTAAATCCACAAATTTCATTTGCTTTTATTTCAGATCCTTCTATAGTATATCACCCTCCCTTTACATTTTAAGCATCTGATAGTATTTTCTATCAAAAATTCACCAAGAAATACAAAAGCTTAACCTCCTGTACTAAGCAAACTCCACTAGAACTTTTCTCTACAAAAATAAAACTATCAAGGATCTCTCTGAGAAGATCTAAAACATCCCCGCCCCTTCACAGCTTAGGGTAACTTTTTAGAAATCTGAAAATGAAATCGGTTCCAAAGTAGTCCTCATTTTCTATTCTGCACATGAACGTTGGTTTGTCATGGTAGAGCTGCTCATGTGTGTTGTGGCTTTTTGAAAAAAACATAGCATATGAGAGCTTTTAAAAGTTAGTGTAGAAATATTAGGATCATCTGCATATTTATGAAGTAGATACAATTTTGGGCCTAGCCACTTGACATTGCCAGTTTAAAATTTGTCCCTAAACTTTACGCAAACACACAAGATCTGAAATTTGATGGTTAGAGGACAGAGAGATCATGAAGTGAACTAGATCACCTGAAATGCATTGCCTTAAAATAGAGGATTTATCCTCTGACACAAGTGAGAGGAGCCAGCATTCAAGTGGCTTGTGCAGAAATCCTCATACATGCTGAACTATATAAAATGTGACTAATAATTCAGCATGAACGCTTTCTTTAAAGTTAACTTTTTTGAAGTGTTTAGAGTAGCAGTTTTCAAACTGTGGGTCAAGACCACAAAGGGAATCACAACCCCATTTTTAATGGGGTTTCCAGGGCTGGCATTAGACTTACTGGGGCCTGGGGCTGACCCCAAAGCCTGAGGGCTTCAGCTGACCCCAAAGCCTGAGGGCTTCAGTCCTGGGTGGTGGGGCTCAGGTTACAGGCCCTGCACCTGGGGCCAAAGCCCGTGGGCTTTGTGTATCTCTCCTCCCCGCCCCCCCCCCCCCCCGGTGGAGGGACTTGGGCAAGCTCAGGCTTTGGTCCCCACTCCTGGGGTTCTGTAGTAATTTTTGTTGTCAGAAGGGGGTCATGGTGCAATGAAGTTTGAGAACCTCTAGTTTAGTGAGGCAACAGTCCTTCATCCACTGACAGACAATGACTACAGCTTTCTACTGGTTAGTACTTTGTTTTCTCTAGCTTCTGTGCTCTGGATGAAAGCACTGAGTACAAATTTCAATGTTCAAAGTTGTCATTGTATTAGTATGACTATTTTTGTGATGTAGCTCATAATATAAAATATTTTAAAGTTATCAGTCTAACTTCACAACATGCATTAAAACAAGGGAATCACGGCAGCATCTTATACAAGCCATTTTGCGGTTTTCATCACGATCTACTTTGGGAGACCATGGAGAAACTGTAGAGACGGGCCAGAACATTACCTTCTTTGCTTTTTATTTATTTTACCGCATTTAGAATGGAGGGGTTAAATCCAATTACTATGCTTATTTCATCCAATATTCACACATGGGGCAATCAGGGCAAAGTGGGATATCACGCCCATTTTCATGCAGAGTGAACAACAAGGCTCCTATCTCAGATTACTTTTTTATGTATTTGTGAAGAAAATGCTAGTCAAAGACATTGTAACCATGCACAGAGTGATATTAAACAGTAACAAACAAAAATGAGCCCCTGTTCTATTACCTCATACAGAATGCTATTATTCGAGCTACATGGAACTTTGTTAGCACAGTGGGGAAACCATTGATTTTTAACCACCTAATCTATCTTCTGCGATACGCTAGAGTTGCAAAGTAAAGGATCTCTCCTGCGTCAGAGAAAAAGTTATTTCAAAATAATGGTCTGTTTTAAATGGAGGCAGCAGCTATAATGACTTAAGTTTAAACACACAAGACCTGTAATTTGCCCATAACTTTTCAAAGTTGTTTATTTCTCCATTCTGTAGTGGAGAGAGAGCGTTCACACACTACTGGTTTCCTTTGGATAAGTATTTTTTAGAACTTTTCAGCTTATAGCATCCTATTAATTCCAATCTAAATAACGAAGATGTCAATCACAGCTTTGCTATCACCAAGCTTGAAGATTGCAATTCCTGTAGGCTCAACAAATACATGAGTATCAAATCCTCTTGAACTTGTACTTTCCGACCTCTCGCTTCAAAACAGCTATTCCGCCTGCTCACACTACTCCTCTGAGTTGCGGCCCTCTCTTTATCCTGCCTGCCTCAAACCTCCATATCTGCAGAATGTGGTGGAGTGGAAATGATATTCTTTCATCGGTGATGACTCATCTCTTCAAACTGAGTGACTAGCCCATCACAAGCTTGCCTTAAAAACTTCCTTATATTTTTAGGTCAAGCGTGACAGTCTCCGTGAAACATTTTGACACTTACTGGATGCTACATAAAAATATTAACAAAAAATTATTAGAATGAAGTTCGGCTGTGGTTTTTCTCCCCCCTCCATCCAATCCCACATCTCAGCCTGTCTCAAATGTCCTCCTGGATGCGTCTTCATCAGCTTGAACTTTACATGAGATGGCTTCGTCCTGTTATGGCGGGAAGTTTACATGTTGTTTTCAAAACTGTTTGCATTTAACACAGCTAGAATCAATATGTACTTAATACAATCTTAACTATAGGTGGACCTGCCAGCTCAGACTATGATATCTTGCCCTAAAGACAACTTTCACCATGAGAATGTTTTTATATCCACAGTCTGATCTGTGACAAATTGCACCACATCATACTAACGGAAACAAGATGATGTTGTCAGATGCAGATATGAATACATGCATTTTCAGTTAAGTGTGGTAGTCTGTCCAGCTAGCAAGCAAAATGATTGTAGAAAATATGTAAGAGACAGAAAGGCCCAGCAGGAGGAAGAAAAGCATTACTGATTAGACAACTGCTAATCATCAACAATACAAGTATCTACGGCACATTCATTTACTGAAGAATTACTGATTAAAATATCTTAAGTTTTACAGTTAAAAAATTAAAAACCAAAACTGATCAGCAGAAACGCTATCAGAATGACTTATTTCATCAAAACTAGGTCTCAACTGCAGAAACTTCTTACAAACATGGATGTTTTCTTCCTGAAAATTGATCATTGTACATTAACATTCTTATGTATTATTATTATAACGACCCTCAATTGCACACGATCAATCTAAACAATGACAGACTGCATACAGGCCATTTCTTTTTTGCAATGATGATCCTTGATCAGTAATTATAAAGAAATTGAGGTTCTCCATAACTTGCAAAATCTTCTAACTATTTTCAGTTATAAAAGCTAGTTACAGCTGAACTCCAGTTATATATCCTAAGTTAAAGCCTACATCAATGGTATTTTAACCAAAGCCAGAAACTGATTAGCAAATCAGCAAACTGAGGTGACGGCATTAAAAAGAAACCTCTGTACCAGTAAGGTAACCAAATCAATTTCCAGCATCAGCAGCTTCAAGAATTTAATGACGTTTCAGCTACTTGAGCTGAAAATTCTGAAAAATAAAGTTGAAAATTATAATAAAATCCACTAGTCTCTGCCTGTCAGGCAGCAACAGATTTAAAGCACCCACTGCAAATACCTAAAGCCTTCATCTGGCCTAATTCTGTCCAGTTTAGGTTTCCAATTACTGCACTATTTCAAAAGCAAATCTTAATATACCTCATTGCAGAATACTATCTAAACTCACACAGAAGTAATCAGGCTCAACATGTTATATAGCTATAATATAAAGGTGGTCACCTGACTGTGTATATTTAGTCAGGTCCCAAGTCAAGTGACCCAAAAACCTGAAAAGGAAACAAGCTCAGTTCTTCATTTTCTCTCCCCACTCAATGCTTTGTTTAAACAGTATATGGCTTACAGAAGTGTACATGGTCTAGATGTTCACAAGTCCAGAGCACATACAAAACAAGCAGTGAGGAAGGAAAGCATCAAAATAGCAAAGGGCTTGTTAAAATTTCATTCGCACCTTGTCAGACTGCAGTCAGACCTACCTCCTGACACCATCACAAATGCAGTAAAAAGCTATGCTAATGCAACATTAAGATTGAGACGTGAACTTTATACTACTTAAGAAATTCAAAGGTTAAGCTTCCCATAGCAAAATTAACTCAAACACTGCATATATTTAGGTTTGTCAATTGCTGTTTCTGCTGTGTTGCTGTGGAAACTTTAAAGGCACAGGTCAGGATAAGTCACCTTGAAATAAGGGTCATCTAAGGGTAGTTTTTTCTCCAAGACAAAATATGCTTTGAGTCACAACTTAATTTAAATAGGATGTCATTAATATTCCTTTTTAAAAAAATATTAATTGGTTTGTTGTAAGAAATGAGGTCAAAATAATTGTAAGAAGTGATTAAAACTATGTAAGAACCCAGACTCCACTAGCAGATAGAGCCAAATTTGAATAAGAAAAATCACAGGGTAGTCTTGCTCAGTAGTGGGCTGACCAGGGAGACAGACCAATACTAAGTCACAGAAATCAAAGCCAGGACACACACAGTGTCATAGGGCCCAATGCTACAAACCCTTATGCATGTGAGTAACTTTGCTCAGGTGAGAAGCCCAGGTGATTTCAGGATCATAAGAATAAGGGACACATTATTAAAAGTAAAAAGCAAAGGAGTTAAATTGTTTAGTCTCTAAGGTGCCACCAGTACTCCTTTTCTTTTTGTGAATACAGACTAACACGGCTGCTACTCTGAAACCAATTATTAAAAGTGAAATAATTATATTAATAGTGTTTACTTTTCACTATGCTATTTACTTTCACTATTCAAGTTGAGTGATGAAGAAGAGAGACTAGTCAATTTCCCCTTCAGCTTCTCATATAGTACCACAATACTGCTCAGAGATTATTTCTGTTTGCTGTGGTGTTGTAACCATGTTGGTGCCCGGATATATAAGATATTACCTTACCTATTACCTGTCTCTCCTATTTCTTTTGGTATTTTAAAAGTAATGGAAACATTTCTACTGGTCTTTGATTTTACTCCCAGGTGAGATCTAATATTTATTTCTTGAATTCCATTTTCTTTAAGAAAAAAAAAAAATCTGCTGCTATATCAGCAAAGTACCCAACACTAAAGTCAAAGTGTTGCCCAGAGAAAGGAAGAAGAGCGTCCTTCCTCCAGGCCCCAGGCCATTTTTAGTAGAACCACCAGTTACCTGGTCATTAGGGAAGGAATTACTAAATTACTTGTGGGTGTAGTACACAGGTTGAAAATTTAAAAAAAAGAAACAGCTACTCAACCAATAGAAGCTACTTGCCAGAGAAACAAATGAATTGTTTAGCAAGCATTAAATGGCACACTTCCTACATCTAATATCCATCTAAATAAACAGAGGTGCATGCTATCAGAAAACGTAAGAGAAAAATTACAAGCATTAAAAATATTCCATCTTCCTACCACAGGCAGTTATGAGGTTTGGAAAGTTATTTTGCAAACTAAAAAGGAATCAACCTTCATCAAATTAACTGAATTATTTCTAAGGCAATTTCATTTATTTTGTACATCAGTATTAAATGCAGAGCCCCACTATTCAGCAAAAATACTGGAAGATTTCAAATGTGATTATAAATTGCTTTCTACACAACGTTCAAAAATGACAAGTTAGCATATAGGGAGACTACTAAGCATATTTTGATCCATCGTAAGTGCCCTGCATTAATTATACCAAAACCAACTACTCATTCCATGTTTGAGAAAGATTTCAGGAACCCCAAGCAATGAGCAGTTTTTCAGTCTTCTAAACTTTAAGGAGACTGAATAAGTGTCAAGACTTTTCCAGCACCAGATTTTCCTATACAAAATTTGAACAACAAAGATTGACACAGGATCCTCAACACTGATATTGGAGCAAACTTTTTATAGGAGGGGCTCAAAAAGGCTCTTGCTCTTTCAAGGTAGCATGGACTCAAGATCAATTCTAAAAAGGAAACCATTGGATGTAAAACTGATGAATACTCTATCAAAGCTGTACCAAACTAAAATCAGAAAATTCTTTTCTGGTACCAATCATTGTTAAAATACTATCGATAGAGCTAAAAACCAAAAGTCATTAATATATCAACAAGTGTGTTAACACACACTGAGTCCAGCTTTAGAAACTGTATTCTCCAATAGCCAGCCAGCACTGAGTGGGATAAGGGGGGGAATTATTATTATTATTTTTTTTTAATTACTTAGCATCCCAGATGTAAAGATTGGATGAAGTTCTCTAGGATGGGCCAAATCTGTACTAAGATCTTCTGTGTTAAAAAGAAAAACAAAAAAAAACCCAAAAACTGTTCTCCTAAAAACCCAGTGAACTAATTTTGTCATTGCTATATTTTAACACTTCCTTCATTCTTGATGCACACTAAAAAGTAATGCCAGCACATTTATAAAATAAGAAGTATTACTTTGTCTAACATTAAAATCAACACCTGCTCCTGCAAGCTGTTATCAGCAATATCAGGCCTAAGCTCCTTTCTCAAGCTAAAAATGTGTTTCAATGACCTGCAATTGATTTTTGTTAAGTAAAAAACAACACCACCACCACTTTCAAAGACATATAATTGATTCTCCAACAAGCTAGACTGCATGATATTGATGACATCTTGCACCAAAATAGTATCTAATCAACAGCTAGGATAACCATACAATTTCAAATACTGTGGGATTCCTCTGTAAGTGAGACAGCTTTGCATACTTTAAAAATACATATGTAACTTACTCTGAGACATCTTTCACAAACAACATATAATTAGAGATCAAAACACTGCCGTCATGGTGACAAGGCCAATCTCTGTAATATGTGCATATTGTGAAAGCAGACCTTGTTTTAGTGTTTAAGCCAATGAGACAGGACTTTGGATTCTCTATGATAAAGAGCTATTCTGTATTTTCCTAACTGCTCTCACTCTAGTACTGCTTATTTCTTTTTTTTTTAAAAAAAGATACTTCGAACTGATATAGCAATTTTCATTCAGGGATCTCAAAGTGCTTTACAAACATTAGTGGCATGATAGATAAACACACTCATTTTAAAGGGACGAAACCAAGGCACAGACGTTAAGCAGCTCATCCAAGGTCACAGACTATGTCTGTTTAAAAGCTGGGAATGGAATTCAGTTCCATCAGTTTCTTACTAAAGGTTTCAGAGTAACAGCCGTGTTAGTCTGTATTCGCAAAAAGAAAAGGAGGACTTGTGGCACCTTAGAGACTAACATATTTATTTGAGCATAAGCTTTCGTGAGCTACATCGGATTTCGTGAGCTATAGCTCACAAAAGCTTATGCTCAAATAAATTGGTTAGTCGCTAAGGTGCCACAAGTACTCCTTTTCTTTCTTACTAAAGTCATCAAACAATGCTCCCTGCCCTTTTTATCAGTTTGCCTGGTTGCTTTTTAAAACTGCTTTAGAAAAAACAGTATGCACGCATGAACACGTGTACAATTTATTCTCTACAGAAAAGTCTGCATAGAACAAGTGTTTATCATCCTTATTTATTTATTTAGAGCCATTCAAATTGGGCAAAATACATTTTTTGTAAAAACAAGATAACATTTGTAACATTGTAAAAATAACATTTTTTATAAAACCTATGTCCAACAGAAATGTTTTCAAAATTATTTAAATGCCAATAAAAACAGTCTTTTTAAAACAAATAAATATTTCCCTGAAGTGGTTACAATCCAAACACTACAGCACTGAACTTGAAACCTAACTGCCTGCATTCATCTTCAGTGTTCAAGTTGAGAATGCAAGAAGTGAGCATGATAAATAGCGAAAAGTGAACAGGATGCTTACGATTCTGTTTTAACCACCTAAGGCAGTGGGGTTCCCAAACTGTGGGCTGTCAGAACCCCAGGAGCCCAGGGAATACTTGCTGGAACTAAAAAATAATTAAATACTTTTCTAACATACTCTTCCATGTTCACAGGTGCTGTAGTTGCCACAGGGATGTTATTCAATTGCCAGTGAGAAAAGCGATGGTGGTACACACAATTGTGAATGGAAGAGGAAGCATCTGAGTCAAGCTCTCCATTATGATAGCATTCCCTGCTACGAACATTTGAAAACTCTTCATTTAAGGCACAATTTGTAACACAGCTAAAGAACTGTTTACAATATATGGGACTAATCCTACATTTCCTGTGTACCTATGATTCCCAATGACTTCAATGAATGCAGGATCTGGCCATATGATTTTTTTAATATGATGGTATCTCTTTAAAATCTGAAGTAGCAGTTGGCTGTTTTTGCATGAGTCTACAGACACTATGCAAGTTCTACTGGATATCACTGTCAGCTCTGGCACCTAGACAAACCTGTACCTGAAATCATAAGGTGCTAGTCATCCACACAGAGGCTTCATTTTCAGAATCATTTTGCATTTGTCACTGGCAATGTCTCCAGCTACATTTGCCCACATATTCTCTCAGGC
Source organism: Lepidochelys kempii (assembly GCF_965140285.1). Taxonomy (NCBI): domain Eukaryota; kingdom Metazoa; phylum Chordata; order Testudines; family Cheloniidae; genus Lepidochelys; species Lepidochelys kempii. Next base: position 150,822,271 of record NC_136382.1, on the reverse strand, counting down.
CCCTGCAGGTCATTTTGTTTTGTAAATAACAGATCAGGAAATACTCAGACCTGGACCTTTTAGAATGTTTCGCATCTGGAGAAGCCAACTGTAACCCCACAATCACACGTCCCATTTACAATTTCTTCTAAAAATTGTAAGAGCGCTCTTTTTCAGTAACCCCTGTCCAACCTGTATTGACAGGAAAAAAAATATCCTCTTAGTCATTTGAGTAAGACAAGTGGGAGGGGTGCCATTTTCTCTTTAAAAAAAAAAAAGAGAGAGAAAGAAAAGGGCGGGGGGAGGGGCAACAAATCAGACGAGTTCACTTGTCCCCAGATTATCTGAACACATGGCTTCCTTCTGAGGCCCAAAAGAGGATCTCATCACACGATCACAATCAACATTATAGAATATATACATATACACATATACATATATTCACTGCATGCCATTCTCCTAAGACATCTGCAGGATATGTACACCAGTGTACTTATTTTACAGTTAACTAATCCATCTTCAAAAAATGTTAATTTGAGAGGAGAGGAGACAATCATTCCTCAGCTTCAGGCTCAGATTATAAACAGAAAAAAGGATCCATCTCTGATATATGCACTTATGTGCTGCCAAAAGAGACTTGCATTTATTTATAGATAAAGTAATCTAATTTCGAAGCCATTCTCAAATCTGAGAGAAATTTCCATGCCAAGTCAATCAAAATATTCAAATCAAAACCAAGCTCCTCAATGAAAATATGTAACCAACTCATTTCATGACACTAGCGGAACCTGTGTGTTCTATGGCCAACTCCTTCCTTAGTCAAAAGGATGACATGACTCTGAAGGCAAAATTAGCTTTTAAGCCTCCACTTTTCATTACTTGAAGGATGTAGTATTAGAATCCTTTGAGCTCCATGTTCAGAACAGTTTTTATAAACATTTGTGAGAGTTTGGTGTCAGCGTGAAGACAAACTGAAATATCCCTTTTAATTATGAAAGTTATGCTTCCTTAAAACTGAGATGTACATTGACAACCCTTTGTCTCATGGACTATGTTCATTATAAGATGTTACAATAGTTTAAAATGAACTGAAAAATACCTCCAATTAAGTCAATTGACTCAATATGTAAAGCGTGACATATCTACAGCACTAAACCAGTGTCAGGTTCTTGAGTGACACATATTATACAGTAATATAGTCTATGTTATTAAACAGTATAAAACCAAAGAAACATTTTGTAGTTCTCACTATGGAGCAAATGTTAGCATTATTCAAGTCACAATACTTTCAGCTTACCACAGTTTGAAAAAATACCAGACACATACCATTCAGAAGCTAATAAGAAAGACCGTAGGTGGTCTAGGACAAAATGACTCTAGTGCTCCCAAACTGCTCCAAGCTTCACCAACTAGTAGAGTGAAAATGACTTGCTCCTTGTCAGTTTACATTCAGAAGGTTATCTTTGCAACAATTTTTTCTATATGAAAGCTTGTATTATGGAGAAATTCATGGTTTAGGTGACTAGATTTTTCACCCCCTGGCTTAACTGGAGAGATGAACAGATCTCTAGTTCAGCAAGCATACCAATGGGTTTTCTTAAACCAGATATTTTCATATGCCATCTGGTTTTTGTTCATTTTTTAGAACAGCAAATTCAATCTTTTTGCTTTGTCTACTCTCATTTTTGTTTCTCCAATTTTGAACTCATTGGTCCAAATGAAGAAGTTATTTCCTATATCCACAGAGAAGAGATTTCTGTAGAGAAAGCTGGTTTACTACTTCAACAAAATATGGCTCTATGTGATAGGCCAGCAATTTCCATTTCAATGGTTCAACTTCAGCAACAAACGTACTTTTGAAATAGTTTAGCTCCAGTCCTGAAATTGATACCTTGTGGCAAGAATTCCACAGGTTGTGTGCTGTATTCAAAAGTATCTACTTTTATCAATTTTAAATTTACTATCTTTCAATTTAAGTGGATGTCCCTTGCATCTGACTTACTTGCTCTATATTAGTCATTATTTTATATAAACTCTAGTTCAAAGGGAGAACATGATAAAAGAATCCCAGACTGTTTCATTTTCCCCCCATATTGAAAAATTCCCATGTCTCTGATCATCTTCAATATCCTCTATGATGAAAACTGATGCAAAGAATTTTAGTTTCTCTAAAGTGTCTTTATCATCCTTAATTACTCTCTTTACTTGCTGGTAGTCCAGTGGATCAACCCATTCTCTTACAGGCTTCCTCCATTTCAATATAATACCTAATTACAAAGCCATTAAGCTGGTGCAAGACAGAAAGTGGTGGAAAGACTTAATTCAGCACCATCATTGCTGCTGAGCAAATGGACGGAAATCAAAGAACAGAAGAGAATATCTAGCTTACAGCAACTGTTGTAAAGCCTTATTTATAAAGTACTTTGAAACACTCGTGTGAAGATACTAAGAGATCAGTGTTAATGAATTAATACCTAGTAAGCCAGAAATATTACATTCAAGTATTTGTCACACAGATACACACACACTCACAAAATCAGATCCTAACCACTAACTCAAGACATGTTAATTACTCAGTTTAAGCCTTGTAAAGTGCCCCCTGATAGGTAGGTACCCCATAAACCTTTGTAATAAAATAATTTTTAAAGAAAGGAGACAGCTTATGTTTTGGCTCTCCTATTGGAAAATGAGTTTTCACTTAAGTAAAAAAAAAATCAACAGTGATTAAAGGCAGTGATTTTTAAGCTTTTTTATGTTTTACTATGGATTTAAATCAATTCACCCTATTTAGTGTGAGGAAATAACAGTTTTGGTTAGAGCTAGACCTAAAGTAGGCTTCCTTACCACAGCTATGTCAATGCTCCTCAATTCTGATCCACAGCATCACCATCAACCCACAGTTACTCCAATGCACCTCAACTTCGACCTACAGTATTCACTGCCATTCTAGACCAGTCTTCACTGAAGACTCCAGTCAACACAAATTGTAACAAGCTGTATGGTAGTTCTGATGTGAACTAGAACAAATCAACAATTCATTCTCTAATGGCTTGCTCCAGAACTTGAGGTTCCAGATAGGAAAGGCACCACTAATCCATTGCACCACCTTCGTCGCAGTGGAAAAGCATTTTCACAGAAACGTGTATATTTCTACTACTGTCTATTCAAGCCTGGTTTAGGTGGCAATGATGTGGTGTTCCGGTACAAAACAAAGTGAAGCTTACAAAGGCACCTTTAGTTAGGTAAGAATGGGGACAGGTGTGGACTCCGGAAATTAGGAAGTGATTTTTAAAAAGATCACCCAGGGTCCTTGGAGAGGAAAAAAAAAAAGCTTCAATCTCCAAGTTAACCAGTGCCCAGAGAGAGCTTTGTGAAAATCAAAGGACTTTCTTTATTTAAAAAAAAAGAAACAACTTATTTGATTAGAAAAAAGGAATGCTTCAGTGATCCATAGTCAGAAATTAATCATGTAACTGAAATTTATATTCTGTTGATCAACTGCTTCATACTATATTAGACAATCACAAAAGGGCCAGGTTAATGTGACAGCAGCATGGTAATGTACTAACAACTAGAAAATTCAAATTCAGAAGTAAGCTCTGGATTGTCCCAGGACACTAGAAAGCTTGGGGCTGAATGTGTCATCATGTATAGGATGGAGACAGTGTCAGTGAGAGGCAGGATAAGTGGTAACATCCTACCAAACCCCTGCTGGCCTGTTCTCAAAGCAGTATTGCCATCAGCTTTGGCAGAGTACAGTACCTTATAAGTTGCCAGAAATAAGATGGGAATCAAACTAATCATACTGTGTTTTTAATCAACTTCCTGCTAGCAGCCACCATTTTGAGAATGGAATTCATTTGTTTTATGTTTATTAACATATTTCCTTCTTTTCTGGTTCTAAGGCATTGCCTACAATGTTGGTATGGGCTTTAAAGGAAATAAAAATATTCACTAGAGCACAAATAAAGTTGTCAAGTTATTTCTTTGACGTCTCCCTTCCCCACAATCAACTCCTATAAGTCCAACTGGTATTTCAGCTTGTAATATTAACCCATGCATATGACTGCTTACTTACAAAGGTCCCAGTTCTGCAATGAGCTCTGCACAAATGGATTCCTGTCCTTGTGTAGAGAAAGCCCTTCCAAAATCAATTGGAATCTGCCCACAGGATATCCATAACAGGATTGGGTCCTAAATTTGAGCAAAACAGCTCTAGGTACCAAGAAAGATGGCTTGATTGGAGTACGTATGGCATAAGATATATGTTTGTGAAATCTGCAGCTCTAAAAGAAAACCACCAATGCAACCTGCAGTCTGTGATTCCAAAAAGAAACTGAAAGAACGTAAATCCAGTACAACTGAAACCCCAAATGTATGTTGCAATGCTCACACTGCCTGAAACTCAACAAAGCTTATGACATGCTATAATAATGGAAGGAAAGAATAGTGAAAGTATTTCGAAGATATTGGAAGCATAAATTCTTTTGTAAATGAAGTTCTAAATGATTATTATAGACTAGGTTTGCAGATTTAGGCTGTCTGTTTGGATACCTGAAATGATTCATTAAAATGTAATGTTCAACCCAATGCTCCACTTGACCTAAGGATTTAAAGGGATTGTTCCTTTTTTTTTTTTTTTTTTAAATGATGCATAAAGAATAATTGAAAGGTATTTTTTGTTTTTCCCCCTTAGAAAAAAGGAATGTCAAGGTCTTGCTAGAAGGCCTCTGGGAGCTTTCAGGGCTTGTTATTGTGAGCTTTAACTTCAATTATACATGTTAATCTTTGTTAATCATTGACCTTAAATAGATGTTTAAAGAAAGTTTTACATATAGTCTGACAAAAAATCCCTTCCCCTCTCAGTTGTTCAGTTTGCAGTCTCTTGTATCATCACCATTTTACTAGTTTTCTAGTAAACGTCCAGTAAACACAGAGTCTTCCAGCCTAAACAGAACCTAAATTTCTAATATAAAAACAAGCAAAAGTTTTTTAAACTTTTCAGACTTTTATGCATCAGAAATCAGCAACAAAATATGGAATCCTCCCTCCTCCTCACCCCGCCCCCCCCCCCCCGCCCCTTGTACATCACTTTTTAAAATGTGTGTTTCCTGAACTCCTGACATTGTAGTTCACCTAAAGACAGATTTGAGTGTTAGGATCAACAGCAAGTATTTTTACATGAAAGGCCTACCGTATTTGTAATGCTCCTTTTCACACATTTTTCTTACCATGCCAAATGTTTGTGGATTACTGTAGAGAATATTCACTTTAGGCAAAAGCTAGTACTAAACATTACACAGAACTTTTATGTTTTACCACATGAAAATAATTACAACCTTTTCAAATTTAGCCAAGACCAACTTCCTGGAGTCCAGACTAGCCCATTGGCTTAGCATACATTGTTCTACCACAAGTGTGATTCAGGATCAAGGGCAGCCTTGAGAGAAATCTTGATCATTAGACTAGTGGGGAACACTGAACAGCCAAAGGATTCTGAGAGAAGAGTGAGATGTGCACCACTTACTGCCTGTCCACTAGTACAAGGATCAAGATTCCTCCCAAGGCTGGTGATAAGCTGCATTTCCACTAGGAGGACTTGCCAGCATAGCTACAGCAGTACAGCTCTACCAGCAAAACATTTCTAGTGTAAACAAGGACAAAGAAAACGAGGACAAGTGTGTCTTCAGAGATCAGAACTACACATGTACACAAGCCAACCACTCTACAGGACGCTTAACAATGTCAGCCTCTGATAACTCAATGAGGAAAAGTCTGAGCCTCTGATAAAACAATCTTTCTCTTTTCTTTTCTCTTCCTTCTGATAAAGTATATTTGTGTTCTGGAAAGGTGCCAGATTGACAGAACGAGAAACTGAAGCCCTGTTTATCAACACAACAGGTAGAGAAGGGGAACTTTTCCATACCGTTCCACTGCCAAAGTATTTCAACCCTACCTTGGAGGAATAACTGCTGGAACGACATCCCTTCAAAAGGGGGGAAATTAGTCCCAATTGTGATGGGTGTTTGTGTGATGGGGAGAAATATCCATCAATATATAGGCAGCATCTTTAAAGGGCCATTTTCTTCATAGCTTCATTGCACCATTTGAGGCACCAGATTTTTTTCATGACAATACACTGATGTCACAAACACAGGACACTGAACTCAATACAAAGTTCAGCATGAAAAGAGCTGTGAGCTGAAGTTTTCATAACTCCTTCAGTGCCTTTGTACTTCATCACTGATCACAGAAGCCAGCACATCATAATGGAAATAGTAGCAACTCTTTTTCAGTCATGTTATAGAAAACATGAGGCATGAATACAGGGGCCTAGTAAATCAAAAATAAAGTAACAATTTACTGTATATTTACAATATGCCTTGTAGATTCACTCCCAATGGAATCATCATATTTGTCAAAGTTCAGACTTGTATCATAACTCACAAATGGGATTTAATTTAGAATTCTGCCATTCCAATAAAATCATCAAATGTAGCCTATTGAATAGTGACCGTTCTAAATCACTCTTAATATGCGTCCCTCCGCTCCTCCAAAGTACCTTAAATTGTATTATATAAATCCCAAGAAGGTACAGTCATAGACAGGTATAAGTCTCAGGTGGACTCCCACAATTCTACCATTTACATATCCTTTGAACACTCCATAAATAAGAACTTTAGGGACCTACATTTTCACCACACATATTAAAGACACTTTTTGTTCATGTCTCAGCCAGCACATTCCATATGCCACAATATATCTGCTAAAAACCAATAATGGAAACATCATTACCAGGCATGGCCCAGAAAGTGAAAGAAGAATCAAATGGGCAGTTATGTTTTTTTCCTCCAGCACAGAGGAATGACTTTTCCCCCTAAAAAACAGGATTAGCCAGCAGATGACATGGACCATCCCTAGCATGAGGCCTGCTGGGAAGGTTTTATAAAGTGGCAACAGGACACCTTCTGTACTACTAATCATATATACATGGCTGTATATGGCTCTTTACAGACCTAAAGCAGGACAGACTGAAAGGGGACCTAAGTTACATGCTAGTCATATCTATGAAAGACCAAAATTCTTGAAAGAATTCAAGAAAGTTGCCTGCCTGGCACTTTGCTGATGTCACAATTATTCCACCTGGGGGCTCAGAAACAAGGTGTGTTAGTATCAACTAAATAGAACATCTGGAGGGATGGGCAGAGAGAGACATTGAAGCTGCTCCCTTCAGGAAATTCTCTACAATTTCTAAAGGCCATGGAGGAGCCCAGACAAAGGTGTCAAAGCTGGGGGGGAGGGGGAGTGGGGAGGCGGTAACACATGGGGATGACTAAATAATAATAATGTGATGACTAATACAAGCCACAGACACACACAGATGGGGACCCCACTACAGAGAGCTATTCAATGCCTTGAAACGAGAATACAGATGGGATATTTTGGGATGATTTAACGACTGTCGCCACCCCTACTAAGCCACTTGTACTTGTAAATCAGGAGCCAGCCACCCCCTCTGTGATGCAGCAAATACAGTCACATGCCTGGGGGAGGGGCCCCTCTGACAGGGGAAGCACCCCCGCACAGCAAGGGCCACACGCTCCTGCCCTGAAGCAATCCAGACTAGGGTGGGGAAGGGGGGTGGTGCAGCCTTCGTGACAGGCCCGAGAGGAGCCCAGTAATCCCAGCCCCAACCCGGCTCTGCCGTCCCTGGCCTTAGCCACCAGGCCCGGCTCTGGTCCTGCCCAGCCCCACGGTGTAGCCCAGACCCCGGCCCGGCCTCCTCCCCCGGGCCTCACCCCGCCCGCTCGGCCCCCTCCCCGGGCCGCACTCACCCCCAGAAGCCGCAGGGGCACCGGGGCGGCAGGCTGGGCGCCTTGCTGCGCTCGCTGCCGGCGTCTCCCATGGCAGGTCCGAGTCTCCGGCGGGGCCGGGGCGGGGGGTCGCTAGGAGCGGAGGGTCCGGGGCTCGGAGCCGGGATTCCAGGCCGGTCAGCTGGAGCCGGGCGCTACCACTGCGGCGGTAGCGGAGGGGACGGAACGGGAGCAGCAGCCGCGCCCGGCGAGGCCTGGGGGGACACTGAGCTCCGGGCGGCGCCCCTCCCTCTCAGCGGCGGCTGTGACGAACCTACTCTCGCCGCGGGCCGCGCGCACCCCCTGACCCAACAATACCCCCAGCTCCTCCCCCCGTAGTGCGCGGGATGGTATCGCCCAGCCGCTGGCTCAGGTGGGAGTGGCCCGCACCATCGTCCTCCGGTGGGGGAGGTTGGAATAAAGGAGGGGCGAGGGCCAGGAGACGGTAACTGCTGAGGGCGCCGATAGCCAGGACTAACGAGTCGCATCCGGCCTCAGAGGGTTCAGGGGCAGCGGGGACAACAGAAATATCTAGAGAGGCCTCCCTCCCACCACATGTACAAGATGGTACGGCCCGGGAAGATGGACCTCGGCCTGAGAGATGGGGTGAGGGTTGGCGGGTGGCGCATGCGCAATTAGAGGGAACCCGGAAGTGGCAACGGAGCCGCCTGGTCGCGGGAGGTTCCCCCGGCGTGAAATCCAGCCCCGGCATCCCCCTGTGGGTCCGGCGTCCCCTACTCAGACCCCGCCGCCGCCCGGGGCCTCGTGCGCCTGGAGGGGCTCGTGATTGAGAGGCGGGTCTGCGGGCCCGGACTCCTGGGTTCTCCGTCCGGACACCCCGCCCCCACCCCCACCCCGTGTGTGACCTTGGGCTGGTGCCCGCTGCCCGCTCAGTGCCCGAGCGATGCTGGGGCCGGTTCGCTCCCTGGGGTGCCCGACCCTGACTCTCATCGATCCCCTGAACCATTTCCCGCAAGACCCGGGGTCTTTGTCTGCCTCGAGTCGCTCCCCCCCCCAGCTTCAGCCCAGACCCCCTCCCCACAACACGCCCCACTGCTTAGCAAGGGTTTAATGACCCCAGAGGTGTGTCTGGGGACTCGTTGTTCCGCACGGTGTGGATCCTACCCGGTCCCTTCCTTTCTCCGTGCTCCTGTGAGTTTCATTGTCCTCGGACAGGAGCATTGGACTATCTGTCATCCTCAAAACTTTCCCCACTCCATACCCCAAATTCTGCCAAAAGGCACCTAAACCATCCAGAGGTGACTAAAATTAAATGAAAATTATATTTAAACCAATCTGGCAGAGGGGTTAGCCTCTCCACCTTTTGTACTTTGCAAGTACAGAATCAGATTAAATTTGGCCCCCAAATGTAGGTGATGTAAGAACAAACCTATACAAATCTAAGACCACAACAGATATTTCTGAGAAATAACTCTTAATTTTCAATTGCAGTGGAACACAAGTTTTTGTTAACAAATAAATATTAATTTAGTATTTGCTACTGAAAGAGTGCAGCACTGTACAAATGATTTGTGGTGTCTATACTTATGACTTTGTTTTTTGCATATTGCATCCTTAAGATTAAAGATTACCTGCTTGTCTATTGGGAGCAGGGTTGAGAAGATTCAAGATAGTGTGTCTTACAAAGTGAGAGAGAGAGAGACTTTGCTTTCTCTTTCCTGGACATTTTCTAATTTTTCTTTGTTTTCCTTGATGTAAAATAAAAGTAATCTAGACTGAAAATGCATATATTTCCTTTATGTATGGCAAACATAACACACCGCGCATAAAAAACCCAGCCTTAAACTGACATTGAAGAAGGAAAACTGACTAGTCTTTCTTCTTGTCTGAGCTGAACAAATTGCAAAAAGTAAAGCAGCATAAACAGAAGAGTAAAATACATTTTTAAAATAATCCGTTACAAGTTTAGAGCACTCTAGCGATAGAAAAATGGGACATTCTAGCATTTAAGTATTTGAACTGGAGGTCAGGAGACCTGGACTGTGTTTCTCACATAGACTTGGTGTGTGATCCCAAATAAGTTGTCTCTGTGTGCCTCAGTTTCTCCATCTGTGAAATGGGAATAATGATATTGACTCACTATTGTAAAGCGCTTTTTGATCCTTGGATGAAAAGTGCTATGTAAGTGAAAAGTATTAGTATTGTGATTAACAATGTAAGGTAATTTTAATATAGTTTATTATGGAGATGCTGGTTGCAATTCCATAGTTAAAGTTTTTCTGTTTTGCATTTAAAGCAGGGTTGGATTCAAACTTTTTATGTTGTATGATAAATACAGCATATCCTCTCCAAACTTACAGCACTTGCTCTTTGAGTACAAGTAAATCTGATCATTAGTTTATAAATTACAGGGTAAAACTGGATCCTTTAAGAATTTTATCATCCTGTGTCTTTTCTTTGTCTTGAATTATCTTTACAATGGAGTAACACAAATACTTCATACTTTTTGTCTAGTTAACATTAATTGAGATCTTATCTATAAGCTACATTTTGAGAAATTAAATTGCAATTACACTACATTATTAAAGATTGGTGAATCTAATCATTATGATTATATAGGCTACAGACCGGTTCAGGTCAACAGTTTGGGTAACACTTTATGTAGGGCCATTCTGACATCAGAGGTAACTCAACCAGTCACCATCTTTCCTCTACTGCTAATTTGAATGCAACAATTTTATTGGTTGCAGTGACTGGTATGTGGGAAATAGAACACCTGTCAAGAGTTCTTGCTGAAAACTTAACTGATCCAAATGTCGCTTCTCTTTAAAGATCTGGTGGCTGTATACTAGTCTGGGCATCAGTGCTTTGTCCTCACCCACAACTATTTCACATTTGGGGACAATATATACCTTCAAGTCAGTGGTACTGCTATGGGTACCCGCATGGCCCCACAGTACGCCAACATTTTTATGGCTGACTTAGAACAACGCTTCCTTAGCTCTCATCCCCTAACGCTTCTACTCTACTTGCGCTACATTGATGACATCTTCATCGTCTGGACTCATTGAAAAGAAGCCCTTGAGGAATTCCACCATGCTTTCAACAATTTCCATCCCACCATCAATCTCAGCCTAGACCAATCCACACAAGCGGTCCATTTCCTGGACACTACTGTGCTAATAAGCAATGGTCACCTAAACACCACCCTATACTGGAAGCCTACTGACTGCTATACTTACCTCCATGCCTCCAGCCTCCATCCAGGACACACACCACGATCCATTGTCTACAGCCAAGCTCTAAGATACAACTGCATTTGCTCCAATCCCTCAGAAGGAGACAAACACCTACAAGATCTCTATCAAGCGTCCTTAAAACTACAATACCCACCTGCTGAAGTGAAGAAACAGATTGACAGAGCCAGAAGAGTACCCAGAAGTCACCTACTACAGGACACGCCCAACAAAGAAAATAACAGAACGCCACTAGCTGTCACCTTCAGCCCCCAACTAAACCTCTCCAGCATATCATCAAAGATCTACAATCTATCCTGAAAAATGATCCCTCACTCTCACAGATCTTGGGAGACAGACCAGTCCTCGCTTACAGACAGCCCCCCAACCTGAATCAAATGCTCTCCAGCAACCACACACCACAAAACAAAAATATTAACCCAGGAACCTATCCTTGCAACAAAGCCCGATGCCAACTCTGTCCACATATTTATTCAAGTGACACCATCATAGGACCTAATCACATTAGCCATGCCATCAGGGGCTCGTTCACCTGCACATCTACCAATGTAATTGCTGGCACAGGATGGCATATATGCCTCTCTGCCATGTACATTGGTCAGACTGGACAGTCTCTACGCAAAAGGATAAATGGACAGAAATCTGATATCAGGAATCATAACATTCAAAAACTGGTAGGAGAACAATTCAACCTCTCTGGCCACTCAGTAATGGATTTAAAGGTGGCAATTTTGCAACAGTAAAGCTTCAAAAACAGACTCCAACAAGAAACTGCTGAGCTTAAATTAATATGCAAACTAGATACCATTAACTTGGGTTTGAATAGAGACTGGGAGTGGCTGGGTCATTACACATATTGAATCTATTTCCCCATGTTAAGTATCCTCAGACCTTCTTATCAACTGTCTCAATGGCCCATCTTGATTGTCACTACAAAATTTTTTTTTCTCCTGCTGATAATAGCTCATCTAAATTAATTAGCCTCTTACTTCACCTTTTCATGTTCTCTGTATGTATGTATGTGTGTGTGTATATATATATATATATAGATATATATACTCTTCTTACTATATGTTCCATTCTGTGCATCCAATGAAGTGGGCTGTAGCCCACGAAAGCTTATGCTCAAATAAATTTGTTAGTCTCTAAAGTGCCACAAGTACTCCTGTTCTTTTTGCGGATACAGACTAACATGGCTGCTACTCTGAAACCGGTGCTTGACAGGTTCTTTGTGGCACTGCAGCTTGAGCACCCCTGCACACTGAGGCAACAGTGCCAGGAGAGCTGTGGCAGAAGCCTAGCTATGAGCTCCTAAACCACAACATTGGGACTCAAAGTGGGCTCTCAGTCTATAAAGCACCAGTCTCACTCACACAGCACTCTAAACCAATAAGACAATTTCAAATTAAGAGCCAGATTCCCCAATATGCTTTGGCTATTTGCATCAATTTAGTGATGCATCTTAACTGGCTGGTGCACTCTGGCTGCTTTGTGCAGCTTTGGTGCCCATACTGGGGAATCTGTCCTTAAAAGTTATTTTTAAAATTACATGAAGTTCATAGTACAGATCTTTGTATAATTGGAAACATCACCTGGTAGACTTCTCTTTGGGTTTCTTGCTGTATCACTGAATGGCTTATGTAAATGTGCTATCCACCATTGTGGACAGGGCCTGTAGCAGTTACGCACCAGATTGTGGACAATGTAGAGTACTTAACTTTATGAATGTCCTTTGACCATACGATAGTTATGCTAAAGAGTAACTGCATCCTAAGGGAAATGACTTCTTTCCCCCTCCCTCTGCAAGGAGCTGGCATTGGGAGAGTGGAAAATTCCCAAACAAGACAAAGCAACAGACATGACAGAACAGGTGTTTAAAAAGGACTCATGGGAAATGACTGAGGAAGACAAGCCAGAAGTTTGGGCAAGAGGAAGAAAGGGGTTGGACTAGCCAAGCTAAGAAAAATCAAGCTGACTGAGGGAGACAAGGCTTTATTTTTCAGAATACAAGCTGTATACTCGAGCAAAAGGTCTGGACCGTACAAAGGTCTCTGAGGCAAGCCTAAAGAATGCCCTGGAGTGGTGAGGAAACTGAGGCAGGGAAATTCAGGTAGGGTTTATTTTTTTATAGATCCATGTATTTCTTGTGTGATTAAAGGGCAACAGTGTGTTAGAATCTGTGCAAAGTGTCTGTGTGTTATATGATACACCTACTGAATGGCCCCTTGAAAAGGTAAACCAGAAGGCTCAGACCTTTGGTGGGATTCTGGGAAAGGGTGTGTTTAAGCTATGGGGGAGTCTGAGGAGTCAGCACTGGTGCCAGGGTTGGGCAGGGGACTGTGTGGTTGTTGCTCTCAGCATGGGATGATAGATAGAGGATCTGCACCCAGAAAGTGTGTCTAAGGACCCCAAGAGATTGACAGTGTATGAGCTCTGTTAGACTCCAGAGGCTTAAAATACCTGAGGAACCAGCAATCTGGTGAGTCAGCCGTAGGAGGTGCTTGACCAGATCTGTGATACTTGAATGAGTTGCTTTAACCTCTCCAAGCCTCAGTAAAATGGAGATCATGATACAAATTTCCTTTGTAAACTGTGTTGAGATCTACTGATGAAAAATGCTACGTAACAGCTACCTATTATTAATTATTATTAATATTATTATTACTTAATTTTCTAATGCTCAGTTTGGGGATAATTACAACATTCCCATAATTTTTTTAAACTTAAGTGACCGATATGTGCACTCCATCTTAACGCTATTTCAGCGCAGTATTTTGTCTGGGGAAATTATTTATATATATATATATATATAAAATTTTAACCTACCCATGTTATTTTAAGTCTTTGTAAAGATCTTAAGCTTCACCATATCCACAAATCCATGTTGAAACTAGCATATTGGTCCACTTCAAATTGATGGGAACAAGTTGCCTGTGGTATATCACTGCAGCAGTAGAACATACTAATCTCAGATATTAGAGCTCTTCTCCTCCTCTCTGTCTCAGTAAAGTAAGTGGGGGGTGGGGGGGCTATTGGGCTGACAGGAAATTAAGGTAGTGGATAATAATGCACCAGAACCTAGTGTTCAGTGTGCTGTCTCCAGTAGGGCTCCCCTTGTGTCACAGCCTTGACCTTCAGAAGAGCATCCTTAATAATTAATACTTTCTATAGCCCTTTTCATTCAAAGCACCCAACAAACTTTATAAACTAACATACAAAGTGTGTGTGTGTGTGTGTGTATGTATATATATATAGAGAGAGAGAGAGAGAGAGCGCAAGACCCATGCTGTATCACTATATATATAGCATAGCCAGAGGGCAGCAGGAGGGTGGGTTGTTTTTTTTTTGAAGCAAAAAAAGGTGTTTTTATTTGCATAACACACTTACCAAACAAAAACAACAGCATATGCAATGTGTAACACAGCAACCAAACACATTTGTTTTCTCATTAGCTTCAGGGGAGGGAAGTGTTCAAGCTTGCCTGGGCCCAGGGCGGGGGGCTTCCTCGACTCTCGTGGTCTACCACCCTTCCGAGTTACCTGGTGGCCCAGAGCGAGGGGGCTTCATCGACTCTCAAGGTCTGCCACCCCCTCGAGTTATCTGGCGCCACACCCAGTGTCATCAACAATTCCCTCCTTTGAAAGCACCCAACAAGAGGGGCAGGCTGTGGGGTGGACAGTCCGGGGGGGGCACGTGCACCCACGTGTGAAAGGACCCCTCTAAGGTGGTGGTGCAATGGCTGGGGCTGGGGTCCCTTACTCTCTCCCCCAATCAAAGGGTCAAACAAAGGGAACCAGATGGGGACACCGAGCAGAGAACCTCGGACAGTGCCCACCACTCCTCAAAAGCATCAAGGGAGTCGGTGGATGCCGCCCAGAGGAACTCCGCCCAGATACGTGAATGGACCGAGGATCGGAAAACGGCCCCACAGTCACAGGAAATTCCATCGGCCAACCTCCTCTCTCTGGTTTTATAGATGGACAGAGGTCAGGACCAGGCAGACGCCTAGTGGTTCTAGGGGGACAAACACCCCCCCCCCCCACCGCCAGACCCCTCTCCACCGCTTGCCCTCCGATGCTAAGAAGAAGACGACCTTCCCATACATTTTGGAGGCTGCCACAATGGCCGAGGGCCCCACCACTCTCACCAACGCCCGCACGTAGGTCTCCACGTGGGGCGTGGTGGGCACCAGGAGGCATCGGACACCATGCTTCCTTGTCATGGTGGGAAAGGGGCCCCGGCCGCTATTGATGGTGGCAGAGGCGGTGGGCGGGAGAGATGACAAGGCAGCAGGTGTGGGGGCTACCACCCCCCGGGCATACATCCTGGGGGCTGAGGGAGGGACACCCGCAGAGCTGGTGGAGGAGGCAGCGGGGAAGGATGCCGGGGTCGGTGGCGGGGCCGCAGCAGTGGGGGTGGCCCCTGCCACGGAGGGCCTGGTGGTTTTAGCGGGGCCCTTCCCCTTCTTCTTGCCCTGGTCTTCCCGCCGGCTGGGGGGGCTCCCCTAGAGTCTGGGGAGGCGATGGGCATGGCAGTGGCGGAGGT
The DNA here is from genome assembly GCF_965140285.1 of Lepidochelys kempii. Taxonomy (NCBI): domain Eukaryota; kingdom Metazoa; phylum Chordata; order Testudines; family Cheloniidae; genus Lepidochelys; species Lepidochelys kempii. Next base: position 150,806,676 of record NC_136382.1, on the reverse strand, counting down.
CACCCTGGTGCCCTCCATTGCCGATGCCCCAGCGGGGGCGGTGGCAGGTGGTTAACAGGAGTTGGGGTCAGGTAGAAAGGGACAAGCTCTGAGATGGACAGTTCGGGGGTGGGGGAGCACATGAACCAACGTACGCTCGTACAGAGAGTCCTGTTTGGTTGTCTGGTGCTTCTGGCCCACACGGTGGAAACAGGGCGAGCAGCTGAATCCAGAGGCAGATGTTAAACAGCCAGCAAAGATGGTGGAGGGAGCAGTGGTGAGGATACTAGTGTGGGGGTTGGGAGGACACAGATGGATCAGGGGGCAGCTCCGTGCCGCACCCCGTGTCCCTACAAACACAGTCAAGGCCTCCCCACACATGAGAGCACAGTTCGAAAGTTACTCAGTCTTAGGCCCCCTCCATGGCGATGTGTAGATTACCCGGGCGGTGTTCCTCCGGTGGACAGCTTGTTCCCTGTCTTTTCCAGGCTTTCTCTGCAGCTGCAGCATTCCAGGGGTGCCGGAACAGATGATAAGAGACTCTCTCGGCCGGAGACAGGTCCATAAACAAACAGCAAGCGGCTGGGTCTGGGGGCTGGGTCCCTCCACTTCCCTCCTCCAGGGAGCGGGTCAGCAGCCCCCCCCCCTCAGGGGGCCTCAGTTGGAGTGGTAGCAGCATCCGAGGGCAGGCAGGCGGGCAGGGGGGCCAGCAGCCGACCGGCACTCAAGCAGCAGCAGAAAAACAACAAAAAGAAAAAGGTGGGGGGGAAGCTGAAAGCAGGGGCAAAAAGCAAGGAAAGCCCAGACTAGAGGGCAGCAGGAGAGGGCTAGAAGGGAGCCTTATTCCCTGTAGAGGGAAGAAAGTTTGCTATAAATTAATTAAAGCACCTGAAGCCAATCACATGATAAAAAAAACTCTGCTTCAATCAGACAAGAGGAGGAGTTGAAGCAGAGAGGATTGGTGCTGGATCAAAGAGCAGTTTAGAGGAGTTGAAACAGGGTGGATTGATGTGGGAGTAGAGAGCAGTTTGGAGGGAAGCAGAGGAGAGTTTGGAGAAGTGCTGTGGTGGGCTAAGAAGACTAAGACCCTAGGTAAAGGGACACCTGGTTTGTGCAGAGGGAGGGCAGGAAGCCCCACAAGCAGAAGGGCTGGAGAGGGAAGTAGCCCATGGAAACCGCTAGTTCTAGTGGTTTACTGCTATCCCCAGGGCCCCTGGGCTGGGAACTGAAGTAGAGGGTGGGCCCGGGTCCCTCCCTCTCCACTCCCCTCCTCTAGGATGCTAGTGGGGCAGTTAACACCCCAGTTCAGGGGCAAGAAATGGTGCCCTGAACCCCCACCCCAAGAAAAGAAAGCCAGCAATTTGCCACCATCTATATATGGATCACTTCACTTAGCAGTAGGTGCCGTCAAGGACTGGGATGCAATGATGCAGTTATTTAACGGATTTCAGCCCCTCAGCACAAAAGTCTATGACCGGAGGTGAAGCAGAATACACTGTCCAATGGGAAAAGCAAGACGAGTTTTATTTTTTTTCGGTCAGTGGTTCCCAACCTTTTTTTCTGAACTCCCTCTCCTGTGATGGACTAGCAGGTGCCAGGGAACAGCTACCTGTCTAGGAAAGAAAAAGGGAAATAGAGAGTTTCAGCAAATTGACAAAGAAAGGGGGACACTTATTTTTTATTTGTTTTCTCCAAACATCTTACATGAATGTGCATTCAAGCTGGTTTGGACATAAGTATTGTCGCAGAGGCTGAAGTTTGGCTTAAGATTCATAAACAAAGGATCATTACAAGGTATCAAGCTGAGGAAAAGTGTCTAGGTGTTGGGTCCAGTCTTATTTAACATGAGTAATGATTTGGAAAATAGCAAACAACAAACTGAAGAAATTCACACATGATACTAAACTGGGGGGGCGGGGATCGTAAACATCAGGGTAAGCAGAAAAAATATGACAAGGGACCAACAGAGGGTTGACATATGCCAGAAAATAATAAAATGCAATTCGACCTGAACAAATACATGTAAGAAAAAGTAATTAGAAAAACAGCTACTTAACGGTAGAAAGAAAACTTGGAAAGCAATGATGCTGAAGGAGACTCTAGTGGGAAGCAATTTAGCACTATGGCAGCAAAATCAGCTGATGTAATTTTGGCACTGCATACATGAATCCATCATGAAATGGACAAGGAAAATACTAAGCTCTCTTTATGAGACTCTGAAGATGTTGTTGCTATAATTCTGTATTCATTTCTGGGCACTTTCTTATAGTAAGATGCAGACAAATTGTTGGGAGTACACAGAAAAGCAACCAAAACAAATGAAATCTGGAACAGTGAAATAGCTTGGCTAAGGAATGGTTACATTTGGGAAACAGGTGATACCCATCTACGCATGTATGAAAGGTACAAACAAGGAGAGAAGAGAATTTTTCAAAGTAGTACTAGGGAGTTTAATAAAGGGATGAAGAAAAATAATATTTAGGTTGAATATCAGGAAAAGTGTATTAACAGAAGTCTGTGAGACTGTGGAATAGTCTCCCAAGGGAAGTGATCACAGCCTCCCATTTAAGTCAGCGGGAGTTTTGTCTTACAACTCCAGGGGAGCAGGAATGGGTTCTAATGCATCAATGCTGCAAGATGCTGTGCGCGTTCAGTTGCCACTGAAATCAATAGGAGTTGGGGAAATTCAGTTCTTCACATGATCAGCCTAAGTGACACCTCCCGGGCTCAGGCTTGGGCTCAGACCATGATGAGAGACAAAACTGTTCTTGATCTCGAAACATTAATTGGCATAACTGTTTCTCAAACTTTCTCTTTGTCAAATCTGCTAGACAAGATTGTGCATGTACATCAGACCATTTTCGTGGTGTTTATTTTCATACAAGCATGATTGCTCCATTGAGGTATACATGCACAACCCCACAGTGGAGCAGGTGGAGTGTGTCACAAGTGCTGCACATCTTCCTTCCCATCTTAAGATCTAAATTACCATAAAATGAGAGAAGCGACTCCTGTGGCGCCAATCTGTTAGAGAGACTCTTCATCTGATTGAAATAATCACCACTTTCTATCCCACTCCAGTCAGCTGGGTATCATTCTCCATGAAATCCTGTCTCTTAGAAGATCCCTTCTCTTAAAACCCTCTTATGATGATGGCAAATATGAGAGCTTTGAAAGGGGCAGTAAACAGGACATGTGTTAATTGTCGTTCAGTGGCAAACTTGTTAGATCTTTCACGAAAAAGGTGTTAGAATGTAGAACGCTAACTGAATTTTTCAATTTGTCTCTCAGTGATGGCTGTGTTGGCTAAGCAGCAAGCTGGGATCAAGCATTATTTATTGAGTTGTGAGTCCTGTAGAGTTGTGTTTAATATGAGACCTCCACAGTCATACCATCATAACACATGGCTGTCATTATTTGAACAATAAAGGGAAGGAACATGGTTTAAGGGGTAGAGCATGGGGTTCATAGTCAAGACTCCTGCATACTTTCCCCAGCTATCGCACTGACTCACTGGGCCAATAACTTTACTGCTATGTGCCCTCAGTTTCCCTCTTTGTAAAATGGGGGTGACCTACTGACTTATATCAGGCAAGGGCTTTGAGGCATAATTCATGTTTGTAAGGCACTTCAATCTTTGTTGGAAAGGTGTTACAAATGTGCAATTATTATTATTTAATATTTTATTATATTATGACTATAGGAATGACATTTCCTGGCAGCTAATGGCTAGCTGGAGGAACTTACAGTCCAGTGTGAAACTGAGAGCTCTTAACACTGCCAGTCACTAGTGGCTAAGAAATTATTAACCTGGAGGCCATTATAAATATTATGAATAATAGTTTTATTTATTATGCCTCCCCATCATTCATCCAGGGCACTTTGAGTGTTGCATTGTAAAATAAGCAATTTAAGAAGGCCAGATAAAACATTAAAAAGCCAAAGGATTAGGCATAATTTATAAAAGAAGGTGGAGAAGAGAGAGGCAAATAGAAACCCTACACAGGTTTGATAGTGACTAATATTGAAACCATCCACATAGAATTAAATCTGCATATGTTTTATATAAGCTGGAACTTTTATTACTATTATAAACTGTCAGGTTTATGAATGGATAATAAGGACGATTGTGCTGGGCATTTCCTGACAGTGAATGACTGGCTGGGTAAAGCTTTTACATAACTGTTCAGCAGAAGATCTCAATGCACTTTACAAAGGAAGATAAATATAATTATACAATCAGGGAAATAGCCACAGAAAGTGAAGTACTCAGGGTCACACAAGGCATTGGTAGCACTGGGAATAAAACCCCTATTGCTGAGCTCCTAATTTAGTACCTTATCCAAGGGTCCGTGCTGTCTCTCAGAGCCCCTGCCTTCATCTTGGGTGTTCAACTCTTCCAACCAGTCACTAGCACCATCTCCTCCCCTCCCCCCCACCATCAGTCAGCATTACCCTACCTTAGACCTTAGTTCCTCCTGTGCTGCTGACACATGAGGCAGTCCAGTTCCTCCACTGATTATGGCTGTTTGTTAGTTGTGGTACCTCTTCCCAGGTGATACCAGCATATTCAGTATTCTGTGCCACTGTATTCTCCCAGCTCTTCCTTGCTTTCTCTTTCCTCCCTGGGGAACCCAATTCAATACTTGCTCAACATGTCTCCCATGTGGTGCACATGCCCCAGCCACATGAGCCTTCTTTCTTTGATGATATTTTCTAACATGTCCTGCTCTATCAGCTCCTTCAGTCTCAAATTTGTTGTTTTATCTTTCCATGAAATGTGTAGTATCTTCCTCAGCCATCTGTGATGGGCAGCCTCCAATTGATTTTTGTTAGCTGCTGTCATTGGCCAAGTCTCTGCTCCATACTGTAGTGTGCTCAGTACCGTTGCATGGTATAATCCAACCTTTAGTTTGGCGTGCAGACCTCTGTTTGACCAGATGTTGTTCATCCTTCCAAAAGTGGCGTTTGTTTCCATAACCTCATATGAATATCTTTATCTTAGCCACATCAGATGTCATCACGCTCCCCAGGGCACAGAACTCTTCTACCTGTTCAATTTCTCTTCCATCCATCTTTTTCATCTGTTGTCCAGTTTCCTACCTTAATCATCTTGGTTTTCTCTGTATTTACTCTCAATCCAATTTTTGCTTATTCCTCTTCTTCCTCCAATGTGAGGGCAAGCATTCCTTTTCATGTCGTACTTAGTAAACCAATGTAATCAGCAAAGTAAAGATCTTGCAACTCATCTCCACTAACCCATTTCATACCATCCATTATGCCTTTTGTTGCCTACTTCACCACCCAGTGTATTTTTAATGCAAAGAGGGACTGGTGATAACACACATCCTTGTCTAACTTCAATCCCAATATTGAACTATGCACCAGGCCTGTATCCAGTCTTACTGTGCATTTACTTCCATCATGTAAACTTAATGTTTTGTTGATCAGCTTATCTGATATCCCATACTTTCTAGCAGTATTCCACAGGGTTTCTCGCGGGACACTATCGAATGCTTTCTTAAAGTTGATTGTAATGGATTTTTTGCCAAGCAGTAGCTTTTTTGATGATCTGTCAAAGAGCAACTGTCCGTTTACAACATGATCTACCTGAACACAGCCTATCCTGTTCTTCTCTTAATATTTCATCCACTGTCTTCTTCATTCTATTCAGCATAACCATAGCCAGTACTTAGCCCAGAATTGATAGCAATACAATACATCTCCAGTTCGTGCCCTGAATAAGATCACCCGCTTTTTGCAATGCCACGATGATACCATCTTTCCAGTCTTGTGGCACTTGTTCTTTAACCCAGATTTTGTTGCAGAGACAGAAGAAGCAGAAGAGAGGGGAGAGTTCTAGCAGCTCTCTAGAATAGCAGACAACTTCTCAGGAAGAACCAGACCAACACAGGTGATGCCCAACAGGGACTCTCATGGACAGATGTTGAAAACCCATGAAGAACAAGTCAGATAACTGAAAGAACATTTCCATTCCTTATTAAACTGCTCAAAGCTGACAATCATGCACATGTTCAAGAGAAATGCCAGCGTTAAATTAGAAATAGAAGAGGGATCGATAACAGCTGATGAAATTAAAACAACTATCAAAGGCCACAAACAGAGGAAAGATCCTGGGGCTGACAGAATTGAAGCAGAAGTACTAAAGGCAGGAGGCGAAATTCTGGTTCAGCAGTTAACAAATCATTCAGTATTGCTTAATAAAAAATGGAATCCCCAAGTCTCTCTGTTGCAATTGCTTTTTATATACAAATGAAAGGATTAAAAAATAGTTTACATTTATTTCTCTTTGGAAAAATATCTTATGCCAGAAGGATATAATCCAATAACAGAGAGGAAATAATTTAGAGTTGTTTCCTCTGTCTTTTTGGTCTGTGTCTGTACCACATGCCTAGCACAACAGGGTCCTTGCCCATGACAAGAGCTCCTAACCATTATGGTAATACAAATAATAATGAATCTTAAATAGCGTGATTTTGAATAAATGTGTGCCACTTCAGATTCTAAGATCTAAAATTCAGATTATAGATGCCTTCCTGTTACTTTCAGTTTGAACATAAATTGCTTTTTCTCTTCCCTCAGCTTCTTTGAGGACCAGGAGTTTGAATATGATGCAGAGGATGAGGGGAAGCCAGTGAAGGCATTCAAATAAGGGAGTGACAGAATCTGAGCTGCAGGAAAGGAAAATGGTTTGTACAACAGCTTTGTAGCTCGACCGGAGGGGAAAGCAGGAGACCAGAAAGAGGAGGTTGCAGGGATAGATGACCAACGTAACAACAAGGTTTTGACTGTAAGGATGGATAGGAAAGGATCAATTCCAGAAATGCAGTAGAGGATTTGGTGGTAGAAGAAGAAAGAGGAGTCAACAATAACAGCAAAGCTGCAAATCTGGGTGATGGGAAAGACAGTGGAATCATCAGCAGAGAAAGAGAGAGGAGGGTTTGGGATTAAAGGATTAGGATTTCAGTATATTGAGTTTGAGCTGGCAGTAGGACATCTACAATGTGATGGCAGTAAGACAATTGGAATATTGAGAAATAATAGAAGGGGATGTGAGGAGTAAACAAGAGGATTTCAGATTTGTCAGTACAGAGTTGGTAACAGAAGCCATGAGAGTCAATGAGGTTTCCCAGCGACGAAGTACAGAAAGAGAAGACTAGAAGACTAAGCACTAAATCCTGAGGGATGGAGATGGAAGAGAGGATGAGGAACTATTGCAGCACAGCTAGAAGATGCAGAAAGATAGATTTTAGGAGTAGGACTAGGTGAATATGGAGACATGAATGTCCAAAGAGACTCCAGAAGGAGAGGCTGACCAAATGTGTCAAAAGCAATAGCTAGAAAGTCGTGGCTTTATATGTGATCTTGATTAAATGCTGTGACTCAGTTTCCCCTCTTACTCTTTGCCCATCTTGTCCATTTTTGTAAGCTTTTGGGGGCTGGGACTGTTTCTTCCTATGTGTTTGTACAGCACCTAGCACAAGAGGGCTCCAATCACGGATGGGCCTCTAAGTGCTACTACCATAATAATAATAAAGATAGAGCAAGAGGGTAACAGAGAAGAGGCCCTTAGGGTTGGCCAGCAGGAGAGCATTAGTGACCTTGGTGAAGATACTTTGGTAGAGTTGAAGGGTGGAACCAAAGCCTGTTAGGAAAGAAAGTCAAAACCATGAGAATAGAATGTACACTTAAGGAGTTTAAAGGCAAAGGAGTAATGGCTGCATTGGCAGGGTGATGACTGTACCGGATGATCAATTAATCTTTTCCATCTTTAACTCTGATAGAGAGATGAAGCAGTAGCTGGATGGGTAGAGGACTTCAGGGAGGGGCCTCTTGTTTTTGAAATAAACTAAAAAAAAGAAGAGAGCAGGCAATATCAAATTTCTCCTTGAAGAAATTAGTGAGCTTTTGAGCAGATGGCCTCAAACCCCTACTGTGTCTTTCATGATCCTGCAGCATACAGGCAGATTGAGGCCAAGTCACTATGGCCCTCCTACACAAGGAATGTAGACCACTGCAACATCTAACTTTAGGTGCCTAGAAAATCAAGGAACACTGGGATCCACAAAGCCTACGTTAAGCACCTGGGCTCCCTATGCAATGAATGGGGAAAGATGGGCACCTAAGAATGGGATCCACAAAAACCAGTATGGTAGGCAGAGAGCTGCCTAAGCTAGACAATGGGAAATGGCAATGAAAGGGGTGTGTCCTAAGACCTGCCCCCCTCATGGAATTAGGCACCTAAATCCAGGCTGCAAGGAGGTACCTATCTCTGTGAGCAATCTACACCAAGTACCTCACTCCTGGAATCAGGCAGCTTAGGTGCCTAAGCCATTTCTTGCAAGGAGGAGAAGCTTCTGCTACCCTTATAATTTCTAGGCCAGTGGTTAGAGCATTCATCCAGGATGTGTGAAACCCATGTTTGTAGTGGTATATAGGTGATTTATACCCATGTAGCCTATTCTCCTTCCCACATGGGAGTTGGGGCTATGATGTGGGCAGCAGGACCATGGTGCACAGCTGTGGGGAGCCCTGTGTCATGGTGTGCCTAGGGCCCTGTTCATAATGCACCAGGTGCTGCAGAGACATACAAGAAGACACAGTAGCAGCCTTGAAGAGTTTAGAGCCTTGTGGTTTTTGCAAATGTGAAATAAAATGAAATGAAGTAATAGGATGAAATTTAATAGTGAAAAGTGCAAGGTCATGCATTTAGGGATTAATAATAAGAATTTTTGCTATAAACTGGGGATGCGTCACTTGGAAGTAACAGAGGAGGAGAAGGACCTCGGAGTATTGGTTGATCACAGGATGATGATGAGCAACCACTGTGACATGGCCGTGTAAAAAGCTAATGTGGTCTTGGGATGCATCAGGCGAGGTATTTCCAGTAGAGATAAGGAGGTGTTAGTACCGTTATACAAGACATTGGTGAGATCTCATCTGGAATATTGGGTGCAGTTCTGGTCTCCCATGTTAAGAAAGATGAATTCAAACTGGAACAGGTATGGAGAAGGGCTACTAGGATGATCCGAGGAATGGAAAACCTGTCTTATGAAAGGAGACTCAAAGAGCTTGGCTGTTTAGCCTAACCAAAAGAAGGCTGAGGGGAGATATGATTGCTCTCTATAAGTATATCAGAGGGATAAATACCACAGAGGGAGAAGAATTATTTAAGCTCAGTACCAATGTGGACACAAGAACAAATGGATATAAACTGGACATCAGGAAGTTTAGATTTGAAATTAGATGAAGGTTTCTAACCATCAGAGGAGTGAAGTTCTGGAACAGCCTTCCAAGGGAAGCAGTGGGGGCAAAAGACATATCTGGCTTCAAGACTAAGCTTGATATGTTTATGGAGGGGATGGTATGATGGGATAGCCTAATTTTGGTAATTAATTGATCTTCAACTATTAGTGGTAGATATGCCCAATGGCCTGTGATGGGATGTTAGATGGGGTGGGATCTGAGTTACTACAGAGAATTGTTTCCTGGATGTCTGGCTGATGAGTCTTGCCCACATACTCAGGGTTTAGCTAATCGCAATATTTGGGGTTGGGAAGGAATTTTCCTCCATGGCAGATTGGCAGAGACCCTGGGGGTTTTTCGCCTTCCTCTCCAGCGTGGGGCAATGGTCACTTGCTGGAGGATTCTCTGCACCTTGAAGTCTTTAAACCACGATTTGAGGACTTCAGTATCTCAGACATAGGTTAGGGGTTTGTTACAGGAGTGGGTGGGTGAGATTCTGAGGCCTGCGTTGTGCAGGAGGTCAGACTAGACGATCATAATGGTCCCTTCTGACCTTAAAGTCTATGATTCTATGATTCTATAAAATAATGCATAAGACTAAATACAATGAAACTCCACAGTGGCAGCTCCTGCCGTTCCTGTCCTGGGGGGCTAGACCCAGCTCCCCACTCCGGGCATTGCTACCTGGCACACAGGGTGACAGTGCCACTCAGGTTTGGCCCTGCCACCTCTCTGTCATGACAGCTGTGTGTGTGACTGGACCAAATTTGAATGAGTGGCATTGTGATCTGGTGCATGGGCTCATAGTGCCACACTCAAATTTGGTCTTGCTGTCCCCTTTGTCATCATGATAGAGGAGCAGTCCAGCCAAAACTGAGTGGCACTGTGACCCTGCATGTCAGGTCACAACACCCAGAAAGGGGAGCTGGGTCCGTCCCTGCAGGACAGGAGCCATCAGTGTAGGGGTGAGTGCAGGGCAGGCTCTCTCTGCAAACCTAACCATAGGAACTCCTACTCCTGCGGCAGGAATCAGGTCCTTCCTCCATGTGGATAAAATGGATAAAACTGAATAACACACAAGTCCTCCAAAATGAAAATTACAAAAAAAAATTAAAATAACCTATGAACAAATGGTAGAAATTATGCAACATGTGACAGCCACAGCCATAAGTGGGGAAATAGGAGGATGAATGAATGTTACTAAAAGGCCACTATGGATTCTTATAACAAGATGTGCATAAATCCTATGTATCCTAATATGCGTGAAACTACTAAAATCCCCCTCCAGGGCAAAGCATATCCTTATCCAACCTCCTGGCATCCTTCCTCTCTGCTGAAACACCCTTTCTCCTCACTTCACGTGGAACTCAGGGCAAACATTCTTACACATGTTCCATATTTTCCCTGGAAACTCTGAGCATAAATCCCACCCCCAAGCTCCTAAGGTATAAAGGCTGCTTCCCAGGCCCCAGGCTGCATGAACAGACAGATGGCAGTGTCTCTCAGAAGGAGCCAGTTCACAAGACTCGTCAATCCCCTGCAGCACCTGCAAGCCTACTTCATTCCTGCTGCTGTCTGACCTCCCAGCTCACTGGAGGTGTCAATGATCCACCTCAGGCTAACTTCCCTTGTTATTGAGGACAGTCATCAGCTATTGTCCTGACTATTTGCACCTGCTTTGGAAGTGATGGTGGGAAAAGGTAGAGTGCAGAATTCTTGACCTTCATCATTGTCCTTTCTTGCTCCTTCTTCAGCTCCTTGCAGGATGGCTTGAGCTCTGCCACCCACAGAGACCCATCCTTGTTGCCAAGCCTCCGTACTGCTTGGGCACCTATAATAACACATGTCCCCTCATCACTGTCATACCAAAATGCTAGAGGGAACAAGAGATGCAAATGAACTAATAATTTCCACTTGCAGTCTGAATCTGCCACCTTTATTCACACTGGGCAGTACCTTACTGAACAAGTAATCCCACTGACTTCAGTTCTACATTCTCACAGAGTAAGGCTATCAGAACTGGATCTTCAGTAAATAGTGTCTGACATGTCCAGGAACATTCTTCTGCCACCACAAAACTTTTGCAGAACTTAGTAGCATTAGCATTTTGAATTCCACAGAATCAGGTGTTATTTATGCAGCCAGAAGGAAGCCACAACAATATGATGCAATGAACTACAATAGACAGGGTGCAGGGGCACTACCTGGTCCTGAGCCAACCAGGGGTCAACCTCAGCTCAGCCTCCTTCTTCTCTTGCATAGGTGCCAAAAGACTGTACACTGGCTGCTCCAGAGACTGAGAAAGGAAATGCCTCTTGGGAAAGGGTGGGGTCTATAAGTGGAGCATAGGACTAGGTTGAGTCCCAGGCTGAGACTGTTGTTTGTTTGGGGTTTTTTTGCTTATGTAAATCTATTTGATTCTGGTTATAAACATTCTTCTTTGGAGGAAAAACCCTGTTGACTTAGCCTGTGTGCTGTTTCTGCTCAGTCACATGACTGACTTCCAACAACTTTATTTGCTTTACATTGTTGTTCACATAAGCTAACCCAAAATGCTTCGCAGAGAATTAAATAATACATTCCTCTAAAAGGAGAGTGAGAAAAAGTAAGAGGGATGAGCAGGAGAAGAAAAGAGAGGTCTTCATATAAGATTTGAAAGTAGATGGAAAATCAAAGAGGTGCAGAAATAGAGTCTGGTATTTAATGGCAAGAGCTGTAGAAGAGCTTGTGTGATGGGATGCCAAAGAGGCTGGTGGTATATGAGCAGAGGGACAGTAGAAAGAGACAAGGGCTATGAGACAGAAGGAACAAGACTGGAAAGGGTTTTAAAATCAAGCAGGATAATCTTGAAATGGAGAAGGGAAAACTGCCTTAATTCCAAGATAAAAATTCTTCATAATTTCCATCGCTTCCAGCTGGGACACATTTTTTGTCCTAGCTGGAAAAGGCTTGGAAATTCTTAGTGGTTGCAGTTGGGAACTTGCAGCCTCATGCACTAATTGCTGCTCACTGACTTATTAGATCTGTAATTAACTTTGGGTCTGAAATAATACCTGTGGCCAATTGGAAAATCATTTAACCTTCAAAGATATTGAATATAAAGATATGTAAAAGTTGCCATGTTCAGGAATTGCTTGCCATATTTCCAACAGCTGTATGCAAAGGATGGAAGCTGTCTTGAATGGTGCAGATGTAATCTCCCAGAAGTAGTTTTCATCAGCTGCTTCTGTATAGCTGAGCAACAAATTCTCTTGTCATTATCAAAGGTAAAACCTCTTACTTGGACCTGCATTTATAAAGACTCCTGGAATTTCAGCAAGCTCTGGCATCCTCCATTCAAATGGCATGCTTTGTCTTCCAGACTTTATCTACAACTGAAAAATCAGATTGATTTTCCTTCCGCTTACACTGGTTTTAAATTGTGCAACTCAAATGACTTAGTGTAAATCAAAAAGAATTATTTTTATCTCCAAACACATAAGCATGGGCTTAGCTTTATTACAGTGAACACTCTCATTAAACACCTCTGTATGTGTGTTCAGGACTGGGGCCTAAATTAATCTGAAAATCAGGCTCATCATGTCTTGGCTTTTAGGAAGACTTTGTTGTCTTATGATTAGAAGAGGATGGTCAGAACCAGAATTCCTGAGTTTCTACTAGTGATTTGTTTGGACTCGTGACTGCTCTATGCCTCACTTTTGCAGTCTGTGGAATGGGGATAATAATACTTTTCCTTTGGGGGGGGGGCGCAAAGAGAGGCTAACTCATGAGTGTTGGTTATAAAGTGCTTTGAGATCCGTTCATGAAAGCGGCTATCTGAAAACTTCAAGTGGTGCTCTAGTGCATGTAAAGTACTACTCACTGCCTGTGTTTTACCTGTGTCAGGCTAAACTGCCTGTAAATAAGCAATAACCGAATGGTGAGAGTTTGTCACCGGGGTGTGAATGATTCCAATCCGTGTATATGGTTACAAGTTGATTCAGAGCTTTCTGTGCTAATCCTCCCCTTGGCTTCTCCCTCACAATCCTCTCTAGCAGCGATAAATTCCCCCCTTGAAATTAATAATGCCAAGCCCGTCAGTGTTTTAAAATCCAAACTTAATTTTGTCCTCTTGAGCTTTGCCTTTGGCACGTGAAAGCAGAAGCTTGAAACTCTATTATTTGGAAAGTCCGCTGGGATGCCTTGGCATGGCAGGTGCTATATAAGTTTAGTGCTGCATTGCTACTAAAGTCCATTAAGAGGGATCTTCCTGAAGCTGTCAGCACACTGCAGATTAAAACCAGAAAAATAAAGGCATGCACAACACATGCCTCTCTAATGGTTCAGACAGCTGCAGAGAGGGGACTCATCTTTGGCTTGTGATCAGTTTACAGCTAGGTTCGCTGAAAAGGGTGTTCGGCTTTCTGTATAAGCCCTGCAAAAAATATTAATGGAATCAACCTTGTGTGGGAGCCAGAGGAAGGTTTGTATTGAATCCAGCCCTCTGTTGTTTCTATATTATGCCCCATACCAGTTCTCTAACTTCAGGCAAGAACTAGCCTTTAGCACCACTACTTTCAGGAAGCTAGCATGGTAGACAACTTAGTATTGGTGAGGTGAGAAATTTATTTTGAATTTTAGAAAGCCTTGGACAAATTCCCTGACAAGAGGCTATTCAAGAAACTAAGTAGCTATGGGGTGAGAGGCAAAGTCTGGTAGTAGATCAGAAACTAAGAGATAGGAAACAGAATGGGAATAAGTAACTAGTTTTCTGCAGTGACGTGTTCAGAGGTGAAAGTAAACTGGTACGGCATACCAGGAAGAGCCAGTATGCCGTGCCAGACTGGACTGGCTTCCCCAGGTTGGTGATTTAAAGGGCCTGGGGCTCCCTGTGGTGGCTGGAGCCCAGGGCCCTTTAAATCGCTTCCCGAGCCCCGCTGCCGGAGCCCTGGGGTAGCGGTAGCAGGGCTCCGGCCACTGCAGGGAGCCCCGGGCCCTTTAAAGCGCCACCCGAGCCCCACTGCTGGAGCTTCGGGGTAGCGGTGGCAGGGTTCTGGCGGTGATTTAAAGGGCCCGGGGCTCCCCGCAGCGGCCGGAGCCCCAGGCTCTTTAAAGCGCCGCCAGAGCCCCGCTGATCTAAAGGGCCAGAGCTCTGCTGCAGTAGCAGCGGCCAGAGCCCCAGGCCCTTTAAATCACCCCTTAGCTCTGGGGCTCCCAGCCGCCTCTGCAGCTGGTAGCTCCGGGGGTGATTTAAAGGCTCCGGGGCTCCCAGCTGCAGCTGGAGCCCCGGGGCCTTTAAATCTTGATTTAAAGGGCCGTGATATTCAAAAGCCCTGCCTCTTCCGGTTAAGGCCACGCTCCCTGCTCAGGACTCCAGCGTGGTAAGTCCTTTTACTTACTTTCACCCCTGGAGGTGCCTCACAGTTCCATACATGGGCCAGTGTTTATATATTTATTAATGATTGGGAAAAGGGAATTAACAGTGAGGTGGCAACATCTGTATCTGACACAATTGTTGAGATTAGTTAAATCTACAGAAGACTGTGAGGAACTGCAGAGGGACCTTGTGAATGGATAGCACAATGGCAGATGAAAACCATTATTGACAAACACAGACAATGCAAGTTGGAAGGGATAATTTAAACTACTCAATAACGTAAACTTCTTCAATATGCAGTGGTAAAAAACAATAATGTTAGTATACATAAAGAATTGTTTAGAAAATACTGGAACTGTTGTAATGCCATTATAGAAATTGGCACAGAATCACCTGTGCTCTCTTCTGGTCCTGCTATTTCAAGAAAAGTATAGCACAAATAGGGGGTTTTCAGATACATGGTAGTGGACATTATTAGAGGTTTGGAAAGACATCTGTGTGAAGAAAGGCCAAAAAGTCTGGACTATTTCCTCTTATTCATACCTTCTCTAAAGTAGACATGATATATGTATGCAAAATAATGAATGACAGAGAGAAGATAAATTTGAGACTCTTATTTACCCTCCCATACTAAAAAGACAAGGGGACAGTCAATGAAATTGAAAGGCAACAACATTTAAAATTGATGAAAGGAAATAAATTTTTATGCAGTGCATAATTAACTAATTCCCATAAGATAACATTAAGCCTAAGAGATTAGTAGGACTCAAAAAAGGATTAGACATTTCTATGGGTAATGTAATTGTAGATGTTCTTATTAAATAGAATAACTTTTCTTTCTTTTGTCATAAAAGGATATAAACGCTCCTGCTTCAGGGCCTAAGCTGATCAGTACGTGAAAAAAATTAAAAAAAACCCTTGCTCTATGGGCAGGCTATTCCATAAATGTCTACTGCTGAGTTTCTTGTATGTTAATGATCACTGCCACAGAGCTTGCTAGACTAGATGGACCACAGTTCTGATACTCTCTGGGGCAACTACTGGGCTTCAGTCAGGCTTCACACTGGAACAGTACAAACAACCCTAGTAGCATGACAGTAGGATGTTCCTCCAGGCAATGGATAGAAACCACAGCCCCACTTTTTCTATTTCTCTCTTCCTGGGGTAGGGCAACCCCTCCCTGTACCTAACTTATGATCAGACCACCTAGGGTCTTACTGTTCCAATCAACAGGACCCCCAGAGTAGTAAAGGCTAACTCCAACCCCCCAGTGTCCTGCCTAGTGGGTCCAGCAGTGATCCATCCTATTTCCTTCCTTTTCAATGGTACATGAGATCACTTTGAGAGGGGGTAAGACACCACCGACTCCGCTACCAACAGCATCCAGTAGTGTATGTCCTTCACCACAGATGAACCTGCATCACCACATCAGTGCCTAAAGATCAGCAGCTGGATCATCATAAATTCAGAGAAGAGAAAAGTGGTGATGGTCAGAACGGAAAAATGTGTCAGAGACGTGGCTTAGATACTGTCTTCCACTTCCAACAAAAAGAGAAAGGAGGGTCTTATGGTTAAGGCATTAGCTTGAGATGGAGGCAATTGGGGTTCAAGTCCACCCTACACCACAGACTCCCTGTGTCAGCTTGGACAAGTGTCTAGGTATATCTGTATCTCAGTGCCCTAGGTGTAAAAGTGGGGATAATGATATTTACTTACTTCACAGGGGTGTTGAGGATAAATGCATTAATGTTTGTGAAAATGCTTGGATTCTATGGAGATAGGTGCCATGTAAATACCTAGATAGGAGATAAATGGTTTTCTACCTACCAGCCACCCATGAAGATGCTGTGACCTCAGAGACCCATTTAACTCATTTCTATCCCTGGAAAATCAGGAGCATTAGTGGTGAAAAAGCCCACTTCCTCCTCCAGTTTGCTAGGGAACTGTCCCTTCCCACCGCATATGGCGTCAACTACAGTGATTCTTATATGGTTTATGGGACTCTCTTCAACAGAGGAACAAATAGAGTGCAAGTTTATTTATCAAAGTCAATGTATGCATCTCTCATGGTCAGTGGTTCTGGTTCAAAAACACTAGGCCAGAAATATAAGAAAGGGTCAATAATTTTGAGTGCTACAGTTTTTGGGTGCAAAAGGTGAGACATGTAAGGTCTGATTTTTTCCCCCAAGTGTTGGGCACCCTCAATTTCAGGGGAGCTGCAGGTCCTCAGAATATTTGAAAAACATTGGGTACATGGTGTCTCAAGTTGAGCACCCAAAATTAAGGCCTATGAAATTAGTAGCTCTAGCATGCTGTACACTATTTACATTGCAAGGGGTATCATGTAAGTGGTTAGAATAGCAGACTACGAAAGATGAGCCTTGGGCCCTGATTCTCCACCCTGTCTGAGCTCTGCTTGGATGGAATGGGGGCAGTAAATGGAGCCAGTTGTGGCTCTCTGATTCACAGCAGCTGGCTCTGGCACAAGTCACTTCGCAGCCCTAACTCCCCTCGCTGGTATATGGTCCCTCAGGAACCTTATGCCAGTGGAGGATCAGGCATAGTTGAGTTTAGCTCCACCATGTCCTCTCCATTCCCCGTCCTGATCCTGCTCTTGCATCACTCCTCTCCATCCTGATTTCCCATGAGCACAAATCCAGATGTCACATCCCGACCCATCTCTGCTGCTTCCTTCCTCTGGTGAAATTTGCCCCACCCCTAGTTCTGCCTCCATTCCTGCTCTCTTGACTTCCCACACCCTTCCCCACCATCTCTGCCCCTCTCCTGACACCAGTCACCTAACTTCCCACCCCACCACTCCTCCCCCCACCCCTTCTCCTCCTGTTTCTGGAGCTCATACTCCATCTCTAAAAAGGTCTCAGAGGACAAGATCCCTTCATCTGACACTGCCATTGCAGCTGCCCACTCTGAGGCCTCTCCTTCATACTCCCTGTGCTTTATTGGATGGTGGGGGGTGTTGGGCTTCTCCTTTCCTGTTCCAGCTGCTTCCAGCCCTGCCCTCCTTCCCCTTGCCACTTTTTCAAAATAGCACTGCGTCCAAATCTCCACTCTTCTCCCACTCTACGTTGCCTTCATCTACTATCCACCCAACTCTTCCCCATCAGCCTTCCTCTCCTCACAGTCTCCACCACAGTGACTTCAACTGCTATGTTGATGACCCACCTGATCCCTTCACTGTACATTTCATCCTCCTGTTTTCATTTGACCTGCAGCCCTAGTTTAACTCCCCCATTCACCAAAAGGGCCATTTGCTTGACTTGGTCTTCCCCAAGCACTACTCTCTCTGATCTTTCTTTTGTTGAGTTTCCTCTTTCTGACCATCACCTGGTCTCTTTCAGTATCACATCAGCCCCCTCCATCATCCCCTGTCACTTGGCCTTTCCGTGACTTCCAGTCTATTAGCACTGATAACTTCTTGTTTGCTCTCAGCCCTCCCCTTGCTGCTGCCCTTTCTTCCCTTAATGGGGTTGTTAATTCTTTCCATGTGTCACTGTCCTCCACCTTGGACTCTTTCCCTTCCCTTCCCCCCACCAAATCACAAAATCTGCCCTGTCAACTTCCAGTCCTGGCTTATCTCAACAGCTGCTTCCTGCACCCATGCTGCAGAGCATCTCTGGCAGAAGTCCTGTGACCAGGCTGACTTCTTCCATTACAAATTAGTGATCCCCTCCTTCAGTTCTGCCATCTTCCTAGCTAAACAACTCTACTTCAACTTAATTGAATCTCAGGACCACAATCCCAGCTGCCTTTTCACCAATGTGTGAACTATGGGGAAAAAATAGGGGGCCCTGGTACTTTGCAGATGTTTTCTTCTTGAGCTACAGCAGTGGTGTGCAAACAGGGTGGGAGGGGTGTGATGAAACTGGGATCCTGCAGGTTCTCCCACACTGCAAACAACATTTTTAAAAATTCTGCTCCTGTCCCACCCTGCAATATCCACTTCTGCTACCATATTTTGTTGATTCTTTATCCTGCTCCTGCTATTATGGTGGAGGGATCCCAGAGAATGTGTGTGTTGAATGCTGTGGGGCATCACTCAAAGAGGTCAGAGTTAAGGTTGCATGGGAGTTTACCTTAAATCTGTATTTCTTGGCTTCTCAGAAGTTTGAGTTTGGCTGAACTCGACATTGTGGAAGGGCACAAGCTATCACCAGGCAACTTGAATTTGCCATTTAATATTTTTTGCCATTTAATTTCCTAGTGTTCTTTTGTTTTTGTTTTTAAACAGAATGAAATGTTTGTTGGGAGGAGTTAGTGGTTATTCAGGCATGTGTAGTTCTCCCCTAGGCTTGCAGTTGATGTGTTACTGTGGCTAGGTAAAAATCAAAAGTCTGAGCTTTTGCACAGTGCTTTTCATCATTAGATTGCAAAAGAACTTTACATCATTCTCATTTTACAGATGGGAAACTGAGGCACACAGAGATGAAGTGACGTGGCAAGGTCCACCCAGCTGGCCAGTGCCAGAGCTAGGCATAGTCCTCGTCCTGTGGTCTTTCTACTTGGCCACACAATTGCCATGTGATTCCTCAGTGCTCCTCCCCCATCCTGTTCATTGTGGTATAGTGGAACAGGGAGAATTGTCATGCTTTGAGAGGTTTTCAATGTAGTTGCTAGCAGGGCTCCCAGTTCCCAGCACACACAGAGGGGCAAGAAACAATATTCAGACACCACCAGGGGGCAGTGACTCTCAGATCCTATGAAGGGGTCAGGGAGTGGGGCTCAGAAAGGCCTAGTATCGTATCAGCCTCCTCTGTCATACCCCACACTTGGCCTGTCTGTTCATTTCTGTTCAGAAAGGCAAGCCCACCCCCCGAACATGGTTCACATGACAGGGACAAGGTGTGGGGAGGGGGGGATAGGGTATACCCTCAAAGGTGGGCAGGGCCCCCCAGATTTTGGTGCACACACTAGAGCAGGGAGCGGGGCTCAGACACCATCAGGGAGGGAGGGACTCCCAGCTCACATAGGGGGCTTGGGAGAGGGGCTCAGACTCATGAAAAAAGAAACCCTTCACCCCAGAACCTTTGACTCGCTCCTCAAACCCTTCCTTCCTCCAATCTCCGCTCTCTCTGCACAGGATCTTGTCAATCTCTTTCAAGAGAAAACTGACAAAAAAGGATGTGACCTTTTCTCTCTCCTGGTTGTACCTTCCCTCCCCCCACAACTCTCTCCTCCTCCACCACAGACACAAAAGTTTCTCAGCTGCTCTCCTCCTCTAACCAGTCCACCTGCCCCAGTGATCCCATCCCACCCCATCTCCTGATCACCCTCATGCCCACTCTCATCTCCTCTGTTACCTCCTCCTTAACCTTTCAGTTGCCACCGGCTCTTTCCCCTCATACTACAAGCATCCCTCCCATCTTAAAATACAACAAGGAGTCTGGTGGCACCCCAACCTGAAGCAAATACTCACCAGCAACTACACACCACACCACAGAAACACTAACCCAGGAACCAATCCCTGTAGCAAACCCCATGGCCTACTCTGTCTCCATATCTACTCTAGCGATACCATCAGAGGACCCAACCACATCAGCCACGCCATCAGGGGCTCATTCACTTGCACGTCTACTAATGTTATACATGCCATCGTGTGCCAGCAATGCCTCTCTGCCATGTACATTGGCCAAGCCAGACAGTCCCTACGTAAAAGAATAAATGGACACAAATCGGACATCAGGAATGGTAACATACAAAAGCCAGTAGGAGAACACTTCAATCTTCCTGGACATTCTATAACAGATTTGAAAGTAGCTATACTTGAACAAAATAAACTTGAGAAACAGACTTCAAAGAGAAACAGCAGAACTAAAATTCATTTGCAAATTTAGCACTGTTAATTTGGGTTTGAATAGGGACTGGGAGTGGCTGGCTCATTACAAAAGCAGCTTTGCCTCTCCTGGAATTGACACCTCCTCATCTGTTGTTGAGAGTGGACAACATCCACCCTGATCGAATTGGCCCTGTCAACACTAGTTATCCACTTGTGAGGTAACTCCCTTCTCTTCATGTGTCAGTATAATAATGCCTGCATCTGTAATTTTCATTCCATGCATCTGAAGAAGTGGTGTTTTACCCACGAAAGCTTATGCCCAAATAAATCTGTTAGTCTTTAAGGTGCCACCAGACTCCTTGTTGTTTTTGTGGATACAGACTAACATGACTACCTCCTGATACTTGACATCTTAAAATACCTCACCCTCGATGCTACTTGCCTCATCCACTCCAACTAGGGTGACCCAGGTGTCCCGATTTTGTAGGGACAGTCCTGATATGAGAGGAAAGTGATCAGGAACAGCCAGCATGGATTCACCAAGGGAAGGTCATGCCTGACTAATCTAATCGCCTTTTATGATGAGATTACTGGTTCTGTGGATGAAGGGAAAGCAGTGGATGTATTGTTTCTTGACTTTAGCAAAGCTTTTGACACGGTCTCCCACAGTATTCTTGTCAGCAAGTTAAGGAAGTATGGGCTGGATGAATGCACTATAAGGTGGGTAGAAAGCTGGCTAGATTGTCGGGCTCAACGGGTAGTGATCAATGGCTCCATGTCTAGTTGGCAGCCGGTGTCAAGTGGAGTGCCCCAGGGGTCGGTCCTGGGGCCGGTTTTGTTCAATATCTTCATAAATGATCTGGCGGATGGTGTAGATTGCACTCTCAGCAAATTTGCGGATGATACTAAACTGGGAGGAGTGGTAGATACGCTGGAGGGGAGGGATAGGATACAGAAGGACCTAGACATATTGGAGGATTGGGCCAAAAGAAATCTGATGAGGTTCAATAAGGATAAGTGCAGGGTCCTGCACTTAGGACGGAAGAATCCAATGCACCGCTACAGACCAGGGGCCGAATGGCTAGGCAGCAGTTCTGCGGAAAAGGACCTAGGGGTGACAGTGGATGAGAAGCTGGATATGAGTCAGCAGTGTGCCCTTGTTGCCAAGAAGGCCAATGGCATTTTGGGATGTATAAGTAGGGGCATAGCGAGCAGATCGAGGGACGTGATCGTTCCCCTCTATTCGACATTGGTGAGGCCTCATCTGGAGTACTGTGTCCAGTTTTGGGCCCCACACTACAAGAAGGATGTGGATAAATTGGAGAGAGTCCAGCGAAGGGCAACAAAAATTATTAGGGGTCTGGAACACATGACTTATGAGGAGAGGCTGAGGGAACTGGGATTGTTTAGTCTGCAGAAGAGAAGAATGAGGGGGGATTTGATAGCTGCTTTCAACTACCTGAAAGTGGGTTCCAAAGAGGATGGCTCTAGACTGTTCTCAATGGTAGCAGATGACAGAACAAGGAGTAATGGTCTCAAGTTGCAGTGGGGGAGGTTTAGATTGGATATTAGGAAAAACTTTTTCACTAAGAGGGTGGTGAAACACTGGAATGCATTACCTAGGGAGGTGGTAGAATCTCCTTCCTTAGAGGTTTTTAAGGTCAGGCTTGACAAAGCCCTGGCTGGGATGATTTAACTGGGAATTGGTCCTGCTTCGAGCAAGGGGGTTGGACTAGATGACCTTCTGGGGTCCCTTCCAACCCTGATATTCTATGATTCTATGATATTTGGGGCTTTGTCTTCTATAAGCGCCTATCACCACCCACCCCCATCCTGATTTTTTCATACTTGCTATCTGGTCACCCTAACTCCAGCTCTACCACCCCGTCTGCCAGCTCATTGAATGTGCTGCCTGCAGTCCCTGTCTGGAGTTCCTCCTCTTCAGTTCCATCCTAGTCCCTCTTCACTCTGACTTCTGCCCCTGGTGCTCCACTGAAAGCATTTTCACCAGTGTCAGAACCAGGACTCCATCCTCCTCCTTGACCTGACCATTGCCTTTTGACACCATTGATCATGCTCCTCTTCTTCAAATCTTGTCCTTCCTTGGCTTCTGTGACTCTGTCTTCCCATGGTTGTTCTCCTACCGCTATAATCCCTCTTTCAGCATGTCCTTTGGAGGATCTTTCTCCATCCCATCTCCAACTTTCTGTGGAGGTTCCACAAGGCTCTGTCCTTGGTCCCCTTCTCTTCTCCCTCACTGTATCTATGGGTAATCTAACTGACACACACAAATTCAACTACCCTCTCTATGTTGATGACTCACAGATCTACTGCTCTGCTGTCTCCTGTCCAAACTAAAATGTCATCTCGTCTCTGACATCTCCTCACTCCTCAAGCTCAGCATGGCTAGAACAGAGCTTTTAATGTTCTCACCCTGCTACTTCCTTTCTCAATCACTGTGGACCTCACCACTGTTCTGCCTGCGCCTCAGACCTGTAACCTGGATGTCCTCTTCAACTTGGACCTCTCTCTAGGTCCTCCCATGCAGGCTGTCTAAATCTTGACGATTCTTTCTGCAAAAATCTCTAAGATATAACCTTTCTTATCCGTCCTAGCAGGTAATATTCTTATCCAAGCTCTCATCCTCTCTCATCTCGATTATGGCAACAGTCTTCTCTCCGGTCTTCACAAATGCAATCTTGCCCCACTCATGTTCATTCAGAATGCAGCTGCACAGATAATTTCCCTAGCCTTTCACTCTGACTGTGTGTCATAAATGTAAAGGGAAGGGTAAACCCCTTTAAAATCCCTCCTGGCCAGAGGAAAAATCCTCTCACCTGTAAAGGGTTAAGAAGCAAAAGGTAACCTTGCTGGCACCTGACCAAAATGACCAATGAGGAGACAAGATACTTTCGAAAGCTGGGAGGAGGGAGAGAAACAAAGGGTCTGTGTGTCTGTCTATATTCTGTCTTTGCCGGGGATAGACCAGGAATGGAGTCTTAGAACTTTTAGTAAGTAATCTAGCGAGGTATGCGTTAGATTATGATTTCTTTAAATGGCTGAGAAAAGAACTGTGCTGAATAGAATGACTATTTCTGTCTGTGTGTCTTTTTTGTAACTTAAGGTTTTGCCTAGAGGGATTCTCTATGTTTTGAATCTAATTACCCTGTAAGGTATCTACCATCCTGATTTTACAGGGGTGATTCCTTTACTTCTATTTCTATTAAAAGTCTTCTTGTAAGAAAACTGAATGCTTTTTCATTGTTCTCAGATCCAAGGGTTTGGGTCTGTGGTCACCTATGCAAATTGGTGAGGCTTTTTACCAAACCTTTCCCAGGAAGTGGGGTGCAAGGGTTGGGAGGATTTTGGGGGGAAAGACGTGTCCAAACTATGTTTCCCAGTAAACCCAGTTAGAGTTTGGTGATGGCAGTGGTTATTCCAAGGACAAAGGATAAAATTAATTTGTACCTTGGGGAAGTTTTAACGTAAGCTGGTAAAAGTAAGCTTAGGAGGTTTTCATGCAGGTCCCCACATCTGTACCCTAGAGTTCAGAGTGGGGGAGGAACCTTGACACTGTGCCACACCTCCCCTTGTATCTCTCCACTGGCTCCCCTATAAGCTACATGTCTTCACTTTTGAAGTCGTTCATAGCCTATCCACATGGGAAGGGGTTGACTCACTGCTAGCACCTCCTTTTAGCCAGGTGCTGCATAGCAGCTCTCTCCCCCTCAGATTCCCCCTCCCAAGAGTTGTTCCAGCACTGCGGTGGTCTGCTTCTTCCTGTGACTTGGCCCTCCAGCCAGGTCACTTTAAAGTCTCCTTCCAGGATAGTCAACAAACAAAACCAAGGGGAATTAACACACATCACTCATCCCAAAGTTGGGTTAAGGCTTTCTTCTCTCAGACAGCACTCAGGCTAAGGCCCTGAATTGAGCTCACAGGTAAGAGAGGAATGGTCCCTGTCAAGGTGAGTCAGCATCTGCCTCTTCACTTCACTCAGGGACGGTCCATGAGATAGCAGTCATCTGGGAGCTCCTGTCTTCATTCAGCAGTTTCTCCAGAAGCTGAGGGCTGAATGTGTTCTCTCCTCCATCTGCCATCAACAACTTCTTCTGTTTTATGGTGAAGCAGACTCATCTACTGAGTCTGTATCCGCCACCTACTATATTCTTTCCTTCATGCCACTACGCTTTCGTACCCTGCTTTATCTTCTTAAGAAAATGTAACCCCATTTTCCCTGATACTCTCACTAAATCCCTCAAAGTATATTCTGTCACCTTTAAAGTGTCTACACTCTTCATAAAGAACCCTTCTTTCCTGGGAACACTCCCTGTATTCCCATAGCAGGTGATCAACTGTTTCTTTAACCAAGTGTGTTACAGAATCCGTCTTTGTGCCTATTCAATAAATATAAATTATTATTCAAAACGCAGTAGCTAGTTAACATTTTAAATACGAGCACTTTATTTCACAACCTTGGAGTACCACCTTATCCTCTATTTTGGGGCATAATTCTTAAAATCTTCTTCCTCTTTTCTCCTTGGTCCACATTTTTTGCCATTCTTTTTTAAACTAAATTTTTAATTCCTGCTAACTCAAAGGAATTTTTATATCAATTTCTTCATTTTTTCAAAGCATTTTTTATTTCCTTATCTGCTATTTCTTTGTCAGGTGTCCCAGCATGGGCTGGAATCCATGCTAGTACTATGTTCATGCCTGAGCATGCTAATTTTGTTGTCAAAAACAATATATCGATTAGATCTCTCCTGCTTTCTGAGGTACCCCTTTTTAATTGCCAATAAACTTGATGATAAATCCAGAAAGATAATAGCTGGGTAAATCAGTTTAGTGCTAATATTATTCCCACCAGCTCAGCTGTCATAATGGCTAAACAATTAAATATTATTTTAGATTTCTTAAAACTCAGGGATGCAAACAGCTATTTCTATGTTACCTGATTTTTCATCTTTAGAGCTGTCAGTATATAGTTGGTAATGGTGACCATATTTACCATATATAAACTCAAACTTTATCCATCCTATAGGATGACTTTCTTTCCCTCTATTTTATTATATAATTCTAAATCCACACCTGGAGAGATGATTTTCCAGGTATAATTTAATGTCTTCTAGTATTTCCTTTTCACTTAACACTTTTACCCACGTTTTAACCCTTATAGCATGACTGAGTTTGTGTCAGGCTATATTCCATCTGTGTAATTCCCAACAATCCTCATATTTGTCCAGTAAGCTCATCTGCATTATTTCACTCAACTTTAGCCCAAAATGTCAGCTCTAACATTTTCATTCTTAAATTAATAGCTACCTGCATTACATACAGAGGTGCTGTAAGAAATGCATCACACACAATTCTTAGCACTTGAGCCTAATTGAATCTAATTTTTTTTATGTTCCAATCTGAACATAGAACTAAAGGCTTGACACCAGGTCAATCTATGACTTATCTTCTTAATGCTCTGTATAGCATTCTCAGCACTGTCCTATCTGTTCCCCAGTTAATCACCAGATCATTCTTTTGCAGATTATTTCTGCCTTTACATTTGTTTTTAATAGTTTCTATATGGGTCTTCCAAGTTAGTTTATTATCAAACACTAAACCCAACAATTTAAAACTGTTAATTACATGTACCTGCTCTCCATAAAGATGAAAATTACACTCTTTACTACTATCAACTGAGCTGGTTTCTCCCTCTTAAAATCCTCCCTCAATCCTGACAGGTGCGATAGGGCAGAGCCACCTGAGCCCACATTAGGTCATTAACACCCCATAGTCCAGTATGCTGTTTGTATAAGCCATCACACCCCACCTACCTATCATCTCTCATTCATTAATGAGGTGTCAACTCCTGCCTCTGATTGGGCCATACTTCCAGCTTCCATCAACCACTTATTAAATTTTCAAAAAAGTACCTTTGTGTTTTCTCCTTCACTGCCTTGAACTTGGGAGTAGCTCTCTATAAACATCAGAAAAGTGACCCCATTATTCTTCAAAACCCTCCTCAGAGCTCTTGCGATGCCTACAAAAAACTTTTGACAAGGACTACACTGATGGTGTGTTGAGACCATTGCCTGTCTTGCTGACTCAGCATTGTTGCCCTGTATTCCCCTGCTGGTCTGTCTGGTGTCTTTTGTCTTATACTTAGACTGTAAGCTCCTTGGGGTAAAGACCATTGTTTTGTTCTGTGTTTGTACAGTGCTTAGTGAAGTCCTGGCCCCAGTGATAGCTCCTAGGTGCTATGGTAATAACGCCTCTGTGTCAGGGTACGTAAACCCATGCACTAGCATAGAAGGGTTTAAGGAGTGCTTTTGGGCTGCAGTAGCTGTGCCCTTACCACACCTGCAAATCATGCCAGGACTGGAGGTGTTATAAGGAGGGAACTCCACTTAAATAGAGCAACTCTGGTAAGGGGATGGAGTGAGCTCCCTAGCTCTGAAGAAGGGACTGATAACCTGAGAGCTCCTGCCCTCACAGAAGAAGGGTACAGAATCCCTGAGGGGACGGGGAAGGACCCAGACTTGCAATGGTCTCTGAAGTGGGCAGTGATACTCCCAGGGCCCCTCTGAAGTAAGAGAGGCCTATATCCTGGAGGGAGCTGCTGCTTGCAGATTTTTCTTTCTCTTTCTTTTGTTTTAGCCCAGTTTGCTGACTGTGGGCTGTTTTTTGTGGTTTCACTGTGGACCCTAAGTGGGGATGAGACAGTCAAGAGGCCTCGGCTGGAGGGCTGAGCACCAGCCTGCTGAACAGGTGCCCTGCAGCACCTTCTAGGGTCAGGGGATACTTGGACTCTCATGTGTGTGCTTCCCATGAACCCTAAAGGGGGTGTTCTACCACCCACAGATTTGGGACAAACCGCTCTTTCCTCTTACACTGGGGTCTCTTGAATAGCTTACCAGAGTATTGATGTAATTATGCTACAGGCCTGTGTTAGGCCTGGTCTACACTAGAAAATTGTCAGCTTAACTACATCGCTCAGGGAGATGAAAAAATCCTCTGAGTGGTGTAATTAAGCTGACCTATTCCTCAGTGTAGATGGAAGAATTCTATTTCCTCTCTGGGAGCTAGATTAACTACAGGAGAACCCCTCCTGTTGGCATAGTGTTTACATTTCAAATGTAGGCCCCAGCAGCCTGTATTTTACTGCTTCATACACCTGCCATATATAGTCAGCAGGCAGAACTATGTAGCGGAGTATATAGAGAGTCAATGCACTCAGCAGCGGGGTGTCTGCTAAACAAGCCTGCAGCTAAAATTGGTTTCCATAGCAGAAGAGTTCAGCATAGCTCTGTTCTTGGCAATGCTTATTTTCCCTCATCTGCTAATAACTCCTGCAAATCCTTCAGTCCAAGTGGGTGTCTTTTGTGTACTAAATGCTGCCATTATTTATAAAGCACTCTGCGTCTGAATGTGCTTAAAGTCAGTCCTGCAGGACAGTTTCAATCAACTTCTGTTCAATTTATTCCACCTAAATGACTCAGAAATGTAAATAAAATTAAATTAATGGTACTGTATTTGTCTCCCGTTACAAATGTCATAGGCTTGAAGTACTGCTGACTGTACAATCAGAGGAGGACTACACTGAGGAAATCAGCCTCTAGGAAATCGCACAAATTCTGGTATCTGGCCTGAAAGGGTCATAATAGCCACATTTAATCCAGATTTTTTTTAAAAAAATCTTGCGTATAAACTAGTGGTGGGGGGAAAAAAGACGAGCCCAATCTCACTCAGCACAAGTCTCTTCTCAGTAACCTGTATATTGGGTTAGACAAGCATGCAAGTTGTGCTGAATCTTCAGGGTAACTTTATTCTTCACTAATGTACTGTTCTTGACCATGCACCTAATTATTAAATAGTAATCTTCTATTTGACACCTTTCATCCCAAAGCACTTCACAAAGGAGGGCCAAATCCTGAGGTCCCAATTTAGGGAAACTTCTATCAATGTAAAGGGGAGTGTAATACAGGGGCCTGCTCCTGTCAGAGCTAGGAGTCCTGGGGCCAGCCTTCCCTAGTTCTACATCAGCTGGAAAGGGGTCAGGTGTTGGGGTTTTTTTGATAAAGGGCAGAGAGAGCTCAGGGGAGAGCAGCTGCAGGGCTGAGAGGGGCTCCTCCAGTAGAACCTGAATCAGGGGGATTGAAGGATATCATGCTGTCATTTCAGCAGAGAGAAGCAAGTGGGAAAGACTGGCTGCTCTAGCCCAGAGTCGGCAGAGGAACTGCTCTTGTTTGATGTTTTACACTTGAAGAAAACTGCCTGGAATGACACTTGGCCGTAGCAATGATGACCCTGGGAAGGTCAGGAGAGCCAACCTGAATGAGGGGAAAATGAGGCAGTGGTTAGCTGAAGCCAGAGCAGGTAAGTCTGTACAGCTACCTACTTTGTAAAAATCTCTGGATTTTGTCCTACCCTGTATGAATATAGATAGGTCATTGTATCTTATGCATTACGTTTCTTCATCTACCCCTGAACCTCAACCCCAGCCAGGATAGCTACCAATGAAATATCTGGAGCACAGCTAGAGGACCATTCCTTAAGGACACTCGGGAAACCCCAGTTTTTATATAAGAAGGGCTATAGGATCTATTCTATCTAGGCAATCCACACATTTTAAAGGTCTTCCCCAAAAGGCTCACAGACAGATACATTGAACTCAGTTTAGCTACCTGGGAATAATGGTCTGAGTTGGCCCTGCTGGGTTCAAACTTCTGGCTGCAAGGCATCCAGGTATTTTGAATCCAGCCATCTATTCTAGCATGAGTTAGTTGGTTTCAGGCTACCAGCTCAATGAACAGTTAGACTTTCCAGTGTCTCATGTACACCTGTCGCCAGATGAGTGAGTGGCAGATTAAACAAAAAAAACCCTCCTTCTCTGAGAGGACTCAGTAGCTTTAGAAAACATCAAAACAAAGGCCCTGTACTCTGACTCCAACACCCGTCTCCATCTCTCAGGGCTGCCTTGTCCAACCCAAACCTATCTGTAATGCCAGCAGACCCTGGTCATCGGCAGGCTGGATCGAACCTGAGACCTCTGGAGCTTAGTACATGAGCCTCTACTGCATGAGCTAAAAGCCATAAGGCTGTTAGCTAAGGCTGTAGAGCAGACTCATTAATTTCTCTCTCTAGGCGGTCTTGGTGCCACTAGATGGAACAGAACACTACACCCAGGAGGTGTGTGGGTTACATATGCAACAAATAACCTTCAGTGCAGGGCTAGAAGTGGGGCTGTGCACACCGACCTCTCAGGAGCTGACTGCCATATTGCCCCCTCCCCTCCCTGCTTGTTGGTGCCACTGGCCAACCACAGCCAGTGGTGCCAAAACTCAGAACGGTTGCCCAAGTGTACTCCAGAACCTTAACTCTGTCAGGGGGAGCTAGAGCATGTACCATCACCACTCAGTGGGGAAAGTTGCAGGAGTGAGTAAGGAGCTGCCACTGCCAGGGCCCTCTGCTAAGTGGAGGTGG
The DNA here is from genome assembly GCF_965140285.1 of Lepidochelys kempii. Classification (NCBI taxonomy): domain Eukaryota; kingdom Metazoa; phylum Chordata; order Testudines; family Cheloniidae; genus Lepidochelys; species Lepidochelys kempii. Next base: position 150,776,800 of record NC_136382.1, on the reverse strand, counting down.
GGGATAGAGAGGCAGAAGGGAGCTCAGCTTCTCATGCTGGTGCTCCTTGGCCCAGCACTCCCCTTCCCCTCAACTCATACTTTGCCTCCAGGTGTGGGAAGGGGCATCTAAGACACCCACACCATAGCCTATGTTCCGCCTCTTGGCTCTCTCCTCAATCTCCCCCATGGGCTCACGCACTCTCTCTTTTTAAACCCAGAAGTAGGGGAACTGGGATGGAGGGAGATGGGCAAGGTGGGGGGCAGTGCTGGTGTGAGTCCTCTTGCTTATTTTTTTACAATTTGCACCCGGCTGCAGGTTAGAGCCTGATTCCCAGGCTGACCTGCCCCAATATATTTCCAGAGCTTCCTAAATGAATGGAGAGAGGTTCTGGCTGGCAGCCTTCTTCTCTTGGAGATGACCCCCCTCCCTATAAGCCCATCTGCCACTAATGCAGGCCAGCTGCTTTATTATAGTGAGTCAGGCTCCCACAGGGATTCAGGTGTTCTCCCTCAACTTCCCTGAGCTATGCAAGGACTTCATTGGGTCTAGCTTCTCCTGGCATCACCCTATCCGAGGCTAGCTGGTGCCATCTCTCTTTATAAAGGAAACTGGGACAGTGGTGTATCAAGGTCATGAGGCCACTTAAGGGTCTATATCACCCATCACAGGGAGGTATCATTATCCCCATGTTAGTTTTCCACTGACTTGAAGGTCATGCAGCAAGTTAGTGGTAGGACTGGTGTCATACTTGTGCTCTACCCACTAAACAATGCTCCCTCCCACTGATGCCAAATAGCTCATCTTTGCAGTTAACTTATTTCCACTGATTCAAACTGAATTGCTTCAGAAATAATTTAAAGTTATTTGCTGCTCTGAAATGTGAAACTGCTGTGTGTGAAATGGCTCTCTGCTGGTACCATCTACCAGGATCCTCCTAAAATGATATGCATCTTCCACTGAGCTCTGATGGCAGCTAAGAACTGAAACTAAATGAGAGCTCATGCATGCGGAGAGAAAATAAACACTATATTTCTGCCCCAAGAATGAAGTGACACCTTTTGGCATTCTCTTCTGCTCTCTCTCTGCAGTTCTATGCAACATATCTAATTACTTTGTTTCATATGAAACTTAAATCAGACAGAAGGTGCCAGCAGAGACAATGGGTAACTGTTGATAGAGGGAGAGGGCACCTGACCACCCCTCGTGTCACCTTTGCTCCCCACTCATCAGTCCTTTACATACTCCCCTCCTCATTGCATCCTCCCCCAGCTCTCCTTCTCACCGTCTCCTTCCTGCTTTGCCCCTCTCAGACCCACTGCTCCTCCATAAATCTCTAGCAGGGTGCATCCCGCTCCCAGCAGTGTACAGAGACCCAGCCCCTGGTGGGAGTACTCAGCACCAGGACTCCCAGGGGCATGAGCAGGCCCCCCCCCCGCCATGGAGGCCTACAGCCCCACACACCCCCTGCAGGGGGCGGCTACGTAGGGCACCAAAATGGCTAGGGACGACCCTGGTGCTGAGTACTCCCACCAGGGGCTGGTTCTCTGCACAGTAGAGAACCCCACTGCGTGAGCCGCCGGAGTGGAGCAGGTTGGGGCCAGGTCGCTCCACTTCCTGCCACTTGGTGAGTGCAGGGCAGGCCCGACCCCGCACTCACGGGGCTGCGGGGAGTGGAGTGACCCGGCCCCAGCCTGCTCTGCCCCTCTGGCTCCCAGCCTTGGGGTTTGGAGGGAACCGCCCCACTGGCGGCGCGGCTGGGAGCCAGCGGAGCGGGCTGGGGCCGGGTTGCTTCACGTTCTGCCGCCTGGTGAGTGCACGGCCCCAACCCCTGCAGCAGTCCTCAGGGGAAGGAGTGGAGAGGGGGCGGGGCCCATGGGGAAGAGGCGAAAGTAGGGGCTGGAGCAGCACGCAGTTGTATATGGCATCCGGAAATTTGGTGCCCCACGTAGCTGCGTACTTTGCACCCTGTCTGGAAAGCTCCTTCCTCCCTTGCTACCTGTGGCCAGGCCAGTGCCCTGGGAAAGCCCAAGACCCTCCTGCATGGGATGCTGCTGGTGGAGGTGAGCCCCGCACAGTGCTGATACGGGGGAGCCTCTCTGGTCTCCGCCCCTCTGATGAGCGCTGGAGTGGAGCTGGGGGAAGCTCCAAACGTGCAGGCTCTTCAGCATTCCCCTGAGGCAGGGGCTTAGAGCCCTCTTCCTCCCCCACCAGCCCTGCTGTCCTGCTCCCCCGGGGCCTTGCCCCAGCGAGCACAGGGCTGCTCCATCCCTCAGACTTTGTGCTCGAGGCAGCAGCCATTTGCTGGGCTGCTCCTTCTGCTGGGGGCGCCCTCCTTTGCTCAGACACCTCTGGCCTTGCTCCACTGCTGCTGAAGCCCCTGCAGAGCCCAGCACTCATGGTTGGTTTGAGGAAGCCAGAGATGGGATCTACTGGTTCCCATCTTTCCCCACCCAGCTCCCCGCTGCTTGGCACCAGCAACAGCCCTGTCCTGCCTGCTGCCACTGCCTGCTCAAATGGCCCTGTCTGGTCTCAGTGTGCTGCGCAGCTGGATGGTCCCTCAACAGAGAGCCCTGGGACCCAGCTGCTTCTGCTGATCCCCCTGGACTGCGATGGCTGTGCCCCGCAAGCCCCTCACTGCTGGTGGATGCCTGGTTGGAAATGGAAGGCAGAAATCGGGGGGGGGGGGGGGGGATGTGACCCAACGTGCCTCCCCCACCACGTGTCACCTCTGGTGTCGAGGAAATCTAGTTTTCCCCTCAATGTGTGATTGATTGTAGGAAGTTTCTTACATCACAGGTAACAGAACAGTAGGTTTATATTACTCACACTACTGGCTAAACTTACATCTGGTTGTAAATCCCTTGAAGTCAGTTAGATTACACCAGATATTAATTTGGCCCTGTAGTAAAGTCCTCAGACGGCCAGGTTGCCTACTGGTTAGCACACCTGTTTCCAGTCCCTTGCCTCTCAGCAGGAAGAGCCTTAAGTCCAGTTCATAGCCCTTGTATGTGGCTTATTGTTACCACAGGGTTTTCGTCATCCTTACCTTCTCCTTACCAGAGAGCAAGGTGGGGTGGAAATGAGGCTTATGCCCCTCCTGCAACAAGGGCAGTTGGTATGGAAGCCCAGGCCCTCCCATGGCACTGGATTCAGACCCAGGGCCCTATGACAGATCACAATGTCAAGTGCTTTGGAGTGCCACAGAGCTGCCTGCCTTGGTCACTTCCTACCATCCATTTCCCCCAAAGTCTCCAAATCCCATATAAGATAGCAAAAGAAAAGACAATTAAATCTTCAACCCCAGCTGGGTTCAGCAGGTAGTCTTCTTCCTCCCAAAAAGAAAAGGAGGACTTGTGGCACCCTAGAGACTAACCCATTTATTTGAGCATAAGCTTTCGTGAGCTACAGCTCACTCCTGTAGCTCATGAAAGCTTATGCTCAAATAAATGGGTTAGTCTCTAGGGTGCCGCTAGTACTCCTTTTCTTTTTGCGAATACAGACTAAGATGGCTGCTACTCTGAAACCATTCTTCCTCACAGTGAGGGTTCTTGGTACCCAGCTCAAGTTTGCACACCCCATCACAGGCCCTTGGGAGTCTATGTTCTCTCCCACTGAGGTGCAGGAATTGACGAGTAACTCCAATTCTATTACTCTTAGTAGGAGTTACATAATTAATTCTGTTGACTAATATTCTCACTGCTATTGCCACCACAGCTATTGGCTGAAATGGAAGCAGCAGAGAGCCAGCTGCCATGAAGGGAACATTTTCCTCTACATGGTAGATATGTACAGCGTAAATTGAGAATGGTGAAAAGGTCGAACTTTGATTCGCTCACCCACTGCTGGGTCATTTCTCAGAGCAGTTTTCTGAGTACGATATTTCTGATTTCATTTGCTTGGGTTAACCATTTATCTAGTGCTTGGAGTTTTGCCCCAACAATTGTGAGTTATATGGTCACCCCAGAACAGCAATGTTAGCCTGGATAAATTTCATTCTGCAAAATTATGTCCGTCCTACTTAAAATTCTGTAACAATTTCAACTGGATATGTGTCCTTCCATTCCTCTACTAAATGGCTGGTTAGTAGTGCTGTGCACTGATAGAGAGCTACCATATTTCACCACAAAGGTGGGGTGGTGGTGAAACGATTTTTGTGCATGGGGTGCTGTTTGTAAATTGCTTTGTGATCCTTCCAGTGGCAATTCTGCTGTTGAGAGAGCTGGGGCACTGCCCAACTCAGAAACATGGGGAAATAGTATTGGAATGAAATGAATGGACTTTTATTCCAGTGTTCGGCACCTCTCACAGCGAGTAAAATGCCTTTTCCACTTGATTGAAGGATCTTTGCTTCGGCAGCTGTTCCCAGGCCCCTAATTGAGTTGTGCACATGCATACATTCCAGTAGAGGGCTCCAAAGCAGCAGCAGCAGCTACAGAGAGCACTAAGGGTTGCTTTCAAAACCAAAAGTGCCCTTAGTTAATGAGCACATGTGCCGCCAAGGTGAGGTACAGTGTTCCTCCACCAAAAATTCTGGATTAGAGCCCCCACTGGCTCCTTTGGAATAAAAGGTGGTATGGAAATGTAAGATATAATTGGCTAACTCAATATGGGTCAGTCCAGTGAGGGGAAGGAGGTTAAGTTTCATTTAGAATGATAACGAGGAGAGCATTTTTTTTGTTTAACCGTCACAGTTAAAATCATACTTGCTCTGTAGCTCTGCTGCTTGTCTGGGGAGGAGAGGAATAATCTGGATTCTAATAATCTTTAATTTTCTTTTTCTAGAGGAAATTAACACAATTTGTGACACCAACATAAATCTGTAGTAATTCCATCGAATCTGTGGGAACCATTGCACCAGGATAAATCTACAGTAATTCCACTGAATTCAGTGTAGTTACTCCACGTTTACAGTAGTATAAAGGAAATAAGAATCTGACCTAATTGTCTTTCCCTGACTGCTAGGGCAAAATTTCTGTCTGTGTACGTCTAGATAGCTGTACCACTAAACTAGTTAGAGAGATATTAACCTACTACTACCCTGCTGGGCTACTTATGGGAGTGAAAAGAAAAGGAGTACTTGTGGCACCTTAGAGACTAACAAATTTATTTGAGCATAAGCTTTCGTGAGCTACAACTCACTTCATCGGATGTATGCAGTGGAAAGTACAGTGGGGAGATTTTATATACGCAGAGAACATAAAACAATGGGTGTTACCATACACACTGTAACGAGAGTGATCAGGTAAGGTGAGCTATTACCAACAGGAGAGAAAAAAACCCTTTTGTAGTGATAATCAAGGTGGGCCATTTCCAGCAGTTGACAAGAACGTGTGAGGAACAGTAGGGTTATTGTAGTTGTAAGAACTCTTGATAGAGATCTTGTAGCTGTTTGTCTCTGTCTGAGGGGTTGGAGCAAATGGGGTTGTATCGTAGAGCTTGGCTGTAGACAGTGGATCGTGTGGTGTGGTCTGGATGAAAGCTGGAGGCATGTAGGTAAGTATAGCGGTCAGTAGGTTTCCGGTATAGGGTGGTGTTTATGTGACCATCGCTTATTAGCACTGTAGTGTCCAGGAAGTGGATCTCTTGTGTGGACTGGTCCAGGCTGAGGTTGATGGTGCGATGGAAATTGTTGAAATCATGGTGGAATTCCTCAAGGGCTTCTTTTCCATGGGTCCAGATGATGAAGATGTCATCAATGTAGTGCAAGTAAGGGCATTGGGGACCAAGAGCTGAGAAAGCGCTGTTCTAAGTCAGCCATAAAAATGTTGGCATAATGTGGGGCCATTTGGGTACCCATAGCAGTGCCGCTGATTTGAAGGTATACATTGTCCCCAAATGTGAAATAGTTATGGGTGAGGACAAAGTCACAAAGTTCATCCACCAGGTTTGCCGTGACATTATCAGGGATACTGTTCCTGACCGCTTGTAGTCCATCTTTGTGTAGAATGTTGGTGTAGAGGGCTTCTACATCCATAGTGGCTAGGATGCCTCCAGCTTTCATCCAGACCACACCGAACGATCCATTGTCTACAGCCAAGCTCTACGATACGACCGCATTTGCTCCAACCCCTCAGACAGAGACAAACACCTACAAGATCTTTATCAAGCATTCTTACAACTACAATACCCACCTGCTGAAGTGAAGAAACAGGTTGACAGAGCCAGAAGAGTACCCAGAAGTCACCTACTACAGGACAGGCCCAACAAAGAAAATAGCAGAACACCACTATCCATCACCTTCAGCCCCCAACTAAAACCTCTCCAATGCATCATCAAGGATCTACAACCTATCCTGAAGGACGACCCATCACTCTCACAGATCTTGGGAGACAGGCCAGTCCTTGCTTACAAACAGCCCCCCAACCTGAAGCAGATACTCACCAGCAACCACACAACAAAAACACTAACCCAGGAACCTATCCTTGCAACAAAGCCCGTTGCCAACTGTGTCCACATATCTATTCAGGGGATGCCATCATAGGGCCTAATCACATCAGCCACACTATCAGAGGCTCGTTCACCTGCATATCTACCAATGTGATATATGCCATCATGTGCCAGCCATGCCCCTCTGCCATGTACATTGGCCAAACCAGACAGTCTCTGTGTAAAAGAATAAATGGACACAAATCAGATGTCAAGAATTACAACTTTCAAAAACCAGTCGAGAACACTTCAATCTCTCTGGTCACTCGACTACAGACCTAAAAGTCGCAATTCTTCAACAAAAAAAACTTCAGAAACAAACTCCAACAAGAGACTGCTGAATTGGAATTAATTTGCAAACTGGACACCATTACATTAGCCTTGAATAAAGACTGGGAGTGGATGTGTCATTACAAAGTAAAACTATTTCCCCATGTTTATTTTCCCTCCCTACTGTTCCTCACATGTTCTTGTCAACTGCTGGAAATGGCCCACCTTGATTATCACTGCAAAAGGGTTCTTTTTCTCTCCTGCTGGTAATAGCTCACCTTACCTGATCACTCTTCTTACAGTGTGTATGGTAACGCCCATTGTTTCATGTTCTGTGTATATAAAATCTCCCCACTGTATTTTCCACTGCATGCATCCGATGAAGTGAGCTGTAGCTCACGAAAGCTTATGCGCAAATAAATGTATTTAGTCTCTGAGGTGCCACAAGTACTTCTGTTCTTTTTGCTGATACAGACTAACACGGCTGCTATTCTGAAACCTCTCATTACGGGAGTGAGTGTCAGTAAATTTCACTGCTCCAGCGTCCTGGTTTTAGGGGAATGTCAGTAAAAGATACTGCAGTAGAGGCCTAGTTTTGGAAGACATCATTCTCTCCCTGTCTTCTAGAAGGCTATTGCCTTTCTTGACCCAGATCTTCTGGATCCAGAAATGCAGTATACCTGACTTCAGCTTTGATCCACCCTCACTCCCAGCTATGTCGTCCCTCAGAGCAGTTTTCTCAGAACAGCAGGATGCACAGCAGATTGAGTGGATGTATCAGTGTGGGTTTCTTTCTGAGCCACAAGAATTTAATTTATTCTGTTACTTGCAACTGCTTTACTTTGTCTAGCTTGAAAAAATTTTGTAGCCACCTTTTCATGCATTTGCACCTTAATGGAGGTTTAGGGATGGAGACTGAGTAAAGTTTTAAAATAAACACATTGTGCTCTATTTAGCCTTAATGTACAGTTTCCTATTACTGAGAAGCAGAATAACCCTGTGGTCCTTTCTCAGTTATAATACATCTTACTCCAGTAGGAGTTTACCACAGGAAGTGTCAAAACGGAGGCAGGACCTTATAAAGTTTTGGTGTTATTTAATGGTTACTATATTTGTGAATAACCGGTAGGCAGCAACTGCACCTAGGAAAATGATGTCGTCATAGAGACACTTGCTTGAATCTCTCTACCCGATGAACCAACTCGTGCCATCTGGTGCTGCCCAATAATGTTACAGAATTCAGGAGCTAGAGTTTCCACTATTTGTTCCAAGGCATCTGCTTTCCCCCCGGTAACCTCCCCAGGGAACCACAGTGTTTTTTAGTGCATTATTGGGTATTTTCTGATTTTCACCAGAAAAATGTGGGAAAGGCAGAAGCCACCTATGTCCACAGTGAGACCTACCAGATCTAGATGTGGAGGTTGACGGGATCCAAAAGAACACTTGTCTGTCAGATACACTCGAAGATGAGACCTCTCCTTTTCAGGTCTCCAGCCTGCACTGTGCAGTTTGTCTAACTGCTCTAGGGCTTTGTTCCACAGGGGAGAGCAGTTTCACAGCCTGAGCACCTAGTTCCTGCAGGGAAGCCCCAGGGAGCCCTGTAATTCAAATACCAAAAAGTACAATCAGACCTAAAAAGAATGAAATAAGCTCTGGAAAACTTTGAAGGTGCCTGCGAATTCTTAATCACCGCCTCACCAGGTGACACATGCTGCCAGAGAGTCTCTCACTGCCACTCAGGCTCACTTCCCTTCCGTCTGATGCAGAAATCGACAGGAGATGTCACCTGTCCGCTAGCGCTTTGGATTGCTAACTAGCTGGGTCTGTGTATTTCATCCTGGAATAGCTGCTGCTGCTTTTTTTCCCCCTTGCTCAGAAGGTGGATGTCAAAAATGTCATCCTTTATGAAAGCTAGAAGGAAAGGACAATATCAGTGTGTGATGTGCAGGGCTGTGACAGGGAGAGGAGCCATAGATAAAGGTCCAGTATCGCTAATAATGCATGAGATAACACAATGAGAGAGCTTTGGGGGGGAAGGAAAAGGCAGCACTTATGGCATACTCAACACCTGGAATTGTTTCTTTGGGGGTTAATTACACCATTTAGGCCATTTCATCCTGATGTTGCACCTGCTTTGATATATTGGCTCATTTTTGGCTTTTAATGTTAAAGGGTGAAGTTCCCGTAGCTGTTTTTGTAGTGGGCCTGCCTCATAAACTGATACTAGGGTGGGTCAGACGGAGTCTCCCTCTGCCTTGGGTTTGAAGGGATGCTGATCTTAGCACCTCAGTAGTTTTTCAGGTTAAAGCATATTCTGGAGAATATTATTACTAACTGGACTCTACTTTTTAAAAAATCTGTGACATTTGTATATTTTAAAATCATATTTTGAGTCTTGACTTGGCAACGTCCTTGGGTCTCATCCTGAGCACCCTCGGCTCCCGTTGATTTCCATGGGAACTGGAGGTATTCAGCACCATTCAGGTAGTGCTCAGCACCATGCATCATTGGGTCACTAATACGTATTTTTGGGAAGGGGTATCTGTGAAGGAGAAATTCTCTATGATCCCTCCTACGAACACAGGCACCAACTTTCCTTGGTGCCGGTGGGTGCTCGTGCCTCTCCGCCCCCTCCCTGCCCCTATTGGACCCCTTCCCAAATCCCTGCCCTGGCCCCGTCTCTTCCCCGAATGCGCCGTGTTCCTCCTCCTCCTCCTCCCCCCTCTGTCCCTCCCAGCGCTTGCTGCGCGAACCAGCTGTTTTGCGGCGGAAGCGCTGGGAGGGCGGAGAAGCAGTACGCGGCAGAGGTGAACTGGGGCGGGGTGGGGAGCTACCGGTGGGTGTAGAGCACCCATCAATTTTTCCCTGTGGGTGCTCCAACTCCCTGCCAGCCCCCGAGTGAATGCAAAGGTGGTATAAAGTCACTTTTCTCTCCCCCTACCAAGCTCATCTTTACCTGTGAATTGGGGCCACTGTTTTTGCCTAGGTTCTGCATCAGGGGTGGGCAAACGTTTTGGCCTGAGGGCCACATCGGGGTGCAGAACTGTATGGAGGGCTGGGAAGGGAAGGCTGTGCCTCCGCAAACAGCCTGCCCCCACCCCCTATCTGCCCCCACCAACTTCCAACCCCCTGACTGCCCCCCTCAGAACCCCTGACCCATCCAACCCCCTCTGCTCCTTGTCCCCTGATTGCCCCCTCCTGGGACCCCCCCCACCCCAAGCTGCCCCCCTCAGGATCCCACCCCCATCCAAACCCCCCGCTCCCTGTCCCCTGACTGCCATGACCTATCCACACCCCCAACCCCCCCCCAGTTCTCCACCCCCTGACCGCCCTAGAACCTCCGCCCCATACAACTGCTCCCTGTCCCCTGATTGCCCCCTGTTCCTAACTGCTCCCTGTCCCCTGACTGCCCTCCGGGAACCCCTACCCAATCCCCTCACCACCACGCATGCGCACTGCCACCACCCCCTTAACATGCCGCTCGGAGGAGCAGGAGCTCGCAGCCCTGCGGCCCGCACGGCAAGGTTAGGCTGTGGGGGAGGGGGTACAGCGGGGGAGGGGCCAGAGGCTAGTCTCCCAGGCTAGGAGCTCAGGGGCCGGGCAGGACGGTCCCGCAGGCCGCATGAGTCAAAAATTCAAATTGTTGTGCTAAATTCTTTGTAACTGCACTAAGGTCATGGAATCATATGAGGGATGAACTGGGCCCATTTTTACTCCTATCATGTATTTTAATTACTATATTTATACAGTCTTTTCCTAGAAGCTGCAGCAGAGATGAACTCTCACAGGCAGCAGTAGCCTGAGGTGTAGGCTAAGTAAGCAGCCGTATAGGGTGCCAAGGGATTATTTCTGGGGTGGCACTGGGACTCATGCATGGTTCAGCAGAAAGGGGAGTGGAGTGGTGCATATGAAGCCAAACCCTCTGGTGGACTTTCTGGGTGCCCGAGTGTGGCCATGGGTCTTCGTGGAAGGGTTGAGGGTGGGAAGAAGTCTATCTTTGGTGTCCACTGAGGTGGGCTTTAGGTCACAAGATAATTGTCCCTTCAGTCTTATTCCCCTTCTGAGTGAGGATGAGCAACTCCGCCTCAAAATATTCTACAACAAAACACAAATGTAACTCAACACTGGGCCATTCCACTGTCTTCTGGAGGGTGAGGGGTGTCCCTGCCCTTTCCTTCGGGCTTGGTTCTAAACAGTCTCTGATTCAAGTATGGCTCGCTCCTTGGGGTCTAGCAATTCCTCCCCAGAGGCTGCTCCAGCTGGCAGGCCTTTCTCCTTACTTCTGCAGGTGAAGCTCCTTTCAGGCAGAGACGCAGAGCTCTGTCCTCCTTCCTGGCCAGTCAGCCCAAATCTCAGCTACATTCTCTCCTTTTATTCCTCCTCTGGGCTTGACATAGGCCACAGGGATAGCAGGTCAGAGCTAGCTGGGTGCAAAGGATCTCCTTAACTCTTTCTCTGCTGGTATGGGGCCTCTTTGACCCATCACACATAATCCCATCAACCTCATTTGGGGTACATCTCTCCCCTGCCAGCTCTCCCCTATCCCGAGAAAAAAAAATCACCATTCACATGTGCTCTTTCGGCCTTGTGTTGGACACAGAAGGAAAAGGGCTGCAGGGACAGGTATCATCTCATAATTTGGGGGTTGTGTCCTTCATGGCATGGAGCCAACATAGCAGGGCCTGGTTGGTGACTAAAGTGAAATAATTCCCAAGATAGTAATATCGGAGTGAGTCCATTGCCCACTTCACTGACAATGCCTCTTTTTCAACTGTTGAGTAGGTCTTCTCCCTTGGGAATAATTTTCTACTAACGTAGAGAATGGGGTATTCTTTGCCTTCCACCAACTGGGAAAAAATGGCCCCTAATCTCGCATTAGAGATGTCAGTCTGTAGCAGGAAGTTCCTGGTGAAGTCAGGGCTATACAAGACAGGTTTTTCGCAGAGATGGACCTTAAGAGTTTGAAAGGCCTCTTCACAAGCTTTGGTTGACTCCATCTTCTTTGGGCTGTTGTTTCTAAGGAGAACTGTAAGAGGGGCCACGGTGGTCCAAGTTGGGAGTAAAATGTTGGTAGTATCTGGGTAGTCCTAAAATATGGCATACCTGTTTCTTTGAGGTTGGCATGGGACGTGTCTGGAGGGCCTTCACCTTATCCACAAAGGCTCACATCTTGCCTTTCTTCAGGGTGTACCTGAGGTAAGTCATCTCGTTTTTGCCCGGATGGCATTTAGTGGGGTTTGCTGTCATTCTGGCCACCTTGAGGGATTTGAGTACAGCAGCTACAGCTGGTCTTCCTAGATTCAACAATAGATTATTACATCTTCTGGGTATGCGGCAGCATAGCTATTATGGGACTGGAGGACCTGATCCATCAGTCACTGGAACATGGCTGGGGTCCTATGTAATCCAAACGGCATAGTCTGGAACTGAAAAAGACCAAAAGGAGTGGCAAAAGCTATTTTCTCTCAGGACTTAGGTGTGAGGGGGATCTACCATAACCCTGTGGTCAGATCTCGGATGCTACTGTACTCTGCATCACCTAGCCAATCAAGTAATTAATCAATGCGTGGTATAGGGTATGGATCAAATTTCAATATGGGTTTGACCTTCCTGAAGTCCATGCAAAAACAAGTGATTCCATCAGGCTTAGGGACCAGCACTATTGGGCTCCTCCAGTCACTAAATGATTTCTTTTAATCCCAGCTCTAGGATTGCCTGAACTCTTGCTTCATGATTTCTCTCATCCTCTGGGGAATAAATGGTGAATTTTCTCTAACAGTGTCTGGATTCTGTCTACATCTGATGGGAAGTTGATCACTGTAGAGAAGGTTCACCGTCCCAGGCCAATGGGGGCTGCGAGAAGGACAGTCAGCACATCCCTCAGCCCACGCCACTTCCCGCAGCCCCCATTGGCCTGGGATGACAAACCATGGCCAGTGGAAGCTGCGATTGGCTGAACCTGTGGACGCATCAGGTAAACAAACCAGCCCAGCCCTCCAGGGGCTTACCCTGATGGGCCACATGCCAAAAGTTGCCGATCCTTGCTCTGGGGAATGCTGGACAGGTAATGGCCTGCTGCTACAGGGTCTCCCCGGGTAGGCCTTCACCACAAGCTAGGGTGGTCCAGGAAAACTGTCCTGACAAGGGCAGTCACGACCTAGGGTCAGAGCAGGGTCAAACTTGAGACTGACAGTAGCGGAGGACGCATGCCAAAGGTTGCTGATCCCTGCCCCAGAGGGTACTGGAGATGCCTGAACAGCTTGACTGCTCCCAGGGGGAGCTCCCTGTGCTTTGAACCCAAGTATTGCAGATCACAACAGAGAATCAAGCTCTGTGCAAGCAATCCACCCCGCTCCATAATGAAAATGTGGCACTGTGGGCCCAACTGGCACAGCACTCTGGACCTAGCCAGATGCTATGAGAGCAGGCAGCTACCGTGTACCTGACCTTCAGATAGTGTCAGCTTCATGGAACTGAAGGCGGAGCCAGGTTTGCTATCTAACATTGGTCTTTGTGTTCCCACTTCTGGCCATTGCTTTCCAGGTGTACACATCCGAGGGCCAGCGTTTGGCCTGTTTTCTCAAGATATCTTCAAATTGCCTTTATCTCCATTACTTTGATCAGGTTTGACTATGAACGAAAGGACCAAGTCAAGGGGATCAATAGTAACAGGAGCGCACTTTATCTTATGTTGCTGAGCCTTGTTCCAGGTGTTCTTCTTTCTGGCTTTTTTTTTAATTTTGTCTTGTCTTGTTTTCGTTATTGTTATATATTGCTGGGGCTGCAAAAATTCAATAGGAATTAAAGTTACATAGCAAGAAGCACAATGTTGCCTTTTGCTGGGTTTTCTTAGGTGGATGGAGCCTGGGCACCAGAGAAAGAGAGGCGATGAAAACCTCTGCTCTCCTTGGTCATTCCTTAATGTGTGAAATGCTAACCTGGCTTAGCAGAGTCTGTGGCTGTTCCTACACTAGCATTTTTCCTTGAAAGATTTCCACCGGCTCAGCTCCAGCTGCCACCATTTTCGTCACAGTGTCGCCTAACCTTGCTCAAAGCAGGTCTGAATGACATGGTAGTAAAACAGGTCACCACTGGTGCCTCATCTCCACTAGAGTTTCTGCAGTTGCTACCATTAGTAGTGCTACAGTGGTGGTAGCAAAGGTGGGAAACTTTTCTTGGAGGGAGGAGGGAAGGGGAGGCTAATGTAGCCTGGGCCAGTGAGGGCTCAAGGAGAATGTTTGCCCATATTGATACCACAGAGTTTGTAGTACTTCAAGCAGGGGTTTGGAGGAAGAGGCTCTGAGCTGTAGCTCATGAAAGCTTATGCTCAGATAAATTGCTTAGTCTCTAAGGTGCCATAAATACTCCTTTTCTTTTTTCAGTTCAAAGAGTTGTTCAAAGCTGGAGACTGGGTTGAGTGGTGGCAACAAGCTCTCTGCAGTTCTCCCAGCCAGGGGATGTTTGCAAGTTTTTTCAAGCTGCTTCTACTCACAAGTTACAATTACCATGTAACTGTCTTTCCCAGGGTTGGCCTAAGTTTTATACTATTAACCCTTAAAAATTTGATGTGCTTTTTAGTCGTCTTCATGAATGCACCTCCAGGTTCTACTTTCAGTAGCCTAACCTTCCGGCCTCAGCCTCAGAACAAGATGCTGGCCTCTACACCAGGAAAATGAATTGCTGCTGACTATGGATGGCAGTGAACCCGTGCTGAACATAGGTTGGCGTTGTCTATGCTTATAGCTAAACTTTGTTCTGCACTTATTCAGCTGCCAACGTAGCTAGCACCTGCTGTCAGCAATGGTTCAATTTCATAGTGACGACAAGGCTTAAAGGACCTTGTCTAGGGCTGTGGTACTCATCTATTGAGCCATCCTGTTATCAAGTGCTGTAACCCTGCATGGAAGTGAAGTGGAATTACTGCTGAGTCACTCCAGCAGTAGATTCAGTTCACACCAGCTAGGATGTAAGGGCTAGAGACAAGACTTTTAGGGAGGACCTTGGGAGCAGCCAAGCTTGGGCAGAAAGCTTAGGCTGAGGTTCATGTGTGGTTGCTTTTTATTTGAGTTGCCAGTAAAACCAAACCTCAGGAAGGAGGGTAGGTTTGACCTAATATTTTGTGTGTGTGTATTCCATTCAGAGCAGGGTGGGAGCCATTATTGCCTCTAACTTGCATCTTAAACCTCCCAGGGCTCCTCAAGAAGCTCCTGCCTCCTCCCCCTGCCACATGCCCAATCTTTTTGTATCTCCTCTAAGATGACCCTGGACTAACCACCCCCGCACATCTTTGACAACCCAATACCCCTACAGCTATCTGCCAAACCCAGCCACAGCCCCTCCAGAAAGGGCTCAGATCTCTGTAACCAGGTATCAGATTGAAGGACCCTATGGAGAGATGCAGCTTATGTGGGTCTCAAGTTCCAACATAGGGATGTGAAGGAAAAAAAAAAAAAAAAGAAGCAGACGAGAGAATTAGAGAGACCCTGAGAAAAAGCCCTTCATGTTGCAAGCACATTCCTGCCTTAGGGCTCTGTTATGTTATTGAACAATAAAGGCAAGCCCCTGGAAGGGAATGAATGTTTGGACAAGGACCTAGTGTGAGGTGAGTGGTGGGGAATGGTGTAGGGATTCTACCCATTGATACCATTCTTCTGTATTGCAAACCCTCCATCCCCTGCCAATTCACTCCTTCCAAGCAACGGGATTCACCCAGTTTCTAGTACCATCCACAAATGTAAATGTTAATGCCGCTGAGTAAGTTGCTGATCTGTTTCCTGGGAGACTAGGGGGGGTCCATCTTCCTCCATGACTCCTGGAAAACGCAAGTGGGCAGAGGGGAAACCACTAATTCATTTCCCAGGGGGAGGAGCTGAAAAGACTCCAGAGGGGGGGAGCTGTCAGGCTGATGCTTCCCAGTAGCTCCAAACGGAAGGTTGCAGAGATCCCCGCTTTGCAGTGGAGCACTTGGCATATACCCCCAACCACTGTTCCCTCTAAGCTGTGCGCGTGTGCACGTGCACACAGATCTTAAACCCCACGCACACGGTGAAACACCGCATGCACAACCATTTGCACTGAAGACATTTTTTGCGCACACGGCCTGTCAAAAATTAGAGGGAACATTGCCCCCAACCCATTTTCTATTGTGTGCTGTGAACCAGCATTGTTTTCATTAAAACAATATGACAAATGAGCCAATAGAGCAGGGAAAGGACTGTGTGCTGTTCAATGAGCTCTTTGTATTTCAGTCCTCACCTTCCCCTTATTGATCAAGTGCTCCTTGCTAATCAAATGATTAAAAATGAAACCACTAATTACAGGAAATGGAAAGTCATTTAGTTGCTAGTAATGTAAAAAATAAAATTGGATTTTTCACATCTTACCTGGTGTACAATGTCCTCTGGAGCACCAGCACGGCTTCGGGAGCACCTTGTCCTGTGTCTAGTGTGCCTCATTCACACCTGTGGAGTACTCTGGCCTGCATCTAGAGCACCTGGCCCCACAGTTGAA
The DNA here is from genome assembly GCF_965140285.1 of Lepidochelys kempii. Classification (NCBI taxonomy): domain Eukaryota; kingdom Metazoa; phylum Chordata; order Testudines; family Cheloniidae; genus Lepidochelys; species Lepidochelys kempii. The sequence continues at coordinate 150,760,612 of NC_136382.1, read as the reverse complement.
ACACCCTGCCTTGCATCTGGAGCAGTTCATTCCACGTGTGAAGCACTTCATCCTGCACACAGAGCACCTTGCCCTGTATTTGGAGCATTTCCCTAATTACATCTATAGAATCTGACCTGCTTTAGGGTATGGCTACACTTGCAGATGTAGAGCACTTTGAGTTAAACCAGCCTTCGGAGACCGCAGTAGGGAAAGCGCTGCAGTCTGTCCACACTGACAACTGCAAGCACACTGGCGTGGCCACATTTGTGGCACTTGTGGAAGCATTGGAAGCGGTGCATTATCGGCAGCTATCCCACAGAGCACCTCTTCCGATTCTGGCGCTGTGGGTAGGGGGTAGGGGTGGGGGTGGTGGCGGGACATTCTGGGTCCTGTCCCAATGCCCCGTGATGCATTGGTTCGCATCCCAGCAATCCCTGTGCTTCCATCCACAATTGGCGCTATCTTTCAACATTTTTTGTACTGTGTGCTCTGTCTTCCCTTTCAGTCTGTGGGAATGGAGCCCTAACTGCTGAGGAGTATGCTGATGAGTCTTGCCAGCACATCACATTTGGCAATCAAGTTACTCTTTAAGATCCAAAGTGACAGTGAGGACTCTGACGATGATATCGACTCGAGTAACGCATATGACATGAGTTTGCTTGTGGCATTCACGGACATGCTTAGCACCGTGGAATGCCACTTTTAGGAAACAAGCACTGAGTGGTGGGATCACATAGTCATGCAAGTCTGGGATGATGAGCAGTGGCTGCAGAACTTTCAGATGAGAAAAGCCACTTTCATGGGACTGTGTGATGAGCTCACCCCCACCCTGTGGTGCAAGGACACAAGATTGAGAGCTGCCCTGACGGTGGAGAAGCGGGTGGCTATTGCAATCTGGAAGCTGGCAACTCCAGACAGCTCCTGATCAGTCGCTAACCAGTTTGGAGTGGGAACATTGACCATTGAAATCATGTTGATGCAAGTTTGCAGGGCCATTAATCGCATCCTGCTCAGAAGAACTGTGACTCTGGGTAACGTGCATGACATTGTGGCTGGCTTTGCACAAATGGGTTTCCCTAACTGCGGAGGGGCGATAGATGGGACACATATTCCAATTCTGGCACCAGCCCCCGAAGCCTCTGAATATGTTAATTGGAAGGGGTATTTCTCTGTGGTTCTCCAGGTGCTTGTGGCTCTCCATGGACATTTCATTTACATTAATGCAGGCTGGCCTGGAAAGGTGCATGACACAAGCGTCTTTCGGAAGACTGGCCTGTTCAGGAAGCTGCAAGCCGGGACTTTTTTCCCGGACCAGAAGATCACTGTAGGGGAAGTCGAAATGCCCATTGTGATCCTTGGAGACCCCGCTTACCCTTAAATGCTGTGGCTCATGAAACCCTACACAGGGAGCCTTGACAGCAGCAAGGAGCGGTTCAACAACAGGCTGAGCTGGTGCAGGATGACTGTGGAGTGTGCTTTTGGCCACTTAAAGAGCTGCTGGTGCTCTCTGTATGGGAAGCTGGACCTGGCCGATAACAACATCCCCGCTGTTATAGCCGTGTGCTGTACCCTCCATAACATTTGTGAAGGGAAGGGTGAAAGATTCACTCAGGCATGGACCTCAGAGGTTCAACACCTGGAGGCTGAATTTGAACAGCCAGAGAGCAGGGCTATTAGAGGGGCCCAGCGCAGGGCTGCAAGGATTAGGGATGCCTTGAGGGAGCAATTTGAGGCTGAAAGCCACCGGTAATGTCTGATGCCCTGCACGGAAGTGAAGTGCAGTGGTTCCAATGTTAGTAGGAACCTGTGTTTGCTATGCTGACTTGCAGTGCCTGTTGCTTTCCTGGGCTAAGGTATCTTTTACTTTATGCAATAATAAAGAATGTTTTCAAAGCCAAAAAATGCATTTATTGAAAAGAAACACAACTGCTTGGGTGGGGTGGAGAACGGTACAATCACAGCTTTGCATATGTCCTGTTATCATGCTCAGCCTTCCTGTCTGGAGTGCTGTGCAATGAGTGCTGCACTTCAGGATGGCTACACTGCATGGTGATGGGGGTTGAATGCAGTGGGTGCGGGTTGTAGTTTTCAGGGCTGGGTGGTGAAGCTACAGGTGTTGTAGGCAGCTGGTGGTGATAAGAACCTGGATGTTGGGGAAAGTGGGTTGGAGGTGACATGGGGGCACAAGGGAAAGAGTTTTGGGACAAGGGCTGCAGGGGGGCATGGGTGCAGTAGTGCTCCGCTTGCATGGCTACGAGCGCCTGGATCAAGTTGGCTTGGCACTCCATGGCTTTGCTGCCAAAGCTCAGTGCTTTTGTGCCCATGCTCCTCATTCTCTTGGTGGATCCTCCTTTCACTCTCCCTCCACTCCTGCGCTTTTAGATTCTCGTTAAGGGACTTCATGCATCATAGCCTCTTTGCTTCTACGTGGCCTCTTCCTAATTCTTTGGAGTCTTTTGGCCGATGATAACATGGATGGCTGAGATCTCAAGGTTGCATCTGTAAAGGCAAAATGCAACACTTAACAGAGGCAGCATTGTTCACACCAGATAGAACAATGATTCCCCCGTACTTAAGGGCAAGCACAGTCTACACAATAGCATAAGAAAAAGGAGTACTTGTGGCACCTTAGAGACTAACAAAGGTGCCACAAGTATCATAGAATCATAGAATATCAGGGTTGGAAGGGACCTCAGGAGGTCATCTAGTCCAACCCCCTGCTCAAAAGCAGGACCAATCCCCAATTAAATCATCCCAGCCAGGGCTTTGTCAAGCCTGACCTTAAAAACTTCTAAGGAAGGAGATTCCACCACCTCCCTAGGTAATGCATTCCAGTGTTTCACCACCCTCCTAGTGAAAAAGTTTTTCCTAATATCCAACCTAAACCTCCCCCACTGCAACTTGAGACCATTACTCCTTGTCCTGTCCTCTTCTACCACTGAGAATAGTTTAGAACCATCCTCTCTGGAACCACCTCTCAGGTAGTTGAAAGCAGCTATCAAATCCCCCCTCATTCTTCTCTTCTGCAGACTAAACAATCCCAGTTCCCTCAGCCTCTCCTCATAAGTCATGTGTTCCAGACCCCTAATCATTTTAGTTGCCCTTCGCTGGACTCTTTCCAATTTATCCACATCCTTCTTGTAGTGTGGGGCCCAAAACTGGACACAGTACTCCAGATGAGGCCTCACCAATGTCGAATAGAGGGGGACGATCACGTCCCTCGATCTGCTCGCTATGCCTCTACTTATACATCCCAAAATGCCATTGGCCTTCTTGGCAACAAGGGCACACTGCTGACTCATATCCAGCTTCTCGTCCACTGTCACCCCTAGGTCCTTTTCCATAGAACTGCTGCCTAGCCATTTGGTCCCTAGTCTGTAGCTGTGCATTGGGTTCTTCCGTCCTAAGTGCAGGACCCTGCACTTATCCTTATTGAACCACATCAGATTTCTTTTGGCCCAATCCTCCAATTTGTCCAGGTCCCTCTGTATCCTATCCCTGCCCTCCAGCTTATCTACCACTCCTCCCAGTTTAGTATCATCCGCAAATTTGCTGAGTGCAATCCACACCATCCTCCAGATCATTTATGAAGATATTGAACAAAACCGGCCCCAGGACTGACCCCTGGGGCACTCCACTTGACACCGGCTGCCAGCTAGACATGGAGCCATTGATCACTACCCGTTGAGCCCGACAATCTAGCCAACTTTCTACCCACCTTATAGTGCATTCATCCAGCCTGTACTTCTTTAACTTGCTGACAAGAATGCTGTGGGAGACAGTGTCAAAAGCTTTGCTAAAGTCAAGAAACAATACATCCACTGCTTTCCCTTCATCCACAGAACCAGTTATCTCGTCATAGAAGGCAATTAGATTAGTCAGGCATGACTTGCCCTTGGTGAATCCATGCTGACTGTTCCTGATCACTTTCCTCTCCTCTAAGTGCTTCAGGATTGATTCCTTGAGGACCTGCTCCATGATTTTTCCGGGGACTGAAGTGAGGCTGACTGGCCTGTAGTTCCCAGGATCCTCCTTCTTCCCTTTTTTAAAGATTGGCACTACATTAGCCTTTTTCCAGTCATCCGGGACTTCCCCCGTTCGCCACGAGTTTTCAAAGATAATGGCCAATGGCTCTGCAATCACATCCGCCATACTCCTTTTCTTTTTGCAAATACAGGCTAACATGGCTGCTACTCTGAAATCTGACAATAGCATAACTTGCCCATCCCAAAGCGAGCACACATAACCCGAGGGAGCCCCAAAATGGTGAGTAAGCACGGGGTCAAGGGGCACTGATTGTTTCATGGCTGTACTGCCCTCTGGGTTTCTGTGCCTTGGGAAGAGCCAACAGCTGCAGGGGGGCGCTATGCTGAACACTCTCCCCACATTTTCCACAGGAGTTCGTCCTGGAAGATATCTCGCTGCTGAGGGTGACCTGGGAAGCAAGATAGGGTCTTCTACTACAATGCGGCTTCTGCCCTGGCCCATATGCAGCTTGCCTGTGTGCAGCAATGATCCCCCCGCCCCTCACGGCACAGTGGCACGGACACGTTAGCCAGAGTGGGACAAGGACCACAGTGGCTCTCCCAAGAAACCTGTGCAAGCGCATTGCCCAACTCCTGGATGAGACCTTTGAAGAGATCACTGAGGCCGATTACTGCGATGTGAGAGAGCACATAAACGCTCTATTCCACATCTAGGCATGCATGCAGCCCTAACCCTCCTCGCCCCAAGAGCCTGCACCGAACAACAAAATAAAAGCCACTTACTGGGCACCTTCTCTGGTGTTTGTCCTTCCCCAAGCACCGGCCACCACGACTGGCTACCTTCCTCCTGGCTTGAGAACAGCTGCTGGCTGCATGTATCTAGGGATGCCGGGGTGTCTTCCTCCTCCTCAGCACCCTTGCTCCCGTTTTCCTCCTCCTGCCTTGTTGAACTGGGCTCTGAAGTGTCCATGGTGGTACTTGGAGTGGAGGTCGGGTCGCCCCCAAGTATTGCGCCCAGCTCTTTGTAGAAACAGCCGGTCACGGGGGCAGCACCGGAGCAGCGGTTTGCCTCGTGGGCTTTGCGGTAGGCATTTCCACAGCTCCTTCACTTTAACCCTGCACTGCTGTGCGTCCCAGTCATGGCCCCTTTCCATAATGTTCCTTGATATCTGCCTGAAGGTATCGTAATTCCTACGGCTGGAGTGCAGCTGGGACTGGACTGCTTCCTCCCCCCAACCACTGATGAGGTCCAGCACCTCGCCATTGCTCCATACTGGGGATCACCTGGCGTATGGAGGCATGGTCACCTGGAAAGATTCGCTGAGAGCACTCCACGCCTGGTTGAGCAAACAGGAAGGCAATTTTCAAAATTCCCAGAGAATTTAAAGGGAGGGTCTGACCGTTGGTCACTTGAGGGCAGGGCAGTAAAGTTCAAAGTGATGACCAGAGTGGCTAGAACAGGCATTGTGGGATACTTCTGGAGGCTGGTCAGAGTGCATTAACAGACTAGGGCGTCCACACTGGTGTTGCAGCGCTCCAGTGGGGGGTGCATCAAACGTTATTCCACTTGTGGATTACCAGGAGCGCCCTAGCCGCGGAGTCCAGGAGCTTTATGTGCCTTGCCAGTGTGGATGCGTTGTGAGTTAGAGCGCACGGGGCTGCTTTAATGTACTCTAACTCGAAAGTGTAGCCATGTCCTTAGTCAGTAGCACTCTGGTCTGTCGTTCAGAAACCCTGGGTTTCAGTCCCCTTTCTGGTTCCTTGCACTGAGAGTTCGAATCATTTGGCCATGCTGTGATATCTACTTGAGCAGAGGGGAGGGGGAGCTCTCAGGCAAAACAGAGCATATTGCCATATTTTAATTTAGGCCTGAGCAACATTGGTAGGCTAAATGGTGAAGTTTAGCATTTCTGGCTTGTAGTCAAAAGGTTATTTAGGATAAGTTAACTCACCCTAAACTCTGCCCCCACCTTTGAGTCCCTAGATTTGGTTGGTGTTGGTCCTGCTTTGAACAGGGGGTTGGACTAGATGACCTCTTGAGGTCTCTTCCAACTCTAATATTCTATGATTCTTCCCTTGTCATGTTTACTGACTGTCCTGAAGATGAGTGGAAACAAGCGAATGTGTAATCATGACCAGCTATTAATTATATTGAGACAATTAAGACACTTATTTATGTCTGGCCTAAGCAGAGATCTGTTACCAACTCCTTCTCCTTTGGGCCTGCTTACAAAAAGGATATCTGTTTTTGGTCACCACCAGACTTTTCAGGAAAATGATTCCAGTTTGAGGTGGACTTCTACTATCGCCTCATATCAAAATACCTAATTCTTGGTCCATGATGAACTATAACCAACATGCTAGAATCGCTAACTGGACAAGGATGGTCCCTGAGGTGTAGCAAGGGGACACTGACTTCTACAAAAGACTTAAAACATGTAGAAAGAAAAGGGGTCTCTCTTACATTAGTGACACCTGAAGTTGTATCCTGCTCTCTTCCCTGGACTGGCCATCCGGAGAAGGAGATGTGAAAGACTGACAAGTTTGAAGCTATAACTAAGAGAGAAAAAAGACCACCTCTGTGCATGCAAAATGAGCTCAAGTTACTTGCAACATCAGAACTAGTTCTCAGCTCAGACTGACCAGATGAGTTAGCGACTCTGGAAGAAGATGACATGATAGTGCTTTTGTTTGAATTCTGCAACATTCTAGTAGAGAATCTGGTGAGCCATCAACTGTTTCTCCAGGTAGACACTAAAAAACTCCCAAGTTGTTGTTTAATTAGTAAGAGATTAGTTTGGGTTAAAAGCATGTTATTCCAAACCTGCTAAGTGTCTGATTTAAGAATCACTTCTGTATTTGTGTAAAAGTGCCAGCAGATGCAGAAAGACATTGACGCTGTACTAGTAGGGGAAGAGGAATGAGCTAAAGGTTTGTCCACATGGGCAGAGGGGGGTTATTGTGAAGCTTTTTGCTATGTGTCTGGTAAAGTGCTGTATAGAAGCTGAACCAATAGTGTGCACGTGGAATGCCTGTTCCAGTTTTCAGTTTGCATTGTGTGTACACAAGGTGCATGCAGCTTGTTGCAAACTGACAAGATTGTGTTCTTGGAGGGTGTCCTGTGATCCTTTACTTCACCGTGCAGCAGCGTTGCATCCTGGGATTGTTTTCATTATGAATTGTGGGAAGCCAGATGATTTCAGATTTTTGGATAATCCCGTGTCTCTATACCGTGTTTATTTTCTGTGCTGGCTCGCACCTTTGTCGAACTGCTGTTGGCCAGCATGGACCCAGCAATATGCCGTTCCGCTATGGTGGCAGCCTCAAATACACACAGGCTTCTTGGGTTGTATTTCGGCACTCCAAGCTGGACAAATTCAGATTTGGAGACCGCCCATTGCAGTGCTATGTGGCGGGGCAGCAGTGGTGGAAGTAGGACGAGAGTAAGGGGGAAGAGGAGGACACCGAGTGGTTGGTTCTAGAGGTCCAGTTCCTGGATCAACCCCACATTGTGCAGCACTGTTTCTGGGCTTAGTAGACCAGCATTGATTGGTAGGAAAGGATCATTCTGAAGATCAGTAGCGGCGAGAGAATTTCAGGATGGGAGGGCAATCTTGATTGAGATCTGTGCTGCACTCACTGTGGAGCTGCAGTGTACGAACATGTACGAACATGAGATGCTCCATTTCCATGGAGAAGTGGGTCACCATTGCCATATGGGTGGTTAGCCATCCCTGAATGCTACTGTTCCATAGCCAACTGATTCAGCATGGGGGAGATCACCTGTTGGAGCCATTGTCATGCAGGTGTGTCACACCATGGAAAAGGTACTGTTGTACCAGGTTATAAAGCTGGGTAATACTAAGGAAATTATTATGACTTTGTATGCATGGGGGGTTCCCAAACTGTATTGGGGCAATTGATGGAACCCATGTGCCTATCATTTACTCCTCCATCCGAGCACAGAATTTATAAACAGAAAGAGTTATTTCTCCATGGTGCTCCAAGAGCTGGTTGACCACCATGGCAGGTTTACAAACATAAATGCAGGATGGTCAGGAAGAAGGGTCTATGATGCTAGGATCTTTTGGAACTCAGCTGTATTTGTATTAATGGAGATAGGACTGTTTGCCCCGAGGAACTCTATGAGCATTACTGGTGGTGAGCTTGCTTTGGTTATCTTGGGAGAATTGGCTTATCCCCTTCTTCCCTGGTTAACGAAGCATTCACAGGCCACTTGGACAGAAGGAAGGAACTTTGTAACGGTTGACTGTCATTCTGCAGCTGCTGAGTCAAGTGTGCATTTGGCCATTTGAAAGGGAGATGGTGCTGTTTGTGGAATAGGTTGGAAGCAGCAGAAAAAAATGTTGTAGCATCATGTTGTTGTATTGTGATATGATATTTGTAAGACCAAGAAAGGAAACCTTCATGATGGGGAGGCCCAAATGCAGACGCTTGCTCAGCCATTTGAGCAGCTAGAGGACAGCTCTTCTCCATCCTCATCCCACTCAGCCTCCAATGAGTGTTGCTGGTTGCCCTGGTGGGGAGGGAGGGGAAGAGAGCTGACAGCAGAATCCTCAACCTGTCAGGGTTGGATGGTTGTATAATTGTGTAAAATCCTGTTCAGTTCTTCATAAAATGGACAGATCACACATTCCCTGCCCAGTGTCTTCCTTGCATCCTTCTTTTTAATGTAAACTCTCCTGAGCTGCTTGCTTTTTACCCATCATTGGTATGCATCCTCGTCATAACCCTGTGCAAACAACTGCTTTGCAATGTCCACAAACAGGTCTTTATTATGGTCCCTGGCCACAAGAATTTCCTGCACTGATGCCTCTCTCCAGATGGCAATGAGATCCAGAGTCTCAGCACAGCTCCTAGGCATGTGGTGTGGTTTGTGGAGTAGAATTGCTGTAGTATCACAAGAATGCTGATTCATTTAAATCCAGGAAAAAATGGGCAAAAACTGTCAGTTTTTAAAGGGTGAGGGGAGGGTTTGACACCTGGGAATTTGACACCAGGGCAGGGGGAGCACACAGGTAAACAGACAGATAAATGGCTGATTTCAAAGCAGTGTGGGATAGCCATTGGAGGCATGTAAAAAGTGATGGGCAGCAAACTTCCAAAATTCACAGTAAGCGTGGAGTTAATTTGCTGTGGTGCATTGCAGTATGTATATGCTAGCATTTTAGAAGTGGATTAACTCAACTTGAACAGTTTCAAAACTGGTTCAATCCGTAAGTAAATAAAGTCCAACATAGGTTTTACGTGTTCCGAGAAACTTAAGGCAAGAGTCAGCTTCTGTTCTTAGCAGATTCTTAAGCCAATTAATTAGATTAAAAGAAATTCATTCTTCCTTAACTGTCCTGTGAGATATTGAAGTAATTCCTGAGGTAACCTTGTACATTGATTTAATTACTCATTGTAGTAATTGGTGAGGCAGATAAATTGATCCATGGATTTACTGATTGAATTTCAGTTGTAACCTTGATTTGATCATTGTATTGTTATATTTAATGACTTTAGGGAAATTGAAAGTAAATTAGTTAGAGATATTTTGCTTAAACTTATTTTTGCTTAGCCTTTTTATAAATCCGTAAAAGCACACAAGAGTGGTTTCTTTCTCAAAACTTCAGTGTGGGAAAACAACCTATTTAGAGGAAAAAGTAAATACAGAGAGTTGCTCCTGGACCCCCGTATTTTAATTCTTTGATTAAAACCCTATTGCCACTACTTTTCTGTAGCTGGGAAAGATGATAGCTCCCATATGGGACCCCAGAGGTTAAAGGGGAGAGAGATAATGGGTTGGCTCCTCAAATGTTCCACCGCTAGGGCCATGGGAACAGAAACCCCAATACACTCCAAATGCTAATTTTCTTTAGTATTTTATTTCCTTTGCACATTTTTAGTTCTCATTTGTCTTCCTTAGCATGCCTCTGGAATAATTCTTTTTTAAATCTCTTGGATCCCATCGCTATCTTTTTTTATAGCAGTGGCTATCACTGTGGTATCTGAACATCCCCATTTTAAATTACTATTCTTGTATCTCTCTCCCTCTGGGCTGGAGCCAAGAGAAAGAGATGAAGATTCACCACCAAATAGATGTAACAGAGCTAAAGATGGGCCCAAAGGTGATTTGAACCAGATCTTTCAGGTCACTGGTGCATCAATTAGCTAATAGGCAGCGAAGCTTGCTAGACTATCAGAATGCAGGCTGTGTTAATAGCTGTTCTCCTCTAGGCCAAGAGTCTTCCACTTGCAGAAACCCAGGAGATATTCATCTCTTCTCTCTCTTGGAAATGTTGCCATTAGTTTTAAAAGTGACATTTGGTAATATAGCAACAGTGCAGCAAAAAACCCCTCAGACTGCAGAGATGAATAGCTCCTGCCATTTCTCTTTTGTATCCACTGCTGAGCTATTTGAAAAGAGCAGGAGATAAGTAGCCTTATGACCATCACAGATTAACAGGCTCTGAGGCACTGAATGTGGGTTGTTGCTGCTGGGAGTATAATGGCTGTTGAATTCACATTTATACAGAGATTTCAGTGAGGGCACTGCACAGAGCACTATGTGTGAAAAGCCACGTACTATAAACAATGGGGCCATGCAAAATGAGACAGAGCAAAAACCCGGTCACCCAGGACCAGCAGGGCATTGACCAGTGCCTGCCACACAAGAGACCCAGTCTGATTGCAGTTTATGAATCCTCCTCAGAGTCAAGGGATATGCTGGAGCCTGTAAAATTCCAACTACTCTTGTAGCTTTTTGCTATCGGGGATGCGAGTTCTTGGCTGCCTCTGAACCTGCAATACGGGTGCAGCAGCCTCCGGAGAGGTGTCAGTTGTCCTGCCTGGCTTTCTGATGCATGGAACAGGCACTGAGTGACTTCCCCCGCCAGGCAAGCAAAGGAAGCTCCGGAGGACAAAGTTGCAGTGCAGCTGGTGGATTCTCTCACTGCCTCTGCTTTTGCGTGCTTCCCATTTTGCCCAGCTGAATGATCAGCGATAGGCTCCAAGAGTGGCTGGAGCAGTGGCAGTCGGAGTCATGGAAGTGCCTGGGGCTGATGTGCTTGAGGCACAGGCCTGGACATGCCCTGTCCTCACTTTCCAAAGCACATGTCCTAAAGAGCGAGCAGGGGCTTGCTCAAGGGTGGCCAAGATGAGAGCAACTTCTGCCATCCCTGCTTTTGTGCTGGAATAGTAGAGACTCAGAAACAGCTGTGCTAGGCTCTCACAAGGCAATGATACGACTAGTACTTTGCAGTTCTCTGGCACCTTCAACCAGGAATCACAAAACACTCTACAGACATGAATGACTTCAGTCTCGCGACCCTTCTGGGATATAGGTCTCTATTATTGTCCTCATATTATGGATAGGAAAATGGAGACACTGAGGGAGAAGTAACTTGCCAGGGGCCTGCACTGAGTCAAGGGTAGAGCTGGGGAAAGAACCAAGGCATCTTGATTCCCAGTCCTCTGCTCTAACCTCTAGACCAGAGGTGGGCAAACTACGGCCCGTGGGACCGTCCTGCCCGGCCCCTGAGCTCCTTGCCTGGGACACTCACCCCCAGCCCCTCCCCCGCTGTTCCCCCTTCCCCCGCAGCCTCACCTCACTGCATGGGCAGCGGGGCTGTGAGCTGCTGCCGCTCTGAGTGGCATGGTAAGGGGGTGGCGGTGGCGCGTGCACGTGCGGTGGTGGAGGGGTTGGGTAGGGTGTCCCGGGGGGCAGTCAGGGGACAGAAAGCAGGGGGCGGAGGTTCTGGGAGAGGGCGGTTGGGGAACAGGGGGGGTTGGATAGGGCGTGGGAGTCCCAGGGGGCCTGTCAGGGGGCAAGGGTGTGGATAGGTCAGGGCAGTCAGGGGACAGGGAGCAGGGGGGGTTGGATAGGGGGTGAGATCCCGGGGGGGTGGTGGTGGTTTGGGGCAGGGGGTCCCAGGAGGGGGCAGTCAGGGGACAAGGAGCAGGGGGGTTGGATGGGTCGGAGGTTCTGAGGGGGACAGTCAGGGGGCGGGAAGTGGGAGGGGGCCAATAGGGGACGGGGGCCAAGCTGTTTGGGGGCCACAGCCTTCCCTACCTGGCCCTCCATACAGTTTAGCACCCTGATGTGGCCCTCAGGCCAAAAGGTTTGCCCACCCCTGCTCTAGACAATGCTGCCTTCTAATAATTAATCGTAACAAGTCAGTTATATATGCATGTATTTACAGTGTATGGTACCAACACCATAGTATCTGAGCACCTTCTAGACATTGAGAGTTAGCCCCACAACACTTCAATGAGATAGAGAAGTCATATTGTACCTGTTTTGCAAATGAGGAATTGAAGCACTGTGATTAAGGTCAATTTAATCTCCTGTGTTCTTCAAGGAATATTACATTACATAAAGAACCTGTGCAGGTCCCAATGAGCCACCCAAATGCTGCATGAGTTCATTGTAACAATGTAATTCAGGGCACTGGGTCCCAGGAATCTCAATAGTTCTTTCTAACTCAAGAGAAAATGTTACATCCAAATTGCTATGTTTGCACCTTCAAAGAACAGAATTTGTTCATGGCAAAGAGTTTTAGATCTCAGTCTAGTCCTTTTATTTCAACAGGTGTCTCTGCAATTGCTGTTTCTCAGGATATGTCTACACTACGAAATTAGGTTGAATTTATATAAGTCGATTTTTTAGAAATCGTTTTTATATAGTTGATTGTGTGTCCCCCCACACAAAATGCTCTAACTGCATTAACTCGGCGGAGAGCTTCCCCAGTTCCGAGGCTAGCGTCGACTTCCGGAGCGTTGCACTGTGGGTAGCTATCCCACAGTTCCTGCAGTCTCCGCCACCCATTGGAATTCTGGGTTAAGATCCCAATGCCTAATGGGGCAAAAACATTGTCCCGGGTGGTTCTGGGTACATGTCGTCAGGCCCTCCCTCCCTCCGTGAAAGCAACAGTGGACAATCATTTCACGCCTTTTTTCCTGGGTTACTTGTGCAAATGCCATACCACGGCAAGCATGGAGCCCGCTCAGCTCGCTGTCACCATACGTCTCCTGGGTGCTGGCAGATGCGGTACTGCACTGCTACATAGCAGCAATCCATTGCCTTGTGGCAGCAGACGGTGCAATAGGCCTCATAACTATCGTCGTCATGTCCGAGGTGCTCCTGGCCGCCTTGGTAAGGTCGGTCAGGAGCGCCTGGGCAGACATGGGCACAGGGACTAAATTAGGAGTGACTCGACCAGGACATTCTCTTTAGTCCTGCCGGCAGTCCTATTGTATCGTCTTATGACGAGCAGGCAGGAGATGGGGATGGCTAGCAGTCCTACTGCACCGTCTGCTGCCGGCCAAAAGGTGTAAAAGATAGATGGAGTGGATCAAAACAAGAAATACACCAGATTTGTTTTGAATTCATTTGCTCCCCCCTCCCTCCCTCTGTGAAATCAACGGCCGACAATCGTTTCTGTGAGGTCTGTCAGGGGCACCTTGAAAAGTTTAATGGAGATTCAGTCCTGCCTGAAATACCGGGGAGAGGGATAGTTCAGTGGGTTGAGCATTGGATTGAGCATTGGCCTGCTAAACCCAGGGTTTTGAGTTCAATCCTTGAGGGGGCCATTCTGTGTGACAGTTGTTTTTGTTTCTCCTTGATGTAAAGCCACCCCCTTCATTGATTTTAAGTCCCTGTAAGCCAACCCTGTAAGCCATGTCGTCAGTCGCCCCTCCCTCCGTCAGAGCAACGGCAGACAATTGTTCCATGCCTTTTTTCTGTGCAGACGCCATACCACGATAAGCATGGAGCCTGCTCAGATCACTTTGGCAATTAGGCGCACATTAAACACCACGTGCATTATCCAGAAGTATATGCAGCACCAGAACATGGCAAAGCAAAACCGGGCAAGTAGGTGATGTCAGCATGGTGACGAGAGTGATGAGGACATGGACACAGACTTCTCTCAAAGCACAGGCCCTGGCAATGTGGGCATCATGGTGCTAATGGTGCTAATGCGGTGGAACGCTGATTCTGGGCCTGGGAAACAAGCACAGACTGGTGGGACCGCATAGTGTTGCAGGTCTGGGATGATTCCCAGTGGCTGCGAAACTTTCGCATGCGTAAGGGCACTTTCATGGAACTTTGTGACTTGCTTTCCCCTGCCCTGAGGCGCATGAATACCAAGATGAGAGCAGCCCTCACAGTTGAGAAGCGAGTGGCAATAGCCCTGTGGAAGCTTGCAATGCAAGACAGCTATCCGTCAGTCGGGAATCAATTTGGAGTGGGCAAATCTACTGTGGGGGCTGCTGTGATCCAAGTAGCGAACGCAATCAAAGATCTACTGATATCAAGGGTAGTGACCCTGGGAAATGTGCAGGTCATAGTGGATAGCTTTGCTGCAATGGGATTCCCTAACTGTGGTGGGGCCATAGACGGAACCCCTATCCCTGTCTTGGCACCGGAGCACCAAGCCGGCGAGTACATAAACCGCAAGGGGTACTTTTCAATAGTGCTGCAAGCTCTGGTGGATCACAAGGGACATTTCACCAACATCAACGTGGGATGGCCAGGAAAGGTACATGACACTCACATTTTCAGGAACTCTGGTCTGTTTCAAAAGCTGCAGGAAGGGACTTTATTCCCAGACCAGAAAATAACCGTTGGGGATGTTGAAATGCCTATAGTTATCCTTGGGGACCCAGCCTACCCCTTAATGCCATGGCTCATGAAGTCATACACAGGCAGTCTGGACAGTAGTCAGGAGCTGTTCAACTACAGGCTGAGCAAGTGCAGAATGGTGGTAGAATGTGCATTTGGACGTTTAAAAGCATGCTGGCGCAGTTTACTGACGCGGTTAGACCTCAGCGAAACCAATATTCCCACTGTTATTACTGCTTGCTGTGCGCTCCACAATATCTGTGAGAGTAAGGGGGAGACATTTATGCGGGGTGGGAGGTTGAGGCAAATCGCCTGGCCGCTGGTTATGCGCAGCCAGACACCAGGGCAGTTAGAAGAGCACAGGAGGGCACGGTGCACATCAGAGAAGCTTTGAAAACCAGTTTCATGTCTGGCCAGGCTACGGTGTGAAAGTTCTGTTTGTTTCTCCTTGATGGAAACCCCCCCCTTAGTTCACTCTACTTCCCTGTAAGCTAACCACTCTCCCCTCCTCCCTTCGATCACCGCTTGCAGAGGCAATAAAGTCATTGTTGCTTCACATTCATGCATTCTTTATTAATCCATCACACAAATAGGGGGATAACTGCCAAGGTAGCCTGGGAAGGGTGGTGGAGGAGGGAAGGACAAGGCCACACAGCACTTTAAAAGTTTAAAACTTATTGAATGCCAGCCTTCTGTTGCTTGGGCAATCCTCTGGGGTGGAGTGGCTGGGTGGATGGAGGCCCCCCCACCGCGTTCTTGGGCGTCTGGGTGAGGAGGCTATGGAACTTGGGGAAGAGGGCGGTTGGTTACACAGGGGCTGTAGCAGTGGTCTGTGCTCCAGCTGCCTTTGCTGCAGCTCAACCATACGCTGGAACATATTAGTTTGATCCTCCAGCAGTCTCAGCATTGAATCTTGCCTCCTCTCATCACGCTGCTGCCACCTTTCAGCTTCAGCCCTCTCTTCAGCCCGCCACCTCTCCTCCCGGTCATTTTGTGCTTTCCTGCATTCTGACATTGTCTGCCTCCACGCATTCATCTGTGCTCTGTCAGTGTGGGAGGACAGCATGAGCTCAGAGAACATTTCATTGCAAGTGCGTTTCTTTTGCCTTCTAATCTTTGCTAGCCTCTGGGAAGGAGAAGATCCTGTGATCCTTGAAACACATGCAGCTGGTGGAGAAAAAAAAAAGGGACAGTGGTATTTAAAAAGACACATTTTATAGAACAATGGGTACACTCTTTCACAGTAAACCTTGCTGTTAACATTATATACATAGTACATGTGCTTTCGTTACAAGGTCGCATTCTGCCTCTCCCCACCACGTGGCTAGCCCCTCCCCCTTCGCCCCTTCCCGTGGCTAACAGCGGGGAACATTTCTGTTCAGCCACAGGCAAACAGCCCAGCAGGAACGGCCACCTCTGAATGTCCCCTTAAGAAAAGCACCCTATTTCAACCAGGTAACCATGATATCACTCTCCTGAGGATAACACAGAGAGATAAAGAACAGATGTTTGAATGCCAGCAAACATACACTGCAATGCTTTGTTCTGCAATGATTCTTGACTACGTGCTACTGGCCTTGCGTGGTAAAGTGTCCTACCATGGTGGACGGAGTAAGGCTGCCTTCCCCAGAAACCTTTTGCAAAGGCTTTGGGAGTACATCCAGGAGAGCTTTATGGAGATGTCGCTGGAGGATTTCTGCTCCATCCCCAGACACGTTAACAGACTTTTCCAGTAGCTGTACTGGCCGCGAATGCCAGGGCAAATGAATCATTACACACGCTTGCTTTTAAACCATGTATACTATTTAAAAAGGTACACTCACCAGAGGTCCCTTCTCCGCCTGGCGGGTCCGGGAGGCAGCCTTGGGTGGGTTCGGGGTGTACTGGCTCCAGGTCCAGGGTGAGAAATAGTTCCTGGCTGTCAGGAAAACCGGTTTCTCCACTTGCTTGCTGTGAGCTATCTACAACCTCATCATCATCATCTTCCTCATCCCTAAAACCTGCTTCTGTGTTGCCTCCATCTCCACTGAAGGAGTCAAACAACACGGTTGGGGTAGTGGTGGCTGAACCGCCTAAAATGGCATGCAGCTCATCATAGAAGCGGCATGTTTTGGGCTCTGACCCGGAGCGGCCGTTTGCCTCTCTGGTTTTCTGGTAGGCTTGCCTCAGCTCCTTAAGTTTCATGTGGTACGGCTTCGGGTGCCTGTTATGGCCTCTGACCTTCATGCCCTGGGAGATTTTGACAAATGTTTTGGCATTTTGAAAACTGGAACGGAGTTCTGATAGCACGGATTCCTCTCCCCAAACAGCGATCAGATCCCGTACCTCCCGTTCGCTCCATGCTGGTGCTCTTTTGTGATTCTGGGACTACATCATGGTCACCTCTACTGATGAGCTCGGCATGGTCACCTCTGCTGATGAGCTCTGCACTCACCTGCAGCTTACCACGCTGGTCAAACAGGAAATGAAATTCAAAAGTTCGTGGGCCTTTTCCTGTCTACCTGGCCAGTGCATCTGAGTTGAGAGCGCTGTCCAGAGCAGTCACAATGGAGCGCTCTGGGATAGCTCCCATAGGCAAATACCATCTAATTGCACCCACAGTACCCCAAATTCGACCCGGCAAGGTTGATTTCAGCGCTAATCCCCTTGTCGGGGGTGGAGTAAGGAAATCGATTTTAAGAGCCCTTTAAGTCAAGAAAAAGGGCTTCGTTGTGTGGACGGGTGCAGGGTTACATTGATTTAACCCTGCTAAATTCGACCTCAACTCCTAGTGTAGACCAGGGCTTAATAAAAGGATGAGTGGTTAATTCCTCCCCCCTACATTTTTAAGAATAATTGGTACTCAAGGAAGCAAGAGACTAACAGAATTGTCTACAGGTTCCTACAGATACATGCTACAGAGCACTGATGTTCCAGCTTAATCCTATCCAGCAACATACCTTATTCCACTTCTGGGAGTCCCCTAAGTGGAGAATGCCAATTATACCAAATTGTGTGGGGATACACTTAAACTTCCATGAGGGAACCAGAGTTTCATGAGGTAGTCTGAGGTCTACAGTACAGACTAAGGGTTTGTCTACACTACCACTTTTGTGAGTATAACTTCTGTCACTCAGGGGTGTGAAAAAACCCACCCCCCTAAGCAACATAAGTTACACCAACAGAAGTGCCAGTGTGCACAGCGCTATGTTGGTGGGAGAGCTTCTCCCACTGCTATAGCTACCGCTGCTCGTGGAAGTGGTTTTATTATGTTGACCAGAGAACTCTTTTCCGTCTGCACAGAGCGGCTACACAAGTGATTTTACAGCAGCACAGCTGCATCAGTACAGCTGTGCCGCTGTAAGCTCGCTCATGTAGACATGGCCTTCCAGAGGTATAACTATGTGTGAAAAATCCACACCCCTGATCTGAGTGATGTAGTTATACTAACCTACCCCCCGGTGTAAACAGTGCTAAGTTGGTGGGAGAGCTTCTCCCTTTGAAATAGCTATCACCTCTCCTGTTGGCATAGAGCATCTTCATTAAAGAGCTACAGTGGCACAGCTGCATCAGTGCAGCTGTGCCGATGCAGCATTTTAAGTGTAGACTTTGCCTTAGAAGGGCGTCCAGGACTGAAATAGCAAAGAGGCTGCAGCACTGGATCTGAGGAGCACTAGCAGAACTGTAAGTGGGTGGCACTGGAATACAGTGGGGAGGGGCTACAGGTCAGGATCAAGAGGGATTGACAGAACTACATGGAGAGCATAGGACTGGAATAGCAGGGGCTGCTGCAGGTCCAGAGTGAGAGGCATTGTCAGATTTCTGTGTTGAGCTTTTATAAGTGTGTGAGAGTAAAGTGCCCTGCATTATATCTTTCAAAAAAGGGGAGGACCCATTGATCTTGCTACACTGGAAC
The DNA here is from genome assembly GCF_965140285.1 of Lepidochelys kempii. Taxonomy (NCBI): domain Eukaryota; kingdom Metazoa; phylum Chordata; order Testudines; family Cheloniidae; genus Lepidochelys; species Lepidochelys kempii. The sequence continues at coordinate 150,742,122 of NC_136382.1, read as the reverse complement.
CATTGACCCCCAGGGCAACCTCCATTGTGCCAATGAATTCACACTCTAGCTTCTGTAATTGCTAAAATTCAGAACCAAACAAGTGAAGTTTAAAGATAACTTTATGGCTGAATCTATTGCTCTCCGTAAGTAAACACACACTGTCTTTGGTTTTGATTCCAATGCTGAAAAAAACAGTTTTCAAAACCCCTACAGTTGCTGTAAAACAGACTATGTTATCCTTTGGACAGCTCTAGTAATTATTCTATTGCTTGTCATTTCAGTACATTTGGTTCAAAATGTATAAGAAAGCAATTTTCCTCCTGGGGACAGAAGAGGGTATCTAGCAGGGATTGAGGGACCACTCTCATCATGGCAGGATTTCTTTCCTTGTAATGAGGTAATGATTCTGTGGGGATTAAGGCAAAATGAGTATTTTCAACGGAGAGGGCCAAAAAAGGAAGAAGGTTCCCTTCCCCCCTCCGCTGCTTCCTGTGGTCAGGTGATGGCCTGTTAAGCACAACCATGCAAGTCTTTTTCCAAAAGAATCACTGCTCTATGTCCTGGGAATTTCATTCACTTTAGATCTTTTACATGTTCTCTAGAGTAAAGAGCCAAGGAGTTAAACCTGCAAAGTACTGAATGCCCTCAACTCCTAGTCTTCCACTTTTGAAACCTGCAGTGGTATTAGCAAGACAGTGAAGCAATCTGAGCTATGGCAAAATGTGCTATTAAAATGGGCCCGATTCACCACTTTCTTGCCTCTTGAGTTATAATTTATGCCTTGTGCTAAGTGGCTGCCAGTTCCAAGGAGCAGCATTTAATATCCTCTCTGTGTAGGTGCAAAAGACTACACAAGGTACAAGGCAGAGGAGGATCAGGCCCTACGGTTCCAGCTGACAAGTGTTAACTGTGCAAAGGCGTGACCAGAATAGAATGTCTCCTGTGAGCCTGATTTCTTCAGCCTCCTGTCGAAAACAAGAATTACCTGATATGGCTAAAAACAATCGGAGTATAACCCTCACCCTGCAAAACTGGCATAAACTGAGAAAGCTGCTGAATCTAAAATATCGCCTTCTGAGGATTTGCTCAATTTCAACCTGCAAACAGAAATAAATTTTTCAAAACCTGGGCCCATAAAGGGATTATAACCTGCAAGACTGTTTCCTCAATTATGTTCTTATGTCCTTCAATCAACTACAGCACCAGTTCAATATAGAGACAAAACACTTTTATATGCACCTACAATTAAAAGGCTTTTTATATCCAAGACAAGGTATTTACTTTCTTTTTATGTTTCAGACAGAGAGAAATACTTTCAGTAAACAAAGATCCCTAAGTATTCCATTTCTAAATTGTGTAGGATCCTACTAAATAGTAATTGACACCTTAGTGACCCTTCTTCCCCTTCAAGAATGAATTTGCTAGGCAAATGTTCGAGCCCTCACTGCCACTGAACTGCAGAGGCTGGGGGCTCACACTGTAAATTGGGTAAATGCTATGTGGGAGAATGGCAGGATGTGGAAGTTGTGGCAGGATCTTGGGTGTCTAGCCACCATAGCTGTGAATACCATATTTGCTTCACCTACAGCCATTGTATTCATGGAATAGGTATATTTCATATATTCATAGGCTGCATCAGCTCCTTTTGGTTCCCTCATAGGAGTATGTATGTGCCCTCTATAATGTTCAGTACAGATGGGATGTTCTCCATGGAATAGGATTCTGAAACAACTTGGTGCTGCATGTGCCTATCTATAGGAAAGAGAATGAGGTCTGTAACCCTGCAGCTCACAGTGTTTAGGAAAAAGAACGAGGAGTACTTGTGGCACCTTAGAGACTAACACATTTATTTGAGCATAAGCTTTCATATGCTAAAACCCACTTCATTGGATGGATGAAGTGGGTTTTAGCCCACGAAAGCTTATGCTCAAATAAATGTATTAGTCTCTAAGGTGCCACAAGTACTCCTCGTTCTTTTTGCTGATACAGGCTACCACTCTGAAACCTGTCAGCGTTTAGGAAGTATCCTAGGCACACAGGGGCAGAGGGCTGGTTGATGCCAGTAGTGTCCCTAATGGGTCTTTGAAAGGAGCAAAAGTCATGGATGCCAAGTGCAGTTCTGATCTTGATTACTACACAGAGTGCATGACTCTTGTGGGTCAACTTCTCTTTCTCTCCCTTCTGCTCATCACGGAAGTGTCAAATAGAAGGCTGCGGGGGGTAGCTTGCACCTCTGTATGAACTGTGCCTCAGATTGAGGAAGTTCCTCTGAAGTTCACAGAGGATGTTAGAAGGGCAAGGGCACTTCCTTCTCTGAGCCTTTCTCTTCCTTGCCCGTTGACTTCTTTCTCTGCCTCATGATGTACGGACCCAGAAAAGGTAGGTGTTGTACTTCAGTCTCTTCCCAGGGATGTCCCCTACTGCTTCAGTGACCCCTCGCCCAGAAACCCCATTGTGGGTGTGATGGTGAGGGAGCTGGGATCAGTTATATATGGAACCAGAGCCTTATCAGAAGAGCAGCTCAAATGTTAGTGGCCTTAAACTTCGGACTGATTTGTCCTTCTGCTGATAAATTGTATAGTCAATTGCTAGACCACTCTTACGGTTCATTATGAAATATACTCAAGAGACAAATTAACCAGTCAGATTTATTAAGATGGTACAGGAAAAAAGTTCTATATGATATCAGTCTCCGCAGAGCAGTTCCATGCAGTGACGACACATTTCCCTTACGCAGAAGGTGTGCCTCCAAGTTACACATTTCAGCTGGGACTATTTATCTGATTTTACAGGTTACACATTTCTTTACACATCACTAAAATCCAACCCATCAGTTTGTTCCAGTTCTCTAACGTGTTCTGTTCCTTCCTTATCTTTCTTTTGGATACTAGCATTCCACATACCGATCCGTGAAGGTACTTCCCTAGCTTGTACTAAAATATAGAATGACAGTATCTTGATTTTCGTCAAGTTTCCTCTCTGCTTGTGCCAAATGCTTACTTAAGAAAAAAATGGTGTTATGGGGTACTTAGCATAAGTGAACAGGATTAAGGTATAGGCCAGTTTAGGTTATATCACTGTTACAATATTTGTACTTAATGTTTTTGGTGCTTAATGCATATTTATATACAGGGCACGGATAATACATATTAATATATCTATTTATATGCTAGTCAGTGCTTCCTTTACTGAAGCCTTTTGGCTGGTGTAGAGGCTTAGTCAATTGTCACTAATAAAGTCTGTTCGCTGGAGGACTTATAGTTGTACAAACGGAGTTTGCCTTCCACTTTATTAGACAGATAGGATTTCTATTGAGATTATGGAATGGATTACTTGCTGCTCATGTGGTGCAGAGTCTACAGGTTCAAGGCAGAAATGGTCAGTAAAGAATTCTCTTTGAAAAGGGCAGTGCTTCCCAAAGTGTGGGTTGCCCCCTTGGGGAAGGACAAAAGGCTAATGGGGGTGGGGAGAAGGTGAATACGTTAAGATGTGTGGGCCTTCAGCAACACATGGTGAAGTTCAAGGGGGGTACAATAGGCTTTGCTCTCTTGAGGAGGCGTTCAGCTTTTGTTAGTTGGGTAGCACAGGAAACACTCCCATAGTATAAGGCTGGTGTAGATGGATGAGGCAGAGTCTGTACTCCTGCCCTGTAGATGAGGTGTCTCAGGGGAGTGAAGGGGGGTCGGGGGAATGACAGAGCAGAGCAGAGCAGAGCACGGCTATGCCAGTTCTCCACTAGCATAAGTTCCCTAACTTCTGCCAGGTTTGACCAGCAGTGGATCAGGGAGCTGATTTTGGCTCTTCACTGTAGATGAAGTTTGCTTGGGTGGGGTGGAGAATCCAGAACTATTTGTTTATTTGACATTAACCTGATAAATATAAATTCAGTTGAACTGATTATGTTATTCTAAGATGGAAAGGACATTTTATATTAAATTTAGAGATAGGTATTTAATGATGTATTTTATTATTAATTTGAGGGGTATTAATAAAGTTTATCAGTTGGAAAAGTTGTGTCTGAAGTCCATTTCTTTAGCATCAGGAATGAGGGCTCCACCAAACCACATAGCCCGTTCGGGAGGTTAAAGAGAACTAATTAGTCTTTGAATCCATTAATCCCCGGTTGTTCCTCACAATAGATATATATATCTGTGTTTACAAGCTGGGGCATATTCTTCTACCATCTGAGAAGCAGAAGTTGCTTGGATGATCTTGTCCACAATAACAACAAACGCTGCAGAGAAGTGTTAAAATTTACGTGTTCTTCAGGCTCCCTCATCTCTGACTCACTCATGGGTTGTCAACTTTAGAGCCAGACCTTCACTTAAACCTGGTGTTTCAACTGTAGCTGCTCCCATCTGAATAGAGAAAGGGGTGGGCGATGAAGAAGTAAAATATTTTTAAATACATCAGAAGCAGGAAGTCTGCCAAACAAACAATTGGTGCGGCCACTGGATAACCAAGGTACTGAAGGACCATTCAAGGAAGACAAAGCCATTGCAGAGAAGCTAAATGAATTCTTTGCATCCATCTTCACTGCAGAGGATATGAAGGTGATTCCCACACATAAGCCATTCTTTTTAGGAGAGAAATCTAAGGAATTGTCCTAGATTGAGATGTCCACAGAGGAGGCTAATAAAATTTGTATATATACACCGACAGAGAACATGAAAAAATGGGTGTTGCCATACCAACTGTAACAAGACGAATTCATAGATTCATAGATACTAAGGCAGAAGGGACCATTATGACCATCTAGTCCAACCTCCTGCACAACGCAGGCCACAGAATCTCACCCATCCACTCGTGCGAAAAACCTCTCACCTATGTCTGAGCTATTGAAGTCCTCAAATTGTGGTTTAAAGACTTGAAGGAGCAGAGAATCCTCCAGCAAGTGACCCGTGCCCCATGCTACAGAGGAAGATGAAAAACCTCCAGGGCCTCTTCCAATCTGCCCTGGAGGAAAATTCCTTCCCGACCCCAAATATGGTGATCAGCTAAACCCTGAGCATATGGGCAAGATTCACCAGCCAGATACTACAGAAAATTCTTTCCTGGATAACTCAGATCCCACCCCATCTAACATCCCATCACAGGCCATTAGGCCTATTTACCATGAATATTTAAAGACCAATTAGTTACCAAAATCATGTTATCCCATCATACCATCTCCTCCATAAACTTATCGAGTTTAATCTTGAAGCCAGATAGATCTTTTGCCCCCAATGCTTCCCTTGGAAGGCTATTCCAAAACTTCACTCCTCTGATGGTTAGAAACCTTCATCTAATTTCTAATCTAAACTTCCCAATGACCAGTTTATATCCATTTGTTCTTGTGTCCACATTGGTACTGAACTTAACTGATTCCTCTCCCTCTCCAGTATTTATCCCTCTGATATATTTATAGAGAGCAAGCATATCTCCCCTCAACCTTCTTTTAGTTAGGCTAAACAAGCCAAGCTCCTTGAGTCTCCTTTCATAAGACAAGTTTTCCATTCCTCATATCATCCCAGTAGCCTTTCTCTGTACCTGTTCCAGTTTGAATTCATCCTTCTTAAACATGGGAGACCAGAACTGCACACAGTATTCCAGGTGAGGTCTCACCAGTGCCTTGTATAACGGTACTAAAACCTCCTTATCTCTACTGGAAATACCTCGCCTGATGCATCCCAAGACCGCATTAGCTTTTTTCACGGCCATATCGCATTGGTGGCTCATCATCATCCTGTGATCAACCAATACTCCAAGGTCCTTCTCCTCCACTGTTACTTCTAATTGATGCGTCCCCAGCTTATAACTAAAATTCTTGTTATTAATCCCTAAATGCATAACCTTACACTTCTCACTATTAAATTTCATCCTATTACTATTACTCCAGTTTACAAGGTCATCCAGATCCTCCTGTATGATATCCCGGTCCTTCTCTAAATTGGCAATACCTCCCAGCTTTGTATCATCCGCAAACTTTATTAGCACACTCCCACTTTTTGTGCCGAGGTCAGTAAAAAAAAGATTAAATAAGATTGGTCCCAAAACTGATCCTTGAGGAACTCCACTGGTAACCTCCCTCCAGCCTGACAGTTCACCTTTCAGTAGGACCCGTTGTAGTCTCCCCTTTAACCAATTGCTTATCCACCTTTCAATTTTCATATTGAGCCCCATCTTTTCCAATTTAACTAATAATTCCCCATGTGGCATGGTATCAAACGCCTTACTGAAATCTAGGTAAATTAGATCCACTGCATTTTCTTTGTCTAAAAAATCTGTTACTTTCTCAAAGAAGGAGATCAGGTTGGTTTGGCACAATCTACCTTTTGTAAAACCATGTTGTATTTTGTCCCATTTACCATTGACTTCAATGTCCTTAACTACTTTCTCCTTCAAAATTTTTTCCAAGACCTTGCATACTACAGATGTCAAACTAACAGGCCTATAGTTATCCGGATCACTTTTTTCCCCTTTCTTAAAAATAGGAACTATGTTAGCAATTCTCCAATCATATGGTACAACCCCTGAGTTTACAGATTCATTAAAAAATCTTGCTAATGGGCTTGCAATTTCAGGTGCCAATTCCTTTAATATTCTTGGATGAAGATTATCTGGGCCCCCCCGATTTAGTTCCATTAAGGTGTTTGAGTTTCGCTTCTACCTCAGATATGGTAATATCTACCTCCATATCCTCATTCCCATTTGTCATGCTACCATTATCCCTAAGATCCATTTTAGCCTTATTAAATACTGAGGCAAAGTATTTGTTTAGATATTGGGCCATGCCTACATTATCCTTGACCTCCACTCCATCCTCAGTGTTTAGCTTTTACTATTGGTTTTAATTCCCTTTGCAAGATCCAACTCTACTTGACTTTTAGCCTGTCTCACTTTATCCCTACATGTTCTGACCTCAATAAGGTAGCTTTCCTTGCTGATCCCTCCCATCTTCCACTCCCTGTATGCTTTCTGCTTTTTCTTAATCACCTCTCTGAGATGCTTGCTCATCCAGCTTGGTTTACAACTCCTGCCTATGAATTTTTTCCCCTTTCTTGGGATACAGGCTTCCGATAGCTTCTTCAGCTTTGATTTAAAATAATCCCAGGCCTCCTCTGCCTTTAGATCCATAAGTTTTCAGTCCAGTCCACTTCCGTAACTAATTTCCTTAATTTTGGAAAGTCAGCCCTTTTGAAATCAAAAACCTTAGTTGCAGATTTATTTTTGTTAATCCTTCCGTTCAGTTTGAACTGGATTAGCTCATGATCACTTGAACCAAGATTATCCCCTACAACCATTTCTTCTATGAGGTCCTCACTACTCACCAAAACCAAATCTAAAATGGCATCCCCTCTGGTCGGTTCAGCAACTACTTGATGAAGGAATCCATCAGCTATCGCATCTAGGAAAATCTGAGCCCTATTATTGTTACTAGCACTCATCCTCCAGTCTATAGCTGGGAAGTTAAAGTCTCCCATGATCATGCTGTTTCCATTAGTATTTACTTTATTAAAAACATTAAAAAGGGCTCTATCCATATCCAAATTAGGTCCCGACGGTCTATAGCACACCCCAAGCACTATCCCAGGGGAGGCTCTAATAGTTTTCTTCCCCAATGTAATTTTTGCCCAGACGGACTCAGTCATATCCATTCCATCGCTTCTTATTTCTTTACATTCTACCTCATCATTGATATACAATGCTACTCCACCACCTTTACCTTTATTTCTGTCTTTCCTAATCAGCACATACCCCTTAATACCTGTAGTCCAGTCATGACGACTATTCCACCATGTTTCTGTTATCCCTGTAATATCTGGTTTCAATTCCTGCACCAGTAGCTCTAGTTCCTCCATTTTGTTACCTAGGCTCCTCGCATTAGTGTACAAACATCTTAATTTTTGCTGTTTGGCCTCGCTCACATTCTGTACCCTATTAGGCACCGTCATTCTACAGCCAGTATAACCTATTAGTCTGGTATCCACACTGCCCTTCCTCCTTATATACATTCTCCTACCCATGGCTGTATCCTTTCTTACTTCATTTTCTTCCCTCTCAATGCTAAAATCCGGCATGGAGATTATCTGGACATCTCCCAGCCATCTCCCCCAAATTCATAGTTTAAAGCTCTCTTAATCAGTTGTGCCAGACTCCATCCTAGAAGTCTATTTCCTTCCCTACTCAGATGAAGTCCATCCCGAGAGAACTGTCCTCTGTCCATGAATGCCTCCCAATGGCCATACATCCCAAAGCCCTCCTTTTAGCACCACTGCCTAAGCCATCTGTTGATAGTCATAATCGTGTCACACCTTTGTTGCCCTTCTCTAGGAACAGGCAGAATCCCACTAAAGATTACCTGAGCCTCGATTTCCTTAAGCGTCTTCCCCAGCCTAGCATAGTCTCCCTTAATACCTTCCAGCAAGAATCTAGCTGTATCATTTGTTCCCACATGAAGGATAATTAGGGGATTCTTTCCTGCTCCCTTTAGGTTCCTTTTCAACCTCAGGTCTACATCCTGTATCTTAGCACCTGGAAGACAGCATACCCTTCTATTCTCTGGATCAGCTCTGGTTACAGGCCTGTCTATTCTTCTCAGTAAAGAGTCCCCGATCATATAGACCTGCCTTTTCCTGGTGACTGTGCTATTCTCCAGTCTATCCCCTGTTCTCTCTGGCTGCAAGTTTTTTCCATTCCTATTCTCCCTTGTAATCCTCTTCAACCCATCCTGTATCCTCCTGGGGCTCATATTTGGGATAGTCTCCATTGACTCTTCCCCTTTTCCCATAGGACTAGCCGCTCTTCTCTTCTTCCTTGCCCTTCCACCTTCAGTGACCACCTGTTGAGCCCCTTCTTCATTTTCCAACTTTGAAAACCTTTTCAGGAGCTCTATTTCTCCTTCACTAGCCTGTCTTTTCCTCTGCCTGGTTCTTTTAGTCACATACTTCCACTGACCACTTTCCTCTCCCAGTCTCCCCACAGAATTCCCCAGTCCTGCTTCCATCTGCAAGTCTGAGCTTGTCCCTTCAGATACCTCATGTCTTTGCTCCATAATCTGCTCAAACCCCTTCTTAAACTCAACCAGACTTTCCACCTGCATCTCCAAACCTTGGATCTTTTCCTCCATCAGCTCTATCAGACGGCATTTCATGCAGACAAAACTCTTACCAGGTGCCCCCTCCAGGATCATGTACATACCGCAGCTTCCACATCCAGACATCTTCATTGTGTCTTCCATGACATGAGTCACTCCCACTGCTGCCTCTGTATCTGTCTTAGCCTTCCCACCTAAATCCTGTTAATCTGGGAAACACAAACCACACCAAAACACCACCACCCACAGCAAAAACAAACCCCAAACAAGCACCACAAGACAAACTCCCCTTACAAACTCCCACTCAAGCTCCCCTGTTTACAGCTCTGTTTGCTGGCTCCTGTGCTGCTGCAGCTGTCTGAATTAATTAAGGTGGGCTATTATCAGCAGGAGGAAAAAACCTTTTGTAGTGATAATCAGGATGGCCCATTTCAAACAGTTGACAAAAAGGGGTGAGTAACAGTGGGGGGAAAATTAGCATGGGGAAATAGTTTTTACTTTGTGTAATGACCCAGCCACTCCCAGTCTTTATTCAAGCCTAATTTAATTGTGTAAATGGGATAAAATTTAATAGTGCAAAGTGCATTTAGGGACTAACAACAAGACTTTTTGCTATAAACTTATTATCAATTGGAAGTGACAGAGGAGGAGAAAGACCTCAGTGTTTTGGTTGACCACAGGTTGACTATGAGCCACCAATGTGATGTGGCTGTGGAAAAGGCTAGTGCAATCCTAGGATGCATCAGGCAAGATATTTCCAGTAGAGATAGGGAAGTGTTAGTACTATTATACAAGGCACTGGTAAAACATCATTTGGAATACTTTGTGCAGTTCTGGTCTCTCATGTTTAAGGAAGATGAACTCAAAGTGGATCAGGTACAGAGAAGGGTTACAAGGATGATCAGAGGAATGGAAAACCTACATTACAAGAGGAGATTCAAAGAGCTTAGGTTGTTTACCAAACAAAGGGGAGGTATGATTGCTCTCTATAAATACATAAGAGGGATAAATACCAAGGAGAAAGAGGAGTTATTCAAGTTAAGGTGCCAATGTTGACACAAGAAGAAATGAATATAAACTGGCCTTCAACAAGTTCAGGCTTGAAATTAGATGAAGGTTTGTAACCACCAGAGGAATGAAGTTCTGGAACAGCCTTCCAAGGGGAGCAGAGGGGGCAAACAACCTAAGTTGCTTCAGGACTGAGTTTGATAAGCTAATGGCAGGGATGTATGGTGAGACTGCCTACAATGGTATATAGTTGACTTGTGACTGCTAACAGCAAATATCTCCAATGGCCAGTGATGGGACGCTAGTTGTGAGGGAGGAATGGCTGACAGATACTACAGGGAATTCTTTCCCAGCTGTCTGGCTGTTGGGTCCTGCCCACATTCTTAGGATCTAATTGATTGCTATATATGGGATCAGGAAGGAATTTTTCCCTGAGTCAGGTTGGCAAAGACCCTGGGATTTTTTTTTGCCTTCCTCTGCAGCATGGGGCATGGGTCACTTCCTGGTTTAAACTAGTTTAAATAGTTACAGGTTTCAGAGTGGTAGCCGTGTTAGTCTGTATCAGCAAAAACAACGAGGAGTCCTTGTGGCACCTTAGAGACTAACACATTTATTTGGGCATAAGCTTTTGTTGGCTAGAACCCACTTCATCAGATGCATGGAGTGGAAAATACAGTAGCAGGTATAAATACACAGCACATGAAAAGATGGGAGTTGCCTTACCAACTTGGGGGGGGGTCAGTGCTAATGAGACAAATCAATTAACAGTCGAATACTAAGGGAGGAAAAATCACTTTTGTAGTGGTAATGAGGGTGGCTGATTCTCTGTAACCTGAAGTCTTTAAATCATGATTTGAAGACTTCAGTAACTCAGCCAATAGGGGTCTATTACAGGAGTGGGTGGTTGAGGTTCTGTTGCCTGCAATGTGCAGGAGGTCAGACTAGTTGATCATGAAGGTCCCTTCTGGCCTTAAAGTCTATGAGGTTTTGAAATAAACTGATAATTAAATGATAGTAAGTCATCAAGACCAGAAGATAGTCACCCAAAATTTCTGAAGGAACTAAAATATGAAACTGTAGAACTACTAACTGTGATATGTAACCTATTGTTTAAATCAGCCTCTCTACCAGATTACAGGTGGATAGCTAATGTAATGCCAATTTTGAAAAAACACTCCAGAGGTGATCCTGGCAGTTACAGGCCAGTAGGTCTAACTTCAGCAAACTGTTTGAAACTATAGTCAAGAACAGAATTATTGGATGTATAGATGAATGTGATATGTTGAGGAAGAATCACCAGGGCTTTTGTAAAGGAAAATCATGCCTTACCAATCTATTAGAATTCTTTGAGGGAGTCAAACAAACATGTGGATAATGGTGATCCAGTGGATATAGTGTACTTAGAGTTTCAGAAAGCCTGTGACAAGGTCCCTCAGCAAAGGTTCTTAAGCAAAGTAAGGAGTCCTGGAATAAGAGGGAAGGTCCTATCATGGATCAGTAACTAGTTAAAGCCAGGAAACAAAGGATAGGAATAAATGGTCAGTTTTCACAATGGAGAGAGGTAAATAGTGGGGTCCCCCAAGGACCTTTACAGGGACCAGTGCTGTTCCACATATTCATAAATGATCTGGAAAAGAGGGTAAACAATGAGGTGGCAAAGTTTGCAGATGATACAAAATTATTCAAGATAGTTAAGTCAAAGCAGAAGAGTGAAGAGTTACAAAGGGATCTCACAAAACTGGGTGAATGGGCAACACAAGTGCAGGTGAAATTCAGTGCTGATAAATGCAGAGTAATACACATTGGAAAACACAATCCCAACTATACATATAAAATGTGGTCTAAAGTAGCTGTTACAACTCAAGAAGGAGATCATGGAGTCATTGTGGATTGTTCTCTGAAAACATCTGCTCAATATACAGTGGCAGTCAAAAAAGCTAACAATGTTATGAACCATTAGGAAAGGGATAGAAAATAAGACAGAAAATATTGTAATGCCATGATATAAATCCATGGTACACCCCACCTTGAATATTGTGAACAGTTCTGGTCACATCATCTCAAAAACGATACATTGGAATTGGAAAAAGTTCAGAGAAGGGCAACTATCATGAATGTCATGGAGAAAGTGAATGAGGAAGTGTAATTTACCCCTTCATATAACACAAGAACCAGGAGTCACCCAATGAAATTAATAGGCAGCAGGATTAAAATAAACCTAAGCACATAGTTCTTCACACTCAGTCAACCTATGGACCTCTTTGCCATGGGATGTTGTGAACACCAAAAGTTTAACTGGGTTTAAAAAAGAATTAGATAAGTTCATGGAGGATAGATCCCTCAATGGCTATTAGCCAAGATGGTCAGGGACACAACCCCGTGCTGTGGATGTCCCTAAACCTCTGACTGCCAGAAGCTGGGACAGGATGGCAGGGGATGGCTCACTCAATAAATTGCCCTTTTCCTTCCCTCTGCGAAGGGTCCCCGGATGCAACCTGGACTGTGGGACCACTGAGTCCTCCAAACCCACCAGCCTGGGCTGCCCTTCACACTGTGATGCTGATGTCAAGCTACAAGCCTCTGACAGGCACTGCACTTACACAGCCATCCACAGGCAGGGACACAACCAACTGATTTACATGAATGATCTCCCAGCCACTCATAAACCAACAATAGAGAGGCTCTAGCCAATTCCCCCCAGCTCCAGCCCTACACCCCAGAACTTGTACTGTCTTACGCTGGTCAGAAGCCTGACCAGTGTAAGCTCAAAATTTAATTTGCCACTCAAAGGGTAGTGGATGTACAACAGTCCTTGTTAACCTGAGCTGAGATTCCCCAAGCACTTCAACCAAAAGCAGACTGTGTTAGATGAAATATAAAATATTTATTAATTACAGAAAGGTAGATTTTAAATGATTATAAGTCTCAGGCATAGAGATCAAAGCTGGTTACCTAAGAAATAATAATAAATTTGCAATCTAAATTTTAACTTAAACAGACTAAGCAAGATTTGAATCAAACAGTTTCTCACTCTAACAGATGGTATAAGCAGCTTACAGTTCCTAAATACACAGACTGGACCCCCTTCCAGCCTGGGACTAATCTTCCTAGTTCAAAGTCTGTCTTCTGGACAATCTTCCAGGAGTTGAGATGGAGGGTGTGTGTGAGGCCAAGTGATGATGTCACTGACTTTTATTCTGTCTTCTAGCTACTAGAAAGATCCTTGCTATGATGTGAATGCATTGTACAAAACATATCATATGACAGTGGGGAATATGGGAGTTCCAGGGTGCTACTTTGAAGTACAGCATGCCACACCCTCTGAAGCATCTGACATTGGCCACCATCAGAAGACAGGACACTGGGCTAGATGGACCATTGGTCTGACCTTAGAGGTTTTTAAGGTCAGGCTTGACAAAGCCCTGGCTGGGATGATTTAGTTGGGGATTGGTCCTGCTTTGAGCAGGGGGTTGGACTAGATGACCTCCTGAGGTCCCTTCCAACCCTGATATTTTATGATTCTATGACCCAGTATGGCTGAATTTATGTTCTTAAGCCCAAAAGAGGATTGCTTTGTGACTTGTAAACACAACTAGCCGTAATAGTTATACTCAGATCCTGTGATTTGCATAATGATCTGATATTAAATTACAACAAAGCACATTGATAAGTGAATGGCAGTGATTAGCCAGGAGCTTTGGTGTCCACCACAGGAGACTGCTGTGTTTGGTTCAGTCTGCAACATCCCCTGAAGATCAGCTACTTTTTAATTTTGATTGGTGCAAAAGAGGGACACTGGGTTTGCATCAGTGACTAGCTTAGTGGAAGTGTGTGAAAATGTTATTAAAATGGGAAAATGCCTCTTCAAGTGGGTTTTGCTTTGCCACTTAACAGTCCCATATAAATGATGTACAAAGGATTTGGATGAGAGGACGCTATCAGAAATAATAAACTATTAATAGGAACTAGTCAAGTTTCACTCAGTGGGATTAAGACTCAATCATCTCACATTTAGGAGTATAGTACTAAGCCATCCTTCTGATATGACAAGGTTTGTGTTTTCCCTGAATCATTTCTTAGTGAGGAGGAAGAGCGGATTTTCATTTAAAATTTTTCATTTGTGTCAACGATCCTTTTGTGGGTTTGCAGCTCTGCGGAGACCTCCAGGCTCATACTCTAACCATCCAGTTGGAGGAACGGTGTAGGAGATAGGATCATCATTGGAAACCGTGAGCACAGGGGGTTGCTGAAGCAAGTCACTTGGCACAGAGTGGGTTGTGGGGTAGGATGCTGTTTTCTGAGAGGGGTGCAGACAGGTGTGGGTTCCACAGCTTGCCATATATGGGTGGAGGCAGTGGTGTAACGGAATGGAAAGGGGCAGCTGTATATTTCCTCACTTTGAGGAGAGAAGGTGCATCCTCTAGAACTGCACTAGGTGCTATAAACAAAAATCACAGATAACAGAGGAAAAGACTTACGAGGGTGTCTATCCATCCACCCCTCTCTTCCCCAAGTTTGAACCATTTAGTTAAAGTGCCCCCAGTGAGGGAGCTTCCAACCCTTCCCTTGGGAGTCTGTTCCACAGCTCGACAGATATCATCATTAGAGAGTTATTTTTTCTTGATATCCAGACTAAAATATCCTTTGTACAATTTCATCTCTTTATTATCAGAGCCCCACCCCACTTCAAAAGCAGGTCAGTCAGGGGAACCCATTTAAAACTTAGTTAAAATAAGTAGTGTGAATGGGCCCCAAATGTGTTGCAGATGGGACCCTTGAGTCAGTTGTTTCACTAGTGTAGAAGAGCCTTAGCTATAGATCCCTGTGCCATCCTACACAATCCCCCTCCTTCAAGTATTTGGAGACAGCCCAGTGCTACATACTGTAACCAATCTGTGGTCACCAATTGTAGGGAATTGAATGGTTATCCCTGTGCTGTGCAGCCTGGGCATTCAGATTTCCACAGCATCAGCAGGAATGGAAACCAGACCCCCCTACCACCGGAGCTAACCAGAGAATTGTCATGAGCTGCTAGCCCAGTAGGGCCTGTGACTAGAAAGGCTACTGTCACCAAGTTACCACCAATATTTGTTTGCATTTTTAAATGAATTTGCTGGGACTCTGTGTGATGGGATCCTCCCAGATGGAGCCTGGGACTGTGGGACCACAGTGCCCCCTGAACTCTCTCCAGCCTGGGCTGCCTCTCACAATGCCTTGCTAGTGACCAGCAGCAAACCCCTCCAGGTGCTGTTATCACTCAGCACAACCACATGTGGAGACCAACACCCAGCTAGATTGCATGAATGTGCCGAGAGCCACTCATGAACCACACAGGGAAAGGCACCAGCCAAATCCCCCCAGCTCTGTACCCTAGGAATATACTGTCTTGCACTGCTCAAGACGAGCAATGCAAATGTATTAATTGCTTCACCACTTAATCAATAGAAAGTGGATGTACACTGAGCACTTTTGACACACACTTCGTACGAACTCACTGGTAAAGATAAACAGTAAAACAAATGTATTGACTACAAAAGATTTAATATCACTTAAAATCTGTGATAGGAAAAAAGTCAGAGTTAGTTACCAACAGAAATAAAATACAAGCACCTAGTCTAACTCTCAACCCTATTAGACTGGGCAACAACTAGACTGAGCAGTTTTTCTTACCCCACTGGACATTGCAGTTCATAGCACACAGGTTTCACCCTTGAAATCTGGGCCAGTCCCCTCAGTTGGAGACTTCAGAGTGTCCTTGTTGCTTGCAGCGTAGGTGGGTGAAGGAGAAAGGCCCAGCATGTGGCCACAGTGTCTGTTTTCTACCCTCAGTCCTATGTGCTTGGGGAGCACAAGTCCTGGCATGTCTGGTAGCATTGTTGAGTCTCCAGACAAGGTTGAGCAATTCCCCTGGTGTGGCCTCATGCAGGTGAGTCATTGAATTGTAGCTCCCTTGCTGGACAATGGTTGTTGATGGGTTGTTTAACACCCTTCCCGGGTATTGGTTACTTTCCCTGCTGTTGCCTCTGGGGAGCTAATATCTGGCTGATTCCCCAACTTACAGCATGTTTTAGTTACAACCATACAACACAATTCTCATAACTTCATACGCATTAATGATGCACATACTGTATATGGATGGAGAAATAACTTTCAACAGATCATAACCTTTCCCCTGATACATATAAAGCATGCCTTGTAAGGTAAGATCACAATTATATAAAAATTAGGAATATGGGGGCTACAAGACACTTCCCCAAGGTATAGTAGGTCACACTCTGTTTGCACCCCTGTTGGTATGGCTCTCCACAAATATCCTAGGCATCACTCAGAAATGTTTGAGACACATCACTCACTGGGATCTCAAAACTATCTGCATTTCACACAAATGTTGTGTCCCCTTGCTTTTACTGTTGAAAATGACTTAACATCAGAAACATAGATCCATGAAAGTGTAGTTGTAGAAAGAGGCGTTTACACTACAGGAATGACTCCCACAGCAGTGTATCTCCAGCAGAAATAACATTGGTGTGTCCTTCTTTGTGTCTTTGTTAACTTTATATCCCTCCTCTGGGCGTTGGTAGATAGGATTCAAGGGAATTAGTTCACTGGCAGGAATTTTAATGGTATATTGTGGAATAGTGACAGAAGGTGAATTTTTAATTTGTAAATGTATTTGCCCTGGAAACCTGATACTAAGAATTATATTCATTCAATCAGAGAACACAACCATACTGTGTCACCTATGGGGGCAATCAAAACAGCTGAAATGTCGGATATTCAATTTTCACAACAGACTGTTTGTAAATGGACTACAGATCAAGAACTTTTTGGCAAATTTAAAATACTTTTGAGAAAAAAAAAGTAGTCCATGTGCTATTTATAAACAGAAAAAAAGTGAAATTCACTGAGTAAATTATTTATTATAGATGTGCCCAGCTGACATATACTTGTGCCATTCTGATTTCACCCATTAAAGGGCAGTGGTACACACAATACCTGCCCCCACAAACTCTCCCCCCCCACACACACATGAAAGCCTCCCTATGCTCCCACAAAAGCCATTGCCCTCAGTCACTTTTAATGTTTTTTCTAGATTCCTTCAGTTTGTCAAGATATTTCCGGTCTTCTATTTGGTTATTCTATGCCCGGTCATCATGGTGTCTTAGGCCCAGATCCTCAAAGATATTTGGAGTTTGGCCCATATGCGTAAAGATATTTAGGTGCCTGAATGTCTTCTAGAATTAGGATTTTAAACAAGCAGACATGTATTCTGGACTTGAGATTCTCATAGTTGAATGCAGTATCTTGAGATGCTATCCCCAGGTGAGCACACCAGGTAGCAGGGGCCTACTTTTCCTGTTATTTTCTATTTGTAAACCAACTTGAACTTTAGTGCTGGTGAAAGTCCATTAGCCTCGGGGTAGCTGGGTGTAGGCATTGTATACGTTTTACATAGTAAATCTGATATTGGTTAACGGGCACCAATTAATTTAAGAAAAGGAAATAGCACTTTTTGGGAAAACTTATTTGAGGAAAAAGCCCACCAAAAATTCCAGAGTTTGCAAACCAACATAATTTAAAAAATAAGATTTGCCCCACATTTTGGGCATGTTGTTTTTAAGAAACCTGTATGCTGCCTTCAAGCTGTCTAGCTAGTATTGACTCAACGTAAAGCAATTCCTGCAATTGTGTTTCTAAAGAACTGGTGCAAAGTGATATGAAATTAAAATAAATGGCACCATTAAGTGCTCCCCAGGGTCAATAGCACTGACACTTAATGGTCAAAGATGTACAGTAGGCAGCACTAGGAGCCTCTGTTCTGTCAGAGCCCTACAGACAGACTTCCAGCAAGATTAATTTGCCAGCAGTCTTCATTGTTCCTTTCCAGTAAATAGAGTTGAGGCGGGGAATAGTCTTAAATTGATACATTGTTATTTTCACTGGTGTAAAGCCCAGCGTGGCCACAACCTGCAATCACTCCACCTCATTTCCCTCCTGCCCTGAAACCTTGACAAGTTCTAATGTCTCCTGCTAAGCTAGTCATTCCAATAACACAGTTATTAAAGCATTGTTAGGAAAATGAGGGCTTGAAAAGTGGAATGATTTTGACAAGAAAATCTCATTTCTTTCAGGTTCATTTTACTTGAATTGGAATTGAATTACTTACATTATCTTTTATTTATTTATATTGCACTTCTGAGCCAAGCACTGTGTAGCTAACAGGTGAGTGACCCAGAAAAGTTGATTTTAAAGGGTTGGGAACGTCAGTTCTGAAAATTTTAGTCTTAAGCCTGGTTAGTGGTGTAATTACTCATGGGGTGGGGGTGGGAGAAAGAGAAACATCTGCAATTCTCCCTAACCACTCCAACTGGTTGGTCTAATCACTACAGCTAGCTCCAAAGAGTGAATCACAAAGTTTAAAAAATGTTCAAAATATATATTTAAAACAAAAACTTAGCTAGGAAGTTGCTGCCTTTATAGCCTGGTGCAGTGTAGGACAGGACTGATATGGCAGCTTCTATATGAATGCATAGAAAAACAGAAGTTATTGCTTTTTCAACATTTTCAGCTAACTTAATTTGTTTTAACTAATAAACTTAATTTATCTTACTGCAGCTTTGAAAAAATCCTAGCTCTCCCTGTGCATTCAAAGGGGTTCTGCATTCTTGGAGTCCTATCTCTACATTCCCCACGCTGGAGCTCCTGCCTGGGAAGCATCAGTGCAATGGCAACTTCTACTGAGAGTCCTGCACAGCCATGAAGATAGATGAGCAGTAGTAAGTCTTTCTAAAGACTTTGGAAATTCTGTTTTTATGAAGAGCGCGGGGCAAATCTTGAGAGAGCCCCTGCAACTCCCAGGAACTTCACCAGGAGTAGCAGGGGCTCAGAATCTCCCAGGAATGGTCTTACTCAAAGGGCTCAGTCCTGCAAACACTTGCACATAGGAGTAACTTTACTCATGTAAGCATCCCCAGAGAGTCCAATGAGACTCCTAATGACGGTCAGTAGAAGTGTCTACAGATTCAGGGCCTGCAGGTGCAACAGGGAACCACAACAGTTTTCATCTAAGACTGGGTCTTGCTCTTGAGGTGCTTTGTGGTTGATCTCATTACTACATGTTCTTTAGTCGAAGATTTAGGCCTTGTATCTGCTATGGGTGCTGTAGTGGCATATCTATGCTGCCATAGCTAGGCCATTGTAACGTCCTGGTGCAGAGACAGACTACAGTGACAGAAAGGGGTTTTCCATTGCTAGAGGGATGCCACCTCCCGGAGCAATGGTAGCTAGGTTAACGGAAGAATGCTTTGTTAGGGGTTAGGTCGGTGTAACAATATAGCTCTTGGGTATGGATTTTTCACGCCCCCTGAGCACTTTAGCTATGTTGACCTAAGTTTTAAGTGTAGACCAGGCGTGAATAGTAAATGTGTTCAAGTCTCGATTTCACACTTGCTAGCTGGTCACCCAATTACCAGCATAGCTCACCAAACACCATTCTGAACCAGATCAGGCTGATAATCATATCTTGTATTTTTCTAGCAACTTGCATCTCAATCTGCAGCATCCAGGGTTTTCCTTGGGAATCTTCCACCCACATTCTGACCAAAGCCAGTGCTGCTTTGCTTGGGTGTTCTGATGGGACCACAGCTCAAGATGGCAGGGACTACTAGAAACACTAATTACTAAGCTATTTGTCAGGCTGTTAAATGCCTGCCTGCAGTACGACCTTAGATATTCAGTTTCTTTATACCGATTTTTGACTAATCAGCCCTTCTCACTACTTCTCCCCTAAGCCTCCCCCCATTCCCTTAGGGGTCTCTATACTGGAGCGGCATGCACCAATGGGAAAAAACAGAGATGACAAGTGGAAATTTTACTGGTACCATTACATCAGAGCGGGCCTTCAATTAGCAGCTCTGAAGGGAAGAAAATCAATTCTGCTTGTATCTGTTACAGACACACGAGAGGGATGCTAAACAGATAGAGACTGTTCTTCATTAAAGGGAAAGGTGTTTTCTCTAACCTTGCAAAGGTTTCTAATCAAACACTCTCCTTCATTTTATGAGCTGTTCAGCAGGGTGAGGGCATCCAAAAACACCTGAAAGCAGTAGAGGAGAATGGAGGAAGCAAGATCTTTTTTAGTTGCCTGTAATGTGCTGCTTAATTTTAGTCTGTTAGTCTTGTTCCTCAGGAGGAGAGCTAATTCTTTTCTTACTTGCTCCGCTTTGGCTTATGTTAGATTTCACTGGGGATTTGGCTAGGATCCCAGGGTCTAACACCCTGTGTCTTGAAGAAAGTGCCATGTGATCTTTACCAAGGGGGTAGGGCCTTGGTTTTACCTCTGATCTGAAAGATGGCACCTCAAGTTGCACAATGCTGCTTATCCTGATTTCTCCAGAACAGACCTGATTTTTGGAATGGATTTGACCTGTCCAGTCTTGAAGGAGCTGCCCTCCATTTCACTGCAATGGAAACATGGCATTGCAGTAAGTCTTGCAGAGCAGATTTTGTTCTCCCTGCTCCAGTGCTGCTTCTCCAGAGGTTTCCAAAAGCACTTTTCCCTCTCCTCCAATTTCTTTTTCAAACTATAAAGTGAAACCCCTGGATGAACCATGCCACCAAACCACTTACTCCATTTAAGGTGGTAGTATTTTGTGTACTCAGCTGGATGGGTCTATGGGAATAGACCGTTTCCAGACCATCAAGGCTTCTTCCATTTGGATAAGAGGCCACTCAGGAACTCCCCCCAGAGGGTATGGGAAATGTCTAAGATGCTATTAGGGTTTACTTATTAAGAGGAAGATACTTGCAACAAAGACTCCTAGGAGCTGGCTGTTGAGAAATGAGCCATTGCATTGTCTGCCTGCATGATGCGGTCCTGTCAGAAAATCATTAAGAAAACAGCAAGTGTTGAAGTGACTCAAATGCCTATATTCCAGTCCCAGCTTTCTGTGCTGTCTCTCCCCAGGGCTGCAAGACCTACATGGTTTCTGTTTCATGACATTCCCTCCCTCCTTGTCTACTGCTCAGGGTACTCTGTGTTAGGCATTCATGATCCTCGCTTTCCTAAATGCTCTGTGCTGGTTGGTCTCGCAGGGTTTGAGGTAAGTGTCAGAGGCACAGAGAGACGTATAACTGTAATAGGGAGGCGAGTAAAGAGAAACAAATAGAGCTGGTTGGGAATTTTTCAATGAAACAATTTTTCCATCAGAAATGCTAATTAGTCAAAACAGAAACAGTTCACCAATCAGGATCGATTTCCACAAATCTCCCAACTTGAAAACATGCTGAACTTAAAAAAAAAAAAAGTCTAAATACTTCATTATGACAACATTTTCAGAGTGAAAAATTCTGGTTTTTCATTTTGAAATGACTTTTCATTTTGAAACCTAAGTTTTAAAATCTATGACTAAATAAAAGGCTTTTTAAAAAAAGGGAAAAATTGAAAAAACCCACATCATACTGAATGTTTAAAGTTTTTTTCTCCAGTTCCTGCAAACTTCAAGATTGATTTTTCATCCCAATTTAAGGGGGTGGAGGAAGAAAATGTCAAACTCGCAAAACTCTGAGGGACAGGAAAATGGTTTCCTGCTCAGCTCTAGAAATGAAAGCTCAACAGGAACAGTGAGTAAAATTTTCAAGAGTGCCTAAGTGATGGAAGAACTTAAGACCCCTTTACTATCATTTGTATGGCGATCATCAGACCCAAGTACATTTGCTATAGGAGATAATGGTCAGGAAAATATATAACATATGACAGCTGTCATAGGGTTCACACAACGCTAGTAGCCACCTCCTGCTGGCTGTCCTGGGGATTGGCTCTAGTCAGGCATTGCACCCTCTCCTGGTGGTGTCTATCCTGTCCTATCTCACCTTACAGTCCCTCTTGTTTCAGCAACTGCGGCCTCCTTTTCTTGACTCGGCCCTCCAGCCAGGTCACCATACATGTTCCCCCTTTCTGGGGTATAGTCATTCAAAGTCTCTGTCATTCCTACAATGACCCAGGCACTCTTCTAGTTCACTCTACTGCTGATGCCACTTCCCTAGTAGTCAACAGGGGAACCCAAACCTGTCCTCTACTCCAGGATCCTGTACAGGGGTCCTCTGGTTAGCAGCTAAGGCCTGTACTGCTATTCCTTGCTGCCATTCCCCTAAGCCTTCTTCTACCTACTCTTTCTCTTTGGGTTTGCCAGCCTCCCAGTGAGTGACTCCAGCCTGACTTCTTAAAGCCCCCTTTTGTTACCAGCTTCCTGGTTTATATAAGCTTTTCCCTGCCCAGCTGATCCTCATGTTTAATTAATCAATTCCTGCTCCCTGGCTCCTCCTCCAGGTGCAGCCCGGGTAGTTAATTGGGCTTAATATACCCTCTTAGGGCCAGTGTGGGGATTACATCCCATCACAGCCCCTAATTCAAATCCAGAGGCGCCATCTCTCTGAGTTGTTGGGGGTGTGTGCGTGCGTGCGTGCGTGCATGCTTGACCCCCTCTCTGCCCCAGGCCCTGCCCCCCTCCACCCCTTCCCTCGAGCCCCCCACCCCACCTCTTCCCATCCCTGCTCTACCAGAGCCCTGGCTCTTTCTCCCCCGTTCTGCCCCCTCCTCCAAGTGCACCTAGCCCTTGCTCCACCCCCTTCTCCCTCCAGTGCCTCCTGCATGCCACTGAACAGCTGGGGTGGGAGGTGCTGGGAGGAGGAGGGGGAGGAGGTGATCCGTGGGACCTGCTGGCGGGCGGGAGACACTGCGGGAGGAGCTGATGGGGTGGGGGCTGCCAGTGGGTGCCTAGCACCTACTATTTTTTTTCCCCTGGGTGCTCCATCCCCAGAACACCCACGGAGTTGACGCCTATGATTCAAATCTATCCAGATCTGTCACATTCTGAGTGAAAGAAAAGAGGTTGAGAATGGAAGGGGGTTGCAATTAGAACTACCACAAACACGGGGCCATAGGGTTTGCTGGCTGGATCAGACAATTGTCCATCTGCTCGGATATCCTGCTTCTGGGAGTGGTTTAAAATCCTCCATAATGCACCTAACCAGTTGTGTGTGTGGTAGGGTAGAGCTGCACTCAGCACAGACCTGACAGTGAGTGTGTAAAATGCTACCACTGGCATAAGGGAATGAAGAATTTGGATTTGGTAGCATTTTATATTGGCGTAAAGAACTACACAAGGCAGAGGAGAATAATGGTGCCGTACTCCCAGGGCTGGATTCTATATATCTCTTCACTTTAGCTACATAAATAGCCCACCATCATGATAGTAGCTGAGCATCTTGGACACATTAATGAATTTATCCTCACAACCCCCTGTGAGATTGGTAAATATCATTATTCCCATTTTACACATGGGGATCTAGAGCAATTGAGTGACTTATCCGAGGTCACACTGGAAATCACTCACAGAATCAGGAACTGTGCCCAGATTACTTAAGTATCAAGCCAATGACTTCAAGACATCATCCTTCCTCCCTATTTTTGCTCTCACACTGACATAAAGGAGGAGTAACTCCACTGAAATCGGTGGAGTCATTGGTGTAAAACGGGTGTAATCTATAGGAGGCCCTAAGTCCTTTAAGTCAGACATAAAACTGAAGGTCTGACTTGTGGCCATTGGAGACCCTGGAATACTGTGTCCTCCTACAGAAGAAAGTATGCTAGCTCTGGAAACTTTCCCTCCCCCAGAGTAGATGTGTGTTAGCCCAGGGTTCAGGTAAAATTCCAACTTGAGCAATTTAAGTCTGTCTCTAAACTCCACATGCAGGTTCAGCTTGGCATAAAATTCTTCAATTCCAGTCCTAAAATACTCCACAGCAATGCTGTGCTCTGTTAAATAGCTGCTGTGTCCAGCCCTGTGATGGCTGCTCTTGAGTGAATTGATTCTTGTATATGGAATAGTTTATAAAGAACTTTGGGCTCATTCAAGATAAAAAAAAAACACTACAGAAAAGTAAGATATTTGTTACTGATACAAGGGATCTCTTGTGTAAACAACAGCCATCCTCCCCCAGAGAAATTTGGAAACTCTCTCCCCACCCCATGACATTTTTGTTTTGTTTTTTTTATTTTTGATGACTTGGTGGAACAGTCCTGAAGGGATAGAGAGGCCATTTGTAAGATATGAATGCTTCTGTGAGGGCATTTTTACATTGCCCAGTACAAACAACATTTCCAAAAGCCCAGACATAGATCGCTTCCTGGCGTATCAACAAGAGGAAGTGGCCCCAGATTCCTTCTCATGGACCTTAGAGCTGCAGATGGGATGTGAAACAGGCACAATCAGTCCATACACCTTCAATGGGTAGCTTCTCTGCCTTTTTTTGGACACCCTTTCACTTCATTTTCACTCCAGCCTATCCTGCTTCTCTTCTACTGATTGCCTTCCCATAAAATAGTTTTGTTCTGATGATGGTGGTTTGCTAGTGATCCATCACTTCCAGAACTAAAAAGGTGGCAAATCCTATTGGAGGAACAAATCACAGAAGGAAAAGGCCCATTAGATGATCCAGGCCATCTTCCTGAGAGCATGAGAGGACTGACAATCATCCAATCTGATCCTTGGTGTAACTCCACCAACTTCAATAGAGTTATGTCTGAGAGAGCAACGTATCTGTTGCTACTCTCTGGGTGTGAAGTGAGCAGGAATCCTTTGCCTGATCTAATAGCAGGTCACAGTTCAACTTTGAGTAGGGGTGAGGAGGTTTTTGTCGCAAAGGATGGAACTTTTGCCTCTTATTCTCTTCAGGTACCAGCCAGGAGGTTTTAAAATGTAAAATGCCATTTCAATGTTTAAGATTAGCAAGTAATTTGATGGCTCTAATAGAAACACTTCCAATCCTTTAGCAATGTGTTCCAGACCCTCATAACACTGCCTATAAAATTGCCTTTGGATTCCCTGCCTAATATTCCAGCCTTTCTCTCATTCAGCAAAACACAATAGCTTGCACTAAGCCTCCCTGGGAGGATGGCTAACAGCACATTTACTAGACACTTCAAACATTTGATCATATTTCTCCTGAGTGTATTTAATATCTGTTAATGCCAGCAGCTCAGCCTGATCGAAAAGCTCGCATTGCTGGGAAAATTGTTTAATATAAAAGACAACGCAGGTAAGCAATCACTTACTGCTGTCTTTTTTGGAAATGGATAGGTGACCACCGATGGGCCCCCTCCCCCCTTTTTCCACCAACTGCTCCCCCTCCCAAGCCCTATCCATTACCAGTTCTGCTGCTGTGTGCTCCTCTGGATGCATTAGAGCAGTTATTCTAAGTACATAAGAGATGCCAGGAACAGTTTCAGGTTTCCTGCCTCATCAAACTAAACCTGATCTGTAAAAAATTAATACACCCAAAAGGAACAGTTAAAAGCATCTCCAATCAATTAATGCTGAACCAGAGGCAAGAAGGGTCGATTTGTTAAAGGAAACCCAACCCACTCAGGCTGAACAGAATTCAGGAGGCTGCAGGTGGAGTTTTGGCCAATGAGACAAGCCCAAATGCTTTGAAAGTGGGTGTGATGCTGGCAGACCCCAGGTGCCAACTCTTGGCCAGGCTTTATGCCTCAGCTCAGCACTGACAAATTCATTGCTGGAAACTAGTCTGTTTCACCTGTGTGTTAGGATGGTGAAGATGGTATTAAACTTATAACAATGTGTTTATCGGTTAGATGTTATCAAATGCTTGTAAGTTGCTCCAGGTGTTAAGCTCACTTATAACATCTTTATCAGGTGCTATAAGGTAATATTTAGATTTTTGCTTTATAAATGTTTGGTCTGAAACTGTGAACTCAATCAGAAGCATTCATCTCTTGCTTATCAAAAAGGCCTATAAGAAGGCCTATCAAAACTAAATAGGCCATTGTGGGACATAACAATACAAAGACTTTATTAATTGCCCTTTCACACTGAGGGCTCGTCCTATCAGCTTGATTTCTGGAAGAAGGAAATAAAAATAGCTGACAAGAAAATTTTTCATCTTTTTCTTGCTGTTTGGACTCTCACAGGGTCAGAGGTATGAAACAGAAGCTGAGATCCCCAGAGTCAACTTGCGTAAACCCTAAAAGACATTCAGAGCTGACAGATTACTACAACTCTGTCACCCTTTAAAACCATAACCTGTAACTCATTTGTGTATGTATGTTTGCCTGCTTTAACCTTCTCTCACTTCTTTTTCCTAGTTAATAAACCTTCAGTGAGTGTATTACAAGACTAGTGGCTTTTGGTAAGAGATCTAAGGTACAAATTGACCTGGGGTAAGTGACTGGTCTCTTGGGCCTAAAAGCAACCTGAATATTTTGTGATCTTTGGTGTATAGCAACCAACTATCAATCAACTCCCTATTCGAATTTACTCTTTGACCAGAGACTTTCCAACCAGGTTCTCCTGCTAGCTGGTACTTTAAATCTAAGGGGGACAACCAAGCACAGCCCTATAGTGGTCATTTTGCCTTTGACTGCTATTGCTTCAGGCTGAGCCTTACTCCCTTCCTGCTTGTAAGTATTTAGATCCCTTTATGTTCTATCTCTTGTCTTTTGTCCTGATCTCTGTTGAGATGCTACATCCTGTGACAGGGGGTGCTGTTAGCAGCTACAAATAGAGCCCCTTTGGGAGCCACTTTGAAGAATTCACAGGGCACTGGGTGCAGTTAGAACAGGAGGGAGTTAGATAATCTGATTGGGTTTGGATGTTTAGTGGGGATCATTTGCACCCGTAGAGAGGCTGATGAGCTAGCCAGGTAATTAGCTGACCAACTGGACAGCTGGGAAAAGATAGCAAGCAGTATAAAAGTCTGAGCCAGGGAGCTGGGGTGCTCTTCCTGTTCTCTGCTGTGTTGTACTGGGAGAATAAGGCAAGAAAAGAAAAAGAAAAGCAGTTGGTGAAGGTGCCCTGGCAGAGCGTGTGATGTTCAGTCACTGGGAGGGCTTACCGGACAGAGGTTTCTAGGGTTGGGTAACTTGCTTATTCATCCTTGTAACCGGGGAGTGTGGAGACAAGTGAAAGTGATAGACAAATGGTGGGAGGCAGTTAATTCAATAACCCACCTTTTAAGCTCGGCTTGAGATCAGTGCTTTTATCTAAACTGATGTAGCCCTCTGCCCCTGTTGTCAAATTGATAGGGTGCCTGTACTTTAGGATGGTGTTTCCTCCCATAGGGCAGAGGGACTGTGGAAGTCTGGAGGGACAGTTTGAATGGTGACATCTTGGAGGATGTCTGCTTTGGCAAATGCAGCTTTTTTACTCTAGTGCAGACCTCTCTGGAAGTGACTCAGTGGGAAGCTCCATTCTTAAGGTATCTGTTTATTACAATAAGCATGTATAAAGCCTTATTTATTCTTTACATTATGGTAGCACTATTGGCTGGCCACTGTACAAACTTGTAGTAAGAGACAGTCCTTGCTCCAAAGAGCATATGGTCTAAATAGATAAGATAGTTAAAGGGTGAGGGGGAAAACTGAGGCACAAGAGATGCTCTGCACTAGGATCTGAAAATATGCCAGTCCCTTCTATAAAACAGTGTTTAAACATAGTTCTTGAAACAATGGGCTTAATATCATTTCAATCCCCTAAATCCTGACTGGGCCAAAGTATCCTCTCCCTTACAGTGGGGTCACTTCACTGAAGTCAGTGGGATTGTGCAGGTGTAGCTGAGGAAAGAATTTGGCCCTGGTGCTGTAGTTGCTCTTTAGGTGGGCTGACATGTTCCACCCCTTGCACAAGGGAGTGGTGAACACAGAAACCCCGTGTTGCTGAGATGTGAAGAGCACAAACTGCATCTCCCACCTCTGCTTAGTCATAAGAATAGTCCATGCAGAGATTCCTTTCAGGATCGGCAGCCTCCTTCTCTGGAAGTCTATTTCCTTTGGGCATGGGGAGTCCATGTGGACTCACCTGGGACTTTGGCTGTGGGTACACCTGGCACTTAGATCTTTACAAGGGGTCCTATGGAAGAGAAACTGTGGAAACTCTATTCAGCCTTAAGAGAGGAAGCTTCTTAGCCCACAGTAGCCACATAGCCTGCAGTGGAGATGTGCACTGATCCCAACTCTTACCCATGTTTTATTTGAATTTGGAAATAACTCATCCCCCCCTCTCGCAGCCCCCCACCCCACCCCTTTTCACTTCCTTCTGCCTCAGGCACTACATGACCTTCCCTCCAGTTGAGAGTAAGTGGAGGCTGGAGGTGGCTGAAGAAAAGCTCATCGAGGCCAAACCTGGCACTCATCAGAAGGAGAGCATTGCAAAGATCTGTCCCCTCAATCAGTAGCTGGGTAACACTCAGACTTTGAATGCGGGTTCCCTGCATGCTGAACTGCAGGCCAGTTCCCGAAAGGATTTTGGAAATTAACCACAGCTCTGTAGGGAATTTTCAGAACTCACGTATTCTATAGAACATCTGACATAAACTGTGCTTAAAGTACAGGCCAGTGTCTTCGTTAACATTTACCCAAGTTGGACACAGTGAATGACACACTCATCCCTGCAGTCAGGTGTAGGGGACAGTGTGGCTCAGTCTTGTCTCTGCCAAGATACAGGAATACACAGTGTGATGCGCTTTCATTTTAAATACAAAATAAATATTTTCTAACCTATCGAATTCCTCTAATATACCTATCTGGGAGAACACAGAGATTAAAGAAGTCCTGCTAATTCTTTTATCTTTCAGGTACAGGTCTGGGAACAAAGGCACCCAAACCTTGGACTGTTTGGAAGAGGAAACAGACAAAATTTGTGCCAGAGGTTTGGCAGCTGGGTTTACTCATAGCTTCAGGTAAGCTTCTTTCCCTAGAGTGTTTAGTTTCTCAGGGGCCTTGCTGTTCCTCAAGGCAATGTAAGGATTACACAGATGAACACACACTCAATTCTCTGCCTCGCTGCAACAAAACTTGTAGCCAAGAAGGAACATGAACAGCTGGATCATTTAGGTTCATTTAGTCCAATACCCTGTCTCTGACAATGACCAGCTCCAGATGCTTCAGAGGAAGGTGTTAGGCTGCCACAATAGGCAGATGTGGGATAATCTGCTCCCCACATTAGGTCTCATCATGGTCTCTAATAATTGGAGATTTGCTAAAACTCTGAAGTATGAGGTTTTATGTCCCTTTTGCAGTGTTTGTTAAAATTAATTATGACAGCTCTGGAGTTCTTGATCTCCATATCAATATCCAGTCCTTTTCTGAATCATGTTAAGTTCTGGCCTCAACAACTTCCCATGGCAATTAATTCCACCTTCTAATTACAAGTTGTGTGAAAATGTTTTTTGATCAGTTTTGAGTTTTCCACCTTTTAATTTCCTTGCATGTTTCCTGGTGTTATGAGGCAGGGAGAACAGGAGCTCCTGATCTATCTTCTCTAGACCAGTCATTATTTTATCTGCTTTTATCATGTCCCCTTTTCTTAATCTCCTTTGTCTAAAGGAACAAGCCCAATCTTTTCAAGCTTCTGTCCGATAAGAGTTTTTTCCAGGTCCTTGATCATTCCTGTTGCCCTTCTCTGAAATGCCTCTAGTTCTGCAATATACTTTTTGAGATGTATGACAGGCGTTGCCTGTACTGTTTCAGACGAGGCTCCACCATTGATTTACATAGTGGCATATGGTTCACTATTTCATGCTTACACCCTGATGCCTTGTTCGGCTTGCCTTTTTTGGTACCTCAGCTGCACATTGAGCTGTCTACAGTGATGACCAGGTTCGTGTCTGGAGCTGATGCAGTTAATTTAGAACCCTGTAAGTAGCACAGGGCTGGAAATGGTTTTCCCATTCCAAAAAACTTTGAGATTTCAAAAGATGTCTGGTTCTGCATCAAGGCAGAACCAAGATACTTGAGTCGGGCAGATGGGAGACTAGAACCTGGGTCTCTGGCATTGTAAGGGTGTGCCCTGACCACCAGGGGGTGTCCGTCCGTCCGTGCCATGAAATGCTCTTTACTCATCTAATCAATCAGTATTTTGTATTACAAAATGCCTGTCCACCTCTACCTGGAAAGTGTCCCGGTAGTTTAAAGTTTTCCCTCCGACGTGCATTACTCTGCATTTATCAACATTGCATTTCATTTGCTGTTGTGTTGCCCATTCACCTAGTCTAAGTCCCTCTGAAGTTTCTCATGGTCCTCTCAGGTCCTGACTCACCTCAATAACTTCATGTTATCTGCAAATGTTGCTCCTTCATTACCCACACCTCCTTCCCAGATTATTAATGAACATATTAAACAAAACAGGATCTAAGTTGGAACCTAGCTGCACCTACTAATCACCTTTTTGCCATGATGAAAATTTGACCGCTTTGCTTTCTGTCTCCTACCCAGGGTTTGATCAGACAATAATTTGCCTCTCACCGCATGGTGACTTAGCTTCAGTGGCTCTCAACCTTTCCAGACTACTGCACCCCTTGCAGGAGTCTCATTTGTTTTATGTATCCCAAGTTTCAGCTCACTTAAAAACTACCTGCTTACAGAATCAGACATCAAAGTACAAAAGTGTCACAGCACACTATTACTGGAAAAGGTCTTACTTTCTTATTTTTACCATATAATTATAAAATAAATCAACTGGAATATAAATATTGTACTTACATTTCAGTGTATGGTCTATATAACAGTATAAATAAGTCATTGCATGACATTTTAGTTTGTACTGACTTTGCTGGTGCTTTTTCTGTAGCCTATTGTAAAACTAGACAAATACCTAGATGAGTTGATGTACCCCCTGGAAGACCCCTTCATACCCCCAGGGGTACATGTACTCCTCGTTGAGAACCACTGCTTTAATAGCTTCTTGTGCGGGACGTTGTCTAAAGCCTTTTGGAAGTCTTAATTATGTAAACTGGTTCTCCTTTATCCACTGTTTTACTGATGTATTCAAAGAATTCTGAGAAATTAGTAAGATACAATTTTCCTCTGCAGAAATAGTGTTGGTTAGACTTGCTCAGATTATGATCTTCCAGGTGTTTTGTTGTTGTGTTTTTAAGGACTACTGGATGGAAATGTTTTCAGCCTAGCCAAATGGCTCCTAAAATTGGCCACAGGTGAAACTGCTGACTCCAAGCACCCTTTCCCCTCTGCCCCAGTGCTGAGCATGCTGCCTCCACAGCCCACCCAGGGCCTCCTGGCCTGGAGAAAAGATTGACATTGATTGAGCAACCATGTTCACCATTGCCATCTGCTGAATGGAAGTGCCAGAGCAGGGGTGGGCAAACTTTTTGGCCCGAAGGCCACGTCTGGGAATGGAAATTGTATGGTGGGCCATGAATGCTCACAAAATTGGGGTTGGGGTGTGGGAGGGGCTGAAGGCTCTGGTTGGGGGTGCAGACTCCAGGGTGGGGCCTGAAATGAGGAGTTCAGGGTGCGGGAGGGGGCCCTGGGCTGGGGTGGCAGAGTGGGGTGCAGGGGGAGTGGGTGAGGGCTCTGGCTGGGGGTGCAGGCTCTGGGATGGGGCTGGGGATGAGGGGTTTGGGGAGTAGGAGGGTGCTCTGGGCTAGGATTGAGGGGTTCAGAGGATGGGAGGGGGATTAGGGCAGGGGATTGGGGTGTGGGGAGAGGCTCAGGGGTGCAGGCTCTGGGTGGCACTTGCCTCAAGCGGCTCCCAGAAGCAGCGGCATGTCCTTTCTCCAGCTTCTACGCGAAGGCGCAGCCAAGCGGCTCTGAACGCTGCCCTGTCCACAGGCACCGCCCCTGCAGCTCCCATTGGAGCGCTGGAGGAGGCCATTGGAGCAGGGCCATTGGAGCATGTAGGAGCCAGAGCGGGACCATGCCGCTGCTTCTGGGAGCCGTGTGGAGCGGCCCCAGACCCTGCTCCCGAGTGGGAGCTTGAGGGCTGGCTTAAAATGGCTGGCGGGCTGGATCCAGCCCACAGGCTGTAGTTTGCCCAACCCTGTGCCAGAGTTTTGGAAAGAGTATATATTTGCAATAATACTACCACAGAGTATAAATCTTTAACTCCTGTGGTAAAGCCTGAAATCTGTGAATGATGCTCCCAGCATCAACCACAAGGAGCTATTAAGAACATAAGCATGGCTATACTGGGTCAGACGAATTGTCCATCCAGCCCAGTATCTTGTCTTCCCACAGAGGCTAATGCCAGATGCTTCAGTGGGTTCCAGAGGGCTTCAGAACAGGGCAATTACTGAGTGATCCATCCACTGTTATCCAGTCCCAGCTTCTGGTAGTTGGAGGTTAGGGACATCTAGCATATGTGTTTGCATCCCAGATGATCTTGGTTAACAGCCATTGATGGACCTATCCTCTAGGAACTTATCTAATTCTTTTTTGAACCCAGTTATACTTTTGGCCTCCACAACATTCCCTGGCAACAAATTCCACTTTTGTTTGGTTTAAACTTGCTGCCTGCTCATTTCATTGAGTGACCCCTGGTCCTTGTGGGGTAAATGTTGGAGAGCACTGCCGGATACCTTTCCCTAGCGTGATCATCACTTCTGTAGCACTCCTAGTGTCTGTTGGCTCTGAGAGCGTGGGACCTCAATAATCAGGACGTTAACTCTTTTCACCTTTCAGTGAGTGGTTTCTAACCATAGCTACATGTAATAGGGCTAGTTCTTTAGGCTTTTGTGGCTGGTCAGCCAGGCTCCCACTTCCTGCCTTAGTGTGCTGGGCCCTGGCACACAGCCACAATCTATCCCGTTACTCCGTACGTACGGTAACCCGTCATGGGGCTCAAGCTTGAGCTGTGGAATAGCTGAACCTTCATAGCAGGCTAGTGACCACAGCAGAAGCAGAGGTGAAGGAGATGGGCTGCTCCAGTTGAGGACTTCGCTTAGTGACTTAGCACACTCAAAAAGATTGGAGACCACTACTCCAACTAACCCTGTCTCTCTCATTGGCAGGAGCTGAGTTCTGCCACGGGGCTGTTACACAGAGACATGTAGGACGATAGCTTTATTGGGGGATCAGCTATTTGCTCAGGAGGCTCTGGGATGTAGCAGTTCCTTGGGCACCATAGATGTATTTACAGTATTTAAAGGTCAAGCAATCTTTCTATTTTCCTGTTTGCTACAGAGAGTTTTGTTGAACATTGTCATTACTTCTTGTGGTATTTTTTTTGGTTTAAGAGGATTTCTCTGTGAGACTCTAGTTATTAGGATGTGGTGAGTGTGCAGTGAATGTGTTATTACTATAACAAGCTTCTCATAGCAGATATTTATTTTAAGTGTTGGAAAGCTTTTCATTTAGATGCAAGTGTGGAGGTGCAGACAAGATAGGGTAGGTGGTCTGGAATGAGGAACGGTAAGCAGGGGAGGATGATTTGTAAAGAAGGCACAGGAGTGGTAGTTGGGAGCTGTGGGGTCTGGTCCTGCCTCTATCATTGGTTTACTATGTGACAGTCAGCAGGTCCCTTCACCTCTCTAGCCTGCATTTTCCCCTGTGGATGGGAGAGAACTGTGAGAACTGGCCATGGAACTGGTGAGAGTTGAAACTTATGAATTTTTCTGCTGTTACAGTTTGCCCCCTCTCTGTCGGATTCTCCTAACCTGTAGATGTGCTGAAAGCGGCAAAAATCTTGTGGATCTGAGGACACTGGTTGGGAGATCTCTACCTCTGCCCTATTTCCTGGACTCTCCTTCCCTCAGGTTTTCTGCTGCCCCCATCCCTTTGGGAGGGGGTTCTGTCTGTGAAGGGGGAGGCAGAGTAACATTATTTGCAAATTCTCTGCAGCTTTTTTGTTTAAGGGTGGAGAAGAGGATGAATCTGATAGCAAAAGGAAAGCTAAAGGGAAAAAGCCAAGATCTGACCATATCAAGGATAACAACAAGGAGTTTTTAAAGTATATCTGGAATAAAATGGCATAGACCCATTACTAGATGGAGATGGTAAATTTATTGATGATGCAGAAAAGGGAGCAGTGTTTAGAAGGTATTTCTGTTCTATAGTTTGAAAGAAGCAGTAGGATCTACTCAGTTCAAATGAGGATGATGAACTATATCTCAGCCCATTAGTAACTAAGGAGCATGTTAGATAACATCTACTAGGTATAAAAATTTTAAAATCATCAGGCCTGGATAATTTTTACCCAACAGTCCTAAAAGAGTTGCCTGAGGAGACTCTGGCCTGCTGATATTAATTTTTTAATAAATCTTGGAATATCCAGGAATTTCAGAAGATTGGAAGAGTGCTAATGCTTTGCCAAAATTAAAACAGGGTAAATGGGATGACCTTGCTAATTATAGGCCAATTAGCATGATATAAGTTACGAGCAAAATAAATGAAAAGTTGATATATTCAATCAATAAAGAATGGGAATATAATTAATGCCATTTAATACAGTGTTATGGAAAATAAGTCTTGCCAAACAAATTTGATTTCATTTTTTTTTATGAGATTACAAATTTGGTTGATAAAGTGACTGTGTAGGTGTGATATACTTTTGTAGGGCTTTGTAAGATGTAGTACTTCACAATGTCCTGATTATACCACCAGCAATACAACAAAACACATGTTACATGGAATAAGAACTGGCTGACTGATCTCACAAAACAATTGTCAGTGGGGAGTCATCACTGAGTGGGGATGTTTTGAGTGGGGTTCCACAGCAATCAGTATTAGGTCTGCTGCTGTTCAAAGTAAATATAAAATCACTGCTGATTTAAAAAAAAATTACATGACACAAAGGTTAGTAGAATGGTACATAATGATGAAGTCAGGGCAGACATACAGAGTGATCTGGATTGCTGGATGAGTTGGGCCTTATGATAAGGTGTTCACCCCACACCCAAGTGGAAGGGGTTAATGGAGACCTTGGGGACCTGCCATACTCCATCCCAGAAAGGTTGTGTGTGTGTGTGTGTGTGTAAGTCCTCCTTTCAGCCTAAGGAGGCTGCTCAGGAAGCAATCAATTGGAGAGAGGCTGCACAAAGCAGCCAGTCAGGGCCTAGAGGTTTAGTACAAAAGGAGCTGCAGGGCAGAGCAGGGTCAATTGCTGTGGGGAGCTCAAGGAGTGAGGACTGTGTTCCTAGTAGGCTGTAGCAAGGGTAGCACCTCAGATGGAGCAGTTGCTGACAGGGACAGGGGGAGCAAGAAGGAGCTCCTGGCTGGCTGCTGGCTGAATGCCCTGAGAAAAGGGCAAAGACGGTGCTGGGGCCATGGGGAAGTAGCCCAGGGAAATGAAGGAGGCTGCTATCTATATGGTCCCTGGGTTGGCACCTTAAAGTAGTGGGCAGGCCTGGATTCCCTGCCCTGCCCCCCCCCCCATTTGCCACTGGGGAACTGGATTGACTGGTAGACAGTGATACCCACCCCCAGATGGGGGAAACTCAGATTGTGACACAGCCAGAGGGCCGAGTCATGAAGAGGAAGTTGTGGTACTTGGGCTGAGGTGGGTCTGCAGGTGGAGAAGATGACAGGAGAGGGTGCACTGGCTGGCAGAGCTAATCTCTGTGATGGCCAGCAGGAGATGCCATCGTGGTCAGTGGACTCCATCACAGGCCCATTCAAAGAAAACATGTTTTAATACAGTCCAGAACAAGGTCATACATCTAGGAGCAAGGAATCACGCTGGCTTGGTTGACACGTATCCATGGAAGTTTTAACATTGTGCTGGTTCCTGGAATACGTATGACATGAAGTTATTAAGTGTGTGTGTGCCTTAGTGATCTCCCCTCCATTCACTGACAAAACCTGTGAGGAAAGATTAAAAAAACTGGGCATATTTAGTCTTGAGAAAAGGTGACAGTGGGGGGGAGGACCTGATAAGTCTTCAGATATGTCAAGGGCTGTTATAAAGAGGACAGTGATCAATTGTTCTCCATGTCCACTGAAGGTAGGACAAGAAGTAATGCACTTAATCTGCGAGCAAGGGAGCTTTATGTTAGTTGTTAGGAATAATTTTCTAAAGACAAGGGTAGTTAAGCACTGGAATAGGCTTCCAAGAGAGGCTGTGGAATTCCCATCATTGGAGGTTTTTAAGAACAGATTGGAAAACACCTGTCAGGGATGGTCTAGGTTTATTTGGTCCTGCCTCAGTACAGGTGGCTGGACTTGATGACCTCTCAAGGTTCCTCCAGCCCTACATTTCTATGATTCTATAAGACCCATGGTGCTGAGCTTGTGAAAGCTGATGAGCTCCCAGTGCAAGGAAAGCAGTTAGCTTTATTAAAATAGGTACCCTAGAACTGAACCAATTTCTCAAATTAGTTTCTTTTGGCATTAACCCAGACAGATCAATGGAATTAAATTTCCTTTTTCTTATATAAACACCAAACTGGCTTTGATAAAACTAAATATATCTTTGAACCATTATCTATTTCTTTCCAGGAGGTTGGATCATGATACATACCGAGTTACAAATAGCCTACTGACTGTTTAAAGCACTCTTTTTAACTCCTGTGGTCTAGAATTGAATGGACTAATATATTGCCTGAGATTGTTAATTGTACTAATTATGTCTTTCAGAACTTATTCATTGTCTCCTACTTTTGTATAATCAATTAAATGGATGTACTAGTGTTTGTATTTTTAACCCTCTACTAAAGCACTTGAAATTAAGGGATCGTAATGTGAAGTACTGTAATGACTCTGCCATTGTAGGGAGCTAAGATTATGGCGTTGATCTCCCATAGTACTCTCTATATGTGTGTGCGGAGTCAGGATGGTGAGGCAGAGATTGTCCCTGAGCCTGATTATCCTCTTGCTTACACCCTTGTAAATCAAAAGTACCTCCCTTGAAATCAATAGTAAACTAGTGTAAAGCTTGTGTAAGTGAGAGAGGAGTTGGGCCCACTCTCTTGGACAAGTGCAGACATGAAGCCCCAGGATATGTTATTTGAGGACCACTTGACAAGAGAACTGAGGGTCATGAAAAGAACCATGTATGAAACATGAACTTGTTCCCCTGAGCGCTGTGGCAATTAAACAGAGACCTGCACCAGAACAGTGCATCTGTCTGAGTCTTACGAGAGAGCCGGTATCCAGCTTCCTTCTGTACCTACAAGGTAACAGATACGAGCCCCCTTTTTGTAAAAGGGAAGGTGACGGATGAGAGGTTTTCCAGGCCCACACTTCATCTTCCCCTCACCTGAACAGCTTCCAGTATATGTTAAATAAAGGGCATGGTGGGGAGCTATGCTTGTGATGTCACCTGCAATTCCTCCCAAACACTCTTTCTTCTCTCTATGGCTGCCCCTCACTGGCCCGCATAGCATAGCCCTGGATAATATTTTGTGGACTGCATCTGCTCTGTCTCCCCACTGTTTGCAGCGTGACAGGCACGCACAGCAGACTGTCTTAGTGGCTCTGTGCCATGTGACCGTGCGTACCCCCATGCTGGGGAAGTGAGAAGGAAATGAAGAATTCATCTCAGCTTCTATTACCTTTGCTCTCTGTGTCAGTGAAATCCCAACATCTGTAAATATTTCTGTCCTCCAGAGAAGATATTGCCCATGCTGCATTATCTATGAAAAATCCATGCCCCAAAACCCTATTTGTGGCTCCATTAACCTAAAGAACTCATCTGAATGCTCCATTTGCCTTTTAAATAAAGAGCGAGCGATTGTTCAGGGCTCGAATCCCTATCATTTCATGTTGCTTTCCTCATTATGAGAGGAACATAAGGGTCCCCGATCATTATTTCTGACTCTGTCATTAGCAAAGGTCTGAAAAGCCGCATTTTCACTCCATTAGCCTTCAGAAATAAAAAGAATGATTGCTTAAGTCGAGAATAATTATTTCAACCAGCTTTCCTCAGCGTTTTGCCATGGAGCAGGCTAGGCCCCGCACGCAGACTGACAAATTAATTTCTATTATTTATATTTTGTCGAAAAACCTACCCCACTCAAGACTCATTTAGCAATACAAATGGCTTTATTTGTGGTTTTATGTGCTTCTCTGGTCACCCATGACAAACAGCAGGAAGCTTATTGTTTCCCCCATGAAATCTGTCAGGGTTCCTATGATTTACACCTGGAACCGGAGTATAAAACAGAGGTTCCTGGAGCTGTCGTCGGCCTGCTGTTAGCTACAAGTAGGTGGAATTTTTGGTCGACTGGAACCTCTTTCTCTAGTGCATGGGTTCTCAAACTTCATTGCATCGTGACCCCCTTTCAAAAATAAAAGTTACTACATGACCCCAGGAGGGGGGACTGAAGCCTGAGCCAGTCTGAGCCCTGGGGTAGGGTGGGGCAAAGTCAAAGCCCAAGGGATTCAGTCCCTGACAGGGGCTTGTAATCTGAGTCCCGACACCCAGGGCTAAAGCCCTTGGGCTTTGGCCACAGGTGGTGGTGTTTGGGCTTCAGCTTCGGCCCCGGGCCCCAGCAAGTCTAAGGCAGCCCTGGTGACTCCATTAACACAGGGTTGTGACCCACTTTGGGGTCCTGACCCACAGTTTGAGAACCGTTGCTCTAGTGTTCACTGGTGCTGTTTACTAATAAGCTTGGAGTTTACTCTATGTAACTCTGATGGCGTGAGGGTCGGGGATGAGCCAAAAGGACCTGAGTGGGGCTCTGCCTGTGTTCAGGGCAGTTCTCCATTCACTGTAAGGCAGAGCTGGGATGAATCTGCTTTCCCCTCCCATTTGATAGAATGGCAAGTAGTAGCTATTGGAATTTTAGATCCAGAGTTAACATTCTGTAGACTGGGAGGGGAGGGGGAGATCTGGAATCTGTCATGAGATACACCCACCAGGAAACAGGGCTTGCAGAGCAGGGACACGCTCAGTGCACTGTTTATGCAGGATAGCTAATCGCTGATGAAGTGTGGTTTGCCATTAGAGAAAGGAAAGGAGTCAGGACCAAGGAGATGGATTTCCATCTCTGCCGTTGACTTGCTGTATAGCCGGAGGCAAGTCTCTTCACCTTCCTGTGCCTCCGTTTCCCCAGTTGCAAAAAGGCAGCAATGAGGTGTTATGAGGATTGATTTGGGAAGTCTGCCAAGTGCTTTGATGGAAGGTGCTATAGGGAGACAGAAGTATTGTATTTGTTATTCAGAATGTGAATGGCACTCCTTGAAATTATTAGAGGCTGTGAAGATAACTGCATCCCAGCTGAGAGCCTGGGTGGTGTTAAAGGAGACTATTTCAATTCCCCTCTCTTCCCTAAACAGACCCCCTTCCCCTCCACTGCTTAGCAAAGCCTAGTAACCTTCTTGACTTGTACAATAACATCTTGTACAGACCATCACTTCCTCTTCCCACAGCAAGCATTGCATACGGGAGAGCCCAGCACCCAAAAAGCCATTTACAGGGGGTGGCGACTCTCTTTGCACCTGTTCTCACTGAAAAAGATTGAAACATGGTATTGAACAGCAATTATTATTTTTACAGGGCTCTCAGTTCAAAGACCAGGTTCCTGCCCCAAAGAGCTTTGCAGTCTCATTTTAAACTCGATGCCACAAATGAGGGCAATGAACAGAGTGGCATTGGGTGAAGAAGTACAAGGCTTACAACAATAGCAGCACATGGTTACTTGGCCTTGGGTATATTCAGCTCATGAGGATTCTTTAGATATCTCAGTCTGTTGTGAATGAATTCACGGTCTCTAGATGCCAGGGCAGAACTGAGGTTTGAGGAGGGATTTGAATGAGGCATGGGCTGTGGCTTGGCAAGTAGGGAGAGATGATTTTTCCATGCACAGCGGGAAGAAGACACATAGGCGGCAGGTGTGAATGAAGAAAATCAAGGCAGTGCCCAGGACTGGAGTTACTGGCAGAACACAGTAAGCTGGGGGGAGATGTAATGCTCTGGTTATGCAGGATGCCAGGCTAGATGATCTAATGGTCCCTTCTGGCCCTAAACTCTATGAATCTCTACAGAACAGGACAGAGAGAAACTTTAAGTACCATGGCTAGTCTGCTCCGCCATAGTACTACAATCCCATTTTGGGAGGCCATGATGTGCCTCCCTAATCCCTTTATATAGCCCAGCCTCTTTATCTAGCCCTGAGGATCACTCTTGCCTCCTGGTATGAATGCTTACATCTCTGTCCTCCTCAGACTCTTGGTGATTTCGGTCTCATCCTCTGGCTTTGCTGGGCGTTTTGAATCCTGCATTCCTGAAGCAGCCGAGCTGAAATCTGGATGCATTGTAATTAATACACTAATGGAGTCTTCATTGCACTATTAGGACCTTTTAAAATTTACTCTGGGAAACCTTTCAGCACTATTAAATACACCTTTGTCACATGATGAAGTGCTCTTCATAATAGGCTCATTAACATTCATCGAGTAATTCAACCCCATCCATTAACAGCTGGCAGGCAGGATTTTCCAAAAAAGACCCTGGGAAGCTCTTTCCCTGGCCCAGGGCATGCTTCCTGATGCTGCTCATTAGTCAAATGTTGGATGCCTTGTGATGGGGAATCTGTCAGCTCCCCCATGTCATTCAAATATATTACAGAGGGCAGCTGAAATCAGTGAGAGATTTGGAGATATCTGTAGGGAGCTTCTACCTTGGATCTCTGAAGCATTTATTTCAAATTGGCAGGTGCAGTGAGGAGAAGACCCCAAATTTGTGGAATTTCTATTGGTGTTTTTCTTCTCTTCTCTTCTGCTTGGCCTGACTCTCATTTAAAGCCAGGCATCAGTTGCCCTGGATAAATGCATTAGCTGGATGTTCTGGATATGGTGATTAGCAGTGAAATGGTTAACAATGGCATTTGAGAGGTTGTCAGTAGACTTCAAAGTTAAATATCTTTTCCCATTGAGATAAAGGTTAGATGTTGGGAGCCAGATTCTTCCAGGAAAATTAGCATAGGGAAATAGTTTTTACTTTGTGTAATGACCCATCCATTCCCAGTCTTTATTCAATCTTAATTTAATGGTGTCCAGTTTGCAAATTAATTCCAATTCTGCAGTTTCTCGTTGAAGTCTGTTTTTGAAGTTTTTTTGTTGGAGAATTGTGACTTTTAGGTCTGAAATTGAGTGACCAGGGAGGTTGAAGTGTTCTCCGACTGGTTTTTGAATGTTATAATTCTTGACGTCTGATTTGTGTCCATTTATTCTTTTGCGTAGAGATTGTCCAGTTTGGCCAATGTATACAATGCCCCTCTGCCATGTACACATTGGCCAAACTGGACAATCTCTACGCAGAAGAATAAATGGACACAAATCAGATGTCAAGAATTATAACATTCAAAAACCAGTCGGAGAACACTTCAACCTCCCTGGTCACTCAATTTCAGACCTAAAAGTCACAATTCTCCAACAAAAAAACTTCAGAAACAGCCTTCAACAAGAAACTGCAGAATTGGAATTAATTTGCAAACTGGACACCATTAAATTAGGATTGAATAAAGACTGGGAGTGGATGGGTCATTACACAAAGTAAAAACTATTTCCCCATGCTAATTTTCCCCCTACTGTTACTCACACCTTCTTGTCAACTGCATCTTCTTGTCAACTGTTTGAAATGGGCCATCCTGATTATCACTACAAAAGTTTTCTTCTCCTGCAGAAAATAGCCCACCTTAATTGATTAGTCTCATTACAATTGGTATGGCAACACCCATTTTTTTCATGTTCTCTGTGTATATATATCTTCCTACTGTATTTTCCACTGCATGCATCCGATGAAGTGCATTTCAGCCCACGAAAGCTTATGCCCAAATAAATGTGTTAGTCTCTAAGGTGTCACAAGTACTCCTCATTTTTTTGTCCATTCTGTCTTTCTAA
The DNA here is from genome assembly GCF_965140285.1 of Lepidochelys kempii. Lineage (NCBI taxonomy): Eukaryota > Metazoa > Chordata > Testudines > Cheloniidae > Lepidochelys > Lepidochelys kempii. The sequence continues at coordinate 150,700,462 of NC_136382.1, read as the reverse complement.
AAAGTAAATTTCTAGCCCTCCTGGTTGTGGAGCAAATATCACTCAAGGCAAATAAAATCAGAAGGCCAATAAAAAGAACCCTGAATGAATTTTTTACAAAAACATCAATTTTTAAGCCAGTCTCATGATTTCTTGGGACCAGTCTCAGGATTTTTGAACACTAGGATCTGTCCATCTGGAGTTCTCAGGCCAGTTCCTACTAGACAGGGCCACAAAATAGAAACTGCTTCCTAATTGCCAGCTGGTTGCCACGCTTAGCAGATAAGCTACAGGCTACCTGCTTGAGTCATGAAGAGTCATGAACCACTCTCTCCCCATTAGAAGTGGCTGCTCCAGGGGAGGGTTAAGGCATGTTGGCAGGTAGTGGTGTGTTTGGGAAGCTTGCCCTGAAGATAAATAAGAGGTTTTGAGTCTTCAGGGTGTCATTCTTCCCCAGTTTAGCAGTACTATGTGTGATGGGTTAGACCTCTCTTCCGGGGTGCCACCTGATGTGCTGGGGTCCCGCTGAGCCTGCCTGTCCCAACAGCCTGGGTTCCCCTTATTCTGTGCTGCTGTGACAGGCTCTCAGGCCCTTTCCAGCACACACACAGGTAGGGACACACCCAGCTGTGGAATCACACAGAATTTGCAATCAACTCTGAGTAGGAGGACTCAGCTCGGGGAATTGTCCAGCACTTTGGTGCACACACCCTTTGGAGTATAAACCCAAAACTGTATTGTCTTGTGCTATATAGAGATTTATACAGCGTAAACTCATGAAATTGCTCCCTCCCTCAATGTGGAGGAAGATACGCTCAGCTTCCCCCCCAGTTATGAATTGTACAAACTGGGTTTTGGAGTAAACAAAAAAAAAGTTTATTAACTACAAAAGGTAAATTTTAAGTGATCATAAGGGATAGCAAACAAAACCAAGAAGATTATTGAGCAAATAAAACAAAACATGCAAGCTAAGCTTAATACACTAAGGAATACTGACTACAAATAATAATTTCTCACCCTAAATGTTGTTTCAAACAGGTTGCAGAGTTTCTTGAAGGTAAACTTGCATGGCTTGCAGCTTAAATCTCCAGGGATTCCTTTTACAGGCTGATCTGTCTTGCTCGAGCTCAACCGCTACCTCCCTCAGTTTTGTTCCTTTGTTTCTTCAGGTGTTTTCAGCAGTCTTCCTTCTTGGGTGGAGAGGTGGAGGAGAAGAGCCAAGATTAACTCACTCCCCAGCCTTAAATAGGATTTGCATATGGCGGGAATCTTTTGTTTCCCAGTTTTGACCCTCATCCCCTTCCCGTGGAAAAGTACCAACATTTCAAGATGGTATTCTATACCAAGTGACATGATCACATGACCCTGCAGTGTCAAAGCAGCATCCCAGGAAAATTCTCAGGAAGGAGGGAGATTAGTATCTTCAAGGTCCTATTGTCCTTCGTAATGGCCGATCCAGGCTGATTGCATACTGTCTGGTGGGCGTTCCCCAAGTACACACACAGTTGTAATTGTTACATAGTCAATATTCCTAACTTCAGATACAGAAATGATTCATGCATACAAATTGGATAATCACATTCAGTAAATCATAACCTTTCTAATGATACCTCACATGACCCATCTTGCATAATACATATCTTAGTTATGCCACATTCATATCATAATATTTCTATGAAGACTCTGGAGCATAATGTCACACTATAATAAATTATGGGAGCTCCTACCTCTGGCCATAGGTTCAGTCCACCCTACAGCAGACTCCATAAGCAAGCTATCCATCTGTTTTCACTGTCAGGGATTAACTTATACAAAAGGGCTAACAGTGGCCTCTTTTCCCCAGTGACAGTGTGGTTCAAGAGACTACAACATAAACTGAAACTGTGAGCTTTTTATATAAAGCTTTTTATATATTAAAACCATATATTTTCTTTACAGACAGTGCCTAGATCAGGGTGGGCAAACTTTTTGGCCTGAGGACCACACCGGGGTTCTGAAACTGTATAGAGGGCCAGGTAGGGAAGGTTGTGCCTCCCCAAGCAGCCTGGCCCCTCCCCCTATCTGCCACTTCCCACTCCCTGACTGCCCCCCTCAGAATCCCTGATCTATCCAACCCCCCCGCTCTTTGTCCCCTGACTGCCCACTCCCAGCACCTCCCACCCCTAACCAACCCCTGGGATCCCACCCCTATCCAACCCCCCCTGCTCCCTGTCCCCGACTGCCCCACTCCCTGACAGGCCCCCCGGGACACCCATGTCTATTCAACCACTCCCCGTCCCCTGACTGCTCCACAGGACTCCCTGCCCCTTATCCAACCCCCCTCACTCCCTGCCCCCTTACCATGACGCTCAGAGCAGCAGGACTGGCAGCTGCACCGCCCAGCTGGAGCCAGCCATGCTGGTGCCCAGTCTAGAGCACCGGGGCAGGCCGGCGGCTCTCGCAGCTGCACTGCCCGGCAGGAGCTCGCGGCCCCATCGCCCAGAGCCCTGGCGGCATGGCAAGCTGAGGCTGCTGGCGAGGGGCTAGCCTTCCCCACCAGGAGCTCAGGGGCTGGCCAGGATGCTCCCGCAGGCTGGATGTGACCTGTGGGCTGTAGTTTGCCCACCTCTGGCCTAGATGGTGGTTATTGATTATCCCACTTTGCCTTTTTAATTTTAACTAGGGAAATACTATTCTCTTTTCCTGATCTACCTGAATCTACACCCTGCCTTTTTTGCTCCTGAGTGACTAGTGGTGAACAGATTTTTCAAAGACATCTTTCTGGTCCCCCTGAACCAGACCCAGACAAATACAAGGTCTAAAATACAAACTGTATAAAGCCGGAGGCAAAGATGTGTGAGAAACTCAGCGTTATGAAGCAGAAACAGCAGGGGAAAGCAGAAAGTACATCCCACTGCTAGAGCCTAATGTGATTTAGTGGACAAACAACAAGACATTACAGTTAGGTTTTACAATTGCTAAATGCATTAGTCCTTAAACAAACATCTAATGTGATTTTAAGCCTTGCTTCCTTCAAAGCAATAGGCTTCATGGGATAGTTATTTTCCTGTGGCATCTAGCATCATGTCTTCAAGCTGCAGAATTCTATCAATGTACCTTTAAAAACATCATCAGAGTTCAGTCCAGGACACATTTCAGGTTTTTCTAACTGGTTGTAAACAATGTTATTGTGTATAAGGTCTTTTGTGAAAGCTTGTAATGTTCTGAACTTGATGGCCACTATGAGATATGTATACAGACTGTGGTTATGAATTTACGTATCTGTGTAGATATAACACTATGCTCATAATTTGGCTGCAACATTCAGCTCCAAATCTCACAACAGGGAGGTGGTCGGTCAGACAGGGAGGGGCTGTCTCCCAGCCAGATGAGACTAGCTCCAAGCACCTAGCCTTGCACCACCCAGGAAAAGACAACTGATGGGCCATTACATTTAATAGTGACCTTGTTGCAGACACATATGAGGACTGGCTAGCTGCCATAGCCTGTCATCCTCTCCTTTGGTTGCTCGTAGATCACGTGGATTGCCTCAGCTCTCATTTGTGGCTCCTTTTCTTGACTCTTCTGCAGGATCCAGTAAGTGGCTGGCAGCTGTTACATCTTGGCATTCTGTGTGGCTGTGCATAGCAGGAATATCAGTCTTCCTAAGAAGGCTATGGAATGGCAGCAGGCATTTGATGACTGCATTTTCAGTAGAAACACAACGGAGAAGGGTGGTATTACAGAGCTGCAGATGGTGAATCGTTTTTATGGGAATCCATTTGCATTCCAAACTTAACAGTAGCAATCGGGTGTGAGACATCACCCCACTTCCCTCACAAGGTGGCAGTTTTGAGGAGGGAGGAGCATGCCACTCCCTTGGGACTAAATTAATTTAGGGTCTATTAGCAGCAGGCAGTAGCAATCCGCTACTAAGCCTCCTCCTTCTCTCCCCGCCTCTCTCCCATTGCCAGCATCTGCCTCCCTGCCACGGGCACTGATGATCCTTTAATAATCCAAGAGTGTGTCCCAGCTCAGGATCACGGTGAATATATTTCATCATGAGATTTCCTCTTCCTCATGTGCCTGCCTCTTGCTCTCATGAGATTTCCTGCTCTATTTCTAAGCCAAAGAGATTTAGAGAAACAATCCAACTTTCTGACTCATAATCTCAACCAAACTTCTGTCTCCGAGGGACAGATGCCCCTCTCACTGACACTGGTGGAAATCAGGAGTAACTCCAATTAAGTCAGTGGAGGTACAATGTTGTAAAACCAGTGTTGTGAGACTAGAACCATGCTCCATATCTTCAGGGGTTCCTGCCATTGCGTGGCTCTCCTCCTCGTCCAGTGCTGGACAACTTTGACAAAAATCTCTAGTAAAAAGGACATTTCTGACTCATCTGCTGCTGGTTTACACAGCAGCCAAATGTGCAGAACTGTACTTTGGTTCCATCCAGAGTTAAAGGGAGTTTATGCATTTTGGTGCTGCCTCTGCCCGGGGATGTGAGGCCAAATGAAATTTCATTGCTGCCTCAAGTGCCATATAGGGTTGCCAGTTTTGGTTGGATGTATTCCTGGAGGTTTCATCACATGACATTATCCTTAATTAAAGATTAATCTTTAATTCCTGGAGACTCCAGGACAATCCTGGAGAATTGGCAACCCTAGTGTCATAGGCCATCCTGGTGCCTCGCCAGCATTCCTGTGGAACCCTGGCTCGTCCCAGTTCTGCCCTCATGACTTCCCATGGAGCAAGCTCAGTAGTGAAGGGATTAACTACCAGACTGTTCATGTTAAATGGTTCATTTTTTGAAGAGGAAAATTATTTTCCTTATTTTCCACTTGGTACTAGGGACAGATTGAAACTTGTTTTCAGTCTGAATGTGGTCACCCTCCCACTGGTGCCCAGCCTTGATGCAACTGAAAACCCCTCCATGACATAAAGAAAAGGAGTACTTGTGGCACCTTAGAGACTAAGGTGCCACAAGTACTCCTTTTCTTTTTGCGAATACAGACTAACATGGCTGTTACTCTGAAACCTCCATGACATGAGCTCCCAGCCACTTGGGAGTCTGAGGACAGAGCTAAATTCATAGCATGTATAAATCCTGAGCTTGGCAATTCTTTTTGTGTAATCAGGGAGAACAAAACCCATCTCCAGTGTTTTGGTCTCCAAGGTTCACATTTATCATAAGTAGTTAGTTGGTTTCTGTTTAGGCTCTCTCCCCTTCCTGCCCCGCGCCCTGTGTTGTCTATTGCTATGGTGTAAAAATGATCTGTGTTGACACAGAACTGAGGAGGCACTTTGTATTATCCGCTCCAGCATTTGCCTGGATGCTTTATTTCAAGCAACAGAAGTGTATTTCACAGCAAGATGGTTTCTTAAAAGGTTTCCACTGACAATTTGTCTAAAAAGAGACACTGAGGTGGCTATTTTTATCAAAGGCAGAAAGCTGGATTCCTTAAATGCACCCAGCAAAGTTACTGGGAAACGGCAGAACGAGGTTTGAAGGGCCATGAGGGTCGGGCTGTACAGTACGAGTGGCACCACCAGCCCTGGTACCAGTACCAGCACCGTATGAGGTGCCCGTGAGGAAAATTTGCTTTACCTTTGCTTTGCTCGCTTCCTTCCATCCCAGTCCTGGGTCTGTCTGGGTACCAGTCCGGTCCTTGGTGTTAATTAGAGCATCCTGCTTCAATCTACCTACATGACCCCCAGAGATTAGCTGGGTCCTGACATGCTTGGCCATGCCCTCTCTCCCTGGCCACACCTCTAGTGCTGGTAGCTAGGAGGGGGTGGTGTAGCAGCAGAGAGAGCTGCCATTTTGTTCTGAGTTGTTGCCCAGACACAGGTGTACACTCTGCTCTCACCTGAAGACTTAACTTGGAGCTTGCTCAACTCTTGTTTATATTTTCATTCATGGGACTGTGCACAGGTGAAGAAGTTCACCTGATCAGCCGACCTTTAAAAATGACGGGATGGCAACGGCTATCTTGAACCTCTTCTCTGCACAGTCCTTGGAAATTATAAAGCAGTGGATCAGTCTCAAAGCTTATTAGAATCCTTTGTAGAAAGACAGCGGTGAGGATGAGGTATGTTGATAGCCTGCACTGAAAACCAGGGTCTTCTCCTGTTTCTTGGTGAATGTATAAATTCTGAACCTAAGCCCCCACTCATGTTCCCAAGGTATCACACACCATTTTAGCCATGTGGCTCTCATTAGCTTTATCCAACTGGAGAATAAACTCTTGGGTGTCTTTCTTCCCTAGACTTGTAACAGTGTCACTCATGATCATCAAACCTTTTTAGGTCAGACTCTTCCCCCAGTGCAGGGTGCCCCCTGCTGGTAGTGAGCAACCTGCCTCAGTCCTCATTAAACAAAGATCATCTGCCTGCCACGCACGGCTTTCCCTTCCCTGGCAGCAAGTTGTTTTCCATTGCTGTTGGTCTAACTGTTTTTAATGATCTGCTTTGGACATTCTTGCTGGTGCTTTGCACAATAATCAACAGTTAATTACAAGCAGTCAGACAAATTGGTCTGCGAGGCAAGGAGATGAAGCTGACAGAGAGGTTCAGGGAGTAGAGCTGGAGTGGAATTCAATGAGGGAGAAATGGCTGGTGTGTAGGCATGGTGGGCTACTGTTTGGGTGAGCAGGTGTTCAGAATGAATCAAGGGAGTGTATTGTTGTGCAAAAGCTTTACTTCTTTCCCTGTCCCAGATGCACTTTCCTGATGATTTGTTTTTACAGTTTGCTTCTGTGACACCGTCTCCAATGTCAGGCAAGTTTTGGTTTTGCAGGCAGCATTGTCAGATCCTGAAAGGCTGTGGGAAAAATGAGTCATTAGAGAATAGAAAATTGGAAGGCTGAAAGCACTGGAAACGTTGCAGGTCTTTCTGGAGTTTCCTAGATGTTCTCAGGTGTCTCAGGTGAGTCCTGGCAGAAGTCAGAAGTCCGAGGTAAGTCCCAGACCAGATGGGCTCTGGAGTCACAGATGTGTACCAAGTGTGTACAGCAATCCTAGATGTGTCCCAGGTGTGCCAGATATGTCCCAGATGTGTGCAGGAGATCCCTTGCCAGCTAGTGAATGCACTTTTACTACCAGACCCCAGGGATGTGCACTTCTATTTTTTCCATTTATTTATAACTTTTTTTTGCTACAGTTAGAAAACAGAGGAAATTAAATGCAGAAATGCCAAATTTCAGCCCACACTAAGATGAAGCCCAGGCTGCTTTTCTAACTGGTAAGCGATGGGGGGGGCGGGGGGGGGGGCTACATCCAATGGCTATGCAGACACCATAGTAATTAGCTAGCCTCATGGACATCTGCCAGCTCTTGTGCAGCTTCATGTCTTACTGGTGAGAAAAAAATGTCTGCCTACTCCCTCAGGGTTTCCCTAAGCAGTAGGAGAAGATGTGGGGGAAGGCAGGAGACTAGTTTTTGTGTGTCCCAGGAGCAGGAAGTGAGGAGAAGCAATGGTGACTCTGGAGGCTGGTAGAGTCAGTAGATTGCCTGGGGCTCCCAGTTTCTAGGGGTAGGATGCCAGAGGGGAGGAAGTGCTGAGGGATCCTGGGGTTTGGACAAGTAGAATCTGCTTGTGTGAGTTGTTTGAAGGGCCCAGAGACTGGAGCAAACTAGCTAGGGGAACCTTCCCCATTCTGCCCTTCCTCTTCCCCCTTCAGCCCCTGCTTCTTCAATCCTTGCATCCTTCCAAAGTGGGTGAATATAATGCAGATATGGGCAGGCATGACAGGTGCTGCCAAATGTGTGAGCCCTGATGTTTGGTATATGGAATCGGGATGGGACGGCAGGGCCTTCTGTTCTCAGAAGATGGATTGTTACCCAGTGAGCATCTCAGCTAGCACAGCCAGCAGAGGGAAGAGGTCTGGGGTGAACGTACCCGTACCGCTGTGTTACAGGGCCTCCCCCCGCCAGCTGAAGCGGAGCTTGTGATCAACATAGAGTATTTGAGGTTCAGTGTGAGTCAGCATATGGCCACACACATGCAAACGCCCCAGCCATCAGCCAATCCAAGAAGGCATCAGGGACTACAGCACCCGTGACTGCTCGCCCCTCTACCTGGCAAGTGAAAGAAGCAGCTCCGCCAGTTCAGGCGGTGCAGACAGCCTATGTAAACTTGAGCCAGTCTGACATATTGCAGCCAGCAGAGGACAGTGCCGCTCACATACACCAGTCACTTCATTAGAACCACACCCTTACGTGCCTAGGCACTGAAGTTCTTCTGGTATGAAAATTCTTTACTGTTGTGAGACTCCCTCAGTGTCTAGGCAAACAAAGAATTAAGGGCAGAGTAACTCACTGCTGTCGGTATAAATTAGATCCTTAAGGTTAATGTACTGTTTGTCTATTTTCCACATCACTTCTTTTTTTCTAATATGATTTGCAGTCCCTTTAGGCCTACAATTAGCCGCAGGCTCCTTCTAATGTATGCAGAACATATCATACTCCCTAGCATCCCCTCCAATGTGCTGTGCTGGTGAAGGTGAAGGAAAGAGGCCGTAGAATAACTGGATTTATCCTACATAACTTTGGATTAGAAAGAAATTGCCTCTGATAAATCCCTAGTGGACGTTTGCCCCTATCACATAACCACTGCATAATTCAACATGGTTCAGTATGCTTGGCCAGCTAGTCTTAGGGGCTTGAATAGTGCTGAGATAGTCAGAGCTGTGTGCGGAGAACCCAGGACTGGAATAGCGGAGGGGAGGCTGTGTTGTAGGACAAGACTCGGGGCAATGGCAGATTTAATGAGGAGGCAAAGATAAAAGAGCAGCAGGTGCTGCAGATCAGAGATTAGATGTATTAGCAAAGCTGGGGTTGGGGGCAGGACTAGCAAGGTGTGCTGTAAGTCAAGATTAAGGTGTACTAGCTGAGCTCGGACTAGGATAGCAGGAACTGGTAGAGGTGCGGATTGAGGTACACTGGCGAAGTTGGATTGGGGCCCAGGACTAAAATAGCAGGGTTGCTCCAAGTTGGAATTGAGAGGCCTTAGCAGAGTCCCAGAGGAGGGGATGATTCCTGTATGGACTGTGCTTTCTCTCCACATTCCTCAAAAACTTTTCTTTTGCATTGCTGTATCCCCTTCTTTTGTTTGGGCTGCTGATGCTCAGTCCCTGTCAGTGTGGATGGTGCCAAAGGCAGATGGGGCCAAAATCACTTCCAGAATCCTCACTGGGAACAGACTCCACAGACCATATTCTAAGTACCCCATAAATTATATCATGCTTTTTGCCATGTGCCTTTGTGGTATTTTTCTGGGGTCTAAAATATTAATTAAAAAAAAGCCCTTTTACAATACACCACTATATTAAACTTACAACACTATAAATCGGGGCCATAAAACTGTAACTCGATGACTGAGTGGAAGATGAACCTGACACGCTGCTGCAGGAACGACAAAGATCCTAACAAATTGCATCATATACAAGTTCCTGCAATATACATAAAACTTACTATTTTTCACTCTTATTAGTTTGTTTTTACAATATTTTCATGGACAAAATATAAAAATGGCAAGAAACACACAAGCAAATCAGTTCACAAATATAAAAAGTGACATGATCATGCATCCAAAGCGTGAGCTGAACTTCAAAAAAAATTTTTTTTTTGAGCTTTGAAATATTTTCCATTTTCTCTCATTTCTGTGCGTCCAGCTTCAGGCTGGGGCCAGAGGAAGAAGCACAATGAAATAATGTGAGAAGGATTATTTCTTGTGCTAATCACATCCTGATCTGAAGCAAAAAGTACCCTAAGTCTCACAAGAAAGTCCAGTTTTACCAGATTTCCACCTCCAAAACAAGAACAAGTTGTTTTGCTTTCTGCTTTATTATGCATAAAGATTAGCTTAAAGTGTTGGTTTTTCCTCTAAAAAGAACTTTTCTTGTGTTTGTCTGTTGTGTTTTTACGTTAGGAATGTGAAATCTTCACTTTCCTCTCTTAGCTGGAAGTCCTTGGCAAGAACTTTGGAGGACAGGAATAATGATGTCATAAAAGGCTGTAACTGGGCTGTAGCTTTTGCTTTCTGGAGCTCAGGTAGCTGAAGGGATGTAGATTGTTAAGAGTCCCTTTCCATTGGAAGGAATGGAAAGTTGCAGCTCAGTTTAGAGCTTTATATGACATCGCTATTCAGGTCATCCAGCAGTGAGAGGGAAGCAAAGATCAAATATTCCAAAAGGAAAAAAAACCCTTTTATTAGGGAGCAAGGTCTGCAGTGCTGTATTTATCTACCACAACGGAGCAGTAAAGGGCATAGCATTGATTTCTTGTTTTTGCTCTGTGGGTCAGCTTCTTGAGGTTTGGACTGCCGGGAGAATTTTCAGAGATGCATCTGCCTGTCTAGCTGCTTTTGAAATGACCCTTGGACCTATTTGAGGTTTGCCTCTCACCAGTATTCCTGGAATAATACAAAGGCTCAATCTGGAATCTGGCCAGGACATGGAACTGAAACTGCTTTATTGGTACTGATGGATGATGTTCTGCTGTCAATGGATAGAGGGAAGACATCCATTCTGAAGTATTTGACATTGTCAGCCATGAGATACTGCTGTCTCGCCTGAGAGAGGTGTCAGGGGTCCAGGGTAATATATTAGAATGTCTGAGTTCTTCCTGGAGGGACACACCCATTGAGTAGTAATGGGGAAAATGCATCTCCACCACTAGACCTGTCACTTGTGGGAGTCCTTCAAGCATCAGTTTTTTCGCTGGTCCTATTCAATATCTACATTCAGCCTCTAACTTAATTGATCAGACGACATGGACTCAAGTGCTAGCAATATGCAGATGAGACACAGCTCCACCTATCCGTCATCACATATGAGCACACCGCTACTATCAAGATGGGTGGTTAAATGAGATGAATGAATGATGGATGAAAAACAGTTGGCTGAAGCAGAAACCACACAAGACAGGTGATGCTGGTGGGCAAAGGCCTGTGAAGGGCTTGCAGCCACAGTCCAGTTTCCTTTGGTTGAAGGTACACACACACACACAATTGGTCAATTCAATCTGTAGCTTAGGTATGCTCCTGGATTTCTCGCTGATGTCAAGCTCTCATGTGGCAGCATCCATGAGTAATGCTTTCTACCCTCCCTGATTGGCTAGGAAACTCCATCCCATCCTTGTGGATGATGGGGTGGCCTCAGTTATGCATACCTTTGTAACACTTTTCTGCACAGCAATGCAATATACCTGGGCGTGAAGCCATCAACGCTTAGGAAATTCCAACTAGTAGAGAATGCTGCAGGGCATCTCCTCACCCACATGGGCTACAGTGAGCACATCAAACCCATCTTCTGCCCCTAACACTGATTTCCCAATTCCCGCAGAGTAGCCAGTCAAGTTTAAGATCTCAGTTCTTATCTTCAAGGCACTCAATGGTCTTGGCCCAGGATATCTAAAACACCATCTAAAGCTCTGGCGTGAAGGCCATGGTCATCAACTCTGTTCCTCTGGCACAGTGAAAATTTTTACAATAAGGATGAAGCTCGTCTGTGTGGGAGACAGAACTTTCTCAGGGGCCAGTGTGAGACTGTGGAATAAACACACACAGGAGGCAAGGGCCATCACAAACCTCATCACCTTTTATTGCAAATGCCAGGGGTACTTCTTGGACTTGCTTTGTCCAAGCCAAAGAACATGTACATAAAATAATAATAAAAATCCCTAACCAAAACAAAACACTCCACTGTACATCCAAAATCTGCCCCCAGGGAGAGGATGAGAGAACAAGCCACACGTGGCAGAGGTTAGTTACATTGCTTACAGCTCTACTGGAAAGTTCTCAGATACTATGGTGATGTGTTGTAGAAGAACCTGTATAGATTAGGACAGGCTGTGTGAGGAGTACACTTAGCTGTTTTAATGGGTTTATTAAAAAGCAAAAATAAAGAAAGAAAACCCTATCGTTTGTGAAGGATAATAGTTTTTTCCCCAGATAAACGGGCTTTTATTTATTCCATTGGAACCACAGTTCAGCCACATACTAAAATACCAAACACACTATCTGTTGCACATTCTATCTTCCCAGCATAGGATAAACACTAACTAATTAAACCTCACACCTGTCAGGTAGGTAAGTATTATCCCCTTTGTACTGATATGGAAACTGAAACATAAGGGGTGAGCGCTTCAAACCCACTCTGGCCCTTTTACTTCTCATAAAAGGCTCAGAGCAGATGGGCATGGATCCCCCCCAGTGAAGACATTGCAGAAGATGCCCTTACAAGCCCTGGTGGGAGGAAGAAGCTTGTCAGGAGTGGAGCTGGGGAAGGACATAGCACTGCAGAAATTCCAGGCAGTTTTGTGACACACTGGGCAATTATGGGAGGCTACTGTAACTTAGGCCACCAGAGCCATCTCAGTTACACCAGGGCCTCACCAGCTCCCAGAACAGACAAGGATCAGGAGGATGCAAAGGTGCCTTAAATCCACTGTGATGTTTTGGGGTTCAACACAGACCCGTGAGAGTCTGTGTCACTGCCTTCCCTGTAACCGTGGGTGCTTTAAATGCTGCGCTCCTGTAGCTCATAGCCCAGAAACCAACAGCCAGCAGACAAGCATGCAGTTCCCTGAGGGTCTATGTGCTGTGCAGCTCTGGTTCAGCACTCTGACCCCAGCAGCCTGCCACAACACAACAGCCTCACCCTGATCTTCTCTAGTCTTGGTTATTACTTGCAGGGTGACCCCCACACAACCCCAGTCCTGAATTTCCCCCAAACCATCTGCCCTGAAATGTCCAGTCCTCTTCTGGAACATTCAGAGAAGTAATAAGGTTCATTCGCTCCTTTAAAGAGACAAAAGCACAGCTTATCACTTTAACTGGACTTAACAATCACTTCAGTTCAAATATAGCACTGGGTTACTTTGCATTAAAATTAAAACAAGTTTATTAGCAAAAGGAGAGGGGTTTGAAATGAGTTCAACTCAAAGAAATAAAGACAAAATAGTTACAAGCAAATAAAAGTAAAATACGCTTCTAGGACTAGGACTTAACAAGCTATGGTCTTGGTTCAAAGTAGATTTATTACCATTTTTTTCCTCTCCAGCCGTGGCTGATTTTCTGTCAGTCAGGACCTTCCACAGAAGTACAAGGGACTGGTTTCCCTTGTCTTCCTAGGTGAATGATGCCCAAATGGCTCTGTCTCCCCTTATCGCTCTCAGAGTTCATTGATCCTGTTTTAAGAGGCAGGATGGCCTCATGCTGTTCTTTCCTTCCTGTTGACTTCTCCTTCTCCTGCTGATTCATATATATATGGTGCTTTCATTGTTTTGATTCCAGAATGCTTACTTTACATAGGAAACAAGTAGCTGGCTGCCTTTCCTCCTGTCTGGGAGAAAACATGTTTCACCCTGTGATTGGTCACAGACTTTAAAGCATAATATCAGTGAGTATCCATAATGCCTCATATAGTGTTAATGCACACATTTCACAATGATATTAATCACCAGTGTGTTGCAGGCTTTCATAAAAGACCTTATTCAATACACTTTTATAATACAGAACTATTGCATAGAATCAGTTGATTCACTTATTTATCATTTGTGATAAATGTGTCTTTATAGTCCAGTAAACCATTGAAATGTAATCTCAGACAGAGATCCTTTTCTTCTTCTAGGAAGAGGTGCCATATGGTGGTGAAGACTTCATGCTGGCCTTGTTTTCAGAGCTACAGAGCACTTGTTTTCACTGGAGTTGTGGATGCTCATCACTTCCGAAAAATAGACCCCTTGTGACTTGACTACGATGACATAGCAAGTCACTGCCAGTGTTGGGATTAAAACCTAGGAGTTCCTGGCTCTCAGTCTCACACTTTGGTCACTAGATAATGGTGCCCCAGAAGTGATGGCAGCCTTGTTTCCCTGTGCAGTATATAGTCTTTCCCTCCCTCTCATATATCTATATAATTTTATGTACATATAAGTCACAGATTTTCTATAGCTCTTTAAAAATCTTAAGTGGGCTCAGAATCAAGAGGTGAAAGGAAACATTCTGTGATATTCAAAGGATTGTAATATTAACTGGAGAGACAATTCCTAGTGTTCTTCAGTATAAAAGTTAATTGCAGGCACCCAGGGGTTTAAAGACCTACTGTTATTGGGGGATGGGGTGTTTGCTAGCAACAGGAGGGGACTCTAACATTCAACTGGGATTTAGCATGTACAGTAGGTTGTCAAGAGGAAAAAAATAAGAACAAAGGAGACTATTATTATCTTTTACTGCCATCTTTTAATTCCCCCGTTTTCCTTTCACACGATCTCTTTTTCTCAGCCCTCTCTTTTTCAATAATTACAATAATCAACTTGCCAATGATAACAGAAATAATCTCCTGCAAGATAACTAAACAAACTGCTTGTTATCTGAACTGTACCGTGCTCACTTATTGTAGGTATTTCATTTTTTATGGAAAAGCCAATAAAATTTTAATTAAAAAAGCATGTAGGTTGTCAGCTGAGACGCAAAAGGGTGTGGGTTTTGTGTGTGCGCAAAATGGTCCCTAAATCACTTTCATTTGATAGAGTAGGTGGGAGGGCAAACTCCTCCCCCCCACAAACAAAACAAAGGCATTCCTCCCTTTCCAGATTTCAGAAACTATGCTGCTCCATCAACGGTACTAATTGTTTGGGAAGTTAAAGGAAATAATCTTACAAATCTCGAGTGACAGTCACATCCACCTCTGTCAATGGTGGCAGCAAGTGCTGCAAAACCTAATTAAAGATTTTGCATCTCAGACTGTAATGTTGGGTTGTTAGCTCTGGCTATGGAGGTACAAGGAACTCCTCCTACACCCTGTATCATTAATGTGGCTCAGCCTTGCCCTGCAGGGACTGCTTGTAGTGATTAGGGGACATTCAGTCTCCATGGACCATTCAGTATTTGGCCTCTCAGTTGAGACTGCCAGCAAGGCAACTGTGGCAGTCCCTGAACAGTGAGGTTGTTGGAGGCATGGGCGCATGGGACGGGGCATGGGGAATAGACTAAAGTGGTCAAGGTGCAGCTGTGAAGAAAAGGCGACCTGCTGAGCCCACTTGGGATAAAGGTTTGGTTTTTATATATTTCTGTCAAACTTTGATACAGGACTCAGTGGCCTTAGAAGGGGCTGGACTCTGCAAAGTGGTCTGGCTGGAGGGCCAGGACACGTCTATAGTCAGAGTAGGTCAAAAGAAGGTGGGGGGAAACTGAGGCAAAATGTGCTGCAATATCACATTCTGCCAGTAGAGGGTATGTTGAAGCAGCAACTTTGCCATATTTGGGGGCTTGTTTTGAGGTGGGGCCCCAGAATGATACTAGACGTTGGCTGTCAGTCCTCCTTTCATCAAGGAGGGATATCTGAGCAGCGAGACACAAACACCTTTCCTGGTGGTGAAACATTTCCCGCCCAGATCTATATAAGGGGGGCCAGCAACAGTTGTGGGAGGGCACCTCCTAATTTTTTGAGGCAATGGGGATGAGACGACAAGGAGGAAGATGTGGGGCTCGTCTGATCACATGCTGACTACAGGCAGGCAGGGCATGTAAAGTGGGTCTGTCCCTATGGGAGCAATAGCTGTGAGGCCTTCCCAGATGCCCAGAGTACTAAGAGAACTGGGGCGTTTCTGACTATTAGAGATGTCATGCCCCAAACCAGTGGGACACAGACTACTACAGTCTAAACAAAGAACTGCGAGGACCCATTCTGGGGCAAGAAAGCATGAGACCCTAGGGACCATCAGTTTTAGTTTGAGAAACTGGGGCATGTAGAAAGATCACTCCTTACTAAAAGCTGGTCTTTTGGGTGGATGAACTGTACCTATGGGGAGACTAAAGTCTGCTGGAATAGGCCCATATCGAGTATTCAAGGAAACAGACCCTGAGGTGTAAACTTAAATGGGGGAAGTTGTCCTGAGGGTTCAACTTCCCTGTTGCTTATGGAAGGTACCCCGACTCCATTCTCAGCCCCAGTCGGTAAGAACTGGGGGACTTTGACTATCTTGTTATGGAAACCAGGTGTAAAGGACAGCAGGGTTACATGGCAGAGGGCACCCAGCTGGAAACTGACTTCAGGTTTCTGGGGAGTTGAGGAAGTGCTGGCTACAAGGTTGGTGTTGTCAAACAATTTCATAAACTGCAGGCCCAGATGAAGGATTTCTACTTAGAACCTGGATGGTCAGATAAAGGTGCGGGAAGAGTAAATCCTAGAATTAAAGAAAAGCAATCCCGGAAGCATTGATGGCACAGCACAAATGAACAAAGCAAGTAGAAGCAGATCTGGAAAGGGCGTGGCATGGGAAAGTGACTATTCTATACTGGCCAGTGAATTTAAGAAGCTTCTATTTGGCAATGAAAACATTCTGCACATATGGAGACAAGTAATAGAACTGCCACTCAGTTTGAATAGCAGCTCAGGAAGGCTGAACCAGGTGGAAAGCAAGTCTTTTACACCTGCTGATGCTGTGATAGACCTGAGGCCTGACTACAGGAGTGTTACAAGAAGAGATGCACCAGGAATTAAGGCTGCAGAGCCAGGTGAAGCAGGTACAGGCTGAGAAAAACCACTTCAAAGAGCAGCATGTGAAGGAGCCAAACTGAATTGAGGCTTTGAGAATAAGATTGCCTTCCTAGAAGGCAGAAAAAAGGAGGCAGAGTATCTACTAGTTTTGGAGAAGAACTGCTACTCCCATGACAAGGACAAGTGGGAATGGGCTGTAGCCAAAGTTTAGGAGCTAGAGAAGCTCAAGCTTACCCTGGAAAAGGAGTGGGAGACTAAGGCCAGTGAGCTCAAGGGGTGATCCAATGAAGCAGTAGCGCTGGGCCCCTCGGCAGAAGAACCTGGGTTATGGAGAAAGCAAATCCAGAGTCATATTGAGTGCATGGCCAGGGCACGGGAACAGTAGTGGAGATATGCAATAAGATAGCCCATAACGAGGGGCTGGTATCAAAACAAGTGAGCTGACTAACACTTCAGATCTCCAGGAAGACCATTCTGATGGGATTGCTGGTGGCTCAACAACAGACTGTGTATCCCGAAGTATACTCACTGAGATGGGTTTCAAGATAAATGCTGCAGTACTGGAAGTAGCCTGAACAACTACACAGCAGACCCACACAGTGATTGACTCCGGGTGAATTAGAAGAGAAGGCCACCTCCCTTGATAGTTTCCAGGCCTAAAACCTCGTGCTACAAACCAAAATCAGTGCGAGCCAGTGCGAGCTAGAGGAGACTACAACACAGTAGTAGTGTTGGAGCAGCAGCCCTGGGGCAGCACATGTGGGGGCTTGCTCTGGAGTGAGATCCCATGACAAGGATCAGTGAACATGGATGCCTGTCCCTCAAGAATAATGGACCGTAGGTAATTATTGCCTAACTATGAGCCACCGTAGCTCAGAGGGATCCATCTCAGTGCTATCTGCCTGTTCTAGTGACATCAGGAATATATAAGGACTATCTGGCAGAGAAACCATGAGGAGGAACAGAGTCAGTGCCCAGGTGCTGTGGGTCCCTGCTATGAACCAGTCCTTTTGAATCTCCTTGCGAAGGTTGGGTGAGCCAATTGAAGGCAGCAGAGCGCCAGTGCTCCGCAGCATGTGGGAACCTGAGCTCGCTTTGGAACCTTGCTCCCTTGAGTAGCTCCTGTGTAAATAGCACCAACCCCCCCTGTTCTGCGCTGCTGATCTTCCACCTCTGGGTCACTCCAAGGGTGTTGGTCCCAGCACTAGCTTTGAGGGTTGAAGTGCACAGCCCTCCCCGTGACTCTGCTACTCTAACCCTGGAGCAAGAGCATTTTGATATCAGTGGGGGGAAATTTCAGCAAGGTGGGAAGATCTGTGTTGGCCTCCAGTCACACTTTGCATCGATGTTCCTCTGTGAGTCAATAAGACTCTCCTGGGACTGCAGTCTAGTATTGAGACAACCCTTCGTGTAATGAATATGCTGCCTTTGGGCTGCATGAGCATCCAGGGGTGGAGTCTGGCCTTTTCCCCCTCATGGCTTAATCTTTTAATTTCAGTTGTAATGGACAGGCATCCCACCAACACATTTCTAAAGCAAGTCTTTGCAAATGAGTGATATGCAAGACTATAGGAAGCAAGGCTTGGTTCAGTGAGGGAGCATTATTCTAGTATGTATCCACTGCTGTAGGGCAGTATGTACTGAAGATATATATAAAGTCTGCTGCAGTTTCCACGGTAAACATCTGATGAAGTGAGCTGTAGCTCACGAAAGCTCATGCTCAAATAAATTGGTTAGTCTCTAAGGTGCCACAAGTACTCCTTTTCTTTTTGCGAATACAGACTAACACGGCTGTTCCTCTGAAACCTAGAATTTATGTGATTCCCTTCATGTTTAAAACAAGCCACAGGCACTAACTAATTAAAACTCACAATAGCCGTGTAAGGCAGGTCAATAAGAATTATCCCCATTCTATGCACTGGAAATGGAGGCAAAGGCATTCAGTGACATGTCCAAGATTACAGAGATGGGGGTTGGTGACAAAGCTGGGATTAGAATGCAGGACTCCCTGATTCCCAGTCCTCTGCTTAACTGTACACCTCTCTGACTCACACACACACATTATTAAGATTGAGAATAACGATAGGCTAACATTTATATAGCACCTTTCATACCAAAATCTCAAAGTGCTCTATAAACTGATTTATATACTCTTTAGGGGTCACTTCACCCATTATCTAAATGCCACAACCTTTAGTGCATGAAAGGTAGTAGCCTTTAAATAGTGCACAGCAACTCTGACAGTTTAGAACAACCTCTCCAAATGAATCTGCAGGGGCATTTAGAGAGTAATTATCTGCACTGGAATTTGGCCAGGAGTATGGGACTGCCATCCCAACTCTGATGAAAAAGTGCCACGGGATCTTCACTGAGCACAAAGGGCCATGATCTTAGGTTTACGTCTCTTCCAAAAGAAATAACTGCGTCCTGTTGCAACCCTCTGGAATCGACTGTCTCTCCAGCTTGAAAAGATTTCCCTACATCTCACACTGTAAAGTAAAGCTTTTTTCCTCTGCAGCTGCTAGTGACTGGCAGCTCTGTTTTTTTTCTTTCTTTCATATTTTGATTACAGAGTTGCTCTGTTATTCCAGCAAGTCTGAAATTAGATACAGGTGCAAATGAACTGTGTAAGTCATAAGTGCATTAAAGTTGGTAATTTTTCTGTCAAGAGTCATGTTGAAAGGTTGCATAGAATAATAAGAGCAGACTAGAGCCAACTGGCTTGCACAGGTGCACCTACAATTCAGCGTGTTCTTGTAGGTGGCATGGGGTTATGTAGGGTAGTGTTTTATTTTTACACAACACCTTGAAATCCTCTCCCTTTTGGTTAACTTTCCATCATGCATCTCTCATTTGCCACTCCTGTACCTGACCACGATTCGTTTAGAGGACTTTAACAAATCCAAGACAATGGGGGTCTCTAGGTTACACACCCTGGCCTCTCAGACCATCACAAACAAAGCAGGGAGAGGACCCAGACCCTGCACCTCCAAAAGCATGAGCCCCTATCACTTTTGCGGAAGGAGAACATCCATTAGCTGTTAGCAGTATGGAGCCTATGCTACACAGCTGAATATGTCTGATTCCATCCACCTGAGGACAGGCACATATGCACCCCGTTCTCCTACACTACTGAACTTACAAGAAAGACACGAATGGGTGGTGTGTGAGGTGGAGTTTCCAAGAAGTCAACATAATAGGACCGTTCAATTGATTAGAACTCACACAGCACATCAAGGACCTTGCCTTAGTTTTGTATCTATAAACAGAAATGCACACCTTCTAGAAAGCACCCTCTAAATAACAGAAGTGCTGGCAGGCACTGTGCATGGCACTGGGAAGGTGCATCTTCTAGGAGCTATTCATCTGTTGCAGTTCACAGCTGCTTAGTTGTCATGTTTCTGACAACCTTCATTTCTAGCTTCTGTGACAATCTATTAATTGTGCTGAATTCAAGGAAAATTCAAGCATGATGAGTTTGGTGGGCTCAATTCCAGTGCCCTCTTCACAAACTTACCACCGTGCTCTGCACTGATTAGCTATAGAGAGACAAAGAACTGTATGGGCCATGGAGACTGAACTATCCCTGTTACTCCTAGAAGAAGTTGTGCCTCTGTCTACCAGATCAAGGCTGCAACATGCTGGCAGGGCAGTGTGTGAGTGGAGCTTGCCCTACGTCTGTCTCATAAATAAAGGGAGAATTTCATTCATCAAGGCTGTCAAGCAAATGCTTTCACCAGCGCTAAATCCACACAATTTATTTAAAGCTGAAATTTATGGTTCTGGGTAAATTAGTTTGTAAAAATGTAAATTAGTTCATCATATAATATGCATAAAATGTCACACATGGCACTGCACAAAACTGGCAGCTCTGAATTTTCTCTGCTGTTCAGTATGGTATATAGACAACACTGCCTTCCATCTGCAGGAACTATGGGTCTGCATTCCTTGACCTGGGCCTGGGGCTAGCTGGCTCAGCCCTCGGGCTGGTTAATGAGCCCAGCTGCACTGCAGCAGCATGACGTGATTGGGTACAAGGAGCCGACAGGTCTGCATTTAAGGTAAGCAGCAGTTGTAGCTCAACATTTATGCCTGCAGCTACAACTGCTTCTCTGTCTGCCTTGTTCCGGGCCTGACCCTTGGCTCTGACCTCTTGGTGCTGTTTCTGGTGTCCGACCACCACTGCTCTGACTGCTAGGCCTGACTACCCACACCCTGGTCTGTGACACTAGGTCACTTGGTTGCCACGCCCTGTGCCCACCTGCATGCAGCTGAAGCACACTCCTGCCCCCCTCATGTCTCCTGCATGTAGCTGGGTTGTATGCCCAGCACTCCCTGCCCCACTAGTGTGGAATTAGGGTGCCTGCCTACTGCAGCCCACGAGCCCAGCATGGAGCAGGTTGTAACCAGCTTTGCCCTCTGTGCAGAGCTGGCAAATGTCCATAATACCTAGCTGCAGCTGGTAAGCATTAGCAAGTAACACCCAGGGCTGACTGACTGCAGTCAGCATATGCAGTATAATGCTTCCAGACTGATGCATATATTGTCTTTCTAATTTGGCTCTTTATTTTGAACAGATGTTGTGAGAGTGAAAAAATTAGCAACAATTAGTCACTTTTTTTTGTCACAAACAACACTGCGCTATAACTGCAGGAGTAAGTAACAGACCCGGGTGTGACTTCAGAAATGTTTTCTGTGAGATGTCAAAGGTAAATGGCCACTTACTGAATGCATCTTTCCCATGGTGCTCACAGCCTTTCAGAATGGATCTGAGCCTTTTCTTGCCAGTTCCCATGGCCAGTATGGCCTTCCTGGTACAGAGATGGACTCTCTTTCGTATGCGCTACATTACTCTGCACTCCAATGACCCTTAGGTAAGGCTAAGGGGTCCTATTCCTTTCCCAGAATAGCTATCATTGTTCCACTCTGCCCTTCCCCAATTCAGTAGATTTTAAGGGGGATATATGGAATGTTCTCACCCCCACCACTGTCTTTTTTCCTCCCCAAATCTCTCTGTGTGTGGTTTTCAAATATAGGCAGATGTGGAGCAGGCAAGAAATTTTAGGATTAGGTAAGAGGAACATGGGCTGTAGGAAACCACCCCTCTTATTATCGGGCTCAACCCCTTTCCCCCAAACATCCAGAATTCTCTCACTTCACTATACTGTTGTTAACTATTAAGAGAGCTGGAAACCCTAATTAAGACCAAACCCCCAGACTGCAAACCCGTCCTCCTCCCGCATCTATCATCACTTAATGATTTATTCCTAAGAAACCAAAGAGGCAGGATTAGGTGCAAAACAAATAATAGTTTATTAAAGGACCCCTAATAACTATACTGAGTAAGCAAAGAGGAAAACCACTCAGGTGTTAAGCCAAGGCCTCAAAACCATACAACACCAGGGGTGGGTAAGACAAATTAAAGGGATTAACACATCACCATTCTTCTTGTTGTTTACACAGGACCCTGGACACACTGGAACTCAGGACACCACCAGGACCACAGAACATTAAGGGACAGGAACCACGAACACCAGGATACTCAGGACAGGATCAGGTAAACAATCTTCTAGCTTCTTCCTTCTCAACTTGCCATGCTGTTTCAGCAGGGAATAGACCTTAGCACTGGGCTGCCTCTCTGATGGACAGCTGCCATCACAGGGCGCTGTAACCTTTTATCACCTTTAGTCGCCAGGCAGGCTTCTCTAGGTCACCTGACCCTTTCCCACCCAAATGTACAAAAGGTGCCAATACTTCCTGCCAAAATGCTGCTGCTAGGCAGATTATAGACAAAGGGAGAACATGAAGGGGGA
Source organism: Lepidochelys kempii (assembly GCF_965140285.1). Lineage (NCBI taxonomy): Eukaryota > Metazoa > Chordata > Testudines > Cheloniidae > Lepidochelys > Lepidochelys kempii. Next base: position 150,678,183 of record NC_136382.1, on the reverse strand, counting down.
ATGCAATATGGAGGGTGAAGTACAATTTAAGGAAACCAAGATGGCGAAAAAAAAGTTCCTTAATACAATTAAAAATTGTAGATGTAACCTACCAGGGGATTAGGGAGGTTGAATATGTGGTGGTGCATTTACATGGGGAAATATATAAGAAAAAAGGAAAACACAGGGCTGGCCCACAACATTTTGGCACCTGAGGTGGGAAGCTCAAATGATGCCCCCATTTTGCTTGGGCCAAAACTTTGAAAGGTCTCAATTCTGCCTTCTTCCTGTTCCATTCCTTTCATGGTACTGCTCTGCTACCTACCCCAATAAAGGAGATCTAAGAACTTAAAATGCCTTGTTCAAAAATGTTAAGTAACACTTAACTTTCCAACGCCTGAACAGCAAATGTAACTTTTCTTGTCTGCATAGTAAACACTGGCATTTTTATCTGTTTGAATAATCAAAGTGGTGCTTTCCATGCCTTCCTGGTTGCAAAGATTTGAACTGCTTCCTGCTGAAGGTCCACAGTCTGGGCCAGCTCATGCTCTGTTGAGATGGTTGCAAGGCCAACCAGCCTCTCCTGTGTCATTGTGGAGCATAGATGTGTTTTTATTAACTTCAGCTTGGAGAAGCTGTGTTCTCCACTGGCAACTGTTACAGGAAGTGTTAGAAGTATGCCCAGAGCAACAAAAGCATTTGGAAAGAAGGTGGTCATCTTATTTGTGCACATATATTCCAGAACAGCCTTTGGAGTTGATCCTGCTGAAATGTATCTTGAAAGGGCTTTCAGTTCATCACCTAAATCACTTGCATCAATATTGCACATGTCATTACGTGTCAACACTGTCTCTAGTGCCCTGCATTGCTGGTGTAGGTCTTTTTCAGGTATAGTGAGGAGTTTTGGAATATCATACAACATCCCAAATATACTGCTGTGTTCCTTGAGCTGCATGAAACGTTCTTCAACTGACTATATTGCACAATGTAGCACCTGGTTAAAGAATTCAACTTTGAATTGTTGTTTGGGGGTCTCTTATGGGATTATCCTGTGCCTCATAATCCAAATGTTGTCTTCTTCAGTGACTCTTGTATTCTTGAATGGGTGGAAAATAGCTTCAGTGTGAAGTTCCTCTGCCAACTTCTGTGTACTCTTCAGAACGTTTTGAAATCCCGTATCTGACCGGTAAGACTGTAGGTATGACTTTGATTTGTCCAGTTTTTCCATTGCTCCAGATACATCAAGGCCAACACCTTGGAGTCTCTTGCTTACAACATTTATTTCAAACAGTATGTCATGCCACAACACTAAGCCACACAGAAATTTGAAGTTATATATGTTTCTGGTGATTCCATTTCCCGCTGCCACTGTTCCCCCATGAACAGTTCTTGTCATAGCATTATCCTCCATAATGGCAACTATGGCATCATTTATCTTCTCAATTTGGTGTTTGATAGGCTTTATTGCCTCCACTCGACTTTCCCATCACGTGGCACTCAGTGGCTTCAGTGTCAGAAAGATGTTGCTTCAAAATTTTCCACCGATGAGTCGATGCAGAGAAAAATACATAAATGTTTTGAATTACATTAAAAAATTCAGCAGCCTCACTAGAAGCTGATGCTGCATCACTGACCACCAAGTTCAATGAATGAGAACTGCATGGGACAAAAAAAGCTTGAGGGTTTAACTCTCAGATCCGTGTCTGCACTCCTCTGTTCTTTCCTCTCATGTTGGCACCATTATCGTAGCCCTGACCTCTCATGTCAGCTATCGCAATTCCCGTATCTTCCAGCTTTTTAAGAAGCACATTTGTCATATCAGCTCCTGTAGTATCATCAATGTCAATAAATTCTAGAAAATGCTCTCTGACAGTCACCATTGCAGGGACATTTCCACTAGGTTCTGTTGTTATTACAAAATGCACCATTAAAGTCATTTGTTCTGTATGGCTGATGTCAGGTTTGCAGTCCAGGATAACAGAGTAATAGTTTGCTGACTTCAGATCTGCCACAATCTTCTGTTTGATTTTTGTTGCCAGTAACTATATGATCTCATTTTGAATTGTTTTTCCAAGGTAGTGGTGTGTGTACATTTCTTGAGTGGTGACTCTTCTTAGATGCTCCTGGAATACAGCATCAAACTCAGCCATCAGCTCCACAGTTTTAAGGAAATCTCCATTGTTTGGCACATACAGCTGATCTGAAGTGCCACACAGTGCTAGGTTTTGGTTAGCAAGCATTCTCACAATGGCAATGAGCGTTTTCAGAACATTTTGCCAGTAAAGAGACTCTGATGCAATCTTCTCTTGATGCTGATCATCTATGGTAGCTTTTAACCTTAGTCTTATCTCAAGCTCTTTCCACCTATGGAATGCTCTTTGGTGATTTGCTGCCTTCTCATGGCATGCCTGATTTCTAGCCAGATTTTTCCAGTCCTTTGTTCCTGTAGAACCCAATGTGGCTAGAACATTAGACTGGAAGAGTTAGCAACACAAACAGTACGCAGCATTCTGGGGTTTTGAATACATAAGCCATGGCCTCTCCACTTTGTCACCATTGGGGATTTCATGCCAGTAATGTGTCAGATGGAAACTTCTATTTTCATTGTCTTTGGGGAACATGAAGTTTTTCACTTGCTGTGGCCCATGCAGTACAAGGAAGTCCCTCAGGCTACTGCTCAAGGGGGTCCACAGTCCTGGATCATCTAGACTTAAGGAACTAAACTCAGCAGCAGCTGTTTCTTGTGCCTCCACCACACTCTTCTCTGATCTACACTTTTCTTCAGGAATGTGTATGGTTAGAGCCATTTGAGATGGAGATAGGGATTGCTGCCAGGTCACCTGCACTCTGACTAACTGGAAGATCAGGTATCTCCTCACCAATCACATCCTCACTGGGGCTGGAAGGCTCACCGTGAACATTTGTGTCTATGTATCTCAGGAGAGCTCCTTCCTGCTTAGGTAGAAAAGCTTTCTTTCTTTTTCTGAATGCTGCCCAAGAGGGGCATTTTCTTCCTTCACTCATGGCTGCTGTTCTGTGCCAGCTATAATGGCTCTCAACACTCAATTGAAGGGGACAAATAAGCAGGCTGGTAGCAGGGGCTGAGTGAGGGAAGAGATCAGTGTCTTAAGGGCCTAACTGGCTCCTACTACTTCGGCTGACTGCCTGTTCTCCTCAAGTGGGTTCAGGGAAGCAGCAGGAAACAGGAAGCTCCTTGAGAACCTGGTGTTAATCAGTCCAGGCTCCTGGGAGTACTAGAGGGGTACATAAGAGGCTCCTTCTCCTCCTCTCTCTCCCTGTAGCTCCTGATGCTTTCTGTTATTCCCTCTCACCTTTTCTCCTGCCTGCCTGTTATGTCTCTTGTGCCCTCCTTCCTCCAGCACAGCGCTCCACCATCTCCGTGCATCTAGAGCAGAGAGAATACATATGCACCAGCAGCAGACACCATTTTCTACACTCTGGGTCCCAGTAGCGCTCCCACAGTTTGGCACCTGAGGCGGCCGCCTCAGTTCGCCTCATGGTAAGGCCAGCCCTGCGGAAAACACTGACTGAGGTTAATTAGTCTTTTACAATTCCTTGTGGCTAGTCTATCTAATGTCAAACTGTCTTAAGAGGCACAGATGCAAAGAATTCTTGAGCATTCAAAACAGTCACCTTCAGCTGGCAAAGTCTAGGGAAAAGGTAGCTGCCTGGGAGGAGACAAGAAATGCTCCTCTATCGTCAATTTGTATGATGCTTGTGTCTGGAGGCTCCAGACAGCATTGGAACCTCATTGTGCTGGGTGAGTGGGCACAAATGAGTAGCTTTTCTTGTGTGTGGGAGGGAGGGAGAATATGTGTAGAGCAAATATATCGATATATTGCACAAAGTTTTTTATAGGCAAGAGGGACAAGTGTCAAGACACATGCTCAAAAATAAACACATGCAACTTTTAGTATGGCCTTTCCCTATTCACCTTTCATTCAGGCTCTGTAGAACCAACAGGGGAAGCAGATTCCAGGCATGGGTTCTCCACTGGGAACACCCTGTCCCCAGACTCTTGAATATAGGTAGCTTTAACTTCCATGAATCTTATCTACTATGGTGATACCTAGAATGAGAGGAAGGATGCACGCCATGTAGTGCTTTGTAAATCATAGGCAACATGCTGAGTTGCCCCTAGAAGTGAATAAAAAGCCAGACAGTTGCTGGAGAGCCAATGTAATTTTTTCCCTGTAGCAAACACCATTAATCAGGGGGGTGACCACATTCTGCACTAGCTGTAGTTTCCAAGTATGTTGCAATAGTACGGTCCATGTACATTTCGGTTTATAACCCAAGATTTGGGACGTGTGAGGTGTGAAAATCTTTCCAGCCTTCCTGAATATTATACTTCTCTAGATGTTCTCTCTCTAGGTAATAATTTGCTAGAACAAACTCTTCTATACTGAAGGTCACATAAATTGTTTGTACTACTCCAAATGATTATTTTTGACTTGTGGGGATCATTCATTAGAACAGGAGGTTGATGTTTGGTCCACTGGCCTTTGTCACAAAGTGACTGTCTCAATAACCACAGCTCTAGGAATGTGACATGTGTTTGTTTGCTAACTGCTAAATTCAGTGGATCCTAATCTTGAGGCACATGAATCATTGACCTCTTACTTTAGAAAGAAAGAAACAGTGATAATATTAACAATTATTCTTGTCCCCTTTAGTCCAAAGGGCTTCACAAATTTGATATAAGCGCTACAGCACCAATGAAATGAAGCCATTCATGGGATGGAGGCCAGAAGCTAACGGACTGGGGCACAAGAACAACAGTGGCAAAAAGTATCATGGGATCTTCAATGCTCTTGCATAATCCTATGGCCTGATTTTCAAAGTGTCTTAGTGACTCTAATTGCATGGAACTCTATTTATCTACATTGGAAAGATGAAGGGCAGAGAGGACCATGCTGGGATTTGAACCTCTAGCTCTAGGGAGTCTTGATGCTTAGCTTAGTAGGCCATCTCCTCAATGCAGTACTGAAAAAGGAGTCCTGGAAATTAACCATTTCATCTTCTCTTACTGTAAAAGGGGTCACGTTCCTCTTGAGCTGAACAGCATTAGGAGAACTGACCGAGACCGTAGAGACCACACATGTTTAGGAAAACCCAGATTTATTTATTTTTTCATTTCAGAGCCTCCGAATGGAGGCCAAAGGCCTGGAGGGACAAAGATTTTGAGTGTGCCAATGCTCCTAAAATGACAAACTAAACACTTACTCTTCTTAAACACGCCTGGTCTTTTTGGACTCTGTTATCCTGCTTTGGGGAACAAAGTCATCATACAACAAAGTCAGGGAAAAATCCCTCTCCTCCAAAATACAGCATTGCATATTTGGAGAGGTGCATTATGGGGTGGGTGTGTGTTACTCCTTCCTGTGAAGCATCAGATATGAGCTATTACCTGAGACTGAATACTGGACTAAATGGACCAGTGGCCTATTCTCGTATAGCAATTTCTGTGTTTTCATTCCTGGTGTTCACCAGGAGTTCAAGTTCGTTTGGATCTTCACACAGACTAAAGGAGGTGTTGTGGCTAATTTCTCTGAAACAAATAGCCTCCCCTCACCCTCCCTGCATTTAAACATCACAATTGAAATCTATATGCCAGGAAGGCAAGTTGCCTCTTTAGGCACTACAGAGCCTATACGTCCACAAACACATATTATATAGAAAACAAATGAACCCATTGTCAAAGCAAAGACCAATTTCTCTCTGCATCTACCTCTTTCAGCCCGAAGTACGGTTGGTCAGCATCAAGATTAGAACTTTGCAACACTTTAAAAAGCCCTTTTCTCCAGAGAGGTCTCTTGAATTTATAAACTCCAGGTTTCACATAGCTACTGTTTAATTTCTAAAGTGTTAACCAAAATTTACTACAACTGCCATTTTATACCGGCATATTTGTTGTTGTTACTAAGGTAGCTATTCCATAGTTACTATTTTGGTTCCCATGGTGATTGCATTGCTACCTGAGTCTGAGATGATAAAATTGCTATGTTGACAGATTGTGATTGACTGTTGATACCGGTTGGCAGCAGAAAGGAAGCCTTCCCAATAGGTTAACATGTATATTTTCAGGAAGAAAACAAGGCAGCACAAATTAGTTTTTGATGCAGTTAAATTTGAGTAGCTGCAGAATGGAGAATGCAGATGAAAACAGCTGGAAGCCCAGAGGCCGGGTGGTGGTGGGCCTCAATTTCCATGGGGCCACATTCTAGGTGGCTGCCTTGCATTGATTTCTCAGATGGAGCAGGAGTCAGGGGGTTACCCTTCTAAGCAGCTGCCTGCTTGTGCTCTTGCTGGGATGGATGTCTGAGATGTGAATTTAGCAGGTATTTAACTTCTATGGAGGGTCTAACACAGTGAAACTCAGACCGAGGCTCGCGAGCCACAAGTGGCTCTTTAATGTGCCTCCTGCAGCTCTTTGCACCGCATGCTATTAAAACACAATGTGATTTAATTATTAACCCATCAGGATGCTTTTACTATGTTATTTACCAATTGTTATCAACTTGCACTAAGTTATTAACTTATTTACTGTGAGAACAATATATAATATAAAAACTAAATGTTTTCCCTGTCATTCACAGTATTGTGGCTCTTTTGGGGAATGTTGATCGCTAATTTGAATCCTGAACCACGGAGGTCCGGGTATCACTGGGCTAACAGGATTGTAATGAACCTGTTGCAGGTCATCACTGAACATTGTGTTAACTCCCAGCTCAACATCCAGCCAGTAGAGGACTCTGTAACTTCCACAGCACAGGGAAAGAAAGTACACCCAGAGGTCAGAATGGACCTGGCTCAAGGAGGAGCTGGCTGTAGCCATTAGCCGTGGAGTTGGCTGTGGGCGAAAGGTTGGCAGTGAGGGAGCAGCCTGTGAGCTGGGGTAGGAAGCCTGAGAACTGGATGGGGTGCACCCAGGTGTGGGCAAGGAGCTAGTAGCAGCAGTGTGGAAGGGTTGCACTAGGATGCTGTTACCTTCGTGCCTCTGGACTGGTCTCCCTGCTGAAGTTCTTTCTTTTTTGTGTGTGGTTGTGGTGGCCATTACACAAGTGTGCCTAGGAACTTTGCAGGGTTTATTTCTGGCAGCCCTAGTGAAGGGATCTTCTTTACCGTTCTAAGTGTGTGAATGTCTTTGGGAACTCACCGAAGACTAGAACCCGAAGAACTAGTGCCTGCAGTGCTTGTCTCCAAGCTGGTGGTTCACCTGGTACACTACCAAAGCACTCACAGTGACTCCCCGCCGTGGAGTTGGTTAGGGTACTAGCTCAACCACCTAGGTCTGAATCCCATCCCCTTCCCCTAGAAGTTCCCTGGTAGCCAAGTGAAACCTTACAAATCTGCCTTTATAAAGATACTATAGTAACAGCCCCAGACCCTGAGCGTAAGCTCTGGGGATGTGGCTCATTAATGAAGAAAGCTGTAGAATGTTTTCCTAAAAGTAGGCCCCAAATTTTGGTGTGGCTTTGTGCTTCCTGGGAGAACCTTGTACCCCATCTGATTGGTAATGGTCCCCACCCAGGTCCTACAATATCCTGCAAGGTATCCCTTTCCCAGGTCCCTGCAGATCTAGTACAGCATCCATCTGGCCTTTGACTGCATGGATGGGAAGTCACTACATCTCCAGCAGCTGAGGGCTGGCTTCAGAACCAAATACAGTGGGCTCCATGAAATCTGGTGTGTGGTTCCAGCCCATAAGGCCTCATTCAGTTTCAAGGGAACTTCCAGAGACTTCTGGCTACAAGGAGGGACTGAAGGGGTGACACAAAGCTTCTTTCACCTGCGCCACAGCACGGCAGTGTTACACCCTCGAGAAAGGTTTCTGTGGCGAGGCCCCTGCAATTCCACCAGGCTTGGGCTTTGCCTAGAATTTTGGCTGGGCAGAAAGACAATGGTTTGAGAGGTGAAAAGCTTCATTTCCTTCCTGATGAAGAATGAAAGATTGGACGCATGGGGAAAGTTAGGGGAGGAAGAGGATGGAGGGGAAAAGAAAGAAAAGGGAGTGCAGAAAAGATGTGGTGGAAAGAATGAGGAGAGGGAGAAAAAAGAAGGAAGGGAGATGCCAGGGAGGTTGTTGATGGAGTGGGGCTGGCCGATGCCTGGCTCTCCTTTCACTTTTCTTTTATTTGCGTGATGACCCTGGACTATCATTCAGGAACTTCCACAAAGCTGATCCCCTCCTTCTTAGCAAATGCGCAAAATGCCTCAGGTAGCAGATGACCGGGATTCATCACTGAATTTGGTCCAATGGTTGGATCATTAGCTTCCCCGGCCCGGGCCAGGTACTGTCGGGGAGTGCAACATGAATGCTGATCCATGAGCTGATCCCCTATCTTAGTAGTATCCCCTGGGGCAGCGATTCCTAAATTTTTCCCTTGCATGTCCCCATTTTCAGATTGGTTGCTTCCCCTGACCCCAGACAACATGGAGGACACCATTTTAAAATGTCATCTTTTGCATGGTGTCACCTCGCACACACCATATGTAGAAGGTCATGCCATGCAGAGGATGCCAGTTTGTAAAATAGTGTCCTCTGCACACTTGGGATTGCCCTGACCATCTGCTGATGGAGTGGCCTCTAGGGAACTGCTGCCCTAGAGCTTGGAAATGACTATATTCCCAGCTCCATTGTTCCTTAAAAGAAAGACAGGTTTGATTATTGTTCTGTTTTCTTATTTTGGTAAATGCTACAGTGGTTTACTGCCTGCCGCTTCTAATCTCCTCCCAGCCTCCCTGCAATCTCTTTGGTAGTGACTGTAATTTACTGTGAATTAACCCAGCCACTGGGGAGTGCCTAATGGCCGTTCTACAGGTTCACAGATTATCTTAAGCAACTGATATTTAGTGCAGAAAGAGGGAAAACTTCTAAAAGGTTTAGTAAATGTCATGAAAAGTCTATTCTGGAGCTCAGTTTTTATCCAGTGTTGTGTTGACACAGCATGGCTTTCCTCATCCAGGTGAATGCCAGGCTAGCCATACTGTGTCTTCTGGGAAGCCTTTAAAGGGGACAGTGAGATGCATATTTGTGAGAAAGGAGGGCACCTGCCACTTCTCCATTTACATAGCATGGTAGCACAGAGAAGAGATGTTTCTAATCCACCGAGGCTTTATCTGCACAAAGATGCCTTGTTGTTCTTTATCTCCCTTGTGTTACTTAATGGCTGGGCTGGTTCATGCAAACCCAGATTACAGCAGATAAAAAAACCGAAGCTCTGAATTATTCTGCAGAGGAGGAGGATGACGACTTGGGTTGAAGGATGAAACTGCAGCCTTGTATGGAACTGCCCAGGCTGCTGTGTTTTATTTCTAAATCTCTTTACTTGGCGTAAGCCTTTGGCCCTTAATACTTTTGGAATCAAAAAGGGGCAAAGTGTGGCCTTTTCATTGCAGTGCCTGGGGTCAATGTGTAGAGCCTGGTAAAATACTCTTGTGTTAGGCTTCTGCAAGACTTTCTATCCTTATGGCCCTTACTGCAGTAGGTCAGGGCTGTTCAATTCAACACACTTGTTATTCAGCTTTTTTCCTCTGTTGTTTTATTTTTTATTTCTGTTACCCGGAGATTACTCACTTGGCTTGTCTTGAGAGCCTGGTGGGAAGACTGGAAGGTTTGAACAATAGTCTCCTAACAAGAGGTTCTTTTCTTGCTGCTGTGTAGGTCTAGAGATGCTTGGGACAAAAAAGGGAGAGGTGACGAGCAGGCTGGGCTTTTGCCTCATTGCTTTGCCACCCAAACCATAACCTGGTCTCTTCAACAGCTAATTACAGCACTACTCCACAGACTGAGCATGGGTGCTTTGTATGTCCTTTGAACAGACCAAGCATGTCATCTTTTTATCCCTAGCTCATTTAAGTGACGGGGTGATTGCAGGTGGCCTGATCTCCCCCAGAGAACTCCCTCCTGCTGCTGTGATCAGGAGCTTCACCTCCAGCAACCAAACAGAAGCATAGTCCCCAGACAATGCAGCAGGTGGTGTTTGCAGCTGCTCTCCTGGACTTGTTGTTGTTCTGTGTGGGCTGGCTAGAGTCTGCTGGGTTGTCCTACCAATACTAGACCCAGCTGGTGAAGAATAAAAGCCCGAAGACAGTAAAGGCTCTATCAGTCTTGTTGTCTCAGTTACAATAGGACTGATTCTGATCCCACTGACGTTGCTCAGCACCTCTGACAATCAGGCTACTGCTTCAGGTGCCTACATTTGTCTAGGCACTAAGTTTTGGAAATGTTGGTCTACATGACTTGCTGAGCTGTGACTGGAAGGAGCCCAGGATTCCTGACTCCTAGGGCTGTGCCTCTGGGCCATGCAAACTCATACTGACTGCCCCTTTTATCCACCTCCGGCTGGGCCCTTGTTTAATCTCATAAATTGTGGAACGAGTGACCCAGCAGAGGTGAGAGTCAATCAAAAAGGCTGATAAAGGAGGTGCTGTCTTCATCATGAATAGGTCGGAATATGAACAAGAGGCTGCTCGGCAGCTCTCCAACACCATTTTCTACAAGTCATTACCCTCTGATCCCACTGAGGGTTACCAAAAGAAACTACAGCATTTGCTCAAGAAACTCCCTGAAAAAGCACAAGAACAAATCCACACAGACACACCCCTGGAACCCCGACCTGGGGTATTCTATCTGCTACCCAAGATCCATAAACCTGGAAATCCTGGATGCCCCATCATCTCAGGCATTGGCACCCTGACAGCAGGATTGTCTGGCTATGTAGACTCCCTCCTCAGGCCCTACGCTACCTGCACTCCCAGCTATCTTTGAGACACCACTGACTTCCTGAGGAAACTACAATCCATCAGTGATCTTCCTGAAAACACCATCCTAGTCACTATGGATGTAGAAGCCCTCTACACCAACATTCCACACAAAGATGGACTACAAGCCGTCAGGAACAGTATCCCCAATAATGTCACGGCAAACCTGGTGGCTGAACTTTGTGACTTTGTCCTCACCCATAACTAGTTCACATTTGGGGACAATGTATACCTTCAAATCAGCGGCACTGCTATGGGTACCCGCATGGCCCTACAGTATGCCAACATTTTTATGGCTGACTTAGAACAATGCTTCCTCAGCTCTCGTCCCCTAATGCCCCTACTCTACTTGCGCTATATTGATGACATCTTCATCATCTGGAACCATGGAAAAGAAGCCCTTGAGGAACTCCACCATGATTTCAACAATTTCCATCCCACCATCAACCTCAGCCTGGACCAGTCCACACAAGAGATCCACTTCCTGGACACTACGGTGCTAATAAGCGATGGTCACATAAACACCACCCTATACCGGAAACCTACTGACCGCTATTCCTACCTACATGCCTCCAGCTTTCACCCAGACCACACCACACGATCCATCGTCTACAGCCAAGCTCTACAATACGACCGCATTTGCTCCAACCCCTCAGACAGAGACAAACACCTACAAGATCTTTATCAAGCATTCTTACAACTACAATACCCACCTGTTGAAGTGAAGAAACAGGTTGACAGAACCAGAAGAATACCCAGAAGTCACCTACTACAGGACAGGCCCAACAAAGAAAATAGCAGAACGCCACTATCCATCACCTTCAGCCCCCAACTAAAACCTCTCCAACGCATCATCAAGGATCTACAACCTATCCTGAAGGACGACCCATCACTCTCACAAATCTTGGGAGACAGGCCAGTCCTTGCCTACAGACAGCCCCCAAACCTGAAGCAAATACTCACCAGAAACCACATACCACACAACAGAACCACTAACCCAGGAACCTATCCTTGCAACAAAGCCCGTTGCCAACTGTGTCCACATATCTATTCAGGGGACACCATCATAGGGCCTAATCACATCAGCCACACTATCAGAGGCTCGTTCACCTGCACATCTACCAATGTGATATATGCCATCATGTGCCAGCCATGCCCCTCTGCCATGTACCTTGGTCAAACTGGACAGTCTCTACGTAAAAGAATAAATGGACACAAATCAGATGTCAAGAATTATAACATTCATAAACCAGTCGGAGAACACTTCCATCTCTCTGGTCACTCGATCTCTGACCTAAAAGTTGCAATTCTTCAACAAAAAGACTTCAGAAACAGACTCTAACGAGAGACTGCTGAATTGGAATTAATTTGCAAACTGGATACAATTAACTCAGGCTTGAATAGAGACTGGGAGTGGATGAGTCATTACACAAAGTAAAACTATTTCCCCATGTTTATTTCCCCCCCCCCAACTGTTCCTCAGATGTTCTTGTTAACTGGTGGAAATGGCCCACCTTGATTATCACTACAAAAGGTTTTCTTCCCCCTCCCCCCTTGCCGCTCTCCTGCTGGTAATAGCTGATCTTAAGTGATCACTCTCCTTACAGTGTGTATGATAACACCCATTTTTTCATGTTCTGTGTGTATATAAATCTCCTCACTGTATTTTTCACTGAATGCATCCGATGAAGTGAGCTGTAGCTCACGAAAGCTTACGCTCAAATAAATTGGTTAGTCTCTAAGTACCACAAGTACTCCTTTTCTTTTTGCGAATACAGACTAACACAGCTGCTACTCTGAAGACTGAGGCCCTAACCATTCCCGGGAATTAGAGACCCTTTGGCAAACATTCACAACAGTTAGGGATTTAGCCTTGGAGTCCTTGCTAATTTATAACTTGGGTAATTGCATTCTGCCTGTCTCAACTCTTCCTACTGTTTCAAATGAATTATAGGCTTCTTCTTCACCTTGTGTTGTAAATGGTGTAGCGTTGCTGTTAATCAGCTGTAGTGTGTCCCTCCAGAAGTGGCTGCATTTCTTTGATCAATGCAGTGATTCCTATAATTAAATTTATAAAGGACTTTGGCATCCTTTGGGATGAAAGATGCTCAAGAAATGTATGATAGTATGGAGGGAAGCCTCAATTAGGGTACAATCCTCCAGTTCAATCCTCCAGTTCACCTAGAGGCCTCTGAATTTTTGCCCCAGAAATCTCTGAATGCGAGGCATCATCCATCTCCTCTTTGACATTGGAAGTCAGGCCAGGGTTTAATGGGTTGAAACACAACCTTTGCTCTCCAGTATCAGCTTTTCAGTGCCTGTTACAGCCCTTGAGCCACACATCGGAAGAGCATGGGTTTTCATTGCCTTTTCTCCTCATCAGACACACTCAATGACCTTCAGGCAGTATAATGATACCATTTCAGGCCTCTGTCCCCCTCCCACTCAGCCTTTCTGCTCTGCTGTCAGGTACAAAGCACATACAATACAAATATTTATTACATTCCATGGGGGATATCATATTTGCAGCAAGCCAGGCTCTGAGATCCCCCCCAAAGACTGACTGAATTACCCATTGATTAATAGTACATCTTGTGGTCTTCTCGCTCCTTTCAAGCAGAAACTTGAGCCTAAGTCTTGTAAGGGAGGTTTGGGATATTTGCAATGTTGAAATGGCAGCACACCGCTGCAGATATTAATCATAATGCTGGTTAAAAAAAAACAAGACAGCAAAATTATCAGAAATATCAAGGAGTTGATTTAATTACGGGGAGTACACACGCTGCAAATGCTTCTTAACGTTCTCCATGTCTCAATTAGATGGGGTTGGAGTTCTCTTTGTTCTTGCTTTTGAACAGTCTGAAACTCTGCAGGTTTGATCAATGGCGAGGGACAGAGAGGAAATGAGCAGGAGATGAAAGGGCTGAGTATCTCTAGAAGCTGTCATGGTAATTTATGGCTGTGGCTGATAAAACTTTTAGCTAGTCAGGTATGACTTGGGAAATAGCAATAGCAAAGTGGCAGCTCTGAGACTGCAAGGAGGTTTCCCAAACTGGTGGAGAACTCAGCTGGGGAAAAAAACCCTGGATAATGGGTATCAATCCTCAGCTTTTTGCCCAGGGACCTTTCAAGAATGAACTCTGGACGGCTGACCTCACTGGCTCATCTCTGGTGACCTTTCCAAGTTCTTGCACAATTAGAACAGGACCAGTTGACTTGCAGAATGTTTTAAAGTCAGGGCTACTGCAGGTAGAGAACAACAATCTGGCTGCTTGGGGCAGGTAGGTTCAGGGACCAGGAGATACTTGTGGCCAGTGCCAGCTGGGAAGGGAAGAGGCTACAGGAGAGAAGACAGACTATTTCTTTGTCGACATTCTTGTGGTGATCACCACGGTAGCACCTGAGTGCTCTATGATCTGTGTAGTAGCAACTATGCCCCTTTGGGCTCTGCTTTCATCCCACCACACAAGCCGAGCAGCATTTTTCTGCATGAGTACTTGGATGGGAGATCACTAAGAAAAACCCCAGGTGCTGCAGGAAATGGTGGTGATAATTCAGTCTATGCATTGTGTGCTCTTCCCTTTGAGTCACTACCAAACGAATGTCTCAGCATGACAGCATGAGGGTGCTGTGCTGTTAAAGGCATCATTTTCTGGAGGAGAGAGAGAAAAAACATTGACCTCTTCAGTTCATTACAGATCCCCAAGCACTCCTCTCAAGAGTTAAGGATATTGGTATTCTGGTCTAATTCTAACTCAGGCAGTTCACTCTACTACTTACATTCTTCTGGTAGTTTCATTCTTCGTTTCTGATGTTAAGCTGCTGTATGTTGTTGAACAGCTGCTATACCTAATCCCCATCCCTAGAGATGACTGTACGATGAGTGAAGGGACTTCTGTATATTGTTTATAAAATGCTTTGGGGTTCTTTGATATCAGGGACCCTATACAAAGCAAATAATATTGGTTAGAGCTGATAAGCAGCTTTGCTAACAGGGAGCCTGAAGTGCCCTGCTCTCCCAGCCAGTTTGTTTGAGACAGAAAGCCAGGGAAGGAGACAGTTTGTGTGGGTTCATGTCCCATTACCCAGATAGTGGAATTAACAAATCCCTTTCTTTCCTCACTGCTTGATGGTGACTTGACACAGAGAGGACTTAACCACAAAAGAGTCCCCTAGTAGCCAGGAGTTGTCCTGCCCTTCACTGCTGCTAAGATTCTAACTGGGGCCCTCATGGTCCAAAGGCAACAGCAGTTCTGCAAGATGAGCCAAAATCCCACTGGCGCCCTCCTCAGCAGTCCTGAGCTTGGCTGGGAATCATGCTGCAGATCCTCCTTTCTCCCTTATTAGAGGACACCCCACTCCCATCTCCTTTCCCTCACTAATGAGCCGAATTCTAAGCTGCAGAAAGTCACCTACCTAGCGTCTGGAATTTGACCCCAAGCTGCCACGTCTCTCTCAACCCTTTCCTAGAGCTACAGGTGAGAGATGATTTAGTTAATTATGAGGTGATGCTACCGCTTTGCTGATCCACTTGTGTCCCAGCTGCTTTCATTGCTGATAAAGGAGCCGGTGAATGGAGCATTGGAGATACCAGTGAGATGGATGGTAGGGAGGAGAATGGTCAGTACAAGTGACCACTAATTGTCTAAGTGAACTTCTCCCTCCTGCACTTCTCTTCCCATTCCCCACATTCATCTTTTGAAAAGTCTCATACCACTGCACCTGAGACATCTACTTACTGGTGGTGTCTCTGAATAGGTCAGTTCAACACAGCATGCACAGACCACAGTCTTGTACTCTGGTCAGCATTAGTATATCTGGGTTAGTATTTTGGTGATCCATCCCTGTCCCTCAAAAATTAGACAATTGGTGACAAACTTCTCCCAATCCATATGTATTTCATTTTGAGAGGCCCACAGAGTGGGGCAATTGACAGGCAAAGAAAGAGAGAGATCTGTAGTCTGGAGGCTACAGAATTGTTTTGTTACAGAACAGCTGCTGCTCTATGGCACTGAGTGAATCCACTACCTAGTCCTGCGAACACAGAAGTTGTATCTATTGATTTGCCCCTGCATGTGTAAGAGGGGACGTCAGAGAAGAGTTGCTGCCAGTGGCAGTGAGCAGGTGACAGAAAGTTGTGTAGCACACACACACACAACACAAGGATATCTCCAGACCTGACAGGTTAGATGTTCAGTTTGGTGCCTTGAGTACCTATCAGGAACCTAAAGTAGCAAAACCACAACACTGCTCACAGCCTTGCCCCCCTTGCAGCACCTGCTCTCGCAGTAAAATAAATAAATACATAAATACTCCCCAAATTATCCAAACTGAGCCGACGTTTGAGCTAGCACAGTTAATACCTAAATCCCTAATGTGACCAATTGCTACAGCGGGCTGTACCAAGTAATTGCTTGACATATTTGCTTACACTGTCTATGAATCTGATTATCTTATCCTGGAAGGATAACTCTTGATGATCAGTAATCCACTGGGTCTCTGTGCTGCTTCATACAAATTCAAAAAGATTTGCTAAAAAACCGGGCTATAAAGATGCCTTATATCTGGAATCAGTATCCAAATGATATCTTTATGGTATGCCCTGGTGGAATTTAGAACCCATCTAGAACCACATCACCGGCCCACCCAGTCCTCTCCCTGTGACTTATTCTAACACTCCAAACCCCTCAGCAGCTTCAAACAGCCACTGTTTTTTGTGATATTTTTAAAATCAACCTGTCAGAGTAATATTTCCTTCTTTTTTCCCCCCAAATGTGGAATTTCTCCTTTCTCTTCTCCTTTAAATTACCCCTGCTCAAAGCCTTGGGTGGATTAGAATTTGGGCCGGGACAGTAACTGGTGTCCTGTATATAAAATTGTCATGAGATTGATTCTCATTTACACTGTGCTCCCTTTATACCATTTTGACAGTGTAAATAGGCCTTAAAGGTCACATCAGTTACTCCTGTTGAAAGGCCCCTTTACTTTGTCATGGTCCTTTAAAGGGACCTTAGTGTAAACGAGAACAGAGCTGGTGCTAGGCATAAGCAGACTAAGCAATTGCTTAGGGCCCCCAGCAGCTCAAGGCAGCCCCCTATTAATTATTAGTATGTGTTGTGTGGGAGGCCCCCCAGTATATTCCTGAGTAGGGCCCCAATGATCTAGCACAGGCACTGAATGAGAATCAAGCCCTGAAGCTTTAAAGATGGTTAGCTCACATTCCTGTAAAGCTCGGAAAGGGAGTTGTACCCACCAGGAAGGAGAAATTACCAGCTTCCCAGTGGGGGCCAAGGCTGCACTCATTTCTAGTCCTGGAAGGGCCCAAGAAAAGCTGCCTGTCTCTGAATGCTTCAGGTGAAGAAGTAGTTGCTCTGGAAGTTGGTAATATTGCCCTCACTGGGGCTATTGCAGGCTGAGACCTGATTTGGGGATACTGAGATCAGTCTTGACATGATGGGAAAGGAAGGGACCAGTTGTCCCCTGAGGGGGTCTGTGATTCCACAGACCCCACCACTCCTTCCATTCCACAGAGTCAGGAGTACAGCCCTGAAACAAGGTGGTTGACTGACAAAGCAGCTAATTCGCCCCTAAACTCATCCCATCTCAGATATATTGATCCTCCTAACCCCATTCCCTTGACTCCAGCCCAGGAGCAGTTCATAGGGCGTGCGGGCCAAGGGACACAGCCTGCATGTGATGAAGGGAGCATATTATTAAAATGTCTCTCTAGACAGGCTATCCCCCAGGAGCGGTGTGCTAATGCTGTCTGTGGTGCTGTCACCCCAGGGCTGCTGAATCAGCACTCTTTCCTGCCTTGCCGCCTCCCCCCGCCGCGCACACACCTTGCTGTCCTCTCTCTCTCTCTCTCTCTCTCTCTCTCAAACAATATTTCTGCTGTCCCTGCTTGTTCGGTGGCCTTTGCTGACTGTCCTCTGGATTTTATCAGTCCAAGTCACTGAAGCGAAACCTGACCAGCTCAAGCTGCCAGGGCAGCTGCAGCTGGCTATTTGACTGATTTCTCCTCCCTGCAGGAGACTGAATGTCACCCACTAATATTGCTCCTCTCTCAGGGGAGAGAGATTTATTTTGTCTTTAGGTCTGAAGCAAACAGCCTGTCTCTGGCTGCAGGAGGGTTTGGCTTAGAAACTAGGTTTCAGCAGCCCCAGCCTGCGTCAGAGGGTTTACTGAAAATTACAGTGGGGAAAGCTAAGAACGCTCCAACTGGCCCAGCTTTGAGCTGCAGCTGGTGGCATGTATGTGTATATAAACTGGAGCAAAGTACCCATGCTTTCAAAATCAGCGTGCAAAGGAACTGACGACGTCAGGCTGAGCTTCTGGGGAATTCAAACATCCTCAGAAATAGACAGCGGAAGTTGGAAGTGTATTTGACAGGCAACTGGAGGGACACAGAATGGGAGATCAGTAACCTAAACAAAGCAAATTGTCTGTAAAGGATTATGGAGCCATCATCAACCAGGAACAAGGTCATTTAAACTATTCATTCACATTTCTGTGTTCTTCTTTAATTGAAGAAAAGGCTCAATGAAACCCTGTATATAATGTGTTGTGATGGTAAAACAAAATAAGCAAAGTGCTAGGATCCATTAGAAATGGGACAAAAAACAATACAGAGAATATGAGAATGCTATTATAGAAATAGCTGGTATGCCCTCACCTGGAATGCTGGGTTCAGTTCTAGACAGTCTATCTCAAAAAGGATCTAGCAGAAATACAGGGATTCAGAGAAAGGTGACAAGAGTGATCAAAGTCCAGGACAGACTTCTGAATGAAGAAAGACTGAAAAGACTGGTATTGTTTCTATAGAGGTGAATAAGAGGGGAAGTGATAGTCAGATACAAAATAATGAGTGGTCTAGGAAGGGAAGATTGGATGTTCCTATTTACTTCCTCTCATTATAGAATAATAAGGAGGCAATGAATTAAACTGAAAAGCAACACGTTAAAAACTGGTCTAAAGAAATCTTTTTTTTATACAATGTATAAATATTCTGCAGAACTCATTAGCACTAGATATCACTGAGGCCAAGAGCTAAGCAGGATTAAGAAAGAAAGATTGGACCAAAATATGGACAACCGCAACATCCACAATTACATGAAAAGGAATATAAATCCTCTTACTTCGTGGCGTAAGCCAACCTCTCACAAGTGATAGGAAGAAAGGTCCTCTATGTGCAGGCAGGTTATTGTATATGTATCTACTGCAGCGTTTCTTGCACCTCCTTCTGAAGCATCTGCAGCTGTCCATTGTCACAGCCAGGATACTGGGCTAGATGGAGCCCTGATGCAATACAGCAACGCTTATTTCCTAAGGTGAACCTGGCTTGAAGATCAGGAAGCTTTAGGGTATGAACACAAGAAAATAAGTGAGTTTTGTTTATGTTGGCAATAAATACAGTGAAATATGAATGGCAAAGTGAAAAGTTCTCCTCCTGCTGAGCCTGCTTTCCCTGGCATTTCCTGCCACTCAGCCATGTCTCCTGGCAAGGTCAACTGTGTTGCTATAATAGACATCTGCTCAGATAAGTCTGAGATGGGCAGATTTGGTAGTATCTGATCATTTTTGTTAATGGCTTGACAGCTCTTGGGACTGAGGTCTTCTTTTTATTCCCACAATAATTACAGCACATGCAGCATCAGTGCAAATTCTCCTTCCACTGTGGTTTAGCATTGAGTTGGAGGAGCATCCTCTAGGGGTAAGTGGGAAGATCAGTCTCTGTGGCAGTCCTTGGCCTCTCGGCTAAGACTGGAGAACTAGTGCCCATGGTGGTGGTGGAAGAAGTATTCATACAATGGACTGAGAGCCACAGAGTCACTTCACACAAAATACTGAACAGCCGTGTAGTGTACTTATATTTACAGAAAGCCTTTGACAAGGTCCCTCACCAAAGGCTCTTAAACAAAGTCTTAAGCTGTCCTGGGATAAGAGGGAAGGTCCTCTCATGGATCAGTAACTGGTTAAAAAATAAAAAATAGGAAACAAAGGGTTGGAATAAATGGTCAGTTTGAGACTGGAAAGAGATAAATAGTGGTGTCCCCCAGAGGTCTGTACTGGGGCCAGTACTGTTTAACATACTCATAAATGACCTGGAAAAAGGGGTAAACAATGAGGTGGCAAAATTTGCAGATGATAGTTACATCCAAAGCAGACTGTGAAGAGCTACAAAAGGATCTCTCAAAACTGGGTGACTGGACAACAAATGGCAGACAAAATTCAATGTTGATAAATGCAAAGTAATGTACATTGGAAAACATAATCCCAATATACATATAAAATGATGAGGTCTAATTTAGCTATTACCACTCAAGAAAGAGATCTTGGAGTCATTATGGATAGTTCTCTGAAAACATCCACTCAGTGTACAGTGGCAGTCAACAAAGTGAACAGAACGTTGGGGATCATTAAGAAAGGGATAGATAATAGGACAGAAAATATCATATTGCCGTGACATAAATCCATGGTATGCCCACATCTTGAATACTGCATGCAGATGTAGTCGCCTCATCTCAAAAAAAGATATATTGGAACTGGAAAAGGTACAGAAAAGGGCAACAAAAATGATTAGGGCTATGGAACAGCTTCCATATGAGAAGAGATTAATAAAACTGGGACTTTTCATCTTGGAAAAGAGACGACTAAGGGGGGATATGATAAAGGTCTATAAAATCATGACTGGTGTGGAGAAACTAAATAAGGAAGAGTTATTTACTCCTTATAACACAAGAACTAGGGGTCACTCAATGAAATTAATAGGCAGCAGGTTTAAAACAAACGAAAGTATTTCTTCACACAATGCACAATCAAACTGTGGAACTCCTTGCCAGAGGATGTTGTGAAGGCCAAGACTATAAAAGGGTTCAAAACAGAGCTAGATAAGTTCATGGAGGATAGGTTCATCAATGGCTATTAGCCAGGATGGGAAGGGGTGGTATCCCTAGCCGCTGTTTGCCAGAACCTGGGAATGGGCAATGGGGGATGAATCAACTGATGATTATCTGTTCTGTTCATTCCCTCTGAAGCACCTGGCATTGGCCACAGTTGGAAGACAAGATACTGGGTTAGATGAACCTTTGGTCTGAGCCAGTATGGCTGCTCTTATCTTCATGGTAACAGTGTGTATTTTGTACTTTCTACCAGCCTGTGCTGGATTCAAACCAGCAATCTAGGCCACTCCACAGCCAATTCCTTCTCCCCAGTGATCCAGTTCCTTGTGCTTTGTTTTTCATGGTAGCTGCCAGGATTTCTGCTCTTCTCTTCCGTCTCTGAATTGCCTCCTCTCCACATAGACAGTGGAGATCAATCAACTCTGCGGAACCTGACTGTGAAGCCAGAAGTGCGACCGTCCTGTCCCATCTTGGGTGTTGGTGGTGAGCGGATGCAGGAACAATCACTTTGGTACACACACACCTTGCTGCTGGTGACAAAGTAGGTATGCACCGTGTATATATTGCTGGCGGGTAGTTCATTGTGGGATTTGCTCTGGATAATGGAACATTTATTTCAAAGGCTCTGAGTCAGTGAAAGATCTCAGGGGAGCTGCCCTATGAAATGATACTGCCCTTTCTGTTACACTATTGCTGTCAAGAATCCATTCAAGCGATTTAGCCAAGTTTATCGGAAAAGCAGCGGAGGCAACCTGTGCACAAGTTAGCATGGAAGATGGATAGAACAAACAAATCCCCATGAGTCGGAAACCCAGTCCCTCCACACTGCCTCTATTAGTGAAAACAAGAACTGTTACAGCAGGAAACTGGGAAGTAGGACTTATGGGTGCTAGTCCCAACTCTGCCACTGACTCACTGTGTGACCATGGACAGGTCACTTATTTTCTGAGTACCTCAGTGCCACCATCTATAAAATGGGGATAATATTTACTTACTTTTGCGTGCTTTGAGATCCTCAAATGAAAAAGACTGTATGATCCAAGTATTAATTATTAGAATTGTATTATATCACTTCTTGTTTAGCTGACAAGTGTCAGCTGGTTAGCAATCTCATGAGTCCTGCCGTGCATTAAAAAAACGTCTGAGGGACCTGATTGTTGGAGGCACTGAGCGCCTGCAGTTACCATTGAAGACAATGGAAGCTGCAAGTGCATAGCACCTCTGAAAAAACCTAAGCCTCGTATTTTACTCAATGCCCATAAAACTTCAAGACCTAGTGCAGTAAATGGATGTCAGACAGAACGATGTAACATTCTAGCATAGTGTACTGCACTGTCTCTGCAGCTGCTATATGGCAGGTACTGGACAAGATCACACAGAAGTCAGCAGGAATAGGATCCAGGAGTCTTGAGCGGCAGTCCTGTGCTCTATCCACCAGTTCACACATGATGGACAGTGGACTCGATTCTCCTCTTCTGTTTTGAAGCAGTCTTGGAGCTCTGCTGATTTCAATGGCATAACTCCTGATTTACACCATGTGAGAGGAGGATCAGGCCAAGTGTGTGGGTCTAAATATACCTAAAAGAAGAGCGGACAAGCCTACAGCAAACTGGCATGCAGCATGCAATGCCTGGCCCGACAATGATTGTTGTGGAGAGAGATACACTTATTAACTCCATCACCTGTGCTGCTCCAGCCTGGTGTCTCATTAACAGGTAGAATATATTAGTAACTGTCAAACAGTGGGAGAGCTACCTCGTTGGGCGAATGGATGAAAACCCATTAGCTCCCACAAAAGGGGGAGAGGTGGTGATTAACTGGTGGGATGACAATATGAAATGTCAGAGGCACAGACAGTAAGCACAACTGTTCATTATTATATTAACAGACCTAATTTTCTGCCTTTAACCACCAGTTCCTTGTCAGTTCAATTAGATTTTGTGTGTGTGTTTAATTTAGATCAATATACTGCTGGGTCTGGAGTTTTTCTCACACATCCTTTGTGCACGGTGAGAAGCAGACCAGCTGGCAGGAGCCTCTTTTTGTGTGTGTGTCCTTGAGGTGAAAGGCAGTTTGTGAAGAGGGTATCTAGATGATGCATGTTCCTATGTTAGGTGAGTCTAATCTGCAGTGATTTGTAAAATTTCCGCACTGGGATGGGATGCGGGGAAGGGCAGGGAGGGAAGGCACGCAAAGGTCGCAAAGTGGCAGGCTGAGGTAAATAGCACATGGTAATATATTTAGTAAATGGCATTACCAACTTCAGAAAAATACAGAAGAGGAGGAGGAAGGAATAACATTCCACTTCTCAGGAGATTACTGAGGGCCTGATTCTGATCTCAGTGACACTGATGTAGATCTGGAGATGCTCTACTGAAGTTAACTCTGGATTGACCCTGGTGGAAGTGGAATCAGGCTCTGGCCCTGGATGTTCAGGGGCGGGATTTCCCCCTTCCAGGAGAATCATTATTCATTTGAGCACTGCTAGGTTGGAGGAGGGAGAGCCCAGGGAAGCCAGTTGGGTTTTCTACATCACCCAAAACTATGTCAAGGGGACTTCTCACTGGACCGTTGCCAGCCAGTCTGAGTAAGAGTGGGAGGGGGGGCTAAAATCATCACACCTCATCTCCCTCTGTCCTATGCACTCTGCTGACTTTGGTGTAGCTGAGTGGGTCGTACTCCCCCCTCCTGCTTTCTGATGGGTAGGAAGATACGCAGCTCCCACCATTACTGGGACCTCACTGAGTCATCAGGAGAAAAGGGTATCAAAACATGACAGCATGTATGCTCTGCCCCCAGCTCTGACCCCTTCATCTTCTTGGCTCTCAGTGTTTCGTCTCTGGATCTCATCACTGTATGTGTTCATTGGGGTTTTCATTTCCTCCTGAAGCCTCTGGATCAACAACAGTATGACTCAGAGACCTTTATTTTTAGTAGCTAATCATATTATTTTGCTGCATTGCCCTCTATTGCCTAGATCTTCATCAGGATCTTTACTCATCCTTCTAAATCTTCTTAGATCCTAATTTTTGCTCCTTGGGTTCCAATCTTTTGGGCCTGGCTCCTCTGCTACTTTCACTTAGCTTTGGAATCTATCTATTTATTGAGTATTGGCACCCATAATCAGAATACATGACTACATTTGGGCTGAGTTGCTAAGAGGACTTGAACTCCAGATCCTAGATATTGATCTCGGATTCCACCTAAATTTTCAATCCGGAGACCTATCCCTCTCTCGCTGAAACATCATAATCTTTGAAGATTGCATCTGGGCTCTTTGCTTTGTAATAACTATATTAATGTAGTCTGCTTCTTGCACATCACTTTTGAGTAGCTCACTTATTCCTTCAGCATCTGCAGGCTCTTTTAATCTCCTCCTTTAGATTTCTTTTGTCTTTTCTGCAGACACGCTAGATTTTCCTCTGATTGCCCAAAGGTTTCCCTGACTTGAACTGAAGTGGGACTTTTGATCATTTGGGTAATTTGACTTTCACCATGCTATTTGCCCAGGTTTCATTAACTTCCTTTTCTACTTCCTTCAAAGGGGGTTTCCTTTTTTTCTGGGTCGCAATCCCCTCCTCCTCTGATTCCCTTTAACGTAAATGTCTGGGCAGCAGAGAGGGATGGAGTCCAGTAGGAAACATGCTCCTACCCTTCTTTACCATACAGCAGGGAGGTGAATAAACAGCAAAAAATATTCCAGCAAAACAAAAACAGAACACTTAATTTAAAATAAGGACAAGCAGAAAAAAAGTGATCTGATAACCTGCAGGAATGGATGGGCAAGAGCAAAACCAAGGCAACAAAATCCCACAGATACAGCACTTGAAAAATGTGTACCATAAACTCTCTGCCTGAGACAGAGAATACAGTGCTTGGGCTGGCAATTCCCTAGCAACTTCAAGGTAATAGAGAAGGTGGCAGTGAGTTTGGGCAGCAGCTCCTGACACTTCTGGGTACGAGGAAATGGATGCTGGGTCTGGACAGCAATGCTGGGGACTCAAGTTGTTTAATATTCACTATGCACTAGGGGAAACAGGCACTGTCATATCAGATTAAACCAGTGTTCCAGTATCATGTCTGTGACAATGGTCAGCATCACATATTCAGAAACACCATGGTGGACAATTATGAAATAACCTGAATGGGCGACTAGGCTGGTATTTGGAGTTGGGTGATAATTTAGTTTCCTAATATTTGGATGATATTCTGATCCCTGATTTCAAATATCATCTGAACAGCTCTTCCCTGTCCTCATCCCCAGGCCTAACGCTCCCTTCCTTCCAGACCCTAGAAATATCTTCCCTTAGCAGGCATGGCTATTTCCCTTACATTAAGATGTCATTAGGGTTGCCAACGTTGTAATATTTAAAAACCAGACACTCCGGCAGGAGTGCCAGAACCTCCCCTTTCCCGCCCCTTCCCCTGAGGACCCACCCCTGCCCCGCCTCTTCCCCCTGAGGCCCCTCCCCCATTCACTCCTCTTTCCCCCCCTCTCCCTATCACATGCTGCTTTCCCCTCTCTCCCCCATCTCTGCCTGGGTTGGGAGGGACTTGCCTGTGGCGCCAGGGCTGGGAGATGCAGCTGCCCAACACAGGTAGGAGGCAGCCTCGGCTAGACTAGGGGTTAGCGCGGCTGATTAATCAGTGCCTCCCTGCGTCCCCCGCCCACAGTAACTGGACTTTGGTCAGTAGATCTGACCAGAGACTGTCAGGTCCACTTTTTGGTCAAAACCAGGCACCTGACCACCCTAGATGTCATCTGTGGGGGTGGCCCAGTGGTTTGTATCACTACCTGGTTTGTGTCCCAGTTGGAGGTGTTTGGCATTCTGGGGAACAGCCTGCCTCCTCAGCTAGTGGTGGTTTATGCTCCTGGATCTGAATTCCCCCAAAGCGCAGGGGTGTTGAGATCCAGCGGTTTGGATCGGGCTCATCTCTAATTCCAAAAAAGCCTTATCACACATCCCTGTATCTCTTACGCCTGGCTCTGGAGCTCTCACTGAACACGGACTCCTGGCTCTCTAGTTTTCCTCCCTTGCCCCATAGGGCTTCTCGCTGGGTTAGAGACCCTCCAGTTTACTGGTTCTTCCCTTCCCCTCCCCAGACCTCAGAGTTAACAAAGTGCTGAGTGTGTGAATGTGTTGGTTAATCTCCTTGTATCCTAAGCCTGAGCATAAACATTACAAATGAAACCTCCAACAGGTAATGACCGAATAATCAATTAAAATTTTTTTTTAAAATGCACGTCAGGGCTTTTATCAGCAAAGCATCACGTCCGTTAAAAAACAAATCAAGTCATTCTGCAGCCAGGCCAAGTGCCATGATTTCTATGCCAGAATTAATACTGTCTATTTCCACAGTGGATGTTTAAGTTCCCTTCCCCCCACTCCTCCCTCCCGCCCTGGGATTACAGCTACTTTTAGTTCTTACAGGGGGAATTAATCAGCGACGCTCCTGTGCAGAGCACCTGAAATAGAAATCACAAATCAGGGTGGCTGGGAAGGAGCCTGTGAAGTGACAAAGATGAAATTATGTTGCATTTTGTTTGGTGTGGCGGGATAGTGCGAATGCAGTGGCTTCAGGGACTCTCACCAGCTCTGGGGAGCAGCTGGCTACTTCCACTCTAGAGGGGGTGATACAGAGTGGGGCTGTTGGAGAGTCCAAAGGAAGAGGTGAGAGCAAAAGCAGAGGGACAGGAGGCAGAGAATGTTTTTTAATCACAAATTGCTTTTTAGAGGTGTTTCTAGGAGGAGATAGTCAAAGACTATCCTCTAAACCTGCAACGTGGCTCCAAGCAGTTAGGGTCTGTGACCCTAATTCCCAGGTGAGTTCAGAAAGCCTCTGAGTTGGTATAACTTCCATCATCATCCGGGCTCTTCAGGGTGTATGGAATGTTACTTCAAATTAGACTCTCTCCAGATTCTTTCACCCTAACTCCTGAGATATTACCTCTTAAACTGGCCCACTGTGTCCAAGGTCTGGGCTACATACAATCTTTGTACCGATTTAACTATTTCAGTTCAGGGTTTGATTTTATACCGTTCTAGTGAAAGCAGTAGAACCCCTAGTGTGAATACAGTTATACTAATCTAAATGTGCTCACGCTGCTTTTTAAACTAGAGCAGAATAAGAACCTTTAGAAAGTATAAATATGTCCACAGGAAGGGGGTTGTACCGCTTCTTTTGATTTATAAACCAATATAGTGACAATAGTATAAAAAACATGTAGACACATCCCAAGGGAGTTAAAATTGGTATAACTCACTCTGAGGAGCTGATGTAGCAGCAAGGACTGTAGCAGAGGAAGCAATTAATGGGAGGGTGCAAAAATGTGCAAGCAAAAGCATCCCTGCCCTTTAAAAACTTACACCGTCTTCCAGCCCCGCAGCAGGTAAGTTACATCAATTTAGACTGCCTTATCCATCTAAAGAGTGGGTGAGAAGGTCTAAGAGAATCTAGCTGAATGGAGAGGAGTGTAATTGATACCACCTTGTTCACCACCTCTCAGTTTGGCCCTATGTGTTCTCCTGGCATGGAATTCAGTCAGAGTAAAGGATAGTGCAGGTCATGCTCAAACCTTGGGTTTTCTCTATCTGGTGAGATTGCTCTACACAAAGGGAGGATAGTGTCAGGCTATCAAAAGGCACAGCTCTGATCCCTAGAAAGCAAGGAAGAAAGCCACAAGCAGTTTTGCCAACATGCAAATGATTTGGTGTCACTTGAGTAGACACGTAATATTCATCCAATCACACAGAGAGATATACAGTCAGAGACAGACACATTCTCTGCTATGAAAGTATCTGCTTCTGCTCCTGCATCTGATCATTAGGGCTGGTCAAACATTTTCCATATAAACTTTTTTTTAGATGAAAAATTGGGTCTTGATTAAATGAAAATGTTTACAGAATGTCAGCTTTCCTTGAATTTTTTTTTCTTTTCAGAAAACCAGACACCCAAAAACTAAAAATATTTTGTTCAAAAACTGGATTTTTTTTAACTTTTTGGTTTTTTGATGGAAGGTCAAAAATTTCTGTGGGGAAAAATAACCCATTTTCTGACCAACTCTACCAATCACCCAAACAAGTAAATGAATAAAGATACCCTCCCCCAAATAAAGGACCACAATAACAAATCCAACCATGCTCTCCCAAGAGTGAAGGAGTGGAATTCCATATCCCCTTGTTCTCTTTGGTTTCTTCTCCTTCCCTTTCACATATCACCTTTCTGTATACCTGGAGTCAGTCACTCCTTGTTGTGTTAACTGTCCACTTTAAATTGTGAGCAACTTGGGATAGGGGCCGAGAAAAAGGCCAACGTCACTAATGATGTACAATATGCATAACAGTGAAATAATCACAGACACATGCTTAATCATGTACAGTTACCCAAGGGATCTATGCTTAGGAGTGAGCAGATGCTCTTCTTAGCTGTACCCATTAGGGGGCCGAGCCATCCTGACATTCTGCAAGCTGCATGACCTGTATGTATGACCCACGAACCTCTTGGTGCAAACTGGCAGAGGGCACAGGGCATGCATAGAGTTTTACAGGGATCCCCTGGGTCAGAGGCATGCATATTAAGTTTACTAAAGGGCAGTGTGTGAGGTCTCTATCAACAGTCAATAGCCCTCTGATTTTCAAAATCATTGCAAAATGTTTGGATGGATGGATAATGGTTAAGGAATTATGTATCAGTACTAAAAATTATATTCTTAAGGTATATGTGTTAAGGTGATAAACATGCTCCTGTCAGATAGTAAGGAAGTGGCGCTTGTCTCTCTGGTTGGCCATGTGCTTATTGTGCATTTTCCACTTCATAAGGAAGGCCTGAGCCAAATGCTAATCAAGAGATTGTGAAATTGACAAGAAAAAGAGGCACAGGGAAAAACACTCAGCAGGGGGTGTCTTGTTTACAAGTAAAAACAATGGATTGTGGGGGGCAGTATAAGTGAGGGTACAGCGAGACACTTTGGATCTTTTCCGTGGAGGAGGCAAGCTGGCAGCAGGGCTGGTCACATGAACAGAGAATCACAGCCAAGCCTGTCTGAAATGTGCTGGAAGGGTTTGGGGGGAGGTTTTGCTCTATAAGACATAACAATAACTTGTAAAGTAAGTCTTGGTTCTAGAATACGTGCTATGATTTTATTGTCTATGTAACCATTTATTTCCAATACTTCTACTTTTACCATTAGAATCTCTATACTGTGTTCAGTAAACTTTTACTTGCTTTCACTATACACATTTCTAAGTGCTGTGAGTGAAGTGAAGCAGTGAACGGAGGTGTAACTGGTAAGCTGGGGTGTAGTGCTTTTCTGGGAACAGTGGATCTGTAACTACTGTGAGTGTCCAGTGGAACTGGGGCTGGACACCCCAGGCAGATGCTTGGGGGCTGGAAGTGCCTATTGCTAACCTGTAGAGACTGAGCGGGGCCTGCGCAGGCCTGGAGGAGAATGTGTGTGTTATCTGTAGCTGGTGAAGTTGGGGAGCTTACTTGCACACACTAAGTTAGGCTTCCTCACGCTAGGGGCAGGTGGTAGCAAGGTGCCTCACGGCCCTGGGCTCCCTAGGTGCATTACCTGTATGTCTCCGGATACTCCTGCTTATATATATATAGTGGGTACTTTCTGTGCTAGCTTGGAACTTGCCTGGAACTTACAGTGGATCCTGACTAATAATATGATCAGCTGTGCAGAAAGAGTCTCCTCTTACTCATAGACATTAAGGTCTGAAGGGACCATCATGATCATTTAGTCTGACCTCCTGCACATTGCCAGTCACAGAACCTCATCCACCCACTCCTGTAACAGACCCCTAACCTCTGGCTGAGTTACTGATGTCCTCAAATCTTGGTTTAAAGGCTTTAAGTTACAAAAAATCCACCCGTTTACTCTAGATCAAACCAGCAAGTGACCCATGCCCCATGCTTCAGAGGAAGATGACCCCCCTACCCCCCAGGGTCCCTGCCAATCTGAAGTGGGAGAAAATTCCTTCCCAACCCCATATATGGCAACCA
The DNA here is from genome assembly GCF_965140285.1 of Lepidochelys kempii. Classification (NCBI taxonomy): domain Eukaryota; kingdom Metazoa; phylum Chordata; order Testudines; family Cheloniidae; genus Lepidochelys; species Lepidochelys kempii. Next base: position 150,648,502 of record NC_136382.1, on the reverse strand, counting down.
GTTGGACTCTGAGCATGTGAATGAGACCTAACTGCCAGATACCTGGGAAAGAATTTGATGTAGTAACTCAGAGCCCTCCCCAGCTAGTGTCCCATCTCCAGCCATTGGAGATATTTGCTAATAGCACTCACAGATGGGCCATCTGCCTTTGTAGGCAATCTCATCAAGCTCCATCTTAAAACAACTTATCAAGCTCCGTCTTTCAGAGCTGGGCAGCTGGAGAGCAGCATCTGCTGGCCTGGAGCCCCACTCTGAAGGCAAAGCTGCTGCCAGCAGTAGCACAGAAGTAAGGGTGGCAATACAATACCATGCCACCCTTACTTCTGCGCTGCTGCTGGCAGGGTGCTGCCTTCAGAGCTGGGCACCCGGCCAACAGCTGCCACTCTCCAGACCAGGGCCGTCTCTACCCATACGCAAAGTAAACAGCTGCGTAAGGCACCAGGAAATTTGGGGCACCAAATTTCCTGGTGCCCTATGCAGCTGTGTGCTGCTCCATCCCCTGCTCCGCCTCTTCCCCATGGACCCCGCCCCTGCTCCGCCCCAGCCCTGCCCCCACTCCCTTGAGGACTGCAACAGGGATTGGGTGGCTGTAAGTAGAGCGACCTGACCCCAGCCTGCTCGGCTCCCCTGGCTCCCAGCTGCGCTGCTGGTGAGTGTTGGAGGGCTGTTCCCCCCTTCCCCCCAAGTGCCAAGGCTGGGAGCCAGGGGAGCAGAGCGGAGCGGGCTGGGTCTGGGTCACTCCACTTCCCACCACCCCTGAGTGCGGGTTGGCCTGGCTGCCCTGCACTCACCAGGCAGCAGGAAGTGGAGTGATCTGGCCCCACCTGCTCCGCCGACTTGTGCGGGGGAGCGGTTTCCCTCCTAGCCCCCCCCCACAAAGGCCTGGGGCCCCACACAGAGCCCCCCATGGGGGGACTGCGTAGGGAACCAAAATGGCTAGGGATGGCCCTGCTCCAGCCGCCCAGCTCTGAAGGCAGTGCAGAAGTAAGCTAAAATAACCTTGCGACCCCCTTGCAACTTCCTTTTGGGTCAGGACCCCCAATTTGCGAAACACTGGTCTCCTCAGGAAATCTCTACATTATAGATTAAAAGCACACAACAGACCAGATTTCACGGTCCATAACATATTTTTCATGGCCGTGAATTTGGTAGGACCCTACTCATAGTCATCCTGTGATCATCCAATACACGCAGGTTTTCCTCCTCCTCTGTCACTTCTAACTGATACGACCTCAGCTTATAACAAATATTCTTGTTCGTCCCTAAATACAAGACCAGGCACTTTACACTATTAAATTTCATCCCATTTCTATCACTCCAGTTTTCAAGGTCATCCAAATCTTCTTATATGATATTCTGGCAATACCTCCTAACTTTGTGTCATCTGCAAATTTTATTAGTGCGCTCCCACCTTTTGTGCCAAGGTCATTAATGAAAATAATAAATAAGATTGGTCCCAAGACTGATTCCTGAGGAACTCCATGAGTAACCTCTCTCCAGCCTGACAGTTCACCTTTCAATATGACCCGTTATAGTCTCCCCTTTAACCAGTTCTTTACCCACTTTTTGATTCTTGTATTAATCCCCATCTTCTCAAATTTAATTAATAATTTCCAGCGTGGAAATGTACCAAATACTTTACTCCGATCCAGGTAGATTAGATCTACTGCATTTCCTTTGTCTAGAAAATCAGCTATCTTCTCAGAAAAAAAGAGATCAGGTTGGTCTGGCATGATCTACTTGTTGTAAAACCATGTTGTATTTTATCCCAATTCTCATTTACCTCTATGTACGTAACTACTTTCTCGTACAAAATTTTACTAAGATCTTGAATACAATTGAGGTCAAACTAACAGGCCTGTAGTTTTTCAGATCAGTTCTTTTCCTTTCTTAAATATAGGTGTAACCCTTCTGCCCGTCAGAGTTGGCAGCAACAAGGGCCGGGTTCAATATCTAGGGGATCCATTCCAATAACACAATGCAAACCGGCTCGAGCCCCCACCCAGTGACCTGGGACAAATATATACCACCCCCGCTGGGTGCCTCCAAGAGGCAATACTTCCCCTCTCGCAAGCACATAGTCTGAGTGTAGCAAAAGTCTTTTAATAACAGAGAGAAACAATGTGGCATTATGTTGGGGAAACACCACCAACAGGATTCATAACACAACCCATGAGCAAAAAACAACCCCACCCCAGGCAAATTGGGGCATGCCCTTTTCCCTTTGGTTCTTGAGTCCAGCAACCCCAAATCACCCAAAGTCCCAAAAGTCCAATGCCCCAAAAGTCTCTGTCCCTGGTCAGGGCAGCCCCAGAGTTCGAAAGTTTATCGGCGGAGCTTTACCTCCCAACCTGGGTGGAAATGGGACGGGGGTAAGAGGCACCTTACGTGATCTGAAGCTGACCGCCCCATAGCTCCATAGCAGCACTCCGCTCCGCCAGCCGCCCCACGAACTCCTTCGCTCAGCTGCGCTCCGCTCCGCCAGCCGCCCCACGAATTCCTTCGCTCAGATGCGCTCCGCTCCACCAGCCGCCCCACGAACTCCTTCGCTCAGATGCGCTCCGCTCCGCCAGCCGCCCCACGAACTCCTTCACTCAGCTCCACGGCCCACAAGCAGCTCCTGCCATCCACACACTGCTCCGCGTCGAACTGCTTCACCAGCCGTCCCGCAAACTGCTCCACAATATATCTTCAGGCTCCCCCACTACTTAACACAACACTCAGTGATTTCAGCTCTTAGGTGAATTCAGCTTATAGTAGGGGAGCCCCAGTGCTGGTGCACTGTCAGCCCAAAGTGAGCTCAGCAGCCTATAACTAGACTTCTAATGAAATCAAAATTAGCTCTGATTGGAGCTCATCCTGATTGGAGTGGAGCTCATCCTGACACTGCTTACATCCTCCCCCCAGCCGAGACTTTGTCGTCCCGACAAATCACACTCCCTTTATACCAACTCATTGGTTTCCTCCAAAGGGCCTCAGGAAGCCCACTTTAGCTTCCACAAGCCTGTGTGCTAAATGTATTGGCTCCTCACTAGTCACCCCAGGTGCATCATAAGTTAACCGTTTCACTGGTCTTATCACCCTGTCTCGTCTATTGAGAATCTCTGTTGCCGAAGTAATGGGAACATCCTCTTGAGTGACGGATGGAGAGGCTTCCCTGGAGGGTCCCTCGGCTACTGGCGTAGGCCCCTGCACTCCTAGTTCTAACGCTGGAGGGTCCAAGGTGCCCAGGACATCCTCTACCTGTCTGTCCCCATTGTCCAATAACCTGTGTGTGTCATCACAGGGGGGTCTCATCAGCAGCACCGGGGTATCAGAAAGGGGCCTAAATAGTTTCGCCTCCACCCTGACATCTGGTGGTGAGGTGTGGCAAGTTGTGGAAAAGAACTTCAGGGGCTGATCTCATTTGCATAGGCACACCCACCACGCCTAGAATGAGACCATAGCTGCCCAAATGGTCACTTTGGCTGCTGTGGGATCCCCAGTGTCTCTGTTATTGGGGCAGGAAGAATAAATTGTTATTACCCTGATTATGGGAACTGTGCTTGGAACTGTACGTGGCCTTTTGTTATGATGGAGGGATTCACCATCAACTAAGTAGCACTCGCTAGGCAAGGGTCATGGGTTCCAAAACTGTGTGAATGGAGAGAGGCTGGGGACAAGTATTAATACTTGGTGGCATGGGCCCCTTGGTGAGGGCCTTACATGCTAATTGCACTTCCTCCTCTCTCCACTGTGGAATATCAGAGCTAATTTTGATTTCATTAGAAGTCTAGTTATAGGCTGCTGAGCTCACTTTGGGCTGACAGTGCACCAGCACTGGGGCTCCCCTACTATAAGCTGAATTCACCTAAGAGCTGAAATCACTGAGTGTTGTGTTAAGTAGTGGGGGAGCCTGAAGATATATTGTGGAGCAGTTTGCGGGACGGCTGGTGAAGCAGTTCGACGCGGAGCAGTGTGTGGATGGCAGGAGCTGCTTGTGGGCCGTGGAGCTGAGTGAAGGAGTTCGTGGGGCGGCTGGCGGAGCGGAGCGCATCTGAGCGAAGGAGTTCGTGGGGCGGCTGGTGGAGCGGAGCGCAGCTGAGCGAAGGAGTTCGTGGGGCGGCTGGCGGAGCGGAGTGCTGCTATGGAGCTATGGGGCGGTCAGCTTCAGATCACGTAAGGTGCCTCTTACCCCCGTCCCATTTCCACCCAGGTTGGGAGGTAAAGCTCCGCCGATAAACTTTCGAACTCTGGGGCTGCCCTGACCAGGGACAGAGACTTTTGGGGCATTGGACTTTTGGGACTTTGGGTGATTTGGGGTTGCTGGACTCAAGAACCAAAGGGAAAAGGGCATGCCCCAATTTGCCTGGGGTGGGGTTGTTTTTTGCTCATGGGTTGTGTTATGAATCCTGTTGGTGGTGTTTCCCCAACATAATGCCACATTGTTTCTCTCTGTTATTAAAAGACTTTTGCTACACTCAGACTATGTGCTTGCGAGAGGGGAAGTATTGCCTCTTGGAGGCGCCCAGCGGGGGTGGTATATATTTGTCCCAGGTCACTGGGTGGGGGCTCGAGCCGGTTTGCATTGTGTTATTGGAATGGAACCCCTAGATATTGAACCCGGCCCTTGTTGCTGCCAACTCTGACGGGCAGAAGGGTTACATTTTTGGGGGCTCGTCCGGGATCGCCTGGGTCAGTACCCCTCACAAGCACCTGTTGAGTGATCCACTACATTGGGAAACAATTTATATATTTTTTTTTGTTTGTGCTTATATTTTGAGGAAATTACTGTTTGTATAATGGCTAATATGTCCGGTTTGTTGGGCCCTGGCTCAGCAGCTTCTAGCTCGGAGGCTGCAGCCTCGGCTGATGATTGGACAAAAGCTCTGGGGCAAATATTGGAAAAGGTTGTGCTTCCCCATGCTGAGTCAGACTCTTGTCGTAAGTTAAGATTATTTGCTGGGGAGGAGGAGTTTGAACCCTGGTTAGAGCATACCACTGAAATGCTGCAAGAGTGGGCCGTACCAGATGCAGAAAAGCGAAGATGCCTTATAGAGAGCCTTGGCGGCCCAGCATTAGATGTGATTCGCACCCTGAAGCTCATTGACCCTGGGGTCAGTGTGAAGGACTGCCTAGAGGCCCTTGAACACAACTTTGGGAGCGTAGAGGGCCCTGAAGACAGCTACTGTAAGTTCCTTAATTCCCGACAACAAAAGGGCGAGAAGGCTTCAGCCTACATACAGAGACTGGAGAGACTGCTTCAGAGAGCTGTCATGAGGGGAGCAGTGACTGCTGAGCAGATGGATCAGACCAGACTGGCTCAAATTGTAAGAGGAACTCAGTATCAGAACCCGATTCTACTTCATCTCCGGCTAAGAGAACGACGGGAACATCCCCCAAGTTACTCCCAGCTGATAAAAGAGGTCCGAGAGGAGGAAGAAAGGCAGGCTGCCAGTGAGTTTTGGGAAGCCCAAACATCGGAGCCAGCCAGCACAACACCACTGCAAATGGCCAGTGTACTGATGGTGAGCACCAGAGAGGAACTTGCCCAACAAATGCAGGTCCTGACGGAACGGATAGCTGAGCTGCAAAGTACTGTTGACCGAGTTAAGACTTCTAGGAATAAGAAGCCTCAAACTCGAGCGATTGAGAAGCCCGCACTTAGAGCCACCATCCCCCCCAGGCGAAGGGGGAAAGGTCAATTCTTCTGCTACCGATGTGGTCAGGATGGACACAGTGCTGCCAAGTGCCGTAATGAAGAAAACCCCTCCTTAGTGTATGGAAAGCTGAGGATCAGTTGGGAGAGATCCGGTAGCTGCCAGAGGGTCTGGGGACGGGGACCCCCCAGGTCTGCAGGATTTGAAGATTCCCCCAGAAAAGACTGTCCAGCTGGGATCCCTGCAGGACTGATAGGGCCTCGAGCAGAGGTCATGGTGAGGATCGAAGGGGTGGAGTGTAAAGCAGTGCTTGACACTGGATCTCAAGTGACTATTATATTTCAGTCATTCTACCAACAGATGCTTAGGCACCTGCCTATACAGCCACTGACTGGCCTTGGCCTATGTGGCCTCAGCATGGATGAATACCCCTATCAAGGGTATGTCATAGTGCACCTGGAATTCCCAGAGGAGGTTGCTGGGGTAAGAGAAGAGGTAGACACAGCTGCCTTAATATGCCCTGACCCTAAAGGGACTTCTGATGTGTCTGTGCTGATAGGGACCAACTCCAGTCTCTTCAAGGTACTCGCGGATTACTGCAGAAGGCGGGCTGGGGACCAGTACCTGAATACCCTGATGATCCATACGCTTTGTGCTGAAGTCTATAGGAAAATTGAGAGCGCTAAAAGGGACACATCTGAGCTACCGCTTGGGGCACTGAAGTACGCGGGCACAACCCCCTTAGTAGTGCCTGCAAGGACGGAGCAAGCAGTGCTTGTCATGAGTACCTGTCTGAAAGGCAGTAAAGGGACGTTAGCAATGATAGAGCAGCCGATGGGAGGAGAGCTCCCTGAAGGAGTGCTGGTCCCCAGTGGAGTCATAACCCTACCTGCTGAAGCCCAGGAAAGGGTGACTATACTGATTGCTAATGAAACGAGTCGTGATATTTTTGTGAAGCAAGGACAAAAGATAGCAGACCTCTTTGAGCCTGAGTCGATTGTAAAACCCCAGTATGAAACTCAAGTTCCGGCAATAGACCCAGCAAAGTTTGACTTTGGAGATTCACCAGTGTCCGAGGACTGGAAGGTTCGCCTGAGGAAGAAACTTTGTGAAAGATCCAAGGTGTTCTCACTGCATGAGTGGGATGTGGGATGTGCAAAAGGAGTAGAGCACAATATCAGACTACATGACTCTCGACCTTTCAGGGAGAGATCTAGGAAGATTGCTCTCTCTGAGATGGAAGATGTGCGACATCATCTTCAGGAGCTGGCTGCGAATGGCATCATTACAGAGTCCCGCAGCCCATACGCCTCACCCATTGTGGTAGTCCGCAAAAAGAATGGGAAAATCCGGATGTGTATTGACTACCGCACCCTAAACAGCCGTACTGTGGTCGACCAGTACACTATGCCTCGAGTGCAAGACGCCTTAGACTGTTTGCTGGGAAGCCAGTGGTTCTCTGTGTTGGATCTTCGAAGTGGATACTACCAGATCCCTCTGGGAGAAGAAGATAAGGAGAAGACAGCCTTCATCTGCCCATTAGGGTTTTATCAGTTCGAACGCATGCCCCAAGGGATTTCTGGAGCACCTGCCACCTTTCAACGTCTCATGGAGAAAGTTGTGGGATACATGAATTTACTGCAAGTGTTAGTTTATTTGGATGACCTGATTGTGTTTGGAAGAACCTTAGAGGAGCATGAAGAAAGACTTCTTAAAGTGCTTGATAGGTTGGAGGATTATGGTCTGAAGCTTTCAATTGACAAATGCCAGTTCTGCAGAACCTCAGTGAAGTATGTGGGTCACATTGTGTCCCAAGAAGGTGTGAGTACTGATCCTGATAAAATAGAAGCACTCACTACATGGCCACGTCCAAGTAACTACAGAGAACTCAAGACCTTCCTTGGATTTAGTGGCTACTACCGCAGATTTGTGAAAAACTATGCTACGATTGTAAAGCCTCTGAATGATCTTACCAGGGGACATCAGTCCAGCAAGAACAAATCTAAGTCCAAGAATAAGGGGAGGTCCCCAAAGCCTCCTGTGCAGAGACACAATGGCCCCTTTGCACCATTTGGGCCACGGTGGGATGAGAGATGTGAAAGGGCTTTTCGAGAAATCATTACTTGCCTAACTCATGCTCCAGTCCTAGTTTTTGCTGACCCAAGCAAACCATTTATCCTGCATACTGATGCCAGTTTGGAGGGTCTGGGAGCAGTCCTGTACCAGGAAGTGGAAGGCAAATGTAAACCTGTAGCCTTTGCCAGCCGAGGATTGTCTGATAGTGAAACTCGCTATCCCACCCACAAGCTGGAGTTTTTGGCCTTGAAATGGGCCATCACTGAGAAATTTCGAGACTACTTGTATGGTGCTCAGTTCCAGGTGTGGACAGACAACAATCCACTGACTTATGTGTTAACAAGTGCTAAGCTGGATGCTACAGGGCAGAGATGGGTGGCCGCCTTGGCTAGCTATGAGTTCAGCATTCAGTACCGATCAGGGAGAAGCAATGTAGATGCAGATGCATTGTCCAGGCGTCCGCAGGCTCCAGAAGTTGCTGTGATACCCACAGATGGAGTGAGAGCTATTTGCAGTGTGAGTCGCCGAGAGCCAGAGGCCCGTGAAGACTTTCAGGGATGTGTTGCAGAAGCTTTGGGCCTGCCCCCTGAATGCATGCCTTCTGCTTCGGTGAACTATATTGCATTAGACCAATCTCCTTTGCCCATGCTCAATGCGGCTGACTGGCAAGAAGCCCAGCGGCAAGATATTGACATTTGTGATACACTACTTGCCAAAAGGGAGGGGCGAAGCCCAGTTGCGGTTGTCCCACCTAACCCGGAGGGTAAACTACTATTGAGAGAATGGACCAAACTAAAACTGATTCAGGGAGTGCTATACCGAATGACCACTGACCCTTTACAAAAACAACGAGCACAACTAGTACTGCCAAAAAAGTACAGAGCCCTGGCCATGAGGGCCCTGCATGATGACTTTGGGCATTTAGGGATGGAGAGGACCCTGGAACTTATTCGTAGTAGGTTCTATTGGCCCCGAAAGGCTGAAGATGTTCGCAGGAAATGTGAGACTTGCGCTCGATGTGTTCAAAGGAAAACTCTGCCCACGAGGGCTGCATATCTCAAGAACATCACCAGCAACAAACCTTTGGAGTTGGTATGCATTGATTTCTTGTCTTTAGAGGTAGACAAGAGGAATGTTGGAAACATTCTAGTAGTGACTGACCATTTTACACGGTATGCACAAGCATATCCCACACGTGATCAGAGGGCTACCACCGTTGCTCGAGTATCGTGGGACAAATATTTCTCAGTCTATGGATTCCCAGCTCGGATACCCTCTGATCAGGGGCGGGATTTTGAGAGTCACCTTCTGAAGGAGGTGCTGAAGATAGCAGGAATTAAAAAGTCTAGGACAACGCCTTATCACCCCCAAGGTGATCCTCAGCCAGAGAGGTTCAATCGAACCCTATTAGATATGTTGGGAACTTTGTGACCAGAGCAGAAGGCAACCTGGAGCCAGCATGTCGCATTTCTGGTGCATGCCTACAATGCCACAAAGAACGATGCTACGGGAGTCACCCCATATCTCTTGATGTTTGGGCGAGAACCAAGATTACCCATAGACTTGTGCTTTGGTGTATCAGAGGATGGAGATAGCTATGAAACTCATCAGCAATACGTATCCCGACTTAGAGAAAAGCTGCGGGATGCTTATCGCTTAGCTACCGCTGCGGCTCGGAAGAACGCAGACCTCAACAAACATCGATATGATGCTAGAGTGCGTTCGCAGGAGCTCCAGCCGGGGGACAGAGTCCTGCTGCGAAATTTGGGTATTGCTGGCAAACACAAGATAGCTGACAGATGGAAGTGCAATCAGCATGTAAGGCCCTCACCAAGGGGCCCATGCCACCAAGTATTAATACTTGTCCCCAGCCTCTCTCCATTCACACAGTTTTGGAACCCATGACCCTTGCCTAGCGAGTGCTACTTAGTTGATGGTGAATCCCTCCATCATAACAAAAGGCCACGTACAGTTCCAAGCACAGTTCCCATAATCAGGGTAATAACAATTTATTCTTCCTGCCCCAATAACAGAGACACTGGGGATCCCACAGCAGCCAAAGTGACCATTTGGGCAGCTATGGTCTCATTCTAGGCGTGGTGGGTGTGCCTATGCAAATGAGATCAGCCCCTGAAGTTCTTTTCCACAACTTGCCACACCTCATCACCAGATGTCAGGGTGGAGCTCATCCTGACACTGCTTACATAGGTACTGCATTTGCCATTCTACAGTCATAGAGTACTGTAGTAGAAAGAAAGAGCCTGAAGCATGGGGCCCGGTACAAGGCCTGAGGCCCAAACCAAAGTCAGCAAAAGTTATGCTATGAGCAACAGTCAGGCCCTGCCAAAAGCAGCTGCTTGCCTGCAAGCCAGCGTCTGGAACACGAACTCAGCACAGTATTGCCAGCACCGGTAAAACACACTGAATACGTGACCACATTCCAGCAGGCCAGCGCAAGAACACCCCAACCTAGCACACGATAATATGACTTGACAAAAGTGATGAATAGTGATATTCTGTCCGAAACATCAAGCAGGGAAGTACAAAGACAGGTGGTGAATAGGAATGTTTTGGCTGAAACATCAGGAAGAAAGTAGGAGGGGAGGTAACAAAAGTAATGAAACGCGTACGGTGATACGTAATCTGTTTATCCTAGACTGTTGTCTCAGCCTATAAATGTTGGAACATTTGCCTTAGCCATTCACCCAGCCTGAGCTGCGTCCATTGTCATGGGTATATATGCCTTAGTATCCTCGTAGAGTCTGCCAGGTTCTATTACTGTGCTTTGTCGACAATAAACCTGGCCGGGCGCCTTTGCCACTAAACCAAGTCTTGTGGTCATTGGACAGTTCTGCTGAGGTTTGCTGTGCCAACTATCTGTGCAGAGCTGGGACAGAACACAAAGAACACACACACGCAAGTAAATCCAAACCTCCTCCACATTCAGATCCATCCATTCTTTAGTCCAATTCACTTCCCTCACTAATTCTCTTAATTTTTTTAAGTTTGCCTTTTTGAAATCAAGGACCCTAGCTGCATTCCTGTTTTTGTTTATCCTTCCATTTAGTTTAAACTGAATTAATTTGTGATCACTTGAACCAAGATTGTCCTCTACAACCATTTCTTCTATGAGGTGCTCACTGCTTACTGTAATGGAATGATAAACGGTATTAGACTGTTCAGCCGTTGGGTGGTGCTATGTGTAAAATCCCGATTTTCAATGAACTCCAGCCATACCTGGCAGAGCATTAAAGGATCTTATGATGAACACATCTGGTGTATATTAGCAAGCTCTGTGATCAGTACATGTCTGGTACAGAAGAACATAATATTTCCCAATACTAAATCAAAATTATATCACTTCTTGTGGGCTCAGTGACTATTTGGTGAAAAAATCTCTCAGCTATCATATCCAGGAATATCTGGGCCCTACCACTATTAGAGGCCCCAAGCACTATCCCAGTGGAGCCTTTGTTACCCTTCTTCCCCAAAGCGATTTCGACCCAAACAGATTCCATTTTATCCATCCCATCAGTTCTAATTGCTTTACACTCTACCTTGTCCTTAATATATAATGCTTCTCCGCCACCTTTACCTTTATTTCTGTTTTTCCTGAACAGCACGTACCTTTCAATACCTGTATTTAAGTCATGACTACCATGCCACTATATTTCTGTTATTCCTATAGTATCTGATTTCACTTCCTGCACCAATAATTCTAGTTCCTCCACTTCGTTACCCAGGCTCCTTGCACTAGTGTATAGACATCTTAATTGTTTCTGCTTGGCTTCACCCAGATTCCTCACCCAACTAGGTACAGTCATTTTACTGCCAGTGTTGCCTACCTGACTGTTACTGTCAGTGGTATTGACAATATCTTTCCTCTTGGCATTGCCCATTTCTGAAACACAGGATACTGGGCTAGATGGACCATTGGTCTGACCCAGTGTGGCCGTTCTTATGTTGTCCATTCTCCTACCCTCTGTTGGTCCTTTTTCCATTGCTGTATCCTCTCCTACTTTATTTTCTTCCCACTCAATAGTAGAATCAGGCATGGAGATTACATGAGCATCTCCCAACCATCTCCCCTAAGTCCCTAGTTTAAAGCTCTTTAAATCAATTGTGCCAACCTTCATCCCAGAGGTCTGTTTCCCTCTCTACTCAGGTGAAGTCTGCCCCATGAGAACAGTCCTGTCTGTGAAGGACTATCAGTGGTTGAACACCCCAAAGGCCTCCTGATAGCACCATTGCCTAAGCTATCTATTGATCACCCTAATCTTGTCTCGCCTTCACTCTCCTCCTTTAGGGACAAGTAGAATTTCACTGACTATCACCAACATCTCCATTTCTTTAAATGTCTTCACCAGCCTGGCATAATTTTCCATAATGTGTCCCAGCAAGAATCTAGCAGTATCATTTGTTCCCACATGAAGGCCAGTGAGTGGATTCTCTTCCACTCCCCTTAGGATCCTCTTCAGCCTCTGATCCACATCCTGTATCTTAGCTCCCGGCACACAGCACACCCTTCTGTTCTCCGGATCAGCTCTGGTGACAGGCCTGTCTGCTTTTCTTAGTAGGCAGTCCCCAGTCTTGTAGACCTTGTGGCAGAGTTGTGGGGCTAGGGGATTCTGCTCTGCAGGGAGGGTTCTCGGGGCTTAAGCCCCACAGGGAGGCATCAGAGCAGAAGCCCCGCATCTCAGCAGGTGCTGCCCTTTCGGCAGGTTGTGCATGTCTTGCGGCTCTCGAACTTCTGAAGATTATTGTATGCAGTCAGTAAGTTTGGCCACCCTTGTTATATGCTATCCTCGGTCTCTTTTCAAGGCAGACTTCCTTCACCATACATGCTCAGCAGAATCCAGCAGGACAGCAAGAATATCATTCACTGAGGGCATGTCTACACTGCAGTTAAATACCCGTGGCTGGCCTGTGTCAGCTGACTTGAGCCTGTGGGGCTTGGGCTAAGGGGCTGTTCAACTGCAGTGTAGGAGTTCAGTCATGGGCAGGAGCCTGAGCTCTGGGAGTCTCCCCGCTCAGGGGGTCCCTGAGCCTAGACTCCTGCCTGAGCTCGAATGTGTAGCCCAAACTCTGCCAGCCCATATCAGCTGACAAGGGCCAGCCATGGGTTTTTAATTGCAGTATAGACATACCCTGAGAGATCCATTTGCACTGTGCCCCAGAGCAGTCCAGATGCCTTGACCTTTAGTCCCTTGCTTGGAGGGGATGCTTTTCTTGTAGGGTAGCAGTCGAGATGGGATAACCCCTCTCTGTGTCCTGCCTCATTAGTGAGGCATGCCGGAGGGTCTAAAGGTAGGTTTCTTCTTCCAGCCTGAACACGGCATAATATTAATTGGGGGAGGGGAAGAAGTTGTCACCTGAGGCCTTGCCCATCTGGCCATCCTTTATTGCTGCATTTCAATCTTTTCAACGGTGTTGTCGAACTGTGACCCCAAATCTTCATCTTGCTTCCGAGGTGCAATTCTCCAAACAGCCTGTCACTGCTGCTCCTGGCACCAGAGAAAAGAATCAGTGACAAAATGTCAGCCTGTCTGACTCCAAACTCCTCCATTGTTGCAAGCCGGGACTCTCTAGTGCTTGCCCACTGCAGTCTTGGTGATCTGATCTTGACCTGCTTGGAGCTTGGGGTGGGGGAATGGAAAGGCAGAGGTGAGGGGTAGGGGAGCGCTCCGGAGACCCAGCCTGACCTGGATGTTTTGCAACCCCACTCACAAGTATTGATGTGTATGTGGCTTCTATCCTTGACAAGGGCTGTGTCACGTCCCTCCCAGACCAGGTGCAGTGGGAAGAGGGGGTCATAAGAACTCAGCGACTGCCTAATCTGATGGAGGCATTTTAGGAGAATGGGTTAGCTGAAGGAAGCCCAGGAGAACCAGTTTTCTCCTCCTGCTTGCCGTGGGTTGGTGAGGCATTTGGAGAATGGAAAATTCCCAAGTGTGGCACCAAGAAAACAGTGTTGTTGCTGGCATTTAAAATCCACAGCATCTTCACGGGCCGGGGGAAAACGCACAAAGAGAGCTACACAGGGACTTTTGGGCAGGAGGGGGGAAGAGATGAGCAGGCTTTTGTAGTAGGGTGGGCCTAGTTTAGCTGTGGGACTAACCAAAGTCAGAGAAAGGAAGCTGACTTAGGGAGAAGTCAAACTAAAAGCTGCAACAGAAGGATCCTGGGAGCCCTAGAGAACTCAGACCCAGGGCTGGGTGAGCAGGGGGTTGACCTGGGTGCCAACGTCCTGCTATACAGTCTGGCTTTTTTTTTTCTTCCCTGATTGGTGGCTTGCCCTGTTTGCTCAGCTGTTCTGGGTCCTCGCGGTGAAAAGTTTTCTGCCCTGGTGAGCAAAATGTCTGTGGCCGTTCCTGCTCAGCCCCAGGCCCAAAGAAAACTCCAGAGTGGTGAGGAAACAGAGGCAGGGAAACATGTATAGAGTTTATAATTGTTCTATATATCTATATATTTCTTGTGTGATTAAATCGAAGAGCAATGGTGTTCTAGACCAGTGGCTCTCACCCTTTCCAGACTACTGGACCCCTGTCAGGAGTCTGATTAGTCTTGCGTATCCCAAGTTTTGCCTCATTTAAAAACTACAAAATCAGACATCAAAATACAAAAGTGTCCCAGCACACGATTACTGAAAAATGTCTTACTTTCTCATTGTTTACCGTATCATTATAAAATAAATCAATTGGAATATAAATATTGTACTTACATTTTGGTGTATAGTATATAGAGCAATGTAAACAACTCATGGTCTGTATGAAATTTCAGTTTGTACTGACTTCGGTGGTGCTTTTTCTGTAGCCTGTTGTAAAACTAGGCAAATATCTAGATGAGTTGATGTACCCCCTGGAAGACCTCTGTGTACCCCCAGGGGTACACATACTCCTGGTTGAGAACCACTGTTCTAGACTCATGGGCAAGGTCTGATGGTTTGTATATTGTGTTACACCTATTGTGTGCCCTTGAAGAGTTACTCTGTGACCCAAGAGAGCCCACACAATTGGAATTTTGGGAGAGGATATGTTTAAGCATGGGAGAATCTAGGGGTTAGTACTGGTCACGTGGGCTAGATAGTGGGACCATGGGCTCTCAGCTCTCGGGAGGAGGTGCTACGCAGAGAATCTGCAGCATGAGAGCATGTCTAGGGACTTCAAGCTAGGGTCAGTGTCTATACTCTGTTCAGACTCCAGAGGTGTACAGCACATGGGGATTCAGTGGTTGGATCGTCATGCAGCACTCTCGCAGGGGCAGCTTGACTCAACGTGTAACAGGGACCCATGGCATAGGGCAGTAGGTGGTCTCTGAGCCACCCTCCTGCTTTCCTTGTCGTATTGGAAAACCCGGGAAGTGGGTGGGCGCAAGCCCACCCACTGCTAAAGGCCCCTCCCCCAGCCTAGCGGGAGGACCACTGGACCCAGGGACCAACTGATTACGGGGGACAACTAATGAAAAAACAGGGACCGGAGTGAGGGTCAAAGGTTCAAAATGAGGATACCGGATGGGGACACCAAGCAGAGAATCCTGGACAGGGTCCACTGCTCCTCAAAGCTGTCGAGGGAGCCAGCGGACGCTGCCCAGTGGAACTCTGCCCGGATGCGTGAAACTAGGGAGGAACGGAAATAGGCCCCACAGTCGCAGAGCACCCCCTTGTCCAACATCCTCCTCCTGGTATTGTAGATGGAGACTTTGGCCAGAGCCAGGAGGAGGTTGCCGAGGAGGTCTCGTGACTTCGTGGGGCCACGGATAGGATGTGCAAAAATGAACAAGTGTGGGGAAAAGTGCAGCCAGGGCTTTCCTTGTGAATGGGTGCTATGCTCCCTGCTCCAGCTTCAGTTCACTTTTATAAATAGCCAGCGAGGGGATAATCCCTCTCCCCTCTGACAACCGGTCACTGTAGAGTAGAAGGGATCCTTCTTTGGTGCTCACTTGTTGGGAGGGAGAGTTGGAGGGGGGCTGGGATTCGTCTGTTCATAGCTTCAGTTCCAAAAGGATGGCAGTGGGAAATGAAAGGGCAGCACTTTCATATGGGAATGTGGCCTACCAAATCGAAGCACGGGGTTGTGTGGCCCCAGTCTGGGGAGAACACGGGGTGGCATATATATGGCCAAGAAAGGAGCCAGCCAAGTAGTCAGGAGAGGGGGAATGGCATGAATTTTGCTCCACAATGCAACATAAGGGATTTTGAGCAAACACGTCCCCACGTTCTGCTGTATCTGCAATCCCCTTGGGACAATGTGTGTGGGCAGGGGAGGAGAATGACATGGAGGAGAGGGAAAGTAGCAGCTGCTCAATGTGCAGACTCATCTGGGTGGTTTTGGCAGCAGCCCCTGTTCCATGAATGATGCGTCCAGGAGATGAGGGGCAACTGGAAGTGCAGTTTTCATGCTGCAGCTGGGCAGTGCAGGGGATTGAATCCCAGGCCATCTCTTTGCAGTGGCTCAGCAGATCTTTAACGTGGCCACAGCCTCTGAAACAACTGTGGCGCTTTTCATTGCAAGTTAGATTTTGGACACGCCTTTCCTCTGGCCCTGCCGCCCTGCGGATCTACGCTGCTCGTTCTTCATGTTGCCTCTTCTCCCTTCTTTTCCACCCACCCCTTTGGGGCTGCTCCGCAGGAGGACGTTCTCCTGGGAACCTGCGTGATGCTCTCATCCCTTTTTACTGGAACATAGAGGATAATCCCAAGAAAGGAAACCAAACACTTTGAGGGCCAGGAAAATTGCCTCTAATTGTCTGCTCACTGCTTTCTGCAATGAAATATTCATGGGCGGGCAGGGAGTATTTGTCATCCACTGTGCGCAGAGCCCTGCTGGATTCCGAAACCCACCATCAATTATCTGTTTGTGGAGCAGTTAAACCTGGGGGCAAGTCTGACAGGTTGGGAGCTGTGATCTATGCATATGAGCCCAGCTTCATCCTGTTGTTGCCAGCTGTTGGGGAAGGAGATGCCCCGTCCATGGCTGTGCTAGTGTGGGAGTTCAAAAGCACTGGTACCAGAGATAATAAAACTATTAACCTCCTGAGCAGCTTGGTCTGAGCCTCTCTGAATTTTCCTCTCCCCATAGGAAATTTAAGGAACCACCCTCAAAAATGGGTAGGGACAAGGGGCCTGAACTGAGGTGACCACTGATAAAAAAAATTATAATTTATATTGCACCGTAAATATACCTGGTTCTGTACTATGTGCAAATAGGCTGATCAAAGTCCTGGAGCCAAAGAGCTTGCATGCAAAGGGTCCAGCCTAGTAATAATCCCCAGCTCTTATATAGCACTTTTCAACTGTAGATCTCAAAGCCCTTTACAAATTAGGTCAGTATCATTATCCCTATTTTACAGATGGGGAAACTAAGTCCTAGAGAGATGAAGTGACTTTTCCAAGGTGGGAAGAGGCCAGAGCCAGGAGTGGAGCCTGAGTCTCCTGCATCCTGCTCCAGTGTTTTGTCCGCTACAATAAGGCAAAATTAGAGTTGACTAGTATTTGGAGCCTGAATGTTTCACAGGAAAGAGTTTGCTGGGGGAGATGTATTTTGAAATGTATAGTTAACTCTCCTTTTAACACTTTAATCTGACAGGTGCTATATAAGGTTCGCAATGGGAATTGAGGGACCTTGCAAGGTTGAGCCCTTCATAAATACTGGACCAAAGTAATCTCTGATGAAACTCCACTGACTTCAGTGGTCTTACACCTGGGATGAACCTGGGTCCATAATGTAATATTTGTGATTTTGAGAAAATGTATACCCAGGGTCCAGCTGTACCTTTAATCGCTTATGCCTCAGAGATGCGGCACAACACATGCAAACCAGGAGGAGGTAGGGCCAAGATGGCTTTACTATACTTTTGCACCTTCAGGAGTTTGCCTTGCTCTGGAGACCAGTGTGGCCCCTGGTGTAAATTAGAGCAGCTCCAGAGCACACACCAGATCTCATGGTCTCATCCAGTCTTGACTAACCTAAATAAATCTGTGTCATCTGCAGTTTTTGCCACCTTGCTATTCACTCCCTTTTCCTGATCACTAATAACTATATTAAACATAAATCCTAGTACAAAACCTTGTTGCAGCTCACTGATGGTCTTTTGCCAGGATAAAAATTAACCATTTTTTTTCCTATTCTTTTTTTCTTTCTCTTAGCCAGTGTTTGATCCGTGACAGTACTTGGCCTCTCACTCTATGGCTACTTAGTTGTCTAAATATTCGTTGGTGAGACACTTAGTCAAAGTGGGAAAAAGTGGAAAATAGATCAAATTACAAAGGATGAATATAAAAAAACCCCACAAGCATGTAGAGACAAAAGTAGAAAGGCCCAGGCAAAAAATGAGATTAAACTAGCTAGGGACTTAAAGGGTAACAAAAAAAATCCCAAACATTTTACAAATACATGAGAAGCAAGAGGAAAACCAAGGAGAGGGTAGGCCCATTATTCAATGAGGAGGGAAAGACAATAACAGAAAATGCAGCAATGGTTGAAGTATTAAATGCTGGTTTTGTTTCAGTTTTCACCAAAAAAGTTAGCAGTGATTGGACGGTTAACATAGTGAACATCAGTGTAAATAGGGTAGGATCTGAGGCTAAAATAGGAAATGAACAAGTTAAGAATTACTTAGACAAGTTAGATATTTTCAAGTCAGCATGGTCTGATGAAATGGTCTGATCAGAAATGGTCTGATGAAATTCAGCCATTAGTGATTATCTGAGCCATTAGTGATTATCTTTGAGAACTCATGGAGGCCGCCAGAGAACAGGAAAATGGCAAATAGAGTACCTATCTATAAAAAGGGGAATAAGGACAACCCAGGGATTTATTCACCAGTCAGCTTAATTTTGGTACCAGGAAAGATAATGGAGCAAATAATCAAACAATCAATCTGTAAGCACCCAGAAGAAAACAAGGTAATAAATAGCAGTCAGCATGGATTTGCCAAGAACAAATTGTGTGAAACCAGCCTAGTACCCTTCTCTGATAGGGTATCAAGCCTTGTGGCTAGATGGGGAAGCAGTGGATGTGATATATTTCAACTCTAGAAAGGCTTTTGATAGTCTCACTTCCAGGAGACCTTGGCAGCACGGCTCAAGACTTTTCTGGTCACCAGGGTTGACATCAGTTTCCATTGCATCATTCACTTTGCCCACCACTGTCATCCACGGGAATTTTCCCCATGCTGCAGGCACAATAGGTTCTGGATTCACATCACCAAAGCAGCAGATTTGCTGTGTTCTAAACATTCTCATAAACAAACTAGAGAAATATAGCCTAGGTGAACCTACTATAAGGTGGGTGCACAACTGAATGGAAAACTGTACTCAGAGAGTAGTTATCAATGGGCCACAATCGAGCTTGAAGGGCATATTGAGTGGGGTCCGGCAGGGATCTATCTTGGGTCTGGTTCTATTCAATATCTTCATAAATGATTGGATAATGGCATAGAGCATGCACTTATAAAATTCGCAGACAATACCAAGCTGGGAGAGGTTGCAAGCGTTTTGGAGGAGAGGATTAGAATTCAAAATGATCTTGACAAACTGGAGAAATGGGTCTGAAATAAATAGGATGAAATTCAAAAAAAGGACAAATGCAAAGTACTATACTTAGGAAGGAATAACAATTGGACACATACAAAATGGGAAATGACTGCCTAGGAAGGAGCACTGCAGCAAAGGATCTGGGGGTCATAGTAGCTAACAAACTAAATATGAGTCAACAGTGTAATACTATTGTATACTAAAAAAAGCAAAGTTCATTCTGAGATGTATTAGCAGAAGTGTTGTAAGCAAGACACGAGAAATAATTCTTTCACTCTACTCAACACCGATAAGGCCTCAACTGGAGTATTGTGTCCAGTTCTGAGTACCACACAGGGGAAAAGATGGAATTTGGAGGAAGTCCAGAGGAGAGCAACAAAAATAATTAAAGGTCTAGAAAACATGACCTACAAGGAAAGATTGAAAAAAAAAAGGGTTTGTTGAATCTGGAGAAGAGAAGACTGTGGGGGGCCATGATAACAATCTTTGAATTTTTGATGATTTAACTGGGAATTGGTCCTGCTTTGAGCAGGGGGTTGGACTAGATGACCTTCTGGGGTCCCTTCCAACCCTGATATTCTATGATTCTATGATTCTATGAAAAGGTTGTTATAAAGCGGAAAGTGATAAATTGTGCCCAAGAAGTAATGGACTTAAATTGCAGCTAGACAGATTTAGCTTAGACATTAGGAAAAACATCCTGATTGTAAGGGTAGTTAAGCACTAGAACAAATTGCCTAGGGAGGCCGTGGAATCTTGGTCGCTGGAGGTTTTTAAAAACAGGTTAGACAAACACCTGTCAGGGATGTTCCAGATAACACTTAGGCCTGCCTCACTGCAGGGGACTGGACTAGGTGACTTATCGAGGTCCTTTCCAGTTCTACATTTCTATGATTCGATGAAAGGCTTTTTAGCAGTCCAAACAAATTACATCAACTACTTCTCCTTTACCATTTTACTGAAAAGGTCAAAGAATTCGAATTGATTGGTGAGACATGATTTCCCTGTGCAAAAATCCATGCTGGTTGGTCCCTGTCGTATCCTGATCATGTGTTTTATGATTATATTTTAAATTATCGTTACAATGAGTTACCAGGTTCCTGAGTAAGGCTGGGTCTATAATTCCCTGGATCACTTCTAGTGTCTTCTGGAAAAATAAGTTCAAAATTTGCTACCCTTCAGTCCTCCAGTTTAGAAGTTGGTTTTATTGTATGGTTTTGTTAGAAGCTCAGCAGCTTCATTCTTACGCTCCTTCAGAACTCTTGGGCCCGGTGATATATTGCTACTTAATTAATCACTTTCTTCCAGCATCTCTTCTTCTGACACATCAATCCTTGAGAGTGCCTCAGCTTTACTATTTTGTGTTGTAGGCAGGGTTGGTACAACTGCCTATTAGTAAGGTTCCCTGACATGTCCCATTTATAAGACCCTGTTTTCAGTTGCTTATAACTTTGCCAAATTTTAAATATTTGGGCTGAAATTTTTCATACCAAGTGTCTACCTCAGCCTGTTTTTTTTAAAGGAGACTGGCGTTGAGAAACAGTGGGGAGAAGGGAGGAATGAAAATGGATCTAATGAGAACTGGAACTGGCTGAGCAAGGAGACTGGTACAGTTAGCTGAGGTGGGGGGAGGTGGGGACTCTGAAACTAGACAAAGAATCTGTGGTGGGGAAATTGGGACTGAGACAGAGAACATGGGCAGGGGGGCACCTGGACGCCAAGGTAGGGGAGATAGATGAGATAGGAAACCAGGGGGTGTGAACTGGGACTGGCTGGGCAAAGAGATGGGAGTTAGAGAGCTGGGGTGAGAGAGGATGGGAATGGCTGGGCAAGAAATCTGGGACGGGGAGTCTGGATGGGTGAGACTAAGACTTGGTGGTCAAGGAGACTGGGACTGGGATGAGAAGCCTGAGGAGTGGAGACCAGGATGGCCTAGCAGAAGAGAATGGACTAGGACAAGGATTTATGGGGTGGGAAAGAGACAGGACTGGGACAGAGACAGGTTGAAGGGGATGAGGCAGAAAGAGTCATGCTTGGAGGGAGCGGGCAGAAATGTCTGTCCTCCTAGAGCACGCTCCTCTCCAGAGCTTAGAATGCAGTCAGTAGGAACTTGGTGAAGAACCCTGAGTCCCTAAATTTTCCTTTCTGGAGGCAAGAGTGTTACTAGTTGCATTGCACTGCCACCAAATACTCCATCTTGCATGCAAATGTCCATATGTTTTATCATACTCAGAACAGAGCAATAAAACACAAACGTGGAAATCAAAGCCATATTTCTGCTCTGCTTTTATATTACCAGTTGTGTTTAATGCAATGCACTTAAAATGCCTCTAGAATACATTAGGGTGTTTTGATGGTGAATTTAACTGCCAGACTATAGCCTGTGTTGCTGAGCTACCTTCTCTTTTTTATGCCCATATTATTGTTGTTTAACTTCTCCATTAATGGGAAGAGCGAGTAAGGCACCACAAGGCTATTGACAGGTAAACCAAGGAGTTGGAAGTCATTCCTGGGCTGTCCACTATCACCCAGGAAACTCACTCTTTCCTGTGTAACAACCCTTTCCACATTGACACAGAAAGATTGACAGTGATCTTCTGTTCTATTTTTCTGACTGATCTCTCTGTTTCACACTGTGCAGAACTCCTCACTGGCCCAGTGGCTCAAGAGTCACCTCAAATTGTTTCAACTAGTCAGCCCTGCTAGCCAGAATACTGGCCAGAAATAGAGATGAGGGGGTGTCTGTATCTGTTCTTCCCTTTATAGGCACAAGAGTCCTTTGCTAAATGATTCAGATTCACCTAGCTGCTATCTAGAGGCTGCCATTTAAAAGGATACTATCAGCTCAAATTTGACCCCAAAGTTAGATTTCTGTAAAACGTAAGCTTACTGTCCCAACAAACAAACAAAAAGCTGGAGACCAATACAGATGCTCCCATTGATTTGCTTGTAAAAATTCCAAGAAAACAGTTCCGTTAAAATAAACTAACATTCCCCAAACATTCTCATAGAAATATAGGACTGGAAGGGACCTCAATAAGTCATCTAGTCCGGTCACCTGCACTGAGACAGGACTAAGTATTATCTAGACCATCCCTGATAAGTATTTGTCTAACGTGTTCTTAAAAACCTCCACTGATAGAGATCCCCCAACCTCCCTAGGTAATTTGTTCCAGTGCTTAGCTACCCTTACAGTTAGGAAGCTTTCCTAATGTCTAGCCTAATCCTCCCTTGCTGCCTTGTGCTGTGTTAGTGCATGAAAGTCAAAAAGTGAAATTGACTAGAAGCTAAAGTGAAACTGATCAGTGAGCTTTCACAATGGGCCATTGGAGAGAGGGGCTAAAAACAAGCACATACCAGAAAGAGTGAAAATAAAATTAGATTTTGAAAACTCTTTCATTGTCATGATTATGAGGTGTTATTTGTAACAGAGAGAACATAAGATTTTTAACCTGGCAGTGTGCATTAGTTAACAGGGACTATTACTTTAATTTTTTGCAAGATCAGCTGTCCAGATAACTAAAACCCCCAACAAATTTGCAAATGGTACCCATACTGCCGCTGGAGAAATATGCAAATTTGAATCCAAATGGGTCTGTTAGAGCTTTACACTTTCACAGACAATAACTATGGTGCCTGTAAATGCCAGGCAATTGATTCCAGAGAATGAATTTCTCACCTGAGCAGGGATACTGGGAGTTCTGGAACTGAACCTCCCCAGTGTAAACAAGCTGTCAAGCTGTATTGGACACTCTTAACCTGAGCTAAATATTATTAGGAAGTGCCTTAGGCACTGTAAAGCAAAACTGCTCTAACTGAGTTAAAATGGGATACAGAGCTGCAAAGAGTCTTTGGAAGCTGGGTCTGAGGATACTCTCATAAAGAATCAGAGGTGAGTGTGTGTGGTGGTGGCGGGGGGAGTGCGTACCAGACAGAGAGAGAGAGAAACAATGTGTGTGTGCATGAGAGAGAGAGAGAAGTGTGGCAGGACCAGGTATTGAGTCTCAAGTATTGTGACAGTGCAGGGCTGTTCTGGAGAGTTGAGGTGACTGTATGGTCCAGATCTGCAAAGGTATTTAGGCACCCAAATTGCATTGTTTTCAATGGGAATTGGGTGCCTAAATACCTCTGAAGATCTGGCCCTGTTGTGAGCAAGGGTGTGTTGCCATAAAAGTCACCAAATATAGGGGTCTTCACTAACAGTTCTGTCATTGTTGTCAATGTGGACAGGAATAAGCAAATGATTTCTTGTAGTAAACAGGAAGTTCAATCAGAATAGACATTCGATGGGGATAAAAGACAGGATAGCGCAGGGAAACACCACAGTACACTGGTCTGAATCCAGCTAAGCTAGGCAGTGACTAAAAGCTGTTCTGGGGCTATTTGAAATGAGTTGATGGATCTCTGTGCACAGTCATCAATATCTTCAAGCCACCACCACTGCTAGTCCTAATTGGCTCCCATGTTGGCAGTCTCAGCAGAGAGGCCAAGGACTGAATAGGTCACAGAGAGTGAACTCGTCTCCATCTGCCTCTAGACTGCAGCACATTGGCAGGGCAGCATGGGGGGAGCGAGGGGGGAGGAAGCTTGCAGTGTCCCTGCCTGTGCGGCCCCTGTTCTGTGGATAAATAAAGGCTTTAGGTCATTAGAACTGTCAATTCAGCACCTTTCACCAGCACTGAGCTCATTCCAATAAAGAAGGGAAGAAGAGAGGCAAGGATTTGTAGCCTTGTGCCTTTAATTGCGTGGCTGTTTCAGGTCCCGTTCATTTCATTTTAAATTGAGAAGTTCAGACAGTGTTAAATCTGGTAGCATTGCCTTTCACAGGAGCTTTACGTTATACAGGAGACAGGCTTACATTTTGCGGTGACAAATATTTTATCGACATTGATACAATATATACATTGCAGAAGAGCATCCTGAATCAAGTCTCTTTCTATTTCAGCGAGGAGACATGTTTGCTATGCAGATGACTGGAGTAAATCTGGCCTCACAATTAAAATCTGTTTAGAGATTGTTGCAAAAGTGACTGATGAATTAGGCTCTGCGCTCCATCAATCCCCAACACACTCGTCTCTGTGGAGTAATATTGACGGCATATCATAAATAGCCATTTGTACAAAGTGCAGGAACTCTCTAAGAAGCAGTTTATAGCCAGCTTCTATATTCTAAGTGATAGACAAAATGCAAAGTTCCTGAGCTTTTAAGAAACAAGGACAATGGGCCCTGCATGGCATGCAACTGCCTATCTGTTTGCACCAATGGTGCCCCATAGAAACACATGAATGGTGGCATTATTAATATTCTGGTAGCATCCACAAGGTACTATGCACTGTTACCACATACAGGAAGACATAGTCTGTTCCCCAAAGAGATTGGGGCAGTAGGCAGAATTTCCTGGCCAAATTCCTGTCTGGGTAATTACAATCTGCCTCCTTAAAGCCTCCCTGAACTTTCGGTTGGATGCAGTACTGCTCCTCACTTCCTGTCCTAAGCTCACATTCCTGTGCACTGCTAAACAGCTTCCATGTTTCTCTCTAGAAGGGCTTGATTTCAGTGTTGGGGGGAGTTACATGTTACATAAAGCCAAATTCCCAGCCGTAGCACTGAATACTTGCAATTCCCACTAATTTCAGTGGGAAGTGTAGCTGCTCAGCACCTCTCAGGGTTTGGCTTTTGAATTGTCAAGGGCATTGGGATCTTTTAAAAATAAAGGCACTAGGGAAGTGTAAAATATTAAGATAACAAAACTGCTGAGATTTTAGGTATTCATAGTTAATACTATGGCCACTGAGGGCTTCAAAGAGGCACCGGGCAGAATGCAAATCCAGGCCTGCAGTCGCGAGCTGAAGGAAGATCTCCATTCACTGGGGAACACAGGGGGGAGAGCTTCCTTTACAGCAGCTACTATAGTAATATCATGTTAGCTGAGCAGCAGGCTCAGACCCAACCTCAACAAGGGCTGAATAGTTCAATCAGTAGATCTGGCGTTAGCATTTTTAGTCAGTCTCATCCCCAGAGAAAACCGTCACCGAGCCGCTATGATCACACACCTCTGTGCACAGGTTGGCACATGGGTTTCGGGGAGGGTCAGTGAGATGGTTCTTTGTGATGCACCCTAAACATAATGGACTCATTTTACTTTAAAAATGTATATGTAGGAAATGGGATCTTTAGGTCCCACTCCCTCCTCCTGCTGCATACATAGAGCCTTATAACTGCTTGTTCCTTTTGACCCTAGTTTTTGGTTTGTAGCGGTTACATTTTCAAGGTTATCTTCTCAAGAGCAAAGGCAAGAAACTTACTGTACAGGAGAGCTGAGATTCTCCTGTAGAGGGCCTAAGTCCAGATCTGTTAACAAGGGGCACATGCAAGTCCCCGCAGGCCCCCTCCAGCTCATCAGATTTTTTACCTTATTTGTTCATGAGGAAAATCGTAGCAGAGGAGACTGTTTCAGTACAGCTGTAATATGCCCAGGTTATCTGCACAATTACAGACTACTGATGTCTTCAGACCAGCAGCGAAGGAGGACCAAAAGTTCTATAGTGCTAGTGGTTGCTTCTGGCACCAAGTGTAAAGTAATTTAATGAACCTGAAAATATGCATGTCTACCTTGGGTGGAGGGAATCAGAACTCTTAAACTGTGTTATAAGCCCTATGCCATTACTAATTCATAGAGCATCTCCTTTAGCTGAAATGGTAAGGGGCCTATGCTCTGGAGCAGAGGAATCTGAGTTCTAGTCCTGCTATTGCCATGAACTTTCAGATGATTGCAGTGTGTAGCATTTTGACAAATGTGAAAGAGCTACGGACCCACAGATTCATTATGGTGAGCTCCGAAACTGAAGGAAGCTGTCAAGAGAAACAGGCCAGAAACAGGGATGTCCAGATTTCTTAAATGAGAAAATAATTACTGTATGTTAATTGTTAAGACCAAGTCAAATGAGTGTTTGTTAAATTAATAAATATTTTTGGGAATTACTATCACGCCTCTGCTGAGAGGAAGCAGATTTGGGGACTTTGCGGGTTGGTTTCCCATTGGATGGGAGATCAGTGACACAGAGTCTAGCTACTTCCTTAATATAGCTTGCGTTATTGACTCTATATACTACAATCCTGTGACAGAGGTGAGCAAGCAGCATGCTGGCAATCCCTGCTTTTGGGAATATCTGCCCAGTTCCCAGGAAGCATCTCTGCTCCCAAAATAGACTCTAGTTAAAAAGATTAAGGCAGAGAGCAAACTCTTTTGCTGTTTACAACCACAATCCCCCCCTCCTCCCGCCACACCCCTGCAAAGCCTGCGCATCACGAAACAAACAACAATACATCATTTCTTCCAAGACTGTATATTATTTGCATGCTAAGAAAAAGAACTTGTATAACTACGTGTAACAGCACCACCAGTGACTCCCACCAAAACATTACTTAAGGGAAGATTTTCAAAGGTGCCTATGGGATTAAGGAGCACACATCCCATTGATTTAATGAGTCAGTGCTGCTTCAAAGAACATTAACTCCCATGCATATTTCCACATGGCAACGTGCCAGGTCATCCAGGAATTATACTTGTATCTTGACTTTCTCTATCCTGAGTTATCCCCGCAGTCTAGGAGAGCAGCAACTCCACCGGAGGAGCTTCTGCAGAGACCCAGACAGGAGAAGAACATGCTGTGGAGCTGCTGCTCCCCCTTTTCTGTGATTCCTTCTCCCAAGATATCCACTGGATCTGAGTCCTTTCTGCTTGGAAAAGCAGTAGGGACAATCCAGCCTCCAGTATTAAATGACTAGAGATCTCTAAACATTAGTATAAATTATGACTGGGGGAAAAGTTCCTTTCCTGTTCTCAATGGTGCCCTTTGCTAAGTTTCAGAACTTGCAAGTTATATTTTCCTTTGGGTAATACAATTCTTCTCTCTGATCTGATGTGGCTTGACAGCAGTAGTAAGGCTTGGAATCAATAAGGAATTATATACATATATGTGTTCTTGGCTCAGTTAGTTCTGATTTTGGAAACTCAAAGCAGAAATCAGGCTTTTGTCATATGTGCCACCTAGTGAAATGGGAGTGGGTTAGTGCCCCACCTGGCAATGTCTAGTGCCTGAGAATTGGGGCGGGAGCTATTGCATTTGTGAATCGATAGAAGCCCATCCGGACACTGGAAACTACATTCCCCTGTCAACAGAATGAAGCAGGCTCCAAACGCCAAAGAAGCCAGGGTGCATGCTAGCAAAACCCATCTGCTTTCTTGATGACACCAATCCAAGGTGCTATCATGTATGGATTTAAAAACATATCTGAATGAATACATGGCAAATGAATTTTAGACTGTCAATTAATCCTGCTGAACCCAGCTCCTCATGAGTGCCTTGGGATCTGTGTCAGTTAAATGGATTTCTTGAAATATTCATCTACATACTTGTAAATTATTCCAAAAGGATCACACTTTCCTTCTATCATAAGAGGAGCCAGGGGGACCTTTTGGGGACCTTTAGGTCATATGTACAGATGTGTGTATGTGTAATTTGCAGTTTCAGTTACACAAATTGCCTGTGCAAATTGGGTATTTGTGTGTGCAAATGGATGTTTGCAAATAGCTGACTGGTGCATGCATTCACAGTGATTATGTGTGCAAATTTGATACACAATTGTGCACAGCTCCAGGCACTTGAGCTTTTGAAAATTCGTCCCTGAATGTCCCAGGAAGAACTGTATCCTCATTTACCACTATGACTTTCAAGGCATGTCTACACTGCAGCTGTGGTTGTTATTTGCCGCTAGTAGACATATCCACAGTAGCTGTACTCTAGCTGTCTTGCTAAAAATAGCAGTGAGGATGCTCTGGTGTGGGCTTCAGTGGCCCCTGGCCCCCACTGGTAGATGCTCGCGTGTGCAGGCAGTGCTGAAGCCCATGCCATAGCAGCCTCACTACTATGTTTAGCAAGATAGCTAGAGTGCAGCTAGTGAGGGTGTGGCTACATGAGCAGCAAATCCCAAGCCCTGGCCGCAGTGTAGACATACCCTAAGTGAGAATGGAAATAACCAGCCCGCCACACAGATCGGTAACTACCACACTAGGTAACCGGTTTCCCATCCCATGCTGGCTCCATATAGGGTGACCAGATAGCAAGTGTGAAAAATCGGGATGGGGGTGGGGGGGGGTGATAGGCGCCTATATAAGACAAAGCCCTGAATATCGGGACTGTCTCTATAAAATCGGGACATCTGGTCACCCTAGTGCAACACCCGCTGTGGACTCCTAAACCTGCTAACAAGTTCCATCTATAACAGACGAAAGAAGGTGAACAGACCTGGAAATGCCTACTTATGTGTAAACAACAATTCCTCAGGGCCGTTCCCGCTAAACACTGCACATGAGGACACCTCCCATCCATCCATTCTAGTGATTAACAAACTGGAAATAAGTGTATAGAGAAAAGAGAAGCTATGAGACACTGACGTGTGTGCTCCTAGCCATATCAGGGAACAGAGATAATGGGACTTGGCTTTACATAATATCCACATAGTGAGTCCAGACCAGATCAAAGCAGATGTAAACAACGCAGCTGAAAACACTGACCAGTGTCTACGCTAGAGCATTCACTGTTGTCATTACTACCACTGGGGGAGCTAAAGCAACAGGAGAAAACTTTTGCCAAAAAGATCTCTGTCTCAGGTAGGCTGATCCATTTCTTTCAGCTGATTGATACAGGAGAGACCCCAGTGGGCTCCAGAATGGCACATTGCTGATGCTGCTCACCTTGTGCTTATAGCATTAAAAGATACAGGAATTCCAGGCCTGGATTTTCACCCCTCTGCAACTCTTAGTTCCTCCTCTCAGCCCAACTTGAGACATGGCTCAGACAACAAGAGGACTCAGAGGGAAGCTGATCCTCCTGTTGTTCTTATCAGCTAGAATAAGGTGATCCTCAGATAAGGAAGGATTTCAGGAGCTCCTTGTAACAGGGTAGCTGGCCCCTTAAATGAAGTCAGGCCCAGCTTTCCGGTTCCCGTTCAGGTGCGCCCTACTTTGATATAATGAGGAGTGTAGGGCTGTCCCTTGGAGTCCAGAATCCTGAGAAAGAGGAGCCCAGAGTGGGAACTCATAAGCAGGGAGGGCTTAGAGCTTGGGTGGGGGACAGTGGAGCCGGTGAAAGCAGAAGGCTGGAAGGCCATCGAGGGGTCATCTGCAAATTTCCCCAGGCCAGAGAGCTATGGCTGACAGCAGCAGAAGGAGATGCCTGTTGGCTCTTGGAGCTGAACCCAGAAGGCCAGGGAGGACTGAAGGCTGAGGAATGATGGAGGAGTGAGCCAGCTGAGGTCTCTGGGCAAGTGCTGGAATTATACCTGGGAAGGAGATAGGGCAGAGAAGCACTGCAGCTAGAGGGGCTGGGGTAAGGTGTGGTGAGTGACGCTGGAGACAGGCCTGAGAGGTGGGGCAAGACGCTGGAGCTGTACTTGGTGTTGTACTGTTGGGACAAATGTACTGTCTGGGGGCATTGTGGTTTATGGTAGTGGGACTTTAGATAATAAATTAAGCCTGCAAAAAGGGCTATTCATAAACTCCAAAAGCTGTACTGGGTTTATTTAGGAGCTAAGAGGAAATCTGAGGCAAGTGGCCACTTGCAGGGCCACCCTGAGGTCATCGGTTCACACTCCTTCTCTCCTGGGATGTTTCATGCTGAGGTAGAGCAACAATAACAAATCTGATTTAGAGCCATGGTTACTACTGCAGGGAGAAGCCCCCAACCTCTGTGTAAGCCCCATGGCCAGAAGCCTCAGAGGGGAAAGAGCTCTCTACTTCCGCTATCTGTGAAAAGGGAAAAGTGCTGCCCTACAAAGCTTCATTTGCATAGTCTCCCGCTGGCTCTGGTTACTCACTTCCTCTAGTGACACTTGGGCAGTCACCGTGACTATACACGAACATGGATTTTGGGGGGTAGTGGGCTCAAAGAGGGAAAAAGCTTTTACCTTGGGACAAGGAGCTCATTCTGAAGCAACCAGGACTCTGCTCAGAAGCTGGGAATGGGTGACAGGGGATGGCTCACTTGATCATTACCTCTTCTGTTCATTCCCTCTGGGGCACCTGGCATTGGCTACTGTCGTAAGATGGGATACTGGGCTAGATGGACCTTTGATCTGACCTAGTGTGGCCTTTCTTATGTTCTTATGCTCAAGGGTCTTAAGTGCTCTTGGTTCCCCTTCCATGGGGACTTTGCTGTAGATAAAGAAGTTCACTGTGAGAGAAAACAGAGTGAGGGCTTCACTGTGAGAGCTTTCACAGAGAACAGCACTAGAGCTGAGTGGGCTCTGGTGAGGTCCTGGCTACGTGCTGCCTTGATAAAGCTGAATCACTAAGCTGAAAAGGGGTTAGTAGGCGAGTGTTGACTTACCAAGCCCTCTTTACACATATCATACATCATTCGAAAGCTTAGTATGTCTACTTTAAGAGGAAGTGTTATGTGGAGCTGTAAAGTGGTGCCATTATCATAAAAATGGGGATAAACAACGATACCATCAACACATTAAAATGACCACTTTGAAATATTTGCATTTGTTTCTGTTAGTTTAATTACTCTGTTTTATTTCAAAACATAAAATTGGATTTCTTTGTGACTTCAAAGCATCACAACAATCATCGAAAGGGTAAAACAAAATCTAATAATAAATGTGCACAGGTGTAATTGAAATGTAATAGCACTGATGACATTTCTAGTCAACACCATTATCATCATCTTGTTCCTCATGATCTCTGTCAAGAGCACGTGGGTTACCACAGTCTTTGTTGCCTTGGCATGTACACAGTTCTGTGAAGAGCAGATTGTTCTGATTACCGTCACAGTTGATTTTCTCAAGTCCTTTTTCATGGCAAGCTGGTTCTGGATGTGTTCAAATGCTGCACACTGCATAAGAGACTCTGATTGCCTGTGAAAGTAAGTGACTTTTCTTTCCCGTGCTTCAGTGATATTTCTTGTAGTGCTGGGACTATTGGCAGACTATTCTTGAAATACCACTGTAGCCATTGAATGGAAGGTATTCTTTCCACCAGCGGTCTCTTTGTTGATGTCTATATCATCAGCTCCCTCCTGGATGAGATTTACTCCGGTATGAAGTGGTACAATTCCATGTGGAATGAACAGACCTCCCTGGAGTCTTTCTACTTCAGTTCTTGTAGCACTAGTGATGAACTGCCTCAGTTCATACTAAGAGATGCAGAATCCATGAAGGTGTCATATGTCAATTAAATTATGAGACCCAAACTCATGGCATAGCTGTGCAGCAAGGCTTATGGGCATAGGTATGATAATTTTGGAACTGTGAAATACTATGCAGTTGAAAAGCACTTTCTCGGAATGTCTTCTGAAGGAGGATACTCATTGCTGGCTGAATTATATGCCTCTTTATCAACCAAAGGACAAACTCCTGCACCAATTAGGACACAAAAATAGCTGGCCTCTGTAAACTACAATCACCTGGTTTTGGATAATATTCTGGGGCTTTCATTTGGGCTATTTCAGACAGAAGGATTGAAATTATATGAACCCACTTCTTCATTCAAAAGCTGTTCATCAGGCTCACTCGCCAGAAGAACATCCATAAAACATTTGGATGACTTAAATTCCTGCTTCAGATTACTAGCAGCTTGGACAGCATCAGCTAATGTTATTGTGCCGCATAGAACAATGATAGACTGTCACTTGCCTCACCCAGCTGTGCATGGGATGACATTACAGAACCACAGGGTTTTTCTAATCTTGCCTGTAATTTACTACTGAAATAGCTTGGAATTTCTCCATGTAAGGGAAGTAGGGCTTTATATCTTTGTAGCAGCATGGACAGGAGAAGAGCCTTCTTGTTGTACATAAGATCATTGTCTCTTCAATCAGCTGATAAAATGCAATGTCATATGATGACTGTATTGTTGCAGTGTAACTAGGTGGTTTTGCTTTAAGATTTGTTTTACTCAAGTAGGAAGAAAGGCATGTTGAGTGATAAACTGCATCCTTAGCAATCAAGTCTTCCACAGATAGTCTGTGCAACATGTCATCATCTCCTCTTTGAAGTGCTGCCTCCCTTAGATTGGTTGCTATCTCAGATGTTTCTATTTTATGAAGTTTCTTGTCCTTCTTACGTGTTTTGCTCAAGCAAACACTGCAACAGGACCAATCACTGGCGGACGTGCTTGCTGTGGGGGCTATAGAAGTGGGTGAACATGATGCTCACCGATCAGATTCAGAGTTTGTTTTCTTTCCTGCGTTCAATACAACTCTGACATGTGCCAAATTTGTCTTGCTTGTGTATTTCTGCGAGCAACCCCTGTGATAGAGTATTGATGGCACATCATCTAAACTAGAAAACTCATCCAGTAGTCGCCAGTACAATTCATCTCCCCTGGCCTCTGCTGCCAGCATCACAGAATTCTGTGGAGCACTGGTGGCTTTTGACAGTATTTCATTCATTTGATTTTCTTGACAAATTAATACATTTTTCAAAGTTTATGGAGAGTGTTTTTCTCTTCGATGTAAGCTTTAAGGGGCTTATAGCCTCCATGCCTTTATATCCTGTAACTTTCCTGCAGAAGTAAAATTCCCAAAGTATATTGTTAGCATTACTATAAGGAGGGGTGCGTGTCTCTCCAGTTCTGGTAGGGTGGGAGGCCGCACCTCCTTACTGTTTTTCCAGCAGGGCGCAGCTCAAAGCTAGTGAGTCCACCTGGTGATTAGTCCAAGTAGCAGTTAGTCCCTCTGTCCAATACCTCAATCAGGGCAGTGAGCAGTTAGCAGGCCCGGCCAGTAATCAGCCAGGCCTTAATTAGTCTCTCCGCCCCAGTCCCTCAATCAGGGAAATTCACAGTTTGTAGCTCAGGCTGAGTCTGTGTGATACAGCCCCTTGGTTCAGGGTGGGGAATTAGCTCTAAACTGGGAGCGACAGCTAATGCGCCTGGTGCCCTAGCTGTGGTGGGCGCCAGACCAATTCTGGCCTCCCAGCCTCTTAGTGGGGAGGTGGCCACTCTCCACATGTGGGGTGCCCGGGATAGGGGGACGCAGGCCCTCTCGCTCCACTGTGTCCTAGCCCAGGGCCCTATTAGTGGCGGGGTAGTTTGCTACTAGGTCAGCGGGGATCTGCCCGCCACACGCTGGCCAGTTCACAATTATTCCACAGCCAAACCCTATTTGGTGTCCCTGGACTCCTTCCTACCCTCCCCAGTTTGGGGCACCTGGGTTCCGGGGTTGTCCTCCTTCTCCCCGGGGTAAACAGGCAATGGCAGCCCCGGCAGTTCGTCGGCGTTGCTAGTCTCCGGCAATTCAGGTAACTCCTCTGGTCGGGCAGCTGTCTCCTTCAGCTCCGGGCTCCGGCAGCAAGGAAGAGACGTCCTGCTCCTTTGGCAGCTCTCCCCCTTCAGAGCTAGGAGGCTGGCCTTTTAGAGTCCAGCTTCCTGTCCTGCACCTCTGCTTCTGGCGGAGCAGCCACGGGTAGCCTGGTTCTGCCCACCAGAGGGTGATCTCAGGTCTCTCCCCTTCTGACAGGGCGGGAGGCCGCGCCTCCTTTCTGCAATTACCATACCACCATTTTTTGTTTTGTACAAGTATACAGACTATATTTACGATCCATATTTTAGTATCAAAATTGCCATTTTTGTTTAGTGAGCATGTTGACTGAAGCCCGGTCTAAAGCTGTGTATTGTCATCTCTAACACTAAAACTGACCTGTGCATAAGTATCACAGAACTAAAAAGCTAGTTTCTAGTATATTTCAAAGGCTAGTACTGCATGCATAGGCAGCTACAAATTAAAACCTTCTACCAGGCAGACTAGATGCTACGCTGTATGTACAGAAGCTTAAAAATGGAGAAGCATTCCATTAAGGATTCATGTACATTTATAACTATCCACTATGAAGAGCAAACTGTGAGCATGATATCTACTGCTACTGGTGCACAAACTTCAGTGTGAGACTGATCTGGTCCGCAAATTTCCATTGAAAATAGAGAAAACTATTGTAATCACTTGTGAGATAGTTTGACAATTAAGAATATGTAATGTGAACACATTCCATGTTGGTGTATTGCAAAATGTTGATATTTGCCATTTTTGCCACACGCTAAACAGCATCGTCATTTCTGAAAACATAATACATGCCCATGCAAAACCAATACAAATCTTTTAATACATTGTCGTTTTGTAGTTTTGACAAATGAACATCACGTTTAAGATGTTGAAATTAACATAAACAGTAAAAACTATAGTCAGAGTCGTGTTGCAGTGTTTTTGGAACTGTGCACACGAATGACACTTTCTCATTTTGGATACCATTGTTTCACCTTGCCTAAAAAAAGCTTTCAAACGATATATGACGTGGGTGTATGTAGGGTGGGGACATTAAACTCCAATAATATGTCCCTTTTGGGGGAATTGCTGCATGCCTATAGATGGAGCCTCCAGTCAGACCAACCAAGCAGTTCCCACGAGACTGCAGACAGACTTACATAGAGACACTTGGACTGCAGCTATTCATTGATCCCAACTGTGAGTGGAGTTTGGTGGACAGCTGAGATGGTGTGGGGACTATTACCTATGGAATACTCAAACTACTGACAGACGACTGCCAGAGTTACTGGAGGAGTAAGGTAATGGCATGTATATTTTGTTGTGTGTTTTCCCAAGTTTATGACTGTGTTCCCTTTTCCCTAATAAAGATTTCTGTGTTTCTACAGAGTCTCAGAGTGCTTCTCGGTCTTTTAAAGGCACCCCAGGTGGGTGCCTTTAATTTTCCCAGGTTTCTGGATGGGGGCTCAAGTCATTTTAGTTATTTGCCAAGAAGGACCCTAGATATATTGAACAGAGCCCCTCTTGCTGCTGTTAACCACTTGGTAGATGGGTTTCATTTGGAGGGTTGCAGAATAACTCAAAAGTCTAGGTGCTTTCCCCCAAACTATTATAACCTCTTAGGTCTGCAAAACTGAGATGGAAATTTTTGGAAAGTGGGTCTTTTTCTCATGCAATTTCTGCATTTCTGGAAATCATGAAAAATACATGTATTGAATCTGTGATCAGCTAGGACTGCACAACTGACACCAAGCAGCTTGCCATGGCCACTTAGCATTTCACAGGGGCAACAGGGACAGAACTCAGATCTTCCTGCTGCAAAACCTCAATTTCTAATTCTTGAGTTAAAGGAGGACCTTTGTTGACAGCATAGGGCTGATAAACTGTTGAGCAGCTTTGATTCTATAGAGAGTAATAATCTCTCTCTCACACACGGACTAGTAGGACACGCGGATTTCAAACTGTGGTCTTTGGGATTTCTAGTTAACTGGCACGACTTTGCTCGCACCACCAACTTACTGGGTGTAGAGACTATGAAACCTGAAGCTACATCAGGGAGGCTTCCCTTGGTCCCTGATTGGAGGAACACCTATACTTCTGATTGGTCAGGACTTCCTATTTAAACCCAAAGAGTCACAGGCAGTTGTTAGCATAACTAGGCACTATCTAGCTGCTGTTTGGATCCTTTGTCTGGTGCTACAAACTCTGACCTACTTGAGTCCTGATATTCTGACTTTGGCTTGACTCCTGGTGACCTGATTAGTACCTGACCCTGTTCGGATTGGTTCGACAGGCTCCTGCCTGGTTCCCGGTAACCTGAATATAACACCTCTGAACTAGGTTGCTAACCACTAGCCATGGCCCTGACACACTGGCTGTTTTATTATGGCAAGGGTAAAAAGTGATGGGAAACTTTCTGAACTTCTAAAGATGCATCAGGGTTCTTTAGAAGAAGCTGTTTGCTCTTTCTGGGCTGTAATGACACCTGATGAAATTTTGATGTGAGCAGGTTCTTCTGTCTCATGTGGGAAAACAGTGACTTGGGGCTGTTTGTTTTGAATTTAACCTACAGTCCCAATCTCATAATTCCCTAAGGTACCAATGAAGAGATGGAAATATCCTTTCTCCTGTACACCTCCCCCATGAACATGTTATTGCACAATTGTCCATTATGGGGTTTTATGCCTTCCTCTGACAGATCTGTAAGCGGCCGTTGTAGGAATCAGGAGCCTGAGCCAGATTTGCCACTGGCAATTCCTGTGTCAGAGGCAAGAACATCACTGTGTTGCACTTCAGCTTTATTGCTTCCCCCCTCACACTCTGTATAAGCGGTGGCGGTGCTGTTAGAGAAGGACAAATTTGGTAAATAACAATGTAAAACAAATCTGCAGAGATGGATATTCTACTGTAAACCATATGTCATCCACTGCCTCTGTCGGGTCGTTACAAAAAATGGCAGGGTAATAAACAGTGAGATTCCTTACATTCCCAGTCATGTTTCATGACCATCCAGCTCATCAGGTGGTGTGGGACTGGCCAAAGTTTAACCCCAGGAGACCAATAGAAACATGCCACCTCACCTCCTGGGTGTGTGCAGGGGAGGGGTTTGGAACTGTTTGCCAATCTGAGAGGAACTTGCACTGTCTTCCAGCTGCTTTCTGGCAGCAGCTCCTCAAGCTGCTGGCAGCACAAGTGATACAATCATTCGGCAAAGGGGAACTGTCATGGAGTGCCAGGGTCTGGTCTATGCCCCAGCTTGTAACTGGTCTCTCAGGAGTGACCCACGTTAGTGTGCCAGGATCCACACTGTACCACCGGGGCAGGCCTGTGGCCTCCAAGTCTGGGCCTTTGGCACCTGCAATCCCTGTCTGTGGCTCTGTGCAGTAAATGCAGCCAGGCCAGACTCCAGTGGGAGGCTTGTCCTGTGCCCCTTCACGGTGTAGTGCTCTCGGTGAGTATTCAGAATGACTCAGGCACCTTTTTCAAAAACAAGGTGGTAACTTATTAGTCACCTGGCGCACAGAATCTGAAAATTCTTAAATTAGCAAAAAGAGGGGGAGGTTAAGCCATAGTCCAGCCTGGTCAAGACAGTGCCTTGATGAGCCACCCAAACTGTAATGGACTTCATCTGTGGCTCTTTCCCCTATTCCCCTTCTCCCCCCAGGTTGGAACTCTGGAGTCCCTCCAAAAGGGCAGCCCTTATTCCAGTCACCTGACACCTTGTTCTCCAGCTCAGTTCACAGGGCTCACCTGCTGGGGTTTCCTGCTGTTAGGTGTTGATTTGTTTGGACACTGGCATGTCTCTTTGTCTTGGGGGACCCTCTGGTGATTTGAGTTGTTTTCAGCCAGTTCTTCACTGACTGTTCATTCCATCCCGATAGCTAGGCGATACCCTCCTCCCCTGCCTGCCTCCTGCACTGTTTCAGGAGCAGTGTTAACTCATTTGCACCCACTGGGTAGAAGTGCAACGAACAAAGGGCAACTGAGGCATGCCTGGGATTCATACAAATATCACAGAAAACTCCCACTTCACTGCAGGAGGCTCATACACCCCAACTGTCCCCACAATGTTGGTGCTTGTAAACTGAGGGTGATGCCAATGGATGAAGTTTAGCACAGAGTGGGTAAGCACTGTGCAAGCTTCCACCTTACACCACATCTACCCACGCATCTCAACCCTACCCTGTAGCCTCCCCAGCTATTCCAGTCCTGATGTACCTCATTCCTGATCTACACCACCACCTTCTATCACACTGTCAAGTCCTTATGTTGTTGTTCCAAAGGAACTTCATGCTAATCTGCAGCATTCCCTGCTGTTCCATGCCTGGCCCTCTCCTTGGCAGAGACTACTGTCAGAGTGATTTTATGCTAACCATTAATAAGGGCTAGGATGAGAGTCCGCCAAACTAATTTCATTTGTAACTGTAGTCAGGATATCAATGGAGGTGAAAGATTGGTATATTAACCACTGATGCCCTGGTGGCATCTCACTTCATATTTGCTTAGAATTGTTTCCTAATCTCTGGGTGAACTCCGAGGCTGCTGGGCAGAATGAAACAGGCATAGGATTGTTTTCAGCTATAACCCATTACCTTGCTGAAAGGGCAAAGGGAATGGATAACGCTTCTACATGAGCACAAGCAAAGGGCCAGACAGTAAATAGCCTGTGCGAGAGAGAATTCCAGAGGGCAGGGACTGCAATATGGGAAAAATGTTGGGGAAGAAAGTGAAAGGAGTAAGAAAAAACAAACACTATTGCAGGGCAGAAAAATCCAGGGTGGTAAGAGATTGCAGAAGAGGCACAGCTACTCCTATGAAAGCGCCAGAGCTGAAAGGAAAGAAAAAGGCCAGGATCCTCTTGGATGCTGGAGATACTTAGTGTTTTCTGTGGGATTGCCTTTGGCTATGTTTGGCTTCCTGGTTGTTTTCGTGGGCCTTCAACTCACCTTTTGCAGGGAAGTGGCTATTTATAATGCTGTACAGATTCCAGTCTGGCTCATCAGTATCTAGCCCAGTTCTCTCTCCTTCCTTCGCCTGCAAGAAATAAAGGGCATGGGGTCTGGGGGAATTAACCTTGGAGAGATCAGAAGAGCCATCAGAGCTTCAGACCATCAACTGACTGCCCATGAAAGAATTCCCTCA
This sequence comes from Lepidochelys kempii, assembly GCF_965140285.1. Classification (NCBI taxonomy): domain Eukaryota; kingdom Metazoa; phylum Chordata; order Testudines; family Cheloniidae; genus Lepidochelys; species Lepidochelys kempii. Next base: position 150,609,788 of record NC_136382.1, on the reverse strand, counting down.
CTTGCGCCTCCCTCCACTCTCCTGCCCCCATCCATATATACCATCAAACAATTAAGCAGGTTTATTGAGGAGATTTTAGCCCTACTCTTAAGCATCCAGTATTGAGCCCTGCTGATCCATCCTTCATTTGACCGTCAGCTGCAAAACCAAAAGGCACATCTATGGGAGAACTGTAACATCAGTAGAAATCCAGAGTAACTCACTGGACCTCAGTGGATTTACTCCAGATTTACACCAGTGTATAAGAGAGAAGAATTTGCCCCTGTTTTTTCCATTGGTGATCTGGGGGGAAGTGAGATTATTTTCTTAATATATATTTTAGATGGATTTTAATGAATTTTAGACCTCATAATAAAACACTAAAAAAACCCTCAAACTTGCTCCTCTCTGCAGAGGTGAAGGTGAAACCAATTCACTGAGTAGGGACAGGCAAACTAATGTAAAAAAACCAAACTATTCTGAGGGTTGGAACAGTCCACATGCAACCTCACTATCACCTGTCCTTAGCATGAGGAAGTTTTGCCTAGGCCTGCTGTGGATCAGCTCCCTATACTGTCCAGCCTCTGGCAGTGCAAGCACCTTCCAGGTCTTGCTCTCGCTGTACAGATTAATGAAAGACACACATCAGCCCCTGGCTCCTTTTCCCAGAGTTCCCTGCTTTGCATAGCCCCTTATCTACTGAACATTCACAGCATTTCCAGGCCTGCTGTTCGCAAAGAAACAGTGCAGCACAGTTTGTTAGTTACACTTAGAACATAGCTCTATTAAATACACAGAACTGAGATATATTTATAGTGAGAACAAAAGTAAGTATATTATCAAAGAAAAGAGATTCAAGTGATAGGGAGTAAGGATATTGGAAACAAATGGTTACATATTAAACAAAATCATAACATACTTTCTAGAGACTAATCTTAACTAACCAGTTATCCTCTTGTCTAAAGAAACTTATCTTACCCAAAGTTCTCTCCAGTGTTTTCAACCAAGCCTGTCTGAAACCCCTCTTCTAAGAAGCAAACTCATTGTCCGTTTACTTCCTAGGTGAAGGATACCAGGGTGTCTTCTCTGTCCCCCAAATATACCCGAAGATAGGGTTCATCCCCATACTCCCACAGTTTACTTCTTCCTGCTACTTTTTTTTCCTTTGAAGTTTTTACAATCCTTCATTAGCGTTCAGTTCAGACTGGCAAGAAGAGGGCCATTGTGAACTATACAATGCTTAATTTACATGTAAGCAGCCAGATAGATAATCATTTCTTGCCTGCCAGAAAATCTGTTTCTTCCCCTTTGCTGGTGACCAGTCACTAGACATAGACCTTAAGAACATGATTTTCAGTGTAGATGCACAACTCCTTACACAACATCCGTACATGCATTTCACAATGATATTGATGACCAGTGTGATACTCACTTTTATTTGAGCCCTCATATCACACCCTTTGGTGAACTAGAATGTGCATACCAGACCCACGACATCCCGGCAGTAATCCCTATGCATCCCCTCTGTACGCCTTGTCAGTTGGCACTAAGAGGTTCATGCATCACACCGCTTAACTTACTTTTTAATTAAATAGTCTTGGGCTGCCTCTGAGTGATCTGATTCCAGCTGGCATTGGAAGAAATTAAGTATTTTGAGAGAGGCCATTCATGTGGAATTACATTCTTCCTTGGTCCAACTCCACTGAAGTCCATAGAACAGTTACGCCAGGACTGGTGTTTTCAGCCTGGCTGGGAGGAGGTAGCATGACAAATCTCCCAAGAGAGCCTTTCCTCAGGGGATTTCTAATCCAAAGAGGCTGGGGATATGTTCAAATAAACAGCATCCAAATCTGTAGCTGCCTTTCCAACACAAATCTTTTCAGGATGACCCATCACTAGTGTTAACTTGCTGCACTTCTATGGACACAGGATGGGTTAAGGCAGAATCCACAGATTCTTGGGATATGAACCCCATAGTCCAAGGGGTTCCAGATTAAGTTGTGAGTCAGAGGCAAAGCAGTAGACAGGTCATCTGACTGGTGGCAGCCAGTCATCTGTAAGGGTGAGTTAGGCTGCTTTTGTTGCCAAGATGCTTAAGGACTTGAGAAGGAAGAAAATGTGTCCATTTTGGGGTACAAGGTGGAAAAATCTGCCTCGCTGGAGAGCTTGGGCTCTAAGGAAGAAGGTGAAAGAGGCTTCTGGAAACAGAGGAAGGAGTGCTGACAGACTGCGCGGAAGAGTCTGGGGAAGAGGGGGCCGGAACAAGAATCTATCCATTGGGCCTGCGGGAAATGATTGGGCAACAAAAATGATTAGGGGTCTAGAACACATGACTTATGAGGAGAGGCTGAGGGAGCTGGGATTGTTTAGCCTGCAGAAGAGAAGAATGAGGGGGGATTTGATAGCTGCTTTCAACTACCTGAAAGGGGGTTCCAAAGAGGATGGCTCTAGACTGTTCTCAATGGTAGCAGATGACAGAACGAGGAGTAATGGTCTCAAGTTGCAGTGGGGGAGGTTTAGATTGGATATTAGGAAAAACTTTTTCACTAAGAGGGTGGTGAAACACTGGAATGCGTTACCTAGGGAGGTGGTAGAATCTCCTTCCTTAGAGGTTTTTAAGGTCAGGCTTGACAAAGCCCTGGCTGGGATGATTTAACTGGGAATTGGTCCTGCTTCGAGCAGGGGGTTGGACTAGATGACCTTCAGGGGTCCCTTCCAACCCTGATATTCTATGATTCTATGATTCTATGAAATAGAAGTGAGCGAAGTTTTGGCATTATAAAATATTAGTGGATCAATGCTCTATTTAGCCTAATCCACCCTTACAGAGGCCCATAAAAGTAGTTTGTTGTGATATAGCTTCTGTCTCTCACCTACCACAAGAGCTCCCTGCCCTTGCATCCATCATCTTCAAAAATCAGCCAGACCACTGAGTTTGGATTCAGATCCCTGTCCAGCCTACCTCAAAGTTCAAGGGGTTCAGATGCAAGGGTCTGGTTTAGTTTGAGCAGAGATAAAGTGTGCAGCCATTTTAGCACTGTGACCCCCACTTTGCCCTGGAGACAGAAGGCTGGTGAGGGAGAGAACTCTCAGAGGCCTGATCACTGAGGCTTGTGCTGAATCTCTAGCTATAGAAAACCTCACCCCAGTGCTCTGGAGGTAAGACACCTAGTCCCATTGTTGATTGGATAGGAGTTTCCCTTAAAGGTCATTCATGTGAGTTGTTCGGTAGCTGAAGTTTAACTTGGCCTCTCTTTGAGATCCTCACCTCCTCCTTCTGGTGCTGAAATGGGAGGAAGTGGTTTTGTCATTTAAAAGAAAGAAACAGATGGAATTTGTGGCAGCACTAAAAATCTCCAGCTTGTTGCCAAGGTAACTGAGGGGAATTTTTTTTAATTATTATTTTAAATTCTTCATTGTCTTCATTAAAGGTAACAACGATAATAGCAGAGAATAAACAAAGCAGAGCCCTGCTGTGCAAATCAGTCCCTCAATAAATAAAATTAAATGAGAACTCTCTGTGATGAATGCTGATACAGTCACTGAAAGTATGGAAGGACTACGGGTTAGCTGAGGAGGCTGAATTAAACATATTGGTGGCTTTCTGGGCAAGGTAGAGTTACACCATGGCTCTGCCCCATAAATCAAGGCACCAGGCTACACAGGTTAGGACTAATGTGCTGCTTAATGTAAGGAACCCAGGGTAAAAACAATCAACTCATTTTTCAGGGCATCACCTGATTGCCTTTAAGGGTCAGGAAGGAATTCCCCCATCCACATACACCCATATGTAGCATTAGACAAGTACATTATGGAGATTTTCACCTTCCTCTGAATCATCAGGTATTGGCCACTACTGGATGTAGAATATCAGACGTCTCGAACTAGCGGTCTGAGGAATTATGACAACTTCTGTGTTCCAGTGTGAGGGGATATAGTCCAGGGTCTGTAAAACAAGGAGTGATGGCTGACATTTTATAGCAACTTCCACCCAAAGATTTCTATGGCTTCAACAAACTGATCATAAATGATGCAGACTGGTATTGCTTCACTCACCACTGAAATGAAGTTTCCTCTAATGTGGGACACAGCAGCTGCTGCCCAGTGCACAGGACAGGACAGGACAGGAAGTGAACAAGAATCATCAGCCAACTGAAACTACATGGTAAATTTAAGACAGCAGAATGCAATTCCTTGAACTGGAATTTGGGCAGAACGTGGAACTAACAACAATAGCAACAATAATCATGACTGGCCTTTGGTTCTGTAGTACCTCCCATCTGAAAGATACCACCTCAAGATGTTTTCACTTCACTCGTTCTGTCAGCCAGAGTTAAACAGGCACAATCAATAGCTAGCTGAGTCACAGGAGCAAGGAACTTCAGAAGAATGAGCATAGCTCTACCCAGCATCAGGCATACACAGCAACATTTGTTTCCTGGTGGCGCCAAGGTCAGTGAAGTGAGTGTGTGAACATGGTCAGATCTAGCTTGCAGGTTTTGTGAAAACAACTTTATACAAAATGAAAGGTTATTTATTTATTATTTTTATTCCCCACAGATTAAATTTATATGATCTGGTGTTATTAACATCAAGAAATATTTTTTTTAAAATGGCAGTGGAGTAGGATTGTTCTTCTTCTCCAAGATCTGCGCATGGACTTTCTATTTACTGCACGGATACAGGGATCTTCAATCTCTGTGGAACCATACCCCAGAGCCTGTGAATGTCTTACAATCTGAGAGGGCAGACCAGGAATGGGGTTCTGGAGGATGTGCATCAGACCTACCCCCTAGACGCCAGAAATAAATATCCTCAAATTTAACACTGCTCCCTGTCCCTCCCATATCAGTGAAGTTAGGTCCCCAAAATGTTACAAAATTGCCCTTAGAAGGGATTGGACAGCAATCCGCATTCTCCATCCACTAACTCCATCCTTCATTGGAGTCTTAGTTCACTGGGCAGTTATAAGCAGATTTTTTTCAGGTGGAATATTTGGGCACAGTAATCCATGATTCCCTGCCTCTGGTGCATGATTCCCTGCTCCCTCAGGAGTGTGGGAGCAATAGGCCAATGAGATATTGTATCTTTCCCTCTGCAGATGCCTCCAGCTCTTGTACATGGCTGGAATATGTACTAGGAATCTCTAATGCAGAAACCCTGCTTTAAGGACATGAGCCATTTCTGAAATCATGTAAGCAAAAATGAAATTCACTGATATGTCATAAATGTTCATCTTATTGCTGAATTTACTGCCATAGTGACCTAGTTCTTCCATGCCTAGAAAAGGGAAGGACAGCTTGAGGGTCACATCCAGTCACCGTCTGGCGGTTCCTTTATTACCAGGTATAGTCCCCTTCCCCATGTTCCAGCAAATGACAAAGAAGTTCCCCGTTTGGTTTCTGTATTGCTCTTGGATCCTATATATTGGGAAGTGAATAATACTATTCTCTCTGCCATGGAGTAACTTCTAGGGTATAGCTGACTCCAGCTCTTCTGGGCACTGCAGCACACGTGCTGTCTTTGAGCCTTCCTTTTCTCCCTTCCCCTCTTTATGTGCACAAAAGCTGAAATTCCCCTGTTGTTTCTGTCTAATTTAGCTAGTTTTCCAGTGCCATTAACTGGTCACTGGTTATGAACTGGGCTTCAGTTTGAGTTTGGTATGTGTGTTCACGGGGGAGCTTGGGTTGGTCCTTCCTTTATCCAAACCACCTCTCCCTTCCCTAGGTAACCCTAGGAAAAGAGGAGACATTGGCCTCGGACTCTCTCCACATGCTGATGAATGTCTTTCGGACCTTCCCGTATGGTAGAAACTTCAAGCAGGTTGTGATCTGTTTATCGAGCTAATGGTAATAAGCCCACCAAGGATCACTAGGTCAGTAGCCTATATTGTCTGATAAGACATTAAGTCATACTGTCACATGAACCAAAATGCCTCCTGGGAAAATACGCTCCATGTTGCTGACCAAGACTTTGGAAGAACTAAAGTCTACACAGCTTCTGATGCATCCACCCCAGGTTTTATACAGACTGGGCTAGATCACTGTGGATGTCCTCAGTCAATGATAGTCAGACCCCGCCCATGCCCCCCAAGTAGGATGGATGTGTTCTTTGAAGATGCTAATTCTTGACTTTTGTTCTGATTTTTAATGTGAGGGTGAGCCTGTCTTGGACATATTGGCTCATGCTTCTTTCTCCTTTAATCTGCATTGTGTAACAGTCCCTTCTTACTGAAATGCTTGTGTGTGTGTGTGTTTATAGTACAGTCCGTACTGAAGAGATCCAGTAGGTGAAGAAGGGAGAAGGCAGCTATGTGAGTAGCATGTGGTCTCCAGGCACCAACACATCCTGAAGCAGCGATAAAATCCTCAGGGGGTACATGCAAAGGAGGTGAATGCATTAGCCTTTGCAGTCAATGTTTTCTCATTGGTGCAGCCCCAGGTTTCCAGGACTGCCCCATCGCATGTCAGCAATTCTCCTGTGAGCCGGAAAGACTGACTGTGGATGGGACTTCTCTTCCAGGTTCTTCCATCATGGTACTGACTGATAGGGAACAGAAGATCAGGGAATTGGGAGAGGGGAATACATTCTTAGATCTCCTTTTCTCCCTATCAAAATAAATGAAGGAGCAGTTTTCCAGAGGGTGGAGCATCTGACCTCTCTAATTTTATCTGTGAGGGTGCAGATCTATCTTTTCAAAGCTATTTTCAAAGTGCCTCTGATAACAGAACTGCCTACAGACAAGGCTGCAATGATTATTCAAGGCATTAATCAGGGAAAAATTATGCCAGTTACTGATTAACTAATTACTGCAATCAAATATTCACTCCGCTCTTTGGAACGGTGGGCATGGCACAGGGAAAAAGCAACAAAAAAAACCTCACAACGACCAAAAAGTTGAATTAATACTTTGAGGGCCGGGGGATTCACTGATGGGAGCCTGAGGCACATGAGGAAAGCACTAGACTCCATGCTGTGTCCCCAGGCAGATATCATCCCAGGGCAACTCTGCTGCTCCAGCTCTCCAGATGAATGGAATAACTGGAATGAATGGTGAGTGCTTCAACTGGGAAGCAGTTGAAAGTGCCCCCTGCTAATGGCAGCAAATTACAGATTCAATAATGCCACTTAGCTCCATGTTTCTAGGGGCACATCCGCCAGTCTCCTCCTGCCACGTCGGCACTTTGAAAACACTGGTCGTGGCTGTGCCCCCGGAACAATGGAGCAGAAAACTCCAGAGGAAGGCATTTCAGTTGCACAGAGGAGCTTTCCAGGAAATCTCCTGCTTACATATTCACCACTGCAGGGCTGAGCAGCGGAGGGTAATAGGAAGGTTGGATGGTGGGAGTGAGGAGAGGGGAAGGGATTGTTCTCCCCGGTTTGAGGGTGATTCGCCAAGGACTATCCAAACATTGCTAAGATCCCAACTTGTATCCAATACAGTGGTAAAAATTAAGGACAATAGGTAAAAGCACAGAACAGCAGCAAATTACATTATTTAGCCCAGAACTGAATATCCAAGGGAAATTCATGACTATGAAATGTATTAGGTTGTAGAATAAAATCCCAAGGTTAGCACACTTCCATAGGACATTTAAAAAGAGCTAGGACAAAGCAGTGGACTGTACACTGTTGGGCATAATCCTCCTTGGCAGGGGGAGGGATCAGATCCAGGAGTCTCAGACTGGTGCAAGACTTCTAGGTGATCGGTGGAGCTGCTTCTCTTTCAAAGAGGAATCTTGAATTAGTCTCCAAGCAGTGGGGCTTCCTGCTAGCTGGAGCTCAACCCCAGAATCTCTTAGGGCTTTCAAAGGATCTTAGGGTTTGACCATTTGAAGACCAATCTGCATGCTGCATAGCTCCTATATGCCTTTCTTTGTTAGGTGATTCATCTTGTCTTCCTAGCTATTCATATCACCAGTTATTACAGATGCCAGGGGAAGGTGAGGGATCAGAACAGGGAAGGTATTTATGTGAGGATCTCAGTGTGGCTTCACTCTGAAAATGGGCCCTTCATACTCAGCAGATCCACCCCCTGTATGTGTATCAGAGTTAGATCTGGCTACTTTGATGATTAAAATAATTTTTTTTATTAGTTGTATCCCTTCTGTTATCCTTATAGGACCAGTATAACTCCAGGGGAGTGAGTTGGATTCTATTTCTTCTTGTGCAGTCTTAACAAAATTGTTTGCCAAATTCCAATTACTTATACCTGTGAAAACCCACTGAGGGCAATGAGTCAGCACAAGGGCCTCCAAGGGCAGAATTTGAAGACACTAGGGTTGCACAGGTGTCACTGATGGCAGAATTTGACCCACAGAGCTTTTGTTACTGGTGGTGATGCACAAGAAGAACATAAGGATGGCCACACTGGATCAGACCAATGGTCATCTAGCCCAGTATCCTGTCTTCTGACAGTGGCCAGTGCCAGATGCTTCAAAGGGAATGAATAGCATAGGGAGAAGGAAAAACCCTGCTTGATACTCATCTCCCAAGAGGAGTTTGCAGATGGTGAAAAGAACCTTGAATTTGAAGCTGAGAAATTTAAAGGGAGACATTTATCGACACCACATACAATGAAAATGAGTACATTGTCAACATACATCTGTTAATGCCGATGAGGTAAAGCAAAATCCAGAAGTTTAACGAAAGGATTTTATTTTTATTTTTTTGAATTTTGACATATAATATTGACATTCCTTTCCAAGTAATTTTATTTTAAAATTGACTTACATTTTTCTGCTAGCCGGAACTTTAAGAAAGAACTTAGATACTAATTGCTCTTAATTCAAAGTGTAATGACTGCAGAGGCTGAGCTTCATACCCGGTTCAAACATAAATTCATGCTTGATAATAATCATATTTCATAATGTTAGCTTCTTAATGTTTTTATTTTAAGTATCATCAAAAATTCTCTTCTAGCTCACTAACACCCACACACTCATCCACTCACGCAGCCCCTCACACACACTAATTTGCTCTCACATATTATTTTAAACATTTAAGTTTTTCCTCTCTGTAAATTTCAATTATAAATTATTTGAATTTTTGTCCATTTGTTTTTGAGTAGAACAAGAATTTGTCTGACATTCACAGATTAAAGTCTAATTCTTCCAAGACAACAAATAGCAAAGCATGGCTGAAGACATGTCAGGCACTCCTCTAATCCCCACCCCCAAGCTCAGTGGAGCCGTAGTAGACTCCCTGAATAAGGCACAACTTCATGGGTGGGGGTATCATAGGCCAGGGGAGGCTGTGCCTCACCAAACAGCCTGGCATGTCCCCAACCACACTCCGCCCCAGATCCCCTCCTGCAGTTCCTAACTTCCTGCTCTTCGGTGACCCAGGCTGGTGGGGGCTGGGGGGGGGGCGCTGGCTTGCCGCTGGGACTCGGGTCAGCTGGGCCTGAGCCAGGGGCGGCGCTGCCTGGCCGGTGCTTGTGGCGCTGGGACCACGCCCCCCAGCGCTCCAGGGCTGGGGCACTCAGGAGGCCTGGGCTGGAGCTGGGGCTGCGGTCGCAGTGCTCTGGGCTCCTGCAGTGGAGGGGAGGCAGAAGGAGAGAGAGAGGGGCAGGGCCTCAGGCAGAAGGTGAGGGGCCTGGGGGCTAGCCTCCCCCAAGGCTGGTTTACCGGCAGCCCATACACAACTTACATCCAGCCACACCATGGGAAAGGGGTCCTTTTTTATTAAACTGCCCAGTGTTTTGCCCCATTTCCTAGTGTGCTTCGGCCAATGGAAGTTACCCTTCTAAAATAGCCAACTTCCTCTTCTCCGCTGGGACTTCATTTCCTAAATCTGCAAGAGCCAGTTCTCAGAGAGTTAGGCCCTTTCCCCCTCTCAAAATGGTCACTGGTAGGGCACTGGTAGGGCTTTTACTTACCACTGGTAAGTTTCCCTGCTAGGCTTGGTCTTCTCCCTTTCTTCCATAGACCTTGCAGAGGGATTTGGGTGTTGGACCAGAATTACACAATGTGGTAAATACAGGGAGAAATGTACATTGCCTGCAATTAGGCAAACTAAGCATCTTGCTTAGAATATATAGACTAATAACAGTCTTCAAATATGTTATGGGCTGTTATAAAGAGGACAGTGATCAATTGTTCTCCATGTCCACTGAAGGTAGAACAGGAAGTAGTCTAGTTAATCTGCAGCAAGGAAGGTTTTAGGTTAGATATTAAGAAAAACTTTCTAACAATAAGTGTAGTTAAGCTCTGGAATATGCTTCCCAGGGATGCTGTGAAATCCACATCACGGGAGGTTATTAAGAACAGGTTAGACAAACACCTGTCAGGGATGGCCTAGGTTTACTAGGTCCTGTCTTAGTGCAGGAGGCTGGACTACATGACCTCTCCAGGTCCTTTCCACCCCTATGCTTCTATCATTATAGCATAATGAGAGGGCTGTCTGTCCACGCCCTGGGGAGCTCCAGCCCACCTGAAACAGAGCTGGAGAAACACAAAGGGCATCTTTCCTGAGCCCACTATCACAGAGAGAGCCCCGTGGTAGAGTCCCCCTTTACATCTGATTTTCCTACTAAATAACAAATGGTTTTTCAGAGTGAGGAAGGCTCTCAAATGGAAATACAGCACAGCAGCCCCTCTAGCTAACCTCTGGAGAACCTCCATTCCCTCTGATCCCAGCTGCAGTTATGGGCCCCAATATAAGGTATTGTATAACAGCTGCTTCCCAGACAGCTGAGTTTCCATTCACTCCAATATGTTTGATGCCTGTCTGATGCTAGGAGGACAAGGTTGCTGTACTTGTAGCAACTCTCTCCCCTCCCCTTGACTACTTGCAAGTGGCACCAAAATACCAACAGGAAAACCTTATCGAGATGGTGCCTAGAGAAAGGAGAGTCATATTTATATTGTAGGTGGCCTATTGCCCAATCCAGATCAGATCCCCACTGTACTGGTGTTGTACACACAGGTAGCAGAAAAAAATAAACTCCACCCAAATGGTTATACCACTAAATATAAGTACAAAAGCTATGGGCCAAATTCAGGTTCAGTTTAAGCAGGCCCCACTCCACTGAAGTCCACAGAGTTACACCTGCTTACACCAGTGCTGAATTTAGTACATTTTCTCCAGTGAGCCAAACCTTGTCTCCAAGACCCTGCTCCTGCTGTCGTTCAAGTCAATGACAAAATGCTCAATGGAGATAAGAGCAGAACCCATGACAGTAACTAGTTCTGGGGAGGGGTAAATGCTTTTGACATGCCCCAGCCGGGTCGCAGCCATGGCTACCAAAGGGGGCTCCCTCCCATCCAGCAGTAATTATATGCTTTCTGTGGTTGGTGAAGTGATCCTTGGGTATAATATATATGCAGCACCCCAGCTGTGTCCATTTCTCCCTTCTGAATGCTGCTATAGAAACATACAAGATTATAAGAGAAGATGAAGTCATGCAACTGAGCATTAAATATTCATTCCCTTACATGCTTCATTTGGTTTGTTTTAAAATCCTTCCCTTGATTTTCTTGTTTCATTCCCGAAGAGCAGCTGTGACGCTGGCTGCAGTTGTGACTCTTCATTATTATTATTATTATTATTTATATTGTGGAAATAGGCCCCAGTCTACATTGTGCTGGGTATTGTACAAACACCGGAAAACATGAGTGCTTCCCTAGAGAACTCACAATCTACAAAGAAAAACATCAGAGTAGTGGTGGAAAAGGATCCACCATACAATCAAAGTCACCTGGGTGATTGCAGTCACAAGGCAACTTAGTTCCATGCCTTTTTAAAAAAATGAGTTCATCTGTTTCACTTCTCCGTAGTTTTGAGGGGGGGTGTCTTTTGTTCTTTGGGGAGCACTCAGGGTTGGAATTGGGAAAGGGAGGGATGTGAGGAGTAAGAGAGGGGCCTGGGTAAAGGAAGAGGAAACCTAAAGGGGTAGAAGGCATACAAGGGAAAGAACAGAAGGGAGGGGAAGTGAATGAGAACTGGTGATGTGGGGGATGAGGCTGGACAGTGGAGGGCAATTGCATGGGAGTGGGCAGAATGCAGGAAACCATCAATCAATGGCAATACACTGAGCAAGGAAAAATAGATCTGAGAGTCCGAATTTCAGAGCTGAGTGAATGATGTCAGCAGGAGCATGAAAAGGCTTCCCTGCTGCTGCTGTTGCTACCCACCTGGAAGGGAAAAGAAAGATTGCCCTGGGCAGATCCCTCAGGCTCTGGGGATGAGGGACAGTGGGAGGCTGGAAGGACTTGACTTGACCCCTCCAATCTCAGGCTATGTCTACACTACCACGGTAAGTCGACCTACGCTACGTAACTCCAGCAATGTGAATAACATAGCTGGAGTCGATGTACCTTAGGTCGAGTTACCAGGGGGTCCTATACCACGTAGGGTCGACAGGAGAAAATCTCCCATTGACTTATCTTACTCTTCTCATAGGAGGTAGAGTACAGGGGTCGACTGGAGAGCGATCTGCTGTCGATTTGGGGAGTCTTTACTAGACCCTCTAAATCGACCACCCGGTGGTTCGATCTCAGAGCGTCCATCCCTGCTGTAGTGTTGACCTGCCCTCAGTGGTTGTTGTTCAAAGCTGCAGTCCTTGTTCACACCAGAAGAGGGCACTCCTGCAAGTGTTTGTTATGTGACACTCACGCCCCCTCTTCATGAACACAACCACATGGCTAGAGGAGGGAACAGGGGGTTTGAAGAGGGGTGTGCTCGGATAAGGCTCTTATCTCCATTTTGCCGGCTGAAACACCAGGCTTAAGATGTGTGTGTGCATGCGCATGGAGCCACAATAACTAGAGGGAGGTGCAACAGAAGGAAACATGAAAGCAGCTAAAGTGCTGAGAGATTAACTCAAGCAGAAGGGATTGTCTGGAGATTGGAGATGAAAGGAAAGTGAGCATATCAGAAGAGGTGCAAACAGAACAGTCACATTCTGCAGCAACTAACCCTATTGGAAGAAGGTCAGTGAAGCCAAGAGAAGATGAAAGGGACTGTGGGTGGCAGTGGGGAGAGTGATAAACAAACTGACATTTACCGTGGGACTAAAGAGGGGAAATGATGGATGAAAAATAAACCCCTAGAGAGGGATGAAACAAGTTCTTTAACTAATCAGCTTGTCCAGCTGAGCTGAAGGATTAATCCAGTTATGACACAATGAAAAGACTAAACACATGGCAGGGGTCAGCTCAGCTGTGTGACCTCCATCTAGTCCCGCTCTGGGGGATAGTGAGGAAGGAACGGGTAGGGGATTGGGCAAAGCTTCAAATGGCTCAGACAGGCATCCAGAAGTTTGGATGCTTCCTCAGCTCTGGCTTTGCTGAAAAATCTCATCCGCACAAGCTTATTTGGGGCATTTCCAGAACATCCTGGAAATACAGAGATGTGTAATGACATCTAAACCATCCTGAGCCTCCAAGTTTGGGCTGGGGTTGGGAGGGGTGGCTTCAGTCTGAGTTTGGGAGGAATTATATTTTATCTGCACTGGTCACGTGTTTTTAGAAAAGAGAGTGAGGAGGGGTGGTGAGGGAACGTGCAGACTGGATTGACACCCAGTAGTTTGAGAGGAAGCCTGGCTTATGGGCTGTATTAGAAGAGACCAGCCACTGTGCCTGTGGACCAGGATAGAAGTAGGGTTTATAACATTGGGGATGTTGCATCTCTGGAGAGTGGATATGCTTTCTCTGATTTGACAATAACAGCCCTTCACTTGGTGCAAGTCCTGAAGAAGAAGGTCTTTCCCCCAGTGCTGAGAGAAGATGCCTGAAAGGATAGTGATTCCCCGATATACTTAGGATTGGCTTGCTGATCCATGGAGAACACCCAGTGCTGAAAGGAAAAAAAATTGTACTAAAGGAGACTATTTATCATCAGCCACTACAGATAACAGAAGAAATCCAGCTCCCACTGAACTTGGGGTCTCTACATATTAAATGGACTTCGGATGTCATGACCAATATTTCTAATGCTGTCGTAGTGGGAGTGGATTTCATCAGAGGGCATCACAAGAACTCATGGGCTATTAATAGAATGAACTTGTCCCTGGACAGTATTCGGATGTACTTGCTGGATATGGGAAGGAGGAAGTATGGATCTTGGGGCTGGGGGGAGGGGCAATATGTGGAGCCATATAGGTTCCTCTACTGTGCCTACAAGGTGACTATGTGGGAGTTCAGAATAAAAGTTGTGGTGAAGCCAGGTCATCATGCAGTAATACCCCCTAAGGATTAGAGGACTGTTACAGTGACCCTGTAGGAGTGTTTGAAGCTACCAATATCCAGTCAGGATTGCTGTTTAGGAGACCTCTGTTTTGAGCTGACCAAAGGATGAGTTCTGGGTAAGAGCAATTACATTGCCACATAATATTTCTCAAATATTACTCTCACAAACAAAACCTTGGTTACAACACAGTTAAGTCTGCAAGTTCATGTCAACGGAATACTTTTTTTTTTTTAATTACCCTTTCTTTACCATACTGCTACAACTCCAAAACAAACTGAGACATTTAAAAGTCTGGAAATGAACAGCTAAGTGATGCAGCCACTTCTCTTATGCCATATCATCCTTCATCACTTACTCTCACCCTGCTCAATTTGTGCTATGCACCCAAACATAACATTGCCCCCTTGTTTTGTTCTGCAATAGACATGCGCTATTAGATGGTGTAATGGGGTGGACTAGGCCCAGAGACCCCCTGGAGGCCTCAGGGTCCTGTCACACCCATCCCAGAAAAAGAGTAGTAGAGGAGTCCTCTAAGCTTCATAGATAGGCTGAGTGGGATGCAGCCAATCGGGGGAGGCTGCAAGGGGCTAGTGAATCAGAGGGTTGCAGGTTATTATAAAAGGAGCTGCAGTATAGTCTAGGCTCAGTTGCTGCTTGGAGCCTGAGAAGTGAAGGTGGTGCTCCTAGTGGGCTGAAGGACTGCAGAACCACAGACAGCTCAGTGCTGGCAGGGACCAGGAGGAGAGAAAACATTCCGGGATGGCTGCTGGGCCTGAACACAGAAGGTCCCTAAACTAAGGGTCAAGCATTGGGGAAGGCTGGGGAACTGCAAGCAGTTTGGTTAAAGGGACATGGTGGTGCATGGCTGCTATTTTCAGGGTCCTTGGGTTGGGATCTGGCGTAGTGAGCAAGCCCAGAGCCTCCCCATAAACCACTGGGAAAGTGGCCTACAACTGGACAGTGATAAACCCCCAGAAGGGAAATGAACTGTTAAGAGGCCCAGCTGGAGAGCTGGGGCCAGAACAGACCAGAGTGGGCGAAGAGTCACCAAGGAGGAAGCCCTGGAGGCACAGCTCCCTACTAACACCAGGAGCACTTAAAGACTTTGTTGGACTAATGGCCCAGAAGGGGTCTGTTTGAGTTGTGTTCCATACAGGCTGTGTGAGACTTGGCCGGAGGGCTGTGTCACTAGAAACTGCCAGAAGGGATCACCACAGACTGAAAGAGGTGTCGACAAACACGTGAACAAGGAGGCTCTTGCTAGAGGTGGGTACCACCAGATTACGGATGGACATAGTGATTTCATATAGTGTTTATTAAATGAGAAGTAAAGGTTCCAAAAGGATTCTAGTCCCATGGTGCGTTATCATGACAGAGTTCCATAGACTTTTCTCACAGTGTGTGTGTTTGTGGAGAAGAAGAATATTGTTATGAAATGAAGTGATTGATCTGCTTGGTGCTATGGAATGTGTGGATTATTGTGGGGGAGGGGTATGTTGTTTGTGAGTATCCCGGTCTTAATAAGGGTTAGATGTTTAAATCAGGTTGCTGTATAAGGTCTGCAAGAGAGGAACCCTCTACTGAGCAATCTTATGAGGCCTACCTAATCAGAGCTTCCCTCCTGCAGACATGATAGAGGGAGTTCAGTTATGCCTCAGTGGGCGTTGGGTAAAGTTGTAGGTGGAGGAGACTGAGCAAGGATAGAATGGAGGTTTTGAGTCCACAGAAAATTTAGAGACTTTCTGGTTTTTAATATGGATAAGACTCCCCTGATATTCTGTACACCCCTCCATGCCTCAGAGGCCCCAGCTCCTGCCCTTCATGAGCAATGCTGCACGACCCCATCCATGCCTTCATTGGCCTCTCACCTCTACCATCATGTTGCCTATCCCCAGCTCTTTTCTATGCCTCCCAGTATGCTAAACTCCCTTTCAGCCTCCCACTACTACACTCATCTCCTACCCCATTCCATGCACCCTTCTATTTCCTCCAGTATCCCCTCCCCCACCCCCTGTTCTCAGTCTCCCTCAGTGCCACACCTTCATCCCCTGGACCCTCATGCCTCCCCCAGTCCAATGTATGCACAAACCTTTTATGCCTTTCCTGTTCTCTGCTTCATGCTCCACTCTGTGCCCTTTGTCCCCTGTCCATATGTTTTCCTCCAGGTTCCCTCCATCCTCTTCACGCCACTCCTCAATCACCACTTGTTTGCTGCCCTCCTCCATGTGCCCCCTTTTCTTCCCTTTTCCAGAGTCCCTCATCCTGAGACCAGGAAGCATAGCTCCATTGCAGCCTTCCATGTGCCTCTAGTCTCCTCCGCCATTTGAGTCCCTCTTAGTCACCTCCATGCCCTCTGCTGGACTTCTGTGTCTCTGTATTTCCCCCTGCTCTCATGCTCCCCATCCATGCCCCCTAGCCCTGGCTCAGCCCAGTGGCTGTAGAATCAAAAACTGCAGAGTCAGTAGCAGACCACTTAATATTTATAAATCTTTATTTACATTGTACAAGTAAAACCAGTTCTGTATGTCCTTTGCAATTCCCGCACTAACCTGATCTTTCTCCCAGAAAAAAGGACTAGAATGCTCTTTTCAGCAAGGCCAACACAGAAAGACAACGTAGTTGGAGGCTGTTGGCCAAGCCATTTTGGAGATGTGATGAGCTAAAAATGGCTAGAAAAAGGTTTAAAACTGAACCAGAGGGGGTGTTTAAAACGCCAACATTTCAAAGTTCCTTTTCATAGGGTTTTTAGTAATCCCAGAAAAAAATCTTTCATGGGATTAGATGTACTATGTGGAATTTATGGGAGATTGGGTTTGTTTTAGGGGAACTAAAAGGGAGGTGGGATTGAAAATTGGATTCATGGTAAAATAGGAAGCTAACTTCGACCTTTGCTGTAGTGCTGCTCCATAATATCATCCAGGCTTTTTCTAGGACCTTAGATATATGTAACATCCTGGAATATGCTTTCATTCTTCTTTACGCAAAGTTCACTAATTGCATTGCTCTACTGCCCCAGTGTATCTTCGATGACAGACTTTTTATAAGGTGAGCTCCTTTCTCTCTCTGCTGGGCAGTTTTGTAATGTAGTCTGCAGCCATGTACTGCCCATTTTCTTATCCATTATGGCCGGGCTCCTTATTTCCAATGTGGGGATGAAGCAGTTAATTATGAAGCAGACCCTAGTTAAGGATGACAGTAAAATGGCACACAGGTAAATGAAAGGGTACTACTACTACTAGGCCACATTCTTAACCCTTCTTTTTCCTCTTTGTACCTATCTGGCTGTGCAAAGGGGATGGAAACTGGCCAGATCGCCTCTGCTGAGGACTCCCCTACTATTCAGTTGGCACATAGCTAGCTCCTACACCAGCTCCCATCCCTGGCATACTGGGCATGTGTAGGGTTACCATACGTCTGTATTTTCCTGCACATGACTGGCTTTTTGGTTCTTAAATCGCCGTCCGGGAGGGATTTTTAAATATCTAAAAACGTCCAGGATTTTGCCATTATTATTTTTCCCCAAAGAAGAGTTGATCATTCGAGAAAGAAAGTGAATGTTGATCACTAGAGAGAGTGCCCACTTTTCCCCCCTAGCTCCCAGCACTTGCGCCACGAAACAGCTGTTTCACGTGGCTGGAAGGGAGGGGGGAGGAGGGGGAACGCGATGCGCTTAGGGGAGGAGGCAGGGCCAGGGCGAGGATTTGGGGAAAGGGTCCATTGGGGCAGGGAGGGGGTGGAGTTGGGGCAGGGACTTTGGGGAAGGGGTGGAGTTGGGGTGGGGCCAGGGGCGGGAGCAAATCCCCCCCTTGGAGTGTCCTCTCTTTTAATGTTCAAACATGGAAGGAGGTGTGAAGGAACCACACTGCTTTGGCTCTCCCCAGGTGGCAGACAGTCTCATGGGGGCCATTGCCAGCTACCATACATCAGAGTAGTACCCAGCTTACCCTGACTTCTGCTAGAATCATGCCTGGGGCCAGTGAAGAACTGACTGAAGAATCAGGTAGCCCACAACCAGTTTTCTGATGGACTTTCCTCTCTGCTCTGCAGAGCAGAGCTCAAGTACAGCTGAGAATTTGGGTCATTTTATCTAGTGCTCTTCCTCAGTGTTTGATAAAAGTCTGTAAGCATTGTCATCCTCCTTTTACGGATGGCCAAAATGAAGCACAGATTAAAGTCCAAATCCTCAAAGGTATTTAGGCTCTCAACTTCCACTGATTTCAGTGGAAGTTAGTAATTTGCCTGAGACTACTCATTCAGCAAGTTAAGACTAGAACCCCACAGTCCAGACAGCCAGTCCGCTGTCCCAGCGTTGCAGCATAGACAACTAGGTTTAGTTAGCTCAAAATCCCAATCAGAACTTGTATAGATAGCAGCAATATAGAAATAAGAGCTAAAAGAACCATCCACATCTTTGTTTGGACTTCAGGATATGTATAGTAGGGAAGAGTGAATTACTAGGTGAAATTCTGTGGGCTGTGTTGGGCAGGAGGTCAGACTAGATGATCATAGTGGTCTTTTCTAGCTTTAAAGTGTATGAACCTATGAATCTTTGACAGAAAGTTCAGCTGCCACACAGTAAGTACCAGAAAGAACTTGGTCCCAAATTTTTGCAGATGGTAGACTGAGTTCTGCTTCAAAACAACAAATATTGCACCAGAGACTTAGAAAGACACAACATGAAATATTGATAAGAGCGGAACTTCGGGAGAAATGTTTAAAAAGAGCAATTTTAGCTGCTTTTTCTTTCCAAGAGAGCTAGATTGAGGGTCAGTTTCAGAAAATGGCCCCCGGTAGCATTCCCACCCCACAGAGGGGAATCTACAAAGCTGGCTGTATCAACGTGGGGTGGAGTAAAAACCATCTGTGTAAGAGCTTAAATGGAATATTCTTGAGCCTCATGCAAAATGAAACATATGGCATTCAGCCCAAGTAAATTCCCTAATATCCCTCCATTATTTTGACACTTAAATCCTCTGTTCTCATGTGTCTGAGAATCTTTTGTTTAATGTTGGAAGGAGCGCTACAGCATATATACCCAAGGTACCTCGGTGACTTGCTAGAGTTTTTTGCTTAGCGATACACCTTCCCAGGGGAGTGTGGTCTCCAAAGAGCTTTTCATGTTGTGCCTTATGTTGTACATGAAATGGTGTTTATATGCAAGGCATATATACCCAGAAACTATACTAAAAGTTAGAGAGAGAGGAGAACAATTCAGTCATCAAATCCACCCCTTGGTGGTCCGTTCAAGATAGGGTGACCAGATAGCATGTGTGAAACATCAGGACAGGGAGTGGGGGGTAATAGACACCTATATAAGACAAAGACCCAAGTATCAGGACTGTCCCTATAAAATTGGGACATCTGGTCACCCTAGTGCAAGATTTTTCCTTACAGTGCAGTTAAATGTCTTGAGCATCCAGGCATCTTAGGAGACTGTCTTAACCTTGATGGATATCACTGTCCCTGGTCCTCTCCTGCAGTACCATTTTTTGTTTTTCAAATTCTCCAATCCAAGTACTCACCGGCCCCGAACCTGCTTGGCTCGTGAGATCTGTCCGCATCTCAGCATAGTCGCCTGGGTGCAGTACAATCGGTATCTCTGAGCTCATGCAGCCTTATTTCCTAGTGCTTCTCTCTTAGAACTGGCCATGGGGACCTGGTGTTTGGCTGACTTGCATTGCCTTCCACCCACTTCTCTGTCATCTTTGATTTCTAACTGGTGTTGCCAGTGGCACTGGAGCACTATGCAATGGGACTGTGAAACTGCTCCTGTGTGACAGAGGGTCCAGGGATTATAATAGCTCCAGTGTGCTGGTCTCTAACTCTGACACTCTCTGCTTGCTCTTGAAAGCACTAAAGCGGTAGGCCAGATGGCCAGTCCCCTGCTGCCTTCTATGCAGCCACTGGAGCATTAGGACAATGTAGCCTGTCACTTTAACTGTATTTAAGCAGAGGGAAAGGCAGGAAGCATAAGGTTTGAGTTTATTAGTGGAACTACTTCAGATAGTAGTTGAGAGGGACAACATTTATCCCTGGAATAGGCATGCAAGTGCTACGCCACATGAATTAACCCCCTGTGATGGGGAGCAGGGGATAGCAAATAAATCCCATATTGTATGGCTGGAGAGCTGTTCTGCTTAGTCCCTTTGAAGCGTTTGTTGAGAAGCAGTGTTGTCCAAGTGCTGAACCAAGGCAATCTGAAGTTCTGTTCCTGGTCCTACCAGTGACTTGTAGCAAATCCCTTCAGAAGTGTCCAATTTACGTTATGACTGCGTTTTAGGAGGTCTGGCTGGAGGTGTGTGTTTGCCATGAGAACAGTTTCAATATAATCTCTATTTTTAAAGAAGCCTTTCTGCTTGTGCTACTGTGCAACACTTCTGAGTGCATGTGAAAGGAAATAATGCCCAGTGGGCAGTGCCAGCAGGCAGTATGAGGTTGCTGGGTGTTATTTACACACCTCAGAACAAAGTCATAGATCAGCTAAGAAAGGTCTCCTTAAATCTCTGGGTAAATAAAGACTCGGATGTCTGTTATCTGACTTCACAGCCCTTCAGTTTCATTATGTTAATAGCCCTCATCAAGAGGGGAGCCCGGATGCTGGCAATTGATTTATAACCTGTGAATTCATCAGTCTTAAACTACAGTCACCGTACTGCACCCTGGAGACATTCTGAAGGCTTAGTGTTCTGTGCAGGGGGTTGATGCCAACATTATGGATGCAAGTTAGCGAGGGTCCCCTGTGCAATCCTTATCTGGCCCCATTCAGCTGTGATGGTGATATTAGAGCTCCCCATTGGATACTGCTGGTCCATGAATCCAGGTGTGCAGTTTGATGACCTGCCTTTGAAGTACAGGAGGCTGGATAAAGGTGGTGGCTGTTGGGGTGCTCCATGGACACTGGCTTGGCTCTCAGTGCTCTCTGAGTGGTGGTGGGTGAATCTATCCTCCAAAGCTTTGACTTGGAGAAGCAGCAACAATTTAGCTGTTTCTCCAAGGTGCACTGTTTCTTTAAAAGAAGTGGAATAAGGAGGCAGAGTGGGGATGTTCGGGTCTTACCCCGGCAGAGAGTGAGGGGCTTGCAAACTTTACATGAAGTCAGCTGGAACTCACCTAACCAGCTGGACAGTTGTAGTTTCTGTGTAACCTGTGTTGGTTTAGGCCCTGTTCAAATTAGATGACTGTCTTGCACATATGTGCTGCTAGCTTGGTTTCTGCCACATTATCAGCAGGGCCTAAGAGATCCCTAGTCTCTGGGAATAAGTCTGGGGATTTTGCTTGTTTGGGTAGGAGCATGGCTCCTGTGCCACTTCACCTCTAAGGCTACAGGTTGCTGTGATCAGGTGCAAGGGACAATCAGAGCTATAAAGACTCCGCTACAATGCATATACCTCTCAGTCTTGCTTGGGGCACCAGAAACTCAGACCTGGGGACGGGATGTGCAGGGGATTGGGAATGGGATATATATAGCCTTTCAGATCTAGGCCAACAAGTCTAAATCTGGTCCAACTCAGAGGTCACCCACAGTCATTAACAATTAGCTTATGGATCAATGGACTCTCTGAAATGGCCAACCCATTTCAGTCCACTTCCTAGCAGGTAGATGTCCTCATGACTCTTGACAGTCACAGCAGAGAGATTCAGAAGTTGTCTACACAGAAACTGGAATAGAAATATCTATATCTGTTCTAATTCACACCTTCAGTCATTTTGGTGTCAGTCTGTGACACTCTCGAGGTGGTCCCTCCAGGTCAAGAGTAAGGCACATGGGAAGGTAGCATGAGGAACCTGGAGCTGCCACAGTCTCAGCTCTGCTTTTTCTGTAGGTATGTCCTAAATGGGAAATCTCTTGTCCAAATCATTTCAAATTTTGCAGAAGAAATCTACATTAGGCCCAGACCTAACTCACTGACTTCTGAGGCCAATCTGCCTCTTTCAAGGTATTCTAGAGGTGGTCATTAAATTAGATATATAATGCAAACTCAGCTGCAAACTTAACTATAGAGCAACTACTGTCACTCCATAATATAGAAATCTTCAGTCTCCACTGCTGTTAATCCAATACATTTCACTAGTACTAAAGCCACTAAAACAGGACAGCTGTAAGTCCATCCATGTCCAAAGCTGCTTCCAATGTGTTCCAGTCAGAGTCCACAAGAGTTGAAGCTCAACTGTTAAGGAGAGGGGAAAGGGAGAGCAAGGGAGTGCTGTGTTTTCACCCAAGCTCCTTTTTATCTGTACTTTGAAATGATATCATATTTCTTATTCTTGGATGCTTTTCCTCCTTGCTGAGTCCTTGCTGCTGCCTGCATCTCATACATAGCAAGGCCCTCATCACATCAAGAATTCATAATCATCCAAAAATATTCAATAGGAATATAAAATATTTACATGCAAAAGACTGTCAGATGGAATGAATCATTTGTGTTACTTCACTGGAAATCGTTCACTTAGAAACTGTATGAAATGTGCCAAGTTACAATGCAATGGGTACATGATCTAGCGCCGTGCGTATGATGTGGATGGAACCCCAGGTAGACACCTCATCTCTTCTCCTAGGCTGCTATGTAATGTGGAGATTAAAAGAATTCCAGGTCTGGACAGTCTCCTGGTATCTGCGGCTAGCCAAGCCATGTCCTGTTAATCACAGAGTAACAATATCCGACAGAAGGAGGCCGTGTGGCTGGGCTTGGTCCATTCACCTGACACAGCTTGTATTTTTGTCCTGGCTTCTGAATCTACCCCACATGGTCTTCGTCTTCTTGCATAATGAAGAAACTACTGAGAATTGCTTCAATACCTGATTCCTTTCTTAGCCTCTGTTCATGCTCTCTCGTTCTTGAGCCTGTTTCTCTCTCAAATGCTTTCTCTGGAACTGTCAAGATTGTCTATCCAGTCCTCTCATAAATGTCTTCTCTTTTGCAAACAATAGCCGAATTCTGTTCCATTGCAATGGGGGTAAATCTGGAGTAACTATTGATTTCAGCTAATGACTCTGAATGTACACTGGTGTAACTGAGAGCAGCATATAGTCTTGTGTTTTGAATACTCTGCAAAGAATCTGCACACAGGCACTACCAGGGAGTATGGGATAGATGAACTAGGATTCCCCTGGGGAGCACACTTGGCCCATAATTTTCAACTGCCAGCCAAAACTTCCTTACAAATGCAGCACATGGAGTTAAATATCAGACCCTCAAACCTGAATCAGACTTATAACTGGAAACTCTGCATAGTTGTTGTAGCTGTATTTCCTAGTGATAGGAACCCTTTGGATGCTGTATGCCATACTGGTCACCTCGTTAGGTGGGGAGCTCTGTAGTCCACTTTCATAATAGTATATGAATGAGTAGCAAGGAAGATGGGAGAAAACAGGAGGACCAGCATGCAGGGCAACTCATTCAGGCAGTCAGAATAAGGCAGACAATACTGGTCTTAATAATGGGGATAAAATGCACCTTGGAAGCTGTCCATTTCTAGTGTACAGGTTTCAGAGGGGCAGCCATGTTAGTCTGTATCAGCAAAAACAATGAGGAGTCCTTGTGGCACCTTAGAAACTAACAAATTTATTTGGGCATAAGCTTTCATGGGCGAAAACCCACTTCATCAGATGCATGGAGTAGAAAATAGAGTAGGCACATATAAATACACAGCACATGAAAAGATGGGAGTTGCCTTACCAAGTGGGGGATCAGTGCTAACAAGCCAATTCAATTAAGGTGGAAGTGGCCCCTACTCTACTTGCGCTACATTGATGACATTTTCATCATCTGGACCCGTGGGAAGGAGGCCCTTGAGGAATTCCACCAGGCTTTCAACAATTTCCACCCCACCATCAACCTCAGCCTGGACCAGTCCACACAAGAGATCCACTTCCTGGACACTACAGTGCAAATAAGCGATGGTCACATAAACACCACCCTATACTGAAAACCTGCTGACTGCTATACTTACCTATGTGCCTCCAGCTTTCATCCAGACTACATCACACAATCCATTGTCTATAGCCAATCTCTAAGATACAACCACATTTGGTCCACTCCCTCAGACAGACACCTACAAGATCTCTATCAAGTGTTCTTAAAACTACAATACCTACCTGCTGAAGTCAAAAAAGAGATTGACAGAGCCAGAAGAGTACCCAGAAGTCACCACCTACAGGACAGGCCCAACAAAGAAAATAACAGAACGCCACTAGCCGTCACCTACAGCCCCCAGCTAAAACCTCTCCAGCACATCAAGGATCTACAATCTATCCTGAAGGACAATCCCTCACTCTCACAGACCTTGGGAGACAGGCCAGTCCTCGTTTACAGACAGCCCCCCAACCTGAAGCAACTACTTACCACACAACAAAAACACTAACCCAGGAAACAATCCCTGCAACAAACCCCGTTGCCAACTCTGCCTGCATATCTATTCAAGGGACACCATCATAGGACCTAATCACATCACCCCACCATCAGGGGCTCATTCACCTGCACATCTACCAATGTGATATATGCCATCATGTGCCAGCAATGTCCCTCTGCCATGTACATTGGCCAAACCGGACAGTCTCTACGCAAAAGAATAAATGGACAAAAATCAGATGTCAAGAATTATAACATTCAAAAACCGGTAGGAGAATACTTCAGTCTCCCTGGACACTCAACAACAGACTTAAAAGTGGCAATTCTTCAACAAAAAAACTTCAAAAACAGACTCCAATGAGAAACTGCAGAACTGGAATTAATTGCAAACTGGACACCATCAAATTAGGCCTGAATAAAGACTGGGAGTGGCTGGGTCACTACAAAAGCTAATTTTCCTCTGCTGATACTCACACCTTCTCGTCAATTGTTTGAAATGGGCCACCTTGATTGCATTGGCCTCATTAGCACTACAAAAGTGATTTTTCCCTCCCTTGGTATTCACCCCTTCTTGTCAACTGATGAGAATAGGCCACTTCCACCTTAATTGAATTGGGTCATTAGCACTGATCCCCCACTTGGTAAGGCAACTCCCATCTTTTCATGTGCTGTGTATTTATACTGCCTACTGAATTTTCCACTCCATGCATCTGATGAAGTGGGTTTTTGCCCATGAAAGCTTATGCCCAAATAAATTTGTTAGTCTCTAAGGTGCCACAAGGACTCCTCATTGTTTTTTTCATTTCTAGTGTAGTTTCTCTGCTTGCATTCTTATTCATATGCAACTTGTAATGGCCTCCAGATTATTCCTAGAATTAAGGACAAGTGGACCCCAAATTCTGGATTAAATTTCAACATGAAGGTGAACCCTATCCCAGAGAAAACATTGTTAGGATGTTAGCACAGAAGAACCTGTACTCTGGGGATGGGTGGAAGGGGAAGGAGCTAAGAGGACCTCAGAGCTCCAGGAGCCCATTACTAGACTCAGCTGACAGGCTAAGTGGAGGAGTGTCTGGCCTTCTCCTCACATTCCAAAGAGGTCTTGGTGCTCAGGGATCTTCTTGGTCAACAACTTCACCATGCAGCTACCCTTCGGGTACCCCGCCCCCCCCCCAGCCTGGGACTTGC
Organism: Lepidochelys kempii; assembly: GCF_965140285.1. Classification (NCBI taxonomy): domain Eukaryota; kingdom Metazoa; phylum Chordata; order Testudines; family Cheloniidae; genus Lepidochelys; species Lepidochelys kempii. The sequence continues at coordinate 150,584,079 of NC_136382.1, read as the reverse complement.
TAGTGTTTGAATTTGGATGTGCCATCCCCTAGAAGATGGATGGTCTTGTGGTGAAGGTAACTGAACTGGGAAGCATCAAATGTGGATTTTTTTTTCCTGGTTCTACCGCAGATTTGCTATGTGACCTTGGTAAGTCACATCTCTAAAACAGAGGTAATGATATTTACTGTCCATAAGAGTGGTGTGTGATGCTAAATTCAGGAAGTGCTCGGATACTAAGATGGTGGTCAGAGAAAAGCCCACCATCAATGTGTAGAATGTGTTAGAGTTCAAAATAGAAAAGAGCACTTTGGAGGGAGACTTCAGAACAAGTTAGAATGTCACCCAAGAAAAGCGTGGCCCACAGTGTCTGAAGCTGAATTGTGAAAATACAAAATATAACTTCCCTGCTGACTCCAGATTCCAGCATCACCCTCTCCTTCCCTGATCAACTTCTCCAGTGATGGGGAGACACCCACACAGAGTTTCCCTGTCCTTTCAGGATGGAAGGGGAAGATGAGGATCAGAACCATATAATTTAGAAATGGGAGAGACCTGCGGATTTATATTGCAGAGCAAGTGGGGGTGGGGAATCACTCAAGAATATTTTATAGAGAACAATCCTGCATTGTCAGAAGGATGAACGAGGTGACCTAATAAAAAACGTTAAAGATTTTTTTCACAAAATCTATCCCATAATAGAGGACTTCTGTCTCCAGAGCTGTCAATCCAACACCTTTCACTCGCACAAAATTCACTCAAAAATAATCTTGATGAAAGGAGAAAAACCTCAGTTAACTGCTTGCCTGGGGCAAATAGAATGAAGCCAAGAGGCATGTTGGCAAGTAATTAAGTATGCACTTTTAGCTGTCCAGGTGCAGGAAGCACAGCTTAGATTTTTATTTATGAACATCATTAAAATTTCCATTCCAGCCATAGCTCTGGCACCGGTGGTGCTCACAAAATCGTGACCAGGGCAAGTAAAAATTGGTAGCATGCATCGTGCTGGGCAACACAAGTTCAATTGCTCAGTAGAGCGAAGAAAATGCTGATAGAAATATTCAGTCATTTGGGGGGTGCCTACATACAATTTACATGAGAGGAAGGGTGGCCTTGTGGTAAAAAGACAGGACTGGGAGTCAAGAGATGCAGGGACATAGGAATTGCCATCTGAGATCAGGTCAGTGGTCCATCCAGTATAGTACCCTGTCTCTGAGTGGCCAGTACCAGAAGCTACAGAGAAAGGTGCAAGAGACCTTGCAGGGCACGGTTATGGAATAACCTGTGTTGGGTCACCCTCAAAGCTATATAAGTATGATAGAATTATAATTATGTAGTAGTAGAAATAAAGATAGACAAAAGAGTATATAGATATTGTAAAAAGGTATGAACATCGGTTCCATGCTGTGGAATTTCACTCTGTAACAAATGCAAGGCCAAAGTGCTAATTATTTCAGGCCGGTACAGGACAAAGAGTCTTTGCTGGAAAGTGATAAGAACTTTGAGGAAACAATGCTGTTCTCTAAAACAACACCCTGAAGCTCTTTGCCCACGGGGGCCACTTGTCATGCCTACATTTTCCCCAAAGAGGGAAAAATAGATAGTGGGATAAAACTTGTTAAATGAATCAAGAGTCATAGATTGTGTTGTTCAGTAAAAGAATGAATGATGAGTGCATGGAATTGAGAGCCTGAAGCAGGGAAATAATTGGTTAGTAAATGGTGCCAGCCTAATCCTAAGAATTTCAACCTTGATATCGATGGGCCGAAGAATATGCAAAGTGGAGATAACCGGATGACCCCTGGAGGGAGAACCGGAATCCACCCAAAACACATCCAGGAAGAACAAGAAGATAACACCTAGCCGTCATGGAGCCGTCATGGATGTACCGCCGTCATGGATGTACCACCTGCTGATTGAGCTGATTGATGGTCATCTCAGTTATAAATTCAGCATGATGAAGCAACTTCCATAGACTTGTATTGAACCAGAGACCTATAAAAATTGGGTCCAGGGACTGTGTTCTTTGAGTCTGGTTCTACGACCACCCTCCAGGAGCATCGGATGCGCATCTGACAATGACTTGGCTCCACTCTCGTGTCCAGGCCACCTGGCCAGTGACTTGGCACGAGCAACATCTAGGCTGGTAACTATAACAACCTTTATGTAGAACCTGTGTGTGAATGTCTGTGTGTGTGAATGGGTCTATATAGAAATTGCATATAGGAATATTTTGTTGTATTTACAGTAAACGTGGCACTTTGCCTTGTCCCTCTTACAAGATCCTGTTGGCATCATTTTTATTAGTGTAACACCTGTCCACAGGGGAAGTATCTTATCCCCTGTATCATGCAATTTTATATGCATTATATGAAACAATTCTATATTACAAAAGTGGATGTTGTCATTATCCACACGTGTCTCATCCTTTCGTGAATTCTGCTAAGCTCTTGGCCTTAATGAAATATTGTGGCAGTGAGTTCCACAGGTTAATGGTGTTGTGTGTAAGAAGGCATTTCCTTTTATCACTTTTAAATCTAGTCTCTCACTTTCATAATCTAAGAACAAAGGGATATTCCATGACAGAGGGTAAATAGGAGCATCCAATGTACCTTTCTCTAGCATTTATTGCACACCTTTATGAATAAAAGGGGGCACAATAATCATTATAAAGTAAATAGTCCCATATGAGAAGAGACTGAAATGTTGACAGTCTTTCCATGCCTCTAATAATTTTTATTGCTTATCTCTGGAGCCTTTCCATTTCTGCTATATCATTTTTTGAGAGAATGACCAGAGCCTAACAGTGTTCCAGGTGAGGGTGCACCAGGGACTTAGATAATGGTATCACAATATTTGGGCATTTTCTAGCCTAATCCTCTTATACATGCCCATGTTTTATTTGCTTTATTGACCACAGATGAACACTGAACTGATGTTTCCACTGAGTTGTCTCCAAGAATGCTCAGTTCTTTTTCCTGAATAGTTGGTTTTATTTAGAATTAGCAGTGTGTATGTAGTTGAAATGATTATACCTTCCAATGTGCATTTAACAATAAATGTAATCTGCCATTGTGTTGCCCATTTCCCTAGTTTGGCTACTTCTTTGTAGTCTTCTCTAGTCTTGACTTAAATAATATTGTACCGTAGGCAAACTTTGCCACTCACTGTTCATTTCCCTTTCCCAGATAGATAATATACAAAAAAACACCGATCTCTGCATTGAACCTTGGGGCACTTCACTGCTAACCTTTTGCCATGTTGAAAATTGAGCATTTATTCCTCATTTATTTATTTATTTAGTCTGTCTCTTAGCCAGTTTTGAATCCATGACAGAACTTTCACTCCAGATCTATTTAATTGTCTCTTGTGAGGGCCTTGTCAAAGACATTAAGTGTCCAAATAAATTATATCGACCAGTTTTCCTTTATCTGCTATTTGCTGACATGCTTAAAGAATTCTAGTAGATTGGAGAGGAATGGTTTTCTTTTGCAGCAGCTGTATTGGTTAGTCCCTTCCATATCCTCATCTAGGTATTTTATAATTCTGTTATCACTTCAACCAGTTTTCCTAGTATGAAAGCAAGGCTCACTAGCTGTTACTCCCAGGATCACTCTCAGCACTTTTTTTTTCTTTTTAAAGATGGGTTTGCTGCACTCCAATCCTCTGGTATAGTAGCTGATATAAATGACACTGGATCCTTTTGGTAGCAGCTCAGCTACTTCATTCTTAAATTCCTTCAGAACTCACTCAGTTCATATTCCTGGCTCTTTCATTGGTTCATAAAGTGGCCGCAGTCAAATGATTGAACTGCTCTAGGTTGCAGTTTTCCCATTTGGAAAATGGGGTTAATTAAACTCCTCTCCCTCACAGTGTGTTGTGAGTGTTTGTTCATATTTGTAAAGTGCTTTGAGTTCTTCAGACAGAAGTTGCTAAAGAAATGCCAAGTATTGTTATTTAAGACCTTAGATAGTTATATAAAGCATTTCAGTTCACAATTAAAAATGTAATTGAGTTCTATATACATTGTTTCTGTAATCTGCCCTGTTTCTGATGTATTCACATGGTAGTGCACATGGGAGAGAATTGCCTCCCTTTGGATGGATGCTCTAGACTAATTGTTTTATCCTGTCTTTTTCCTGCAAACATCCCTTACATATTAATGTGTGACAATGAAAGGATTATGATGCCATGCCAACTGCAACCTTTAGTTAACGTTTTTTTCATGCAATCTCCATTTTTGCAATTCCAGCTTTAAAATGTTTGTTTTCCTACTGCTTTTGTCCTTTCACACTTGCCAACCAGATCATATTTTTTTTTCCCTCCTGAGTTTCCAGTGAAGCGGAACATATGACATGACCTTTGCCTCTGTTTATTTGCACAACAGCCTTCATAACATAGTCACAACTCTGGGAATTGGGATTGCGGTACAACTGCGAAACCAGGCTTCACTTAGCAGATTAGTCCACACCCTAACAGATTTTAGTTAGGATGAACTTCCCCCCTCACATATTCCTTTTGTATCTTACCTTTATTCCTAATTGGATCACCTGCAATAATTCCTCTCCCTCCTTTGTGTGTTAAGTATTTTCAGACTGTTACCAAGTGCCCCCTTTAGTTGTCTCTTAGACACACTACAGATTTAGCAGTTTTTAAAATCTTTTCTCATATAAATCTCTAGCCCTATGATAATTTTTGTTGCTTTTCTCTGAACCACCTCCCTGTCCAGATGTGATATTTACTATCCTCGGAAGCCTTTTACCTGTTAATTGTTTTCTGTGGTCTGATGACACTGGAACAGATGAATGAATGTTCCTGTTCCTTGTTCGTCAAGCAGGACGTGGCCAGTCTGGATACAGGATTTTCACACCTGGCTCTACCCACCTCTAGGGCTCCATGCTAGCAGATTCCCCAGCTGATGACTTTCAAAGCTGCATAATATAGGTTAGCCTGTGCTACCCTGAGTGACTAGAGTTAGGAAGGTATGTCTACATTGCTCCGAGGAGGGCGCTTCCCGGCATGGATAGACTAACGTGCTAGCTCTACTCAAGCTGGCATGCTACGAACAGCAGTGTGGCTGCCGCAGCATGGGCAGTGGCTCAGGCTAGCCAGAGTCAGGCGGGGTTGTACTTGGGCAGGTAGCCTGAGCCCGCCATCCATGCTGCCATATATGTGTACCCATGATTGAAAGCATCTCCTAGCTGCTGTGTAGACATACCCTCAGCCTAGGCCTTACATTAATGGGACATTTGGGTGGGTGTTTGCATGAGTGTAACTTAAAACTGTAGTTAATGTGTGTAACTGTACTCAGAAGCAAGGATCCACAACACCCATTGAAGTCAATGGCATTACTTCAAATTTACTGTATGCTGATGTAACTGAGATTAGAATCTGGCCTTTAGTAAGAGAATTCCAGGCTTGTGGAAAGCTGCAATGTTATACCATTGCTTCACTCCCGAACATCAAACCTGCTTTACTCCAGAGCTCTCTGGCAAAAGAGAAATTAGAGATAAAAGAATAGCTGTTAGATCATGTATTTCATCCTCACTCCCCCCAGCCCCTTCCTGACCAGGACAAATTTGTCCTCTAAACGGTCTTTCAAGGTTTTATCTAGTCTAGTTTTCAAGTGTCCCAAGCACTGGGGCTTGAGGTACTTTCCATGCTGCATGAACGCATTAGGACCCTCCTGCTCCCATGTCTGTTCTACTAGCAGTCCTCAACAGATGACCTGGCTGCACTGATCTGACTTGCTGGTGATTCTGAGGAACTCTCTGGCATGTACTTTGCAGTACTTGAACTCCTTTGCAGAATTTTGAGGTAACTCAGTAATGAACGTTACCATCCCAGCTCTCTGAGGAAAGATGTTTTCTTCTTTGTCTCTCTCTCCTCCCTGCCCCCAACATGTGGGCTGGATGGGACCAGAAAGAGCCAGGTGTCTGCAGCACCACGAGGCAATTTGTGAACTGCGGGTATTTTGTCTGTTTACTTGAAAGCACAACATTTGTCACTTGTATGAGTAATTTTCTGCTAATTATGAGCTTACAATCTGCAGATAGAAAAATCAGAGCCAATGTGCATTTTCAGAGGAAAAGGAAAATTACCCCAAGTACTGTATAATTATGCACTTAGCAGAGATTCGCTCCTCTGCCCTTTCCAGAATGTTGCGTTTGCTGTACAACTTGGGATGTTTACACACAACTGTGTGTGTGAGCAATACATATATAAAATGCCATGACCAATTGTAGAGAGAAGTTGAGGATAAAATCTGGGGCTCTGAATGGTTGGAATTTACTTGTAAAAGTCCAGGGTAGCAGTAGCTATAGCCAAACACTGTGCAAGCTTCACCTAGCCCTGCCTTATACCTCAATCTTGGTCTACAGCCCCCCTGGTATCCCAGCCCTGGGCTCCCCACACACAGTTCTGTCAATGACCCTCACTCCTGACCTGCAGCCCCCCGCTATCCCAGCCCTGGGCTCCCCTCCCACAGCTCTGCCCATGCTCCGCACTTGCAGTCCCCCTCCTATTCCTGTTCTAGGATTCTCATGGTCACATTGTGCCAAACTCAACAGAATTTTTGCTTATTACCTCTAAGAGAACATGAAGAATACTTGAGTATCTCACTTTCATTGTTGACCAAATGTGGGATTTGAACGCAGGGCTCCCAAGTTGAAAGGCCACAGCACTAATTCCCTGCAGCATGTAGCTGAATGCAAAGCAGCCGTGAGAAGGGATGTGCCAATACAATGCAGTACAGCTTTATTTTGTCTGTCTCCTACAAAGTGAAGCCCAGACCATTGTAGAGAATTAAATTACACTATTGCTGAGATAATAGCAGAAGCAAGAAACACAAGAGCCAGAGAGGTAAGAGATGTCATTTGAGATGAGATGGAGAGTCGATGAGGCAGAGAGCTACAGGAAGGAAAATGTTAAATACTTAATTGAATTTGCATAAGTGATTCTTTAATGTTAAACTAGGGACAGGTGAAGTGGAGAAGTTAGAGATGGAAACGATTTATTAGGCCATTTTGCCCATACACCAGTTCAGATAAAATAACACACTCCCACTCACTGCTGCTGTCACTGTCTCTCTGACACACTCTTCTCTTTCCTTCACCTCAAATATTTTCCTCCACCATGTCAAATATTTTCAGATTTTTTTTAAATTTTTTTTCCCTTTGAATGAAGTTCTGGGTTCATTAAAATCCTTGGAGACTGGAGCTCTTGTCCATCCACACAACAGATGCAGTGAGCGTTCCTGCTTCTCCTCCACTGCCCCTTCCTTCTGATTTGGAGGGACCACCTCTCAGGGTGAAAAGGGAATGGGCCACAGTGACTGAACTCAGCTCTTGGTCTGTCTCCTGAGATTTCCATCTTCGTGGGCAATTAACGCCAAATATAGCTGCAGTTTTCATTTTGTAGATATTTGTCTTCCTGGCACCCAGCCAAACTCATTATTCACAGGCTGTTGAATAGCTGTGAGTTGGTCATGATTGTGGATTCCTGCTGGGTCTTGGGTGACTCTCAAGACTGCTCCTGGGAGGCAGGCACTCTGATATTAATCCAACATCCCTTTTAGTCCCCAGACCTGCCCCGAACCCTTTCTCTAGTGGCTTGAAGGCTGGTTAACTTTTGCTCCTGTTTTAATTTTCATGCCTTGTGGTTCCATCTGGGACCTTGTGAGAGAGGCTGGGGCCGCAGCCAGAAGCCGGAATGTGTTCTAGAGACCCTGATAGGGCAGAGAAGCATACACACTTTTGGGTGCTTAACTGAACCTACAAATATTATGAGCTCTACCCGTGACAATAATCAACTCCAGAATAAAGCTTCATCTGCCAGCGCCTTTATAGAATTATTTATGGATTAGCAGACTTTTCTCCTTCCCACTCCTCAGAAGAATGGTTAGGAACAGCGCCAGCATCACTGGAGACAAGCTAACACTGCAAACTCATTTTTTCATGAATAATTGTTTGAATTTTTAAAGTGAATTTTCTTCACCTGTGTTCACTCTGCCTCTGTCCTCCCCTTTCTCCAACTGTTGTCGCGGATGGGTTTGCTGGCAGGACCATTTGCAGAAGCAGTGAATTTCAAGTGATTATTGGAGAAAGAGCACGAAAAGCAAATTTCAGATTCACAGTGGTGAATATTCTAAGAGTTTACTCATCTAGTCAGAGACCAGAAACACACCAGGTGACCTATAATCCCCATCAAAACAGCTTCAATTTTTCACAGGGAATATTTGCAACAAACTAGCCACTAACTGAGAATTGTTTCCAAGACTTAGTCAAATAACAAGTCCAATAGCAAATACACTGAGAAAAGCACAATTTGTCCATACATAGCCAGAAGAAATTAAATTAATCAAATAACCAATTTATGAATTATTCTCCCAGTTCCAAAAATCACACAGGATTCCAACTGCAGGGTAAATTCTTTCTCATCCAAAACTCCTCTGGCTCCTTATTGAGACTTCTCCTCCTTTAAATGCTGTTGTATTGTTGGCCTAAATTATTCATGTGTTGAAATAAATTTATTAGTTGTGGATTTGTCCCATATTCCTTTCCCTTAGCTGAAAATATTATTTAACTTCAAGGTGGCAGTTATGCAATTTAGTCTTTGTCTTCCATTATTGATGAATTTCAACATAAAATATTTAGGCACTTCCCCTGTTCTGCCTTATGTAGCACTGGCCATAATTATGTCAGATGGAATTTTCTCCTTTTTTGAAGAAGTATTTAGTAGAAACCATCCTCTGTGGCCCTGACATTGGATATTTAAATGGAATAGTAATTTGTGCCTCCTTATTTTTAGCCCTTTTGGTTCTATGCTGTTTTTTAAAAAAAGGACTCTTCCAGTTCCTTGCAATCTGTTGGTCCTGATCATACAACCCTTACTTGTGTGATTAATCTTTACCCTTCCAAGCAGATCCACTGAAATCACCATGGCTATTCATGAGAGACTAAAGGTGGCAGATTCAGTCCTTACTTTTTGACCATCTTTTCTCCACAATAATAAGACTTTGCCCTGCATTAGCACCTGTAGACTATAAGAGAAATTGGTGAGAAAAATAAGATATCATGAAGGAACACGTATAAACAGTATGCAGCTGTTGCTTATTATTGTCTGTAATAAAGGTATAAATGCTTGCTCTAATTGTTTATCTTTAGAGAGACCTGCCTAGGTGGGGGAAACCCTGTGCCCTAGTGCACACTCTCCCTCTGTGCAATTGCTTGAGATAATAAAGTGTATCTGACTTGCTGCACCCAACCTGAGAGTGAGAACTGTGTTTTTCTCTGACACACCGTTCACTTAGGTGATATCAAAGCATTTTGCAAACTTTAATTAAACGTCGCTCAATTCCTGGGAGAGAAGGACTATTATGCCAATTTTACATATGGGGAAACTGAGGCTCAAGTTCATACAGAGACTCAGAGCTGGGAATAGAACCTTAAAGCACCGACTGCTTCCCCCCCTCCCCCGCCACTCTCTGCACTAGACCACACTCCCTCCCCGAACTGTGATTAGAACACAGGAGTCACAATGTTACACATACAGTTACACTAATGACTCCTATGGTCTAGCCTCAAGAGCTCTCTCTCTCTCTCTCTCTCTCTCTCTCTCTCTCTCTCTCTCTCTCTCTCTCATGCTTTATGGTGCCAGTATTTTCACTCCTGTTTGCAGACACAGATGGAACTCAACAGATCATTAATATCATCCTCTACTTAATTAACATGCAATTAACCTAATGAACATTTTAACCTCATTATGTAATTATTCATCTTTATATGTTGGGTAAGTCTAGTGCCCAGCTATGGCCCTTTGTAAAGACAAGCCAAATGAGGGTTAGTTGTGCAGTTATTTCCACGGGACCTGTTTGTGTAGTTGCTCCTCTTGGTTCTTGTTTGGCATGTCTGTGCTGATGGGGCTGGGCTGCACAGTGCTGGGGAGCAATGAATGGCATCTGATGTGGGAAGAACTACTCAGCACACAAACGTAACCTTTTATGAGGTTTAAAACCATTCGATGAACATTCCCATTCAAATGCTGCTAGTTTCCACCTGCCTCTGCGCTTTCTGCTTTCCTCAGGGGTTGGTAGAGGAAATAACCTAAGATGGGCTCTTACAGAGAGAGGGCGTGAGGGGAAATTCTGTGTCAGGGGCTGCTTCCAGTTAGAGCATCCCAACTCACCCCTGCAGGTAGCTAAGAGCAATCAGCTGTGAACATCTCTTCTGCCTGCCTCACTGCTGAGTTTGCTCTGCCTGCCTCTTGAATTTGGCTCCTCTGTGCACAGAGCCAGGACCCCAAAGGTCCTATCTCAATCCGCCTGCCTGCCTGCAGTTAGGCTGTTCTTTGTCCATCCAGGCTATCTTAGGTATGAGGCATCCTGTGTGTTGTGTCCAGGTACATGTACTGAGGGAGTGGATAATGGCTCTGCATGGGGTTCAGTGGCTGAGCGCAGGAGCCTTATCTCAGGGCAGCCTCTTAGCAAAGAGTTTCAGAGGGCAGTTGCTCCATCCTTGGCTCCTGCCCCATCTTGGTCTTGCTACTTTATTTGGTTGTATAACGGACACCAACTGACATGGACTTCGGGAGAACTGCAGATTCAGACAATGTGGAAGCCTTGCAGAGTTGAGTGGAGCCCCATAGGCTGCACTGGGTATTGCATGGCATCTCAGGGCAGCTGATCGCTATGGAGCTGTTTCGGGAGTTTCACATGGAGAGGGTGTAAATTTTAGACCTCACTAGCATGTCACACACTAACTGGCCCGTGTGGATCCCACGGGCTTGCACTAAAAGTTCCCTACTGAGTGTTACTGTAGTCCTGTTTTGGACAGTCCTATATTAATGCACACTCAGGATTTTTAAGTGTGTGTCACACAGGCCAGTTAGTGTGCAACACGCCTTTGTGGGTGAAAATTTACACATCTCTGATCTTGACCAAAGCACCATGTAGACAAGCAAGCCCAGAGTCTGCACTGGGCACGTGACGATGCCCTGGTGGGAGAATCTCCCTCTTCTGGCCAAAAGTAATGTAGGAAGCAGGACATGAGGGAGAATGTTTGTCCTCATCACAGTGATCTCATCAGCAAAAGTCACGCTCTAGGTGTCCTAGTACTGCCTGGTAGGAGGCTGGATTTGATTCTTAGTCTTCATCTCTTGCTGCCTGAGCCAACAGGCTCATGAAAGCAGAGTGCTTGTCTGATGAGGTGGAGGGAGCATCTTGCAGGTTCAATAGCAACCCCATTAGCTGACTACAAAGCAGCATTAACGGTGTCTAAAAAGGAGATCTGTTCAACCTTCCTGGGCTGGAAGGATGGTGGCAGGAATAGGGGGCCTAGGAATAGAAAGAGGGATGTGGAAGAAATTTTCACTCCCTTAGGAGGAAAATCAAAAGACTTGTTTTCTGTTGACAATTCGGCAGCCCCGTCATCTCCTCTTCCTTGTCATTACAGGCCAGGGGAAGGCAGTCATGCTTTCTACCCTATACCTGGGGAAACTTGCTGGTAAGAGCCATTCTGTCTTTATGGGAATCCACACAGAGAAAGCAATGGGTATCAAAGATATTAAAAAACAAAACCCCCAAACCCACTCCAATAAAATACCACTGTAAAGTCGGGGAGGGGGAAAACCACACTAAGCATTATTTCCTCCAGGCTGTGTCTGTTGCTGTTTTGAGTCAGCAAGTTTAACCAGAGAAACAGAGCAGAAAGTTGAGATTATTGGGAACAGATGCAGCCGGCTTCTCAGATCCTTCCCTGATACTTCAACGGAAAACAACAAACTTTATTTCCCTAGCACACACCCTTGCCTCTTCAACCCAGAACTGGCTTTGCAGAGAGGGGGAGAGATGAGATGAGAGAGGCGCACGAGCAAACAACAGGCACAGGGATGAAGAGGGGTATTTTCACCCAAGGGAAATTACCCCTCTTCAGTCTCACCCAACCACAAAGCAAAGGGGCTGCTCCTGCAATGTGCTGAGTGCCCTTGTTGAATTCACATGGCTTTAATGGTGCTCAGCTACCCCCCAGGTCAGGCCCAAAGTTCTCAATCAACTAGTTCCCACTCCTAGGGCTTAGCTACACTTTCACTTAGAGTGCATTAAGTCAGCCCCAGGTGCCCTATCTCCTGAGGTGTCCACACTGGCAAGGCACATAGAGCACCTGGACTCTGCAGCGGGAGCACTCCTGGTAATCCACCTCCAGGAGAAGCATAAAGCTTGCTCTGCCCCGGCTGAAACACCCGGGTGTCAGTGTGGATGACGTGTTGCATTACTGCGCTGTGATTGGCCTTGATTGAAGTCAAGTGGCCACTCTTCTCATTGTTCTGAACTCAGCTGCAGGAATGCGGATATCCCCTTTCAAAGCTCCGTTTCTGACAGCCGGCTGCTTATCTGCTCTGGGACAAAGCAAACCATTGCTGTGGAATGCTGCTTGCGGAGAGTGGGTGAGAGAGAGAGAGAGGTGGCAGTGGGGGCTGATGTCAGAGTTTCCCCCTTCCCTCTGCCGCAGTCTGAACTTACAAGACAGCTTGCTGACACACTCTCTGCCCCCCAAAACACAGTCTCTCCCTCCACATACACACAACACACGGTCACACTCTGAATACCACCACCCCCAATTTGAAAAGCACATTGCAGCCACTTGCACGCTGGGATAGCTACCACAATGCACTGCTCTCTGTGGTGTTGCAAGAGCTGTAATGTGGCCACGCCACTGTGCTTGCAGCTGACAGTGTGAACACACGGCAGCGCTTTTCTTGCTGCAATCTCCATGGGCTGGTTTAACTCTCAGCACTCTACATCTGCAAGTGTAGCTATGCCCCTAGTTAGCACCACTTTTTAAAACTCCTGTGGTGGGATCACACAACTGTTGTCCTTATGCAACAGCAATGGTGTTCAGTGAAAGAGCATCTCCTTGACTATCCTATAGATACTGAGCAGGAATGATTTGTGGGTGCACATGGGTCAGGCCATGTAGCCTATATAAAGAGCAATAAGTCTGTGGTACTAATTTTCACCTGAACTCTTAGGAGAGCAGCTGTTATAGGTTCTGGCTTAACATACCAGAGGAAAATATAGCTAGGGTTGTGTTGCATCCTGAAATCTAGAGGACTGCCCCACATCCCGCAGTACTGTGACTGCTAAAGTCCAGAAAGAGACCAGGACTGAAACCTGCCCTCTCAAAACTGCCTCTGGTTGAATGGAATGCGCACTGAGCTAGGACGCCATGAGTTGAAGTCTCAGCTCTTCCTATTACTACTGTTAATATTTCTGGGCACTTCATGAGGTCTCATATTGATCAAGGCCTCCTGCCCCTACCCTAGTAGGCAAGAAAGTATCCTCCATGTGACAGGTGAGGTAATGGTGAAGCTGCATGCACAAGGCATGTTGCAGACCTAGGAATACGACCCAGGTATCATCCACTTAGCCACCGTGTCTTCAAGAAAGTATCTAACAACTCTGTGTATTTGAGTATCATAAGCCAAATCCTCAGCTGGAGTAAAATGGTGTCTAATGATTAACTTCAGTGGAGTTATACTGATTTACACCAGCTATGGATCTGGTCCCCTGACTGTAATTGCACTAACCAGTGCAGCACATTCCCTTCCCAGAGCCAGGAATCCTGATTCCCAACATTCTGCTGGTCTTGAGCAAATACCTGTGTGACCTATTGGCAAAGTGTGTGTCATGTACCTCTTCAGTGGCTTCTCCACAGAGAATCAAAACTTGTCACTGCTACCAGTTACTCCTTGAGCACAAGTGGTAGAGTTCTCTACTGGCTGCTTGAAGGGCCTAGAGTCAAAACGCGCTGATGGCCCCTGTGGTGGGGAGAAACAAAATACATGCCCTCCTCATCAGTAGTGCTAATTTGGAGAGTGGAGACCTCCGAGCATTGCTCATAGATATTAGAGCCATACACCTGTAAGTCACCAGTTTGAATCCAGCCCACTACAGTAGGACCTCAAAGTTGTTCCTATTAAATGGATTTTTAGTGGCCCATATAGGAGATGAATTTGGTGGGCCTCAGTTCTGGCTTCCACATCACAAAGTCACCATCATGCTTTGCACTAACTGGCAGATGCAGTGGAGGCCAAAGACTGCTCTCCTCACATCTGTCCATGGATGCCCTGCCAGCATGCCTCTATGTGTGTGGGAAGCTGGCCCTGCTGCTGGCCTTCATTCACCATGGCTGTCAATCTGACATATTTCACTAGCATTAACTCTACAAGAAAAAAATTAAAATGAAAGTGTATCGTCATCTGCACTTTATTCACTAATATGCAAATTATGATAATCAAGTCATTTGCATACAATATTTGCATGCCAGCAATTAAGCATCCCTATTTTTTCCTCTGAAGGTAATAACCATTGGTGCTGTCAGAAATTAGGGCTTGCAAATGAGCCTGGGACCAGCTAGCTTCGCCTCCCAACTAAGCAACAGAGGACTTGTAGCTGAATCACAACCGGCTTGTAGCAGGATCACCTGATTGACCAGACCACTTGACTGGTTGTAGGAACCAACAGATATGCTCTTAAGCCCACCAGAAGCATTAGGCTCAGTTTACACCCACAGCTGTGATCGCTCCTGCTCCTGCCTTTTTCCCAGGCTTGGACCAGTCCAAATCCTGGCTGCTGTTCTGCTCCAGCCTTACTCCCCTGCTCAGTTCCTGACTCCTGATTCCTGACTCTAGCTTTGACCACGAGGCCTGACCACTACTGCTCAACCATGCCCAGGCCTTGGTCCGTGACAGTTTGAGCAGCCCAAATAAAAGGGGGTAGCTTCCAGGATGGATCCTATGCAGCCTAACATCCCTTTGTTGGGGTTTGGAGACCCCTGCAGAATTTACAAACCCAGATTAGTGCCCTTCAGGTGCAGAACTCTGATTTCCAGACCCAAGCTGTGCCCCAGGTCTATGGAGAACCGAAGCTCCCTTTACTGGGCAAGTTTGACAGGGATCACAGAAAGATCCATGGCTTCTTGAACTAGTGTCTGCGTCTGTTCCTATTATACTTATAAACTAGGGTGGTCCAGGATGGGGCTCATGATCAGCTTGCTGACCATCAAGCTGCTGGCCTGGGCCTTTCCAATACTGGAGAAATCTAGCTCCTTCCTGGGCCAGTTCAAGAATTTTGTCTGTGCCGTGGAGGTAATTTTCAACCACCCAAATCAAGCGCACGTGGTGGAAGCTGCGCTCCAGGCACTGAGACAGGGATGCCGACTGGTTACCAACTACACCACAGACTTTTGGTGCCTGATAACTGATACTGAGTGGAACAAAGCTGTGCAGTGGTACCATTTTTGGCTCGGTCTGAACAACGAGATCAAAGATGAGCTGTTAGAGGTGGAAGCTCTGACTGATTGGGATGCCCTTATCGACCTATGCCAAAGACAGACAATTGCCTGTGGGAATGCCAACAGAAAAAGAGGGCAGTTCCCCAGCTTCTACCTGGATTCTCAGCAGTAGTCAGAAAACCTGCCATATCCAGCCTGAGCCCATGAGCTGGATATGACATGACCCCATCTCTCTCTGATGCAGAGAAACATCAGTTATGGGCATTGGGTCTAGACCTTTACTGTGGAGATGCAGAATATTTTGCTTTGACTTGTCTGGCAAAGTGCTGATCTGTTTTTTGGGTGAGAGAATGCCAGGTTCCAGCCCCCGTATATGGGTCTAGGCAGGGCTGGCATTACCCCCTGCCTCCATTCCTCCTCACTCCTGTCCATCACCCCTGTACTTGTCCTCAAGTATCTTGACAACATTTAATGAGCACCCAGCACACCTTTGGCTCCTGCTCTGTCCATGACACCTCCAATGACAGAGTCAGCCTGGGAGCATTGATGGAGTCTGGTGCGTCCAGTAACTTTCTGGACGTAGAATTTGCCCTAAAACATAAGATCCTGACACAGCATAAGTCTATTCTTGATCTAATAGAAGCTGTTGGCAGTGCTCTCCTATCTTCAGGCCTGGTCACACAAGAAACTGCACCCTTGGAGGTCACCACCTTTGGGGTCATCATGAGTCCCGACAGTTTGGTTGGTACATTCCCTGCACTTTCTGGTCATTCTTGGCATCATGTGGGCTGTCATGCCTGACCCCCACATCCTTTCGGATTCAAGCACAGTGCATTTTAATTCCCTGTACTGCCAGCAGTCCTGTTTTTTCTGAGCCCAGTTGCAGTTTAGTGCTTCTCCCTAGTGTGACTCCAAGTGAGCCTAGCCCAGCCCCCCTGAGGACAAGAACAAAGAACAAAATTGTCAGACACATAGATGAACATAATTTGTTGGGAAGAGTCAGCATGGTTTTTGTAAAGGGAAATCATGCGTCACCAATCTACTAGAATTCTTTGAAGGGGCCAAAAAGCATGTGGACCAGGGGGATTCAGTGGATATAGTGTATTTAGATTTTCAGAAAACCTTTGACAAGGTCCCTCACCAAAGGCTCTTAAGCAAAGTAAGCTGTCCTGGGATAAGAGGGAAGGTCCTCTCATGGATTGGTAACTGGTTAAAAGACAGGAAACAAAGGGTAGGAATAAAGGGTCAGTTTTCAGAATGGAGAGAGGTAAATAGTGGTGCCCCCAGGAGTCTGTACTGGGCCCAGTCCTACTCAACATATTTCTAACTGATCTGGAAAAAGGGGTAAACAGTGAGGTGGCAAAATTTGAAGATGATACAAAACTACTCAAGATACTTAAGTCCCAGGCAGACTGTGAAGAGTGACAAAAGGATCTTTCAGAAGTGGTAATGAAATCGCAGATGAAATTCAATGCTGATAAATGCAAAGTAAAGCACATTGGAAAACATAATCCCAACCATACATATAAAATGATGGGGTCTAAATTAGCTGTTAACACTCAAGAAAGAGATCTTGGAGTCATTGTGGATAGTTCTCTGAAAACATCCACTCAATGTGCAGCAGTCAAAAAAGCGAACAGAATGTTGGGAATCATTAAAAAAGGGATAGATAATAAGGCAGAAAATATCATATTACCTCTATTTAAGTCCATGGTATGCCCACATCTTGAATACTGCGTGCAGATGTGGTCATCCCATCTCAAAAAAGATATATTGGAATTGGAAAAGGTTCAGAAAAGGGCAACAAAAATGATTAGGGGTATGGAATGGCTGCCATATGAGAAGAGATTAATAAGACTGGAACTTTTGAGCTTAGAAAAAAGACGACTATGGGGGGATATGATAGAGGTCTATAAAATCATGACCGGTGTGGAAAAAGTAAATAAGGAAGTGTTATTTTCTCCTGCTCATAACACAAGAACTAGGGGTCACCCAGTGAAATTAATAGGCAGCAGGTATAAAACAAACAAAAGGAAGTATTTTTTCACAATGCACAATCAACTTGTGGAACAATTTGCCAGAGGATGTTATGAAAGCCAAGACTATAACACGGTTCAAAAAAGAACTAGCTAACTTCATGGAGGATAGGTCCATCAATGGCTATTAGCCAGGATAGGCAGGAATGGTGTCCCTAGCCTCTGTTTACCAGAAGCTGGGAATGAGTGACAGGGGATGGATCAGTTGATGATTACCTGTTCTGTTTATTCCCTCTGGGGCACCTGGCATTGGCCACTGCCGGAAGACAGGATACTGGGCTTGTTGGACCTTTGGTCTGACCCAGTATGGCCATTCTTATATTCTTATGACTTCAGAACATGGGGACCCAGTTTGAAGGGATCCCTACTGGCCCCAACAACCACTGTAGCAGCCTTTTTGGGTACCAGCCAAATACCAGGACTTTGACAGGAAGAAGGCTTAACTTCTTGCCCCCTCACCATGCTATGATTGCCCTATAGACCTCCAACATGAAGCCCAGGTTTCCTTTGGGTGTATCTACTCTCTCACTGAACTGTAATGGCAGACACTCAGACTATTTCCCAGAGAATTTGGTAAAGGGTTTCATCCACCCTTCCATGTCCCCAACTGGGCTAAGAAAGATGGCTCTCTGCACCCCTGCCTAGATTAGCAGGTGCTGAATAAAATAACCATCCAGAATCAGTACCCACTGTTGCTTATGAATGAACTCTTTGTGAGGCTTCGCTCCCCCAGGGTCTTTATCAAACTAGGCCTATAAGTTGGTTAGGATTCAGAAAGGGGTCATGGGAAAGACTGCTTTCTGCACCCGCTATGGCTATTTTGAATATCTGGTGATGCCCTTCGGGCTGTGCAATGCCCCAGTGACCTTACAATGTTTTATAACCAATATCTCTAGGGACATGCTAAAGCAGTTTGTGGTGGTATACTTTGACAATATCCTCATCTTTTCCGAAGTCCAGACTCTTTGTGATCAGTGTTTGCACAGAATCCTGGAAAGGCTTTGCCTGAATTGACTCTGCGTGGAATTAGAAAAGTGTGAATTTGATCAGAATATGATTGAGTTCCTAGGTTATATTTCTCCCTGGGGAATAACTATGGATTCCCAAAAAGAAAAGGAGTACTTGTGGCACCTTAGAGACTAACCAATTTATTTGAGCATAAGCTTTCGTGAGCTACAGCTCACTTCATCGGATGCGTACTGTGGAAAGTGTAGAAGATCTTATTATATACACACAAAAAGCATGAAATAATACCTCCTCCCACCCCACTCTCCTGCTGGTAATAGCTTATCTAAAGCGATCACTCTCCTTACAATGTGTATGATAATCAAGTTGGGTCAGAAATGGATAGCTAAGCTTTAGATAAGCTATTACCAGCAGGAGAGTGGGGTGGGAGGAGGTATTTTTTCATGCTTTTTGTGTGTATATAATAAGATCTTCTACACTTTCCACAGTATGCATCCGATGAAGTGAGCTGTAGCTCACGAAAGCTTATGCTCAAATAAGTTGGTTAGTCTCTAAGGTGCCACAAGTACTCCTTTTCTTTTTGCGAATACAGACTAACACAGCTGTTACTCTGAAACCTATGGATTCCCAGAAGGTTGCCACCATTTCGAACTGGACACTTCTCCCACACTATCTCCCCATCTCCAATGTGCATGTTAGCATGTGGTCTTCTGTGTAGTCAGGCATAGCATTTGCACTCGGCCACCATGCCTTCCTTCTTTGCCAGTCCTTCTTCCTCACCCCTTTGCGTGCTGCCCACAATGTAGAATCTCAGATCTTAGATGGGCTTGACAGCAGAGGAAATGTCTGTGATTTTACTTCTGAGAACTTTCTTCTCCATATGCCTTTATGTAAAGAGACTGGGGGAAAGAGGTGATTGGATTGTCGGTTGCTCTTTGGTATCTGCAGAACCTGTTTACCCATCTTCATCTGGAACTTTAAAACAGCTCTTTCAGGAATAAGAGACTGCTCACCAGCTGCAGGTCAGCAGCAAGTCCTTCTCCACAAAGCCAAATTCCTGATCGCGGCTGCCATCACAACAATTTTAAGGCAGACTTTTCCTTTTGTGACCATATTTAACAGTTGACCCTGGTCTGTTTTTTACAGACTCTCAGTGGCTTCCCTTGTAAGAGGGGTAGGCAACCTGCCACCTCATTGCAAATCCCAGTTTAAAATGACCAGTTGGTTCCAGCTAGCAACTAGGGTTTGGAACATGAGCAACTAGTGTATTGGTCTTCCAGTTCCTGAGATGCCAATAAAAACCAATAGAGACCAGCTGAAGGATCCTTGTTAAGTCTCCTGGAGTTTCCAATAGGTCTGCTAGCTAAAGATAGCTCATGGAGTTTTACAATATGGCTGGTTGCCTCCCTAATATTTAATATGGAGGTGTGGCCCACAGAGTGTCTCTGTGAAATGTAGGCGTCTCTTGGCTCAAGATAGAGCATGGTGTGCATTGCCTGCTGGGACCTGTTGTCCCTACAAGCCACCCTTCACCTGGTTCTAGTTTATGCATGTTTGATGCAGCCCTCAGACCTCTGGCAGGTGGCTAGTGCAACCCTCAGCTGGACAGTTGGGCACCCCCTTCCTTATGGTAAAGAGTTTGAAGTTGCACTGACTTCTTCTGGCTTCCATCTGCAACTCAGCTGCTGTGGAAAATGTGGGGAGAGTGGGAGGAGTGCTTGTGAGCTGCAGCTGGAACTAGAGGTCTATGGAGTTGTGCTGCTTGCCTCAAACCCACAGGCAGCATGACAGACACACAAAGGGAGCAACTGGGGTTCTCCAGAGACTCCCAGGCAATGCACATGAAACTGACTCATCTCCAGCTGCCAAGAGGCTCTTCTGTCAGATGGAAAGAGCTGAGCTGTGACAGTTACAGCAGAGGATACAGTAGCAGCTGCAGCACCTTGTCCTCTTCATGAGCTTTTATCTACTCCTCTCTGCCACAATTCACAGCTATTTTGCCTCCTAGCCAATTAAAACCATGCCCTGGATTGTATTATTTGTCTTTGTTTTATTTCTGGCAGTTCTGGTCCAATCTCAACTGCGGTTTACAAAGAGAATCAAAAACTACCCCCTCCCTGCCAATTCCCAGGCTTAATCTCCACATCAGCTATTTTCCACAAATAGCCATCCATATGTATGGATGTGGGCTGCGTGTGAGAGAGTGGGTTGGGGGCAGGGGATGAAATGCAGAGTCTCGGAAGAGATTAGTGTGCAAACACAGCCGTCGGGTTTTCCTGGAGAAGGCAAGATGCTGGAAGTTCAGTATTTCCCCTTCACTGGTGATTGATGGTCTCTAAGTCTTGTGGGGGGATTAGAATTCTGCATTTTGATTCACTCTTGGCAAGTCTAAAGCTAACGAACAGTGTCCCAGAGATGTGAAATTGGGCCTCAGCGTACTCTCAGAAGACACATCTGTCTCTTGACTTTGCAAATATGCTTTTTTAACATACATTATTATCTATAATGTTTAATAATCTCTTATACATGTATGGGCTGTAGCACTTCTCATCCCCAAGCACTTGATAAATGACCATAAAATGAGTAAATGCCGCACATAGTGTTTCCCCAGGCTTTGGCAGATTAGTGCAGATTAAATTCTGCCCTAATATGCCTGAGGCCATGAATGTTCCATTAAATTTTACTGACTTCCAACAACTCTGCTGACAATATTTTTGTGCTCCTTGTGCAATACAAAATATTTTTAAATCAACACTAACTTGTGTGTGTGAACACTCAACATAATAATACAAGGCGCTCGGTGCTGTATAAGGAGTGGACAAGGTCCCTGCCCTGAGGAATTTACAATCTTACATATATTTTTTTTTAATTTATGAGGAAGCTCAATTTATGGGACACCTTTGACTCTGAAACCAAGGGAGAGTGTGTGTGTCTATATATATATATATATATATATATATATATATATATAGTGTGTGTGTGTGTGTGTGTATGCAATATTTGAAGAAAAGTTTCCAAAGATTTGTGAGTTACAGTTAATTAAAAGTGTAACCTCTGACATTTCCCCTTTTGCGTAGACCCTTCAAGCTCACAAATATCTTGTTTATTAATCTTCACATTTTCCATACAGTTAAATCTTGTTGGAAGCTCATGAACTAGCTATAAATGAAGAAAATAGATTGTAAATAAGCAACGTTATTAATGATTTTGTTGGTGCCCTATATTGCTCCCATTGATTTCAGCGGAAATCGCCTGATCCTATTCCCACTGTTGTCAATAGAAGTTTACCATTGATTTCAGAGGTAGCATGAGTGGGCATTATGTTTGTGGGAACATATTGCCCTCTATTCAGCTGGTTAACTATAGGATTTAAAATAAAAGCAAAGGGAGTGCTACCCCTCCTCTCTGTGGCTTGGGTAAGCAACGTTCCTCCACGGCACCCTTCCCCCTTGACAGGTGCAGTGAGCACTCACCTTTTGCTCCAAACCACTGTTGGCTGGTGGGTTGTTGGTGAGAAAGGACATAAAGGTCTGTTCTGTATGAGATAGTGAAATTACACACCTCCTTTAGCTTTGAGACAGGGGTGGGCAAACTTTTTGGCCCAAGGGCCACATCTGGGTATGGAAATTGTATGGCGGGCCATGAATGCTCACAAAATTGGGGGTTGGGGAGCGGGTTCTGGCTGGGGATTTGGGCTCTGGGGTGTGACCAGAAATGAAGAGTTCAGGGTGCAGGAGGGGGCTCTGGGCTGGGGCAGTGGATTGGGATGCAGAGGAAGGGGATGAGGGCTCTGGCTGGAGGTGTGGGCTCTGGGGTGGGCATGAGGGGTTGGGGGTGCAGGAGGGTGCTCCAGGCTGGGACTGAGGGGTTCGGAGGGTGGGAGGGGGGATCAGGGCTGGGGTAGGGGGTTGGGGCATGGGAGGGGGCCAGAGGTGCAGGCTCTGGGCAGTGCATACCTCAAGCAGCTCCCAGAAGCAGTGGCATGTCCCCTCTCCGGCTCCTATGCAGAGGCATGGCCAGGCGTCTCTGCACACTGCCCTGTCCGCAGGCAGAACCCCTGCAGCTCCCATTGGCTGTGGTTCCCCGCTCCTTGACAGAAGTTTGAGGGCCAGATTAAAACATCTGGAGGGCTGGATGCGGCCCCTGGGCCGTAGTCTGCCCACCCCTGCTTTGAGAGATATATTCTGTCTACTTGCCACTGTAGGATAAGAATTCTAGATCCAGTTTCTCAAGTGTATATGTGGCTTGTCAAAGCAAGGTAGCAACCTCCTCAGAGTTAAGATTACAGCTAGGGGGTCATTATGAGGTTGTTTTTGATCCTCTTTGTAAGAAAAAGAAGAAAGAAAATAAAATTCCTCACACTTGCACATTTCTACAATTAAGTTACATTGGCAAAAGAATATTTTTTGAAAATTTTAAATGAATTGAATCGATACGTTTTGAAATTAAAATATTTTAAATGGTCTCCTTTTAAAATGTGTGCAAAGTGCCTACTATTTCTCCCTACCCAGTTAAACCGCATTATATCGCACAACATACAAGATAGGTAGATTTTTACAATGGCTTCTGCAAGAGGCAATTTACAAGGTCAGGAATAGTAAATATTTAATAAATTTCCGTTATTTGAAAATTAGACACTATTCTTCATCAATAAAGCCAAAGGAGAGTCAAGTATTAATGGCAAATATTTTTGTTGTTGGTATCTGAACTTCCCCAAACTCCTTTTCAAAAGAGAGAGGAAACTCTAGGCTCTCATAAAATGATTCTTTCTCTCGCATTTCCCACTAATATGCCCTCTTGATCTAGGACAAAGTTCAGAGTTCCATTTTTCAAGAGATGGCAAATGAGGGACAGAAAGCTTAACTTGAGAAAGGTTAATAAGACATTTTAGGGCAGAGGTGGAAACAGAACCTGCTCTCTGAGTTGGAAGAGTTATATTTTATCCACTAAACCTCATAGCCTCTTATGTCAATTGCTCCAACTCCATGCAGCCAAATGCCATGCATTTGATATAACACTTGAACATTTGGCAACCCTGTCCCACTTTGCCCTGTCCCATCTGCTATAGCCTAACATTCAGATGGGTTTTGGGAGTACAGCTGCAGTTGCTTCTCCTGGCTGCTGGGGGCCCCTGTAGCACTGGGTTCAGGCAGCCAGCTGGCCTTTCTGCATCTCTTCTCTGTGCTCCCCCTGCTGGCATCAGGTGTGTGGTGCCTCTAGGGAGGAGGTGGTGCCTGGGGCAGCTGGTAGGCAGGTGAAGGGAGCAATGGGGGGGGGGAGGGGAAGAGGGGAGGGAGAAGGAGAAGTGGGGGAAGATTGGGGAGGCTAGCGAGGAGAGGGGCAGGAGGAGGCCCAGGGTTATGCACATCCCCAACGTCTTCCCCGGCCCCATAGAATCATAGAATATCAGCGTTGGAAGGGACCCCAGAAGGTCATCTAGTCCAACGCCCTGCTCGAAGCAGGACCAATTCCCAACTCCCATGCTCCTACTGACCTCCTAGCTGCCCTGCCCCACCCCAGTCACCCTTCAGCCTCTTCCCCCTGCCCCTGACATCTTTATTCCAGACCTTTCCCCCCACCAACGTCCCCTTGCCCGCATGTGACCTCTGACTCCTTCCCATCCCCTTGTCCCCATCGCTCCTGGTTGCCCTTGGTTCCTTCCAAACCTGCCTTGCTTCTGGGATGTGGGGGAGTAGGTTTCCTCCCCTCCCCCAACACACACCTACTGCCCCTGATTGAGGGGACTCAGAGGGAGAAATCAGAGACTTTTTCTCACCATTGAGAAATGTCACTCACAGAGCTGCACAAACTTGGCAGCAATGCACATTTCTGTGCTTATCTGTACAGTTCATCGTAACACAACAGCCTTAACTCTGATCCCAGCTGAATAACATTCTCTTAGCGATCAGGTTATTGTGTTGTGGAGCAATATGCATTACTTTATGGTTGATAAGAATAATTGGTTTATTATGTGTGTAGTGTAAAATTTACAGTATCTTTTAACTATTCATTTCCTTGCCTTTAAGTGCTTGAGATTGGTAAATGATACACTAGGGAAGTTGCTGTTGTCACTCAGCAACCATAATTGGATTTTGAAGTGAAGATTTGTCTGGTTTTGCAGTAGGAATCACTTCATCCGCCACTGAAACGCAGCCACCTTTGGGATAGGATGGAGCCACTGTTTAAAAACACGTTGCCACAATATGCAAGAGTTTAGGACAGGATGGGAAGCGAATGAAAAATACTTCAGCTGCTGGAAACTACCGGAGGAATTTTATTCAGCACAGTGGGCACCAGGGATAATGTTGTTGTTCCTTGGGGAAACCTGAGAGTGTTTGGGGGAAATGCATGCTCCTGTTATGAAGATATTATGATTATTGTGAAATAGCTTATTTCAGTGTCTCACAGGATTGCCATCCAGGAAGACAGCTACATTGTGTACAGAAGGCAATTACCAGCTAGAAAAACAAATCTGTAGTATGTGAACAACAGACCTTCCAGAGAGACTAGAGCAGATCACATGACATGTTCAAGCTAGAAAAAGCCTCTCATACAACAAGTAAACTGAGGCCCATCTTGGAAGCCAGATGACAGAGATGCATGGTGGAGCCACTATCCTCTCAAGCGGTCTATATTCTTCCCACCATCCCATTTGCCTTGTGCAATGCTGAGAAAGTGTGCGTCATAAAGTTGGTTTGTTTCGTTGTCTCTAGGGGACTTATTGTAGGGACACTAATGCAGAAACACAAGTCTTACACTTCGTTCTGAAGATGATAACCTCCATGATCACTGTAGTACACAGTGACCTGATTCAAGTGGTCTGCGCTAGTATCAGCTAGCGTGATCATGCTATTTTTGTTTGCAACTGAAAGATCAAACTTCAACCCTTTGGAGGCTGTGAGAAGTGGAGAAGGTTGAAGCTTCCATTGGGGAGGGTTGGTATGTTTATTCCAGGGAATGGGAGGAAGTGCAGGGAAAGAAGAGGTGCGTCTCCTTTGCATTTTCACTAACTTCACTAGGGAGCATGGATCAACGTTCATGGGGCACTCCCCGTCAGTACCTGGCCCAAGCTGGGGAAGCTAATGATCCAACTGGCAGACCAGACTGGGTGATGAATCCTGGTCACGTGCCATCTAAGGCATGTTGCACGTATGCTGAGAAGATTGGTATGATGTACAGTTAATACAGCAAGTAACTATACAGTGGTAAAGTACCTGGCCAGTGATAAAGGGGTTTGGCTGCACTTGCAGTCGGGAATGTGGGAGGGCTGCCTAATTATTAGGGCAGGGGACTAGGCCCCTGGAGTCCTGGATTGTAGCTCTGACTTTGACTCTGATTTGCTTTCTGAACACGTCTCTCATTTTTCCCTATCTCACAAGAGGGGCTAAAGAATTTATGTGTCTAAAGTGCTTAGAGACCCTCAGAGGAATGAGAAGAGCACACATGTGATTGTTATTTCTGTAATCTCCTCACACTCTGATTTCTCACTTTGGTTTGTTTTAGGCACAATCTAACATTACTTGGATTTACAATAATGCCTTACTCTTTTTAAACTGAATCTGTATAGAAATGTACTATGTAAATCGGGACAGCTTGTTTTCTAAAATTTTACACTCTAACAGTTTTGGGGTGAAAAACTGCATAGTCTGCTTCCACTAGGCTTCACGGATGTAGGGCTTTTCTATTGCATTATGTGATGGAGTGGCCTGTCCCTGTAAGGGCAGTGCTGCCTAGGGATTGGCCCACCCTGTAATGTGGCATGGCCCTTTAAGATTTTGGGAGGTCTGATGTATACAAGGACCTAGGATATATTGGGAGAAAGTAAGCAGTGCTGGGAGGAAATCCTGCTGCTGTTTCTTTAAGGCCCTGGGACCAGGAGCCTTGCAGAGTGGGAGGGACAAGGCTCCCCTCTGCACCAGCCAACTGGGATGAGCTTTAGGAAGGGGACCAGCATATATGCTGCTTCCTCCCTTGTAGTAGGATAGACATAAGCAGGAAAAGGCTGGTTTGCTGAGGCAATACTTGGGGAAGAGGGGTAGTTGAAGGAGAAGCTGGTTAAGGCCCTACAGCTGGCCTAAACTGCAACATCAGCTCTGAGGAGGAGAACTGGGTGGGAGGGCCTTCCTGTCTTAAAGCGGAAAACCAGAGAGACTGTTCAAAATAGAGCTCAGCTGCCAGAGAGATTTGTGGAAGCTTCTCAGTAGACAGCAGGGAAGAGGCTGTGAGAAGCCACAAATCCAGTGTGGGAATAGCAGTCTGCAGATCTGGTGAAGACCCTGGCAAACTGGGCAAAGTAGAATAAGCCCAGGCAAGAGACTGAAGGAAGAGTCCTTAGCTACCTAAAGCAGGGTTCCTGGGCTGGAACCCAGGTGAGAGGGTGGGTCTGGGTTCCCCTATCTCTTCCCCCAGACCAAGAAGGGAAATACAAGTTTCAAGAATGAGAGGCTGAGAATGGGGATTCCCAGATAGAGATGAGGGCCTGGCATAGAGGGCACTATGCTTTGGTCTCTTCTGTTTTAGATGTTAACTCCAGAAGGGAACTGGACTGACAGGTGACCTAGCTGAAGGGCTAGACGATGGAAGTAGCAGATCACTTGGAACAAGGGGTGCTGGAGTGGAGGAACCCCTGCAATGCTGTGCAACCGGGTGCTCTGGTGGTGAGTGTGCACCATAAGGGACAACAATACACTTAAAGCATGTAAGGGACAAGCTTGTGGAATTCAGTTGACAGCTCTCCCAAAAGATGTTGAAGGTGCTGTAATCCTTCTGGGGATCTGTAGTTTAAATGGAAGTAGTTCCAAATATTTTATTCACTTCCGTATTTCTTTGCATTCGTGGCTTTGTGTACATCTATTAAAATACATTAAAATATTCACTGGCTTGGCCAATGTGATTAATTTTAAGTGGACTTTTAACTTTTTTCTGGACAGGAGGGGAAGGTGTGAGTGCATATCTCTGTGTAAAGGCATAGGTCATTAGGCCCTTGAGCCCAGAGACCTCCCATGAAGGCCAATCGAATCTGAAAGTAAATAGCCTAAACTCACTTCAAAGGTAGGTGCAGCCTATTTACAGCATCCGACAAAGGTCATTCTGTGTGTGACCCTTCCAAGGCTCTACGGTTGACCTGAATCTTGCCCTGCCTGAAGAATCTAAATCATTTGGGCTGAACACATTGTGAGTTGGTTGCATGCAGTGCCTGGATTTGGGAAACAGCTGGACAATGGCATCTACATATAGTATAGGTAAGAGGTCTCAAGAACCCCTAGTGGTGTCTTCCATGCTTCTCTTGGACATTTTGACTTTTAATGTCCAATATATGCCAAGCTATAAGCAATCAGATTAGCTGAAAGAAGCAGTAAGTACACACATGTGGCACTTGTTTGAGGAAACTGCTGCGAAATGGAAATATGGACTTTGAGACACAAAAAGCAGCTCTGGTACATGAGCTCAAGGAGAATATCCCTTAACTGGTAGCAGTTGTAGCACCTTACATTATCCCTTCAGGCCTGTGACCACTAGCAGGCGAGGCGATTGCAAACCAAAAGCAAGAAAAGCCCAGTAACATGGAAATTTGTCGTGTCCAATAAAGCAGCAACCTATCTCCCCTCTCTGGCTCTGAAAACCCTCTACATCTCAGGAGCGCTCGACTTCCATTTAGGCACCTGAATAAAAGCAGACATTCAAAGTTGCTCAGCACGCTGGGTGTTGCTGTCTTTTGAAAACCTGGGCAAAAGTATCATTTTAAAATTATATAGGTGAACAACCATGTTCTACCACAAATGCCTGACTTTGCTGGCAATGTGGGAAATGGTGAACAACCTGTGAGAGAGCAGAGGTGGAGGTCTGTCATGCTCCTGAGGAACTGTGCTGGCTAAGGTACACTGAATTAAAGCAGCATGTAGTTGAGGTGGGTGGATGGATGGATGATTGACCTAGGTGTGAGTGCATAGGCCTATGGTCAACCCTTCACCGTGGGGTGGAGCTCCTACTGTGTGTGTCGTGATTATTGTTATCTGTGTGGGGCAGTGCATATAGGCCCTATTCACTCTTCTGTTTAAAACTCCTCGGGGGTCTCTTCACTCTTGATGTTATAGAAATCCTGCCTGGAGATGCAATCAGATACCCCACTGATGAGCACAGTATAGATACTTAGATTAGATACAGATCTGGATCAGTTTTGTCACAGAATTTCATGGTATCGCTGCAATAACTCTGCATTGTTGTTGGAATGGCTCCTCTGTTAGCTGCTTCTCATAGCTATTTGCAGTCTATGATCAATAGCGGGGGAGATTCTAGAGTGTTTGACTTGCACGTTCCCCTCTTCCATGTCCTAATGATAGCTGCTCTTCCTCGTCACATAAGGACCTTCTTTTCTGGGGGCATACAGGGACCGTGGGCCCTCACATGCTCACTTTCAAACCCATGCAATGTTGACAGATCAGCTTCCTGTGTATTTAAAGAGGATCCCCAAAACCAGATTTTAGTGACCCCACACTCAGAGGGATGTAACCAATGAGGACAGTCTCCTCTCCAGCAGCTAATCTTAGGGGGGGTGTGCATCTGGCACTCTATTGCAGCCTAGTCTCAAACGGATCCATAAAAAGATGGGCCTACAAGGTGAATCGAAGGGGATGCTCTCCCAGGCAAAGCTGCTGGAAGCCATCCTAAGCTGGTCCTGGCTGGGAGTTGCCTCCCCCCGGGGGCTGAGCAGGTAGGGGCTGTGCTAAACTGGCCTCCACTGGGAATGACTCCTTGCAGATTTTACATGGACTTATGCCAACCTGTTTCCTGTGGTGAGGTGGATTTTAAATGCTTTACAACAAGCAGCTCAAACTGCGCAGTCTCCTTGCAGTGACAATACCGGCTAGAGCTTACACCTCAGGCTGACGCCATCTGTTTCTGGAGCCGCTCTCTTACCCTTTCCAGCGATGTTGTACCATTCCCAAGGCAGAGCTCAGTGGTTTCAGATCATTCATTGGCACCAAAAGGATTAGCAGTCGACGCCATTTACTGATTATGGTGGAGCAGAGGGGAAGGGGAGAATTGAGACCTGGATAGTTCTGGTTCCCTTTGTATGAGGCTTTTTTTTTTTTTTTGCATCACTTTGACTTAGCAGTCAGAGAGGTGTGTGTTAAAATAGGTGGCTGGGGTGATGAGTGGGGGGAGAGAGAGAGAAAGGGAGCATGAATTTCTTTAACTAGCACCAGTTTGTGTGGGGTTTTTTTTTGGTTTGTTCTAAGGGGGAGGGGAGGAGAGAGGAAGAAAGCATAGATACAGAAGGAGGCAGAGAGAAAGGAGAAGGGAGGAAGAAAACAGAGAGCAAGATGCTACATGGCAGTGGTTGGATACCCACACTTTGCATATTGACTTCAGCCCTCCGCTGAGCTGAAGCAGAGAAGCAACAGATCAGTAGCATGTATGACAAACCCTAAGGTAAAAGCAGTGCCAGATTGGAGGGGGGGGAGAGGTAGAGCCCAAAGTCTCCAGTTTTAGAGCACCAGGGGTGGGGCAGGGTAAAGGGCAGGTGCACAGGGTAGAAGAGCAGCTGAATGTACTGACCAAAGAGCTGAGGGCTCACAATGGCAATAGGAGGTCTCCCAAAAACCTTATCAATGAAATGTAAGCATCCCTCCGCCCACCAAGTAGAAAGCAGGTGAAAGCTGGAAAAGGCAAACCCAACAGAATAGTGACCACCTGCAACAACTACCAGCCTGTCACAGGGCAGCTGCCTCAGACTTGGGGGGATGAATATTAAGGGTGAGAAACAGAACTGGATTCGCTTCTCCTTTCTTTCTGTACCGATCATTTGCTGTAAGGAAGGAAGCTAATCAAAAGGGCAGGGAATACTCGAGGGGTTCGGAGGCACTAGTAATGCTGTAAAACGAATCTGGGAAGGAAGCAAACACAGCCTAGGGGTGTATCCCCCAGAGGAGGCCTGATACCTGCTGAGAGCGAAGCAGAGCTCCTCACCTGCATGAGCCCACAGTGCCGCCTTGGCAGGGGGAGCAGCGTGCTCGGATGGGGCAGGCATCCCCCCCCCCCCCCACACACACACATAGCATTCAGAGGGAGGGGGAGCTCCTAGGAACTGAAGCACAGAAGGGTGTTGAGGGTACTGGCTTATGTGCTGCCACCTGACAGGTGTCCCCCTGCTGTCCCAGCTCCCCGCTGCTGCAGAGTTACAGGCGTCCGGCTGCCTCCTTGCCTAGGTATCTCCGCTCACACCCGCGCTGCAGCGGTGGGAGTCGCCCTGTGTCCCCACCTGCCTGCCCCAGACCCGCGCTGCCCTGTTTCCCTCCCCCGCCCTTTTTTTTTTTGATTTCTCATTTTAAGCCCTATCAGCGGGACCCTACTGTGCTTGTGCTCACCCCCTGCCCCCGGGGCAGTGGGAATAAGCACAAACCAGCCCTCTGGGTTACGTGGTAGACCCGGGGCAGAGAGGGCGCGGAAATGCCGGACACCAGAAGCAGGAGCTGGCTGGTGCCCAGGAAGAGCGGCTTCCGCCGAGCGGCCCCGCAGCAAAGGGGCGGCCGGATGGAGTGCGCCGGGCGGGCGGCCGCGTGCAAACCCTGACCCCGGGAGAATGGAGGCCTTTGTAACCGGGCCTTGGCCTCGCCCACTGCATCCTTCGTCTCTAGCACGGGGCCGCTGTGCTATGGCCCCGACTGCCTCGCTGCGGGCACCACATCTCTTCCAGCGGCTGCCTGCCTCTGCGGGTCTGCCTGGAATATGCGCTGGAGCGTGTATGAATATTTCAGACGGGCAGGGCTTGTTTGACAAGCGGGGACTGACACAGAGACCAAAGGCACTTCCTTGAGAGGATGGGACAAATGTGTTCTCTATAAACGAGTGGGGGGGGGGCACCGACCCTGATCTATCTTTCTGACAAGTGGAAACCCCGGAGGTTCTTGGTTCCCTTGTAGTTCTATGGCAGATAAACAGTGCTGGGGAGCGGTAGGAGGTTTTTGCCTTACGCTTCCCGCTGGAAACACTGACAATTAATATTTTTAAAAATGTTACTTGGGTAGACCTGAGCAGATCATTCATAAATAATTCAGCAACTGTCGTCTCTTATTGCTCCCAGAATACCCCACGAACAGAGCTGTTTCTTCTCATGACTCCTGATTCAATTACTTCTCTTAACTCCGTCGACTGACCTCAGCCTGTTCGCTGCAAGTATACCGTATTTGCTATTCAAGCCGCATTGTTCGAGCTCTGATTAGTCAGTTAATTGTGATATTTCTTCCTGGTCCCTAATTGGATGACTTCACAGGTACTTCTGGCACAAAGACTTGCGTGTGCTGATTTAAAATTTGGTGGCTGTACATACTTTGGTGGCTTGCTTTAGAAACGCATTTTCCATGACCACTTGCTCAGTGAAACAGGAGCATGTGAATGTTCGCAGAGAGCTAACATAAAAGGGGTATGACTATAGCGGAAGCAAATTAATGTAAAACTCGGAGTGAATGTTGCTGGATTTGTGCACCATTCAGATAGCTCTATAAGTCGTTGCTGGTACAAATCCTTAATATGGGTTAATAACTAAATTAAAAACCCTGCAAAGGGTTTCATAGGTTACAAACTACCCCATACTTATGCTTATCCCTATAATTATTTAAAAATGTATTAAAGTGTATTTAAAGCTGAAACCCTGTAAACATCTGACACTTCTCACTGTTTGTTTCCTTTTTGTGCTTCACAGTTTTGATCAATTCCACCTTCTGTCTCGAGGCGGTTTCACTTCCCTGCTCTCCGCCTGCACTACCTTAAAGTTTCAGAGTAGCAGCCTGTTAGTTTGTATTCGCAAAAAGAACAGGAGTACTTGTGGCACCTTAGAGACTAACACATTTATTAGAGCATAAGCTTTCCTGGGCTACAGCCCACTTCATCGGATGCATAGAATGAAACATATAGTAAGAAAATGTATACACATACAGAGTAGGTGGAAGTTGTCATACAAACTGTAAGAGGCAAAGTTGCTCACTTTGACTTTTTGGGTCTCTCTGCAGCTGTCTCATGCGGCCCTCTTTAAGCAGCCGGGTGCAAGCAGCTGGATTTAAATTCCTCCCAAAACCGGGTTTATTGAAACTTCTTAAAAGTCAAGAAGACATTTCTACTTGTATGGAAGTTTGGAATCCCCTCCACTCCAAGCTGTCGTAAACCTATAGGGTTGAAACCTACAAGTACTTGACGAGTGTTCCTTTAACCCATCTTTACAAAACTCCTGATCCTGCTTGGGGGAAGAATATGGGCCTCTTATAAACCCTATCAGCCTTCTCTGCCCCATTAATAGGAAACTGGTCCTTATAATCCAGCTAGTCTGGCTGCTCGTGCTACCTTTGTCGCTGCTGTATGTTATTGCTCCTCTCCATGATTGAATACAGTTTATCATAGAAATACCTGCTTACTAATTAGCGACTCTGTTAATTGCTTATTTGTCAGAGCATGAATTAGTAAGCAGCCGTTCTCTGGGCGATCACTCTTTCTTTCGTGTGTGTGTGTGTGTTTAACCCTGGGTATGATTCTTGTTCACACGATGAATCAATCCCTGCCAGTGCGCCTTTTGCAAGTGCAGTTTTTCCTTTTCTCTCTCTATCTGGCGGCGGCACAGGTTCCCATCAGCGATCCCAGGGACAGAGGGCTGAGTAACACCTCCGCCGGGGGTTCACTGTATAAAAGTGTGTGATTAGCAAAGGCAGCTACTTTCCTTAATGCTCTATTACAAAGTGTCTTCTAAAATCGCGGATAACTACGGCACCGGCGATGCTGGTCTAGAAGCATATTTGGGGCCAAGGCACTAGGAAATCTCCTGTCTAGGCGGACTCTTGAGTGGGTCACTTTGTTTTGTTTTTTTTTTTTAAATAGGGCTCGAGGGTTGAATGATCCTCCTAGGAAATATTCCTAGCGGAACAATCATACCCACTCAGAGAGGTTTCTAGAGATCTGGCTTTACAGCTCTAGAAGGAAACAGCCGGCTGCGCGAGAGACCTCGGGAAAATGGAAACTCCCCTATTTCGGCTTGCCAGGGATAACTTTGCTGGCGGCTCCTCCGTTCGGCGTTTGCTGATTCCCTGCGCCAAGGGAAAGGGGAGAGGCTGGAGACACGCAGAGAGGCTTAAATCCCCTCCCTTGTTAGAGTGTAGTTAACCGCCCCCCTCCCAGTCCTGAAAGATCCTACCGGTATGGCTATCCAAGCCGTGCCCACAAGCAGAGATAAATAACAGTGACAGGATAACGCAGGGATAACGAGACATACCGGGGGGGGGGGCGGGGCGGGAACTCTAACCTCCCCTTCCCTGCCTCCCCCAATAATCCAGATATCTTGGAATTCCTGATTCGTCTTCGCATGTTTACAAACCCACCGCAAAGAGAGCTGATACAGTCTGCTACTATCTGGAATACAGTTCCTCCGAAACCTCAGCCGTGTGCGCGGTGAGAATAATATGAATGGGTTTCTCTCCTGAAAAACGTCAGGGCACTTGCAGTAGCCCCCACAGGTTCCCTGCTAACACATCCCCCACCCTGAGTCGCGTTGTCTAATCTGCTTCCTGCACAGGCTGGTTGCGAGGAATAAAGAGCGGCGTCTTTCCACGGGAACTCGGGCCAGGGAGCTCGATATTTCATGAGGCAGATTTGGCTTCGATTGGAAGCAAAACTCAGCAGAACTCCTCTCCCAGCAGCTCCTGTGCCCTCCCTGTTTAATATTGCAACCGCTTCTCCTACATCCTGGCTCCATCTTCCCTCCAGCCCCCGAACCAATCGTTTTTAACAACACTGGGGTGGGAATAGATTTGATTCTAGGAGCAACTTTGATTTAATACTCCCCCTACAAGGATGTGAAGGGGGAGGGGGGTGTTTGTCTTTCACATGGCGTTCCTGGAGGGAAAAGAAGCTTCCTGACCTACTGAACAGAAGTAAGACTTTTGCTCCACCACCTAGGAGTAGAGGGGACAGCTGGAGCATCTCATTCACTGGGGCGGAGGAGAAGCGCCTTCTTTCCGCGAAACCAGGCAGAGACGTTGACAAGAAAGGCGGAGTGCTGCCACCGAGGCTCTACAGGGACCTGCAGCAATTGGATTATTATTATTATTATTATTCGAGGGGGTTGGTGTATTTTTCCCCGCCTCTCCGGATTGCTCTCCGCCGGGCTGCAAACTCGGCCGCGGGAGGTTGTCTTTCCCGTTGCCCTGCGAGGAGCACGAACGCACCAGGCGGCTGGCTGACTGCAGCGAAAGCATTAAGGAGCGGAAGGCAGCCTGGTGTAGACTCATCCGCTCCTCCACACGGCTGCCTTCGCGGCCGAGCCCCAGCGCGCCTGCAGACATGAAGGATGCGTAAAGGGAGCCTGACACACACCTGGACGATGTGCACATGCACGCCCCGCGACGCCAGCAGACGCGCAGTGCGGACACATCCCACACAACCCCACCTGTGCACAAGCATCCAGGCGCGCTTCCACCACATGCAAATGCGCAGCCGTGGAACACAACCATGCACGGATACGTGTGCAGAAACGTATACACTACACACGCACACCCCCTTGCCTCCCAGGAACTATGAGCGTGCAGGCCGTGCAACGCACCCAACACCCCGGTGCGTTACCCACCTAGGCACCCTGCCTGCACACATGCTTACTGCACATCACGGCCACGTACCCCAGTGCTACACTACGGACACGGTCCAAGCTGTCTGTGTCGCACACGTCCCCACGCTCATTGCACCAAGCGCGTGCACCACCTGCTCCTCCCGTCTCCTCTGCCCGGGGCCTCGAAGCCGGGTGTGTCCCCAGGATGAATGGATCCTTGCCTGGTTTCTGACATTTCTCTGCAGGGGAAAGGGGAAAAAAGGAGAAAGAATGCGAAAGAAAAGGAGGAAAAAGCCGCGCAGATGCGGGGTTTCCCCCCCCCCGGCCCTGTTTTCTTTTCTCTAATTTGTCCTCGGGGAGGCCGGGGAATTGGGCAGGAGGCAGGGCTGTCTTCAAGCACAGCCGATTTAATTGGCTCTCTCCCCCCTCCCCTTTAACTGGAGGGGGGAACCAAATAGTGGAGAGGAGTCAAAAAATGAAAAGCCCAAAGGGGGGACGGAGTGGGGCGGGGGGTGAGGCAGAACTTGCAGCCGGGGCTTGACGGATTATAGATTCAATTCGGGGGAGAGGCGCCGCGAACAGAGGAGCCACCGTCACTCCGGATCTGCGCAGGGGCCCAGGACACCTCGCTCCGCAGGTCAGCCCGAGGCGGGAGCGAAGAGGCTAGAGAAGCCGGCGGCCAGAGGCGCCCAGCCCGCAAGGGTGGCCGAGTCCCTGCCAGGGCGAGCGGCATTCAAAGGGGCCAAGTGAAGCCGGATCCAGGCACTGGATGGTACAGGCGCACGCAGAGTGAGCCTCAGATGCCGCAGCTGGCTTGAAAGTGCGGGTCCAATACCTTGGGGCGAAGGAAGAAAAGAATCAAACCCCCCCTGCCCCCCGCCCGGACTTTCACACTTTGGGAGGAAGGGGCGGGGCCAGGACCTGTCAAGCGGTGTCTCCAAAGCCTCCTTCAAGAAGAATCCAACTTTCTCCAGCCTCCTCAAGCCGCCGCTGGCTTGGCAGCTCGTAGCCACCAACTGCTAGGAAAGGGGGAGAAGGGCGGGGGGGGGGAAGCACAAAACCATTAAAAAGCCCCCATCAAAACCAGTCAACACGACCTCAGGGAAACTTCGGGAGCCAGAAAGATCTGCCAGGTTGGCTGGGGGAAGAGAGAGGGGGGGGGAGGGGAGAAGAGCCACGCGGAACAGCAAAGCACTAAGCAGGGGGCGTGTGTTGTAGCGATTCCCCCCCCCCCCCCCAGGGCTAGCGGGGCTGATGTGATGCACCTGGGCGACGCCGGGCTGGGGATCGAAGCTCAGCAGCTGGGGGAAGCTGCTGGGAGCTGCTGTTAAAAAAACCAACCCTCCCTGGCTGTAATGAATTACAACACCGCCCCTTCCCCGAAAGAGCTGGAGACTAAAAGAGAGAGTCACCTATTCCGCCCCCTTCCCCTCCCTCCCTCCACCAGCTGGATCGCAGCCTCCCCCCACCCCTTTCTCCTCCTCCTCCCTCACTCCCCCTTGTTCCTTCCTGGGGCTTCAGCCAGCGCCTCCTTAGCGGCAGGGAGAGGACTCTCAAGTTGGCCCCAGTTGGCAGCCAGTTTGGGAAGCCCGGGAGTTCAGGAAGCGCTTGGCGTTTCTTTGTGACCCCCGCCCCCTTTGACAAGAGCGGGGCAGAGCCGCGGCTGGAGTTTGTCTGGGTTCTGCTCCCCACTCGGAGCCGTGTCTTCTGGGCTCCGGTGTGATCGTGCGTGTGAGTGAGTGAGTGCGAGGTTGGGTTTATTTTCCTGGAGCTCCTAAGGAGCCTAAGAGGGAAGAGGGGCCCTGGTTTTGGTTTTTCCACCTTCCCTCCTCTCTTCTCTCCCCCCCCCCGGTTTATTTTTAACTACTGCTCCTATTTTGGGCTATTTTCCCCCCCTTCGTCCAAGTTGACTGTGCAGAGATCGGCGACTTCCAGGCGGCGCTGGCTGACTTCGCTGGCCGGGCTGAGGCGCTCTGAGCCCGGGCAAGCCTCTCCTGGATCCCTCCCTGCTCAGAGGCTGTGGATGAAGTAGCTTTCGCTTGTTTCTCGTTTCCCGCCGCCGGATGCTGCCTGGCATTTTGGGGGCTGCTTTTCTTCGCCGGCTATGAGGGATCTGCGTTGAAGATGGAGACGATTTGTTTTTTCTTGCTGGCGGTGGTGCCGGTGTCTATCAGGGGAGACGGGGTTTATGGTAAGAGACGTTATTGTTCTATCCCGGTTTGGGAGGGGCGGGGGGCGGACAAGGCGATCGGATCCAAGTTAAAAAGCACCTGCAGGAGAAAGTCAATGATGCTAGTTGCAGCCCGGGGGAGGAGATTGATGCAGCAATAGGGCTTCCAGACCCTGTCGCCACTTCCTAATTCCTGCCTGGAACCCTGCCCTGGCCGCCTGAAATGTACGAGAGCGGGGAGATTGCACCGTGTAACCCTTTCTGAGTCTCTCTGGGTGGATGCTGTTTAAGGGGAAAAGCAGCAAGTTGTGTCCCATGGATCAGCCCTGGGTCTCTTCCATCCCACGCCCCCCTTGCTCAAGGAAGAGACGTTCTAGAGCAGAGATTTGGCTGCAAAACTCGGTGTCACTCTTGTACTGACGTTTGCAACAAGAGCTGAAAGTTGCAATCTTTCCTCTTGGTTTTGTTTGCCTCTGTGCTGCCTTGTTTCCCTCGTCCGAGGACACCACGTCTGTTGGCTCTTTGCAGCTGGGCTTCCTTTGCCTTTAATCTTCCTTGCTGAGGCCGTATGGGAGAAAAGCTCGGTTGGTGTGTGCGTGTTTGGTGTTGAATACTCTTCTAACCGGTCTGGCTTTCATTATCCTGCTGATCTGACAAAGGGCCGCTGCACTGGGAGCCCCCGCTATCACCTGCTGCAGGGAAAGTAGTACAAGACAAATAACATAAAAGCGCTTGTGGGGGCGGGGGGGATGGATGTCAGCCCACTCAGCGCTGGGGGTTTTGAAAGCAAGCGGGTCCCAGGTAATTGCTGCAAGAGTCAGCGCACGTGCAGGGAGGCTATTAGGAGCTAGATAAGAGAGATGCTCAGGGAGCCGTGATCGAGGTGTAGACTGGATGCGCCTGGCTGGGTTAAGAAAGCATCTCCCCCAATCCCCAAGTATGGCACAGTGCTCACATCTAACTGAAAGGGGCGGTGGGGGTGACTTTGCCTTTAAATCCTACTGAGCTGTGTTACTTTGCTGTCATTCTTTAAAATTATTTCCTTGGCAGGGCTCAGGTTTAGCTGCTTTTTGTTGTTGCCATTTGCAAATGAATGCAGGCAGCGAGCAAACTGCAAGCGCGGATGACACCCAGCGTAGTACGGTTCCCACGGACATAGATTATTTATCCCTTCAGCTTCCAGGAGGGCAGCAGGGATGACCAGCAACACATGCTGATGAGAACAGTCCTCTGTCCTGAAGACAGGCTCCAAGTTAACAGTACACCCAGGATTTGCTTTGGCAAGCACTGCAGTTCCAAAATACAGCCTCCCTGCCCCCCTACTGACTCTCACAGTTTTTTGCTTTACAAGGAGAGCTGCATTTCCAGCAAATAAACTACTCTTCCCCCCTCCCACCCCCCCGAACATGCCTCTGACAACAAGCCTGCTTTATCTTGGCTTACAACTCCATTGTGCCTTGCTATAAAGTTCCTCTTGAAGATGTGCCTTTTCCTCTAACAAGGAAAGCGCTCTGAGCATAGACCTTCAGTGAGAGGGCTCCCAATCCCTAT
The DNA here is from genome assembly GCF_965140285.1 of Lepidochelys kempii. NCBI lineage: Eukaryota > Metazoa > Chordata > Testudines > Cheloniidae > Lepidochelys > Lepidochelys kempii. Next base: position 150,545,502 of record NC_136382.1, on the reverse strand, counting down.
GTGTGTGTTGGAAGGTTTTAGCTAACCTCTTGTTTGAGCTCTGATAATGCAGAGTCCAGTCTTACTGACTGTGGCTAAGTCTTTGTAGGTCACTTTTTTTTAATGATGTATTTCTCTGATGGGAAACGAGTCTTCCTCTCCCCCTCAGGGCTGGGATGTTAATCTGAGTTTACATCTGTTTTGTACAATAACTACTTTAAGTAGAGGCTTTACTCTTTTTTTTTTTTTTGGAATGTGTGTGGGTAGAGGAGGGATTGATTGCAGGTTCAGGGGGAAATTGGCGGAAGCACCCAAGAGCAGTGAGATGGGGAGTCTAATGTATTTACGGCAACAGAAAGATGGTATGTGCAGCTTTTTTAATCCCTGAGGATGGGTATTGTGCTCCGGGACAAACTTTTATTTTTAATTACTATGAGTGCTGCCGTCCAACTGTTACTAGTTTTCTTTGCTTTAAAAGGCCTCTTCAATGAGTTTTAAGCGCTCTCACTCTTGTCTCACTCCTGTTCTATTTACACCTTCCTTCGAGTGTGGTTTATTATGCTGTTCATCCAGCCATCCATGCCAGGGAATTCATATTTTAGCAGAGATGCTGCAAAACTAGATCTTCAGAATATCTTCCTGATGTTTTATTTTTTTCAGAAAGAAAGAGACAGATACACTGAGATGAAGGCATCCTTTAAAGTCAGAATGGTGCACTGCCAATATTTATTTTGCTATTTCAACTGCACAAATAAAGGAAAAATCCAGCCTCCTCCCCCCCCACCCCTTAAGCTATCTGTCAAGAGAATCAGGGATTTTAATATAGAGCTGTCTCTGTGAGTACAACTCAGAACATTGGATGCTGAAGTCAGCACACCACAAACTTTTATGGTGACTAATAGTTTCAGATTCTCTTTTCCAATCCTTCCTCCAGTCTCTTTCCTAACACTCGATCTGTGCACTCTCCAGCCAGAGCTGTTTGTTTAGATGTGAAATTGCTGTTATTGCTGGCTCACCCGGTGCTTGAGTGAGGCCATTGTATTTGCAAGAATGTCTAAAACTGGATTAGAAACGCACACTTCCCTTACTTTTGTCCTACATCTTAATCTCCAGCTATAGCCCCAGGCTAAATATAGTTGGAGTATTTTGTGGTTGAAATGCTTGTCTCATGTGGCACTTAATGTGGGAATATTGGGAATTCAAGAATCTTGTTTCAGAACATCTTCCTTCTTTTGAAATATTCTAATGGCGGAGATGGGAGCGGAAGAGAGGCATTTGTAGGAGGATTATAAATATATTTTATTAGAGTAAATCTAGTGTGATTTAAATCAGATTAAACCAGATAAAATAGCCATGTGATGTACCCTTTAAATAATACACCCCCCCGCATGGGTGTGCACAAAAGACTTCTGTCTAGGAGAGCTGAGTTGTTGGAGAGGCTTATTGAGATGGATAGTATAAATAAAATGTATGTGAGGCATTGTAGGGGAAGAAGTGCCTACAAAAGAGACTAAATTTAATTTGGAGTCAAGGTACTTTTATCCTGTTACCTGAAGAGGCTTGTTACATAAATTGGTGTTTGTTATAATGACTGAAGCGTGTCTGAAACCCAATAATCTTCCCTCTCCTTGTTAGCTGATTCCATCTGTTGAACCCTGTTTGCTAAAAGGGCACGGTGAGGCTAGTCAAATTAGTTCATATAGCGTAGTATGGCAGTTCAGTGGCCAAGAGACCATGCTTACTAGCCCACTGCTGACTGTGTGATAGACCCAACCCCAAATGGTGTGTGTGTTTCCAGACAGCTAGCCATGCTCATGCCTCCAAGCCACATGCTGAGGCAAGCAGCAGGTTGTGATACACTTACCAAATGATGCTCCAAAATGCAGAAAAACAGACAGGAAGAAATGCATCCCCTGTCTGGGAAGCTCTGAACGTTTAGAGCAAAGGAACCAAAATGTGGAGCAGGGAGGATTCTCTCTGGCTATTCCTCTACAAATAACGCATTGGGGTTTTTGAAGTGAGATGGGGTGGGCGGGGGGACGGGACGGGACGGGACGGGGATGTGCCCTTTTCCCATCACTTTATTTAAAGTTGGCCCCGAGGACTTCAAAATCTTCTCCAGCTTTGTCTTAGGCTGCTGCTCTGCTTACTCTATGTACAGCAGTTCACAAGCATTGATGGAGTGTTTTTATTGATACGCTGTCAGCTTCCCAGTGTTAACATACTGCTTTTGAGCTGTGTCAAAGTTGGTGGGTTGCTGTCCATTCCACCCAAAGCCCTCCAGCTGTAGAAAACAAGAGAGTACTACCTTTCAGGAATTTCTTAGGGTACAGATAAGGGCTCTAGCAATATGCTAATGGGATGAAAAGGAAGATTTTTAGCCTGGATATCAGGGCAAATGTCCTGAAAGTAAGATGTGATGGCCTCTTAACAGGAGGGGCTGGAAGAGACCTGTCATTTGGGATATATAAATCTGACTGGGCATAGTGCTTGCAATATGGAGCAATCCTGTCTCGGCCTCTGAGGATGGATCTAAATGACGAGTAAATCTCTCTCTCTGAAGATATGACCCTGTGAGTCAGCTGTAGATTTCCCAGTCTGATGGGGTGGGCTGCAGGCAGCATAAAAATCTATGGGGGAATCTTTCCTTGCTTCTGTCATACGAGTGCTTTGGGGAAACATGTCCTAGGCTAGCACACAAACCCTCAATCTCTTTCATTTAACAAACACAGGCATTGTGTTTGTTTCCTGGTTCCTGACCCCTTGTCTCTTAGGCCAGGCCTACAGCTTCTACATCACCTTCACCCAAGCAGGATGACTCCTCATCTCTTGCAAGCTCTGTGTGCTTCGGTGTTGGGCTGTGAGTGCACACAGCTATACTGTAATATTAATCTCTAGCCAGCTGATCTGAACCGACAGCTCCTTTCCCTCCCCTTCCTTTGTCCAGATGTTCTATCAGCTGAGCCACAGTGCCAGATGGCATGCTTTGCAGCCTCTTTGCCATTCTGCCCATCCCATCCTTCGGGGCTGCTTCTTTAGGACCCAATCCTGCTTACGCTGAAGTTGATGAGTTTGAACGTTGACTTAACTGGCAGCAGGGTTGCGTCTGTAAGCTGCTTCTTGTCTGATTTTTATTTTAGAAGGTGTGTTGTAGGTAGTTTGTATAAATACAGCATCTCTCTTGGCTCTACTCAATGTGTCCCTTCCCCTGTGGTCAGTCAGTCTTCCTTGTTAGCCATTGGATTTAGGTCAAAAATACCCTTTGTCTTATATCTATAAATTGCCATTTACGCCTGTGGTGCTGTATAAACATAATCTCCCACAGCATGCAGGTTGGGCCAACTCTTCCTGAGCCTCTCCAGCAACTCCTTAATATCAGTGAGCTAAGTATTCTCAGCACCACTCTACAAATCCAGCTTGACTCATCCTGCCCTCCTCCTGTTGTACAGCATGCTGGTTCCTTCCCTTTGCATAGCCAGAGCCCTGTTTTAGGTCAGTAGAACTGTGCTCCAAACAAACTCTGGGATTATTTTAATATGCAGTACTTGGAAACTGACATTATCCTCCTGACAGGTTGTTTGCAACTTACTGGTAGAAGTCAAAATATTTCACTGTAGGTGTCATCAGAAACCACTATCCTATGCTAATTTTTGTGGGAACTCGAAGACAGATGTTGAATAATTTGACATGAGCAACATAGTTTATAAAATTATCACCATGTCAGGTTTTTGTCGGATTTTGTGGAAATACATATTTCAGATGACTTGAAAAGAGTATGACAGAAGGGTGTGTGGATACAGTAAGCAGCTCCAAAGGAAAACCCAAGGTGCTCCAGGCAAAGGCCCAGGTGGTTCAGTAGGTGGTGCTCTTCCCTATGAGTCTCTTCTACCAAAGAGGTATATCAGCAGTGGTGATGGGGCATGGCACTGCTGGGGCCGTTCTCTTTTGAGTATGAAGTCAGACTGCTACGTAGCTATTAACGATCCTATGACACTTTCTGTAAGCCAGAGCATTGGCCCTCGTGCCCTGCACAGATCTCATTTTGCGTAATTCCATTCCACTTTCCTAAATTCATTCTGCAGTTTCAATTACAGAAATTATTTGTCATTCTTTTATCTCTGTCTGCCCCACGCTGCACCTTCTATTCCCCCCGCCTCCCCCAAAAGAATTTCAAACCCCAACAACAAAACCTTCCATACTACTCTGATTAGCTAGGCCTGGGCTACACTTACAAGTTTTGCCAGCACAGCTATGTCGGGGGGGGGGGGATTACATCCCTAACCTTCGTACCTCTGCCAACCAAAACCTCAGCATAGATGCAGTTTGTTCAGGGAACTGGTATAAGCTATAACAGCAAAAGGATTCTTTTACTGGTATAAGCTTAATCTCAACTAGGAGGGTTTGAACCAAAGTTCAAATCCCTGATCCGATGGCTATTTTATAATTTAAACCCCACGGACCAGTGTCAAGAGGCAGGATTGCGAGAGACCTGCCTGATGCTACCCAATAGTCCAATGGCTAGGACGCTTTGTTGGCATGTGGGAGGCTCATGTTCAAAACCCGCCTCCATGTTAGGCAGAGGGGGGAATTGAACTGCGGTTTCCCACAACCCAGGTGAGTGCCTTAGTAACTAGACTAAAGGTTATAAAGGAGCCAGCTTTCCCCTCCCCCAGTTTTGTGACTGGTGCCTAAGTCCTGCAAAAATATTTTGGCTGAAACTATTTGGTGAATTTGGGTCAAATCCCCAAATGGTTTTGGGTGGGCTGAAACTGCCTTCTTTGGCAAATAAACTATTTATCTCCAATTCTACCCAGTTCTACCAGCAAAGACTTTCTAGTGTGGACAAGGCCTTAGTGTTACTGGTGCAAAAGGGTTGCTGGGAGCCATCCCCAGACGTGACGGCTTATCAGTTGCAGGTGAATGAGAATACTGTTTGTAATGTGCTTTTCTCTTTCCAGATGAAAGGCATTGTACAATGTTATTTTTTGTTAGAAACATAGCAGGTGCATTCACCTAAAAATACCTTGGCGTGCGTATCGTCTCTCTATTGCGTGTTTAGCATGCTCACCAAAGCTGAGACTAGGCTTACTGAGAAGAGCCTTCCAAACTTTCCGCTCCAGAGTGTTCTAGGCCCGGAGTGCAAGAGCCCCTGACCCAGTCACCCTTGTCCAGGTGGTGGCTGCCAGTGCTGCATGAGCAAGTTGTTTCATTCTGAACCGAGCCAATATCCTCCAGGCTTGGGGCATGTGGAGCTGACACCAGGTAGCAGAATGCAGATCTGGCGGATCCACCAGGAGAGAATGAGACATGGTAAGGAGTGCGGGGAGAAAGGGAGAATATTGGTGGGTTTTTGTGTGTGTGCACCAGTGTTTAATTAGAGAGATCTACCCAGTCAGGATCTAAAGTGTTTGTTTAATTTTTTAAAACTGCTTTAATCCTCCCTTTCATTTAAGAGACTCAAAGGTTTGCTTTTGAGCCAATAATTAGCTTAGCAATCAAAATGCTTCTAAAAATGCTTGTTACTCCATGGAGGAGATCAAAACCACAGCATACATTAATAATGAAAGGGATCAATAGTTGGAGCAAGGGAAGGGGAACCTGCTAGTCCTGGCTCAGTAAAAGAGTTAAGCTAGAGAAGGACCACTACCAAAGAGGTAATGGGTTACTTGGGAGTCCCGCTGAGTGCAGCCTGGCAGGACTTGTTGTGAGGCAGTGACCTTCCTTGCCTTGCAGTGTGTGTTCCAAGAAACAAGGGCCCTGATTCTCCTTTTCCTCACTTCACTTTTATACTGCTGCAATTCCATTGACATCAGCTGTGTTACTGTTGATTTTACACCAGTGTGCATGAAAGGTGAATAAGGCTACAAATGAGCTGCAGCCACTGCTGTTCTGCTCCATCTGTAGAGCGGAGAAGTGTCCATCAGCATCAATTCCATTGCAGTATACGGTTCTGTATGAACATCTGCTATGGATCCTGCTTCCCTGAGCTTTTACAACCCTTGTTCTGGTCTGGCCTGTCTCACTTCCGTCCACTCAGGTTTTTCACTGGCCACGGGTGGGTGGTGCACAGCGGACTGGGGAGTCAGTGTTGTTGATTCACATCTGACCAGCAGGGGGAGCTCTTGCCTACAGCATTCCTTCTCTGTAGTTTCGAAAGGTGTGTGTCTGTGTATCTGTCCTAAAGCCTGAGTTCCCCAGGGATCAGATGAACTTGCGATTGCTGTTTTCCATGCTAGTAGAGGTCATCTGAATCGTTGTCACTTGTGCCATGTTCCCACTCATACACACGCACTTGTGAGCGTGCGTGTGTAGATACACTCGTAAAACTGATGATCGTGAAATCGGTGAAAAATGATGAGAAGCTATTTGTTTTATTTCACTGCAGAGTGAAAATGGTGCTTTTAGTGACAGTGGCTCTCTGCTTGTGGGGAAGCTGGTGCATGTGTTTGTGTGTATGTGTGGGGAGGCCCTTTAAGTTGTCCCCTGTGTTTGGAGCTAAGTTTGCACTGAAACGTGCACTTGAAGCAAGACTAAAATCTGTTTCGTATTTGAATGATTGAACTTAGCCTCCATGTTTGGCCCAGTACTGGCCTCTGAGGACCAGCTGAATTTTCTATGTAACCTCCTTGGCAAGTAGTTTACTAATTTTGTGAAAAGAATAATTTTAAAATAGCTCCTTTGAAAAAGCTTGCTCTGTTCTCCTGTTTCTTCGGGTTCCTCTGGCCCAACTCCCACAACCTCCAAATTTCACAAAGTCCTGTTCTGATAGGCCACTTCTGTCCCTTTCCTGTTGTGCTAGGTATGCAGTACAAAGTGAATTTAAAGCAGCTAGAGATTGCTGCTGGAGAATTCCCCCTGTGTTAGCTCCCTCCTCCAAAGTGCCTGAGTGGACTGCGGTGCAGTGGAAAATCGGGCCCATCAAGTTATTCCCCATATTCAGGTTAAACTAATAAAGCTACACCGAGATTAGCCAAAGGAGTTGCTCAGATCCAGCAGCTACTTCCATTTTCCAGTGCTGGCTGCCCAGTGGTGGCTGCCTCTTGACTATCTGTCAGTCTCAACTTTTAGATCGGGGTGGCCAACCTGAGCCTGAGAAGGAGCCAGAATTTACCAATGTACATTGCCAAAGAATCACAGTAATACCTCAGCAGCCCCCCAGCAGCTCCCCCACCCCACTCCCAGCGCCTCCCGCCCGCCAGTGGCTCCGCCGATCAGCGCCTCCCCCTCCCTCCCCGCACCTCCCGATCAGCTGTTTTGTGGCCTGCAGGAGGCTCTAGGGGGGCGAGGGGGAGGAGCAAGGGCATGGCAGGCTCAGGGGAGGGGGCAGAAAGGGGTGGAGAGGGGGTAGGGTCCATGGCAGAGCCAGGGGTTGAGCAGTGAGCACCCCCCGGCACACTGGAAAGTTGGTACCTGTAGCTCCAGCCCCAGAATCGGTGCCTATACAAGGAGCCGCGTATTAACTTCTGAAGAGCCGCATGCAGCTCCGGAGCCACAGGTTGGCCACCCCTGCTTTAGATACTTATGTGGCCCCACTTAGCATAGTATCTGAGCACCTTCTCCAGCATATTTATCCTCCTAGTACTGTCCTACCCCACAGAGATGTTATGACCCCCATTTAACAGATGGGGAACTAAGGCACAAAGAGACTAAGACTATGTCTATGCTGCAATTAGACACCCATGGCTGGCCCTCACCAGCAGACTCGGGATTGCAGGGCTTGGGCTAAGGGGCTGTTTAATTTTGGTGTAGACATTTTGTCTTTCTGGGACCCTTCCACCTTGCAGGGTCCTGGAGCCCAGGCAAATTGTGGTGCGCAAATGTCTGCACCACAGTTAAACAGCCCCTTAGCCCAAGGCCTGTGAGCCAGAGTCAGCTGGTGAGGGCCAGCCATGGGTTTTTAATTGCAGTGTAGACATACCCTGAGTGACCTACCCAGGTAGGAAATCTGGTAGAGCAAGGACTTGAACATAGGTCTACCAAGGCCTAGGTTAGTGCCTGAACCAGTGGACCATCCTTCTTTTCCTCTGCACAGATCCCTGGTCAGGCAGGCAGGCTGAGCAGCGGGGAATATGGAGGTGGGCTCTGGGAGGTGAGCAGAGATGAGGGGAGGAGGGATTTTAAGCAAGGACATGTGGTCTTTTTGGGAGAAGAGGCTGTCCTACAGGGGGGGAGTGGTTGTGGTAGGGACCCTGGTTGGACAGGAAGCCTAGTGTCTTTGCCCAGTGTCTCTGGTGCACTGGGGCAGCAGTGCCATGGAAAGACCTTCATGAGCCAGTGCATCAGCACAGAGACACTTGGCTAATTTGGTGCTGCTACCTTGGCTCTCGGGAACACCATCCACTGAGGCTGAGTGGCTCTGTACCAAAGCATTGTGTGCTTCCCATAGCTCTACTGCCACCTTAACATGCTGGGGAGGCCTTTGTGCCAAAGTGCATTGGATCCACTTCATTCCAGGCTCCTGCTTTACCACCATGAGCTTTTAAACTTGAGCTGTGGCTGGAGAAGAGAAGTAGTTAAGGTTGAGCAGGGGAATGGATGAATGGAGTGTAAATGGGAGTTGAAAACCGAGCTACTTATTTCCATGCCTTTCCCACTTTGCCTTAGTGGGATATGCAGTCTAGCAACTTTAACAGTGTTTTGTGAGGGGATATATCATTAATCTGTAAATCTTTCTGGGGATTTCAGGAACTTTTAAATTCCTCTGAGCGGGGACCTTTGTGCTTGTCTGTGAAGTACCATGCACATTCTTGGTGTTCTATTAATAATAAAAGGCTGTAGACATATGGTGATATCATTTTAGTGGCTTCTAGGTGTAAGGGAAGGTGGACCATCAGGGAATTACAGTGGATCCTGAGAGTCCTGTCTTATAATGATCCCATACTTGCCTTTGCTAAGAGTAAAATTCCCCTTAGAGTGGCTGAGGTCCCCAGATGGCCAAGTCGCTGCTCTGTAGCATTGGAATGCAAAGCTGTAGACAACAGATGGTTTCCTTGTGCTCTGAAATATTACTTAAGTGGCCTGTATGGATCTGGCCATTGTTATGTTTCCTTGTGCTTCTCTCTCATTTTGCAATACACTCAGAGACGCAGTGTGTCTTGCTGCCCTTGGTAGTCTATCCCATAGACTATCATCTTGCATATGGAAGGTCCCACAGAGCTCACTCGGTGACCATTGTATGTGTGAAAATCTGCATCTAGCCAGGGTAAAATGGCTTGTGATTTAAACCACTCTTTGGAACTATTTATATATAGGGTAATCGGGATTGAAGTGCTCCTGTTGGTGTACTGTAAATGGAAAGAATGTCAGGATGAGGATAGAAATCATCCCAAGTGTTACAATCCCTGTAATTTCTGTAGAGAAATTTTGCAAATGTTACACTGAGAGAAACTGACATAGTATTGAACATTAAAGTCAAGCTGCAGGATAAAGGTTTTGAATGTCTGTGGGTGAGTGTAAAATACATGGATAGTTGTTTGCTGTTACTATTTGTTACTAAAGAAATGGGCCTTTGCTAATTGGCAGAGATTGGTTTAACAAGAGAAATCTGGATTGGAATACAGTGCATCACTTGTATGGTCTGGTGATAAAATTCAAAAACCCAGAATCTGTTTTTGATTCAGGCAAAGGCTCAGCGAGAAAGCATAATGGCAAAATGACTTGGACTTAAGAGAATGTGGAATGATATTTTTAATACTCACTCTGTGCCTTGTGTTTTTTTCAAGAACCTGCAGGAAAGCAGTTTGAGGAATTAGAGAAGCAAAGAATGATTTTTGCTGTTGAGTTTAGTGAACGGGCTGCACTGGGTGTGTGTGTATGTGAGAGACAGGGAGGGGGCGTGTTTTCCTAAAACTGATGGCAGGATAAAGATTTTGTGATGTCTATAAAGTCATCATCAAACTCCTGCTTGAGATAGTTCAGTGACTAGTTCCAAACCCATCAGCTGTATTTGCCAGGAGGAGTGAAGTTTACAAAATCTGGCCCAAGCACTTCCACTGGTTGTGTAAAGAGGGTTTGGGGTTTTTTTTAAAAAGGATCTTGCTCTGTCATTGAGTGTACAACTTTGGCTATTTAAGGACTTATATGGCCTCCATCACTGTAGGGTTTGATCATTTCACACATCTTTAGCAGAGCTATCTTTATACTGCCCAGCCTTTGGTAGTGTTACCCCATTTTGAACTTCGGGACTCGAGAGAGAGATTAAGTGAATTTTGCCCACAGGCCCACCATGAATCTATGGCAGAGTTGGGAATAGAGCTCAAATCTACCAAGTCTTAGTCAGGTCTAATGCCTTAACCATCTTTCCAATTTTTGAAAGACTACCACATGGCATAATTAATATCCCAATGAATAATTGATTGAATTCTCCAAAGTTTAAATTTTGTCTGCTAGTTTAGAGGAAATTTTTAAAAAAGTATTAATTTAGGGAAACTGTGGAGAAACCTTGAAGAGGTTCTAAAATGGTTACAAAAATCTAGAATGAGGATTGAGAGAGAAATGTGCTTTCTTCCAGAACTAAGTAGCTTGTTTAGGGCATAGCACAGATTCTGAGTGGATCCATCCTTTCATAGGAAGAAAAGGCCATTGAGACTCTGACTGTAAACCAAAAATATTTCAGCTTTAAGATAACTTTTTAAAGCAATGTTAAACTACTATGGAAGATTCATTCCAAATTTGTCTCCACTAATAAAGCCAAGGGTTGAATTCAGCTGGCTCCTGATGGCTCAGCAAATTGGCATTTATTTTGGAAGCTGCCTTCTGGCAGTGGTCCAGAGTCTGAGCTTTCCTTTACAACAAACAATTGAAGTCTGTAGCAGTCTTTATGGATAAGTAACCCCTCCAAATATGAACTATGTGCAAACTGATGCAGTAGTGTCTGCCTGAGTCTGCAGACAGCCTGAAATATAGCTCTGCGAAATGTGTAAATGGCCCTGTTCATCACAATGGGGCGTTGATTCTAAAGCCCTTGATGATAGCAGTGTTGTTAACTATTTCAGTGGTCAAAGCAAACAAGGAAGGACTGTTTATGCTATGAAGAGCTGGCATTGCAAGGTGTGATAAAAGAGACAGACAGATAAAGGGGGAAAGCAGAGTTTTGCAAGGCCCTGAAAGGAAAGACAAGAAACTTGAATTTGATGCTATAGAGGAGCAGAAGCCAGTGGGCGGGGGAAGGATTCAGAGTTAGGGGGGTGACTTGATCAGAAGATGAACAAGGAGGAGCATCTTGGGAGCAATGTTCTGCACAGACCAGAGGGTGACAACGTGAGTGTCGGGGAAGCCAGGGGTGAGGAGCTCACAGGAATTGAGACTGGGGGTGATGAATGTAAAATAGGTTTGGATGGAAAAGAAAGGCAAAAGTTTTGAAAAGGAAAAGAAAATCTGAGGAATTCCACCATCCGGGTACATTTTAGTCCAGAGTTTATTACTATGAGCAAGTGACGCTCTTCATTATGTGCAGGAGCTGTAATTGTTTACGTGGGTAAAGATGGAAAAGAGAAAGCCATAACTTTTTACTTCACAAATGGTTAACAAAGGCTGCAGTGAATTACACCCTGTGCTGCCTTCTCAACTGAGGTATTTTTGGAACAATTAAAATTCACAAATATACATTTGAAAATAAATCTACCTTGATCACTGATCAACACCTTGAGTGAAAAAGACCGCAAAGAAAGTATTCCACCTATTGCAACAGCTAGGATTCAGAGGTGGGCTATAATCTTAGCTGCATATCCATGTTCTACCCAGCACAAGCCTGAGTGAAACTTGCTCTCTCAGTTGCCTCTAGAAGTAGGGACACAACTGGAAGTAGAATCAGGATATAGACTTTTCCCATTACTGCTTGAGAAAGAGTGGTTACATTTTTCTCCAACATCTAAATGGCTTAGGAGCCTAAGGGCTTGTCTACACAAATACTTAGTTTGCAGCAAGCAGGGGTGTGAATCTACCTCACCCTAGCCTGCTGTGCACTAACTGTCTGTGTGCACCTTGCTGACATGTACTAACAGTTTAGTGTGCTTTGATCTAGTCCCATTTCAAAGCAGGTTAAAGCAAAGTGTACTGTTCGCGCACATCAGCGGGGTCCAGCAGGCTAGCGCAGAGCAAATCCATACCCCAGCTTGCCACAAACTAAATATTCGTGTAGACAAGACCGTAATCCTACTTTGAGAAGTGATTGGAGGTACAGATCCTCAAAGGTAGTTTGGGAACTAAGTTATAAGAATTAGATGCCTAACTACCTTTTGAGGACCTGGAACGTAGTTCTCCTAATTCCCATAAACTTTCAAAGAGATTTAGGTGCCTATGTCACTTTTGAAAGTGGGACTTAGATGCTTTTGAAAATGCTACCCATAGAAATAAGATCTTTCGTTTGATAAGATAATGTGGTGTAGTTTTTCTGGTTGGCCAAATCATATAGCAGGTGAGAAATTTCATCCTTATTCCTGTAGAAAAATGGAGTTGACAGCAGGGAATTATTGTTTACTATCGGTTATAAGATTAATACCATAAAGCATACATGCTAAAATTACATGAACGTCACCAAAGCAAAGCGAAAATGAGAAGTGTGGTGGTCAGACTTAAACCAAGACATAGCAGAAGAAATTAGCCAGTGTGAACTCTGAAACATGCCAGAAATTGCTTCATGGCAGTGGGGTATTAGGCCTTGGCGAAGACAACGCATTGATTTATTTTTCCCCAGATCAGAGTAAGCATATGTATGTACTTGTAGCTGATGCATTTTCCAGGTGGTTGGCAGTAACATGTAGTATATTGCAAATGCTTTGGCTGTGCAGACTATTGAGCCATTGCCGACTATGTTGGCATCGTATGGTTTGTCTAAAAAGATGAGACATTCGGTAAATCACACGTAATCAGTTTTATCTCTTGGCTTCAAGGGGGTCAGTGAGGTGTTTTGTGTGGACGCTTAAAAGCGCAATAGAGAGAAAGGAAGGTAGAGTTTTGCAGTGCATCTTTGACTGGTTGTATAGCTCAGCCCTACAGACCCCAGCCCAGGAAATTCCGGCAGCGCTAACTACTAATAACATCAGGTAAGAATTAAATTTGTTGAAGCAAATCTAGCAAAAGAAAGGAGAGGAATAAACAGCGCAGCAGAAGAAACCCATAATACAAGCCTCCCAGGCTTTTGTGTGTAAACCAAAGAGCATCAGTTTTAAATTACAGGGGAAGACCAAACCAGGGAAAGGTGCTGTAAGAAAAGCATGAGGGCTAGTGACACACTTGGGGAGGTATATAGAGAACGGATGATGAAGAAACATGTTGTCTAGCTGTTACTAGATTAAAATATAGTAATTACATGGTCACCGGCAACCTCAGTTCCTTTTCTAAAAATGAGAACGTTTGTTTCTCTCTCTCTCGCTGGCCTGGTGATGATACCAATGGCATTGTTACGGTTGAAAACAAGGAACTGGAAGAGCAAGTGACAACAGCTGTCCCTGACATGCAAGTCTTGCCAAAGCAGAATCTCAGAGCTTCCAAAAGATGATCTTTGTAACGTGAATATTACACAGGAGGAGTCTGGAGTTCTTAAGAATATGAACCATGTGGTTCCTGCATTTTTTTTTTAATTTTTATTTTTTTTAAGGTCTGGAATGGCATATGACATAGGTAGAAAAGCTGTCATTTGGAAGCAGTTGTAGGCTGAGTCCAAGAATGGGGTAGGATGGGTAGTAGATAAATCCCTCAATGTGTTTGACTCAGATGCTATTGTGATGGGAGCAATGTAAGTACACAGACAGGCAAGCTTGGATTTTGGATGCGGGGGGAGGGGGGACGAGGTCACAGCCTTAGGGGTTTTATGGAAAGGTGTTTGACTTGGGTGACAGAGACTTCAGTAGCTGTTAGGTGTTGGTTCATTGAGACTCTTCTGGAAGCATCTGTTTTTCCAGAAGCTACTGTAACCACCTCCTGTTATCCAGAAGCAACGGGGTGGAGGGGTGTGTGTGTGTGGTTTTGTTTTTTTTTAACATTAGAGGAAAAGTGAGCCAGAATACATTTAGAAGTCTGTAGCCACAGGTTCTGGGAAACCAGTTCTCAGCCAGTTCTTTAACATCTGCTGTGCCACATGTGAAACTCAGTCCTGAGGAAAAAATCTCTGTAGTTTTTAATCAGTGCAGTTATAATGGATTCTTATCCTGGTTCCATACTTTGAACCAATCCATGTATCAGCTTGATTGCAGCCCGCGTACACCCAATGGTACGTGTACCTTAGCTTGAGAATTGCTCTTTTCTGCATGCCAGTTGAGTAGAGCAGTGACTGCGCATGGTCACAATAGAGCAGATGCCCTGTTGGGACTGAATCCGATGCCTGGGTCTGGGGCACAGTTATTGAAGAGTTCTGATGATCTAGGTAATGCTTCTAGAAATGCCGAGCTCTGCACTTTGCTTTTCAGAATCTGTTGCCTGAAGAAGATGGTCTGGAAGGGGTTTCTTCTTTTCCCTGGGTACTAAAGATCCAGTGACCACTCTGGCTTCAGGATTCAATTGGTCCCTAATTGTGGGTGGTTTCTCTTCCTTTTCCCGCTCTCCCACCCACACCATTATCTGTGGCCAGGCTGGAATAGTGGGGCTAGGGGTCTCTCTGTCTCTGTCTCTTTCTCTGAACCAGCAGTGGTTCCCAAATTTATTTGATCGCACCCTCCTCCTTTGTGTCTGTAGTAGATTACGGCCCCATCCTGCCACACAAGAACTTATACCAATTAAAAAAAATCAAGATGCAACTCTCACTAAATATTAAAAATAGTACAGCATTGATTCAAACAGAGCCATTTAAGACTATAATAATGCAAATTTTAAGTGAGATATTGCTTATTGGCATCACACTAGTTACTAGTGCGATGAGTGCGCCTGGTTTTTGGAGCAGAGCAATTCCAACCTGGGTTGGCAATGCCATACCATGCCACCCTTATTTCTCTGCTGCTGCTGGCGGCAGCGCTGCCTTCAGAACTGTGTGGCCAGAAAGCAGCAGCTGCTGGCTGGGTGCCCAGCTCTGAAGGCAGTGTGCCCCCTCCCAACCTCCGCCGAATACATTCTGCACCCCCCAGTTTGAGAATCTCTGCCCCACGGCAGAAGAAGCTGGTGCTGTGTTGCTGCTGGTGGCAGTACCCACCTCTTCCCGGAGCCCAGGGGACTGTAATTGCCATGGTACGCAGCCTGGGGAGGGGGCAGGAGTTTGCTCTCCAACCTTTGCTTTCTTGCATGACCACTTATACTGCTGCTGTGCAGTGCTGGAGTATTAGGAGAATTTCCTTTTCTTTGTTTTATTACATTATTACTCTTAGCTATATCCACTCCCTGCACGTCTCTGGATCACCTTGAACTGCTCCCTGCCCTCCTTGGGGTGGGGTTATAAGCATAAAGACAAATGGAAGTACGGGGGATCATCTTCCAGTCCTGCTGGCTCCATGGGAGCTGATGTTGCTCAGCACCTTGCTAGGCTGAACTGTATGATTTTTATCTGGACAGTTGTTTTCAAAAGGTTGGTCACAAACTGCTAGTGAGTGATGGCTTGAGAGGGAACCCCCAAGAGGCCGTCCCTGAGTCTGTCTCCCATTTGAGGAGGCTGTCTGCTCTTCTCCTTCTCTTCCCAGGGATTACCATAAGGGAGGCAGAACGAACTCCACCTCCTGTTTGTTCATGGTGGCCCTGGCAGATGTGCCACAGCTTCTGGGGGCACAGGTTGCTTCTTTGTTTTGTCCTGCATTTTCTGAACACTCAGCGTGCTGGGTAAGATGCACAGGGAATGTTGCTGCTGACTTGGGGATCTGGGCTGCTCTGTCTTCTACAGGTAGACCTGCAATTATCCCAGGTGAAGGAACAAGAAGATGCAGAGACTAAAAAAAGAGCCGCCTCTGATTGAGAAGAGCTTGGGGATGCTGTATCTCCAAACTCTGCTGCTAATTATTATGAACACACATACTTTCTGGCTGTGCCTCCCTCTCTCCCTTTTCCTGTCAGTCCACCTGCATCGGTTCAAACAAATCGGAGTAGATCAAAATCACTATCAGAGTCTTCCAAAATATCCTCTCTTTAGGAGGAGAATGAGGTGTGGTGGTTAGCAGGGGAACTGGGAGTCAGCTCTTCCTAGGTCTGTCAATGATTTTGTGTGAGACCTTAGGTAAACTCAGGCAAAATGACTTGACCATCTGTTTTTATAATCTAAACCTTGGCTTCCCCCACAAACACACTTGTTACTTCTGCTCATGTCTTTTCACTGCTGAGCATGTGTGGGGCAAGTCATGTTCTCTCAACTGTGCCTTGGTTCTAAACAGCTTTGTCTCTCTTCTCAAACAGCCTCTTCTGTCTCCCATCCTGGCTGATTCTGCTTTGCTTTCTGTTCCTTCTTCTGGCCATTCTCTCAGCTTCCACCTCCTTCTTCACCCTTCCTGCACACAAACTTACTCAGACTTCTTTGCCTAGGTTCTCCCTAGATTCCTGAAAAGCAGATTTGTCAGTATTGAGCAGGATCTCTCACTGGCTCTCTCTCTCTCCTCCCTTTCCAAGCTCCAATTTTATCCTCCTCTGCTTTATTCTTGCTTTTGACTTGCATCTTGCTTCTGTTTGCCTCTCACTCTCCAACAGGTTTGGCAGGACAGACAGTCTTGAATCCTACTTAGTCAAAGGGCTTTCTGTGGCAGTCTGATCTGGCTTACATTGGTTTTATGCTGCAGACTTACTCCTGATTTACACCCATGTATGTATAAGAGAAGGTTTCTTATTGAGTCTCTGGACTGGATTGTGCCCCCAGTTACCTCGTAGAATAAGGCTGGAATAAATGAAGGTTTACAGGTGGGATTTGGCCAGGTGGCAGAATTTTATGTGGCCAGAAGCTGTGGGTTCATCCTGAAGCTGTCTGGTGTAGAGGCTGTCATCTGACTGCTTGGATGAAGAGGGCTCTGGTTTGAAGGGGTGAGATATTTTGGATAACTTGTCCTTCCTGTTGTTAAAGTGTCCTTTCTCTTCACACCAAATTGGGCCCTATAACTTCAGAGGTTGCTCCAGTAGAATTACTTGTCATGACCCTATTCAGACTAACCAGCCCCAGGGACAAGTGTAACCCCGCTCCCCAATTTTTTAAAAGTAATTAATTAAATGAAATCCTCCTTCAAGTGTGGCAAACCAACTTCCTTCCCAGCCTCAGAGGAGGGGGGCATCCCCTTCGCTGCAGTGGATAGTCTCTTCCATCCTCTCCTGTGACTGATTTTGCTCCCTAGTATGGCTTCTTGAAGTATCAGTGCCCACACACTACAGCAGTTAGGTGCCAAAGCGTGAGTATGTATAATAATAAGGCTGCAGTTTGGAGAAGTTTTGGGAGGATTTTTCTCTCCTAATAATCTGTTGGAGTCCATTGGAATCTTTGCCTGGGAAAAGTAGCTGCTTCTGGATTGTTGTGTGTGTATTTTGGCCTTTTCCTCTACAGCCCTCCCAGGGGAAACAGGGTTGCTACTGGGTAATTTTGAAAATCAGTGCCTTTTAGAGAAAAAATATTTTGTTTCCTCAGAGCTGAATTTTGCTGAAAATGGTGGTGCTTGGTCCATCTGTGAGCCTCAGTCTCTGGGATCCCAGGGCTTGGGGATTATAATAAATAGAACTAAAGTCCATATAAAGATTCAACCAGGAACCCAATGGATGGGCTGAGTGAAATTCCTATTCATTGCACGCTCCCCCAAGAAAGGGCCTGTGTAAATAGATGGATTTTCAACAAAGGTGTCGGAGGATTTGGGATCCTCCAAACCAAAGTGTGAACAAGGTTTGGATCAAGCCTTTCATTGAAAATGCCCTGCCAGCAACCCACCGGTATGGCAATCTAGAGACTGTCATTATTAATACAAGTGGTGGTGTTAGGCTAGAGGCAGTCCTCTCTCCTCTTGCTCTAAGGCAGAGAGGACTCAAACCCTAAAGACCACAGTAAGTCAAGGACAACACATTGAGTTGCACTGAGCTATGAACGAGAAGCCAGTGTGCTAAGTGAACTACCAGCGGAATGTGCTCCCTGCAAGGAATACCCCTAAGTGGGCAGCTGCCTTTTGCAGAAGCCTGGATGTGGGTGGTGAGATGCCAAATCCTAGAGAAAAGGTTGCAACCTCCTGGCCAGGAGCAGGTGGGAAATGTGGGGAGAGGACTCCTGGCTATGAGTGCATCCTACAGGAGCCCTGAACGATACACCAACTAACAGAAAGCGGCCAAGCCCTCTCTATGGAAAGGCAGATGGTAGCTTGGGGGCAATGGAATGGGCATGTTGTGGATCTTTAGCTCAGTTTCTGAGGGGGACACACTGCAGAGGGAGCATCAGGGGCTGCTCAGCCTCATGAGGTCTCAGCAGCTTTCAGTGTGGTTAATAAGCAAAAAAGGCCCAGACTCATGTGGTGTGTGCTGGGCCTGCTTTAAGTTTCAAGTTCTCTATACACACCCAGTTGGCAGCTTTGCACTATAGTGTGAAGTGTCGGAGTCTGAGGCTCAGTAACTCGCCTCGCTTTATGTTGGTCTGGTTGTATGTGGCGAGGGTGTTGCTGCGGGGAGGAGGGGGATTTTGTGAGATGCTGCAGGACGGATTTGAGGGGGTTATTTTACTCCCATCCTCAGATTTATTTGGGAAATTTGAGCACTTTTTAAACAATATTTTAAAAAGGTGCTTTAAGGCTTTTGATCACGGACAGCTCCAGATTAAAATGAGGCAGAACTTGCATGCAGACGTCTGGGTTGTGAGGAAGGGGTGGCAAGACTCAGGGGTCTGATGCAAGACCCTTTTGGTCTCCTAATCAAGAGCCAGTGAGAAACTGTTCATAATTTCTCCCTCTTCACTTCCACCCTGCCACTTTCTTACGTGTTGTAATGATCTTTTAAAGGAAAGGGATAGTCTCTGATTTCTATCCCTCCCCCCTCCCGAGGTCTCAGAGCCCGGGCTTCAGCCTGAGCCTGAACGTCTACACTGCAGTTTTACAGCCCTGCAGCTGGAGTTTCATGAGCCCGAGTCAGCTGGCAGATGTGTGACTGCTGTGTAGACGTACCCCAAGTGTCTCTCTGAAATCCAGGCCATGTATAACGACACAGCATTACATTTGGCTAAGCCACCTGACCTGTTTCATTGTGATGTTTGAAACCTTCTCATTGCTGCACCCCTGAGTTTTGTGACAGGCTAATGGGAATCCAATCCCTGCTCCTGTTGTGTGCTGTGGAGCATCTACACTGGCTCTCTGTGGGTAAGAGAGTGAGTGAGTGTATCCCACTGCTACTCCAGAACTCTCTCCTCTCAGGGAGATGGCAGCCCTGCCATTTCACGGGCAAATACTAATGTGTGTAAACATTTTTCAAAAGGCATTACCTCTTTCTGCATGTACTTTGTTACATTCCCACAAACATGACTCGGTTTGATAGATGGGTAAACAGGGAACAAGGAGGGGAGAGGGGCGCGGGAGTGAAATAAACACACGAGCCTGCTGTAATTCAAAGCAAGGCAAAATCAGATTGTGCGCTTTGGCTAATTTTCTTATTCAGCTATTGATCTAGTGGCTGCTCTGGAGTCTATTAGCAGTCAGCCAGTGAAAATATTTCCCACTGGGGGCTCTGACCTGAGACGGGGGTGAATCTATAGCAATTTGTTCAAACAGAGGAAAGCTTTTCCCTCTGATTTGTATTCCAATTTGCACCATGTACAGAGGGGGCCCCTTCCTGGGGGTTTGCCGGACAGTGCTTGTCAAGTGGGAGTCAGGCTCCAGCCAGCTGAAGAAAGCCTGGTTGATACCCAGAGTCACCCTCCATCTGTCTGTCTCTCTCTTCGTTATCCATCCTCAGTATCTGCCCCTGTAACCGGTAAGCATCTGTCTCCCAGGGGAGCATCCTGGCCCTTTGTGCCCAGGCAGCAGTGGGAGGATGTAGGGCTGCATCCTGTCAACGCTGCCCGCGAGGGGCGAGGAGGCACCTCCAAAGAGAACTGTTTATCAAAGAGGAATAGTTGTGCTGTTAAGGGGACATGCACAGACACTCCGCCACTTCTTGCTGAATTTAGTGCTGGTCTAAGGTGTCAGTTTGACAGCAGCCCTGAAGATTTAAGTCATCTATATTGTGGTCCTGGCCACTCGAATCTACCTGCCCTGAAGACTGAATTAAATTGAAGACCATTGAAGTGCTTCCCTTCCTGCCTTTCAAGTAGCCAGGACTGTACAAATGCCAGCAGTACAAGCTTCCTGTGCACCCCCTCCCACCCAGCATGAGCAGTGGTAGTTTAAACTTCGCTTGAAGGCACCCAGAGCCTGCTACCAATACGCTTCAGTTCAGGCTCTCTGCTGGTTAGATCCTTGCCTTTTCTGTTTGACAGTGCACACAAGGGTGCTAATTGTAATGAGTTCTTGTGTTGCGGGCTGTTTTCTATTAGGAGCTCAACTGAAACCCACTGACCCTTTTCATGGGGGGTGCCAAACAGCCATCTGGTAAATTTCAGTCCCTGTCCTCCTGGGATGGATTTGAACCGGTGTCCTAAGGATGAAAAGTTCCCCCTCTTATTCCCCTGAGCTCCTGGTTTCCAGTGAAGGTAATTCTTCAGGGGTAACCTGGGCAAGAGATCATTTCCTTGGCAGCCTTTAGTCTTATTCTTGGTGGTATTTTGTAGAACACTTTGAGATCCTCAGACGGAAAGCCCGAGAGCAGTGGAAAATATCACGGGAGAGCCTGGGGTGCGCAGCTGCTGGCTGGAGAGGTCACAAGCAGCTCCAGTTCTGTCTCCGGTCTCCTACTGAACTGGACTGACTAGATCGGGTGCCAAAAGCTCACTGCAACCCATTGTGTGGATTGCTGTGACTGTCCCTGTCTAGAAATTAGTCCAAAGGTGTCTGGGATGTATTGGATGGACTGGTTAAATGTGGGATCATGATACGAAAGGCTGAGAGGTGGCCCAAAAAGCTCCCTGTTTGTACAGAAGGGGGTGGGTGTGGTGGGGAGAGGAGTGACTCTAGGAATCCCCAAAAGGCTTGGACTCTCCAGTGATCTGATAACCTCCCAAATGCTAGGGGGCACTGGGAATTGGAGGGCATCTTTGGAGGCTGCCTGTATGTTCTAAACTGAATAAATCCCTAATTCTTAGTAGGCCATTAGGCTTCAGTATGGACTGGTGACGACAACTAATACATCTCAGCTGCTTGTGGCCCAGGTGGGAGACTTGTTCTGGGATTTCAGCGTGGAAAGTTCTTTGGCATCCTGTATTTAAAGTGGAGGAAGAGGAGAGGGGTGGAAGAACAGGCAAAGGGAATAGGGGAGACAGGAGGGTTGGATTGACACTCCCATTAATTTTTCAGATTTTGGAAATTGACTAGGGCTTTGCTTGGCCTTTGCTGCTTTTGGCTTTAGTTTAGTGCCAGTCATTGAGACACCTGGACTTATGTAGAGAGAGAAAGCGAGAGAGCGAGAAGAGGTAGAGTGGGGAGGAGAAAATAAATCAGAGCCTTAAATCTTAAATCCATTCAATTTTTAAACCACAAGTTTATTTTTGACTTGGCCATAACTTTCAGGGAACCAGCCTGGATTCCAGGGAGAGCTGTAACTCCAGCTTCAAGAAAGAGTGTGCAAGTTTATGAGCTTTTTAAAGCAGTCAAGCAGAGGTCCCTGTAGGAGCTGACATCAGGGGAATGGGGGAGTCAGTGTGTTGTAATATTTAGGGGATTATTTAACAGTGTCAGGGGCAGGCTGGGACCTGCTTTTTTTATAGGGAGTAGAATGCTCATTAATGTGCTGGGGAGAGGGAGAGAGAATTACCAAAAGAGGCTACATCCCTTCTGTCCAGCCAGGAGGGATGTTGAGTGCAAAGAACCAGAACCAGCTCTTGTTATCTGCCTGTTCCCTACATTTGAGGGAGATCCTGATCCCATCAGCTGAGTACATGGCTTCAGGGCAGTAGGCAGCATGGGTACTACACAGTTAAAGCAAAGGAAGGAAATTAAAATCCAAGGTGATGCTTGATGTACACTGAAGATTAGGTCCCATCAGGAGCAGGCACTTAAGAGTTTCACACCAGATAATTGGTCTAGTAATTCAAGCATCTTGCTTTGGGCATGGCCAGGCCCTGAGACTTTAGAGGAAGGTGGAATGACTCATGTAATGCAGTACATTTGTTATTTTACATCCTCCCCTAGCCTCTTCATTGCACTGAACCTGCTGCCCTTTAATTCCATTGTCTTTTTGTTCTTGGGTTGTGAGACTGGCCCCAAGAGGGAGAACTGAACAGGTTTTCACTGGGTTCTTAACACTTTGACTACTGGCTGCAGTGCCAGTCCCACAACACAGGAAGCAGATTGTTGTCCTGGAGAAGATGCTGCTATGACTGCATAATGCCCTTGTGTGATTCCCATCTGGGATTCTGTGGGCAGGTCAGAGGACCATTCCACAGACAAGAAAGTGTCTTGGTGAGAGGGTACCAGGAGGCAACCAAGATGCACTGTCTTGAGAACTAATTTTAGTGAAAAGTTAAGGGTGTTGAGCTGATTTCCTTTGGAAAGAAAAGACTTGAGGTGATAGTCTCCTCAGATCCTCACATGGACAAGTCCAATGGCTTCCTCTGCTGAAGAGTCTGAAACCCACAGCAAATTGTAACTTTGTTATAGAACTTTTTCTGTAGAAGCCCTCTGGAAAAACATATGGGTTATCTTTAGAAAACCTAATAAGTTACGTATCAGAGCCTGAAGAAGTTCTGTAGAATATTAGCCTCTGGGCTCCATGTGGCTTGGTAAGAGCTCAGGGTTAGTGAATAATCATCCCATTTCTTCTCAGTACTGTTCCATGTCCCATCTAGTTCAGAACCAAGGACAGCAGCCCCCATTTCTTTCCATGGCTTCTGTGGACTCACCCATTCCAATGTATTTCCTTTAAAAAAAACAACCACACATTTTGTACAATATATTATTGTGAGGTAACAGGGCTGGCAGAGGGGTTAGATTCCCTGAAAGGTCAAAGAAAGCCTGTTCTTCACAGGCTTTCACTCCCAGATTCCTGTTTACACGTGTCTGCCCAATCACACTGTAGAGGAAATCAGGCTGCATCAGAAGGGAATGAGAAACTTGATCCTAAGTCTCTTCCCATTCAAAATCATATGCTTCATAAGTGTGTGCACAGTCAGGTGCCAGACACTGATGTCCCCTGGAAAAGCTCAGCACAACCAACAGCAAGGCAAGTTTTCTACATTCCCCTTTTCCATTGTCTCTCCCTTGTCACCCAAGATGTGGACCTCTAGGAATGTGAGGGAGTTCAGATTCCATGCTATGGTGCAGCGATCCCCACCAAGAGGGGCAATAGGTCACAAAATGGGGGCAGTTGGTACTGTAGACATCTGGACACTAGACTGAGAGCCACCAGTTGACTTTCCCACTGGCCCTGAGAGCATAATGACTGTTCTGGGCTGACTGAGAGCCTCTCTGGGTTATGTCCTGAATTTGTGTATAAAGTAGAGAAGGAAGAACACTGGGAGGCAAAGGGAAAGCAACTTAGCCAAGCAGGAGCATTCAGGCCCATCTCTAAACTCCTCTGAGGCTCTGCCCCCAAGGTCACTCTATATTGCAAGAGGTTGAATCTCTTGGGCTACAAACTTGTCTGCTCCCTGATCCATGACTGGTATTGTGTTTGCAGCCCTAGTCAGGAGGAGATTTTGGAGGTAATCTAGAAAAATAGCCAAAAACCAAAGAAACCAAAATTCACTCTAGAATGAAATCAGCCCCTCTAGCTCCCCACAACAGAAGCTCTGCTCTCTCCCCATCACTGATCCCTCTGTCTCCCTCCTCTGAACAAAACAACTGCTTTCCTGGCCCGCAGCCAAGTGTAAGAAATCCCCTCCCCCAAGCAGGCCTAAATCCCCCTGCTTCCTCTCCGATAACAACCCCACTTCCCTGCAAGCAGCCATTCCAGGCTCCTTAACTGTACTTCCTTATCCTGTATTGTCAGAGTGAACCCTCACCAGTTTCTGACTTGAGGCTGGGTTTGGCCACCAGCAGCAATGGGGAGGCGGGGAGTGCTGAGAGAGAAGAACAAGTATGTGTGGGTGGTGGTCTCAGCAGGACTTTAGAGTTCCAGCCTGACTTTGCCTGCTTAAGGCTGGAAACCTTCCCTGCCATGATGCCATTGGTGGCCATTCAAAACCCTTAAGGACTAGCCAGTCTCAGGTGACCACCCAAAGTATACTGGTACCCATGTGCATTCATGGTAGGATTAGCCTGTTTCCAGAAGGTTAATGGAAGAGCATGACACTGGAGGCAGTTCTGGGCTATTTTATGGAGAGCCCATCTACCCACTCCTTAGGTATTGCATATCAGCATGCTCAACCAATGAAATACGAGCCTGAACTCATGAGCACAAATGGAGGGCAGGACACTGTTTTTTGCAGTTGCTTGAAAGTTGCCTGTTACAGGTATTCTATCATTCACATCTTTTATCTGGGAGTGGGAATAATACACTTCCCCCCAGCCCTGTGCATGCTAAGTGTGCTTTGCTCATGTGCCGTTCCATCTGCCCGTCTTTAACCCCATCTCCTGTAGCCGCCGTGGACTGCACGCAGCTGTGTACTTCTGGGAAGTCTCGCTGAGCTCTGATGTGCAGAAGCACCAGATATATAGTTTCTGAGAACTCTTCTCAGCAACTGGAGCTTCTCCAGGAGGGGAAGGAGTGTTCAGCCAAGGAGATGTGCAGAGTACATGCTTGCCTGGTAGTGTGGTGCACCTGGAAAGCTGCAGGCTCTCTCCATTACACTAATGGCCCGACTCACCTGGATACTGTGCGATAGCTCCATTACACTGGTGGATTATTGCTCTGGCTTCTATTCTTCAGCTGAGGAGTCAGTTTCTGCCCATCTCTAATAGGCTGTCATGATGGAAGGGCTCTTTACTTATAGAGCTGATGGCACCCCCTTATGCTGCCCCAGTCTGTGTGTGAGGGCTGCTGAGTGCAGTACAGTTGCTATATTGCCTTGCACAGTTGCTGCTGGTGTCTGACTCGTGACTTTATAGAGCACTTGCTGACCCTGAGACTATGACAAGCGCTAGAGAAACCCCAAGTATCTCTTGATTGATGGTCCTGGTGTCCTGTCATCTGGGGCCACTGCACAAAGGAGATGTGACAGGACAGGAAGAAACCTTTGCTTGATTTTAACCTTACTGGGGAATGGAGGAGCTCCATTTTTGGTACCGATCCCATTAAACAATAGGTGAGGTATTTTTTTCCCCCACTTCCCGTTGTAACAAAGTTCCTCCTCTACCTTGGTGGGTCTTGCAATTATTGGCGGATTTGCTCACCTTGGAGCTTCACGGCAGCCCTCAGTTTGACCGTTTTTGTGAACCCACAGTCCAGGTCGACGACTCCTATGTCTGACTAGGAGTTGGGAGGTTTGGGGGGAACCCAGGCCTGCCCTCTACTCTGGGTTCCAGCCCAGGGCCCTGAGGAATGCAGCTGTCTAGAGTGCCTCCTGGAACAGCTGTGCGACAGCTTCAACTCCCTGGGCTACTTCCCCATGGCCTCCTACCAACACCTTCTTTATCCTCACCCTAGGACCTTCTTCCTGGTGTCTGATAATGCTTGTACTCCTCAGTCCTCCAACAGTCTGCGTTCTCACTCTCAGCTCCTAGCACCTCTTGCTCCCAGCTCCTCACACGCACCACAAACTGAAGTGAGCTCTTTTTTAAACCCAGGTGCCCTGATTAGCCTGCCTTAATTGATTCTAGCAGCTTCTTGATAAGCTGATTAGAACACCTGCAGCCAGTCTGTCTTATTTGTCTCCAGAAGGTTCCTGACTATTCTGGAACCTTCCCTGTTACCTTACCCAGGGAAAAGAGACCTACTTAACCTGGGGCTAATATATCTGCCTTCTATTACTCTCCTATAGCCATCTGGCCTGACCCTGTCACAATACTGTAAATAAATGATGGAGAACAAAAAAAAAACCTTCCCTGTTACCTTACCCAGGGAAAAGAGACCTACTTAACCTGGGGCTAATATATCTGCCTTCTATTACTCTCCTATAGCCATCCAGCCCGACCCTGTCACACTGTCCTAATCAAGTACTGTCTAACGGTGCGGTGCACCATTAAACAGTGGCTGTGCTCTGCCCTGACATGAATGCATATCCATCGGGGTGTTGGGATGGGTACTTGAAACAATTTGTGATGATGGCCCACGAAACTGTCTCTGCATTTCTGGTTATGAAGGAGGAGATAAATGAGAGGCACCACAGCCTCTCACACTGAGGGGCTCTGGGCTACACCAGGAACCCAGGCCTGATGTCAGGTGCATGCTTAGTAGCTGGTCACTTCTTGTTGAAACGGACCTTGTGCCTTTCCCAGGGCAGGATGCAGCCTGGGTCAACTCTGAACTATGTTGATGGGATAACAGGGAAGGCTGCACAGGTGGTTGGTTTTGGGACACAGCTTCCCCAGTTTCCAGCTGACTCATGATCCAAGCTGGCCACTTTTAGCAGCTGATGTGATTTTACTGCTAATAGATGAATGCTACAGCTCTGCCTCCTGTATCTTGCATTTCCCCCAAACTGACCCCCTCATCTATATGGATGCTCCTTTAGCTGGAAAGTGAAACGGTGCCTTTCTGGTAGATACTGCGGCCTGCCTAGCTAGTGCCTGAGGGGCAGAGCCTGCTGGGTGCATGGCTGGATCTCCAGGAGGAGGTCAGCGATTCCTAAGGAGCATGCTCATGCAAGGCGACAGATTGGAAACAAAAGGCTCACAGCTGGGAAGGGAGCCGTCTGCAGCAAAGAGATAGCCAGACGGGAGCGTGATCAGAGGCCCCTGTGAGACCAGTCACATACTGCTTGTGTGCCTAACTCTGCACTAATACTTTTCTCCTGAAAGATTCAATAGCTGTGGAGCAGGCTCCTGCCTGTAGGTGCTGTTTTATAGCCTGAGTGCTACCGTGATCTCAGACTGCGAGAAAGAGTGACTGCCTGTGTTAACAGTTCCTAAGAAGGCTTGCTCCATTATTGCTTGTGTGGCTCTCTTCTTCTGCCCGTTATTCCACTAGGGCCATATCTGTCCACCACCAAAGAGGGTGGTTAGAGATGGAAAAGATTGCCTGGCACTTGCAACACCTTTCTTCCAGAGAGCGCCGTGTCCTGCAGTGCCAGCTCTCTCTCTGTGTGTGTGTGTGTGTGTGTGTGTGTGTGTGGGGAGGACTCGGGCTGTAAGCAGTTGCTGCAATAGCCATAGGGCCCCGGCTGTCAGGTCATGATGTTGCAGGGGTCCTTTGCCTCTAGCGCCCCTATTCCCACCATTCTAGTTCTGCAGCACTCTAGGTCTTCTCAGTCGGAGCCCTTGGGCCAGGCCACCTTTCAGCTCAGTTTCCCCGGCATAACCAAGCTCTCCAAAAGAAAATCAAAACCCTTAGTGAGCAGGTAACAGGCCTTCAGCCCCTGTCTGGGGTCAATGGTCCTTGCCCCTCTCCTGAGGCTTACACTGCCCCTCCTGCAAAGAAGTGGATCTCTTCTCTGGATCTCAGCCTAGGGCCTTTTTGATCAGCAGCTACGGTCTGGTCCTTATGATCCCTTGCTGGCTCCCTGAGCAGCTTCCTGCCTTTGCCTGCTTGCAGGTATTTATGGAGCTGCACTCACCAGGCTGCTCTCCCTGCAGTTTTGTTCCTCCATTGCAGCATTTCCCAGGCTGTTGCTAAGCGGTTTTCCCTGGGTGGCTCCTAGTTTCTCTGGCAGCTGCCTGGAATCCATCACTTTTGCCGGTTTCTCCCTTTAAGGCCAATCTCATGGTATGAGCTCTCCTCTCTGTTCTCCCTCCCTGGCCCTGCAGTCCTTCCTGTATAGGAACCACCCAGTCTGGTTTCTCCTCAGATGGGTCTAATCCTTCATTAGTTGTCTCCCCTCCAGGTGCCACGGGATGGGCCCTCAGACGCCCTATTAACCCTCTACTTGTCAGTGTGGGACATGCGCCTTATCACAAAGGCCAGGCAGCTGATGTTAATGCAGCCTGGCTCCTCTACAGCAGAAGGCACTTGCTCTCTCTGCCAGGCTGATTCCGTCGGAGGACAGATTGGTAGACATGTGGCCGAGCTGCTGGAACATAAACAACAGAGTCAGACCACTGGAGACTATTCCCCCTCCCTCCACCACGAATAGCTAGAGCTATCTTCAGGATGAGACAAGGACAGAAAGCTATGGGTTGAACACCAAGAGCCTCCTGACTCTGACACCAACTCCTTCTGTGCCTTGGGCAATTCCTTAATCGCTCTGTGCCCCAGTTCCCCATCGGTAAAATGTGGATACCGATACTGACCTACCACCAAGGCGGGACATGAGGAGTAATCCACTTTTTGAACAGCCCAGTCCTTTGCAGATCAAAGGCCTGCATCACTGCTGAGTGGAGCGGGATTGGACCAAAACCTGGATCCAAGCCCCACCCTCCGATCTCTCCCTAAACTGCAGATTGGCTCAAATGTAGAGCTGGCCTTTGTGTCTCAGGCCCATCTCTAGTGTGTGATTATGGGTGTTATGAGTGTGCCCTTTTCTGTAGCAGAAAGAGAACAGGCCAGGTAATAGTAATTCTCCTGGGGAAACAGATGTGATCACTTTCTTTACACTTGGTATGGAGCCGATTCCCAGAGGGGACCCCACACCAGACGAGAGTAGATGCGATTTATGCAGAAAGCAAGAGTAAGGGGATAATTAGAATTAAGGAGAGGAGGCATCCTCTATTATCTAAGCCTCCAGAGAGCCTCCTTCCATCTGGGTACCCCTAACTGCCCTTGCATAGAGAGACATTCAGTGCATCAATGCATGGGCATTGCTCTGAAAATCTTCTCTCCCAGCTCCTGACAGACTGCCATCATCGTTGCTGACAGCTAATAAAATTATGCTGTTTGTGGCTAACGTGTCCACTAAACAATGTAATCTGTGCACAGTGAGAACAATGCATCATGTGGGTCCGCAGGGCCCAGTGATATTGAGTTACTGTTAGTCAGCAGAGAAGGGATGCTGAATTGAATGCAATAACATTCACTCAGCACTCTCCAGGGAGAGGGGGAGCAGAGGCTGAGTCCTGTAAGGAGGGACATGAATTACATGTAGAATCTCGCTTAATTCATCTCCTGAATTCTTGGGCAACTTGGTGCTCCAGGGTCTGCCTGGCTGTAGAGGATGCTTAGCGAGGTGACTCGGCTTCATTACAGCTGATTGTTCTGCAGCTCCCACCCCATTTCTCAACTCCATTTCCCCTCCTCACGGCTGCTCTGGGGCAATAGGACCAGGCCCAGTTCTCAGGAGTGCCTGAGCTGCTGCTGAAAGAGATCAGTTTTCTGCAAATAGCCCTTGCAAAAGGCTTCAGAGCTACTGAGCCCCACTTGTGTCAGATCTTGACCCCCATTCCTTCCTCCACCCCACAGACACTCTGAATACCTAGTCTCCTGCTCTTTGACCTGTATGATCCACTCGGTGGCTTAGTTAACAGGAAGGAAAAAGTGCAGCCATGGGTAGCGTCCCCAGTTACCAGAGACTCCTCAGCTCATGGTGCTAAGACTTGATAGTAAGGTGTGTAACTCTGACCTTTATTGCTTATGTCAGGAATAGTCTGGGCATCTGCATGGCACTGACTAGACTCAGAGTCCTGTCTCAGCAGGTGGCAGCCACTCCTGCTGTGTTTCTCACTCACTCTCTGCTAATCGTATCTCTTTAAACATATCGTTGGGTTTGCACTGTGACAAGTGACCCATTCTGAATAGAATAAGAAATTACTTGTATCCCAGCTCAGATCTGAGCCTCTCAGAGGTCAGGCAAGGTTGGTTTAAAACCCCTTTGTATGGTGTGTGTGTCTATTCCACTTACCTCACCAGTTTTCTATTTTGGCCAGGAGAAATATCCTTGAAGCAAATCAACACTCACCAGATGGTGCCTCCTGCTGGTTGTCATAGGAATTAGCTCTTGTTTTGCTTCAGATCACCCTCTGCTGGCCAGTGGCTCGCCTGCCTCAGGCCCCATGTCCCTCCCAGACCCTGGTGCCCCTTTACGTCAGGGTTCTGCTTCAGCAGTACCCCTACTCTCTGGGTCTCCCCTCCCAGGGGAACCCCCACCCCTCTATCTCCACCTTGCCTCAGTGACTACTGTGAGTCATCATCTAGCCTCCTTTCACTGGGGCAGACTGCAGTGGCCACTCATCATCAGCAAGGGGGTTAGGACCAGCTGCCTCTGCCTATTCCCAAGCTGCACCTCTGTAGCCCCAGTACCTTTGTAGGACTTCACCAAGGCCTGCAGCCTGGGAGTTTACCAGGTTGGAGCTCCCCAGCTCTGCTTCAGGTACCTTCCTCCCAGGCAGCTAGCCCTTCCCACTCCAGACCTAGAATGAGACCCTGTCTCCTGGCTCACTGCCCTTTTATCAGGGCCAGCTGTGCCCTGATTGAGCTAGCCACACCTGGGGCCAACCAGCCTCCCTCAGCAGCTCTTAATCCCTCTTCTAATTGGGTCCCAGCCACAGCCCTCTCAAAGGGCTGCTTTTAACCCCTGCTTTCCTGGAGTGGGGCAGCTGCCCCATTACGGTCCGCCAGGCAGCTGTTCTCATGGCATTTCTGGCCTGGCTGGAACCAGAAGAGTCTGGAAATCTCCTGATCTACAAAATTTCCAACCCACAATGAGGTCTGAAAGATCTCACCTGCACTGAGCTATGGCCACCGTGGATCCTTGCCAAGTAGGTGGTGGTAGGGGAATCTCACTCATTAGCTCAGTGTAGGTTGGATCTTTATCTAAAGTTGTGTGCTGGAAATCCTGTCGGATCGGACTTGCACAATCATAACATTGATTCTGCCCTCTGTTAAAAAGGTGTAATTCACATCCTCCTTTGTGAGAGCTAAGATTGTGTATCCGAGGGCAGAATTGGATCCATATGTATCAGAAACAGAAAACTCATTGTAGGTCTCCTGTGATCCCTCTCTCCAAAACCATTGGGAGACTCTTCCCTAGTGTCTGTTGACAGGGCTTTATCCAGTCTTGTCTGACCTAGCGCGCTCTCCCTCACACTCCGTGATGTGTTCTAGAGAGCCCCTTCCTAAATTCTGAAATCAAACAGCAGCAAAGTTTGGAGCGAGGTCACTGCTTCTTCTCTCTGGCTGCTCCTAAATGACTTATCCCCGGCTCATAAAAATATTTGGGAACAGCTTGTCTTTTTGCCTTTTGAACTGCAACAGATTGCACCAGATCCTGAGTACTTTCGTTGCATTTCCTAGTAAAAGACATCCCCAGGCCTCACTAAAAGTCCTTCAGCCCCCTCTCTCCACCCACACTCCTAATTACAAAATAGAGCAACAACATTGTTAACTGGAGCCGAGTGAATGATTTTTACCAAATAACAGTCAGTGATTTATTTATGTGTCTTCTCCAGTATATAATTCCTTATAGGAGGAGGGAATCTCCCACCCATCAGCTCCTTCAGGCCCCAGTTCAGCAAAGCACTGAAGCATCTGCTTAAAGTTACTCATGTACCTTGCTGAACTGGGGCTGGGTGACTAATAATAATTCAAATAGTATTTCCTGTATATCACTTTCCAGCAGTAGATCTCAAACCGCTTCAACATCTTTTAATGTATTGCTCCTCAACCCCTGTGTGAGGTTATTATCCCCATTTTGCTGTTCCCAAGAGTTTGCTGGGCAGTGCTGCCTTCGTTCTGGTCAAATCACCTTCCGTAATGGGACTGGGCTGCCTCTGGAGAATCCAAATGAGCAGTTGCAGTGGGATAAGCTGTAGGGTGCCCCTTAACCTGGAATGGTCCACCTGAAAGCTCCCATCCTTGGGGGAGGGGTGCGCTGGGACAGGCTCGGAAGCACAACATGGTTTAGGTGGCATGGTGTGGAGCCCCAGCAATGCAGTACCTCGTCTGCATCTAGAGAAGGGATAGGAAGGAAGGAATAGAGATGTTTGCTGACAAGCTCTCCAGCAATGATTGGGGGGCCGGAGGAGGCAGTACAGCTGTTGTAATCATACATGCTGTCTGTACTCACAAACTGTATATCACCACAGGGCAGCAGGGATAAGGGGGATAGCCTGGCCTCTAGGGTATTAGTCAGGCTCACTGTGATGATATTGGTGCCCTGCCAACTGGTCTGTTTCAAATGGCAGGCCCATATCTTCCAGGAGGTCTGATGGCGGAGTCCCTTCCCCCTGGTCTGGATCCCCAATCAGAACTATATCTCTCACTCACGCTGCTGGGCTGTGATTGGGTAGAGAGCCTGATCTCCATGTATGAGACAACAGGGTGCAGAAGAGTCCAATGCTGAGAGCAGGGAAAGATCTAAGCCCTTTGATTCCCCCGCCACCACCATGTCCCTGAGCCAGTGCTCAAAGGGGAGGTGGAAACATTTAATCCCCCATCCAGCACAAAACTAAAGGGTCTGGATGTGTCTGGCTGGCTACTTATAATGTGTCCCTCCCTGGGGTGTCTGAGCACAGCTCTGTTTGCATGCAGATGAAAACTGTTTGAGTGTCATGTATGTGACATGTTTGAATGTGCTGGTGCACAAAGAATGCAGGTCATACTTACCGGATGGAGGACTCTGTCCAGGGAAGCAGTAACTCTGAAAAAGATTTGGGGGTGACGGTGGATAATCAGCTGAATGTGAATTCCCAGTGTGATGCTGTGGCCAAAAGGACTAATGTGATCCTTGGATGCATAAACAGGGGAATCTCGAGTAGAAGTGGAGATGTTATTTTACCTCTGTATTTGGCACTGGTGTGCCTGCTGCTGGCACACTGTGTGTCCAGTTCTGGTCCCCATAGTTCAAGAAGGATGTAGATAAATTGGAGAGAGCTAGGGGAAGAGCCACGAGAATAATGAAAGGATTCAAAAACAGGCCTTATAGTGATAGATTCAAAGAGCTCAATCTGTTTAGCTTAACAAAGAGAAGGTTCAGGGATAACTTGATGCCAGTCTATACGTATCTAGATGGGGAACAAATAGTTCAAATAGGCTCTTCAATCTAGCAGAGAAAGGTACTGATTTGATCCCGGGGCTGGAAATAGAAGCTAGACAAATTCAGGCTGGAAATAACAGTAAGAAAAATTAACCATCGGAACAACTTAACGAGGGGCTTGGTGGATTCTCCATCAGGATTAGGTGTTTTTCTAAAAGTTCTGCTCTAGGAATTATTTTGGGGCAGTTCTCTGGCCTGTGTTATATAGGAGGTCAGACTAGATGATCACAATGGTTCGTTCTGGCCATGCTGACACAATGCATCTGTGAATGTGTGGGCATAAGTGTACATGACGCTGGGTGGAGCAGAATCCTTTCCTACCGGTCACCATACACTGCAGCAACATGGTCCTTACTCAGCCGGTCCGGGTAACTGCCTACAACAGAGTCCCCAAATGTGTATGTGACTGTTCTGCTGGTGAAGCCGGTGAGCAGCAGATGGGTTGGTTCTTGTGTTGTTCTCTTTTGACTCACAGCCTTTTGTGCATTTTGCTGATCCTTTGGGTCCAGCAGGGACACAGCACATGGAATATCCGAGGAATTTTCCATCCACCACGTACTGCAGACTTTTTCAAATGGAAATTTTGGCGATACCATGCGATCTGTGGATCCGTTAGAATGGGCTGTAACTGTAGGAGACACCATTACAGGCAGAGTGGGAGATGTCAGGTGTGCAACTGAGAAGGTGGAACTCTTTCCACCTAGGCTGTGAAAACAGCCCTCCTGCTCCTTACCCTATTGATTTTCAGAGCTCAGATAGCCGCTTTCCGGCATCTGCTCTCAGTCACAGTGGCTCTTCTCCCCATACTGCCTGACTCCCTAGAAAGCTCAGCAGACTGATGTTTCCAGGAACCCTCACCATGTGCCCTGATTATAAATAGCTGTTGAAGAAAGAGGCAGGCTGGCCTGGAGGGAGTTGGAGCAGTGCCTCTTTTCTCTCTGCTAAAGACTCTATCGCTGCCCTCTGTAGCACTTCCCTTCTCCCTGTGAACACACAGGCTGCCCGTGTAATTACACACCTACGCCAATGGCACTTGCACAAAGGTCCATGTTCCTGGACACGCCCACTCTGCTTGCACAATACAAATCTGGGTGCACAAATGCTCCATATACGCTTGCAACCCTTACCCATGCGTACACCTCTCTGTGCATGCACTTGCATATCTTGGCAGATCTACGCCCTGTTGTGTGTAGGCGCCTATATTTACACACACTTGCACTCCCTCCCCCTCATTCTCAGTCATTCCCCTGTGCACCCGCTTGTGCATGCCCCCCTCTGCAAGCTCCCCCGCACCCGCTGCATGCAGTCACGCTGCAGGGCTACCTCCCCATACCAGCGCTCACCCCCCTGTACAGTGATGTTCCGATGAATAAAAAGCAGCATGTGGCAGGCATCTTTGCTGGATGAAGCCTGCTCCTGGACCAGCACTGAAGTAGTTAATGTACAGGGCCAGAGGTGAAAAGGCAGGAGACTGGCCTAAATGACCTATTGAGGTCCCTTCCCATTCTATAATATGTCACCTACTGGTCCCAAAAGCCAGCATTTCCCAGCCAGTCACATATGTTCATCAGGAATAAGGGAGAGAAGGAGAGACCTCCAGAGGATGAGTGGACACCTGAGGCAGGTGGTTATAGACTGTTCAGGCACATCCCAGTGACGTACAATGGGAATTGGGCACCCTAGACTGCAGAGGGCTGTGAGACCTGGCATGCGCATGCTTTAGCAGATTTAGTTCTAAGGCCATGGAGAGCAAGAGAGGCTGTAGAAGAGTGAATGTCCCCTCACTAGTGCTTTACAAAAGGCCTCCAGAACTAACTGATTAAGGACTGGCTGAGAGTCAGTTGGGTGTAGCTAAATGAGCATTTATTTTATTAAAATCCCCTTCCACCTACAAAATGTATATAAATATCACAATAAAAGTCCTACACTAAGGAGTGTGTTAAGGTTGCAAAGTCAAGCACTCAAAAGTTAGGAAATGCCACAATTAAAGGGACCAGTGCAACTTTAATTCGACTCCATCTGCATGCGCATTATTGATACAGCCTTTAATGACCTGATCACATGTGTAAATCCAGTATTGACTTGAAGGATGCAAGTTAAAGATATACATTGTGTAGATGAGATCAGGATCTGGCCTGGTGTCTTTTGGATGAAATGCACAACTGAGATCTTGATCACTTTTGGGCACTAAAGGGCCAGTGGCTCTTTTTGCAAGAGTACTGGCCAAATTCCAACTTGGGTAATTACATTTTGCCTCCATAATTCCCTGTGTTCCTTCAAATCCAGGCTCCTCCTTCCCTTTACGTCCTAAACTATTGGATAATGTTGTTGTGTACTGTGAAACAGATGCAGTGTACCACCCCAGAGGCAGCGGCATTTCAGTGCTGACTTGAAGTGATCCCTGGGTGTAGCTTGTAAAGCTCTTTTGGCACGAAAGATGCTATAGAAGTGTAAGGCCGCATTATTTCTCTAGTTTTGGGCTATTTTGTTTCTAAACTCTCCGTTAAGGGCGATGTGCTGAAGGGGCCAAATATGCCACCCTTCCCAGAACATGCACCAGCCACCCTGGATGCTTCTGTTAACGGTCACAAGACTGACAAAAGTGCATACAGAGAAGGGGAGTCTCTTGTATTTCAGCAGTGTGAGTGCTGCTTGGAGTAACAGGCTGCAAAGAAGGAAAGAGATAAGGGCTGTGTTGGGAAGGGGAGTGCAGCAGGTGTGACAGATAAAAATTATGATCTGTGATATGGGGCGGGGGCAGGGGGGGGAGTATGATTCTGCCTAATGGCTCCATCACTGCATATATGCATCCAATTCTCCAAGCTGTACTTCTCCGCACAGCAGCTGGTGATGCTAATCCTTTGCCCTTATCAGGCTCACGTAACAGTGATTATAAGTGTGTCCTCTAAGGAAGCATTTTCCCCCAAAGAGGAGGGGTCTGGGAAGTGCAGATGGCAGAGGTTCTTGTGTCCTGGGGGAATGGTTTTGGTTGGACCATGTAGTCTGGGCTGGGAACTAGATTGCAAACAGGTGGGATGTTGCCTGGGTATTTCTCTTGAATGGAAGTTATTGTAAGGAATAATGTCTCTTCTGACTGAGAAGTGAGTGTCAAACGGTGCCTGTTACATTTAAGGATGCTCATTTAGTTTTGCATGGCCCCTTGTGGACTCCTCAAGGGTCTATGTCACTTTCATTGTGGTTTTTTTTATCATGTTGCTGGCCAGTGTTCAGAGTCCTGTTAAATGCAGTCCTGTTTTGTTGGCATTTTTAGCCCAACCAGAAGCTGGAATAATCATTTAGTATTACAGACGCTCCCCGGGTTACGCAAGACCCGACTTATGCAAATCCGCATTTATGGAAAAAGTTCCATAAGCTAGAAATAGGAGTGTGTTTTTTGTTTGTTGGGTTTTTTGTTTTTCTTTTGCGTAATCATGTCTATAAGGGTCGTATCCGAAAGCCTCAACCAGGGTTGGGACCCCATTGCTGGGTGTTTTATGACAGCAGCTGAAGAAACAATCCCCACCCCGGAGACAAGAAATAAACCTTGCACAAGATGGAAGCTCTTTGCATTTGCTTTCCTTCCTTGTTTTGTACATCCAAGCAATGAGGGCAGTTCAGACTGAGTATCAGGGGATAGCTTCCAGTTGCTGAGCTCTATGAAGCTGTAGAACTGTCTCCCCAAGGGAAGCTGGGAGTCCCCTTGTCTGCAACATTTAAAACTAGACTGGACAAAATACTAGACAGCATGCTGTGGGGAAACAATCTGTGGAGATGGGTAGGTGTAAAAAGGCCTGTGTGGCTTCTTCTCAGAACTGTCCCTCTAACCTATCTGAGCTTCACCGGTTAACCCATTGAAACACCCACCCACCAACCCTGGTCTCAGTTTGATCTCCTTGGTGGCTAACCAGAGACAGCTGGCACCAGAAAGCCCCATGTGACCCAAT
Organism: Lepidochelys kempii; assembly: GCF_965140285.1. NCBI lineage: Eukaryota > Metazoa > Chordata > Testudines > Cheloniidae > Lepidochelys > Lepidochelys kempii. The sequence continues at coordinate 150,508,635 of NC_136382.1, read as the reverse complement.
GGAACTCCCGTGAAACAGTGATTAATACTCATTTTTAAAATGGCTTCATTTGGCTGTCCTGTGGATTCATTGGCCTGTGGATTCATGGCTGTGCCTGGGAAGTTGTCGTTGCTAGACTTGGAGTCGCAGACAGGGAACAGTGTGCATATCCCCTTCCACCCAGAAATGGGAAATAAATTGCAGCACTGAGCATCCAGAGGGCTATTTTGTTTAGTGTGTGTTCTGGGGCCTCTCAGCCTTTCAGCATCTGCTGTGTTCAGGAGGCAGCTGGTACTCAAGCAGCTAGTGAAATTGCCACTGATCTCCCTTCTCTGGTGAGAATAATTCTCCAAGAAGATCTCTGAAGGCTCCTGTCTCCCTGCACCGTTTGTAAGCTCTTGGCTTGGCTGCGCAGCACTTTCTGCCTCCACCTCTGTGGGAATTAGCGGAAAGCTGGAATGGTGACAGCCTGGAATGGTTCATGCTGGGGTTTGGGGTCTGTCAAGTCAGCAGCACTTTAATTATACCCCTGTTCCTTTCAGCAGTGTCTCCAGGGAGCAGTCTGGGGAGTTCTCTCTCTATCTACACTCCTCACGTCTCGATCTAGACGGGTAACAATGGACCTCTCTACTCAGACCTTCCATGAGAGAAGCAATAATCGTGATGTTCTAAACACACAGGCACCATGTCTGCCAACTTGTTTTGCACACAAAGCATTCAAGAAGAGCTATCAGATCATGACAGCTTTTGATGACTGTTGATCTGGGCCATATTTGAACCACCAACCTTGGGATGACAGACTCCTAATTCCAATCCCTTGAGCGAGCGAATTGACCTGCCCTAGGATTGGATTGGAGACAGTGTCCTAGAAATCAAATGCCTCCATTGCTCATTTTCAATCCTTTGAGTCACTCAGAGGATTCACTGAGTGCCTTTTGCTTAAATATAGATATTTATTATTTGTATTGCTATAGCGTCTAAGAGCTGCAATGGTGGACCAGTACCCCATTGTGCAAGGTGCTGTACAAAAACAGAACAAGATGGGCCCTGTTTATAATCTTAAGCATAAGACAAGAGGCAACCAGTAGATACAGCAGACAGACAGGAGGGAACAGAAGGAAACAATGAGACAGTACTGGGCAGTAGGCTGGGTAGTTGTCTCATGTAGTAAATATACGTCTCTAAAGTTGGTTTCGTGCATTATATTAAGCTAAAAAGATAGCAGCTGCTGCACTCTAGGACAGGGAGCTTCATTCCACACAGGAGACTTGGCTCACCTTCTGCAATGTGAACGAGCTTTCTTTGCTGTCCTTACACTACTCCACGCCAATGGGCTGGCAGTTGGAGACTGGGAACTTGGAGCACTGGTGAAAGTAGCACAGGTTGCTCTGAGTCTTCGGTGTCTTCCAGATCTGAGACAACTAGGAGCCCTGAGATACAGCTTTGTCTCCCTCTGTTTAGTTCCTCAGGCAATGTTTGCTGTTTAATAAGGTGTGAGGCTCAGAGCTGTTCTTCCTGAGCCTTGTTCTGCATTCTTAATTGTGAAGTGATTCTGTTTAGGGCACTTGCATGTTCCAGTTACCCAAAATGAGTTTGAGGGTTAATGCATGTTCATTGCAGAAGCCAGCAAGTACTTTGTACAATCTTATAAATTGATGGTATCTGCCTTAACACCTCGTGCTGAGCTAGCCATCCACACATCCTTCTTATTGGCAACAGCTGAGACTTGCATTTCAACTTTCAGTTTTATTAAATCAAGTGTTGCACAGAACAATAAAGCCTAGATTAGATTATGGAGCATTTTAATCTTTTGCATATCTCTAGCACATTTCATCTGGTGATCTAGGATTGTTTTACAAACATTAATTATGAAACTGCATGGTCTCCTTCTGAGGAAGATAATAACTGCAATAATACTTAGCATTTACACAGGCTTTGGATGTACAAAACACTGTACAAACAATAAGCTTTAAAATTGAATGCAGGGTAGTAATTATTGTCATTCTTATTACACACGAGAGAAAACTGAGACACAAAGAGGTGAAGTATCTTGGCCAGGGTAATGCATCAAGTCAGTGATGGTCAGAAATAGAGCCCAGGGAGTGTGACTCTAAATTCCTGGCTTTAGTTACAAGGCTACACACCATTCCTTGAGTTGGGTCTGAATGATGAAGTCTCAGGGTGGCATAGATTATGGCAACTACAATTCACTAGCAGAACACAATCTGTAATTGAGCATAATACTGGATTCCACTTCTTCTGAACTTTTTGTTGAGTAGTTTGGTATATCCAGCTCCTGGGCCAATAAAAGATCCTTCATCTGGGTAATCGATTGTCCTTGGTGCTAGATGGTATCAAAGGGTGACTTAGTTGGAATATTTTTGCCATTTCAAGACAACATGAATCCATTTAACTTTTAATTTACTGGGTTTCCCAATTGTTTTCCTATTAGCATTTGAGATCAAAAGAAAAAGCAAGGTAGAAGAGTTGACCAATGACTAAATTTTTATCTCCTTTTAAAAAAAAAAGAGGGGGGGATTGTGGGTTATGATCGTACAAGGGTAGGAGAGTGAAAGGTCATTCATTGCAATGCATGGGTCAGTGAATTCCTTTCCCAGGCAGTCAGCATGCTGCATATTATCATTGCATTATGAAGAAGCCCAGCCTTTGTCTCACCTGTGGCTGCAACAAGGCCAAACCTACCTTTCTTCCCAGCCTTTGTCTATGTGGAGTGTAATCTCTTCAGAGCAGGGGCTGTCTCTTACTATGTGCCTCACACCAGGTGTCCCCGATCTTGGCTGGGGCCTCTAGGTGCTGCTGTAACAGTGCTTTCCTGCACTTTAACTATGCTACTCTGAAGATAAGGTAGACAACCAAATTTGCCCCATCTCAGAGGAGTAGGCTGATTGGTGCTTGAATGATCTGTGAGGTATCTGATTACTCATAGAACAAGTACTGGAGAGTGAATTTTGTTAACAGGGAAGAAAGGAGCTAGGCTTCCTCCAGCTCTGGCCAACACCAATGCCTTCACTGGGCAGCAGAGATGGTCAGACTGAAGCAGCAGGAGGAAGTAGATATGAATAAAATTATGCTCTCATTGATGTGACTAGGAGAACTAGTTATGGTGAAATAAGAACTGGCCAAAACCAACTCTTTGAGGTTCAAATAATTGGATTCCCTTTTAAAAATATTTTTAAATCTCCTGCACTCTGGCCTTAGCCAGAACTTGAAGTGCTGAAATAACTGACCAATGGACCATCTATTTCATGAGAGAGCCTGTTCTCTGTAGACTTGTAGCCCAATTTTGCACACCAAGAGATTCAACTAAGCACACGTTTTGGGACCTTATCAACTTTTTCCTACTTTAGACTTGTGGCTCACCTGTAGTCTTTAGGCTTTTCCTGTTCTTTGGGTCAGCCGCTGCCAGAGCACAGAGAGCCCTTCAGAAGGGCTCCTTGTGTAGGCCTTGAACTAGGAACAAAGGCTGGATTTGGGACTAGATCTTCTTCTTGCTTCTCCTCAGAGGCCAAAGGCCTGTTGTTTTGCTTGCTATGGACTGTACTAGATTAGCTCACCGACAGCCACAGACCCAGAAGTGTTTTTAAAAATCCCAAATGTATGAGAATATCCAATGAAACTCAAGAAAAATGGTATTAAAATATCCCTAGGTCTTAGCCTGCCCCTGGACTTGCCTAACTAGGGCGAAGCCTTTTCAGTTACAGACACGAGAGTAGAAGACTAAAAGCCTTTGTCTTAAGAAATCGTGTGTTTCCATTGCTTGCCTCTCCAGGCTCTGCCTGTCAGCATTTCAGTCTCGCTGAGCTCCATTTCCTCGGTGTCAGAGATCATCTTGCTAACTTTGATGACTTGTCATCTATCCTCTGGTTTCTTTGATGCCACCAGGTGAGTCCCAGAGTCATCTGTTGTATGAGCCGCTTGACAACAGTGAGCTTGTGGAAACGGTATCTTGGGAAGCAAATTAATTTCTGCCCCTCTTCCCAGTGCAATAAGCCAGTTGACAAATACTCTTGTTTTTAAATGTCCCACGCACACGTTACACCTTTCCCAGTTTCCTCCTGGAGGCCCTAGCGTTTCAAATGGTCTTTTTGCTCTGCACAGTTATCAAGTAATAAATTCATAACTTTGCTTTGTATATCTCTTGCTCCAAAGCCCATTTGCATGGGTCTCCCACTGGGGAGGATGGGGGGTGGGGGAGGCTGTGTCAAGCAGCATGCGATTCTTTTTCGGTCTCCGTTGTAAAGGTTCATAGATTCATAGATATTTAGGTCAGAAGGGACCATTATGATCATCTAGTCTGACCTCCTGCACAATGCAGGCCACAGAATTTCACCCACCACTCCTAAAAAAGACCTCACACCTATATCTGTGCTATTGAAGTCCTCAAATTGTAGTTTGAAGACCTCAAGGAGCAGAGAATCCTCCAGCAAGTGACCCGTGCCCCATGCTACAGAGGAAGGCGAAAAACCTCCAGGGCCTTCCAATCTGCCCTGGAGGAAAATTCCTTCCCGACCCCAAATATGGCGATCAGCTAAACCCTGAGCATATGGGCAAGATTCATCAGCCAGATACTACAGAAAATTCTTTCCCGGGTAACTTGGATCTTACCCCATCTAAAAACCCACAATTCCCCATTTTTCAGTATGTATCAAATGTTTCATGATGGACAGTTACAGCTGGACACACCAATGAACAGTGATGGGAGAGGCTCAGATTTGGGGTGGAGCTGATGTGCTCTCTTAGAATTGCCGACAGCTCATGTGTTGTAGGAGTTTGGTGAGCTACAGAAAGCACCAGCTGGAAATTCAGTTTGGAGAGAGCTCTTCACAACCGACAGTGGCCCAAAGCCATTCCCAGGGACAGAACAAATACTGCAATATTTTGAAAGTTAACAGAATATACACAGACTGTGGCTCCAGTTGTACTGAGCAATAGCCCCAGGTACAGTGATGACTGCAGAAGGCCAAAGCAGATAAATAAGTCTTTAAGAAACCAAAAACTGGCCAGGGTTTCATCACTTCTGACATCTCTTGGGAGAGCTGCTCACCCACAGAGCATTCCTTCCTCCCCCAGGGCTGAGCAAAGACAAGCAGAAATACAGGCATGACTGGCATCTGCAGAGTGAAAGCAGCCAGCTGTTCTGCACAGCTGCATGGGAACGTATGGAAAATCTATTAATTGGAGTGGGGACACAATACAAGCAGTTTGTTATGGTGTCAAGGATATTTCATTGCACAATCACACAGCAGATGTGAAGTGATGCAAAATGCTACATATGTACAGATAGCTGGACGGGCGGGGGTGGGGGAATCAGCTCTTTATTCTCTTATAATATGCTGAATGGTATGGAACGATGCCCAGAGTTTGTGATCAGGTAAAGAAACATCCCATTCCTACAATTGTACAAAAGGGGGCAAAGGGGAGATTAAGGTAGGAGCCTCAGCTCTGAATTTGTGATTCTTGTGAAATATAAAATCTCAACTTTAAGTTGTAATATGCTAGCTTTTAGGCATGCATCCCCGCTCCTCTACTGGGTGGAATGCTAGACATGCACAAGTCTGTCTCATAAACCATTTGCTGCTCCACTTAAAAGGGACACTCTCCATTAGTTCGTGACACAGGGAAGGGGCTATGCTTTTGGAGCAGAAGGACCTGAGTTCTGTCCCAACTAATGATCATAAGTCCCTGAATGTCCATAGCATGTATGTTTGTAGGTCCCATCCCAAGCGAGCCTCATATGCCTCAGAAGCATCTCGCTGGCTGGTGCTTCCTTGTGAGTGTGGTGTTGCTGGGCCTTCTCCTTGGTTGTTGCCTCTGTCTGGGTCTTCCATGGCCTAGCCCTCCAGCCAGGTTACTTAAAAGTTCAATCCTCTTCCAGGGCATTCAAGTCCAGCTGTAACTGGACAGACCTCAGGCTGGCTTCTCCCAGCAGACTTCTTTAGATTCTCTTCATCCAGCTTCTCCTGGGCCAGCAGCAAAGTCCTTCCAAAGCAAACAGAATCAAATCAGCCTTTCACAGAGCAGCAGGTTCCAGGGCTTCTCCCTGCCACTCCTCGTTGGAATTTCAAAGTACATTGGCCCCAGGACTTCCTCCCTAGAGTCTGGCCCCTTGTTCTAGGGGCCACCACAGAAGCTGACCCTCCACTCTTGTGGCTTAGCTCTTCAGCCACAACCCAGCTCAACTGGTCTCCTCTACAGCCTGTCCAGAACTGCTGGGCTTCATCTCTTTTAAGTCCTATATCCAGAGCAGCACAGGTGTGTCAGGGTGGGGCTAATGAAACAGGTCGGGCTAGATCTGGGCATCTTGGCTGTGAAAAGCCACCCTGTTATGGTGTGGCATTGTGGTGGCCAGGGACATATTAGTTGCATTGACTTGTGTGCATTATGGAGATGCTGGTTGCAGCTCCGTCGTTAAGGTTGAGTTTGACTTTGCACTTAAAACAGGGATTTAATCGCTTTGTTATGTATGAGAAATGCAGCATACCCTTTCCAGAATTACAGCATTTACTCTTTGAGCAAAGAATGAATTTACCGAACACTTACAAGTAAATCCATTAATTTGAGTTAAGATTAATTTTAAAATGATCCTTTTAAGAAATTTAACATTTGTCAGTCTTGTCTTTGTCCTGAATTATCTTAATAATGGAAAAGCACAGACTATTCAAATATTACATATAATTAAAATTCATTAAATCTTCTGCCTGGATTATATTTGAAGAAAGTAGGTTATAATTACAATAATTGTTAATAACTTAGTTTATCTAATTGTTCTGAGTATATGGGATACAGGCAGGGTCAGGTCAATAGCTCAGGGATTTTGTAGTTTCCAAAATGAAGCATTATAAAACCAGGAAATTCAAAGTTAAGATTACAATGAAAAGAAATCCAAACTACTTAGACTATGTATATGCACAGTTAAAACCCCCAAACAGCCTTAGCTCTGCCCTCTCTTACTGTCATATCATAACCTTGCCATTATGATTTGAGGGATATTTGTGCTTGTTGTCCCAGATTAGATTAAAATTGATTTTTAAAGATGCTATTTCTCTTCCATATGTTTCTTGATTCATGGCATCACTATAGGGCAGACTTAAGTGTGCATTTCTATACCCTGACATGATTGACTTTCTTTAAGTGTAATTGAAATTCCTGGGTGTGTAATATTTGCTTTAGGGATAATTACAGCAGTCCTGTACTTTAACCCTTAATTTACTTGCGTACTTTCAAGTTTAACACCTTTTAAACACTGGTTCTTGTCGTGAAGCTGACTGAACCGCTTTGCATTGTGGGCATCCCAAATCCCCCCTCGCACAGGAGGCAACTCTTACCAGGGAAGTTTTCTCTTCTCCTCCCTCCATCTTTATTTAGAGAAAAGGGGAAGTGGTGAGAAAATAAATAACGGACAAAGATGAATAAACTCCCTGAGATTGTGAATCAAAGCCTCTGGAAATGCCTCTGTCTTTTTAAGCCAGCAGGAGACTTGTACAGTTTCAACTTCACCCCCCTTGGCAAAAAGGCCTAAAAGAATTCGGACGAGAGCCCTTTAAACAGATCTCTCTAGCACTCCTTTGACTTTTTTGCTACAGCTATTTAAAAGAGAAAAGCCTTTTAATATTTAAGCACCATTAACTTGGCTGAATTATTAAATGTCAATTTGTATTATGTGCATAAAAGGATCAATAAACAAAGAGAATAAAACAATAGACTTGGCTGAGGTTAGGGAGATGTCAGCTCCTCTTATCGGAGCTGGAGGGAATCTCTCCCCTGCCTGTCGGGCTGTGGTTATTCATTATTGGCACAGGAGAGGGAAGGAATTAAGGACTGCACAGGACTCTTCACACCAAAGGCTTTGCAGAGATTTAAAGGGATGCTATCAAGATGAAAACTATTTGGCTTGGTTTCCAGGGGTGCTGAGCATCCACAGCCCCCTCAGCATCTCTGGAAAATTCCTTTCTGCAATTCCACTCTATTTACTCGGTGAAACTGGGTTGTGGTGTGTGTCTCTGTTTTCTGTCAATTTCACTGCTGATAGTTGCTTTTGGGTTGGAGTTCCATGTGCCGGAAGGGTGGGTGGGGAAAACCCAGTGAAAACACCAGTTTTTGTTTAATAATAAAAAAAAATCCTGAAACTGCATGACAACATTTTTCTGTTTGTGACTGAGTTTAGTGCTGGATTAAACAGCCTTGGAGACTTAAGGCAGGTTTTGCCATTAAAACATTGGACTGGAATTGGGAGAGGTGTATTCAATTCCCTGCTCTGTCATAAACTTTCAGTGTGACCTTGTGCAAATCATTTAATCTCTTTGTACCACAGTTTCCCCATCTGGCAAAGGGTGGTGGTGGTGATACTTCCCAACCTGACAGCAGCAATCTCAGGATAAATGCATCCAGGTTTTGTGAGGTGCTCGGATAGTACAGGCACAGAGGCTGTCTGAGTAGATAGATCATTCTGTTTCCATAGAATGGGTAAAGCATGGGCAGAGGCAGAGCAGGCTTTCCCTGCACCATCCCTAAATGTGCCTCTGCAATCCTGCCCTGAAGGGACAGTGTCTAGATGTCAGAGGGGAGTTCAGTCTCTTTCGCTGACTCCATTCTTCACTTTTCCGCTAGTGCTGCCAGCAAGAGGACTGGTTAATGCCAGTTGTGTTGGGTTTGTGATGTGAACACCAGTCCCCTGGGAGCTGGTTTGAGATCAACCAGCTTCCCTCACGCAAGCCGCAAAACACTCAGATAGCAACAATTCAGTCACTATTGACCTGGGCTGAATTCAGACCTAGGTATCAGTGTGCTTAGATCCTCTGTAAAGACCGCGCCGGACAGAGTGAAATGCTCTGTCCCTGCCGCATACTGTTCTGCAGCAGAAAACCCCGATTGGAAATACTTGAATTTAAGGGAACATTTTTGGTTCCAGCTATTTCAGATCCTAGTGAGATGAAAAAAGAAGGGTTTAAACATATTCTGGTTGGAATCTCCTTCTCCCCTGTCCCCTGCCCTCCATTACAGGGGTTTAAATGGCTTCTGACTTTCAGATAAGGTATGGTCCAGTGGTGGGTAAACAGACCCACATGTTGAATCTTTCCCTTTCAGCTGTACTTTACAGGTGAACCTGTGTGGCACACGTTCAATATCTAGGAGTCTCCACCTTCCCATACCTCGTTTATCTGTACCTCTCCTTCTGAGACAGTCACACCGTCTTAGAGCGGACGCTGAATATACTAGGAGATGTGGAAAATGAGTGTCCTCCAGCTCTCTCTGCAGAAGGTCCCTCACTTTCTTCTGACAATTCCCTTCTCCTTCTCTCCTTCCTTCCGTCTCCTATCCACTTCTTACATTTCTTCTGGATCCCAAGCTCCACCAAGCTGGAAGAGATTGGTCCTTTATTATCTCTCACTTTGAAGGACGTGGCTTGATTTGCATGAAAACTTTCATATTCCTATTCAGTGTAGAGAATTCATAGATTTAAAATGCCAGATGGGCCACTGTGATAATCTAGTCTGACCTCCTGTATAACACAGGCTGTAGGGCTTTCCGGAATTAATTTCTGTTTGAACTAGAGCATATCTTTTAGAAACCCATCAAATCTTGATTTGCTTTTTGAAGTCTCCTCTCCTCATTTGTAAACAAAATGTATGGTTTGGGTCTCCTTTATTTTGGACCTTGTTCTTTTTAAAAATAAACCTGCTAGTTGAGTCTGTACCTGTGTGTCTCTGTGTTTTGGGGGTGGACATGTGATTGTGGTGGTGAAAGTTTGCACTTGTCCCCAAATGTTCTCAGTGCTGCCTGTCAGGAAACCATGTATGGTACTGTTCTCTCTCTGCCTTTTTTTCCAACTTGGAAGTCACAGCTGTTGCCTGATGACTTCTTATATGAAAAGGAGCCCATACCCCCTCATCGATCAGGTCACATGCACCTTCGCTGCTAATCCAGTCGACAGATGATTAGCAAATTGACATTTTCCTTTCCCTTTTGAAGGGCTGAAGGCTGCATGTATGAGCTTGCCTTTCATCTCTGTTACATGGTCTAGCGATAAAACAGCAGCCGGAGTTTCAAAGTGCTCTGCTTTCTGGATCCATAGCCACAGATGCCTTTGTTGAAACATTGCAGTTGTTGTACCAAAGTGTGTGGGTTTTTTGTTTTTTTTTTTAAAAAAAAAGGGAAAAAAGAAGAGAGGAAATAAAACAAACGACGCTAGCAGTGACCTTGGGAGTGAGCTGATCTCAAATGCAGGGATGACAGGAGAGAGGTAAAACCCTTGGGATGGTTAGAGCAAAACACACTTTCTTACAAAGGTTATTAGCATCAAGTGACAGTTTTTCTTAGGACATTCATCTATTAAACTCCACTACCTGCATTGTCCAGTTACTGTGCACCTGGCTGACTCTCAAAACTTGCAGGGTGTCTCAGTCACCGCCATTGGGAGGGGAAGGAGAAGAAAGACAGGAAACCAGAGGGCATGAGATTTGCACAGAGTAGCTGGCTCCTAGCTGACTCCTGTTCAGGTCCAGTGGGTTTAGCCCTTCCGGCTCCCCAGGCACAACTGTTGCTGTCAGATCATTTGCAGCATGGTGGTCAATGGGAGCAGAATGGACCTGCTTGCTTGCCATGGGATACAATGGCAGTATGTTGAGATGCAGACAGCAGCCTAAGAGCAGGATGGCTCATGAAATGAAGGATCTTTGAGAGGTTTTCTGACTGTTATCATTTGGTGCTTGTATGGAGGTGCCTGTGTGAAATGAATTGTCGGGTCTCAGCCCAGCTCCTAGTGGGCACTGGTGCTCATCACTAACCACCATCACTACTAGCATTAATCCCTCCCCGCCACATTGGCAGTCTCCATAGAGAAGCTAAGGATTGAATAGGACATGGAGGCTGGACTCCCCTTTCCTTGCTAGAGGAGATTCCTGCAGAGGATGAAGCTCCTTAGAAGTTAAGGTCAGGCTTGACATAGCCCTGGCTGGGATGATTTAGTTGGGGATTGGTCCTGCTTTGAGCAGGGGCTTGGACTAGATGACCTCCTGAGGTCCCTTCCAACCCTGATATTCTATGATTCTATAAGTAAAATGGATGGATGAGTAAGGGAGTGCTCCACTGTCTGTGCTGGCTCCAACCCTTCACCAGTGCTGCATCTAATTGAAATGTTTTTAAAAGTTAAAAAAATTGGTTTGTAATTGCAGCTGGAGTGGAACCCAACTGGGCCACAGCATATCATCTGCTGCATCCCTTTTACTTTGTGGATGCTACAGCGAGATACAGGGATACGGCAAAGCTTTGCTTTTGCAGGCAGGGAAGCAAGGCCCAGGTAGTGAAGGAGGATTGAATCCTTTCCATGGCTGGGCTCAGAGGAGGAGACATTCTTCTTTTCCTCTCATTGTTTGGAGTCTGAGTATAATGTGGCTGCATAATAGGATCCGAATATAGCTAACCTCTACAAACCGTACTTAATGCAAGCGAAAGCAAGTCATTTTCCCCACCTAGAGAATTGCACTAGGGATATAAATATTGAGCTGCTGCAGGCCAAAGGGAAGGGATGGTCCTGCTTGGACAGTTAAATGTTTCATTGAAGCCCACAATATCCTTCCTTGTAAAACGAATCTAATGCCGTTGCCCCAAAACCAAGCCAAGCCTTCTGGGTCACACTCTCTGGGTGATATGTTCTGTGACTCCTGCTGGTTTTTTTTTTCTGTTTGTTTGCTTTGTTTGTTTTTAAAAAAGAGCAATGTTGCCGGAAGAGTCACTGGTGTTTCAGCGGAGGGTTCTCCCCGCATGCTGCTGGGGCAATGTTTTGCTGGAGGTGCCATTGCTTGGAGATGTAAAGCTAAGGTTCTGACCACTTCTGAGTCTTAAAGAGCCCATATTATAAGTGGCTAGCTTGCCTCCTGGGTGATTCCATCCTACATCCCTGAAATTCCTCCGTGCAGTTTCCATCAGAAACAATATTCTTCACTTGTTGTGTAGTGTTCTGGAGTGTCAGGCAGATGTTGCTTTGTGCACCTCCGCGATAGCTAAGTTTCTGTGGTGGGTGGAATGATTCCTGTATATTTATGTAAATGCCACAGAGGCATCTGGCACTTTCCAGATGAAGTAAAGCAAGTTCCCTGCCCCCAAAGTACTGTATTTGTAATTGAATATAAGCAGACAATCCAATGAGCAAAGCTGGTACGAGCACTTGGGGTTCAGGGTGGGAAAAGATGGCTGGCACGCTGGGAAAAGAGATGTGCTCAGCAGAGCTTGGCTTTGTTTTGCACACTCTTTGGGTTGCAATCCTTAGCGTTATCATGTTAGATTAGCATCATGGTGGCTTTGTTTTGTGATCCTCTCCTGTGTGGAGCCAGCTGTGCAGAGCAGCAGAGTCAGGGTAGTGCTGGAAGGGTAGTTAAAAGGAGTTTAGGGGAGTGGCTTGGTCAGTGCTTAAAGAAGTGGAAAAAGTGGAGGGTCTCTCATTTTCTACAGAAACGAGTGACACCACATCTGCCTGTCCCCCCAGCCCTGATCTGTTCTCTTCCGCATCAATGCTGCCCCTCCACATCTGTTCCACACCCCCCCCCCCATCCCCAGCCTCACCTCTGCTCCTCTTGCAATTCCAGGGGCTCTTCATCCCCTCTACCAGGATGGGGAGGCTGCAATGGGGGGGGGTCTTTCTCCCTGTCTCCAAGACAGGAGAGCAGCTCCAGGGGCTCTTTACCCCTTCTGCTAGGGTTGTCCACCTCTGAGATGCAGGGAAAAAAAACAGCCACTGGCTACTCACCCACCCACCCACCCACAGAAAGGGTCCCGGTGCTAACTACAGCTGATTCTCTTCCCTCCCCCCACCCCCAGTCATGAACCCCTGCCTCCCCCACCCTCCTTCTCACCCCTCCCCGCTGGTGAGCCTCGTGTCTATCCCACTTCCTGGCCCTCAGTGCTGAGAGGAGCCACCATGGTTTCAATGGGTTGAGGGTCTGGTGTGCACAGCAGGTGCCAGCTGCAGGGCAGTTACAAGATCGCTGCATGTGCACACAAATTTCAGGGAAGGTTGGTCCCAAGTGGGGAAGAACTTGACGCATGAAATATTTTTGCCAGCGACTGCCAAGCCAGGACAAAAACTGTCCAGGTGGCAGCCCCGCCCTGCCCCTTGCCAGCCTGGGTGTTGCAGGGAGGAGAGCAGAGGAATGGTCCCTGTTGCGCATAGAAGGGGAGGAGGACACGGAGCTTCTCTAAGTAGCTGGATTCTTTCTGTTCCCTCCTCCCTCTGTCCTGAGAGCAGTTCCTGAGGGGAGGAGTAGAAAACATTGCCTGCTTCTTTCAGCAGCTCTGGTTGGCTGTTTACACCTCTGGTGGATGGAAAGTGGCCAATCAGAGGAAGTTTTCCCCCAGGCAAGTCTGAAATGTGCTCCTCAGTGACCCAGGAGAAATTTTATTTGCAAGTCTGTCAGCTGCTGCGGCACACTTTACACAGAGAGCAAGGTCACTAGGCCCCCCAGAGGCAGTGGTTTTCCAGGCAGAGGGGAGATGTGAAAGAAGGTCCAGGGCAATGAGTGGGTGGAGTGGGAGGGAGCATGAAGACCCTGCAACTCTTATATCTCCAGAACTCCCCCTCTTGGCATCTGGTTAGTGAGCCTCTTCCCCTCCACCCCCTTCCTGAGTAACCCAGCTCTCTTGGTGTTAAGGGTCTGACACCAACTAGACTCAGAAGTACCCAACTGCCTCAACTCAAGGCTACTCCTGGCTGGGACTCTGAAAACCCCCTGTGATGGGTTCGGACACAGAGACCCTCTTGAGGCTGTCACCTGACATGCTGGAATGACCTCTGAGCCCATTTGCCCTGCCAGCTTGGGACTGCAGAACCCTGCCTTGTTGAGCCAGACATGCTAGCCTGCTGCAACACAGACCCAGGTCTGGTTCATGACCCCAAACCTGCAGCCTTTAACCAGAAACTGCTCAGCAGGTCACCCATCTCCAGCACCTAGACACCCAGCTCCCTGTGGGATCCAAACCCCAAATAAATCCGTTTTACTCTCTATAAAGCTTATACAGGGTAAACTCATAAATTTTCCACCCTCTAGAACACTGATTCATAGATTCATAGATTCATAGATATTTAGGTCAGAAGGGACCATTATGATCATCTAGTCTGACCTCCTGCACAATGCAGGCCACAGAATTTCACCCACCACTCCTAAAAAAGACCTCACACCTATATCTGTGCTATTGAAGTCCTCAAATTGTAGTTTGAAGACCTCAAGGAGCAGAGAATCCTCCAGCAAGTGACCCGTGCCCCATGCTACAGAGGAAGGCGAAAAACCTCCAGGGCCTTCCAATCTGCCCTGGAGGAAAATTCCTTCCCGACCCCAAATATGGCGATCAGCTAAACCCTGAGCATATGGGCAAGATTCATCAGCCAGATACTACAGAAAATTCTTTCCCGGGTAACTTGGATCTTACCCCATCTAAAAACCCATCACAGGCCATTGGGCCTATTTACCATGAATATTTAATTACCAAAACCATGTTATCCCATCATACCATCTCCTCCATAAACTTATCGAGTTTAATCTTAAAGCAAGATAGATCTTTTGCCCCCACTACTTCCCTCGGAAGGCTATTCCAAAACTTCACTCCTCTGATGGTTAGAAACCTTCGTCTAATTTCTAATCTAAATTTCCTAGTGGCCAGTTTATATCCATTTGTTCTTGTGTCCACATTGGTATTGAGTTTAAATAATTCCTCTCCCTCTCTGGTATTTATCCCTCTGATATATTTATAGAGAGCAATATCTCTCTATAAATAGAGAGATAGAGAGATATTCACAGCTGTTTACTCCCCCAGGTATTAATCACTTTGTCTGGGTTAATTAATAAACAAAAGTGATTTTATTAAGTATAAAAAGTAGGATTGAAGTGGTTTTAAGTAATAACACACAGAACAAAGTAAGTTACCAAGCAAAATAAAACAAAACACGCCAGTCTAAGCCTAATACATTTAAGAAATGGAATACAGGTAAATCTCACCCTCAGAGATGTTCCAATAAGCTTCTTTCACAGACTAGACTCCTCCTTAGTCTGGGCCCAATCCTTTCCCCAGGTACAGTTCTTGTTTGTTCCAGCTCAGGTGGTAACTAGAAGATTTCTCATGACTGGCAACCCCCTTTGTTCTGTTCCACCCCCTTTTATAGCTTTGGCACAAAGCGGGAATCTTTTATCTCTCTGGATCTCCACCCATCCTTATAAATGGAAAAGCACCAGGTTTAAGATGGATTCCAGTACCACGTGACACGATCACATGTCCTGTGAGACCCCAAGCCTCCATTCTTTCTGGCCTGACTCACATGAACACAGGAAGGCTTACAAGTAAACAGAGCCATTTGCAACCCATTGTCCTGATTAATGGGAGCCATCAAGATTCTAAATCACCATTAATGGCCCACACTTTGCATAGTTACAATAGGACTTCAGAGTAATAGTTCATATTTCTAGCTTCAGATACAAGAATGATACATTCATACAAATAGGATGAACACACTCGGTAGATTATAAGCTTTGTAATGATACCTTACAAGAGGCCTTTTGCATAAAGCATATTCCAATTACATTATATTTACACTCATTGGCTCAAGGGAGACCTGATAAATGACCTCTAGAAAGCAGTTAAGATCATTCTGATATACACATTCAAATAAATTTGTGCTAAAAAAATTTAAAAGACAGGAGATGTGGTGGTACTCTGGCTTTAATAAAGTGAATAGAAACAACACACAGGATTTGCGCTAATATGGTAGGAAATGCAAGTATTTCAGGATAGCAAGCAGAGACAAACATGGAGCATATTTCCATAAACATATGGAGTGCAATGTCACACCCCCATTAGGATTTAACTCACTGTCTGGTTTGGCAGGGATCTCCTCCTAAGGGTGTCACTGGAGCAGAGCTGCAGAGGAGGCACCAGGCACCCAGGACTTGTTCACGAGGCAGTGGTGGTAGTGCTGACCAATCAGACTCCTCCATTAAAAGATGACATGAAGACATCCGCCACCTGGCTTCAATTAGATATCATCGGCTGCCTCCGCCCTTTCTTCTATTTGTGTTGCAGAGTTAATTCTGACAGACACAGCCCTGTCTTTCTCCAGCCATTAATATGCTATTGATTTGCAGCACTCATGACAGCGTTAATGGACACTGATAGTGTATTATTATTTCCATAATCAGCCTCAAGTCGGAGTGAATTTTCCTTTGCAAATGCTCTATCGATATTGTGCCCAGCTTTCTGGCCTTCCGGGGAAGGAGCCAGCCTGATTTGTTTTGTTTAAAGTTTCAGTGGAGCCTCTGGTTTCTATCATTAATCGCTTAATCAATGACACCTGCTGAATAATGAGAGAATGCCTCCCTGGTCCCCCCCACTGCCCCTCCACCCGAAAAACCCCAAACCTTCCTTCACAGCATTTGCCATCCCTTCCCAGAGCAAGTTTTATCCAGGGCTTCATCTTGAAGGTGCATTTTCATGACTATACAAAACTGTCCCTTTGTGCTAGACGCCCCTGCTCCATGTTTGTCTCTGCTTGCTATGCTGAAATGCTTGCATTTCCTACCATATTAGCGCAAACCCTGTGTGGTGTTTCTATTCACTTTATTAAAGCCAGAGTACCACCACATCTCCTGTCTTTTAAATTTTTTTAGCACAAATTTGTTTGAATGTGTATATCAGAATGATCTTAACTGCTTTCTAGAGGTCATTTATCAGGTCTCCCTTGAGCCAATGGCCATCTAACTTCTATCTTCGCTGGCTCTTATTACTTAGAGGAATGATGTCATTTTCATGTTCTTGCTGCTCTTGTTGCTGCCCTATATCATTTTTTCCTTCAGCCAAGTCTGATCTTGCAGGTAACAATTGCAAATGTCTCCAATTTCATCTATACGCTTGGCCATTACTAGTCATGACATCATAAGATTGAGGTGCGACCTCTTTTGTTACAGTGGCTTTCTGAGCCCAATTTCTACCATTCTAGATATCTGCTCAATCATTTGGTTTCAAATAAGGTAGTTTATGTGATCCTCTATCGTAATCATTCTTTTGATACAAACTTGACTAATATTTATACTTATTCCTTTCCTTATATCCTTTTTGAAAAAGCATAGGTAATCTGTTTCTACATTTCCTGTTACGTAACAACTGTGTAGGTGCTAAACCTTGTCATAATGGCAGTGTTCTATAATTTAACATAAATCAGTTTTGATTTCTTCAGCTTTTGTTAGTAATCTTTTTATTATTTTAACACCATTTTCAACTTGTCCATTATATTGTGGGTAATGTGGACTGGATGTAATATGTCTGAAATATATGCTATGCAAAACTTTTAAACTCTTGACTGTGAAATTGAGATCAATTTTCAGTTATTGCCCTATTGGGAATGCCATGCATTGCAAAAATTGATTTTAATTTTATTAATGACTTATTTGGCACATGTGTTTTTTAGTGTAGATATTTCAGGAAAATGTGAAAAATAATCGAGCTATACTGTATGCATATCCTTTATATTCAAATAGATCTAAATCTACTTTAGACCAGGGTCTTAAGTTTTCTTGAATAAATGTCATAGGTTGTTTAGACTGGGCACATCTATATTTTGATATTATCAATGGCTTGTATTCTTTATGAATCTTTATGAATTATGAGTCAGTGTGTCTTCTAGAAGCATTTATTCTTGCACTCTAAATTTACATTTATTTTTGTTAAGCTTCAATCCTGCTTCTTTTGCTCTAGATAATGCTTTAGTTAATCTTCTATCGTGCTCTTTTAAAGTTCTTCCCCATATTCTTATGTCCTCTATGTACCCTTGTGTGCTACCTATGTTTTCAAAAATCTTTTTATTGCTCTATGAAATATGTCTGGAGCTGAACATAAGCCAGAAGGTAATCTTTTAAAACAGTAATGTCCAAAAAGGTGTGTTAAATGTACATAGCAATTGGCTTTCTTGCTCCGTGATATTTGCCAAAATCCATTTGAAGCATCTAAAAAAGAAAAGTATTTTGCTTCTTACACTTGTCCAAATATTTCTTCCTGGTAGGTATTTTAAAATGTTCCCTTTAGCATACTTAGTTAAGTCTTCTGGATCTAAATATAAATGTAAGTATCCATCTTTCTTTTCTACTGTTACTAATGAATTCACCCACTCAGTTGGCTCTTCCATTCTTTTAATTATATCTAAATTACCTGACCTTTCCAATTCCTTTTGTACCCTACTTCTTAAAGCTAAGGATATTTTTCTAGTTGCATGTATAACTGTTTTTTTTGTTTCATTTAACTCTATTTTATACACTGTATTCAATTTACCAATTTCAAAACATAGTTCTGTAAACTGATGTTCAATTTCCAGTGTTTCAGAATTTTGAATAGTCTGAATTCTACCAGTTAGATCTAGAGAGAACTGTGTTTCTAGAAATATCTTGTCCCTTAACTACTACAGATCTTATGTTTTCTCAATTGCCTTTAACTAAGGCCTGTAATTCACTAATACCCATAACTTGATTTTTTTTCACCACTGAAAGATTGTAAATTAATATGTATTTGTTCTTTCTACAGGTTTTACTTTAGACCTCCTATAATTTCTTCTGAAATTACAGTAGCTTGTGCACCTGTATCTATTGCATACAAAATAAATATTCCATTAGAAGATGGTGTAAGTGCCCAATTCTCCTTGTAATTTATAGAGTGACTTGGTTTCAAAATACCCAGAAACCAGTTTTCTTCATTTGTAATGTTAGTTCTGTATTCCTTACTTGATGTCTTCTCTGACACTTTTTTTAATTTTGAACTAAATGTAAATATCTATATCTTTTCAGACTTCTCTGTTTACAAACTTCTGTGAAATTATTCTGTTTCTTGCAGCTATGACAGGTCTGACCATATGCTGGACATTGTCTAGGTTAGTGCCTCCTTCCACATCTAGAACATTCTTTCATATGCTCATATGTTTTAACTTTAACACGCTATAGACTTGTTTGTTTCCTTTTCCTTAACAAGTCTATATTCACATCAATTTGTTTTCTTTCTAAAATCTGCAATCGTTAATTAAGTTCAGCAGTTTGGCAAATTCTCGCTGCTTTTTTCTAGATTTAGATCTGACTCTAACAGTCTCTTTTGTTACACAGATACCTTTTTATACCCATCATCATTTGATTCCTTATCATTGATTCGGATTCTGAAAATTACTTCTTATCTTTAGATCTGTTTAAAAATTATTCAAAAGTCTCTTCCTCCCTTTGATTCCTTGAGTGAAACTGAAATCTTTCAAATGTTTCATTTCTTTTTGGTAAACAGTATTCCTCAAATATTTTTAAAACAAACTCCTAGTTGGCTCATTTTCTAACGTTAAGCTCAAATGAATTAGATAATGAAATTGCTTTTGTACCTGCAATAGTCAAAAAGATGGCAATCTTTTGTTCATCTTCCTTATGAGTAGATCCGGATGCCCTCAAAAATAAATCAAATTCTTGTGTAAACCTTTTCCAATTTTTCTGCAGCGTTTCTTGACATTTTGAGAAATGTGAGAACTCTTAATTGATCCATCTTATTTCGTTCAAATTTGTTTTCAGTTCTGAGTAACTCTTACCTCCGTTTTTTAAAATTTCTTCCAGTTTTTTATCATTTCCTTCACTCCTGTTACCATGTATTGTTTTATGTTCAAGTAATCCACTAGTCTTCTTATTGGTAATAATAATAATGCATAGCTAGTAATTTAACAAACCTTTATTAGATACATAATTAACATAGATTGAGTTGAATTAAGATGCTCTGTGTGTATCAGTCTAACCTAAAACCAACAGCCTTTTCCCACTGTCCTCTCCCAGACCCTTTAATTAGATACAATCAAAGCCACAGTAACACCACAGCATGTTACCTAGGTCTTTGTGTATGTCACTGTGCCATGTGTGCAAAGGTCTCTGTGGTTGCTCTGAACTCTGTGGCAAAATTGGGGTAAGACTCTGTCTATTGCTGCCAAAGCAGAGGCTCATACCACTTGAGAATCTTCCTTAGCTGTTAGCAGTATAAGGCTTATGACACACAGTGGAGCAGTTGTGATTCCATCCCGGAGAGGATGGTGATACTTAGACTCTGGGTAGCTGATCACAATACTATCTCAGCAAGGAAAATGGAATGATTTATAAGTTAATTCCAATAAACCTCTACACCCTCCATTTGATGCAACATGTTTTAGGATTTTTCTGCTTCTTTCTTGGCACCAACTGCAAAGCTCGTCCACTAGCTGCCTCTTGTGCGAGACAGTAGATGTGAGAGAATATGATTGGCAGCCAGCTGCCTGGCTCTTCAGGGCTTGAGCAGATGGTGCCAATCAGAGTAGAAGTGAGTGTTCAACACTGCCCTCTCCCCACTCCCGTGTTTGCTTTAACTCCAGGGAGATTGACCCAGACAGATCAACAAGGCAGGGAAAGGGCTCTGCCTTCATAGTTTGACCTACTTGCAAAAGAGGATGCTTTATAATCGCACAGGATACATAGAGAGTCATGTGACTGGCAAAACTGGTGTCTTGAGTAGTTCTGAAGAACTGTGTCAATGAGGAGCAGGAGGCTCTAGTCTACAGGGGGCAGCAGGGAGGAGCAAAACAACCCACTTCACACCAGAGGGGGACGGGACTGGAAGCTGTACCTGACGTGTGGATTTTTGGTGCTGAATTAACAGCTTTGGGGGCTGAAGTTCTTTATCCAAGGAGGTAACCCCAGGACAGGTACAGCGAAGGTGGGGGCAGGGCAGCACAGTGTGTAAGGATGAGTTGTCCCCCCAGTCCCCATGTGAAGCACCCTCAGATCTTTCCTGGGATCTGTGTTTAGGAGTGGACGGTGTGCTGCGGAGGAGCTGAGCTGATGACACTTGTGGTCTCCTACTCAGAGACAATGGAGTGTGTAACCTATCCATTTTCTCTGGCCTGAACGGCTATCCAGGGTGAATGGATGCAGGTTTGCTGCTGTTAGGCTTGCTCCTGAGCCTAAGGCTGCTTGTATGGATTTTTCTATCCTTTTTAGAACAAGAATATTGAATATCTGGGCTGGGGAGCAGACTGCAGAGGGAAGTGCACCCAACAATAGCCCATGGAGACGAGAAAACAAAAGGACAGGTCACATTTGCTCACCTGGCTGATGTAACTAAGAGCCTGAGGGGATTTTGTGTAAAATCTGTGAAGAACAGCTTATAACGTAAGCCTCGCTCAGAGCACAGCAGACCTGACAAACTCAGCCCCAAGGGAGCTGACTCCAAGCCGACACTGCACTGAACTGCCTTGGGCCAAACCAGTAGGAGCCATTCTGAGCAGGTCTTAGCTGAGAGTCATCTCCTGGCAGGCTGTGCTGGCATTGTTATAAACTCAGCCCAGCGGGAGAAGACTCCCAGCTCAAAGAAGCTCCTGCCGGGGGAGGCTTCCTTTTGGTACAGCTGACAGAACTGCTGGGCTTGGACCCAGCTCCGATTTCTCTTTGGAGCTTAAGCTGTGGGGCCCCACTCACTTGTCTGGTACAAGATGAGGATCTTGGATAAAACTTCAGCCTCTTCAGTGTCCGGACCCCAGCCAGCTGACCCAGTAGGTTCTCTCCTCCAGGTTGGTTTTAGGGCCCTGTCATGAAATAGAGTCTGGAGGGAAAATGTTGACCTAATATGAGGAAGTGTGGCGTTCTTCCCATTAAATTGTATGGTCTGAGTAGTACATGGCCTTGAGTGCACCCTGGGTGTCTTTCTTCTGCTGCCCCAGCCCTCACTACTCTGTTGCCTCCATCATTGTACTATCTGAGCCTCGTAAACATAAATGGATTGATCCCCACAACCCCCTCTGTGAAATAAGGAAGCAATGTCATCCCCTTTTTATAGCTGGGGAACCAGGGCACTGAGAGATTAAATCCCTTGCCCAAAGTTACACAAGTAGTGTGGCAGAGCAGAGAACGGGACCCAGATCTCCTGAGTCCCAGGCTGCTGCCTTCCCCACAAGACCATTTCTCTCTCCTCTGCTACTTATTATTAACACAATTGACCTCTAAAGAGCAGGTGTCTCATAAACTTCCCACATTATGGTGATAACATTGTACAGTACATTGCACTGGCATAAAGTTATTTTATCCTCTCGAATTTCCTTTCACTTTAATGTGTAAATATATCAAGTGAAAGGCTAGTTTGAAATCTCAGTGCAGAGGCCAAGCGCCCTGTGGGCCAGGCCTTTCAAGAGTGGGAAATATTAGGATGTGCTTTGCTTCGGTCATTGAAAAGTAGACTGAAAGCCTTGGAGAAAAGACTAGGGACACAATCCTGCCCCCGCCTCCAGCACACATTGGAGCGCTTCCTTTTCTGCCTCATGTGGTTCTTTGCATTTTGCACACTCAGAGAGGCATCCAGGTTTAGGGAAATCCACCAAAATAGATTGTGTCTCCCCAGGGCTCATACTTTATGGGACTCTCACAGGGATGACTGCTTCAGTCCCAAGCACCAGCCCCCTTGCCTCACAGTCTGATCTTCCTGTTCCTCACAGGAGAAAGTGGCTTCCACAAAGCTTGTTTATTGTGACAGATGCAGTCCCACCACCTGAGGAGGGAGGTATTCCTGTCTACTGTACTGGGGACCTGTAACCTTTCTGTGTGCTAAAAACCCCATGGGACCCAGGATGATGTGAAATAATAATATTCCTTCCATGTGTGCACCTTGCAAATCCTCATCAGACCATTTTACAGAGGGACAAAGTGACTTTCCCAAGACCATACAGCACATCCCAGCAGAGTTGAGATCAGAACCCAGATCTCACAGCTTCTAATTCTGTGATTTAACCACTAGGATATCTTTCCTGCAAAACACTGAGAGTAGAGTTTGTCCTTGGCTATCTCCCTGCTGTCTCACTGAAGTCAAGACATAACTGATGGCAAAGTTTTTTCTCTGATCAGATTCCCATTATGTGGTAGCCAAGTGCTTTCACAAGCCATCTGCAGATGGTACAGCTGGTTTTCTGAACTCTCCTTTTAGAGACCTGGGCTCAAACTGGGTTTAGAGGACAGATGAAATGACTGTTGTTGTTGCTGGAGACTCAGTGCTGTTACTGCAGGAGAGAGTCTACTGCTTTGTTTGGACCAGGGTTTATCAGCAGCAGTGGTTCACTCTCCCAAGGGCCCCTCTCTGTGATCAGGGGAAGGGGTCCTGCTGCAAAGAGGCTCAACCAGGGGCAGCAGAAGCTTCCTAACCGTGCGGGGGCGGGGGGTGCACTGGTGCTCAACAGTGCCCCTCCCATGCTGCCCCTTCTCCCTGAGACCCTGCCCCTCTTTCCCCCCCGTGTTTCGTCCTTATGGCTGGTAAAAAGTGGGAGAACCATGGCCCCCTGCTCCAGCACCCCTTGGCTCAACCAAGTTACTGATTCTTACCAATAAAGCTAAAAATATAGTCTTGCTTCTGAGCTCTATGGAAACCCACTGGACTAGAGAGAGCTCTGTGAAGTGACAGAGGACAGGGAACATGTCTTAGGGACCGTGTATACATGGAAATGTACCAGCATAATTTTATCACTGTAGTTACCAGTATAACTCCCCCGTGGGCACTCTGTTCCAGAATGAGTGCTTTTTTCTAATTTATCTTATATCACTTCCAGAGCAACATAAACTAACCTGAAAAAGGCACTTTTATTCCAGAGTAAGTGTTTCCACATGGGAAGTTATACCGGTATAACTGTGCTGATAAAATTCCCCACGTAGACTAGCCCATGGAGGCTGTCTTGGAGATAGGGCTGGCAGGAGGGAAATGGTTAATCAGAGAGGAGCAAAAAAAGCGGAGACTTCAGTGGGCATTAACCAAAGAGAAGACAGCCACAGAAATTAGAAGATCTAAAGCGAGCTGGACTATACAGTAAGCAGGGTGCACAGAGGAATTTAGGGAAACATTTAAGTTAACAAGACAGAAGCTGAGCTGTTACCACAAGCTAAAGAGCTCCGAGACGGGAAGAGTCTGTGGGAATGCAGGCAGCCCAGCTTCAAGGAGAGAACTCGGGATGAGATTGGGGCTGGAGGGGTGTCTCTGTTTTAATCAGCAGTGGAGATTCCTCCCGAATCCAGAATTGGGCACAATCAGTGTGACTGATAGTCGGTGCTGTAGAGGCAGGATTGAGGTGCCCTGGCACGTCTGGAGCTGGGGATGGGGGCCCAGGACTGGAATAGCAGAGCAAAGGACTTCTGGTCAGCACTGAGGGGACACGGCAGAGCTGTGTGTGAGAAGATTGCACCACCTTTTCTTACCCCTCACTAGCCATAGTGCTAGCTTACCCTTACAGATACCAAGCCCTTTCTGTTTTTTAAAGTGCTTCCACTTTCTCCCCTCTCCCGACATGGTTAGCGAATAATAATCCCACATCCTTTCAGGAAAGGCAAGTCTCTCATCTGCTCAGTCATATCAATGTAGCTTTGTATCCTGGTTTCAGTGTTTTAGTTTTTAATGATAAGACTCTTGTGAGAGCTATCCCAGGAGATCTCTCCAGACGCTATAGGTAGGAGGGGGAAGGAGCGGCAGAGATGAGTGTCCATATATTTGCTGTAATATTATTCCAATAAATGCATTGATTCTATTAGCTCACAGTTGATTGGACAATACTTATCTGATGATCCTGCAAATAAATTGCCATTGAACTGGACTGAGAGAGGAGAGAAGATGATAGAGGGGGCATGATCACCCAGCATGCAGACCCATTCCAGCACTGCAGTCTTCACCTTTGATGTGTTTTATAAATGGTCACCTGTTGGAACACGGTAGCCAATCATTGAAATGCAACCCTCCTTCCCAGTTGGGGGTGAGAGCTCCGCTATTATAAATTAGCGTAGTTCGGGTAAAGGCAATGGAGCTGCCCCAACTTACATCAACTTTGGTCTCAGTAACACAACTGCAACCCCGCTTTTCCACTGTCCAAGCCCAACCTGGCCTGGGCCTCTGCTGCTAGTGAATACGGAGCTGGCTGTTTACAGCTGCACAAAGCAGTGCTTTCATTTCGCACTGGCTAAAAATATTTTGATTTTTCAACCCTGGTGGTTGCATGGTGACGGGATCTGTGGCTTACTCAAAAAGTCCCTGCACCTCAGCAAACTTTGTGCCAAAGCTGGTATTTAACTCTGCCTGTGTAACGGGGTTTCCTTGCAAACCCTGTGCTTGGTTTGGAGAGTTTTTATAAAATTCTTTGCTTTAAGCCCTTTCTTTGTTTCCCTCTCAAAGTTGTCCTGTATTGAATTATTGGGGCTGAATTCACAGGGAAGTGCTGCAGCAGGAAGGAGACATGCCCCACTGAACTAGTAACATCTGCAGGTTTATCTATGCCTTAAAGTTAGGCTGCAGTTTTCTCTCTGGCCAAGCACTGGTATCCAATGGGCATGCGCACAGTCACATACAACACTCCCCAGCTGCTGCAGTGATCATGAGCGCTCTCAGCATGTGGACCGGATGGTTGTTGATGCAGGTCCTCTCAAGCCAGATTTTTTATATATTCCCCCTTACTACTTGTAGAAATGGCTCCTGTTCTTGTTGATCAGGACTGACTGTTAGGGTTTGGGGTGAGGCATTGGTTTGCTTAAGGAATTGGTAATAGGATATGGAACCTTTCACCTTCACTTCCCTCTTTGTGGGGGGTTGGGGACCAAAAATCTTTCCTTTCAGATGCTGCTGCATTGGCCTCCATGAAAAGCGTTGGTGGTCTCGGTTCAGTTCCTAGTGTTGTCACTAATTGGCCCTTGTTGGAGTCTCAGCAGAAATCTCAAGGATTTAAGGAGCCACAAAAAATGAAGTCCTCTCTCACCCCTAGAGGAGGATCCCTCTAGAACAGGGCTAAGGCATGTTGATGGGACAGCATGGGGGAGACTTGTACCTACTGTGGCCTGTGCTGTAACCTGTTCTGGGGATAAGTACTAATAGCCAGTGCTTATACAGCAATGCAGAGCCCTTTGGAGTGACTGGCTGATTAACTCCCATAACCTCACTGCAAGGTAAATCACAATCATAATCCCTCTTCTACAGGCACAGAGCGCTCCTGATTTGACCAGGTCACACAGCCAGTCCCAGACAACGCTCCTTCTCAGAGCTAGGAATATAGTTCAGAAGTTCCTGGTTCCTATGGATCCCTAGCTTACATTATCTCTCGGAGAGGGGCAGTGTACTCTAGTCTTCAGTCTCCAGAGCTGCTAATCCTAGTTTCTTCCCCTAGATTAAATTCACTGTTGCCAGGGGAGGGAGGAAATACCCCAGTTTTCAGAGCAATGATGCGCTTGCCTCTCCAGTCTTGCTTTCACCTTCTGCAGCCCAGCAGAGGTTGCGTTGCTCCTGGGGCGAGGTGTGGCAAGTCCAACAGCTTTGTGAGGACTTGGATTCCACCTATACTTTGCTGGCATTCCTTTTTCTAATTAGTTCTCTCTTTCCCAGCTCCAGCTCAGGCCCAGATCATCCATGCTGGGCAGGCCTGTGTTGTGAAGGAAGATAATATCAGTGAACGAGTGTACACTATCCGGGAGAGCGACACGCTGGTCTTGCAGTGTCTGGTCACCGGACACCCACGACCACAGGTAACCTTTCTGTAATGTCAGTCACCCTCACCCCTGTGGTTCTCTGTTGGGTTCACTCTAATCTTGCCTCGTAGAGGAGACATTGGGGGTGGTTGGAGGACACCATTCCCCACGACCTTCACTCTTCTACATTTTTGGAGGTAGGTTCCTCTCCTCTCTTTCTCTCCTGGCTTCCTGGGCAGCAGCTGTAACAAAAGAAAGGAAGGGCTGAGGAGCAGAGACACTGGATGAGTTGGTGTCCTCTGGAGCTAGGGCTGCAGCCTACAACGAGGCTAGAAGTCCTACCACTGTGCAGCATATGGAGATTCCCCTGTGGCTCGAGTACTCATGGGAACTGTGTTTTGGGAGCAACAGGACTTGAGGTGAAATATTGCCCAGTTCTGCCTGTGTTTCTGTATATTGGTAGCACAAGGCTCTCTCCAGAGCGCCTACCATTTTAATGGGCCAGAATGAACTAAAAACATGGGCTGTGTTGAATTCAGGGTGATGTAGGTAACACTAGAGACTCCAATCCTCTCTCCACAGGACAGGCACAGCTTGGACAGGGGTAGCGCAAGCTTCCCCTTCACACCTCACCAATGTAGGAGTGGAATCGAACCTTTATGGCCTGTTCAG
Organism: Lepidochelys kempii; assembly: GCF_965140285.1. NCBI lineage: Eukaryota > Metazoa > Chordata > Testudines > Cheloniidae > Lepidochelys > Lepidochelys kempii. The sequence continues at coordinate 150,481,483 of NC_136382.1, read as the reverse complement.
CCTTGGCCTCTTGGACCAGGCCAGCAAAGGGGATCATTCAGTTTGGGTAACATTGCGGGAGGGGTATTTTTCTGATGTGGACACTTGTCCATGATGACCTGGACTGGGACCCATCAACTCATTTCATACAGTGGACGCCAAGCAGCTGCCAGTGGTGGTAATTTTTGATTGCCGCTGTCCAGAGCTGGATTCAGACACATGCCGTAGAGGTGAGAGGACTGCAGGGAAATTCTTACGTAGCAGCTGGAGTGTGTAAATGACCCCAGAGCATGGGTAAAACTGTGGCTAAACTTGGGCCTTCGGGGCCAGAATAAACCCTGGGGAGTGAGCTACACTGGGAAGGAAGCTCTCCAGGGGAGGGTTATAAGAGGGTTAGTGAGAAGTTCAGCAGTTCCTGCTGCCCCTGCAGCAGCCTTGCCAGCCGTAGGCACTGATGCTGATAAGCTGTAGTTCTGTGTGTGCCAGTCACCCCTTCCCTGCACTAACTGACCAGGCGCTACATGTCTCTAGGGCCTTGGCTGCTAGGAAATGACAAAGGGGAGAGAGCAGCTCAGCCAAGGAATTCAAGTTAGAATTAGCCAACAAAATGTCTTTTAAAAACCAAAAAGATGGAGACAGTTTGAGCCAGGATGTCGGGCAGCCGGGCCACTCAACAGAGCCTCTCCGGTGTCATTGTGGAGGATCACCTAGCCTAGGCACTTGGGCACACGGATCATATGCACAGTGGTCAGATCCTGGGTGTGCAGAATAGAGGCATGGACAGAGAACTGGTGCCCATTCTGCCTGGGAGCATGTAGAGTGTGCAGGCTTTGTGCAGCTCATGGGCGCTCTGAGCCGGGCAGGACTGAGAACAATGATATACCATTGGTGCACACAGAACACTGCTGCACAAGAAGCTGTGGCATCCCCAGAATCTGTTTGTGTGTAACACTAGCACGTGCAGAGCCCAGGTGTGCACACGGGACACTGGCGTGTGTGTCCAAAGAGGGCAGGCAGACATGGAACACTGGCTTACACGGAGCTATGCCCACATCCCAGCTCTCTCTTAACCCCACTCCCACGCATGCTCTCCCCCATTTCCCCCACTACTCCAAATCAAAGCTCTTCTCTTAGCCTTTGTCTAATCTTTTCCCTCCCTTTCTTCCAGTTACTCACTAAAGCTTTAACGTGTAGCCCAGATATTTAAACGAGGTTGAAATGAAAAGGCTGGGGAAAGATTAAAGAGCTGACTGAAGCGGCTGTGCAAACAAGAGCCTCTGAGATTTGGGGCCCTAAAACGATCTCAGCATAAGCCTACCAAGGTTAAATGAATCCATCACAGACGGCCATTAGCTGAGCAAATCTGCCCAGCAGGGGAGTGGACTGTAGAATCCTGCCATCTCTAGAGCAATGGCTCCAGTTCAGCCCCATGTCTACTGGTGGTGGGCATGGACCAAGGTGCCCGCTCCCCTCCAGCAGTTCTGCCTAGCGTGAGGTCAGTCATGAATGAATGTCCTTTTACCGTCTGCTTTGTGTTCAGTGCAAAATGATCTGGTGGATCTCAACCCAGCTGCTAGGGGCTAGGTGTCCAGATTGCCGGAAGCCACCATAGCAACTGGTGCTTCGGGGATTATGGTATTGCAGTCAAAGGCATAAGAACATAAGAATGGCCATACTGGGTCAGACCAAAGGTCCATCCAGCCCAATATCCTGCTTGCCGACAGTGGCCAATACCAGGTGCCCCAGAGGGAATGAACCTAACAGGTAATGATCAAGTGATCTCTCTCCTGCCAGCCATCTCCACCCTCTGGCAGACAGAGGCTAGGGACACCATTCCTTACCCATCCTGGCTAATAGCCATTAATGGACTTAACCTCCACAAATTTATACAGTTCACTTTTAAACCCTGTTGTAGTCCTAGCCTTCACAACCTCCTCAGGCAATGAGTTCCACAGGTTGACTGTGCGCTGAGTGAAGAAGAACTTCCTTTTATTTGTGTTAAACCTGCTGCCCATTAATTTCATTTGGTGGCCCCTAGTTCTTATATTATGGGAACAAGTAAATAACTTTTCCATAGGTGCTGGAAGTAGGGGTGCTGGGGGTTGTGCTGCACCCCCTGGTTTGAAGTGGTTTCCATCCTATACAGGGTTTACAGGTTGGTTCAATGGCTCTCAGAACCCCCACTATACAAATTGTTTCAGCACCCCGGTCAAAGGTGTGACTGTGCCGTGTGTAGATATACCCTAGCTAGCTTGAAAAGCAATAGGAATGAATCTGCAGCAGCATGCGTGGCAGCTCAGGCTAGTCACTCAGGTACATACCTGGAGTCCTGGGTGGGCTTGTACTGAATGTGCGGCCATGCCTTCACAAATATTGTTGTTCAAGCTACCTAGGTCAAAGCTGCCTCAGGTATGTGTACAAGTGCTGCAGTCACACCTCTGGCTGCAGTGTAGCTATACCCTGAGAGCAGAGGCAGTCACCAAAGGAGACTGAGAGGCAAATGAACAAGCGGGCCCTGGGCAGTGACCTCCTTTCATGCTCTCTGGGTTGGGGTAGGGGGAAGCTTGCACCGCTGCTGCCTGTGCTGTACCTTTTATGGGATATACAGATACGACTTCAGCCTCTTGGGGCATGTTTCTCCAGCCCCTCCGTTCATTGTGAAATGACCGACAAATCTGCAGGTGGTGTTTGAAGACTAAACATGTAACAAAAATGAATTCTGAGGGGCTCTTTTTCTTTTATTAAAGTGTGTTTACTACAAAAGAGAGACTTACAAAAATAACCATTGGTGGGGCCCCCTCCAGAGAAGGAGACAACAGGCTAACAGCAGTAACTGCACTTCTCACTTTGGAAGCCAAACAAATGAAATATCCCCATTCATAGAATCACTGAAATGTAGGGCTGGAAGGATCTTGAGAGGTCATCAAGTCCAGCCCCCTGTGCTGAGGCAGGAACAAGTGAACCTAGAATATCCCTGACAGGTGTGTGTCTAACCTTTTCTTAAAAATCTCCAATGACGGGGATTCCACAACCTCCCTTGGAAGCCTATTCCAGCACTTAACTACCCTTATAGTTAGAAAGCTTTTCCTAGTATCTAACCTACATCTCTCAGGCTGCAGATTGAGCCCATTACTTCTTGTCCTACCTTCAGTAGACATGGAGAACAATTGATCACTGTCCTCTTTATAAAAGTCCTTAATATGTTTGAAGACAGTTAGGTCCCCCGTCATGTCATCCTGAGACTAAACATGCCCAGTTTTTTAACCTTTCCTCGAAGGTCAAGTTTTCTATATTTATCAATAATTTTTTTTGCTCTTCTCTGGATTCTCTCCAGTTTTTCCTCACCCTTTCCTAGAGTATGGCACACAGAATAGGCACAGTATTCCAGGCCCCACCAGTGCCAAGGAGAGTGAAATCATTACCTTCCATGTCTTCCATATGACACTTCTGTTAATACATCTCAAAATATATATCTTTTTTCTCAACTGCATCACATTGTTAACTCATCTATTCAACCTGTGATCCACAATAACCCCTTTTCAGCAGTACTGCTGCCTAGCCAGCTACTCCCCATTTTGTAGTTGTGCATTTGGTTTTTTCCCCTTCCTAGATGTAGTACTTTGTACTTATCTTTTACGAGTTTCATCTTGTTGAATTCTGATCAATTCTCTCATTTGTCAAGCTCATTTTAAATTCTAATCCTGTCTTCTAGAGTGCTTACAACCCCTCCGAACTTTGTGTCCTCCTCAAATTTTATAAGCATATTCTCCACTCCATTATTCAAGTTTTTTAATGAAAATATTGAATAGTATTTGGACCAAGACTGACCCCTGCAGAACCCCAGTAGATTCGCTCTCCCAGTTTGACAGCAAACCATTGATAACTACTCTTTGAGTATGGTCTTCCAACCAGCTGTGCACCTGCCTTATATTAGTTTCATCTAGACAACATTTCCCTACATTGCTCATCAGAATGTCATATGGAACTGCATCAAAAGCCTTACTAAAATCAAGATATACCATGTCTACTGCTTTCCCCCAACCACTAAGCCAGTAACCCTGTCAAAGAAGTAAATCAAGCTGGTTTGGCATGATTTGTTCTTGACATAGCTATTCCTTATAACCCTATTATCCTCTAGGTGCTTACAAATTGATAGATTGATTAATAATTTGTTCCAGTAAATTTCCAGGTATAGAAATTTAGGCTAACTAGTCTATAATGCCCCGGTCCCCTTAGTTCCTCTTTTTAAAGATGGTTAACTATGTTTGCTTTTCTCCAGTCCTCTGGCATTCACCCATCCCTGATGAATTCTTGAAAATCATTGTTAACAGTTCTGAGATTGCTTCAGCTAGTTCCTTAAATACCTTAGGATGAATTTCATCAGGCCCTATCGACTTGAATACAGTACTTCTAACTTATCCTGATATTCTTTAACGTGTTCTTTCCCTGTTTTGCCTTGTGTTCCTTTCCCCTTGTTGTTAATATTTAATTGTATGGAGTATCTGGTCACCATTAGTGAAGACTGAAGCAAAATAGGCATTAAATAACTCAGCCTTCTTGATGTCATCAGTTATTAGCTCTTCTTCCCAGCCAAGTAGAGGACCTACACTTTCCTAGGTCTTTCTCTTGCTTTTAATCTATTTAAAGAACCTCTTCATATTGCCTTTTATGTCCATTGCCAGGTGTAACTCATTTTGTGCCTGACGCCTGGTCTGCACTAAAAAGTTAGGGTGACCCAGCTACATCGCTCAGGGGTGTGAAAAATCCACACTCGTGAGCTACATAGTTAAGCTGAACTAACCCCAGTGTAGACAATGCTAGTTCGATGGAAGAATTAGGTAGTGTCCGCATGGAAGCGCTTAAACAGCATTGCTGTTACAGTGGCACAGTTGCAGCGTTTCAAGCGTAGACAAGCCCTTTAGCCTTTCTGATTTTGTCCCTACCTGCTTGCGCTGTCCTTTTGCACTCCTCCTTAGCAGTTCATCTATGTTTCCACTTTTTGTAGGATTCCTTTATAATTTTTCAGGTACTTTTTAAAGAGCTTCTGATGGAGCCATATTGGCCTACTACTATTCTTCTCATCTTTCCTTTGCATCAGAATAGTTTGCAGTTGTGCCTTTTAATATTGTCTCCTTGAGAAACTACCAGCTCTCCTGAATTCCTTTATCCCCTAGATTTTCTGCCGATGGGACCTTACCTACCAGTTCTTTGAGTGTGTTAAAATTTGCTTTTTTGAAGTCCATTGTTTTGTTCACTCCTTTCTTTTGTTAGAGTCATGCAATCAGTCATTCCATGATCACTTTCATTCAAATTGCCTTCAGATTCGCAACCAATTCTTCCCTCTTAGTGTGCATCAAGTCTAAACTGGCCGTCCCCCTGGTTACTTCCTCCACTTTCTGAAACAAATGGTTGTCACCAGTACATTCCAAAAAGTTACTGGAAATGTGTTCTGCTGTATTACTTTTCCAAGGGATGTCTGGGTAGTGAAAGTCCCCCATTACTACGAGGTCTTTGTGTTCTGGAGATTTGCTATATGTTCTGTATGTTTATTTGTTCTCCATTATCTGGAGAATGATGAAAAGGTGCCAAGTGAAGTGGTGATAATAGCTTTGTAGCCATGAGCTAGTTGCCTGAAAGGCCCCCCCCTCCTGGCCACGTACGCTTGGCTTGCAAGCCAGTTTCTGCCCTCCAAGGATTGGCACAGAAAGCCCTGTGTGTGCGAGCACTAAGCAAACTGGGTTTGGCAAAGGTTTTGTGCAGGAGTGAGCAAATGCAATGCACGTTTGAGAATAGTAGAGGGAGTTTAATGGCAGGGGAACACACAGCAAGATGGGAGGAGCTGCTACATTTCGGGGTCACTGCAGGGCACAAGTGTGTTGGGGGTTGGTGATGGGCAGGTGCAGCCATCTGGCAGGGACATTTTGGGATCAGCGGCTAGACCTGCCTAGGTTCCAGTGAACATAGCTGTGCCTGACTGTGTGGGCAAAGGGTGGGGAGTGTTGCCTTCTCAGATGAGGGGAACAAAGGTGAGTGCTGCTATAATCTGAGGTCTTAAAGCTGTGTCCACAGCTCTGAGTCCATTTGTGTGGCCTTTTGCTGTGTTTGCCTCCCTCCCTCTCCTATTCCCCTGCAGGTGAGGTGGACCAAAACTGCTGGTAGTGCCTCGGACAAATTCCAGGAGACATCGGTGTTTAACGAGACCCTTCGGATTGAGAAGATCCAGAGGCTGCAGGGAGGCCGCTATTACTGTAAAGCAGAGAATGGGGTTGGGGTCCCTGCCATCAAGTCCATTCGAGTAGATGTGCAGTGTAAGTCATTTAGCGGCAGCCCAGAGCATCCCACAGCTCTATTGTGTGTCTATAACTAACTGTGTGACCAGCAGGACTCTACATGAACCTAGAACCATGCTCACCCCCTTAGGGACAAAGGGACCAAAGTGGTACCTCCAGAACACACTTCCCCCTGGGATGTTATACCCTTTGTGGGGCAAGATGACTTTGCCTGTCTAAGCCAACCCCTCTCAGCCAAGGGACCATGATCCCCCCAAGGGTCCCCAGTGGTTGTCTGGGGTGGTTTGGCTTCTGTTCCCGTTCATTTTTCTCCTTTTTGACATTGACTTGCTCTCCACTCCAAACTGGATCCACCTCAGATGCCTGGAACACCTCAGAAACCATTGCACTGATTCCCACTGTGCCTCATCTGAAGCACTGTCAGAACAGAGCAAAGGATTCTGGGATGCCCCCGAGGAGGCTGAATTGTGAATGGCTAAATAAGGGGTGAGCATAGGAGGGAAGCCAAGAATCCCTCAATTTAAGCCATAAAGGAAGAGATATAATCTGAAATTCCTCTGGGCTTTTACTGCTCTACCTGGGTCTCTCTCACCTTTGAGATTCCAGTTATTACCCCTTGTAGGGGGCAACATTTATACATGGGTTGTTGTGGCCAGTTATGAGGAAGGTTGGAATGGGGTTGTGCTGCTGTTGGGTGGGTACCCCCTTGTGGGAGAGACCAAAGACCTGGAACCCAGCACAATTTTGAGGGAACTTTACTAGGTAGACACTTTCTGCTTTGCGGAGAATAGGCAGGCACAGTACAGCACAGACTCCCATCAAGCTGCTGCCTTGTGTGGTGGGAATTCTGCTCATTGCATGGGGCCATCAACTGATGCGGTTCCCTTCAAATCCTGATGGCACCAAACCAAGGTCCTCGCTGACCTCAGTTCTGAGGGTCTAATTAAACATTAAGTAAAGTTTTACATTAGAGATGGGCCTGAGCACCCCCACAACTTTGTGTGAATTAGGACCCAGAACTGTATCTTGCAGCCTGGGCAGGTTCCTATTTTAAATCAGCTTTGACTGTTGCCTTCTGCTTTGGTTTGAGTTTCTCTCCTCCCCCATCTTGCCCCATTGCTTTACCCCACTGGGCAGTGTTGGGTGAGTACCATCCTACTACTTAGGCAGTGGACATATGTAACTCCTCCTGCAGCTAATCCTGCTGTGGGTGGGGTCACTGTTTCTCCATGGATTCTAGCTGCCTTTGCTCTGAGAAGTTTCCAAACCATCTAGGAATTCTTGGCTTGTTCACCCTTCCCCTTTCATGTATACAGTTCAGGCATTTAATTGCTCCCCTACAAAGGGAACTTTGGTTTTCTCAGCCCCTGGCACAGCAGCTAGTCTGGGCTCTGTGTCTTTAGGAATGGGATTGTGGGAAGACTCTTGATATGAGCATTGTAAATTGTGGGAGGTCCCTTTGCATCTGGGGTGCAGTTTGGAAGTAGGGTGATGTAGAGTCCTATGGTTCCTCATGCATCTCTGACCTTTAGAACTGTGGGGCCAATGGGGTGGCCAAGGGCTTTCTGATACTAACATCTACTCTGCACATGGACTTGGTAATGCATCTCTTGTTTGTGTGTTTTCTGGGAGAAGAGTCCGCTTTCTTTCACTATTTGCTATGTATAAAAGGGAGCAGTTAGGAAAGATCAGGTAGTCAGTTGAGGGATCACCAGGGCCAGCCTTTAGTCAGCTGAGCCAGAATTTCAAACCATACCCTTCTTTCCCTCCCTCCTAATACATAATTGGAAATAGTCCCCATAATCTCAATGCTGCTCTTGGTTTTAGTGTCCTCAGTGACCAGCCCTGGTGCTCACTGATGCACTCTGGAACATTCAGCAGGATGTATTGCAGATTGCCCAGGGAGCTCCATTAGGCACATGCAGATGGTTCCAAGGAGGGTACAGTAGCCTTCAGTGAATGATCCCACTGCCTTGGGCCAGAATCAGGAGGCTAGCTGCTCCCTGTCCTGGTTTGGTGAGGGCTGTGGTGTGTCAGTCTCTCTTGGGTCAAGATCAAGTGGTTTATGGGAAGAGCAAAACACAAACACACTTTTGGCCACATCCACCCTTAGTGTCGCTCTCCTGAAGTCAGGGAGTTGCACCAGGCATGGATTTGGCCTTGTCATGCTTAGTATGTACAGTCCTGGTTCTGAAGGCATTTTGCTTTCATGAGAAGGAAGCTCTAAACTGACCTGGAGACTGAAGCCCTAAAGAGGCCGAGTCTCATGGATGGAGGGCGTAGGATGTCATTTATGCACCCAGATCTTCCAGAGCTTCTGATCCTTTTGACTTTCACTGAAATAAGTCTTCCTTTGGGGAAAAAGCAAGGGAGTGTGCAGCTGAGTATCAACGGCTGCCAACCAGCCACCTGGGCAGGGGGATCTAGGAGGCTGCAGTTGCCAGCAGAAAGTTCCTAAGTCTCACTGCACTAGGCAGGGATGCTGCTTCCTGGAGCGGTTCCATGCTGGGGAAAGGGAAGACAAATGGAAAGAGGGAGATGCTGTTATTGAAGCATTCCATGCGGTTGGGTCAGTGCTAAATGTATCCCTAGTGCAACTCCATTGACTTCAGCGGAGTTACTGTGCATCAGGGACATATGTGTTTCCTTGGTACTTATTGTAGCTTCTCTCAGGAGGGCTGCACCAAGGGCTGGCGCTATTAAAAGAGGGTTTGAAGGAGGAAATCTAGGAATATAAAGGAAGATAACACTCTGCACTACCATGGGGAGAGTGCAACTGGACGGGGGCTGGGAGTTTTGGGGAGTTGGTGTGCTCTGTCCATGGGGGTTGGAGGAACATCTATTGTAATAATGACCCTCTTGCTTCCCGTTGACTAAGCATTAGAAGGCTGGAAGGATGTTAGCTGTAACTCAAGTCTTCTAATGTCTTGAGGGATAAAGGAAGGAAATGGAGGAGTGGGGTGGTGGCAGGCTCTGCCCAGGGTTATGAATGAAGGGGAAGGATAGTATAAAATTCAGTTAGCTCTCCTGTTAACAACATGTGTAGAGAAGGGTCTCATCTCTCTGTTTTTCTTCTCTCTCTTTCTGTCATTCAGCTAACAGTTCTGCTCATGTCCCTGAGCCATGGTGCTGTCAGGCTAACAAATCTTGGCTCCCATTATAAATGCTGTCTTCAGAACACACGCCTCATTAAAATATGTAAATAGACTGGTCCATGCACACATCTCTGTGGGGAAGGCATGCTAGTCAGAGAGCGCATTAACAGCGATTAACCTTTTCCCTCTGTAGCCGGATTTCCAAAGTTGCAAACATCTGAACCAATATTTTAAGATCCAGAGACATGTAAGAACAAGGAGTGATGGGAATGCATCCTTTCCCTTCATGGACTCTGGGGTGGAGGGAGTCGCAGAGAGGCACAAATGAAGGCAGTGTGCATGAGTTTTACCTGATAGTTACCTCAGATGTAGCATTCACAGTCAAGTTGGGACCTGATTCTGAGCTTGGTGATGGGGGGGATATTCAGAGTCACTCCACTAAGTTCAGTGGCCACCCTCCCCTCAAAATGTGGGGTGTTTGTGAGAGGGGTTGTGGGCATGTCAGATTCAGGGGTCCAGTTTGGTCCCATCTCTCCAAATTAGTACAACTTTAAACGGGGTCTGAATGTCAATTAATCTCAACGGTGATGCTGTCTGATGTTCCAGTCCAGGGGTTCTCCAGCTGCTGGAGTCTGGGAGCCCCTTTGTTTGAGGGAGCCCATCTCCCTTTCCTGCTCCCCCACCAGCCCCTCACAGCGCAGGTGCACAGTTTGAGAAGCCCCTTTCTAGCAGGAAGGTTGCAATGGGCAAAGCCTGCCAGCATGGCGAGCTCCCCAAATGGGACTCTCTGCAGGACTCTTCTTCAGATCCTCTCAAATTAAAGGTTAATCCCATCACTGACAAGGCTGGGATTCACATGATTTTGGTGCAGGGGAAGTGAGAGAGGACTTGGGAGGGTGTTTTTTTCTAGGGAGGGGAGAGAAGAGAGGACAGTCTAATGGATAGTTTTGGGGTAGGGAAGGAAGATATTTACATTGCTTTTTTAATAAGGGGAGGAGGGGATAGTGGAGGGGAGATAGGATCTGTGCACATGGTAATAGGAAGAAGGGGTTGGGGTACACTTTTAATGGGAGAGAAGAGGCTGCATCCAGATGTTCCTCTGTTCTTACATCCCATGTTCCCATGGTGGACATCCTGCCAGACTCTTTCCTGTCTGTGAGATGAATCTCCATCTCTGTCTGTCTGTCTGTCTGTCTGTTCCCATTTGCTCTTCAGCTTTAGGGTTTTTCATGTTTTTTTGCATTGTCTGGCCATGTCCAAGAGAAGACATAGCCCCAACTTCCCAGGAGAAATCCCTTCCTGTTCGGGGACAGAGGCCATGGAAGTAAAGGGTGAGAGCAGAGGGGAACAAGGGTGGGGGAGGAGAGTTCCTGGGGTTTGGCGCCCTTTGCCTGTCAGCTAGAACAGAGGATTGAGATTGGAGTGGGGGGAGGTGATCTGGGAGCATGAATGATGTCATTGGGGTCCTGCCAGATAGCTAATCAGTTCATCTTACTGCCAGCTGGAGGCTGCAAATCGGAGCTTAGTTTCCTGCTCCTGGAATGTTGTGGAGTGGACTGGAGAAGGTTGGTTTCTCCCATCAGTTCCCTTCAGGTGCCATGTTTTGAGTCAGGTCCGCTTCTAGCTTAGTGTTTTCACTGGCTGACTGAGTGTGTGTATGTGGGGTCTCCCCTCTTCTCCTCTCTCCTGGAGCTTTGTCTGCTCACCAGGCTGCGCGTACCCTGGCCTGAACCTTGCTAATGGCCCCCACGGACCTTCCCCCCCTCCCTTCCAGATCTAGATGAGCCCATTCTCACCGTCCACCAGACCATCAGCGATGTACGTGGCAGCTTCTACCAGGAGAAGACGGTCTTCCTCCGGTGCACCGTCAACTCTAACCCTCCTGCTCGCTTCATCTGGAAACGGGGTGCTGAGACACTCTCCCACAGCCAGGATAATGGAGTGGATATCTATGAGCCACTCTACACACAGGTGAGAGAGACATCACCCACCCCCAAACCTCACCACTGGCTTGTGTTGGCAAATCACCCACCAGGACCTGAAGATCATCATGGGTCCATCCCTACCATGCCTGAAGGGGAAATGTTGTCCTCCTCCTGGCACCCACCATAGTTCCCCAATAATCCAGGATCCCTGCAGAGTTTGTCTGTGGGTGATGCTTCTCTCTCCCCTCTTGGCTTGTTGCATATACTAAGGAGAGGGTGGTAGGAGAAGTGTGGATTGCAAGGACACTCCCAATACAGAGGTTGGTGATGGGTCAAGAGGACTCCGCCTGCAGAGCTTCCCCTAAAGTGTTTAGTGTAGACAAAGGGAGAGGAGTGGAGCACGAGGGAGGATCATAGCTGGTAATTTCCTGTCCCACCATCAGAATGATGCCCGTGCCCAAGGGGCACTGCAGCCTCTTTGGGGATGGAGCCAGGGATGGCTAGGCAGGAAACCTCAGGAATCCAGGCCAGGTTATTCTGTTTGATTCTGCTCCTTAAAGAGAGAAATGGAATCCAGTCCATAGGCCCCCGGTACTCTTCCCCTGTCCTCCCATCTCTCCAGCTGCACGTCCCCTAGCCTCCCATTGCCGCGTGCACTATTCACAGCCAACAGATTTTTATCCCTTTTCCCTTTTGGCAAACTGCCTGCAAGCGGCCAGGGTTTTCATGTTTGTGTCAGTTACTCCTAACATTAAATGAAGAGTTTGTGGAAATTAATTTGAATGGTTGAGATGATTCACTGAGCGGGCCATGTGCTTGGTTCCCTAAGTCATGTGGCACTGTTTCTGTTCCTGATTGGATACCATACGTCTCCTATTTATGAAGAGTGTTTCTTGTCTGGAAATAAGCATGGGTGTTTGTAATTGTTGGAACTGACGGTGCTAATAATGAAGAGCTTTTCCGAATGGCAGCATGTGCAGCCCAAATACACATGTACTCTTCCTCTCTGTTTCTCTGTCTTTCCCCCTCTCCCCCCACCTTAATATGCAAGTCAAATTCCTCACGCTTTCTTATGCTTGTTTCCTCCCCCCTCCACACATTGCTCCTTAAGTCCCAGTGTTTTACTTCTCTGCAACTGTAGTGGTGGTGGAAGGGAATGCTCTTGGGTAGTCTGCCATCCAAAGCATTCTGGGAAATGGTGCCCTAAAATCTGCTATGGGTTTCAACGCCCCTCAGTGACTGCCTTGCTGACACTGCTGAAGTTGGTTAATGAGGCAAAACGATGCCATGAGGCAATGAGGAGGAGATGGGGTGAAAGGGTAGTTCTTGAGGGGACAGCTTCATCCCTCACATCTCGCTGCCAACCCAAGGCTCCTGCAACTGGGCCTGGAGCAGATTCTGGCCAGGTTTGATCTTTTTTTCTTTTGAGCCATGTCCCAGGCAAGCTCTCAGTTATTGAGGCATTGTTCATAGTTTATTGTAACAAGCCTTCCCTGCATGCCATGGAAATGGGCAATTGGAAGAAAAACCGAAAGAGAGATAGGGTCAGAGAGAGCACAGCCCTGTGGGTCTGTGATTATATTTTTTTAAAAAATATATTGTAGGTCATTGCTGCTACTTTGGTCTTGAGGGGATTTTCCATCTAGTCCAGTGCTGTCTAATGTCCAGTAAGGAATTTCCAGGCCTTAGAACATCACCTCCTCCTCTGGCTTTCCCTTTTCAGGGAGTCTGAGGCTGACTATCAGGAGAAACTGGATAATGGTGAGATCTTAGGCTGTGGAATAGTGCCCTCCACAATAGTACAGGTCAAAGAAATTCTCTTCTGTGTTGCATCTGTGGGTTCCTGTCAACGGATGTCCCTGCCAGCATGGGTCATTCCTACAGATGCCAGCTAGAAGGAAAGTGGTGTAGGATTGCCCTGTTTATGCAGAGGTGCCCTGATTCTCCTCTTCTTTCTACCTGTTTAAGCCAGAAATTGAAGTTAGCAAAGTTACATGGATATAAAACTGGTGTGATAGCAGAATCAGTCTTGTCACTCAGAAGCCTCATGTTTAACAAATCACAGTTCAGCTACACTTGTACTGTTGTATTCTCAGCCAGTCAGGCCACATACACTGGTGTCAGTATAAGATTTAGATGGCTGACATTTTACAAATGAGCTAAAGGCTTAACAGTTTATGCTTTTGTAAACTGATTTACAATCTAGGTTTATACACATTTACCCGACCCTATATCTACTGATCAATAAACTGGATGCATATGAACCATGTGTAAATCACTAGTTGACATGCACATTGTAAATGCCCTTGTTCATGCAGCATAGCAACGGATCTCCAGGGAAGTGTTTTTCACTTGGGTATTGGTCCCCTAGGAATTTATCTTCTAATTCACTCAGGTCAGATACTACATGTTCAATGTATATTAATGTTTGTGAGCTCCATGTCCTGTCCCATGCAGTCATCTCGGGAAGATTTGTCAAGCTGATATCTTTTCACGTTTACAGATTTTTATTTAAAAAATCTGTAAAAAGAGATTTACACAAATAAAAGGACAAAGGCAAACTGTCATAAAGGCATACAAGTTAGAGGGTACAAACCATGGGGTGCATCTCAGAACTTCCCATAAGCGTGTCTCATAATTGTAAATATACAGAACCCATATCATGTGCATTTAACAGAGTTATTCTGTTTCTGCTGTGTGCCAGTGACTGACAGTGCCAGAATCTGATTTTAGTTACACTTGTATGAAAAATCCAGGGCAACTCCATTAAAGACAGTGTCATTATTCTGGAAATATACCAGTGTAAATGAGATTAGAATCTTGAGCAAAGAGAAAATAAAGGTTTGATCATTTCTTTTAATATTTCTCTTAATTACCCTTTCTTTCCTCTACTGCAAATTTTTACAGTTTAACTGTTGAGCATATATTTAGCCAAGTATTAAAAGACTAAGGGCTGGAATCTGATCTCGGTTACCCTGGTTTTATGACATTGACACTCCACTGACTAGAGCTATTGCTGGATATCCCAGTGCGAGATCAGAATCTAGCTCTAAGTAGTTAAGATCCTTTCAATCCTGCAAGATGATCCTGACAGCAATTGACAAGAGATTATCTATAAAGCTGCTCAGTAATGCTTCCACGTTACATGGTAGTGCTGCTGATTCTATTTATTTATTTATTTTATTTAGACAATGACTAGTGTTGGAATTATCAGCACGAACATTTTATTGCTTCTTTTACAAAGGAATGAGGGGCTGATACAGAGAGGTCCTGGGCGGTCTCAACTCCCATTGATCAGCACGTCTCAGAATCAGATCACAGATTTGTAGCCGAAAGCTGTTTGTTGTACATCTATCATTCAGTTATTCTGTTCCCCTTCTTTCCAAATTCCCAGGGTGAAACCAAAGTTCTGAAGCTGAAAAACCTGAGGCCACAGGATTATGCCAGTTACACATGTCAGGTGTCCGTCCGGAATGTCTGCGGCATCCTTGACAAGTCAATCACTTTCCAGCTCACTAACACAACAGGTAAGAGAGCAGCAACAGAAATGCCTCTAGGTCCTGAGCACCTCTTGCTTGCTGATCAGCTGTCCTCCTTCCAGGGTCTGGTGAAGTGAGATCCAATCCAATACCTATTAAAGTTAGTGGATAGACTCCCACTGACTTCAGTAGGCATGGGATCAAGTCCACAATACAAAACTTAGCATGAGCCAAACAAAGAGTTGGAGCAGGAGGTGTCCAGCAGTCCTTGGAATTCTTATGAGCTCTCAGCTGCCATGGCTGGTGGGATGTCATGAGAACAGTCTCTATTTGGGTGTTGAGGGAACTATGTAGATTTTTAACTAGCCAAGAAAAATAAAAGCAACTTTCCTGATTTGCTTTTTGTACAGTTGATATCTGGGAAAATGCTGCATGAACTTTCCCAAAAATACTCCGTACAATATTTGGATGACTTTGCTCCACCCTGATTCACACCCCTTATGCGGCTGCTTTCCAGAACCACTCAAGCCATCAAGTTCTACTGGCAGAGATGTCTGTGGAAAGCAGATATCAAAACAAATTTCACAACCACATGCACAAATGTTCATGACAGGAATGCTTGAGTGATCATCTAGTCAATGAACAGAAAAAATATCATGTGATCATTCAGAGAGGTCCTGACTAATTAACAACAGAATATCGTATATCAAATCCTTGCAGATAGCTGGTCACAACCAACAGATTAATAATAAACTAAAAAGCAAAAAAATTGTCAAATATTTTAAATAACGAATAAATATGAGAAAATTGCTTTTTTTGCTTTGGGATATTCTGTGATCAAAGAAGAGGCTGAACTAATTTCTGTAATGTCATGTAATGTACTATTCACCTAGCTCTAATATAATACAAAGTAGTTTACATCCCTTGTGTCATTTCTGTACAATGAAGGCAGAACTCTTGATGGTGCCAACTGTTGATGAGAAATAGTTAATACTGTAGAAAAATATGCTTATTGATCTAACTGAGCCTAGGGGCTGAGACAATGAAATGTTTTTATGTATAAATAATTAAATACCTTAATAAAAGAAAAACCTAGGTTAAATATTAGGGGAAAATGCTCCTAACAGTGAGATCTCTACAACTGTCTCAAAAGGTGGAAGCCCCATCACTTGAGTCCTTTCAAACTAAAGAGGACAGAACAGTAGAGCATTCATTATAAGACACAATCCAGCCGTAGTCAAGGGGAATGGGGTCTCATACAGCTTTTCTAGCTCTGACTTCTGAGACGATATGTTTATAGATTTATAGAATCTCATTCCTCTTCAGAACCACGGTCCCCAGATAAATGCAAAGAAAGCATCCTTCTTTTCATTTCAGCCCCTTTATTGAGTGAACAAGAAAGCAGGGTTTTCAAACTGATCATATCTGGTACCAGTACATGTGCAGTACATGGCTATATTGACTCAACTTTTTAGCTACTTGCACCACATCAACATTTGGCCCACACAGTAGATGTGTGTAGCTCTCTTGCTATATATAGATATGTATTCATATTTATACACACACAAATATAAAGTCTTTCTCTGTATATGTGTGAATAATTTTTTAGATTCTCTCTGATCTTGCATAAATCTCTTCCTCCCATCTTCTGCTCATGCATTAGTAACTTCCTTGTAGCATTGGCTGTGTCCAGAATTCTGAACAGCCTTATTCATGATGTCTTTGCTTCTGCACCTAGAGAAAAACTCAGGGAGCACAGAGGTGCGTGGAAATCAGTTTTTAAGTATCTATAGATCCAAATAATATGGACCTTTGAGGGGAAGTGATGGGTCAGGTCAGAGAATCTTCCTTCCCCGTCTTGTTTGCTGCTCCTTTGCCGTTTGGCTATAAAAGTGGCTCCTATGATTCATCAGGGTCCCCTTGCCACTGATTGTCTGTGGTGCAGATCTGTACTTCTCCCTGCCAGGGAGTCCTGCGCTTGGCCCTGAGGGTTAGGAATCTTTTTTTTTTCCTGGCTTGGCTCTTCGATAGTTACCTTGGGCAGCAGCTGAGTGTTGTGGTTGCAGCACAAATGTCTGCAGCACCAGTTTCAATTCCTGTTCTCTATGTGAATCCTCCCCTTGCAGGAGTTTTCTGCCTCCTCTTCCTCCTCCTTCCTGATGATGCTTTTAGATTCTAGAGCTCTGAGGCTGACCAGTGGGTCTGGCTGCAGAACTCAGTCCTGTCTCATGGGCCAGTTTGTTGCAGCCTGTGTGCTGGGATCCAGCTGTGATTGGGGAATGGCTGACATTTTCTTTTTTGATTTCTGAAAAGTTAAGCAGCCCAGCTGGTTAATTCTCCTGCAGTTTTACTGCAGCAAATTGGACTTCAAAGGGAATTGAAAGTGACTCTTTGTTTTTAATGGTCCCCTTGCTCCACAGCAGACTCTGCCAGCAGGTTTTCTGAGCCGAGAACAAAAGGAATCGCCACGGGTTACAAATAAATGAGATTCATCTCCTGCATAACAATGGTTGCATATTGTTATCGTCCATCCGCTAACTAGAGGAGGATGTGATCCAATCTCAGCTCCCAGAGCTGGGGCTGGGTTCATGCTGGAGAAGCATTGCCTTGAAATGTGCTGATGGCCATTTCAGAGGTTCCTCCTCTCCTGGTTACACACACCAACAAGCTGCCCTGAGGAAGCAGCTGCCCCACGAGGTCATATTTTCTGAGTTACCCTGCACAGAACATATCCTCACCCTACAGGATTCTAGCAGTTAGGGCTGGTCAAATAAGTTCAGGTAAACTAAAAGAATAGCCCAAAATCTTTACCAGAACCCGAATAAGATCTGACTCATGCTTCACTGCTGCCTCCCTTTCCTCCTCTCCACCCACTCCCCAAAAAACCCCTCCTTCAAGAAATTGATCTCTGCCACCTTCCAGGTCTGCCCAGGGGGAGATACTCTCTACCAAGACCATGAGTGCAGCTTCTACCAGCTTGACCAAGGAGAAGCAACTTCCAGCCAAGACCAGTTCAGTGTTAGGGGAGGTGACTACTATTCAGTATCAGCTGGACAAGACCAAAGGTCTCTTGGCTCAGGGCAGCCTTACGGATGGTCTTGTACTCTGTGTCATGTGGCGGTTTGTCCATCCAGGATGAGCCAGGTCACCCTATTAGGGGCCTCTTTGGATGTGTGAAGCCCATCAGAGCCTAAAGTTGCCACTGGCAAATACACAAATCATTTTTGCTCCCTATTATACACTGGATTTGATATTTATTTTCCAAAACTCCACGTTGAGAGACCTTCAAGGGACCTGACCTTCAGCCATGGCCCTGAGAAATCAAAGGAATTAAACCCTGTGCCTCCAAACTGATCCTTATGGCTGGCCGCAAAAGATGACAGCCCCCCCCCCCATACAAATATATAGCACTTGCACAGTTAGCCAGCTGCTCCCTGTGCATGTGACAAGAGGGACATTGGCCACTGTTAGAGACGGGACACCAGGCTGCAGTGCTCTGAGCTTTCTGGCCGTAGTTATGCTGCTAAGTTATGCCGCCTGCACGGAGGGGAGAGCAGCCCTCCTAGCCTTGTTTGTATGAGCCGTAATTCAGAGATCCAGCACAGCTCATTAACGCAGAGTCCGGGGAGAGGAGAGGCAGAAATAATGATGCTGTTAAATCAGGCTTCATGAATATGTAACAACATCTTATTTTGCATTATTATGGCCGTTACTTAAAAAGCACTCTCAGCCTTTGTGCTGTCACCGGTTGCTTTCTGAGCTCTGTCTGGAGCCAGCAATGGAGCTGACAAGGGGCGTTAAAGGGCCTTTCTTGAGATGAAGTGGAGAAGGCAGAGGAAAGCTTTTGAGATCAGTTCCTGGGGAGAGCAGGAATGAAAGAAACCAAACAGAAGGATGTGAGCATCCAGAAGACGAGGAGCTGCGCGTGCACTTTGAATTGGCCCAATGTGTTCACCTGTGCCATAAAGGGGAGGCCATCTGGGTTGTACCCCAAGAGTGTAGAACCATGTATTTGACACATGCAGAGAACCAGGAGGGGAGCCACAGTGTTTAGCACCAGCTGGTGGTTGGGATACAGGACCATGAATGATCTAGACCAGCAGTTCCCCAACTTAATTGGCTTATGTGCAGCCTTCTTTAGTGATATTTGAAATATCACGAGCAAATTTCTTCTTTTAGTGCCCACTTCTTTTAGGCCTTAATAGGCATAAGCGTTTCTAGAGTCATAGTAAAATAGATTCCTACAGAAGTCTGAAATGTTAGATTACAGCATTTTTTTAAACATCTCAGGTTTTTAGACCGTGAATAAAAAAGAATAATCAATTATTATGTCTTCCTTGTAATCTAAGTAACACAAAACATTTGTCAAATGACTTGATATATTTTGGTATGCTGCTAAACAAAGCTGGTGGCTTCACGTTTTAATTTGTCTCATTTAAATTCAAAGTTTCTGCTAATTCTTACTTGGATTATTGTGGAAGATAATACAAAGGTGTCGTCTTCTATTGACAATAGGTCCCTGAACCTCACCTGGATACCAGGCAGCTCCAGCTCCAATTCACTGGTTCCAATGCTTCAGGTTCCCAGCTCCCCTTCAGTTCCTCCTGAACCAGGGAACTCTGCCAGTCTCACTGCAGCCTTTGGCCTCTCTGAAGAACCTTTCACACAGATTTCCTCCTTCTCTGGTCCCTGGACGCAACTCTTGCTCCCTTTGTAAGGAACAACACAGCCTTCCTTCATGGGGCTGTGCCATGATTCAAGCAGGCTTCTCCAGCCCACCAGTATCCAGATTCCAGCCTCATTCCACAGAGCCTCCCTTGGTCCTTGGACTCATACACTTCTTCCCCTTGCTTCAGGCCTCCCCGCAGCCCTCCTCCTTAGGGCTGGGTTCTAATTTAGGCAGGCTTTCCCAGTCCACCAATCTCCCTTCTGGTTCTCATTCTGGTGAGCCTCTCTTAACTCAAAAAGAAAAGGAGGACTTGTGGCACCTTAGAGACTAACAAATTTATTTGAGCATAAGCTTTGGTGAGCTACAGCTCACTTTATCGGATGCATGTTATGCTTGTGCTCAAATAAATGTGTTAGTCTCTAAGGTGCCACAAGTACTCCTTTTCTTTTTGCGAATACAGACTAACACGGCTGCTACTCTGAAACCCCTCTTAACTCAGCGCTCCCCTGCAATTCTTCTGTCTAGGCTTTCTGCCCTCTACTACTCCTGGGAGTCACCTGTAGCTCACGAAAGCTTATGCTCAAATAAATTTGTTAGTCTCTAAGGTGTCACAAGTCCTCTTTTTCTTTTTGCTAATCTCTTAAGCTGCTTCCTTAACACCTGCGCCCATTCTGCTGCTCCCTTGAATACCTGCTTCCTTAAAGGGGCCACATTGTGAAACAGGGCTTGGCTGGTCCTGGGACCCACTCCCCTTTAAAGGGGACAGACCACCCTTTTACAGCATACCACTTTCAACAAGCTCCTGTACCACCGGTGGCACATGTACCACAGTTTGGGAACTCATGATCCGGACAAGTTCTGTTCTTCCATCCCTTGGGGCTGAGCTGGCAGGCCCATAGCAATCAGAGGGAAGGTTGAGTGCTTGCCTCAAGGCTAATATGACCTATTTCAATGAATCTCTTATTTTCATATCTTTCCCCACCACCGCTACTTCCACTCAGTCTCCGGTGTGCTGTTTCTGTAGGCGGCATAGAGATATTTGCAGTGACTTACACAACATTTTCAGCAGGGGGTATGCAGAAGCTTAGATAGGAGCCACAATGCAAGTAGCTGAGCTTTTATTCCATCTCAGCGTCTGCAGGCCCCATTTAAAGACTGGGGAAACTGATACAGAAAGAGCAAAATAAATTAACCTGTGTGCTGGGGATTTTGATGTTGTTGTTGTGAAAATAAACTTGGCACTGGTTCCCCATTTCTTTGTCTTCTTGGCTGGTAATGTCCCTCTGAAGTCACAGTTACTTGAACTGGGAGCAAAAATCAACAAGCCTTAGGTCCAGATTCTCCACTGCTTCTGTGTTGCCAATTGTACTTATGCAAAATGGGTGTAAAATACTACTGTTCTGATTTGGAGTGGAGAATTGGGCCCTACATCTATAACAGAGCCAGAGCACCTAGTTAACATGCTGTTACAATGTTCAGTGTAGATGGGACCTAACCACACTCCTAAAGCTTGGACTGTTCAGGGTCTACGCTGCAATCACAAGGTGTCATTGCAGCTCATGTAGACATACCCAAGCAAGTTGTTAATCTCACTAGCTCAGTCCTGGAGCAGGGAAGCTGGGCAGTGCGTGCTTCAGTCCACTGGAACTCTGGGTAATTATTCATGGAGCTAGCCCATGCTGAAGCATGCACTGCTGCAGCTTCTCTGCTCTGGGACCATGAGCTAGCTAGATTCAAGCTAGCTCGGGTATGTCTACCCCAGCTGCAGTCACACCCCCTGATGTGTCCTCAGTTTTGGGTCTCCGTGAGGTCCTGTCTACGCTATGCCTTTTAACCCTGTTATGGCCTGGTCCCCTGACTTGGTTAGAGATGCAGTGTTGATGGGGTCCTAGATTCATACACATCGTGTTTTTAATGAACTCATGTCCAGCCCACACTCACCCAGCCTGGTCCACTCTTTCTCAAGAACAAACTGAGAGTCTCTCCATTCAGATAGAACTGAGCGAAGCCCAGGCTGGTGTGAGTCTCCTCAGAGCTCACTAGTGTTCCCATTTTTCTCTTCCAGCTCCACCCACTCTGAAGCTGTCTGTCAATGAGACCCTGGTGGTGAACCCAGGAGATAATGTCACTATGCAGTGCTCCCTGACAGGTGGCGACCCACTGCCTGAGGTGGTCTGGTCTCATTCACCCAGCCCTATGCCTCACAACAGCCTTATTCAAGAGGGTAACCTCACCATCTGGGGGATCCGCATGGAAGATTCAGGCTACTACAATTGCACGGCCATCAACAATGTGGGGAACCCAGCCAAGAAGACAGTGAATCTGCTGGTGCGATGTACGTCCTTCCACTGCATGCACTTTTAGGGCGAGACTCTGGGTTACCAGCACACATCATTGTTCATTTAAATAGGGGTGAATGTGCTACTCCAGCAAGGGACTGGTAGCACTGACTGGAGAAGGCACTGTGCAAGCTTCCCCACCTACAGCTCTGCTGATGCACCTCACTCCTGACTCTCAGCACCCATGATTATTCCAGTCCTGTCCTTTCACAGCTCTGCTGATGCTTCCTGGTCCTGACATGCAACACCACAGCAGGCCGTGGGGGCGTGGGGCCATTGCTTCACATGGGGATCTCATTTGGGCATAGGCCTGGGGCATCCCTTTGCCCAGAGCGTGTGGAGCCATTGCCTCCCATCGGACAAAGGGTAGATATCTCACACGGGAATCCCCTTTGGGCACAGGGCATTTTGTCTTCACTAACTGGCTTTGCACCTGTGTTCATCCCAGCCATGAAGAACGCCACCTTCCAGATCACCCCTGACGTGATCAAAGAGAGTGAGAGCATCCAGCTAGGGCAGGACCTGAAGCTCTCGTGCCACGTGGATGCCGTCCCCCAAGAGAAGGTCGTCTACTTCTGGTACAAGAATGGGAAACCAGCCAGGGTCTCGGACCGACTGCTTGTTTCTAGGAATGACCCTGAGCTCCCACCAGTGACCAGCAGCCTGGAGATCATTGACCTGCGCTTCAGTGATTATGGCACATATCTGTGCATTGCGTCCTTCCAGGGGGCCCCCATTCCTGACCTCAGTGTTGAGGTGAACATCTCTTCAGAAACAGGTGAGCCTCCTCCATAGAGGCCTGGGGCTTTGAGGGAGTCAGGTTGGGGGTCATAATATGGATTAGAATCATGAAACCAACATATTCTTTCCAGCCTGAGCTCTTGAAGGCCCTCAAATGAGCCTTGATTTCAAGTGTAAGAGCTCTTGTTCCTTCCATTTGGGATGACAGCTATGCTGTGTGACTTGTAGTATCCTGAGATGATCCCTCTCGTGTTCCTGATGAGGAGGCTGGACTAAACCAAAGAGAGCAGCCCCAGCATGCCACATTTTATGCGGGAGCCTGTGTGTGCTGGGCTGGATGCTGTGGGCATGTCTCGTGAGTGGCCAGTGACCCAGCTGGGATAGTTGTGTTCTAAAGTAGCTAGTTCCTTCCTTTAATATAGAGTCTCAATGGGTTAGTTTCAGGCTTCTAGTGACCTAAGACACAACATGACTGAGGATGTCTGATTATGGATTGGGAAGGCCCAGATTGCAGCCCAAACCAACCTCGGAAGGAGATGGTTTTGAAGAAGCCCTGGCCAAGGACTTATCATGAAGGAACAGCGAGGGAATGGGATTTTACCAAATGTCCCAACGCTGGTGGTTGTGGGGAAGGAGGTAGTGGTCTTTCACCTCTTTGCATGGCTTAGGAGAGACACTCCCTCTGATATTTTTCCAGAGACTGAGATGGAAGGACCTGGCTTGTGTCCATGGGAGTGTACAGTGGAAGCTGTGTGATGGGTCTCATAAACCTTCACCCCATAAACAGCTTTAATGTTTAGTGTCCTAACTCTAATCCTCAGGACATCTCTTGAATATTTTCTGCAGGACCCCAGACACTATAAATCTCACCCTCTTTCCCTTCTCCCAGTAGAGTCCATGGCAAAACTTTCTTATTGGTTTCAGTGGGAGCCCCAAATCTGTCAGTCATTTCTTTAGAGCTGGAACGTACAGATAAGACTCTTTCGGTTGTGCTAGCAAAACATCAGGTCAGATTCTGTTTTCAGATACACCCGTGCAGTCCCACTGCCTTCCCTGGGATTGCTCAAGTGTGACTGAGAGCAACGCTGTACCTACCTGTAGCTAAATGGTGAGAGAGCCTGAGGGAAGTCAACTGGCTACAGAATCTGCCCTGATTTTTCCAAACTGCTCCAGAAAGTTTCCTTTTTCATAGTGATGTTAACCAGTTTTGGCTGGTCTGAATCCTGTCCTTGACCGATCTGATTCCCTGCCTTGTCTGTGCCCTTAGCAGAAAGTGTTGGAATTGGCTCTTGTTTTTCTGACAACCTCCCTACTCCGCAAAAATCCTTAGCAATCTGCTCCAAAGAGAATGCCCCCTGATGCTTTGTGATAATGAGATACTGAGCACTTACTGTGTACTGGGCGTTTCAGCATCAAAGAATTTAATTAATTCATCCTCCTAACAGCCCTGGAAGGCAGGGGAATGCTGCTCCTCTTCTTTTTACAGTTGGGGAAACTGAGGCACAAAACGACATGACTTGCTTCAGATCCCATGGTGAGTTAGTGACAAAGCTGGGAATGTAAGCCAGATCTGGCTGTAGCAGTGGAGTTTAGAGAATACTTCTCCAAAAAAACCAACCCCCAATAGCTAATAGAATGTGTGTAGCGGGGTGGCTACCCTGCTCCTAAAATAGAAGGGGTTAAAAGCAGCCCTGGAGAGGGCTGTGGCTGGGGATGGCTGACTGGGAAAGCAGCTGCAGCTGGGCCATGCTCCAATCAGGCCTCAGCTGTCCGTATAAAAAGGCTGTGAGCCAGAGGCCCAAGGAGTCTCTCTCCAGGTTGGGAGAGAGCAGGGCCTGCCAGCCAGGGTACTGGGAGTGAAGCAGGGCTGGGGAAGGAGCAGGCTGAGCGGGGCACTCCAGGCTGGCAACTCTCCAGGCTGTAGGGCCTGGTCCAAGGCCCATAGAGGTACTGGGAGGCAGAGGAAGACAGCAGGTCCGAACCCCCTTGCCTATGATGAGTGGCCTTTACACTGTAGTCTGCCCCAGGGAGTGGGGGCGTGGTGATGACTGGCAGTAGCCCAGACTGAGGCAAGGTGGGGATAGTGGGTTGGGGGTGCCCCAGGAAGGGGAGACCCAGAGGCAGAATGTGGGGGTGCTGCCAGGGGGCAGAACCCAGAGAAAGGGGCACCAGGGTCTGTGAGGGACATGGGGGCCAGAGCTGTGCAGATCACTGGCCTGCAGAGGGCGCTCTATGCTGATAAGAGCTAATTTCCCCAATGACCAGCAGGAGGCACCGCAGGGGGGAGTCTGCTCCTTTACAATGTAATAGCTATAAGGTTATAGGAGTAAAATGGCAAAGGTCTGTATGATCATAGAGTCTTTCCCCACTACAAGGGCTGGACAATATCTGCTGGCCCATATGTAGGCACCAGCTCAAGAGTTAAAAAATCTACAAGAAGCTGGCTGTGGTGGCCCAAAGTTGCTACAACCCCGCTTCCACCAGCAGGAGCAGAAAGGGCCAGCAGAGCACATGGGAGTTGACTGGGAAGAGAACATGGTGAGGCTGATTGAGGAATCCCATCGATAGTCACTGCCAGCTGAGCTCCTCTGGAGCCAGGGAAAGTAAAGCTGCTGTCCCCAGCCAGAACGCCAAGTGAGGGCAAGCACCAGCACCATCACCTGCCTCCCTTCAGGCTGAATCCTCCCTGTCCTGCACACACTGGGTAATGGGGGGGGGTTGTTCATGTTGGGGTATCCGGCCCTCTATGTGCATTTAAGGAGCAATAAAGACCCTCCCCCACTTCGTGTTTGGCTTGAACCCGTTGAGTGTTTCCCCAGAGCCATGGTATTTAAGCAGCAAGGTGGAAACTGCTCTGCATTCCCTGGCCATCTGCTGCCACCCAGCAAAAAAGGCCCCCATTCGCTGAGATGGCAGTCTCCAGTGGGAGGCTCAGAAGAGAGGGCTTTAATTAAAAAAAATTTCCAAATACAATTTGCAGTTTTTCCCTGTGGTGAAAATTGCCTCTCGCCAGGTGAGCATCTGCTGGCGGTGCTGACTAGCGGGGGGGGGGGGCAGTGCTCTCTTCACACCAAACAGGAGAGCATCTGATGAGATTCCATGGCGCACAGGGGACCTGTAAATTGAAAACTCAACTTCTCTGTTGCATAGAGAGGTCACTACCAAAGGAGACTGATGCCAGAGCCATCTTAAATATGCTCTTAATACAGTTATGTGTTGTTTGTGTGTGAAAACCGTCCCAGTGCTCTCTCTCGTGGGCAGAGGGTAAATTGAGAAATAGTGGCCAGTTTGAATTGAGGTGGCCCTGGAGGCTGGGAGTGGAATATATGAAACATGTCTATGGAGGCTGGGAGTGGAATACATGAAGCATGCGCCTGTAGGCCACTGTCTCCAATCCAGCCCGTATAAAGAGATTGGATTTGGCCTCCCGCTTCTGGGTACAGATGGGGAATTAAATGGCTAAAAAGATTGAGACTAGGATGTGGAATCTTCCAGCTCTAGATTATCGGTTCTAGCCTGCTTTAGGCTGATAGTGACTGAACGTGTTTGATAGTAGTTCACTGATGTACGTGAAGTGAGTTGAGGTGTCCTGTCACAGCTGGCACTTTTTGTTGGTGCTGGCACACTCAGAGGCCATGGGGATGAAACACTACTCTCCACCTAGAGGTGGAACCTCCAAGGGATGGCTGACATTGGCTGGGGCAGAGCATGGGGAGCTTTGCTCTGGCACTACCAATGCCATTTTTGATTGGAGGGCTGCAGTCTCCAGAGCTGCCAATATAACATCCTTCCCCACAAGTGCAACCATCCTTCAAAGATTTCCCTCATGCTCTGCTGGAAGGATGTTACCTTGACAAACAGTCCCTTTTTATCTTCTTTTTAGTGCCTCCAACCATCAGTGTCCCCAAAGGCCAGTCCACCATCACCGTTCGGGAGGGCTCCAGGGCCGAGCTGCAGTGCGAGGTTCGAGGGAAGCCCAAGCCACCCATCATCTGGTCCCGGGTAGACAAGGAGGTCCCCATGCCCTCAGGTGCCATGACAGTGGAGACTTACGATGGGAAGCTGCGCCTGGAGAGTGTTAGCCGAGAAATGAGCGGGACCTATAAGTGTCAGACAGCCAGGTACAATGGCTTTAACATCAGACCCCGGGAAGCCTTGGTACAGCTCAACGTGCAGTGTGAGTATAACCGCATGATTCTGTAGCTCCTACCTCTGTGCCAGCATGCACTGGCATCTTGCTAAAGTCTGGGCAGGTGATGCTTATGGTGCTGTTCTCCAATAGGGTTGACGTCTCTTTTTTGGATTGAGTGTGTTTCATCTTGTGGACTTTGAAGGGTTTATTTACCTGACGTCCACACACGAGGAGACATGCTAGCCAACCAACAACATATGCCAGCCAACCGTGGGGGCCTGTTGATCCACTGTTGGTTGGGTTACCTCACTTGTTAACGTAGCACTTGCCTGTGTGTGTGTGTGTGTGTGTGTGTGCATATATGTTACCCCCACAAAAATTACATTAAAAGACCATTATTAGGGTTGCAAAGACAAGCGCTCAGAAGCTAGGAAATGCCAGAATTAAGGCTGCCTGTTCAACCTTGATTCAGCCCTCTTGTACATCTGCATTATGATACAGACTTTAATTACATGATCATATATTACTTTTTCTATAGGACCCTTCGCGCCCCATTCAGGATGGACCTGTTCTGGGGATGAATCAGGGTTGTGTAATGAGGGAAACTGTTGTAGGTAGGTCCCCTGCGTCCTTTCATGCAGAAGTTGGAACATGCATCGTGAACGAGGCAGGGGACTGCAAGAAGAGAAAGGATCGTCTTATGATTAAGACAGTTGAATGCTGCTCTGGAGAACTGGATTCTATCCCTGGCTCTGCCACAGGGTTACTATGTGATGCTAGTCAAGTCACTTAAACCAGACTTTTCAGAGGGGTCACTAATGGTTTGTTCCTCATTTTCCAGGTGCCTGACTTGACATCTTGTGGTGTGGTTTGCAAAAGTGCTGAACATGCACAGCTGCAGCTGAAGTCAATGGGAATTGCGATTTGAACATATAAACTGCTATATAATGCTAAGTACTCCTGAAAATCAGGTCCTAGGTGTCTCAATTTGGGCACCCAAAATTAGTGAATACTTTTGTCCTTAATCTTGCTGACCCAGTTCCCTCTCTAAAATGGGGTTAATGCCACCCACTTGCCTCACAGTGGTGTTGTGAAAATAAATTCATTCATATCTGTGAAGCACTTGGTTACTACAGTGATGAGCCCCATAGGAAAACCAATGAGGAAATTTGTCTTCAGAGCAGGGTCTGAATAGTGTGCAGTAAATAAGGTCTGGGACCACACGCTGAACAACGAGGAGAAAACAAAACCTTGAATAATTACTCATCAAGTGAGCACTGTCTGTTCTGCACACTGAATGAGGCAGGGATCCTGTGCGGGGGGAGGGGAAGCATGTGGTCGTGTAATTAAAGACTGTAGTATAACCCATGTGGACAAGAGGGTCAAATTAAGCTTGCACAGGCAGTCTTAATTCTGGCATTTTCAAATTTTGAGTGCTTGACTTTGCGACCTTAATACTGTTCTTTTAACCTCGCTTTTTGTGTGTGTAATTTCCTAGCTTTTAAAAGAGAAACCTTTTTAAAAAAGGGCGGGGAGAAGAAATTCCATCGTGTGGCATCATATTGACACTCACATGGGTCATCAGCGGGGTTTTAACCTTTAGATCCACCATACAGGCCTTTGCCACATGAGCTAATAGAATAACTGATAGCAGTAGTAGGTTATCATCCTCTCTGTGGACCAGCACGAGAGGAGGATAGTGAACATTGCCAGAGGGTTTCACAGATATTTGTTGACAGCAGAGGAATGGTGAGACTCCGGAATCTTGAGTTCTGTGGAAGCGAGTGTGCTCGACTGAACACAGACTCCTCTTCCCCATTCCCTCCATGACACCCTTCTGCTCCATCCTATTCAACCTATTTCTGTACCAGTCCTATCTCTTCCACTCCTTGTCCCAGTCCCCATTGTCCTCTCCTAGCCAGTTCCAGTCTCCACCCCTCATCCCTGTCCCCTTGCCCAGCCAGTCCCAGCTCTCCCCCAAAACCGTAGAACCTTGTCAGATCTGTATGCCTCACCCTTTAATTCTTCCCCTCAACCCTACTAATTCTCAGTCCCAGTCTCCTTGCTTAGCCAGTCCCTTCGCGATCCTGGTTCCTCAGCCAGTATCTGTTTTCCCCAACCTGCTGGCTCCCAGTCCCCTTGCCCAGCCAGTCCCAGTCTCCCCATCTCATCTTCCAGTTTTCCCTCTTGCCCCCACCAGCCTCTAGTCCCAAATTCCGCCCCCACCCTGTCCTCTTGTCCTAATGTTCTCCCCTGCCCTCCCAGATCCAGCTCTTATTTACTCTGCATTGGAATCAGACAGTTTGCTCCTCCAGATTGCCTGGGCCTAGCAGGGGGACCACTGAGAGCAGATGAGATAGAGGCTCCCTGCTTTCTTTGTTCAGATGCCTGGACCTGGTATGGCCCGCAGCCGCCCAGAGCTGCAGCTGCAGGAAAAGTCCTACTAAGACCTGCAATGAACATGCACGGTGCAGATGGAATCTTCAGGAAATGTAGCTGCCAAAACTCTGTCTTTACTGAGCATGTGCAGACTGTGACCCCTCCCCCGACCCAGGCTTATATCTTGGCCAAATTTGGGCAGATTTTCATGGGGATAGTGGAAGGCACATCTTTGATTTGAAAAGGCCAAATTTGACGTCCCTGCTCCAAAGCATAGGGGGTGCTAAAGCTTCTCAAAGAGAGGTTGCCAGAACTTAACATGGGCAAAACAATGTATTATTCCAAGCCTGGTTCTTGGATGTGGCAGATCCATTTTGGCTGGAATTCAATTTCCCCTCCCCCTTCCTCCCCTCCCTCCCCCCCACCAAAATCAGCCTGAGGCAGGGCACTGGTATGGAAAATTTCAACTTACTTTGTTAAAGTTTGGCAAAGTTGCAAGCAACTGAAAATAGGAAAGTTCAGGTAATATTAATAATGGACCATGCTATCAACCCTACCTATAATATATATACACACCCACATAAACAGGCAGCAGGAGGGTACTGAGTGGTGATAGGGATGTTGCCCTGTACTGCCATCCTTGCTGGTGCCCATGTCATGCCATTCTATTTAGATGCCTTGTTGCTCAGTGATACCTCCCTCGGCAGACGAGTGAGGCTGTTCGAATCCCAGACTGGAGTGTTTAGAAGGTATTGGCAATGTTCTGATGTGTGGAGCAGGTAGGGGTCTGGGATAATCTGTGCTCCCCTCTTAGTAATAGTATCTTCATCAGTCAAGTGCTGCACTGGGTGGAATTCAGATAAGGAGAATCCAAGCCTAGCTCCTTTCACTTTCCAGATTAAAGTGAAGACTGTGCTGAATAATATTGAGTGAGTTGGAGGGCTGAGGCCAGGGTGGTAACCCTGACCATAGAGCTAGTCTCATCAGGAAAGATTCAGTACTGAACTCCTGTGAAGTCCTCTTGATGATGTAGCAAGCATGGGATTTGTGGAGAGAATGTTAATTTGCACTAGCCTGCACCATCCATGGGCTGTGACTAAAGCGCCTAAGTGCTTAGCATAGTCATTCATCAAACACCAACCCCTCTTCCCCCATCCTCCCTCTGTCATGGCTCGAGAAGGGGTGAAACCTACTCCAATAACCTGGACGAAGCTGAGCAGACACACACATTCAGTTTCTTGCTGTCGGCATCTCCCATCAGCTCCACGTAAGGACAAGCAACAGTGAATTTTATTTGGATTCGGGTTTGACCCAAATTCCACTGGAAGCCATGCATGATCCTAGAAATTAACCCCACCCCCTCCACTTCTTCAAGACTGCAGTCTTGGCCAAATACTGAATGGGTCACAGGGACTGAACTCACCAGTCCCACTCACAGCTTGGTTTCTCCGAGGCAGAGCAGCATGGCAGAAGTTTGCAATGCCACTGCCTGCCTGTCCATTTTGTGCCTAAGCAGTGGACTTCAGTCTCCGGTGCTGTCCATCTGGCTCCCTTTACCAGCATGAAATTCCAGTTGTTGAGGTTTGTTTTTAGTGAAAGTGGAGCAAGGCCCAGAGTCACCCCTGCCTCCCAGCTAAACAAACAACCCATCTGTTTATCCAGCTCCCTTTTTTGTGGAAAGAGCCGGGTGCCCCAGCAGGGGCTTGCTCTGGTTAATTGAAATGCTGTTCTCCAGTGCGGGCAGCTCATTAGTTTTGTGGCTTGCTCTGGAATTCTAATCTTGTTGGAAATGGGAATCGTGTGGCTTCTGAAGCCTCTATGATGAGCGTGTTCCCCCCCTCCCTCCCGCCGAGCCTGCTCCTTCCATCTGAGAATCCACTCAGGGTGGGGGGGGGTGTTTGTTTGTGTGAGCTCCTTTTGAACCAGCTAACACAGGGGAGAGTGAATTCTGGGTGATAATATGGTTGTTTTGCTGATTTGTTCCGAAGCTAAAGTTGCAAAATCAATACGGCAGATCTGATTAGATGTCAGAACCTGTTTCTCTGTTTCTTTTTTCTTTTTTTTTTTACCCATATAGTTCCGTATTGTGACGAACAGCCCAGAAATGAGCTTTGCTAGCAGTGCTGCAATATGGGAGAGAGAAAAAGAGATGGGAACAAACCAATCTGCTGCCAAAAAAGTGGTGTTTTGATTCCTTTTTTTATTTATATAGTGTGAAAGTGGGAAAAGTGGTTCTCCTTTCATGGTGCATGCTGGAATTGGCTAAGGGCAGCTCTGTGACAGGCCACACAGTCTGTTCCCTGGACTCAGCAGCTCTAGTGGAATAATAGGTTTACAAGAGTGCTTTCCGGCTTTCATCTCTAAGGCTAGGCTGAGAAAATATGGTATAGTGGTGAGAGCAAGGGAGTAGGAGAGTCAAGACTCCCAGGGTTTGGGTCACAGCTTGGTGTGACTAAGTCACTTCCCATCTCTTTGAAAAGGGGATGAAAGTGACCTACCGCACCAGGTGAGAGTTAATGCCACAAAGCACTTTAAGATTCTTAAATAAAAGGGGCTATAGAAGGACCAAGTATTATTATAATAAATATAAAACTGTTTAGCGGCTTGTTTCAAGGCTTGGTAGTCAGTTTCTGAAGAAGCACAGTATATGTCATAGATGCATATTAAAATTAGGGACAGACAACCAGGTTCAGATAGAGATAGGGCTGATCCACAGATTATGGGCCTGGGTTAGTACCTCTGCAAAGTTCAGCTGTGTTTAGAATCCAAAGTGTGTTTTGGGCCATCTCAAACAGAAAGCAGCAGTAACTAGAATCTGGTCTCGACCACACATCCCAAAGCCAGCAATAACATAGTAACTAATCATGAAAACTATTTGACCTCTGGATTTTAAGTATCCTAAAAGCAAGACAAAGAGTCTTTACAGTTACCAAAAATGGCAGAGGTTGATTTAAGTTCTAACCTCTTTGAAATTATTGTCCTATGTCCACAGACATGACATTTTGTTAGATATTTGCATTGTGGTGTCGCACCAAGATGTAACAAAGCAAACTGTATGATGTTATATCCTAGGTGCAGTATCCTGCAGGGATAATATTAAGTTAATCCAAAAGATTTTTCCGGTCCTGAAAGCCACACCTAGTTTATAAGATGTAGGACAGCTATGTCACAATCTGAATCCACCTATTCCAGTTTCCACCCATGTGCCACACGACACCAGAACATCTGTTCCAGAATGTGTCCTGCTAATACACTGGATAAGATCAGTTGTCCATCTAATTCAACTGCCCCTGGTAGTGGCCTACACTTGGCACTTCAGAGCAAGATATATTGCCCTATGTGACGGGGCTTCACTTACCATGCTGGTGCCGTCTTCTGGTTGTCTTGATGATTAGCTGCGCAGGTTGGTATGCCTATTTCTGGTAATCCTTTACCCGCTGTTACTTCTGCTCCCAGACCCCCATCACTCCAAGGTCCACGGCATCATCTTCATGACACAGCCCTCCCGACAGGTCACAGTCTTATACTGCCCTGCTGAGCTCTGATTGGCTGTTCCTCATAGCTCTTCTACTATTGGCTGCTTCTTGTGCAGCTTCTCTAGGGCCCTCCCTTGCATGCCAGAGTGGGTGGATGCCCCATCACACCCTACAATACAACTGACCATGTGTCTGGGGATTCCCTTCTGGACCCCACAAGTCAACAGCTTATGCAAGAGAACTATTGACCTTTATACTCTAAATTGTCATTCTTTTTCACTAGGAGGGTGGTGAAACACTGGAATGCATTACCTAGGGAGGTGGTGGAATCTCCTTCCTTAGAAGTTTTTAAGGTCAGGCTTGACAAAGCCCTGGCTGGGATGATTTAATTGGGGATCAGCCCTGCTTTGAGCAGGGGGATGGACTAGATGACCTCCTGAGGTCCCTTCCAACCCTGATATTCTATTCTATGATTCATGCTAAGGTTCACAGATCTGTTACAATGGGTTCTTCAGCCTACTTACAACTTGGGGGCAGAACCAGACCACTCAGTCCCTGGCAGCAGGGAAACGCCCCATCCCCTGAAGTTCCCTCCATTTTTTTCTGCTTTTACAGCAGCTGGTGGCTCAGCCAGGCCTCCCTGTTGCAGCACTTTTCTGAGGGAAATGCCAAACTTTATATCCAGTGTTTAGACGAACAGTTTGGCTCAATAATGTGTCTAATTCCCAGCTGTGTCCCAGGGCTGCATTTTGGGGGGATTGTCCCCTCAGCTCTGATTCCCCACGGAAGCATCTGCTGTGGCTGGAGCGAGCTGAGAAAAGCCAGAGGGGAAGGGGCTGTGTCTCCTGCTTCACTCCTTTATTGACTGTCCCGTTAGGGAGCGTGGCCCGCTTTCTGGGCAGGCCACAGTTTTCCTACCATGGCCCCTTCCCCAGGCAGGAAAGGAGTCAGGCTAAACTGGAGAGACCCGCTCTGCCGGACAAGATGCAGCACTGACTGGGTGGGGGTTGTCTTGTCCCCTCCCCTGCCCCCAGCAGGAAAGGAAGTAGGAAGGATTGAAAATGAAAACTTGGATGAACTGATCATTGGTCTCGTGGACCATCAAAAATAAATCAACAAATAGAACTTACTTTACTGGCTGGTGAAACATCCATTGTTAAACCAGTGAAGCAAAGCCTTGTGTGGCCGTAGCCCAAGAGGGCTTTATTGTGGGTGTATAAGAGCGTCCAAGCGAAAAGGTCAAGTCTCCCTAGTATAATACTCTCAATGTACTCAAGAGAGGACAGTTTGTGCAAATCTCTCCATTAAATGCTCCATTAGTGCATCCACCTTATTCCCAACCCTGCGTACTCATAGAGACCGACCTTGGAACCTCTATGCAGCACTACCCAGATGAAACCCCTACAGGAGGTGTTGTTACTTCCTATTCACTAGAGCAGGCTGCCACGTTGGGAGCTTCTCCTTAAAACTCACCTCAGAGTTGTACTTTGAATTCAGGCAGGTAGTCCTTTCAGCTATCACAGCATTCATTCCTGAAGTAAATTCAAGAAATACTCCTCCTTCAGTTAAGCATCTAAATCCAGTCATTAGGAACGCTGACAGTCTCAGGGCAGAGCAGTCGTGTCTGCTGCATTGAGACCTATTAGATGGCCATTAGTTCACCACATTTTGCATATTGGTCATCTAGCCTTAGCCGGTGCCTTTCCTTTCTTTTGGCAGAATTCTTCTCCATGCCTTAGTGCCCAGAGGAAGGTGGAATAATTATGTATAAATCTCCCTCATTTTGGATGTCCATAGTTAAAAGGATAATCCTGCTTCCCACCCTAGAGGCACATTGCTATGAAAATCCCATTATAATGGATTTGTGGAGCTTAGTATGAGGGAGAACAAAAACATTTATCCATGCTTACTTGAGAATTTCCTTTCTTTGAGTAATAAAGTCCAGAGATCTGGCCCATCTGGGAGACAGATGGATCATTGAGAATAGAGATGGAAAGTAACATCCAAAGTGTTTGGGTTTGTTGGGGAGAATTTATCCTCAACCCAAATCAAACCCAATCTGTAACTTAAAGAAGATTTGAATTAGCCTGGTGGTAGAAGTTATCGCAACTAGAAGAGAGGCAGGGCATTTCCCTACTACTAGCAACAAGAAAGAAGGATTAGTTGGTGGTTAGGATAATCGCTTAGGACTTGGGAGACCCAGGGTTGAGTCCCTGCTCTGCAACATACTTAGTGTGACCTTGAGCAAGTCATTTAACTTCTCTGTGCCTCAGTTCCCAAATAGCACTGCCCTACCTCCCTAGTGGTGGTGTGAGGATACATACATTAAAGGTTTTGCAGCACTCAGCTACTACAGTGGGGCCAGATAAGTACCTAAGATACATAGGTCTGGTTCTGCCCCCAACCTGCAAGCAGGCTGAAGTGCCCATTGTAACTATCTGTGGACCTTATTACTCAAAGGAAATTTTCAAGTAAGCACAGATACGTTTTCCTGTTCTAACTCACGCACCTTCAAATGTTATTCCTGGTGACACACAGTTGCTTCATCCCTTTTTGGAATCCTGCTAAGCAGTTTGCAGTGCTGTACATCAGGCAAGTAATAGCCTGCATCAATGTGACCTGTTATCTGTGGTACTAACAGAAGCGCACAAGGGGAAGAAAGGGGCAAAACCGTAAATAAGTAAAAAAGCATCAGTGGATATACACAACTGAAAATGGAAATGCATTAAACTCTGCTTCGATCAGCTTTGGAAGCCATCCCTCAGTGTCGGAGCTTTTTGCGGGTGCCCTACCTCCACTAAACCACAAGCGTGGCTATTCATTGCTCCATTAAAATGCTCTCAAGACTTCCTGGCATGGAGCCTATCCTGGGGGTTGGCTAGAACTGGGCTGTTGGCTCCCATAAACTTCCAACAGCTTTTTGTGATGGTTTATGTGCAGCTAGTTGCAGAGACATGAATCCATGTCTCAGATCTGGGATGCATGACTGCTGGTGAGGTGACCCATATCTCCAACTCAGAGCTGCCTTCTCCATCTTACTAGATTTGGCCATCTGAGCTGGAGTTTGGAACCACCTGCTAAGAATTTTAGCCTTGGGCTGTTTTATTTGTTGCATTATCCTTTTAATTCTCTTTGTCTGTAGTCTGCTGCAGCAAAGCAGTTCTCCTGGAGACCGTTCCCATGGGGCTATGGCTACACTACAGACCTTACGGTGGCGCACCTAGGGCAGACTCTCTAAGTCAACGGGAGAGAGCTCTCTTGTCGACTTAACTACTCCAGCCCCCATGAGCAGTGGTAGCTATGCTGGCGGGGGAAGGTCTCCCGCTGATGTAGCGCTGTCCACACTGGTGTTGAGGTTGGTGTAACTTAGCTCACTCAGGGGGGTGGATTCTTCACACCCTGAGCGAGATAACTTATACCGCCGGAAGCTGTGATGTGTATGTAGATAACGAGGGTCAGAAGATGGCCCTCCTCCCCGCCTTTCTATACCTGCTCCACAAGAGAGACCCTGGAGGGTCTGAGAGCCCCCGACCCCTGCCCAAAACTCTGGGGTTGTGTTTTTTTAGCATCCACATGATTAAAGACCAGCTGAGGTTCTGGGAAGTAAGATCTTTCCTCAAAGCCATGAGGAAATCGTGCCTCATATGCCTCCAAAGTGTTTGCAACCCCAGGGGACTTTCTTAGTGCAAAGGAGAAATTAATTATGGTCACATGCATGCCCTTGGACTGGTACTCTTTAAATAGAATGGCAGCTACTCACAGCAGATGTAAAGTCTGATTCTGTGATCCAGTCCTACTTTGTGATGAACACCTCCCCATGTTCATCCCCTGGCCACACTCTACAGTGGTGAGTTACATGGCAGACTGTTCTCGAGAGTGATATATGTAATTGCCTCTTCTAAGCGAGAGTTTAGTTACTCCCTATGCTTCTGACTAAACATGCTATGATCAACACCCAGTTTCTGTGCCTGGGAATACACTGCCCAGAGTCTGTGTATGTGCGTGCAAATGCACATACCACTGCCCTTTGAATAGTATTAGGACTGCACAGCTGTGTGCCATGGGCCATACGTTGTTAGTAGCTAACGGAGATTCTCCTTTAGCACCAGTTGTAGTGGCTTACCCTGCTGGGGTAGGGTTCAGTTCCATCCCTGCTATTGCAGTGGTGTTCCAGATGGCCACAGTGCAAAGCATAGTGACACCCATGAAAACTTAGGTGACCGTGGGTTTGTTATGCTAGTCAGGGAAGGTATGTACTGTCCAGCAGTCCTGAGGTGTAGGTGACCGAGATCTTGACAGCTGCTCCATTGGCATTTTGGATTGACATTTAGAAATGGATTGTGTCAAATCTGGGAGTTGGTGGATGTAACTCCTGCTGACTATAAGGCATCCTCAGCCTTACCCTCCTGCCAGCCTCATGGCATTGGAGAGGTATTCCATTAGGCCGGTGCACTGCACTCCACACCCTATAGCCCTTTCTGCAATGAAAGAAGCTCCGTCCCTGAGATCTATGGTGTTTGCAGTCATAGCCTTTGCAGGTCTAAACCACAGGATCCCCAGAGTAGCCAGTTCCCGGTCTCTGGCATTCAGTGCTGTGCTGAGCTGTGCCAGGGAGTTGCTCTTTGGAGGTAGTTTGTTCTGAGTTTTGCAGCATAAGAACTGGGAGGATTTAGACTCATTTAATTATGTTTCTCTTTGGTGTGTAATCGTTAGAACTCTCTGAGGGGCATTTCAGTCTCTTTCTTCTCTGCTTGTTGCTTCATGGAAAGGTTCACGCACCCTACCATTAATGGGAATTTTCTTGGGAAGCCTCCTTTGTGCAGTGAGCTCTCTTTTGGTTTTCTTTATGTGATCGAAATTGACCCAGCAAAGCTTGTCTGGACAGTGCTACGGCTGGGGGTTACCGGACATGGGGCAAGGTGAAGAAAGGGGTATCCAAATGGCCTAAAGGGGGCACACACGAGCAGTGGAGAGAGGGAGCCTCTGAAAGCAGTTTGGCAAAGCTGGCATGTTCCAAGCTTAGCACCGGATACATTATACTCAGAGAGGTAAAAGGACTGTCACTGCTGCTCTTGGCTGAGTGGCTGATTGGCAGCTGCGAGGGAAGGAGTTTCTTAGTTGCTCCTGATACCCAAGTCAGGGCTCTGGGTAGATTAGTGCTGCCCCTGCCTACATACCCTAATTGGGGTGGGTACAAGACACCATATGGCAGTCCTGTATCTATATCTGGATGCCAGCAGGAAGGGCAGGGGGAAATGTCCCTGGGATAGGACACATGACTGCTCCTTGGCTAGCATCCTGCCAGTGCTTTCATTCGAACCCTTATGCAGACTGTTGTTCAGCCCGTAAATATCTTTGTAGTTGTAATGAGGGACTGAGGCAAAACTTGGTGTATAAATTCCCAGCGCTGAGAGATTATATTTGTTCGGTTCCAGATGAGAACTGGTTTAAATCTGTTGTTCTATTTCTTGGTTATGGGGGAGGGGGACAAATACACTTTTCTACAAACTGCCTCGATCCTAATTTTTGGCCAGACTCTCCAGCAAAAAAGGATCTAATTTTATATGAGAGAGAGAGAGCGCGAGAGAGCACCCTGCAGATATTGGGTTGGGCCGGTGACTGTCATTTTCTCTGTTCATACTGTGCCTAGTACAACAGGGCCCTCATGTAGTGGAGGTCTCTAGGTGCTGCCATAATGCTCATAGTACTCCATCGTGTCAGATAGCCCTATGGGGATTCATGCTCCAGTAGCTCTCTTCCCTTGGCTGTGGCTGAGCCAGCTGTGTTAAAATAAGCCCCTGGATCCTCCCTGAAGCTTTGCCCCCAAACTGGAATCTGAAATCAACTCCCCTGAGGTTTGTGGATGTTCAATTCTGGTCTAAATAGAAAGTACACATCGGGCACCCATCTCTAATCTATGTGAATGTTCCCAGGATGGAAAGGCTCGCTGGCCCATTTGTAGCATACCCAGCCCTCTGATGAGCTCCCCCACGGAAGGAACCACCATTTTGCCTAGGTCTCAGGGCCTGTCTGGGCTCGGGCCATCTCCTGTGTTGTGGCCTGATCTGTAGCGCTAACATCACTTGGATGCCAGAGAAGAGAGTTGGGAGGCTGCTCTTTGGCCCTCATTCTCTAGGGCTGGGAGCAAGGCAGGGGAAAGAGGGGTATGTCTTTCCATTGCTGAATGCTGCATGCACCCCAGCTAATTCTCAACGCCCTGGAGAGAGCCATGCTGAGTCTGGAAGAAGAGCCACCACAACCCAGGAAGTGTTGTGGGAGCAGAGAAAGAGGAGGTCATTGGGGGAGATAAAAGGAAAATGTGGGAGTCTCCAAAAGAAGTCCCCTCCCAACACTAACCATCAAGCTCTGCCGAAGTGCCTCAGGCACAGTGCAGATAGTCCCTACCCAAGCCCTTAGGCGCTAAACCAGGAAGAAGGGCCACTGGGACTTTGTGACATTGAGAGCTGAAACCCAGCCAGCTCAAACACCTACATTTCCCTGAGGGAGGAGCAGTAACTGCTTGTTGCTGGAGTTCACCAGTTTGGGTATGTCTGTAGCTTTGTCCTTGTCCTAGCTGTAGGCTGTATCTTAGGGCATTTTCCTGTTTCTGCTCACGTGGGTTCTAATTTCCACCCCTACCTCCACTTCCCTGCCGCACAGTCTCCTCTTCTTCCTATCCTCAAATTTCAGCTGTGATTTTTGGGTTTAAATGGTCTCCAAAAATCAGATAAAGTTGGCAAGTAACTTGGTGAGCCGCAAGTGAGGCTGCATATCTTGCATCAGTTCACAGCAGAACCCGCATTGGACCCAGGGATTGACAGCCAGGGCCTGAGTCTTATGTTTCTATGCAGACCCACTGCATTTCATATGGTTTCACGCTTGACTGTGAGACTTTCACACAGCTCTGGTCACAACCGACCTTAGGGAACCTCTCATTGCAACTGACTGGGTGGAATCCTGTCTCTAAGCCTGGATTCTTCTCTTCTGAGCTCCAGGGGTGTGGGGAGGGAAGGTAGTCAGGGAGGGTTGAAAACTCTG
Source organism: Lepidochelys kempii (assembly GCF_965140285.1). Taxonomy (NCBI): domain Eukaryota; kingdom Metazoa; phylum Chordata; order Testudines; family Cheloniidae; genus Lepidochelys; species Lepidochelys kempii. Next base: position 150,441,941 of record NC_136382.1, on the reverse strand, counting down.
CTCAGAAGGGGATGGGAAAATCTTGCATTGCTTCACAGTGACCTATGTGGCTGAACATTGCGTGGCAATGGTGAGTCATTCTGACGACCATTCCAGCCAGTCATCGATAGTCCAAGGAAGGTTGCTGCAACCTATTTCTGCTTCAGATCCGATGAGCTCCATAAATCTCACCCCTTGCAAATGTGCTGAAACATGGGCCCAAGTCTTCTGGGTGCAACTGATAGCAGGAGTTGGCTATCATGCCAAAACTAATGCTGGTTCCAGAGAGTGGCTGAGGGCTAGCTCAAGGGACAATAAATGAAAACGGCATTTGCACTGATCAGGGATTTCCGAACTTAGTGTTTATAGTGAAGAGACACTTTACCATCCTAATTGTGAGCCAGAATATAGTAGTTAATAGCAGTTTAATGCAATATAAATGGGTTCAGAAGTGATGGCCCTGCTGGGATTTCCTTAATAGTTCATAGCATATGCATAGTACATGGCCTCCTGGCCAATTACTTGCTGTGCTGTGAAATGGGAGACTGGGGCTTTGGCAAAGAAGAGAGAGGAAGCAGCACTCAGTATAAGATGTTTTGCTGAGGACAGGATAAAGGAGAATTTGAAGAGATGAGACAATAGCAATCGCTAGTTGGGTCTGAGGAAAATACTGGGACATGTGGGGGCCAATTTTCATTAGGCCTCCAATAGTGATTTGCCACATTTTTTGCTTTGCACTTGTTTGTGCATGCAAAACCTGCATTTGTATGTAGACACAAGCAGTTGTGCATAGGCACCCATCACTGACTTTGCATGTGCACATGAAAAGTATTTTGTGCACACAAATGAAGCTATTTTGTTGGAAACCCATTAGAAATTTGGGCTTCCTTATGGCTAAAGTTGTGCCTCCCAAATTCTCCTCACAGGCAAATAGTGGGGTGGAAGCCCACCTTCTGCAGAATTGTGAGAAAGCAAAAGATTGTTTATTCTCACCTTGAGGTTTTTCTGCTGTCTGCACAGGTGGAAAAATTATTTAATTGCCAAGAATAGTTTTTTCTTCACTAACGGATCTAATAGAGTCAAAAAAAAATTTTTTAATGCCAGAAGGGACCATTATGTTCTAATCTGACCACCTACATAGCTCAAGCTAAAGACCCACACCCAGGAATCGCTGCATCAAAGCCATCACTTTTGTTTGAAATATAGCCATAGGACACAGAGGTGGGGGAGGGGGGGCACATAGGCCATTGCCCAATCACTTTTTGGCCCACAGCAACCCAGCTTGGGGCAGGTGACCCAGTGATGCAAGGACCAGGAAAGGGGCAGGTCAGGGCATCACGGGGGACAGCCCCGCCTGCAAGCCGTGGTGAGAGCCAATGAGGCAAAACAAGGAGCCAGGACAGGAACCACTGTGCGGTAAGTAGTGGTGCAGGCTTGTTCTCTAGTGCCTCTCCAGGGGCAGGACGCCCCCTTGTGAGGTTCCCCTCATTTGAAATGGCACTGTGTAGCCAGGGGCTGTTGTGTATCTTTTAGAAAGACACCCAGTCTTGACTTAGACTGCAAATGAGGGGGAATCCACAATGGCCTAGGAGCTAGGCACCCAAATACCTCAGGACATGGGTCCAGATCCTCAAAGGTAAGTTGTTCCAGTGATTTATTACCCTCCCCATTACAATTTTGTGATTTATTTCTAGTCTAAATTTGTCTAGCTTCAGCTTCCAATCATTGGAGCTCATTATCTCTTTTTCTGCTAGATTAAAGAGCCATTTTCTATTAGAAATCTCTTCCCCATGTAGGTCTTCTAGACTGTGATCAAATCATCTAACATTCTCTTTAACACAGTAAATAGATTGAGCTGCTTTAGTTTCTCACTATAATGCAGGTTTTCCAGGCCTCTAATCATTTTTTGTATTTCTTCTGAATCCTGTCCAATTTGTCAACAGCCTTTTGGAAGTGTGGACACCGTTACTGGACACAGTATTCCACTAATAGTCTCAATACAGAGGTAATACCACCTCCCTACTTGATATTCCCTTGCTTATAGAGCCAAGGATTGCATTTGCCTTCTTAGCTACAGCATTGCATTGAGACCTTATGTTCAGTTAGTTATCATGACCCCTAAGTCGTTCTCAGAGACAGATTTCCAGGATAGCTCTTTTATGTGTGACTTTATATTCTTTGTTCTTAGACACATGACCTTGCATTTGGCTGTGTTTAAAAGACATTATTGTTCAAATGAACCCACCTTGCCAAGCAATCCAGGTTCACCTGTATTACTGACCTGTCCACATCATTATTTACCACGCCACTATTTTATTCTACCAATTAACTGGAAGATAATATAAAAATCATTGTCGGTAAAATTTGCAAAGATATTGATAGCATTGACATTGAATAGCATTGGGCTGAGAAGAGATCCCTGTGGGACTGCACTAGTAACATTCCTCATTTACTATTACTTTTTGCATTCTATTAGTTAACCACTTTTTAATCCATTTAACATGGACTATATAGATTTTTCTATAGTGCTAATGTTTTTTAAATCAGAATGTCCTGCGGGACTAGGTCAACTGTCTTACAGAAATCTAAGGGTGTTATGTCAACAACTTCGCTTTTCTCAAGCAAACTTGTGATCTTTTCAAAAACCAATATAAAATGTATTTGACAAGAGTGATTTTTCCAGAAAACCAAGTTTGGCATTAATTATGCTGCCATCTTTAAATTCTTTACTAACTGCATCCCATATTGGTCTTTTCATAATTTTGCCTAAATCCGTAAAGAATTAAAAGATTTCCTGACATTCAGTCTAAATTTTTATTTTCTTAAGTTGACCCTATTAATCCTGGTTACCCTCCGTTGGTCCATGCTAAATTACTCTCTATCCTTAGTGTTTATATCCTTCAGATATTTGCAAACGATGTTAACTTATCCCTCCCTTCCCCCAACTGTAGCTTAGCCAGGCTAAATATATTTAAATCTCTTAATCTGTTCCCTTAAGTAAGTCCCTCCACCTCTTTGATCATTTTTCTGCTCTTTTCTAAACTCACATCACTTTCACTATCGTTATAGTAATGAAGAGCTCAGAACAGAGAGCTGGAGTTTCCCCAAGAGCTGTAGAGAGAAGGCTCTCCACACTCTGATCTGGGACATGATTCCTCTGAGACCAAGGTTCCCAGATCTGAGTGCAGTATCCCAGGTGGGTTCTCCACAGACAGGTTTAGCCCTTCCCTGATGGGATGGCTCGGCAATCAACATATGTTACCCAAACTCATAAAAATGCCATCGTCACTGCTGAGTTCTTTGAGTGCTAGAGGTGCCCCAGTCAATGAGGGGCATCACAAAGAGGTTTCAAAAAGCTGGATGCCATATTACAGAATGCATGATAACTGCAGCCATCCAGATAAGAACTGCTGAAGAACTGGTTCAAATCTGGAACCTAATCCTGAGTTTTGGTGCCCTGGGTGAGAATGGGGGATGTATGGCTATTCTTGTTGGTGTAATCAGAAGAGCCAGGAATGGGAGTGATTGATGCTTTGTAGCATGGACCCCCATCATTGCCTCCCGGGAATAAAATCCATCCTGCCCTGATGGAATATGGAAAGAAAAGCAACATGAGAGCGCTCCAGTCTGTCACTGGGAAATGTACTTCCTGCCCCTTGCCTTGCAAGCTCCCCTCTGCCACAGATTAAATCCCCTCCACTTGATATTAAAAGGATGACTGTGTGAGGTGCTGCTGCCTCTGCGATAAGTGGACTCAGCTCCTCTGAGATGTTCCTTTGATGCCAGCCCAGTTTGAAGTCTGTCACTGAAGGAGTCTGGCAAATCAAATGTCAAAACGTGTTTATCTGGTGAGTGGGCTAACAAATAAATCTCTCTCTGGGTCTGAGTCCAGATGAAATGAGACAGAGCTGTTGACCAGATGGGGAGGATGAGGGAAGCAGGCACCAGGGGTGGGCAGCAGACAGCGGTCCTTAAGTGGATGCCAGTTCTGTCACTGGTCTCCTTCCGTTGCCCTCTGCTGCAGAAAGCACCCTTGTCAAGGTTCCTTCCCCACTCTGAACTCTAGGGACCTGTATGAAAACCTCCTAAGCTTACTTTTACCAGCTTAGGTTAAAGCTTCCCCAGGGTACAAACTATTTTTACCTTTTGCCCTTGGACTTTCGCTGCCACCACCAAACGTCTAACACCGGTTCCTGGGAACGAGTCCGTTTGGAAACATCTTTGCCCCCCAAAATCCTCCTAAATCTTACACACCCTTTCCTGGGGAAGGTTTGATAAAAATCCTCACCAATTTGCATAGGTGACCACAGACCCAAACCCTTGGATCTTAAGAACAATGAAAAAGCATTCAGTTTCTTAAAAGAAGAATTTTAATAGAAGAAAAAGTAAAAAGAATCACCTCTGTAAAATCAGGATGGTAAATACCTTACAGGGTAATTAGATTCAAAACATAGAGAATCCCTCTAGGCAAAACCTTAAGTTACAAAAAGACACAAAAACAGGAATATCCATTCCATTCAGCACAGCTTATTTTCTCAGCCATTTAAAGAAATCGGAATCTAACGCATCTCTAGCTAGATTACTTACTAAATTCTAAGACTCCATTCCTGTTCTGTCCCCGGCAAAAGCATCACACAGACAGAGAGAGAGGCTTTGTTTTTCCCTCCCCCCAGCTTTTGAAAGTATCTTGTCTCCTCATTGGTCATTTTGGTCAGGTACCAGCGAGGTTATCCTAGCTTCTTAACCCTTTACAGGTGAAAGGGTTTTCCTCTGGCCAGGAGGGATTTTAAAGGTGTTTACCCTTCCCTTTATATTTAGGACAACCCTGAATTCAGAAGAATGATCTCTATGAGTGCACAATGCCTGCAGCTGTCAGAAGCCACAGAGCTCTGAATAATGCAGCTAAAGCCAGTTGCTGTAAGGTGCTCCAGAGTTTCGCTAGTGGGCTTGGGATGTTCCTCCCCTGTAGAAACTGTGTCCAAGAGCGGTAATAGGGAGAGAATATGTCAAGTGTCACAGCTTTGGCAAGAGAGTCCCCATCACAAGGCTCATTGCTCCTCTCTGAGACAGGCAGCATTTGCTAGTAGTCTGAGCACAAGACTGAGGGCCAGGAATCTCCTGAGTTCTGATCCCAGCAGTGACACCGACTCCTGCTGAAAGCTCAGAAAGTAGAGTCAGGCAGTTAGACCTGGAGTCAGGGCTCCTGGATTCTATTCCAAATTCTGCCACTGACTCCTTGTGTGACCTTAAATCATGTAATCCATCTGCCTCTCTGTCCCCACTTAAGTGGTGCTGGTAATACCCCAGCTGACCATTCTTCCCACATTAGTAATGTCCCAAAGCTGTTACCATCTAATGCCTGATGAGAACCAAGTTGAACATTTCCATGAGGACAGATCCACGAGACAAACACCACTTCCAGGGCTGACACTGATTAGCTTCTTTTCCTGGAAGCCTCAACAAAAAGCCCAAGGACTGAAAGAGTCATGGAGACTGAACTTCCCTATTGCCCCAAGATCTGGACGAGCGGCTGAAACCCAATCTGAGGAGAGAGGTGGGGTATGGCGGAAGTTTGCTCTGTCCCTGTTCTGTAGATAAATAGGACTGTTGTTGTTAACCCTTAGCACCCGGCCTCTACATCTTATCTGTATAAAAGGTAATGGTTAAGAATTCAAATTAAACATTGTGACAGACCCAGACCAGTGGGATACAGGAGTCTGGTCGAAGGCAAATATACCGGCCGCTGGATGAACAGTTTTCTGTTCCCTGAGTGACCAGAGCAGGGGCTGCACTAGAGCAATCAGAAACCTGCCGGAACCAATTAAGACAGGCAAGCTAATTAAGACACTTGGTGCCAATTAAGAACATGCTAGAATCAATTATGGCAGACAGTCTAATCAGGACACCTGGTTTAAAAAGGACCTCCCATCAGTTAAGGGAGCGTGTGCAAGGAGTGAGAAGGCATGCTGCTGGAGGACTGAGGAGTACAAGCGTGATCAGGCTTCAGGAGGAAGATCCTGCGGTGAGGATAAAGAAGGTGGTGGGAGGAGGCCATGGGGAAGTAGCCCAGGGAGTTGTAGCTGTCATGCAGCTGTTACAAGAGACACTGTAGACAGTTGCAATCCACAGAGTCCTGGGCTGGAACCTGGAGTAGAGCATGTGCCTGTGTTCCCCCGCCCATCCCCCTCAACTCCCTATCTGAGACAAGAGGAGGTGTCCTGGACTGTGGGTCCCACCAGAGGGAAAGGTCCCTGGCCTATCCCCTGACCCACTAGGTGGGTCAGCAGAGACTGCAGGGATTGTTCTCCTCCCTTTCCCCATCCTGGCCAGTAATGAGGTTAGCTGCGTGAACGGCAGGTTTGAGCCACTAGCAAAAGTGGCCAAACTGAGGGCTGCTGTGAATCTCTGAGGCAAGCAAATCTGCCAATAAGTGCAGGACCCACCAAGGCAGAAGAGGAACTTTGTTGCAACATATTAACGATTAATAGTCAATATTTTGCTATTATAATTGTCTTAAACTGCTTTCCTTCCCCACCAGACTTTTCCTGGATTGGGACCTCGCCCCTTCATACTTTAGGCTCCACTCTTTGAGTTGACACAACTCTGGTTTTTAATAACTTTATCTGTTGCTGGCTGCTTTCCCCTCACTTCCTCTGTCTGTTTTGGGAGCAGTTAGGGAGTGTCTAGTGCTCCCAACTTAGCATGCAGACTCAAAACAGAAAGCAAGGTAAAGCTATAGCCCAGCTGTAAGCAAAAGGCTCTGACCACCTATGGCTTTGAGCATCATTGTGTTTTACAGCAGTAATTCTTCTCCTCCCTTATGACAGGTTTGCTCTTTTCAGCAGCAGTTTACCTGCAGTTTCACTGCTTTTAACTTTCAGTGATTTTTATTAAAAGGCCCAAACATACAGGGGATTGGAATGCCCGGTGGCTGGTAATGGGATACAGAACCTTTCCCTTCCACATTGCTACTTTGAATCCAGCCAGCAATGACCAAGAGCCATTCCTAGCTAATGGCTGTTCTGAGGTCCTTGGGAATTCAGTAGTGGGGGACCAGGGGGTCTCAGCCTGGTTCCTAGTAGGCAGCAATACACCACAGAAATCAAACCCACAGATGTTGGTAATTGGCTGATCGTTTGGCTTCCGCGGTCTGCTCAAGATTTGTCATTTGGTTTGGATGAAAGGTGATGTCTTGGGTGCAAGGAGACTAGTATACAGAAGGGCTGCTCCTATGTGGTTCAGACTCAAGTTATGTCCCGTTTTACTGGGGAATTCCTTAAATCGAGGTGCTGAAACTCCACAGGGAGGTGCATAAGTATGAGCTTTATTGATCAGGTCTGTGTTGCATGGGTATCCCAGCAGCATTCGCTAAGTGCCCAAAGTCCTGTCTCAGCAAGCAATGGGCTCAATATAAAACCTGGGAAGCTTACCAGTCTCTTCTCCCATTATTCCAAAGTCCTGCTTGGGAATCTGGTGGGGCTTGTCCCTGGATCTGAAACACTAGACATTAAAGGTTCTACTTTCACCTTCTCTTCACATTCGTGCTGGGGGCTTAGTTTCCCCACTTTCAGCATAAAATACTCCCTGTTTGTGATTCTTTTCACAGGGTGGAAGTGGTTTCAACTACCCTCAACCATTGCCCTTATTTCTGGGTCTTGTGCATCAATCTCTGGCAGCCATTGAGTGCTGGCTCCCTGCAGCCCTCTGTGATGCTCAGAAGAGTCAGATAGAGCAGCACATTCAATTTTCTTTCTTTTCTCTTTTTCCCTTGTATGTGACTCTTGGCATTTAAAACTCCAAGGCCATGTATGTCCCCAGGGAGAATTAAGCCGGAATATAAAATAAAGCTGTGCTCCTGGTTGGTGACGATCGGAGGGGGAGGAGGAGGGAAAGAGGAAATGTAAAGAGTTAGAATAAATGCCAGAGTGACCTTGTCAAGGGTTTGGATAGTCAGAGTGAAATGTGGCCGAGAGCTTCTCCGGGTGCTTCTTGTGAATGCAGCTGGGGCTGCTGCTTTTCAGTTCTTCCATAGGAACCGCACTGCCTGCCAGCCTGGGTTTGATGGGGTACAGAGGTGTTCATCCATGCTGTGTGGAGGGCACTGGCCTTTGGAACTTCTTGCTGTGCAGAAGACTGGATGCTAACATTGGGACACTTTCATAGGCATGTCAGGCCTGGCATCTTGCCAAATTCTAGTCTGGGTGATCCCATTTGCCTCCCTGAATTCAATCCTGCAGTTTCATCTGGGACTGTGATTCTTTACTTCCTGACCCTAGCTGGACATGTAGCTTTCCTATGCACCATTAAAAAGCAGGATGAAGTGTTTCCTGTCCTAATCTAGAGAGAGAGAGAGAGACATTCGGAAAACATTTTGGGTAGAATATAATTGGCTGATGTTTAATGAGTAGTTGAGTAGAAACACCACATAGACTGTTAGGAGTTGAAGGTTGTCACCATCCTGATGTGACATTAGAAAGGTATTACAATGAATTTGCATGCCTGTGTGTGCATGTACACCAATGTCTCCTAGAGAATGGAAACAGAACCTCGACTGTGTGTCATAGGTCCTATATTGCTAACAGCCAAATGAGATTCTTTTGCTAAAGTTGCAAAGGTGGGTGTTTTTCAGGGTAGGTGAATCAGAGTTCTATCCCAGCTGTTGCCATGAAGTTCCATGCAGCCGCATTTAGCAAAATAGCGAAGCCCTAATTGACTGTGGTTTGGTTACAGTATTTCTCTCTAAATTTGTGCTAAAATCCTCTATTTGCTCTATGCCATTGATGTCCTAGTAACTAAGACACTAGCATGCTGCGTCTTGTTCTAAAATGGGTATATTCATTATTTTAATCTTGCATACATGCCCTTTCTGATCTGGTGATGGGTGGGAGTTATTTGTATACATTTGTGTGTGTGTGCACCTGCTCGATCTTTTTTTGACTCACTTTTTTTTCAATTAAGGAAACCAAGTGTGGTGAAACCTAGCACTTCAAGGTAACAGAGCCATGGGAATGATGTGGCTTTACACTGCAGGGGAGTACTTGTTTGTGTAGTGTGTCATTACCATGAATTAATTGGACACTCCTTCTAAGCAGAGGTCCAGAATGTCTGGACTAGATCTCCTTTTAGGAGGAGCGTATGTGGGGCAAAAGGCCTTGAGATTCCCACCCAGAATGGACTCTTTTCCAACACCTGCTGTGGGAAACGGTGTAATATACTAAGCACTGCAGCTAATCGCAGAGTAAATCACTAAACAAAATCTTTAACTCAACTAGTCAAATCTTATTGTAATAATTGGCTTTGGCAGTTTGTAGAAGAAGAGAGCTGGAAAGCTGAGATTCCGCCGGCGTGTGCCTATGTTTTAACTTGCTTGTGTTTTTAAAAGAGAAACACGTGACTGGCATTAGGACAACCCTGCTCTCCTCTGAATTCCAGCCCCCCCCCCCCCGCCCCGCTCCAAACAGAGAGTGTGCTTAGACAGATTTGTTGTGTTGGTAAGAATGGCAATTCTTAGAGCTTGGCTTCAAAGCATTTTATGGACACACAATCCTTAGGACTCCACTGTGTGAGCATTATTATTATCATCCCCATTTTACAGATGGGGGAAACTGAGTCACAGAGCGGGGAACCGGTTTCAGAGTAGCAGCCGTGTTAGTCTGTATCGGTAAAAAGAAAAGGAGTACTTGTGGCACCTTAGAAACTAACAAATTTATTTGAGCGTAAGCTTTCATGAGCTACAGCTCACTTCATCTGATGCATGCAGTGGAAAATACAGTGGGGGGGGAGATATATATACACAGAGAACACGAAACAATGGGTGTTACCATACACCCTGTAACAAGAGTGATCAGATAAGGTGAGCTATTACCAGCAGGAGAGCCGGGGGCGGGGGAGGGGGACATTTTGTAGTGATAATCAAGGTGGGCCATTTCCAGCAGTTGACAAGAATGTGTGAGGAACAGTGTGGGGGGGGGGAGGGGATAAACATGGGGAAATAGTTTTACTTTGTGTAATAACCCATCCACTCCCAGTCTTTATTCAAGCCTAAATTAATTGTATCCACTTTGCAAATTAATTCCAATTCAGCAGTCTCTTGTTGGAGTCTGGCTTTTGAAGTTTTTTTTGTTGAAGAACTGCCACTTTTAGGTCTCTAATCAAGTGACCAAAGAGATTGAAGTGTTCTCCGACTGGTTTTTGAATGTTATAATTCTTGACCTCTGATCTGTGTCCTTTTCAAAACCACAGAGCATCTGTGTTGGAGCTGAGATTAGAACTGAGAGAGCGTTATTGATGCTCCCCTGCTCTAACCAGTAGGCAGTACCATTTCCTAGTTTACTAAACAGGCATGTGAGGGACATTTACATGTTCAATCTAGCATTTGTTTCCATATGGAAAACTGCTTTGGTTGGGACCTTGTGTGCCTTACTAGCATACTGAGAATAAGTTCTTCAATTAGCTTAGATGTGTGTGCGCGCTACTGGATGGCAGCCAAACGGCTCAGCTCTGTTACAGCAGTACAGAACCAAAGTCCTCTTTAGCTCAGGAGGGTAAGGGTCTGTGCTTCTGGAACAGGAGAATGAGTTCTATCTCTGCTGCTCCCCAGTGTACAGTGTTGTGATGGCCATGGATTTGTTACAATATTGCATGGGATAGGACAGCTGTGAGCAGTTACACAGAGCTCCATGTATCCTAGGGCCCAATAGGCACATATAGCAGTAGCCACAGCAATAGGAGTAGGATCATCATAGACTCCCTTCCACCTTCCCCTGGCCTCTCTGCCTTCCTGTGATCTGGTGCTACAGATAGAAGTGAGGATTCCTGCTTGATTTCACTACTTGGTATGCTGTGCTGCAGGTCAGCTGGTAGGCCCCAGCAACCTTAAACTGGGTGGTGGTGTTAATACTGAACATCAGCGAACAGAAAATGAGGAGGCAGCCACTGTGTGTATGTAATGAGTGCCAGGCAGTTGGCAGCTCCCTCTCACAAGTTAGGAAAGAAATGGATGGGGTCAGGTGTGTCTAATAAGGCCCTGAGACGGGCACATGCTGGTTTCCCTGCCATGGTTAGAAGTTCCATTCATAGATTTTTTTTTTTTTTTTTCTTTTTTGCAAGCACTTGGGATAACTTGTGTAACACAAAACCCAGTTCATAACCATCCCTTTCCAGAAAGGGCAGTCTTTCTCACAGGAGTTTGGGTGTTGGGTTCAGTGGCGGATTTAGAGTTAGTGGGGGCCCTGTGCGCAGCTTCATTTTCGTCGGCCCCCTCCCCCCCACTCCCGTTTTTCATTCTTTTTTTCTTCATCCTCCTATATTATAAGTAATAGGAAGTAAACAAAAATAAAGTGTGGTAGCTTGATTGGGGCTGGGATGCAGGAGGGGGTGAGGCATGCAGGCTCTGGAGGGAGTTTAGAGGCAAGGTGCGGGCTCTGGGCCGGGGTAAGGGGATGGGATGTGGAAGGGGGGCAGAGGGGCGGTGCAGCTCCCTAAGCGACCGGCACACGCACCCCTCTGGCAGCAGCTCCTAGGCGGGGCAGTTCCTGGCCAATGGGAGCTGTGGAGTCGGCGCTCGGGGCGGGGGCAACATGCACAGACCTCACCCCTTCCCCTGGGACAGCAGGGACAAGCCGGCCACTTCCAGGAGTGGCACGGAGGGAGGGAGGCAGAAGGGGCAGGGAGCCACCTTAGCCCTGCCGCTTGCACGTCTCTGTGTGCCCCTTGTGGGGGAGGAGGCAACGGGTCTCCAAGCACTGCCCAAGGTGGGGGCAGTGCATGGAGCCACCTCCACCAGAGGCATGCAGAGACATGCCAGCAGCTGGCCACTTCCGGGAGCGGCGCAGGGCCATCAGTCACGGCATGCAGGCAGCCTGCCTGCTTGAGCCCTGCTGCATTTTGGGGGGGGCCCCTGTCACTGGGGGGCCCCATGCCACCACACAGTGTGTTTAATGGTAATTCCGCTCCTGGTTAGGTTTGTTCTTTTGCAGTGTTAACTGACCCCTTAGTTCCTGGATTATCTCAGCTCAGGCATGTGGGATAAAATGGAATCTGCAGGAGTTGCTTTGTTCCTATTGGCTGTAAGCATCTGGGGTAGATGGTTACAGCTCGCATTTTAAGTTTGGGTCTAAGTTTGGAGGGAGAGTTGTGCAGCACAGCAGTCTGAGGGCTGTGGAGAATAAAACTGCTCCCTAATCAAGAGAGACTTTGCTATTTCTATCACTTGCAGTTGGAATTTATTTTTGTATGTTTTGAATAAGAACTAAGAATTTTCTAAACACATGGCTACAAGGCAATAAAACAATCGGGCTGTCCTGTTTCAGCTCATTCAGGCTCACTGGGCTCAGGCTGCAGGGCTGTAAAATAGCAGTGTAGATGTTTGGGTTTGGGCTGGAGCTGGGGCTCTGGGACCCCACAAAGGGAAGGATCTTGGAGCCCGGGCTCCAGCTTGAGCCCAAACATCTATACTGCAGTTTTATAGCTCCATGACACCAAGTCAGCTGAAATGGGCCAGCTGTGGATGTTTTATTGCAGTGTAGACATACCTCAAGAGGCTCCAAATGGGTACCCTGTGAGAGGGGATGAAGCCTGGTGTGGTGGTTAAAGCACAGAACTAGATGGCAGGACTTCAGGGCTCTGTTCCCAGCTCTGCTGCTGACTGTGTGACTTTAGGCAAGTCAGTTCCCTACCCTGTGCTTCAGTTTCCCTCACTGTAAAATAGTGAGAATACCAGCTCTGAGGCAGCCCTGTAGAGAATTCATTTGTGTTAGTAAAGTGCTTTGAGATCTGAAGAGTATTAGTTGCTTCTTACTTTGTGTTGTTTAATACACTCCACCCTGGACACTTGACATTTCTTCACTCTGCTTCCCTGACTCCTGCTCTTTTTTGCCATGAGCGCCCTGAGACATCTTCTAAAAATAGCCCTGCCACCCCAGCAGCCCCATTTGCTGCAAAGCTCCCAGACTGGCTGCTGTGAGGATGTTGGCTGGGGTCTCTCTTGGCTTTCAGATCCCTGGGATGACTGAGTGAAGCCACTTTACTTTGGTTGGTTTTATTTGTTCCTAACGAGCAGGTGAGTGATTATGGCTTTGACTGTTGCATGATAATTTTGTGGCTAAGGCGGGCTGCCTTGCCCTGTGTTTTCGCAGCAGCATCTGAACAAGCCTGCTGGAGAAGTGTCAAGGTTCCTCCCCCACTCTGAACTCTAGGGTACAGATGTGAGGACCTGCATGAAAACCACCTAAGCTTACTTTTACCAGCTTAGGAGGTTTTCATGCAGGTCCCCACATCTGTACCCTAGAGTTCAGAGTGGGGGAGGAACCAGCTTAGGTGGTTTTCATGCAGGTCCTCACATCTGTACCCTAGAGTTCAGAGTGGGGAGGAACCTTGACATGGTGGCAGAGTGGTGGGATTAACCTGAAATCATTTTGAGATCAATTTGAGATTTTTTTTTTTTTGAACTAGAAATACAGATTTTAAAAAGGAAATTTTTTTTTCCTTTGGAGCTGCTGGAAAGCAGCTTTGTTTTTTCTCTGCTTTGGGGCCAGAGCAGAGACAAAAGGGGATTATCTTTGTGAATTGCAGGTTTTCTTTGCCTGGAGGCAGGGTACTTAACCTCCTGCAGGGAAATTCACAGTCTTGGTAAACCAGAAGGTTTTTTTCCTAAAAGTAAATGGGGGGGGGGGTGTTCTACCCATTTGCCTGGAGACAAAAGTGGCAGGGGCTTGCTTTTTGATTTTTTTTTACAAGGAGCACAAGTTTGAAAAGGAATTCTTTTCCTTTGCGCTGCTGGTAAGCAGGTTTCCAAGTAGTTGAAGGTTTTTTGCTTTGATTTGGGGCCAGAGCAGAGACAAAGGGAATTGTCTTTTTGTGTAGGCTGACAATCACTATCAGAGAATAGGTATTCTATTCCAGCACAGCAAAATTTTACAACCAAGTTTTGTTTGTTTCTAAACCTTGGGTGTAAAGTTAGTTAAAAACAGAGAGGTTAGGATGACAAAATCCACGGCTCAACAAAAGCTGGAATTAGCCAGATTTCAGGCTGAGGAAAAACAAAGGAAACATGAAAGACAGATAGAACTCATGCGGCTGGTGGAGGAGGAGAGGGAAAAAGAGAGGAAGCATGCACTGGAGATGGAGAAGGTAAAGGCTCAGCAGAATATACCAACAAACCCCAGCAATACTTCTCCAGGTACCACTTCCCATCCCAGAAAGTTCCCCACCTACAAGGCAGGCGATGATACTGAGGCCTTCTTAGAAAACTTCGAAAGGGCCTGCCTTGGGTACAGCATTTCTACCGACCAATACATGGTAGAGCTGAGGCCGCAGCTCAGTGGACCCTTAGCTGAGGTGGCAGCTGAAATGCCTAAGGAATACATGAACAAGTATGAACTGTTTAAATCTAAGGCGAGAGTCAGAATGGGGATAACACCCGAGCAGTCTCGTTGGAGGTTCAGAGCCCTAAGGTGGAAACCAGATGTGTCATTTACCTGACATGCCTACCACATTGGGATGCCTGGATATCAGGAGCAAGTTTTGAATCTCCAGTAAATTTGCCCTTCCTAATGCAAATGAAACAATTCTTCGAGGGTGTTCCTGAGGAAATAGAAAGATACATCCTAGATGGGAAACCCAAAACTGTAATTGAGGCAGGAGAGATTGGAGCCAGATGGGTGGAGGTGGCAGAGAAGAAGAAAACTGGTCGCCGTTGGAGCGGAGACCAGAAGGGACAACCCCAGACCACACCCTATTAGCGGGGGCCGCCCAAAGCCCCACCTACCTCCCAAAGAACCCTCCAGACCCCTTATCATCCTGCCACCCCGTTCTCCAGCAACCCACCTCGCCCAAGTGACCCGTCAGCTGGACAGTGTTTTAAATGTAACGAGCTGGGGCATGTAAAGGCCAACTGCCCCAAGAACCCCAACAGATTACAGTTCATTGCACCAGAATCACACCAGAGGTCCGCAGGCCCAGATACCCTTGGAGCGGAGGGAAACTGTGAGTGTGGGCGAGAAGAAGGTCACCACATGGAGGGACACCGGAGCACAAGTGTCAGCTATCCATGCTTCCTTAGTGGACCCCAATTTAATCAACCCAGAGATCCAAGTGACGATTCAACCCTTCAAGTCCAACTCTTTCGATTTGCCTACAGCCAAGTTGCCTGTCCAGTACCAGGGCTGGTCAGGAACGTGGACTTTTGCAGTCTATGATGATTATCCCATCCCCATGCTGTTGGGGGAAGACTTGGCCAATCATGTGAAGCTAGCCAAGAGGGTGGGAGTGGTCACCCGCAGCCAGGCTAAACAAGCCATGAAGCCTAGCTCTGTTCCGGAAACTTCTATCAGGACCTGGTCAGAGGTGATGGACCCGTACCCCAGGCCAATGTCTGTAACAGCAGTAGTGGATCCAGTCCCAGAGACCCAGATGGAACCAGTCCCAGAACCGGAACCAGCGGAACAACCAACACCAGACCCATTGCCAGCACTGAATCCAGTACTTGCAACCTCAACACCAGAGGGCCCCGCCGAACCTGAACCGGCAGCAGCCTATAACCCTACACAGAGGCTCAGCCAGAGCCTGAACCCCAACATAGTGTCCCAGCGGAAAGCGGTTCACAGTCAATGGAAACAGCCCCATCCCCTATATTGCTTCCAGAGGGACCAAGCATAGGTCCACAATCCAATGAGGAACTGATGTCTCCAGCATCAAGGGAACAGTTCCAGACCAAACAGGAAGCAGATGAAAGCCTCCAGAGAGCTTGGACGGTGGCACGGAGCAACCCACCGCCTCTCAGCTCTTCTAATCGATCCAGGTTTGTTGTAGAAAGAGGACATTTATACAAGGAAACTCTTTCTGGTGGACACCAGGAAGACTGGCATCCTCAGACAGTTGGTAGTTCCAACTAAATACCGGGCCAAGCTCTTGAGCTTAGCCCATGATCACCCTAGTGGCCATGCTGGGGTGAACAGGACCAAAGACCGTTTTGGGGGGGGGTCATTCCACTGGGAGGGAATGGGCAAGGATGTTTCTACCTATGACCAGTTTTGTGAAGTATGCCAAAAAGTGGGAAAAGCCCAAGACCAGGTCAAAGCCCCTCTCCAGCCACTCCCCATCATTGAAGTTCCATTTCAGCGAGTAGCTGTGGATATTCTGGGTCCTTTTCCAAAAAAGACACCCAGAGGAAAGCAGTACATACTGACTTTCATGGACTTTGCCACCCGATGGCCAGAAGCAGTAGCTCTAAGCAACACCAGGGCTAAAAGTGTGTGCCAGGCACTAGCAGACATTTTTTGCCAGGGTAGGTTGGCCCTCTGACATCCTCACAGATGCAGGAACTATGGAAAACCTTTGGGAAGCTCATGGGGTAAATCACTTGGTTGCCACTCCTTACCACCATCAAACAAATGGTATGGTAGAGAAGTTTAATGGCACTTTGGGGGCCATGATACGTAAATTCGTAAATGAGCACTCCAATGATTGGGGACCTAGTGTTGCAGCAGTTGCTCTTTGCCTACAGAGCTGTACCACACCCCAGTTTAGGGTTTTCCCCATTTGAACTTGTATATGGCCGTGAGGTTAAGGGGCCATTACAGTTGGTGAAGCAGCAATGGGAGGGATTTACACCTTCTCCAGGAACTAACATTCTGGACTTTGTAACCAACCCACAAAACACCCTCCGAACCTCTTTAGCCCTTGCTAAAGAAAACTTACAGGATACTCAAAAAGAGCAAAAAGTCTGGTATGATAAACATGCCAGAGAGCGTTCCTTCAAAGTAGGGGACCAGGTCATGGTCTTAAAGGCACTCCAGGCCCATAAAATGGAAGCATTGTGGGAAGGGCCATTCACGGTCCAGGAGTGCCTGGGAGCTGTTAATTATCTCCTAGCATTCCCCACCTCCAACCGAAAGCCTAAGGTGTACCATATTAATTCTCTAAAGCCCTTTTATTCCAGAGAATTCAAGGTTTGTCAGTTTACAGCCCAGGGAGGAGACGATGCTGAGTGGCCTGAAGGTGTCTGCTATGAAGGGAAAAGTGCTGGTGGCGTGGAAGAGGTGAACCTCTCCATGACCCTTGGGCGTATGCAGTGACAGCAGATCAAGGAGCTGTGCACTAGCTACGCACCAACGTTCTCAGCCACCCCAGGACTGACTGAACGGGCATACCACTCCATTGACACAGGTAATGCTCGCCCAATTAAAGTCCAGCCTTACCGGGTGTCTCCTCAAGCTAAAACTGCTATAGAACGGGAGATCCAGGATATGTTACAGATGGGTGTAATCCGCCCCTCTGGCAGTGCATGGGCATCTCCAGTGGTTCTAGTTCCCAAACCAGATGGGGAAATACGTTTTTGCGTGGACTACCGTAAGCTAAATGCTGTAACTCGCCCAGACAACTATCCGATGCCACACACAGATGAACAGTTGGAGAAACTGGGACGGGCCAAGTTCATCTCTACCTTGGACTTAACCAAGGGGTACTGGCAGGTACCACTAGATGAATCTGCCAAGGAAAGGTCAGCCTTCACCACACATCTCGGGCTGTATGAATTTAATGTACTCCCTTTTGGGCTGCGAAATGTACCCGCCACCTTCCAAAGACTTGTAAATGGTCTCCTAGCGGGATTAGGAGAATATGCAGTCACCTACTTTGACGATGTGGCCATATCTTCGGATTCCTGGGCAGACCACCTGGAACATCTACAAAAAGTCCTTGAGCGCATAAGGGAGGCAGGACTAACTGTTAAGGCTAAGAAGTGTCAAATAGGCCTAAACAGAGTGACCCACCTTTGACACCAGGTGGGTCAAGAAACTATCAGCCCCCTACAGGCCAAAGTGGATGCTATCCAATAGTGGCCTGTCCCAAAGTCAAAGAAACAGGTTCAATCCTTCTTAGGCTTGGCCGGTTATTACAGATGATTTGTACCGCAATACAGCCAAATCGCCGCCCCACTGACAGACCTAACCAAAAAGAAACAGCCAAATGCTGTTCAGTGGACCGAAAAGTGTCAGAAGGCCTTTAACAAGCTTAAAGCGACACTCATGTCTGACCCTGTACTAAGGGCCCCAGACTTTAACAAACCGTTCCTAGTAACCACAGATGCATCCGAGCGTGGTGGGGGAGCAGTTTTAATGCAGAAAGGACCTGGTCAAGAATTCCACCCTGCAGTGTTTCTCAGCAAAAAACTGTCTGAGAGGGAAAGCAACTGGTCACTCAGTGAAAAAGAATGTTACGCCATTGTCTAAGCTCTGGAAAAGCTACGCCCATATGTTTGGGGACGGCGTTTCCACCTGCAAACCAACCATGCTGCACTGAAGTGGCTTCACACCATCAAAGAAAATAACAAAAAACTTCTTCGGTGGAGTTTAGCTCTCCAAGATTTTGATTGACATCCAACACCTCTCAGGAGCTTCTAACAAAGTGGCTGATGCACTCTCCCGTGAAAGTTTCCCAGAATCAACTGGTTAAAATCGTCCTTGAGATGTGGAAAATATTGTTAGTCTTTATGTACTTGGTAGTATATTTAGAGATGCATGTGTCTTATTAACTCTGTTTTTCCTAGAGCTCCAGAAAGAAATCCCAGCCAGAGTTTCACCCTAGCTGAGATTTGGGGGGGCATGTCATAAACATAAAGGGAAGGGTAAACCCTTTTAAAATCCCTCCTCGCCAGAGGAAAAATCCTCTCACCTGTAAAGGGTTAAGAAGCTAAAGGTAACCTCACTGGCACCTGACCAAAATGACCAATGAGGAGACAAGATACTTTCAAAAGCTGGGAGGAGGGAGAGAAACAAAGGGTCTGTGTCTATCAGTATGCTGCTTTTGCTGGGGATAGAACAGGAATGGAGTCTTAGAACTTTTAGTAAGTAATCTAGCTAGGTATGTGTTAGATTATGATTTCTTTAAATGGCTGAGAAAGGAATTGTGCTGAATAGAATGACCATTTCTGTCTGTGTATCTTAAGCTTTTGCCTAGAGGGATTCTCTATGTTTTGAATCTAATTACCCTGTAAGGTATCTACCATCCTGATTTTACAGGGGTGATTCCTTTACTTCTATTTCTATTAAAAGTCTTCTTGTAAGAAAACTGAATGCTTTTTCATTGTTCTCAGATCCAAGGGTTTGGGTCTGTGGTCACCTGTGCAAATTGGTGAGGATTTTTACCAAACCTTTCCCAGGAAGTGGGGTGCAAGGGTTGGGAGGATTTTGGGGGGGAAAGACGTGTCCAAACTACATTTCCCAGTAAACCCAGTTAGAGTTTGGTGGTGGCAGTGGATATTCCAAGGACAAAGGATAAAATTAATTTGTACCTTGGGGAAGTTTTAACGTAAGCTGGTAAAAGTAAGCTTAGGAGGTTTTCATGCAGGTCCCCACATCTGTACCCTAGAGTTCAGAGTGGGGGAGGAACCTTGACAAGAAGTATTGCTGCTTTAATGCTGGCTGGCAGGGCAATGCTCTGCCCTCTTCACCCCTTTCATAATACTTCTCACCACATTGCTGTTCTCCCGTTTATTTGGCGCCAGAGGAAACCAATCGTCCTTGTACATTTGCATAGCGCATTTCATGCAAACGTATCCTGGAATGCTGCGTATGGAGAAAGTGCTCACCCAGTGCTGAATGCAGCCACCCCTGGGGTGGAACATAGCCCGCACTTTACGGCGCACACCAGCACTATACAAGCGGGTTTCGGGGAGAAATGGAAGGGAGTTTAGGGAACCTGTATGTAGTGGCCCATGTTGGAATTTGGCCAGGAAACCAGGGCTAGCTCTCTAACTCCCTAAAGCATGTAACCAGAGCTGAATGGCCACAAGCAGCCAGGACGTTGGCTTTATGGTACTTCTAGCAGGACAGCTCCCACAGCCCCATGCATTAAAGTTTGTGAGGTGCTGCTTTGTGTTTGAGGAGGTGGGCATCTCCATCCAGGGGAAAAAGTGATTAGAGGCAGCAGCTTATTTTACCCCTGCATGCGCACACGAGAGAGTGATGGTCACAGATTCTGGTTGCCTTGCAGTCTGAGTAGGGAATCTTCATTCCCTCCCCCATGCTGCAGAATGGTGGCAGAGACCCAGAGCATCCTCTGCACATTCAGAGCTGCAGTAGCCCCTGCAGCTTCTGGGCCCTGAGGAAAGAGCTGGGTTCTACCAGCCCTGCCCCTACTCCCTTGTCCCTCTTCTGTCCTCATACAATCATAGAATATCAGGGTTGGAAGGGACCCCAGAAGGTCATCTAGTCCAACCCCCTGCTCGAAGCAGGACCAATTCCCAGTTAAATCATCCCAGCCAGGGCTTTGTCAAGCCTGACCTTAAAAACCTCTAAGGAAGGAGATTCTACCACCTCCCTAGGTAACGCATTCCAGTGTTTCACCACCCTCTTAGTGAAAAAGTTTTTCCTAATATCCAATCTAAACCTCCCCCACTGCAACTTGAGACCATTACTCCTCGTTCTGTCATCTGCTACCATTGAGAACAGTCTAGAGCCATCCTCTTTGGAACCCCTTTTCAGGTAGTTGAAAGCAGCTATCAAATCCCTCCTCATTCTTCTCTTCTGCAGGCTAAACAATCCCAGCTCCCTCAGCCTCTCCTCATAACTCATGTGTTCCAGACCCCTAATCATTTTTGTTGCCCTTCACTGGACTCTCCCCAATTTATCCACATCCTTCTTGTAGTGTGGGGCCCAAAACTGGACACAGTACTCCAGATGAGGCCTCACCAATGTCGAATAGAGGGGAACGATCACGTCCCTCGATCTGCTCGCTATGCCCCTACTTATACATCCCAAAATGCCATTGGCCTTCTTGGCAACAAGGGCACACTGCTGACTCATATCCAGCTTCTCGTCCACTGTCACCCCAGGTCCTTTTCCGCAGAACTGCTGCCTAGCCATTCGGTCCCTAGTCTGTAGCTGTGCATTGGGTTCGTCCATCCTAAGTGCAGAACCCTGCACTTATCCTTATTGAACCTCATCAGATTTCTTTTGGCCCAATCCTCCAATTTGTCTAGGTCCTTCTGTATCCTATCCCTCCCCTCCAGCGTATCTACCACTCCTCCCAGTTTAGTATCATCCGCAAATTTGCTGAGAGTGCAATCCACACCCTCTTTACTAAATCTCTTTACAAATCCCTCTTTACTAGGGCACAGGGTGTTCCTGGAGCCAGGAAGGGGACCTTTTGTTTAGCTCCTAGCCCCCCTCTCCAGCATAATGACCTCCACTGCTTCCACAGATCTCACAGACCTCCATAGCCTCCTTAGTGCTATGAAATGGCGACTCCCCCTGCTAGCTCATTTGCTTTAGCTGAGTGTCTGTCGCCACCACGTCACTTTTGAAGCCTTCTCTTTTTCACTTCCCCAGCCGGTCTCAATTAGAACATGAGGCCCTGCTGGCTTCAACTGAGGAGCAGATGTGACCCAAGAAATGGGAGAGCAGCTGGGGATGAAGATGACACTATATCAAATCAAACAACATCTCACATTCTAACTCTGTGAGGTGGGAGACTGGCAAGCCAAAGGCAAGTCAGTACTTGGAGCACCTGCTGAGACACGCCACTAGCAAGCCATCTGTAATGAGCTGACCATGCCACTCAACAGGGCAAGGCACGCTCCATCCAGGGCTGTTTTTAATCCATTTAATTGCAGAGAAAGACCAAACAGCTGAGAGTTGGGCCAGGTACCTGGAAAATAAGATGGTTACTGTCAAGCAAAGGTGACCTGGCAGAGGAGGTGCTGTTGTACCAGACCTGGAGATGCTCTTGCCCCGCTTAGCAGAGGAGATCTTTTCACATTAAACATCTAGGTGGCCTATGTTGCCCACAGGACTGTAGAGGATACCAGGCTCATGGAGGAAGAGTAGTTTTTGTACTAGATGTACATAAAGACATCTCTGCTTTCTCTATTGGAGCTCGGGCCATCCCAGAGCCAGATTCTGCCCTCACTTACACTGGGGCAGCCCCACTCATTTTAGCAAGAGAGCTTTTGTGTTTTCTCTTATTCTTAATCAAAAGTTTCATGCTGGTGGAAGGTGCTGGATTGATAGCCCTGGCGACTGAAGTCCTCTGTTAATACATAAAATAGGTACAGCCCACGCAGTACTACTACTGTTAATACATAAAATAGGTACTACCCCTATGCCATGTCCCATCTGCATGCCTCACTCCTACATTCCAGAGGTCTCTGAGTGTTACAGACGCTAATGGATTTTCATAGCCTTCTTACCCCCGGAAGGCAAATATATGTTGTTAGCCCCTTGTGACTGATAAGGAGACTGAGGCATGGAGAGGGGAAGTGATTTGCCTTTCAAGGTCAGTCAGTCAATGGTAAACATGAAAACAGAACCTGAAGTCCTGACAACCAGGCCCCTGATCTAACCACTAGACTGCGCTGTCATGCATATCTCTGGCTTCTTGCATCCACTTTAGCCTTCTAATGCCCCACAGCCCTCCCAAGGGCTCTGTGTTCTGTGAGGGTGGACAGGTTTTATCCTAACTAGGGACAGGGATTTTATATAGCTGATATATTTTTTTTTAAACCCTCCTCTGTATTAAGTTGCACAGGAGAAAACCGATTTCAGTGTTTAGGAGCTACTTTGCTATGCTTTATGATTGCAGATCACACTGGCTTGGAGGAATTACTACTGCTCTTGTTCTGATTTAGGGCTTGCAGGGCAAATGCCAGCTGTGGAGCTTAACAATGTGGGCTGTACATTTTAATACGAAGGTGCAGCCTGCTGATGACCCAGGACTCGGCATACAATGTCCCACCTTGGCAGAGTGGATGTAGATGAAGTATTGTATCCTAAGACCTGTGTTCTCCATAGGCTGCCCCTACATATTGTATATGAGGGTGGCTACAACCTGCTCCAGCCCAGTCACAAGTTGCTGGGAAATGGCTGATGCAGCTGTTGCTTGGGCACACCCTAGCAAAGGGGAGCAATATGCAGTCAAGAGTAGCAGGGGCATGTGTACCGGGAGATGATATGGCAGCCATTGAGGGTCTAGCTTAGGAGACAGACTGCTGCTCCAATGACGGGTTTTCTTCCTGTTCTTGTCATTATGATTTCAGTCCCCCCAGTTGTGGAACCAACTTCTCAGGACATCCGCCAGGGCATGGGCCGTAGCGTCACCCTGCGGTGCACCATGCTGAAGGGGAGCCCCATGAAGGTAGCCACAGCCGTCTGGCGCTTCAATGGGAACCTCTTGACACTGCTCCCCACAGAACAGCAGGACTACTCGGAGCTGAAGGTGGACAGCGTGAACCGGGAGACCAGTGGTAGCTACGAGTGCAGCATCTCCAACGATGTGGGGGTCGCCATCTGCCTCTTCCAGGTGTCTGGTAAGTCTCACAGATTGACTCCTTATGTTTTTAATTGACTTGCTTATAGCGAGTTTGGTGGCTGGCGAGCCCTGGAGACGGACACCCTCTCTCCGTAGACTGGATACAGTACAGGCAAGCTTCCGCCATGCACTCTCCCCACCAGGGTGCTTCAGTTGTGTTCTGGGAGGACTCCCTCTAGGACTGAGTAGGGAGCTCAGCCTCCACGGCTCATGCAGTCCTTGGTGCCTCTGCTGCCACTGCCTAGAAGGGGGCTAGTTAGTGCCAATTGGGTTGGAGCATTTTTGTGGTGTGAAAACTTGCTCGAAAGGAACAGGAGTGACAAACACCAAACTCATTTCACGTAGGCCACTGTACAGCTATCTGTTAGTATCCACTCTCAGCTAAAGACAACCTGAATCGGATTTAAATGTTGACCAAGCAGGTGTGTAAGACTCAGCATCCCATCGCCCTCCAGTTCTTTCTTTTAAAACAAAACCCTTCTTTTAGTGTGTTTCCCCCGAGTTTTGTGCAGCGACATCTGCTTAGATAAAAACTAGGCAGGGTCTAATGCTGTTACTCGGTGGATTTGCTGCTGGGATTTGTGCGAATCCAGCATGTACAGTGAGTGAAATCCTTTCCGACTCCATGGGCAGTAAAAAGGGGGAGTGGCGCTTGAGTTCAAACCACACGTCTGATCCAGCCACTTCTGCTGATTGTTAAAGCTGTTTTTTCCCTTGACCTTAGGTTTGACTTGGGCCCCAGTTTCTACAGAGGTAGATTTACACCCCATCTTGCGGCAGATTAAGTATTTGTACCGACAAGCCCTTAGTGTGTGTGTGTGCTGGCAGGGAGTGGTTGGAAGGTTGGTGAGATCTATTTTATTTCACACCTTCCACTTAGTCATTTCTCAGGCACTGGTACCATGCTGGCCTTAGTCTTTTCCCTTGACACGCTCCCAGAACATCCTATTTTGACCAGCTACATCCCCTTCTCCAGTGACCCCTCCCCTATCCCTTCAGACCTCTGCACATTTGTGTGGCATTAGGTTTCTTTCCGTAACTTATGCCCCTTTCTTCACTAGCCTGCAGCCAGCACTTATGCTATCACTGCAAAATGAAGTCCATTGTGCTCTGTCAAACAGAACTGACTCTAGAAAGCTTACTCATTCCTAGGGGACTTGGAAATGCTTCCGGCACATGGATTCCTTTCTGGAGCTGGTACTTAATGGATTAATGCCATTCAGTTTGTGGTGCTCAGTCCCATGAGACAGGATCCCGTTAGCAGCCAGCGTGTTCCTTTTTCTCCAGCCTCTCTCAACAGCCAGGGCATAGCTTTCTAGTGCTAGCTTTCGGATTCCAAACTTCTTTGCCCATTCTTATGACCAAACATCTACAGGTCCAGGGAAAACCTCGGCACTCATACAGCTGACTGAAACTTTTGAATTCTTTCTTAGCACATATATCTGAGAAGGATAGCCCAGTGATTAGGGCATGAGTCTAGGTCTTGGGCCGCTTGGGGATCTATTCCTTGCTCTGCCACAAACTTCTAGCATAACCTTGGGCAAATCACTTAGCCCTTCTGTGCTTCAGTTCCCCATCTGTAAAATGAGGATAATACTGTTCTACTTTACGGGGTGTTGTGATTCATTAAAGATTGTGAGGTGCTCAGATACTGTGGTCATGGGGGCAATGTCAGTACCTAAAATGGATGGGTGTATGGGGGTGTTAGCTTCTTCCACAGCTAAAAATTTTTAGCTTTGTTACAAAGTTTTACAGGCACAATGTGACTTCTAGACTGTCCCGCACCCATTCCATGCCTCCTCCCTTCCCCCCACAGCTTTGTATAGGCAAGCAGCACTACCATCACACTCCTATGGTCTGGTCAGTGCTAATCCACTCTCCAGCTTCACCTACATATAAGGCCCAAAATATAATCTGAGTGTGTATCTGGTCTGGTTCTCCTTTCACCCAAAAACAAAGTCCAGCAACAGTTCAACTTTCCAGAAGCGAAGTTTTAAAAGTATCGGATATGCTGCAGTCATTATTAAAGGATTTCTTTTTTCCTCCCTCTTTGCTGCCACTTCCATCTCAGAGTCAATTAATAAGGAATTAATGTTATGCAAGATGATGATTATCATTTCGGAATCCATTATGAAACTCAACTTCCACAGTCAATACAAAGTTGAATATGCAGTAATTAATCTCTGAGGTGGTTCTGAACTTCTTACTTATTATTTTTATCAACAAATTTTTGCACAAGCAAGAAAAAAAGGCTTGGACATAACTCTGATGGATAATATGAATGTTTAACAGAAAACACGGAATCCTTCTAAGTCTGATTACCCCTCCACAGAATGACAGGGGCCCATGCTTTGAGTGTAAAGTGACAGTGTGCTCTGCCAATGGGAGTGTTTGTGGGGGTGATATTTATGCTCTGCACTCCAGCAGTCCATGCTATTTAGAGATGGCCCCAATCTGGGAAATTCACACCTGCATCTGGACTCCCCCAAAGTCCAGGGAGAGTTCTGATTCAAGGCCATCTCTTGCCTTGCCTCTTTGGGGCCAGATTTTGAGCTCAGTCACAACAGTGTAAATCTGGAGCTACTCCATTAAGCTGGGTGCAGTGACTCTATTAATAATTTTATCAATGACCTGGAAGAAAACGTAAAATCATCATTGAAAAAGTTTGCAGATGACACAAATGGAGGGATTGGTAAACAATGAAGAGGACAGGTCACGGATTCAGTGTGATCTGGATAGCATGGTACCTGAGCGCAAGCAAACAATGTGTGTGTTAATGTGGCTAAATGTAAATGTCGTCTTCTAGGCACAAAGAATGTAGGGCGTCCTTAGAGAATGGGGGAATCTATCCTGGGAAGCAATGACCCTGGAAAGATTTGGGGGTTGTGGTGGATAATCAGCTGAACACGAGCTCCTGGTGTGACACCATGGCCAAAAGAACAAATGCAATCCTGGGATACACAAACAGGGGGATCTGGAATAGGTGCAGAGTGGTTATTTTAACTCTGTATTTGGCAACAGGTGCAGCCCTGGAGCACCCACGGAGAAAACTTGGTAGGTGCTCTGCACCCACTGGCAGTTCCCTGCCCTGCCCCCCAACTCTCCTCCCCTGGAGCACGCTGCATGCCCAGTTTTTCCCCCTAGCTCCCAGCGCTTGTGCTGTGAAACAGCTGTTTTGCACGGCAAGCACTGGGAGCAGGGAGGAGGAGGAACGCAGCGTGCTCGGGGAAGAGGCGGGGCCAGGGCAGGGATTTGAGGAAGGGGCCCAATAGGGGTGGGGAGGGGGTGGAGTTGGGGCAGGGACTTTGGGGAAGGGGTTGGAATGGGGGCGGGGCAGGGGTGGGGAAAGGATGGAGTAGGGGCAGGGCCAGGGCGGCGCCAGGAAAAGTTGGTGCCCACAATTCAAGAAGGAAGTTGATAAATGGAGTGGGCTCAGAGAAGAGCCATGAGAATGATTAAGGATTCAAAAACTCATAGTGATAGACTCAAGGAGCTTAATCTATGTAGCTTAGCAAAGAGAAGGTTAAATGATGACTTGATTCCAGTCTGTGAATACCTACGTGTGGAACAGATGTTTAACAATGGGGTCTTCAGTCTAACAAAGAAAAGTGTAAAATGATCTAATGGCTGGAAGTTGAAGCTAGACAAATTCAGACTGGAAATAAGGTGTATATTTGTAATTATTGGAACAATTTACTAAGGGTTCTGGTGGATTCTCCATCACTGACATTTTTTATAAATTGAGATTGGATGTTCTTATAACAGATCTGCTCTAGGAATTATTCTGGGGAAGTTCTCTGGCCTGTTATACAGGAGGTCAGACCAGATGATCACAATGGTCCTTTCTGGCCTTGGAATCTGTATGTTCAAAATCACATTTTGGTGCCTTCATTGGTGTCCAAGGATGGGCAGCTCTCTCCAGTGATGGCTGAACCTCACGAGGCACAGGATTCCATTCAATTAAGACCTTGAAAGTTTGGGCACTTCCCTGAATCCTATTCAAACTCTTCAAGGCTGGAGAGCAGCTGAAAGCAGCTTTCCATGTGGTATTTTGGTGATTGTCACCAGAAGCCCAGGAGCACAGAGGAAAGGGGTTCAGGGCCAATCTTGAGGAAGGTTTTGGGTTGGGTCTTTGACCCAACCCAGTTCCTACCACAAAGCCAACTCACTTTGATCTTATCTGTGGAAGCAGAGGCAGATAAAGGGCTGCTGCTGCCCCCATGGAAAATCCTTCTGTTACCAACCATCTAGCTTCTTTCTAGTGCATATTTTCCCCTCTCTCTCTCTCTCTTCATTTTCTAGGAGGAGTCATTGGCTCAGAAACACTATCTTTCCCACTTAAAGTATAAATATGATCTATTGGCCAAAGGATATTTTCCCCAGGGATTGTTAGCAGGAGGCTCTCTGAAGCAGCCGATGAAACAGGGGTTACAAAAATACTACTTTAAAGTTGCCTCAATCTAAACTGTTGCCTCAATCGGAGATCAGAGTTAGTTCAACCACAGAACTAAACCCATTGCCACCTTCACTGGTGCGGTGTCATGGTGTGCTGGGGGTCACTGGGTTGTTACCTTCCCCCCAGTACCTTAGCCAGTGGAAGTGGAAGCATAGAAACATATGGTTTGAATGGCTTTTAAAATGTAAATGAGGTGTTTGGCATGATGCCAGCCTGTGCCCCTGGGTACAGAGGACCTCCTCGGCTGCAGTGGGCTGATGAGTTGGTCAGTGAAGTCTCGCTACCCTTGCCATCTCACTTTGTAACTTTTTAAGTTCCCACCCCCACACCCATCCCCTTTCTCTTCTTTCTTTTTCTTTCCCAGCAAAAGCTTACAACCCAGAGTTTTACTACGACACTCCCAACCCCACCCACAGCCAGAAGCAATCCAAGAACTACTCTTATGTCTTGCAGTGGACACAAAAGGAACCTGATGCAGTGGATCCCATTCTCAAGTACCGGCTGGATGTCCGGCAGGTAAGATCCCTAATCGCTCTTCTCCAGCACCATGCTCGTACTTGGGAAGACCAGCTTTCAGTGAGAGCTGTGAGGTGCTCACCTCCGATGATACCTGCAGATTGGGAGCTGCTCTTAGCAGAGTAGCCAGAAGTAGCCACTCTTTCCTCTAAGAAATAGAAAAGGAAAGTCAATTGTGCAGGTCAGTGTTTACGTTCAAGTCTGTTGTAGGGAGGGATTGAGAGCTAAAAGGTCCCACTTCTTGGTCTTTTCATGCTCTATCTTCTGAAAGGGGTTTTAATATGAATACCCTCCCTCCCCCTCCCCAGTCATCAGTAAAGTAGTGTAGATTATATAGGTTGGAGACTCAGGCAAGTGGAATTTCAGCCTCTTCACTAGTTAAAATAAAGGGAATAAAGTGACGAGCTCTCCAGGCTGGAACTGCAGGGAAAAGCCATTCTTTGTGTTACACAAGGACTTTCATACAGTCACAGTAATGAAGTCATTGGAATTATATAAACTCTGCAGGAGTAGGGGTTTTGGTTTCTAGTTCTGTACAGGCTGAAGGGCAATTGTGGAGGGCCAGAGAGGATCAGGGGAAGATATGAGAGGGCACTGGCTAGAAAGGATCACAGTTTGACACTTTTAAGAGTGTGGGAAGCTAACCAAGTATCACAGGACACTTCCATCCAGGCTTCGCTGCCTTATTTGGGGCAAAATGCCCAGATCTCTCCAGTGTTTTATAAATCCCAGGTTTTTAAGATTGATGCTTCTTGGGGCCTGGTAGTAAATGTGTTTGCGTGATGTTTGGGAGTAAAAGATTATTTACTGTACATACAAAACAAAATAATTAAAAAAGAATCCAAGTGCCTCCCTCCTTTGGGTCACATAGTGAGTCTCATCTTTATGTCTGTTTGATTGTGAGCTCTCCAGGGAAGGGACTTCTTATATTTGTTTCTCGTACAGCGCAGAGCACATTTTCCATGCTTAGCAAATAATCACCACAATACAGGACACAGGGGGCCTTCTTATAATGAAGTCACTTTATCACTGAACAGTTTCACTGTAAAATGAGATTCACTGTAACCAGAGTTGCCATTTCCGCCTTTGCAAGTCTCTGAAATAATTTAGGATTTTCATTCTTTTTCATCCTCAACCAAGTTCCTCTCCACCTATAAGGTGAGTACATGTAGTCTCAGATCTGATTCTCATTTACACTGAGGCCCCTTTACACCTTTGCCTGGAAGAGGAGGAAAATGACATTTACTCTATTGGAGTGGTAGGAAGGCCTTTGTGGAAAGGAGAATTAGTGCTATTGTCTTTGTCTGCATTTCACAATATATCGCTGTTGGCATTATCTGTTTCTCTTTTGGCATCATTACATTCTTATAATGAATATTTTCCTGCACTTGCAATCTAAACACGTTTGCATAAATTTATTACTGGTTGAATGCTGCATCAATAGCTAAAGCTCCCATGGGGGGGAGAAGGGGTAGGCACTGAACATTGGGGGCCAGGGGGAGGGTAAAAGATAGACTGTTCATTCCCCATTCAAGGCAGTGCTTGTCCACATGCAGACCAAGTGGAAGGCAATAAGTTTCCACGATACTGCACTGGTCTGGTTCTTCTCCCACAATGCTGATCAGTGTTCTCGCTCAGTGGGTGTGTTCCTCCTCCACTTTCCATAGTGGGGTTCACCTTTCTGTTCCTCCCCTCACTTTCCACCCTCTTTCTGGGTGATCTCATCCGCTCTCATGTTCTTCATGCTGGTGACTCTCAGATCTCTCTCTCTACACTCCCAACTTGTTTCTCTGCATCCAGTCCGTGCATCTCAGCCTGTCTCTCTGACCTTTCCCCGGATCTCTCATCATCAGCTAACACTAAACATGGCCAAAACAGAGCTTCCGGTCTGTCCTCTGAAGCCCTGCCCATCTTCCAGTTCTTATGTCACTGCAACGCCATGCTGCTCCCTGTCACTTGGGCCTGTCAGGAGGGAGTCCCATCTTCAACTCCTTACTTGTTTATGTTGTTTTCCCCAAGGGGCGATGGCAGGGTAAACAAAAGGCAAAAAGATGTTGATGTAATCTCCTGGGTTCCTCGCCTAGTGGGGAACATGAGGATGCTGGTGAATACAACTGTGAAAAGCAAAAAAGGTGCTTTCCTCTGAAGAGCCCTTAAGGGAAGAAAATTTGTGTGGATAAATTATAAGAGTGTGTTTTGTCTGTGAACTCTTCTCCCTGGATACTACCTAGCTTCAAGATGCTACCTATGGTGGAATGAAAGTTCTATTATGGGAAGTCTGAGAGTAAGGATTTCCCTCCTCTCCCATTGTGATGGAACATTCTGCTTGGAGAAAATATGCTTTCTGATCAGTCACGTGCAGTGTCGGTCCCAGGACATGAGAGACAAGGTGGGTGAGGTAATATCTTTTATTGGACCCACTTCTGTTGGTGAAAGACATGCTTTTGAGCTTCACAGAGCTCTTCTTCAGGCCTAAGAAAAAGGTACTCATCAGTCAGCTATTCCTAATTAGAGATCCTAATTTACCAGCCAGCTGGAATTCATCAATTCCTCAGCATCCTGGGAGCTGCTTGGGTTCACTGGCCTGTCAGAATTCATTCCTCAGCACCATGACACACCCTGAACACGTCTGAGCCAAGAGAGGGGAGTTTTGGCTGCTGACTGGTGAGGGGCAGCCAGGCGATGACTAACTCTTCCTGAGCTGGAATTACAGGAGGTGCAGGAGGAGTAAATGTAATCATCATTGCTGGGTCTCATTTCAGTTGCCTCAGTTTGGTTTAAGGGCTCTTGGGGCAGGGGGGGAGTGTAATATATAATGCAAAGATCCCTAAACAGCAGCATGCTCTGCAGCGCCCCAGGGACCCCTTGAATTGAAATTGCCTACTGCAGTTGTTGTTAAACTCTGCCAGTCAAACAATAAGCAACGCTTCTTCTCCCACCCAACAGAGTGGCTCCTAGCCTTCTGTCTCTTCCTGTGCAGCAGCTTTGGACAGACAGTAGGGTTCGATGGGGCTGCACATTCCAGGGTGACGGATCTAAGAGAATCAAGTACTTCAGAGATGCTGGTGTTTCCAGCATGGGGACTCAACACAGAAGGCCTGTGCATTTTAGATGGGATTTGATCATTCAGGGCGCTGCTGATGATGATTATAATGACAGACAAACCAGTTCCATTTGGATACAAATTAACCTAAACTTAAAAAATAGCCTGAGAGCTTGGAGCCACCCCCCAGGGACAGCACCAGTAGTAGCAGTTCAAGCCTCTTGAAAAGCCTCAGTTCTGTAAGCAGTGTCAGGATGAGCTCCACCCTGACATCTGGTGGAGAGGTGTGGCAAGTTGTGGAAAAGAACTTCAGGGGTCGATCTCATTTGCATAGGCACACCCACCACGCCTAGAATGAGGCCATAGCTGCCCAAATGGTCACTTTGGCTGCTGTGGGATCCCCAGTGTCTCTGTTATTGGGGCAGGAAGAATAAATTGTTATTACCCTGATTATGGGAACTGTGCTTGGAACTGTACGTGGCCTTTTGTTATGATGGAGGGACTCACCATCAACTAAGTAGCACTCGCTAGGCAAGGGTCATGGGTTCCAAAACTGTGTGAATGGAGAGAGGCTGGGGACAAGTAGTAATACTTGGTGGCATGGGCCCCTTGGTGAGGGCCTTACATGCTAATTGCACTTCCTCCTCTCTCCACTGTGGAATATCAGAGCTAATTTTGATTTCATTAGAAGTCTAGTTATAGGCTGCTGAGCTCACTTTGGGCTGACAGTGCACCAGCACTGGGGCTCCCCTACTATAAGCTGAATTCACCCAAGAGCTGAAATCACTGAGTGTTGTGTTAAGTAGTGGGGGAGCCTGAAGATATATTGTGGAGCAGTTTGCGGGACAGCTGGTGAAGCAGTTCGACGCGGAGCAGTGTGTGGATGGCAGGAGCTGCTTGTGGGGCCGTGGAGCTGAGCGAAGGAGTTCGTGGGGCGGCTGGTGGGGCCGTGGAGTGGAGCGAAGGAGTTCGTGGGGCGGCTGGCGGAGTGGAGCGCCGCTATGGGGCGGTCAGCTTCAGATCACGTAAGGTGCCTCTTACCCCCGTCCCATTTCCACCCAGGTTGGGAGGTAAAGCTCTGCAGATAAACTTTCGAACTCTGGAGCTGCCCTGACCAGGGACAGAGACTTTTGGGGCATTGGACTTTTGGGACTTTGGGTGATTTGGGGTTGCTGGACTCAAGAACCAAAGGGAAAAGGGCATGCCCCAATTTGCCTGGGGTGGGGTTGTTTTTTGCTCATGGGTTGTGTTATGAATCCTGTTGGTGGTGTTTCCCCAACATAATGCCACATTGTTTCTCTCTGTTATTAAAAGGCTTTTGCTACACTCAGACTCTGTGCTTGCGAGAGGGGAAGTATTGCCTCTTGGAGGCGCCCAGCGGGGGTGGTATATATTTGTCCCAGGTCACTGGGTGGGGGCTCGAGCCGGTTTGCATTGTGTTATTGGAATGGAACCCCTAGATATTGAACCCGGCCCTTGTTGCTGCCAACTCTGATGGGCAGAAGGGTTACAGTTCTATCTCTCACTTGAACAACCACTCCTCCAGCAGCCCACCACCCAACTGCACCATGCAGCAGCACTGGCCTCATTAGTGCTTTGGAGGGAAGCTCATTCTGTACCAAAGACTCTGCAAAGCCCTACAGTGTTCTGTTGGGGGATTCTTTTATTTCTTGCTCCAGGAGGTATCCCCTTGCAGTGCTGACCAAGGTCGATCCTGCTTATGAAGTCTAGTGAGTTGCAGCCTCAGGTGGCTTGACTGTGAGCAGACTGTAAGGCCTAGGGTTATTTTTCTTCCAAGCATAGATATGTTCCTTTAGCATGGAAAGGCACCTGGCACTCTCTGAAAGCTTCCTGCATCACTTGGGGATTTGGAGCAGCCCACTCAAACCAAACCCTGGCTTAAAAATATTAAAAAAAAAAACAACAACCCTCTCAGTTGCTTGTTTCTCTGTGTGGTTTATGCCCTCCTAGGGCTCTGCTCTAATATTAAAGGGAAATGAAAAGCCTTCTAATATTGCGTGCAGGTTGCATCCTGGAGGAAGGAGCTGAGCTGGTGGTTACAGGGGACAATGGCAGAATTACTCTGCGCTCAGTGAGATGGAACCTATCCCACCCAAGGTGGAGGGAGAAAGAGGCAGGAGAAGGTACCAGCGCAGAAGGAGTGTTTAATCTTCATGCAGCCCCTCAGGGGGACCTGAGGCTAACGTTTTCTCCTTAAATTCTGATGTGTGTCCTCAGACCAAAAGCGGACCAGTTTAACACATTCCTGCTATTCCTCTGATTAGCACAACCTCAGATTTGCCTGGCAAAGTGTTCCTCGGACCCCCTCAGCAGCCTGCGCCAGCCAACCATCTGCAATGTAGGCTGCTTGCTTCCCCATTTAACTCTAAAGAGCACTCCCCTCCTAGACCCACACACTAAAGTAGCTAACCAGGTGGCTATCTCCAATTAATTCCTGCCAGGAAACCCAGTCTGGTTTTAATGAGAGCGGCCCTGTGCAACATCAGAGTGGCTGGAGGGGGGGAGAGAGTGACTTTCTCTTTGTTGGTGCTTTCATCCTCTCACTATTTGATTAAACCTCCTCACTTGTCTACAAAACTGAGCAGGGCTTGGGAGCCAGCTGCTGCTCACACCATCAGCCAGCCAGAGGGTGTTAATGAGAGCTAAGGCGGTGGGGAGCCAGGCTCACCACCTTGGAGGTGACAGACAGACAGCCGCTAGGCCATACATAGGACAGGGGCGTTAGCAGGGATTTAATGATGGAGATTAGAGTGGAAGGTTAACTCTGCTGATGACCATTGCAGCATAGCAGGAGGTGTATACTGAGTTCTGTTTACTGTAACATGGTCTCTTTCTTTCTTGCCTCTAATGTGTTTTTACCCTCCTCCAACCCCACGCCATCAGTGTCTCTTTAGATGTTTTTCTGTCTCATTAGTGCAGAAAGCCAAAAGCCCCTGCAGGGGCAGACAGGGCAGGAGGAGATCCCTTAACTGTGCTCTCTAGTTCCTCCTCCTGGCTGACTGAAGCCATGGCATTGGAGCTCCAAAGTGAGGTGTCACCAGCCCTCCATGCTGTTTGCTTTCATTTTAAGAACCAGAGTTCTCAGCTCAGCACACAAGCCAGCCTGTAGTAACCCACCAGTGTATGTATTTCCCCATTCAGGAGCAACCTCAGAGCGACAAGCTCATGTACGCAATCCCGTGCTCATGAGCAACTGAACCCTAACAAACATAAATGTCCCAGCACTCACCAGCTAATGTGTGCGTCCCAGCAGGTACAGACAACCCTTCAATGACAACCCAATGGGCCCAGCCCAGCACTCACAAACAGTAATAAACCAGGGCTCGGTTCAGAGCTCATGCTTTAGGAAGGGTTCTGAACCAGTGAAGAAGGAAAACACAGTGGTGGGTGCCTCTCCTAGCATTTGGCACTCAAGGCCGGGAGATGAACCAGGCCCCTTTTCCGGACATGGTCGCCGCTTCGGGTGAAACTGCTCTGGAAATGGTACCAAGATGCCTTGAGGGGGAAGGGTTACCTTGGGGCTACAAAAACTGAAACTCGTCCTAAGATGGACTCAGGTGTCTGAACTCGCTTTACAAAAACAAGGCTAATATTTTGCCAGCTCCTGGGGATTATGCGCCGTCTAGGCAACACCATGATCATCACCAAGGAAACGTCACCACATGAGGCTATAATGATAGGCCTGTGTCCATAACATAATTATCCTGAGGTTCATTGCTTGTGCACATATTGGGCCACAGTCTGCTCTCCCACACATTTGTGTCTGACAGGATTTTCATCTCAAGAGTCCCTGCAGGACTGGAACGGAACGGAGCACAGTCAGAGGAACCTAGTTCAAGTTCTTAAATTTAAGTAGGATTTAGTGAAAACCGATCAGTCCCTTTTGCCTAATAGTATCCTATAATGTTAGAACAAGAGGTCAGAGAATTTACCAGTGGCTGGTAAATTTTCAAAGACACAAGTAAAAGTTCTACACCTAGGAATGAATTAAGCCGACTTAGAGTTACACATGGAATGGGTATGGCCCACGGTGGGTCGTCTGCCTGCAGAGTTACTTCTGGAAGTGGTTGAGTCCCACACAGAAAAGCTACATAGCTTTGGGTATGTCTACACTGCAGTCAGAGGTATGATCACAGCACATGTAAACACACCCGAGCGAACTTTGATCCGGCTAGCTCCAATAATAATTAGCTGTGAAGCTGAGGCTGCACAGGCTAGCCACTTGAGTACACTCCCAAGCAGGCTTATACAGCCCGTGCTGCTGCTTTGGCTTCACTGCTACCGTTTGAGCTAGCTAGCTTGGGTGTGTCTAGATGTACTGCAATCCCACCTGTCGCTGCAGTGCAGCCGTACCCTTTGTGACCAGTAATTGTAGTTATGAGGTAATCGCAGCTCAGGGCATAAATTCATTGCTTTGTGGGTTGAGAAGGTCATTTCTAGAGCTGATCAAAAAAATTTCAATGAAACAATTTTCCGTCCAAAACGTTTAAATTTAAGTTTTGACAGAATTTTCATCTAGGTATCTCAGATCCAGGGTAGACTTTCTGGTCAAAACCAGAGAGCGAGAGACCCAGACTAGCTCCAGAATTGCCAATGCTCACCTGGGATGTGGAAGACCCAGATGCATATTCCTGCTCTGAATCGGGCTGAGCAAGGATATTAACCTGGGTCTCCTCCCACACCCCAGCGGAGTGCCCTAACCACCGGATTATAGAGTTAGACTTCTCTCACGTACAATGAATATTCATTTATACAAGGTGGAGTAACTCCAACAAGCGAGATTGAGAGTCAGTTTCATCAGCTTGCCAGTACCTCCCTTTCCCATACAGCTGTGGTGAGGACTGGGAACTGCAGATACCTGGCCACAAAGGGCCAAGTGCAGGCACGAGATTGAGTTTCATAAAGACGTCTCATATATGGGATGGCTTATGACTCTGGAAAGGTTTTTTTTATCAACTTCCTTTTTGCCTTCCCTAGCCACCAGGCTGGTATCTGCTCATGAAGTGCTGCTATAATAGGACACCATCAAAGTAAAAATTGCATTGGCTGCAGAAATGTCCTCCCCTACAGTGAGTAACACCTGGAGAAGGTTCTCGGATCTAATTTACTTTCCACCATTGATGCAATTTGTTTACTTTTTTGCTCAGTCAGTGACACTAGACTGGTCAGTTTCACTTTCTAGCACCATTGCCTTCTTGAGGCTACATTAAGGGTGTGCAGGACAAAGCCCTTAATGAGGCAGAGGCCATTGGAGGAGGGTAAACAGCAGGTGGGGGTGGTTTGAAGTTCTTGGTTCACGCGGCCATGAGGCAGAAAAAGCAGGAAGGAGGTGACTGCGTCTTTAAGGTCCGCGAGAGGAAAAGTGGTTTGGGATGCTCAGTAGAATTGAATGACAGCTGTGCTGGGCGAAAGGGGACCTGTAGGCAGAGATCAATAGCGCATGATGGACAAGACTCCTCCTGAAGCATAATAAGATTTCTGTGTCAGGCCCCGGGAAAAGCAGCAGCATCCCCATTGATATTTGGGAACAGAGGGGGCAGGATCATGCTCTATCTGCTCCCACCACTGCTCAGTACTGGGCACGCAGCTGCAGTCGCGTCTGCTGACAAGTGTTTAGTCTTCTCTGCTTTCCACTCTGGATGTCTGTCAGTGGGTTGTGTGTGTGAGGGCAGCTGCTAGCATGCAGGCTTCTCTGCTAGATCTGAAGGGTTGGAAAGACTCCAAACTAGTTGCATATTTTGGGGCTGGGAGAGGAGGGAGCTCCCGTCTAGTTTCAAATATATATGCTACGCGGACCAATTTCTGTGCTAGCTAACTCCACAAAGGTTTGCTTCCACTTGGGACTAGCACAGTGGCGCCAGGGGAGGTGACTCCCACCTGGGGCTGGCTCACTGCAGCCACGCGATGGGGGCAGGAGGATGTTTGCTAAATAATGCAGTATGGTTCCAAAGGGCTCTGCCAGGGAGAGGCTCAGAGTGATACCTGCAAGCTTAGCAGTTTACTGCAGAATCCTGTATGCCAGCAGCATCTCCAAGCTGATACCGGTTCAGCTTGGTGCCTGTTGGATGGGCCAGGGGAAGGTAAATCCGACATTAGATCAGCCTGACATCTGTCAGCTCTGCTAGTGAGATTCTGTTTTAGTGCACCTAGGAGGAGTTCAGCAAATTATTCACAACAAATAATTTGATTAATTTTGACTTGTTTTATTCACAAATTGCTCATGAGCAATCATTAAACGGTCAGATTTATTTGTAATTGAATGTGATTCAGGAAGGTATGCAGCCAATAATGCTGGGTCTGCAGCTCATTTGCAAGTGCTTAGTTGGGAACACTGGCAATTTCAGCTGTGCAGGTTAGTTACATCAGTTCTGTGGCGTTTCTGTTCTCTGACTGGCTGATTTCTATAACTAATCTACACAGCCCAGAGAGTAACTTGTGGGTGTTATTTAGCAATTCAGAATTTACTTTTCAGTGAAAATTTGATCTTAAAATTCACTTTTCATGAGTATTTGTGCTAGTAAAGCTGAAGTGCTTGGTTGTCCGAGAGAAAACACAGAAAGTGGGTTAACTTTCTAATACAAACAAATAATTATGGATAATTTTTTTCCATCATTAGCTCCACTCTAATTTGGGTTATTATCAGAGTTTGACTAGGACAATAGAACTAACGCTCCAACTTTTATAAAAGGGCCATATGCTCTCTAGTGACTGCTAATTGCAGGGCCTTGTCTACCTGTCTATCTTCAGCAGCACAGCACCTCCAAGTGCCAGAAGCTGGGAGTGGATGAGGGGATGGATCACTCGATTGCCTGTTCTGTTCGTTCCCTCTGAAGCACCTGGCACTGGCTACTGTCGGAAGACAGGATACTGGGCTGGATGGACCTTTGGTGTGCCCCAGCATGGCCATTCTTATGTTCTTTCCTTGCTGGGGCTTTGGCTCAGTGCTAATTCAGGAACGGCGGGGAGCAAAGAGCACCCGCACTGTATCCCTATGCCAGCCTTACAGGTGTGAGATGTTGAGTCCACCTTGGCTGTTCCTGTCCAGCTGGCTGTTCACATAGTCGGTCTATATTGTACAGAGCTGAGCACAGGAAGAGAAATGCAAGCCAGGCATCAAAGAGAAAAGCAAGAGAGTCTTTCACGCCTATCTCTTATCCCCCTGCCCCCCTCCCTTTGGTGCTTTTAAGGAGTACACGCTAGTTACTGAGTCTTTCTGAGAGTCCCTGTTGGAAGGTTGGGACGCTGCTTGGGGATGCTTCCTTTCTTTACTTCATTTACCATTTTCAATAGCTTCCTCCACTGTTCGCCCACCCTTCTTGCCCTTTTTCATGTATATTTGCCCTCTCCTCCCCTCACTTTCTTTTCTTTTTGTTCTCTTTTTCTCTCCTCTGGTTCATTCATGAAAGCTGGCTGTGTGTGGCTGTGGAGGAGAGAGAGGAGCCAAAGCAGGGGGAGTGCACGTTGGGGTTTGCAATCTCTCCCGTAGCAAGTATCAGCTAGCCAGGGGCATACTCCCCGTGGTGCATAGAGGTGTTTCTTTGTAAGAGAGTGAGCTGAGTGCCTTGTGGGAGGAACATACTCTGTGGCTATGCTTTGGTGGAAGAGTACATTATCTTGTCAAAAAGAGGAAAAAAATCCTCCTCTCTAGAGCTAGACTATGAAACGGTTGCAGGCTGGGTAGCTGGATTTTCACAGCCCAGAAGCAGGGTTATAGTCACTGCTAGAAATTGCTTTCTGTAACTGTTGGAAATTATGTACAATGACCTTTTCCCATCAAATAAAACACTAAAAAGCTTCATAGCCCAGGGGTTCCCAAAGTGCGGCTCACAGAGCTCAATAATGAGACCTCTGGCCAGCCACCTTTCATATCCAGGTTAGGGCCATGGGGATGACAATCCCAGTCTGTAAAGCTCCATCTTGAGCCAATTGGGCAGGTGGCTTGGATCAAGAAGGATTTTGTGCCGAACTCTGTATTCTCCCTTTGTACTAAAGGTGAGGGCAATTGCAACGAAATTAGGGATAGCCCTTGGGGACCCAGCCATTTGCCAGCATGCCCTGCTGTAGGATTGACTTAGGTAAGTGGTTTCATTAGGCCGGGTGGTGTGCCAGCAGGTTCCATTTAAGGAACGCTGGGCTCGAATAATAAACAGTTCTGCACTTTGTTTTGTTTTAAAATAAGTCTCCTTGCCAACCCTCCCACAATGGATTCTGTCATCGGCAGGGAGGCCAAGTGGGCAGGCTGTGCCGATGGCATTCCCCTCTGACTCCTAGATATTGTGTCTCTTTGGCAGGAGCAGAGCCCGTTGGTGCAGCGGTGGCCCTGACCCGGGCTCTGCCTCTGCTGGGGATAAAGTGAGAACTTCAGGCTGTGTGGTGTGAATTCGGGCACCTCCCAACATGGGTAGATGAAGACAGGATCTTGGGATCTTGGCCTTGTGGTCTGAGAGGCCCTAGCCCAAACAGCAGGGCCCACTGAGAGAGAAAGATAATGGAGCATAGGGAGAAATGAGGAGGAAGAGCCTGTTGGAGCACAGGGGTAGGAGGATCAATCTGAAAGGAAGTGTTTCTGTGATGGGGAGGTGGGGTAGTTTGGGGGCACCAACATTCTGGTTGAGCTAGGTCCCACTCATGCTTGGTACACACCTGGCTTTCACTAGCACTAAATTCATTTAAATTCAAGGGGAGAAGGAGCAGGAGTCCGTGGTGTCTCCTCCTTTCCTGTCCTGATGTCTGACCAGATACCTTTATCCCAGCCCCAGGCTCCCGCTCACCTTGGGATCGGTGGTGTGGTGCAATCTCTGTAAGGCCCAAAGCTCAGACATCTGCCAGGCATCCTTTAGCTTGGCTGAACATTTCACTTGATTGTCTTTCTGAAGAAGTGAAGATTAGGTCTGTTCTTCTTACAGGGGGGACATATGTTAATAAAATACATATTGCTTTCTCATCAGCCCCTAATGAAAGACATCATTGAAGAGTGTGGAACAAGCCATTACAGTAATTCATGACAGCACCAATTTGGCTTCTCTGGGAAGCTGTAAACTGCTGCTCTTGGCACCTAATGAGGATGGGCAGCTGATTGTGTGGGTGAGAGAGCGGGAGAGAGACTGTCTCCTGCCTTCACTGGCTCAGGCCCTCCCCTGCAGCCCAGCTGAAGATCGCAATGGCTTTTCCATTTGGAACTGGGATTTCTTTTCCACTCAGCCCAGGAGGGGAATAACTCTCCTAATAACAGTTTACTGCCAGCCGAAATATGTTTCGGGACCATTCATTTGGCTTTGATAATGAATTTGCTTTGGATGTCGTGCTCGCTTACCAGCGACATTCAAACCATCGTATTTGACTAGATCAAGAGCTCACAAAACAGAAAGACATGAATTTTTAGTTCACCCATGTGCATGTCTGTGCAAAGTGGATTTTATATCTGTAAGCAATGATTATTTTCCCCCTAAAGCCTAAAATTTGAATCATGCTTATCCAGTGGGGGAAATGGAAACCAAACCAGTTGGGAAATTTCCTCCAGTCCTGGGACCTCTTCTCTTGACATATGTCCATCCAAGAGGACAGCATGGCAGTGAACTAACACTCATTCTGCAGACTTAAAGCATATTCTTAACTTTATGCATTGTGCGTAGTCCCATTGGCTTTAAGTATGTGGGTATTTTTTTGTAGGATTGGGGCCTAAATCTCTTTGCTTTATGAAGCTGTGCTATCTGTGAAGTTAAACTACAGCAGTGTTACCTAGATTACTTCAACTGTATTTATGGCCAATATAAAATATATTACACAAAATAACACTACTTAAATACTTAAGTATAGCTTTTTGTATTTAAGCTTCTCTCATGCATTTTGTAGCTCTAAACCAA
The DNA here is from genome assembly GCF_965140285.1 of Lepidochelys kempii. NCBI lineage: Eukaryota > Metazoa > Chordata > Testudines > Cheloniidae > Lepidochelys > Lepidochelys kempii. The sequence goes on along the minus strand of NC_136382.1, from coordinate 150,400,756 downwards.
ACAAGAATAACGTTTGTTTGTTTGTTTGTGGTCTTCCAAGTGTTGTAATGTGCTACAACTTCCATAGGAAGCAGTTTTTAAATGTACCTCATGTGTTCCATTTGTAATGTTCCTTATTTTCCCCCTTGATGTAGTGTTTATACTCCTATAACTTTGTCTTCAAAATATTTTAAAAGCATTAACTAGATGCTCACAACATAGAGGGAATTTTACAGGTGGGGAAACTGAGCCACACAATGACTTGTTCTAGTCTGGGACAAGCAGAAAGGATGACACAGTTGTTAGGCACTAGCTTGGGACTTGGGAGACCCAGGGTGAGTTCCTTACCCTACACAGACTTCCTCTGTGACCTTGGGTAAATAATTTAATCTCTCTGGGTCATAGTTGCTCATCTGTAAAATGGAGATAGGGCAATGTTACTATCTCACAGGGGTACTGAGGATAAATACAGTAAAGATTATGAGGTGCTTAGATACTGCTGTAATGGGGGACTGGATATGTTCTAAAGATATGGGAAAATAGCGTCAGGACTGATGAGAATTTGGGGAGTTCTAGCTCCCATCTCCAGTCAGAATGTTTTCTGAGATTCGTGAACCTTTCAGGTGAATCAAGGCTCGGTCTGGAGCAAAACTGCTATTCCCAGCTTTGCCATTGATTCACTGTGTGCCTTCTTAAACAAGTCAGTCCATACAGAATGCAGCTGCCCAAACTCCTCCTCTTAGCCCATCAATTTGATCATGTCTCTCCACTCTTTGAATCCCTACACTGGCTCCCCATCTGCCATATTTAAGCTTCTTGTTGTCCCCTTCAAAGCTCTAGAGAACTCTGCCCCAAATACGTATCTTCTCTTGCTGAGCTTGTCACCCCCCTACTCCACCAGCATTCCCATCTTCCTCAGCCTGCTTGTCAGCTTCTTGCACAGTGCCTCCGGGCCTTTTTCCACATGGTCCCTTATGCATGGACAACTTCTCCGAGCTCCTCAGCAAAGCCCCTCACCTGTCCATGCTTAAGTCCCTTAAAATCCCACTGCTGCTGTGCTGCCTACAATTAATCTAGTTGATTTATATAGAAATGTCTGGGGAGTGGCCAGCACATTATGGGCCCTACCATTAATAAGTAGCAATAATCACTTAAACTCTGTATGTTGTTGTAGGCGAGTTGCTTACCCACTCTGTGCCTCGGTTTCCCCATCTAGGAAATATGGATGCGTGCCCTTGTCGTAAAGAATGCTGAGGCTTAATTAGTGTGAACAAGTCTTTGAAGATGTAAAGCTATACAAATTCCTTATTTTTATTTTAACAAGGCCATGAACACCTGGGAGCTTCACAGTTCCCTATACAGGGCTCCTTTCAGCTTCACAGCAGCAGCCGGAATAGAACTTCAGGGCAGGGCCTGTCTGCTCTGTGTCTGTACAATGCCTTGGTAATGGAGCCCTGTCCTTCACTGGTTCCTAGGCACTACTGTAATAAACATGATTAATAACGGAATTCGCATCCTCCACATTCCGAAACACAGACAACTCTACCACAAGCCAAAGGAGACTCTCCATCAGCTGTTAGCAGCAGAGGGTTGATGATGCATGGCTGGGTGAGTCTGAGTCCCTCCTGTAGAAGGCCGTGATGCAGTTCATTACAGCGTTGTTGGTTTTATGTATGGGGAACCACTTGGAACTCACTGGGTTTGTCTGAGCTGGCGCTTGTTCTGTTAAACTCCCAGACAAAGGAAAGGTTTGCAGGCGTGCCTGTGAGATCACAGCCCTAGGGGAAGGAGCTCACTTGGTATCATGGGTCCTTCTCCTGCTCCACTCAGACAGGCTGAACTGGAAGGGGAGGCTGTTTTGCATCCTGATTTGTGCAATTTGTGATTTACTTTCAGAGTAAAAGTCCCTCTTTGCTGCCATCACCTTGTTCTCAATCACAGCCCAAGCACCTGCATGGCTACTCCCGGACTGGACATAAATAGGCTGGTTGGTTGAGGCTGTGAGGTGCTAGTGGGCATGCAGGAGAGACCAACCGGACTCATCGCTGCCAGCGTCATTGCATTTGAAGCAGTTCTTAATTGCCTACTGTTGCAAAGAGGCTGTCGCAGAGGCAGCACTGGTTGCTGGGTGTTATTTACTCAGCTCTGTTGCTGATGGGTTGTTTTTTATTTCCAAGCCCCTTTGAGCAGCCTGTTCCCCAGCAGGCAGGAGTAATTACAGGCCTCGCACTCTCCTGGCCCCAGCTCTGTTATCACTCCTGTCTGTGCTTGATTGAGATCAGCTCAGGAGAGCCCAGCTGCTTACTCGTAACAGGATCACTGCCAGCAGGGCAGCTCCAAAGGCAGCTGGCTCCTAACAGTCCAGTGGGGAGAGGTGGGCATCTTACCACATTGCACGTGTGTGTATGCCTGAGAGAGACGGTTTGTCTACAGAGCTGTGTGTGAGAGAGAAAGAGAGAGAGAGAGAGACTGGGTGGGGGAGGGAACAAGACTGAATGGAGTCTGTGTGCCTGTGGTTTTGCACCAGCTTGTGTTTATGCATCTATCTTCTCTCCCTTCGTTCCCTGCACAGGGGCCCATGTGATTGAAGATGGGAGTTGGGAGTTCTTTTCCCAATACCCTAGCTATGTGCTCAGCCGATGATGATCGTGTGCACTCAGCCACCCTCTCCTCATTTGCTGCCTAGGAAGGAATGTCCAGGAGAATTAGAATGATTTAAAGAACAGAGGCAAGAGATAAAGGGTTGCGAGAGGAGATATAGGAGAGGAGGGCTAGTGCTCACGCTCCAAGCTGAGACGTAGCAGGGAGCTGGGACAAATAAGGGCAGAGTGTGGCAGGAATGAGTAATGACTCTGGGAATCATGATGTTTGTGGTTGTTTGTGTCCCTTTGCTCTAATCTGCTTGTCGTGTATTCAGCAAAATTTTAATATACTTTTTTTTTCTCGTCAGTTTTGATAATCCCTCTGAGGCTTGGGACTGAAACTGGTTTCCTTACTGCTTGCTTGCTTCTCCATCACACACACACTGCTGGTTTGTTAATAGAAGATTGCTTGTGAGGCTGCATATACTGCTGTAGGGAGACTCGCCAGCACTAGTTATGGCTATGTTATTGTAGGGTTGAATGCAAACACTGCGTGTTGTATGGCTTACTGTATTGGTGCACACCCTGGTTTGTTCGTGTAGGGTTGCTCGTGAATCCCAAACCCACACAAATGCAGATTTGTTATTGTAGGGTTGCTCATGATGGCTGTCCGGTGTGCTCTTGCGTTTGTTATTACAGAGCTGTGCAAGAATACCGGGATGACTCACTGATTTGAGATAGGGTTGCTTGTGACTGCTAGGCTGAATGTACTCTTGTGTTTTGGCAAGGTTCTTCAGAAGTGCCGTGCTGCACAGAAACGTTTATTATTGTAGGGCTGCTAGTGTTGGCCAGGAACGCCGTTTTCTTGTTGTAGGATCATTTGTAGCACTTAGCTATTGACAGACATTTTATTTATTTATGTGTGAGTAAAACATAATTTGATTTGAAAAGAAAAGCCCCTACTCCACAATGCCATGGGCTTTGCAAGCAGAAGAAATGGCAAGGAACGGGCCTCTTGCATTCAACATGTCCCTGTGTGATTGATTTTTTTTTTTTTTTAAGCAGCTGGGAGGGGTAAGCTAAACCAGCCCAACTCCATGCATCTCAATTTGAGGCCCCTGAACATGGAGTCTGTCCTCTGTCAGCCTGCCCAATGGCCATGCTGGAAGCTGCACCTTGTAAATGCCAAAGGTATTAGGTCAAGGGACAAGACTGGTTCTTTAGCAGGGGATGAGCCTGGAGGACCTGCTGGCAGTGTGTGATGGTGAAGGATTAGAACTAGGAGACACAGTCCTGGATGCTCTTGTGCAGGCAGCTGTCAGTTGGTGGGGTTTGGGTATGTAAAGCTTCCTGCAATGGCTCAAGAGCATGAGTGCCAAGTAGGAAAAGAAACCAGAGAGTTATGTATAAAGTGAAAGCAGATACGTACGTACGTACGTTACAGTCTTAAGTTTCAAAAAGTAATAGAAGCTTCTGTAATCAGCCAGTCCTATATATCCCTTAGTGCTTCGCCTGAGTTAGCACTGAGGATCTCTTGTTTCTGCACAGTAAACCTTGCACTCCCTTGCCACCCCCCAAATTCAATCAGCACAGAGATACAGTTCCTTCTTGTTAAGGGTTTTTATTCCCTCCTCCCTTGTGCTCTGAGCTGTGAATTCAGCTGATGGGAGGAATCCTCTTGTATGACTTGTCTTCAGAGCGGGGAGGGCAGAACAACCAACATCTTTTTGTCCTCTTTCACGTCCCACAATCATCTGTCTGGTGTTGATATATCCTGCCCAACAGGAAATGTCTAACACTTCCTGTTGTTGGTGTCACACTCTTGTCTGATGATTTACACAGTCACAGCACCTCACAACACAACTGCTCAAATATTACCTTACAATATGCAGACGTTAGAAGTGAGATTAATTCATGCAGCAACTCCTAAGCAACTATAAAGTATAAAGACTAAACACATTCTTCTCCTTCTCATATCTCTTTTAACAATACTAAGACACAGGTGAGCTGGACTGCTTCCAGCAATGTATTTGTCCGTGTTCAGTGGAGACAGGGGGACCTTGGCATGAGCCAGCATCACAGGGCATTTATATGCTTGTGGGATATTCATGACTGTGTATGTGTCCACGTGTATATGAATGCAGGAGTGTGTGCACCTGTTTGTGAGTACACACATGTTGATTGTATGGGTGACTTCACCCTTCCCAAGCACTTTGGTGCACCATTCTCCACATGTGCTCTTCCCCTCCCCCCACATCAGCCTGCATAATGTCTGCAGCAGGCACTTGGAGACTGATGGGAATGGTATGTTTTTTCCTCCCTCTCCTTATTGTAAATGGAAGGAGGTGAAGGCAGAGATGAGACTGTGCATTGCTCTGGCTCCCCTGGCAGCTTCCCGTGTCCTGTGATGAATGAGCTCGTTGCTGAGTCTTGTGTGCGCCCCTCCGCCGCGGCTTGGGAATTTCTAATAAGGGGGCCAGCCTCAATGCTGGTGCGCGTGCGTTGTTAACGGCACAGAGTGATATTAGCTCACAGCGCTGGGGCAGCATGAGCAGGAGGAGAAAAGAGAGTGGAAGGGAGAGAGTGAGCCAGAGCAGCACGCAGTGGAGTACAGATTTAGGGGAGAATGGAGCTGGCAGCCTGGCATTCCAATGCAAGAATAACAGAAACTACTCCCAGATTGCTGTGCGCAGCTGCAACCTGCTCTGCACAGAACTGCTGCTGTCAGTCCTGGATGGAAGCACTCCGGAGAGCTGGATCCGGCCTCCACCCTGCTATTGTTATCTGCTGGGCCTGAGCTGGTCATCATTACCAAGCATCTGCTCCAGGCTTACAGAGCAAATGGGTGGCTGAGGCTGCCTGGAACCAGCCATTATTCTCGCTCATGCTGCAGTTTTGCACTTTAGACGGTGCCTTTACCAGTGGCCATGGCCCCTCCCCTCCTTCGTAGCAAGTTTGGGTTTGTGCTGCCACTGATGCATAGACACCCGTATTTCCAAAAACTGTGCCAGGTCAATTCTGCAAGGATCCCAGGCCGTGGGGACTGCAGAGCGGGTGCTTAGTGAGTTCTGGGGCTTCAGGAGGTAGGAGGCGATCCCTGGCAGGAGTGGGCTCCACTCATCCCAGGCTGCATGAGGGCCAGCAGGAGGCTGAAAGGAGAGCTGCTCAGTAATTGCTCTGCCCATTCCTGCCAGTCACCCCAGGACATAGAGAGGGATGTCTCTCTTGCCAGGGTGGGTGTTTGAAAACTCAGGATCATTGGCAGGGAAGATATTGGCACCTGTCTCCACCCAGAGCACCTCCGGACAATCCTAGCAAGCTGCAGCAGCTCTGGGCTGCTCTCTTTGATCTACCCCTGTAACACTTATGTCACCTGTGTGAAATGTGCTGGTTGGTGCCTGTGAAACTGATAATGTGGATGAAATGACCAGGGCTCTATATCAATTGCTCTGAATGCCAATAGAACTGCCTGTGACCTCCTGGCTGTAGGAATTTTGAAGCATTCTGTAGATGTCTAGGGTATTCTATTAAAAGACTATAGGACCCTGCTGCTGGGTCAGCCCAGTTCCCAAGGAACAGGGGTCCACAGCCTGAGAACTGCCGCCACATATTGGCACTTGTTGGCCCTACTGTGGACAGTCTCAGCAGAGGAACCAAAGTCTGAATGGGCCATGGAGAGTGAGTTTCCCTCTCACGCCTAGCGAGGGCCATAGGAGTTGGAACTATGGATGCTGGGAGGGCTGCTGCAATCCCTGGCTTGAAACAGTTTTCATCCTATACAGGGTTTACACTTTGGTTCAATGGCTCTCAGCACCCCCACTATACAAATTGTTCCAGCACCCCTGGCAAGGGCCTCTCCAGGCCAAGGGAATGTTGGTGGGGCAGTGTGGGGAAAGAGAAAGTATTTTTAAGTGCATTTCAAACTACTGAGTAAAGCAAGCAGGCCCCTGTGCGCTGTTTTCCTCCCCTCCCTCTCATGTCTAGGGAAAAGCTAAGATCTCCAAACACCCCAGATGTCACCGGCTGACATCCACTGTGCTTTGATCGCACCAGGCCTCACAAACTGAGCAAGGCCAGACCAGTTCTGCCTTGGATAGGAACCCTTGAAGGACAGCCTGGGTGCTGCAGGAAGTAGTGCTGGTGATTTAGTAGGGGATGGGCTCTACTGCAAGTCAATGCCCAACCCAGTAGAGAGCCATGCAGTTCAGACCACCCCGCTCCCACCCCCTGACCAGCCAAAGTGCCCTGGTGTTTTCATGTCTTTTGGCTTCTCTCTAGTCCTACCTTTCTATTTGTTTCTCCACTAAGGGGAATGGCTAGAACAGGGAAATGATCCCTGGCTCCTGACCACCTTCTCCTGGCTGGCTGTGTCTGCCCAGGGACTGAGGCAGGTGAACACAACAGCCTTAAAGGAGGAGTTGGCCCTAGCCTTTGGATCAGGCTCCCCCTATCAAAGAGCCCCAACTCAGGACTGTATTTATCTTTCCATTTTGGCATCATACATCCCCCTGCCTCTGGCTCATGAGCTGCCATTGCTTCCATGGAGTTGCTGGTGTGGCACTAGCCAGCGCATGTGGGGTCACTGCCACTGGGAGCTGGGTACTCTCCAGCCTGGCAGAGCACGTGGGAGAGGTGCTGACAGCTGGGCGGGCTGAGCTGCAGGGATGCCAGCTAGATCAGCCCCCAATGTGCTCGTGTGCAGATGCGCCACTACTAATGCAAAATGGATCCTGACCGCATCCAGGTCACGCTCTATTCCAAGAGAGGCTACCCCGGTCCTGCCTCTTACACAAGAGGAGCCTTACACACGAGGGAATCAAAACGGGGCTTGTACCTGCAACAATTCCAGCAGCTGAGCAGGATTATGCAATGACCAGTCTTCCAAATGTTCATTTGGGAGCTGTGGCCAAACAACCTGGGGTGAAGGAACTAGGTCTTAGCTACTCCAGGAGTGCACCGGGCTCTGGCATAAGGACACTGTGGTGGTAGCCACTGTTTTGAATTCTATGAGTGCATTCAGTGTCTGTCGGTGAGGGGCTGGAACCTGATAGAGAAGAGAGTGCGTAGGCCTTCTCTCCCAACAGCTATGCTACTGCACTGCAGTCCTCACCAGCAGCCCCCAGTGCTGGATCCTAGATACACAGCTCTGCTGCGGCCCCTCACCAAGGCCAGAGTAACCCATTCCTGAGGCCTAGGCAAACATTCACTTCTGGGCCCCTACCGTGTTGGAGAAAGAGCAGTTTGTTTACTCAGTGCCCTTGGCTCTGTTGGGCGTGGCACAGTGTGGCTCAGCTGGGTGTTAGGACTTCCTCTGCCAGCCCAGCCACTGGGGCCGATTTGTGCGCACGCTGAAAGAACTTCACTTACTCGAATGAGCGGCGTTGCAGCCTGAAGCACGGGGTCACAGTGTCACTCAGCTTTGGCCTGGTTAACCCCTTGTCATGGTGGAGGAACGTCCGGGCCAAATTTGAGTGGTGGCGTGACGCTGTGTTCCAGCTCGCTATACCATTAACTCAAGTATGTGAAGTTCTTTCAGGTCAGGGGCAAACCCACATCGGTTTTTAAAAAAAATCGGGGCCTTAAGCATGTGCCTCATTTGCCTATGTGTTAATCTTGTCCTGCCCCTCAATCCTGACCTATGGCTCCCCATTCTCTCCCCTGACCTTCCAAGTCTGGGTGCCGCACACACAACTTTGCCCATATATTTCGGCCCCAGCCTACCCTACCCACCTCCACCCCTCTGCTATTCCAGTCGAATCAATTCAAAATTAAAGCTGAACAGGTAGGCTGAATATCAGGTTGTGGGATAGTCAATCAAACGAAGTGGAGGAAGCCCCGTTGCTTGGGACGTTGAACACCGGACTGGGCAAGGCAGTGTTAAAGAGACTATTAGCAGGGCCCCATGTTCTCTGCAGCACAATGGGACCAAATGTTGTGGCCAAGGGCCCCCCTAAATTCTGCATCAAGAATCCCTACATTGCTCAGCAACGTTAGTGAATTTAATGTATTTCCATGAAATACACTCCATTCCCACCCCTCTGACACCCAAGCACACGCCGCTATGAGTCATCATTTAAAACACTCATATGATAGATCATTCACCAGGGATCGTTTTCAGCAACAGGCATTTTTGACAATGGATTTTGTTGCTCATTTCTCCACAGATCCCAGCACTCTGGGCTGCCTTCAGGCATCATGATGTTATCTGGGCAGCCTGATTTAGTCTCCCATCCATGATCATTGCAGGAACCATCCTACCAATATGACTCTCAGGTCTCTGCTGGACCGTCCATACCAACACAGCCTAGCCTCACCCAACTTGTCTTCAGTTGGGCCAACCTGGATTAGACCCCTCCCAACCTTATTTCATTTCTTATCACAGAGCATCCAACTATTTGACCATCTCAACATCTTCATTTCCATGGTTGAGAGCACACTGATTTCATGTCTTGTGGCTGGCCAGGTCTCTGTTCCATGCATTCGAATGGGTCGAATTACAGTTTTGTACACTCTGCCTTTTAACTTTACTGGTATCTTTGTATCACTGAGAACTGGGGTCAGCTCCTGCATTTGCACCAAGCAGCTTTGGTACGATGCCAGCCATCACTCAGGAGAATGCCCTTGTCCACAACCATTGATCCTAGCTATTTCAGTTCTTCCACTCTTCTAAGCTCTCTGCCTGTGCTATCCTTTATGGTAGGTCCTCCTTTCTCAGCCTTACCAATGCTCACACTAAGTCCTGCCTACTGAAAACTGTATTGTCACTGTTAAGTGTTGGTTTGCAGGGTCTCATAGTCTTCTGCACATATCACTAAGTTATCCGCGAATCGCATTTTTCAAGGCAGTTCCCTTCCGGGATTCTCACTTATCACAGCCAGGAGAGCTGCAAACAAAAACGGACTCAGCGCAGACCCTGGTGCAGGCCAACATTTACTGGAAATTCTCTCCATTCACCCCATTTGGTTTTTGACTACAGTATTCGCTACATCATACGTATCCTGGATAAGATGGACATATCCTTCCAGTACACCTTTCCATCACAAACTAATTCTTTTAGAGTACGACCATACCCCTTATCCAAGTCCACACAGACCAGGCCTAGTTGCTGTCTCTTTACTCTGACCTTCTCCATGGCGATCCATAAAGCAAATATGGCATCAGCTATGCTCCTTTCCATCATAAAGCCATGCTGACCCTTCCAAATTTCAACTCTTCCTCATGGATACTTTTCAGTAATCATCTCCCACACCTTCATAGCAGGTGACGTCCACTTAAGTGGGCGATAATTAACACACAGTGTAATATCTCCTTTCTTTTTAAACGTGAGCACCACAAAGGTTTTACATCATTCATTCAGCATTTTCTTTTTCTTAAGAATATCATGGAACGGACTTGTAAAATCCTTGATGCCGTCCCTTCCCAGTGACTTCAGCACATCCAGACTTCATCTGGTCCAGGTGCTTTCTCCTTTTTCATTTTCCTACATGTCTCTACAACTTCTTCCTCCTTTATGGAGGGGAAAAGGGAAACTCTTATTTCAAACCCAGGGTGTGGGGCTTGAACAGCTGACCTGTACTGCTTGTCCAGTAGATATACTCATGGGAACTGATACCTGGTGTGCCTGGCTGCAGCAATTTAATGGAATGTGCAGCAAAAATGCTGAGTTCTGTGCTACGTTGTGGAAAGGCCATATTCCATGCGCATGGAGTTATGGAGCCCATGGGCCCTGACTGAGAAAAATGGGGCAATTCTCCTCGGAACCAGTGTTTCAGGTTTTCTGTCGCATTTTTGAGGTTATCTTCCCACCTGTAAGGGCTAGAAGTTTCTTTTCTTTTAAATGAAAGCTGAGATTCTGGAGCACAGTTCAGTGGCAAGAAGTGACTTCTACAGCCAATTTTATGGCCGTGGATTACACAGGGCCTTGACTGTGAGGGAACGGAGGCCTGGGCTGGATGGCCCTCAGAGCCTTTCAGACTCTCATTTGCAGGACACTAACATTGATTCCATGGACTCTAATTTTTTTCCTTGCAGCTGAATCAGAGGAACACTGTCCAAACGTTAATTCCTGTGAAGAAGATGGAGAAAGGCCTGCTGCTGGAGCACATCCTGCGCAACCTGAAGGTTCCCCAAAGCTATGAGGTTCGCCTGACGCCCATCACCGATTTTGGGGCTGGTGATATGGCTGCCCGCATCATCCGATACATGGAACGTAGGTATCTTCCCCCTACATCCCACCCAACAGAGCAGGGGCAGGATCCTTTTCAGCATCGGGTTGTTGGGTTATGATTACGGGAGGGAGTCTCAGGGTGATGAAGTGTTGTGGTGACGCAGTGCCATCGATGCCCTTTGACCATGGCTCTGCAGCCTTCCTCACCATGGGACCCCATGCAAAGACTTGGGGTAGGGGGCCAAATTCATTTTACATAATGTTATGTTCTTTGACTTCCAGCCTGTTCCCAGTCAGGCTACATGGCCCCTTTACTGGTGGATGATATTGGGCTCCTCCGTTCATGTTAGGGCACAAGCCATGGGCATTGTGTTGTAGCCGGACTGACCACAAAGGAGAGAGGATCTGGGGGGGCCTTGGAGCAGTTTGTTCCACAACTCTTTTCGTAGCTAAGCCAATGTGTTGTAGCTGTGTTCTAACTCCTGTGGAGCACAGGGCCCTCTCCCTGATCCTGCGGATCACTGGACATACACTCCGCTCCCACACCACATTCCTGCAGGACACCAAGCTGCTTTGATATGCTGTCAGATAGTTGCCCTCTCAGTTTCACTCAGGAGTTCGGGCTCCATCAGTTCAGCATGGAAAACCCACCTATTTCAGTTCCATGTGATTTTGCACAACTTTCCATTCCCACGGGGTACTAATGTGCCTTAGTTTCCCTAGGGATTCCAGTCCCCTTTAGTTGCACACCAGCAACTAGGCCCTATTGATTTCCTGCAGGGTGGCAGACCCTATTCTAAGAGCTACCTCAGTTTTCCACCGGGTGTTAAGCAATGTTGCGCTGAACAAAAGTTTTGCATCTGTGGTTCTGTCTGCATTTTGAAAATAGAACTGTGAACCCACAAACTCAGGACCTTGGTGTGTCCCAAACACAGGGATTCTCTCATTTGCAGCTTAGGGGCTGTGGGTGCTTTGGGCATTAGTCACATTTCTCAGTTTTGATTTTTTTTTTCCCTTGGGGAAACACATGCTGTTCTAAACCCTCTTGTTTTCTGTTTCCTTTCCCAGCGATTAACTATCCCAACCCGGCAGGTAAGCAACGAGGCCTCCAGTTTTATTTTTGACTATACTGAGCAATACCTGCTGGGGCAGCCATGGGCAACTACCAGACTTGCCAGAAAGAATGGGGAGGTTGCAGCCATGCCTGGGGTGCTGTGTGGCACAGGTGGCTTTGCCAGTTCCCTTCCCCTAAAACAGCATGAAATTTACAAGCACTGAAAATTTCCTCCACCAACAAGTGCTCTTTGTTGTAACCCTTCATGTCGACAGGAGAAATACGGCAAAGAAACACATCCCACTTACACCTGCTGTACATATGACCTCCAACACAACTCTCCTAACTTTAGCAACATGCTCCTATCAAGAGGGGCATCAGCAACTCGGCATTGTCCCAACAATGTCTGGCTTTTTCGGAATAACCCGTCTGGTCTGAATTGGGAAGGGAGCTGCCTAATACCCCTGCGGGATGTTGGAGAATGTTTTTTCCAGCATGGATCTTCTTCCCCTGCAAACACCCACTCCCCCGTTCCTTATTCTCCTTTCCCAGCATTGTTCTTTTGCCCAGCAATTGCTCTTCCAGTTATGCCCTCTGGGGGATACACTTCCAGCCCAAAGCTTTAAGAGCTGGCTGCAGGGCCTGATTTTTCTTAGGTACTGGGCACCCATAGTTCCCGTTGACTTTGAGCTGAAAGTCCTCAGCATCTCTGGATAATTAACAGGAATAGGACGGTGCCCAGATTTCTTGAGAGAGAATTGTTTAGGGTGGTCCCAGAAAGTTAGAACTAGTGGTGGAATCATCTCCTCCGGGTGGAGGAGGGGATGCCCCACTGGCTGAATCACAGGGAACTTGGCAAGGTAAATTGGGGAGAAGTTCCCAGGTTGACAGAGCACTGACTGGTGGTCCACAGAGAGCAGGCTGGTCCCGTAGTGGTGGCTCCTCCTCCTGGTTTCTAGCTGCCAAATTGAATGGAATGAAATGAAATGAATGAAACAAGGTGTGGTCCACACTCTGAAGAGGTTTTTGAGCCCCTGCGCTAGGGAGTTTTCTGTAGGAAAAGGTTCTGCCCTAGCTAGGGGCAATAGCTTCCTATCTAGTCATGAGGCTTTTCTGTCTGTAATTCGTATGATTCTGGGACTTCCCTCCTACTAGCATGTCCCTTCCCACACGCTGCAGCGTGGCATCTCAAGTGTCTCATGTGCTTCCAATTCCCACGTCTCTTGAGTGAGGGCTGCAGCTTTGCCCCTTCTCCCAGCTCTGGTGAAGACGCACTGGGAAACATTAAACAAATTGCCAGGGTCCTGTATTCTGTGCATCCAGAACACGTTCCCTTCTGCACCTGGCCTGGAGAGAGATCCCATCTCAGTGAATGGGGGAAATCTTTCCTTCTGCCACTGCTTTTCATGTACACACAGCTCTCGGGAAATCCCGCGGGGGCCTCTATCTCAAGAGTGACCATGTCCTTGAGCACTTGAGAAGTGGGGCCTCCAAAATCTGCCATTTTGGCTGCTTGACAAGGGCCACGAGACTAAAACAGACCTGATGCAAATGGGTACGGTTACAGCCCCCCTTATATTTCAATACAGGAGAACAGTCGCAGGTCCCACATGGTGTGCTCCATCTTGAGGCAAGCTGCACTGAATGCTGGGAGCTATATGCTGCTCCTTGTGGGTCCTGCCCACCGCATGAAAAATGTGAGAACAACTGCATTGTCGTTGCTTTGGCCATCCCCACTTTATAACAACACCCCTTCTCTTCAGACCTGCTGACCAGCGAAATATGGTCACAAAGGCTGCTAGCTTTGTGTCCATGCTGCAAAGATGATAACCCAGAATGGTACCCCACCCTTTGGAGCTGCTGGCTCCACAGATCAGCAGAGTGTGCCTCTTTGCCCTTAACTCTCCTTCCTTCCACTTTGAATTCCCTCCCGAATACCCAGCTGTCTGGAGCAAAAGGCAAAGATGAGATGATTAATGCCCACAGCAGCCTGATCTAGGGCACACATAATGGTGATTAATGTACAGACTTGGAGTGTCACTTAATATAATTATTTCTTCATGCATGTTCTCTTCTGGCCTAATAAGATGTTAATGATGTTGGGCCATGCATGCATGTGGCATGGTTACAGGTGCTGGGGTTATACAGTATCAGCGATCCAAAGGGAGGGAAAGGGATACTTAAGTTTCATGCACTTTGAGGTTAGAGACAGGAGTGACCATAACCAATAAAAAATACATCCAACTCTAAGAAGTTAAGTGATACCTTCTGTTGTTTTTACTGGATCCCTAACTCCCTGTGGTCAGTAAAGATCTCTTGGCACTTACTGTAAGACTAAGAGTGTTAACCCAGGGCCAAATTCTAGCTCGGGTGAGTCTGTTCTTTCTCCCAGAACTCCTCCTGCTGGTTCAGTTGATTACAATCTTCACTTCCTATTCTAAACTCTTCTTACTCTTGTGCAGAGCTTGTGTGTGCAGTCAAACAGCTGCCATGTTCCACTCCAGAAGTGGTTGGTGAAATGATTTCTTCGTATGTCCAGTCCAGCATTCTGACATCCTTGGAAATTATTCCTAGTGAAATAGAAGAGATTATTGTTTTCTCTGCCACAGGTCATCCCCTTCCTGAGCAGGAGCAGTGTTCCAGTCTCAATGCACTTTGTGCTAACGCGATCTGTCATCTATTGCACGCAATAAAGGGTGATTAGCCCATAGGATTTACCATGCCTGAATAGACCTAAGGAGATTGATTCATCCAGGCCATTGTTTACACTTAGTGCTTCTAGCCCTGCCTCTGACAATGGCCAATGGCAGATGCTCTGGAGAAAGTTGTACCTCCTCCCACACTGTGAATGTGCGGGAGTAAGAAATGAGTTGAGTGGTTAGAGCATGGGTCTGAGATTCAGATTTCTCGAGTTCTGTGCCCAGCCTTGGGAAAGGAGTATGTGTGCCTAGTGGCTCGAGCACTAGACTGAAGTTGGAGACTCCTGTTTCTATTCCCTGCTCTGTCATTGGCTCTTTGTGCAATGAGTGCAAATCAGGCTGTACATCGTGCTCTGTCTTAATTTGCCCACCTGTAATATGGAGATAATGGTTACGTATCTCCTCGGGGTGTTCTGAAGCTCACTGAATGAATGTTTATAAAGCACTTTGAGATCCTTAAGTGGAATGCATTATGGGTCTAATAATACTGAACACTCTTATATAGTGCTCTTCATCCTGGCATCCCAAAGCACTTTACAAAAGGCGATTAAGCATCACTGTCCTCACTGTACAGCTGGGGAAACTGCCACACCGAGGGGAAGTGACTTGTCTATAGTCACACAGGAAGTCAGTGGTAGAGTGGGGATAGAACCCAGCTCCAGACAGTTCCATGTCTTAGCCATCAAACCACTTCTACTATATCCTTTTTGAGACGGGGTGACCAGAACTGCACACTGTATTGAAGACGTGGATTTATTTTGTGGCATTATGGTATTTTCTGTCTTATTATCTGTCCCTTTCCTAATGGTTCCTAACATTCCATTAGCTTTTTTGACTCTTGCTGCCCATGGAGTAGATGTTTTCAGAGAACTGTCTCAGAGCCCAGAGAAATGTTGACCTCTTCAGCAGTTGCTTGGTTTTGCTGTTTGGCTTGGATGGAGTGGAAGCATGGTCTTCTATTTTAAAGCACAGGACTAGGAGTCAGGACTCCTGGGTCCTATTTTCAGCTCTGCCTCTGACTGTCTGTAACCTTGGATGAGTCCCATCCTATATTTGTGCCTTGGTTTCTCCATTCATAACATGGAGATCATTATATTTCCCTACCTCAGAGAGGGACTGAAAGGCCTAGTTCGTTAATATTTGAAAAATGCTTTAAGAGCCTCAGGTGAGAAGTGCTAGAGACTGGCAAAGCATTACACATATTAAGGTCCCCACCACAGATTCTCAGCAGCCTGTGTGTGCATGCCTCACAAGCATTGTCAGGTTCTGGTATCTATTGGCTCTGGGATGGTTCTTCACTTCCTGCCCTGGTGTGAGAGGTGCTTCCTTGAACCTGAGAATTGGGTACATTTCAGTGAAGGGGAAGGGATTCCAGCCTGGGGGTATTTTAATATTAAAGGAGTTACAGGCCATAGTTCTGTTTCATGCCCAGGAATCTATGTCTTGGGCTGTGGCAGGTGGTCCCCTGTGGAACAGTAATAGTGGTTTCTAATGTTAACTGCTCAAGTTTTCTGTCCCATTCTGTGAGGGGCTTCATCTCACAGGGTCTCCATTCACGTGGCTGTTTTCACAGCAATTCTGTCCCTCCTCACCATCGACCCTGGTCTCACAGGCTCCTGGGCACGCCCTGTTGTTCACCCTCAGAGGCCCAGCTAGCTCTAAGAGCCACCCAGAAAGATGACTCCACATACATCTGTACTAGCCGCACCTGGTCTTGAGTATTCCCTGGGCCCTGATAAGTCACAGTTCAGTATCTGCCTTTCTGTTCTCTCCTCCCACCCCTCTGCCATCTTGAGGGGTTTTTTGGGGGGGGGGTCCCCGTGTTCAAGTTCAGTGAATTTTGCGCTGGTGAAAAGTACAGCCTGTCACCCCAGAGACAGAATTGCTCTGCCCGTTCCTAGGACAGGCTTCCCAATCTCCTAGCATGCCCTGCCCCTGCCAATGTGCCTTTTCATGGAGCTGTTCCTTGACACAGTCATTTACAAAGATGTAACTTCAGTGGATGTCACCGTGTAGGGCAATGCCGTTGTAAAGCGAACTCTGTGTCCAGACAGCCACAAGGCACAGGTGGACATGGAGCTGAGTCCTCACCAGCACCCCCAAGCCCTTAAGGGTGTCCCCACAATTCAGATGCTGTTCCTTTCCATGTTTTCACTGTGTCACACACCAGCCTGCGTGCTCAGTCACTCTGAGTGGGAAGTATGTTTTGGGTAATGACACACAAATGAGCACACCTTGCATTCAGCGAACCACAACCAGCAACCCGTGAACTGTAGTTGGGATTACCCAGGGGCTAAACCATGGCAAGTAGTTCACTCTGGCAGGGCTGATTGTGCTGGTTTGGGAGCTGGGCCTGCTGGAGGTGAAGCCAGGCATGTTGGTACAACCTAAGCACATTGGATACTGGTGGGTACCAGCCTCCTCTGTCGTGATCTGAAGGTCTCAGCGCATCCAGCAGCACAGCAGGTCTGGATCTCAGCCATCTTATTCACATAACCCCCTGGAAAGGACACGAAGCAGCGGCTGTCTCGCTTCTTCCCCTGCCTTTTGGAGCTGAAGATAAACCAGCCATGGAGAACATATGACTGTGATCCCCATGCCTCCAATCTCCCAGGCTCTTGCCAGGTCCAGTCCCCACTTCTCCCTCCTCCTCTTCCAGCTTCAGCTGCAGAGCAGCCCCCTGCGCTCAGCACTACAAAGCAATAGCTAATTTGGATTAGGATGCTAATTAGAAATGAATGGACTGAACGGAGAACACTTAGCCAGGGTTAATCAGAAGTTAAATGGGCAGCCGAGCTCCCTATGACTGCATTCGGCAGTTTCCTGCTGAGCTCCAGGGGCCTGCATTCAGCAGCAAAACCCAGCTGCCCTGGTCAGTGAACCACTGTGGTTGAGTCCCTCAATGGACAGAGCATATGGCTCAGGTGGTAGTAAGGACCGTGTATGGATCCCAGTGGATCTCAGAAGAGGTCAATTTTTCTTCCTTTTAACGCTCCCAAGTCTAACAAGGTGGGTGCTATCCAGTCCCCATAATGATGTGCCATCAAGGAGAGACAGGCATACAGTAGAAAGAGGGGACAACAATTTAGAGCCCCAAGTTCTATACTCCAGATAAGGTCTCCGGAGACACTGACTGAGCCACTGAAATCCACATGACCCCAGGCTCTCTCCCAGCCAGTTCCTGAAGCAAGCCACATCTGGAATCACACTTGCTGGGGATACAGGAATTTGGAAACATAGGAACTGATGTCAGAGCACAATTCTCATTTACATACACATAGGGAAATGTGTTGCTGGTGCTTAGTGCTCAGCTTGTGTCCCAAAGCAGGAGGATTGCTAGCCCCTGTCAGTTTCTCCTTTTAAACGTGTTGCTTCCCAATTTCATTGGGTGCCCCTTGTAGAGAGGAGCTCCTGGTGGACCTCTCCTGCAGTAGCTCAGGGCAGACTGTTAAGAACCAGGGCACAAACGCCCCATTGGCTGTGAGTGCTATACTTCGATTTCACCAGCCAATTATCAAGTGTAAACACCTCAGGCGCTACAACTTAACATGGAGTCCCAAACAGTCCCCTTCGGTACTCCAGGTAAGCCTGCCTTTGTGATAGATACACCATGAATCACAGGAATATTCAGGTCACTCACAGTCCCAAAGAATCAGTCACTTACTCCAGGTCAGTTGCACTTCAGCTCGCATACCAGAGACAATGTTTGTAGCCGATCCTATACTAAACTATCTAAAGATTTATTAACTAGGGAAAGGAAATGAGTTATTTACAAGATTAAAGCAGGTGAACATACATACACAAATGAGTTACAATCTTAAAATTCAAAAGGTAATAGAAGCTTCTATAATAAGCAAATTCTATATGTCCTTTAGGTCTAACCGAAGCTAAGCAGCTGGGGATCCCTTGCTTATGCCTAGAAACCTTCTCCCCCTCCCCCCCGAGTCGAAGCAGCAGAGACATCATTCCTCCTTGTTAGGGGGTTTTATTCCCTTTCCCCCACCCCTATCTGCTTTGAGCTGCAAACTCAGCTCATGAGAGGAATTCACTTGCGTGACTCATCTTCGTGGGGTGGGCAGGGGAGAGTAAACAACAAAGTCTTTTGTCCTCTTTAATGGTCCACTCTAGTCCTTCTGATGTTGATGGGCCTTCCTTGTCAGTCAGGACATAACAGCTTCTGTTGGATGCTTGTGTTTCACACTAGTTTATGTCTCTGTCCTGTCTGGTATTTACACAGTTACAGAGGCTTACAGTGCAAATGCTCAAATATTACTTTGCAATATGGGATACTGATGTTGTAAGTGAGATCATGTTGAAACACTAAACACATCCTTCTAATTCTAATGCCTATTTTAACAATACTAAGACACAAGTGAGGCAGACTGATTCTAGCAATGTATTTGTCAGTGTTCAGTGGAAACATGGGGACCTTGGCATGAACTGGCACCTGGTCTGTCAGGGTCACAATCCTTACCTTTGCTGCATCATTCACTAGTTTTTATAGCTCACTTGTGTTCCCTCCAATTCGCTTCCTCTCTAAACTGAGCAGTCGCAGTCTTATCCAATTTCCTGACCTATGGATCTCTCTCTCCAGCCTCTAATCATTTCAACTGCCATCACTGGACCCTGTTCTATTTCTGTTCTATTTCTTTCCTACATACAGCTCCCATTGGCTTCAACAGAATCCCAGTGCAGGCATCCAACGTCAGTGGATGGGCCTTGATCTCCTTGACCTAGGACTAGTCCTTTATCATAAAAGTTAAAGGTGGCGAAGCCTTGTCAGGTCCCATTTGGTCCACTCTGTGGGAACCAATGTAACGTCAGGTCTACTCTAGAAGCTTTTGCGGAGTAGTATTGTTCGTTGCGGGAGGAGGGTGACTTTTTAAAAAAAATTTCTGTACCAGCAAAAGTGTCCAGGCAGTTACATTAGCATAAAAGTGCTTTTGCTTGTATAGCTTGTTTCACACCAGATCTACTCTACAAAGATTTGCTGCCATAACAGAGTGACGAGAAAAAATCATTCTCTAACCAACACAACTGTGCTGGCAAAATCCCCTGTGTAGATGCAGCTTATATCAGCAAACGAGTCCTTTGGCCGATGTAGCTTTTATGTCATTCGGGGAAGTGGTTTAACTACACAAGCAAAGGAACTTCTTTGCCAATATAAGTTGTGTCTCCACTAGGGGGCTTTGCTGTTATAGCTATGTCTGCAAACCTCTTCTAGAGTAGCCCTGGCTTCAGATTCTTCCCTACGGTGCATTTGCTTGTGTTTGGTCCAGTCTGGTTTCAAATACCCTGGCGATGTGGCTTCTACTGGGAGATGATTCCACAACCTAGCAGATATCGCTTTCAGGAAACTTTTCTGGTATATTTAGCTTACATGCTCCTTTTACCCCTCTATAGCTCTTCCCCTGTGGAGCACCTACTGATTCTCCTTTCTCCTTGGTCTTAATACCCTTATTCCACTGTTGTAGACAATTGCATCCTCTACCCAAGCTATATGTGTTTAAGCTGATTAAGCTTTCCTCCCTGGTTAGTACCCTGCCCACCTATCCCTGCGATGACATAGATTCCTTCTGCCCTGACGCAGCATTACAGTGCAGAGTCACAGACACTGACTTGCACACTCCCCCCAAGTGAAAAAGGCAACCCAGCAGGTTTGGGGAGTGGTGAAGCTCAGTAACTGATCAGCCCCTTTTCTGCCCACAGATAATACCTGCCGCTTTGAGGACGAGAAGATCTGTGGCTTCATGCAAGACAAGATGGACAACTTTGACTGGACCCGTCAGAATGCCTTGACTCAGAACCCCAAGCGCACTGTCAACACAGGGCCACCCACAGATATCAGTGGCACGCAAGAAGGTATGCAGGCTTCCAGTTTTCCTGTTGCTCAGCTCTGTGCGTATTGTGAGGGTGGAGAGCCACTGAACTGTGTCTTGCCAAACCCTTGTCAGGGGCTCCTTAGCCCTCAGCCCCCTGCCCCCCCCACCCCCATTCCCAGGATCCCGAGGATGGAGTGCTGATCTGCTTTCCAGGCACACACGTCTGCTCTGCATGGGGTGCAGGGAGCAGGCGGTTAATTTGCATGCTACTGATTGGCATTAAATATACAATTAAAACGCCCACAACTTTGTTTAAAGGAATAGTGAGAGCTCGTTACCAGCTAATTGCCCGCTGCAAAATGCCCTTGTCCTATCTGATGCTTGTTTTGAAGTCAAAGAGGGAGAAGAAAGTAGGAAACTGCTCTAGTACTTAGGAATGTCCAAGTTGATTCCAACCAGATGTTATCTTAAGGAGGGAACCCAGTGAGGCCACCAGCCCACTAAGTCTCCTCTGTGCTGCATCCACTTGGAAGCGGTTTGGGTGAGCCCTCGAAGGCTGGGATTATAAATGTGAATGGTGAGGGTAAGTACTGAGCACCCTGCTTTGGAACAGCCTCCTTATCTCTGCTTTGTGGTCTCCTCTGATTGCCAAGTCTCTGGTGCAGTGCAGATGTGGACGGAGCCCCCTGGATGGGCAGGGAGCATATTCTGCTGTTTTAACCTAGCAGTATTACATTCCTCCTTCCGTAGGAAGGGAAATGAGCACAAATATCTGAACCAAGAGCACATGGGAATCACCCATTTACCATCCAAGTAAATTGTTTGTCCTGTAATTGTTCTCCAGCATGAAAGGGACACTGGTAAAATAAACAGCTGGATTCTAAATCTGTATTGCATTGTAAAGCTGTTCTTCTTCCCTGCATTACTAAGAGGAGGCCTACACTTAAAACACCGTATCGCTGTAGCGCTTTAATGAAGACGCTCTGTGCAAACGGGAGAGCGCTCCCCCCTCGGCTTAGCTAAGCCGCCTCGCCGAGAGGTGGTAGCTATGGCAACAGGCGAAGCTCTCCTGCTGTCATAGCATTGTCTACACTGGGGGCTAGGTTGGTATAACTGGGTTGCTCGGGGGTGTGGATTTTTCACACCCTGGAGTGACAGTTATACCAGTATAGGTCTGTAGCGTAGACCAGTTCTAAGAACCCCTCTGATATTGTTATTTAAAGATCTTGCCACCCAGGGCAAATTTGTTGGAGCTTCTCACTCTACTGGGCAGAGTGAAATTAGAGTGATCAGTTTCACTTTTTCCTCTCTCTCATCCATTTCGCTCCCCAGTTCTCCTCCTGCACAAAGCAGTCAGATTTGGGGTTCCCAGTGCGACAGGGGTAGGACTTAATCTCTCTTCCCCACCCCGCCCCATCCCCAAATTTGAAAGGCACGAGCTCTGCTATGCCAGCTCAAACTGCTGGCCCATCTAGTTTACTGTCCTGCTGCCACTCCTCAGGACACTCCAATGGCAGGTGAAAAACACCTGAGCAGGATCAGCATGGCACGGCTGGCCAAGAACATGGCTGGGTGCTTTCAAAGCAAAGGCTGCTCAGCCAGGGGTGAGAAGAGCAAGGCTGACTCCTTCTCCCAGCATTTCTCTCCATGTTAGGTTAGTTCAGAGCCTGCCCTAAATGTTGGTTCTCAGTTGTCAGCATCTCCTTTGCTTTGCAAGGAGGGAGACCCAGTGCGTTGCCTTTCCCCACCTTTCCCTCTTGGTCTGTAGGTTATTACATGTTCATTGAGGCCTCCCGGCCCCGGGTGACAGGAGACAAGGCCCGGCTCATCAGCCCCCTATACAACATCACCGCCAAGTACTTCTGCGTCTCCTTCTTCTACCACATGTACGGGAAGCACATTGGTGAGTCACCTGAGAAGGGGCAACACTGGCCTGGGGTGGGAATCCCCCATGGAGGAGGGTCTTCCAGCCATGTCTGCTCTGTGATCCTCTGTTATCCTCAAATAGTCCTTTTCCACTGCCCCAGTGCAGAGCTGAATGGGGCTGTGAGCCCTACATTTAAAGCCTTCTCTGAAAAGGGCACCAGTTCCCTGCAGTGCCTACCCTGTACCTTGCAATAGCCCTTCCACCCCTGAGTCTCACCCTCCCTACCACACCAGCACCATGCCGCATTCCCGCATGAAACAGTGCTGTGCTCCCTTGATCACCCCCCTTGCTGTAGAATACCTGCTCCCCATCACCATCCCCTACAGCAGCCCCTCACCCCTACTCTTCTATCCCCAGCACTGGAGCATAACGTCACACCCTTGCATCTGAGCTCTCGTTCTCTCGCCACACCGCAGCCATCCCACAATCCCCCTCATTCCCTTCTTGGCCAGCTGTGGGTGTTCCCGTCTCTCCCCTTGTAACAGTGAGGTGTGATATCACAGGAGAGACTGTGGGCCTGGAGGGGTGCAGAGGGAATTGTATCAGGGGCGTATTGTCCCTTTGTGGGACAGAAAGGGAGAATGGGGCTCCGTGGTTCCTGGAGTGGTTTTGGGGTGGAAGCCAGTTCTGGCAGGATGACAGATCTGCGGGGAGGGGATTGCATCCTGAGGCAAAGCTATTCTGAGGAGGCATCTTCCCCCATCCTGCTCCTCTGACTACTGAGTTGGAGCCCATGTGCTTAGCAAGCACCATGGAAGAGCCTGGCACGCTAATGAGTTTCCATATACAGTCATGGAGTAATTGCTAATTTGTCACCTCTTGATTATAATTTCATTAATTTGAATAATAGATGCACTCTTCCCAGAGTGCACCGGGTTATTAATCACCTGCTGGACTGGAGCCTGACTGAAAAATCACAGCCCAGACAGGAGTGTGTCCGCCTCCTGGTAAATGGGGTTAATTAACAGCTCTGCCTCAATGCTATTGAGGTCAATGGCATGGAACATACTCCAGGGACCAGTCCCTTCCTTACACCATGGCTCCTGTGTGTGGCAAGACAGAAGAGGCTGGGGTGCAGGATCTGGGCACTTCCTGCCTGGCTTGGATGATTCTGATTATGTGGCTGTGAACTGCTTCCCAGCAATGAGGAGGTGAAGGTTGTCCCAGCAGTCACTTAGAAGGTGTCCACCCCTTGACCTTCAATGAGGACTCAGGGATGGTCTAGATCAGTGGCTCTCAACCAGATGTACACATACCCTTGGGGGTACGCAGAGATCTTTCAGGGGGTACATCAACTCATCTAAGATATTTGCCTAGTTGTACAACAGGCTACATAAAAAGCACTAGTGAAGTCAGTACAAACTAAAATTTCATACCGACAGGGACTTAATACTGCTCTATATACTATACACTGATATGGAAGTGCAATACTTATATTCCAGTCAATTTATTTTATAACTCTATGGTAACAATGAGAAAGTAAGCCATGTTTCAGTAATCGTGAGCTTTGTGACGATTTTTTCTGTATTTTTTCTGATTTTGTAAGCAAGTAGTTTTTAAGTGAGGTGAAACTTGGCTTACGCAAGACAAATCAGACTCCTGAAAGGGGTCCGGTAGCCTGGAAAGGTCGAGAGCCACTGATCTAGGTAATACTTAGTCCTGCCAGGAGTGCAGGGGACTGGACTAGATGACCTCTCAAGGCCCCTTCCAGTCCTATGAGTCTATGATTTTGCCTCGCACTCTCAATGTCGTGACGATTCAGCGGGATCTCAGTATGCTCGTACTTGCTGTATGAGTGGGCGGGACTGTGCTAGGCTCTCAGGGGTAGGTTGTGCTGAATTTACACCCATGTCAGTCCCACTTCACACCAGGATTTTCTGTGCCTGCTGGACTCCTCCAATCGCTCCACAGCGATTGGGTCACAACGGGGTACTGGCATGGCTTTGTGCATGGACGATCCTGACCTCCTCTGATCAGGGCAGCCACAATTGCCTGTTGAGCGAATCAGGAGCTTTTGCTGCGGACTGACCAGTGTCTGTTTTTACCCAGCCCTTCTCCAGACATCATAGGGCTAGTCTACTCTGGCAATGTTAAAGTGCACTGTTTACACCGGCGCTTTACAGCGCTGAAACTTGCTGCGCTCAGAGGGGTGTTTGTTCACACCCCGGAGCGAGAAGGTTGCAGTGCTGTGAAGCCAGTGCAGACAAACCCTTAGAAGGCTTTTCCCCTTCATCAGTCCAGCGCAGAGTGAGACAGACCAGTGGCAGAAGGAGAAGTGGCAGGGGGAAAAAGCTCCTCCGGCCTTGCTTAGTTTGGACATAGGGCATTGTGTCTCATACAGGGCACTACAAGAAACCCCTTCTGCAGGACAGAAAAAGACCCTCTTCCCGTTGGAACCGTGAAGCACCCACATTTAACACGGTGGTCTGGGTTTGGTTTGGAGAGAGGATGAAATGGATGCAGATGGGAACAGATGCACTGGAGTTCTTTTGCTATGGGCATTTTAACCCTTTCTGCATTGACTCCAGCTACTAAGAAGCCAGAAAGACTCAGTGACTCCAGAGATTTGGGAAAACCACTGGGTCCCATTTCCATGCCCCACCCTCAGGAATCTTTCAGCTTCTGTTCATTTCTCCATTCAGACTTAATATGATCCTTCCTGTCTGGTCCCCGCTCCCTTCTTGGCTCCCAAAGGGGCTGTTAAATTTGTGCAAGGTGGCTGGATTGGTTCATGTTCATGGTATGTGATGATTTCCCAGGGTGGGTGCTGCTGAGCTGACGGTGAATTGATTCTTTAAAATGCAGACTGACTGGATAGAGTCAGAGGGGAGAGAGGATGAGAGAGAATTCTTTTCCCTCTGCCTGATGGAGCTGTGGCCCATGTGCTGTGGCCCAACAATGCATCCTTCCATAAATCTGAGTTCATATACTTACCTTCTCTCTG
The DNA here is from genome assembly GCF_965140285.1 of Lepidochelys kempii. Lineage (NCBI taxonomy): Eukaryota > Metazoa > Chordata > Testudines > Cheloniidae > Lepidochelys > Lepidochelys kempii. The sequence continues at coordinate 150,375,582 of NC_136382.1, read as the reverse complement.
TTTTAGGGTAGTGCCCATCACTACAGTCTCGAATCATTCTGGCTTCAGTATAATTTGCTGGGACACCAGGGCAAAATCAGCATGTTCCCCATAAATCCGAGCACCCACTAACCCTAACACTGCCCTGCCTGTCTCACCAAATCTTGTTCTGTAAGGTGACCTACTATCCTACTGCTAGCATGAAGCTGACTAGTCTTCCAGTGGTGGCATGTCACCAGCTCCTCTTCTCATCCCTCTGGAATCTGACCCAGCATTGGGGATCTCCACTAGTATCCACCACATTTTTGCACCTGATCCTTCCCTGGATGCTCCTGCCTTCAGCAGCCCTCCAGCCTGAGGGCTCTCTGGGCAGTAGCTAATCTCCCCTGTTGAGGACACACTGTGTTCCCTACAGAAGGCTCTATGGTTAAATCTTGAGTTCCAGTCTGTATTTCTTGCTCTAAGAGCAGTTTTGCTTGCACGATCAGGGGATCAAGTGCGGCCAGGCCCTGCAGCTTTAGCACTGCTGAAGGGTGCCAAATGTGATGTCCCTTGAGGCTGAAGTCATCCAGCCACAGAGCAGGACCAGCCCAGTCAGGGCTCCAGCTTTCCAGTTCATTCAGTCATTTGTCTCTTCACTGGGACCTGTTGTGCCAAATGAGGAACTGGACTGAGACCTCCCACCCAGCCATGTGTCACACCTGACAATCTGATGGCGATGACTTAGTCACTGCACATCTGAGCCACTTTCCTTTCACTCCCCCTAAGCCGTCCCCACGTGCACCGTGCACACTGGTGTTTATATCCGGGCCAGCACAGCTGTATCAGACCCAGCACTAGCATGGGCCCATCATATCAGTGCCAGCCTGTGTCCCATTTGCATGACCAGAAGTATGACAGCAGGCCCAGGGCCAGCATGCATATGAGCCCCAGCTTCTCCTGGCAGCTGGCCCTCCACCATGGCGCCATGCAGTCCTGTGCCACCATGGAAAGAAGCAGGGTAAAAGTCAACATTTATTTCTTTTTAATCACTTGTTTATTACCTTTTATTCCCCACCACCACCACCAGGACTTGGAAGCTGCTTTACTCTCACAATTTGACTATAAAATATCCATAGCCATCCATGCAAATCTTCCCTGGGAGAGTTCTAAGCCACTGCTCGTTTATAATAGATATGATGAAGGAGAGAAACCGAATACAAATGGAGAGTTTGTAGCCGGGGTATAAAATATTCAGTGACTAACAGAGCAGGGCAATGTTGAATGTCTTTCAGCTGAGCCGAGAGCTGGATGGAGGGGAGCTCTCTGGGGGCACTTCCCATTCCCCTTGAGTTATTTGGCTGTTGCTTCTTCCACACACACACACACCGCCTCAGAATTAGGGTTCCCGGTGTCCTGTGATCTTGAGATGCCCTGAGGAACCTAGAGGTGGGGGATCCCCTTTCTACAATGCAGGGTGGCAAAGCATTTTGTTTGCAGTAGAAGGAAATCTAGAAAACAATTATCCTTAGCCCTTCTTTGGTGTGTCTCATTCAAGGATCCCTTTACATTTCACTTCACCCACATGAATGAACGAATTCACACACCCCATGAAAGGGTTCAGTACCATTAGTCCTGTTTAACAGCAGAGGAAGCTGAGAACCAGAGAAGAGTCTTGCCCAAAGTATCACGAAAAGTCAGTGCCACAGCTGGGAATAAAACCCCGGAGTCCTGACTGCCAGTTCCCCACTTCAACCATTACACTAAACTCCCTCCCTACAGGATACTAGCATAAGAGATTAATTGCTGGAGCTGCAACAGTCTCTCTTACCATGACTAATCATATCCAGATCCACAGCTATTTATCTATGGTGCTTCTTGCTGTAGTAGTGGTTGGGCTTTTGATCAATGCTGTGCAAATGATCCACTGTTCCAGGACAGCACCACGTCTCTTATCTCCTGACACACACACACACACGCCCTCTACCTTACAGTGAAGATTGGGATGCCTCCTTCAGTTACTCGTGTTGTCCGTTGCAGTCCCAGATGGTGAATGGTTTGGGGGTCTCTCAGAGCAGGGGATTTGGCTCCTCTCAGGCATAGCAAGTTAATGTGTGGGGCCACCATGGTAGTTGGCTTCATTAGCACAGTCAAGTGCCAAGACTCCAGCCCAGAATGCTTCCTGTCTCATAAAGCAGTAACTGTGCACGCATTGGAGGTGCTTGGGCTGAATAGCCAGTCATATGACTACTTTCATCCAATCAGTGAAAGGGATTTTTTCCCCTGCCTTCGGATTCATGATGTCACTGCTAGCCAGGGTCAAAATGTTCAGGTTTTTTGCTACATTTTTACCAGTGCTAGTCGCTGCCATGTGAGGTCTGCATCCGGGCTCATGGTGGGATGTGGCCACAGAGAGGGAGGGTGGGAAATACCCCTCCTCCTATCAGATGACCAGTATTAAAGGTGCTTTTAATCCAATCCACCTCTGACTGTGATCCTGTCTGGTCACCAAGTTAAATGGGGTCTGGCCTGGCCATTAGCTGGATGGGACGCCTCTAAGGGAAACGTGAAGTGATGCTGGTGATTCAGCGGGAGCTGGGTTTTTTGGGTCAGTATTGAAACAATGGTACAGGGATGGGGGCAGAGAGGTACCTAGGTAGACAGAGGTGTCAGCTTTCAGATGAAACAGAGGCCCTGATATTTGCAGGCATTAATGATCCCAGAGCACTTGTCACAAGATTCAGGATGTTAGCCTCCAGGCTCCTGACCAGCCTGCAGGGTCGGTAAATTCATCCTGTAGACCTGTATGTTCATCACTTCCTGTGTTGTGTAGTGTTACTGAGCAGGGTTAAAAACAGCTGCTACTTTCCACCCTGCAGGTGGCTGCTTTTTAGTAGTGGGTGAAGGGGGTCCCACTAGATAACACATCGTTTCTGAAACATGTTGAATTATCTTTAGAGGTCACAGCACTGTCTCATGTAAGATTCTGTCATTGAGCTGAACTAGAGAAGGCATATTTCTCCACATGGGCATGATTCACATCCCTCGAGGCTCTTGGGAAATAAGTTGCAATAGGAGCTGAGTGAACAATTTGTTATGAATAATTTATTCTTTACATTTAACCCTTTTTTTGTTCACGAATCATCCCTAAATAGGCTCTGCCTTTCCCTGATTTGTTTGTTTGTTCAAAATGTATTTGACTATTTTATGCAAACAAATATCAGTTCACAGGTTGCTTGCTGTGGGCGAGGAGCATTCAATCCTCTGCTATACTTCAGTGTACTCTGATAGCAGCTGTTTGCTTGTTTATTTTATTTTTTGGAAGTTGCTCAAATGTCATGATGAGGAGCAGGGTTATAAATACTTGGCAAGATAACCAGATATTTGTACAATGTTGTTCAGACTCTCTTGATTGAACACATAGGGGCTGACCCAAAGCTCATTGAAGTCAATATGAGTTTTTCTGTGGATTTCAATGAGCTTTGGATTAGGACCATAGATTATTAAGGCCAGGAGGGACCAATAGATCATCTTGTCTGACCTCCTTTATGTCACAGACTGAGAAATCCAGTTACTCCAACTTGAGCCCAATAACTAGTATGTGTCTATCTTCTGATTGGATGAGCTTGATTCTTATTGTTATTTATTTGCATACAGCACCTAAAGCGTGCCTGACACGTTACAGATGTAAAACAAAACTGTCGCCTGCCCCGAGAGCTTAGAGTCTAAAAACTAAAGAACTCATCAAGGACAAAGAAAAGATTCACTTGATTTTTAATTCTGTGACTAAAACCCCTTCTTCCCTCCCTCTTTTTACCATAAATCCATCTGCCCTTACCTGCCCACTCCCCTGTGCTCCCCCACACTGAAAGTGTGGTCCCACAGCATCAAGTTTCCAGTGCACATACAAATACACATTCAGCATTTGTATTCTTCAAACATGCTCTCATGTTTGCTTACAATTCACTGTTTTGGCAGCATTCCTGCCGGGGAATTCGTTTACAGGAACATCAGTGGGAAATGAATCGTCATCGGATACAAACAGGCAATGCAGATTCACCTACAGACACCAGTGAATATCTGCAGATTGCCTTTGGCACTGTTCACCCACTTCGAGTTGCCATGAAGGGTGTCCCTGGGGGAAGCAGCTTAACCCAGTCACCCCCAGCTGCTCAGAGGAGACCCCACTCCGTCTCCAAGTATGGCCCTGGTTTAGGATTACAGAACCTTTGCACCAGGTTGAGCAGCTGTTTCTAACTGCAGCCCAACCACCTCTCCAGGGCACGAGGAGTTTTCATCAATTATGCAAACCCTCTAATCAAAACTTATCAAGCATTTAAGAGAAATAACAAGAACGTGGGATATCTACCTGCACAGCCGCATTCCCCTTAAGTATTTCTAGGCTACCTTTCTTTTCTCTAAGTGGAGTTTTAATGGCTTCACCACTGCCCAGTGATAGAGCTATGTTAATGAAGAGTGCATCTATCCTGTAGTTAGCTGATCTAGGTACCTTTCAGCAGAACAACCAGATGTGCTAGTGTTCATTCCTGCTGCACCAGCTGGATGTCCCCGGTGTGTCAAAGTACAGTACTGCCTTTTGGCTGCTGAGGCTAAAATCTTCCAACAGGCCTTAGGGAGGCACAATTGTGCATTGGGAATTAGCACTTTTTACATGAAAAATCCTAAAATACATGAACCTGTTGATGCAGGTGCAGCTACCGCCATCACTTCCAGTCATGGCTGCCCAGCTAGTAAAAGGCTTTGAGAGATTGGGGAGGCACCCCAACATCTAAACCTTTTGAGGTTGCAGGAGCAGGGTGGGAATCCCATCAGAACAGCCTGTCTCCTGCAGAATTTCCAGTCGCAGCCCAGAATGGGAAGGGTCTGTCTTGCTATAATCTGATCCTGCCAGAAAACCAGAAGTAGAACAAATTGGAACATGTTAAAACATCCTCCCTGGACTGAACCATGAGGCCGCTACCCTCTCCTGCATGCTGTCCTTTGGCGAGGCTTACCTCTGATCGGCTACTGAGGGTGGGGAGTGAGTGAGAAGACAGAGAATGGACTTGGAGCAGCACCTTCAGTTCCACAGCAAAGATAAGTGCTCTCTCCTGCTCTTCTTTCACCTGCTCCTCCCCGCTGTTTGCCTGCTGGGGCATTGCACTGAGCCATCCCAGCCATCTGGCATGCACCAGCTGCTACAGATCTGGGGCCCAGAAACTGTCCTGCACTTGGCCTCTGGTCTTGGGGTTGAGAGACCACAGGGAGCCCAAGCAGTGTGTAAATTGTGCATCCACTGAGTAGCTGGCTGAGTGGCTGAAGGTGCAGGGAGCTACTCTCCACAAAGCAAGGTGAGAGTGTGCCAGGAGCTACATGCGAGTATGTGACCCATAGCCCAGGCCTAGAGGAAATGGCGGGAGAAGGATGCTGACAGGCAGAGAACAGGGATGGGCAAATCCTCCCCAGTAAAACATAAGTCAGTTTCATCCTGGTCTGTGGTATGTTCCCAGTTCCATCTCCGCCTGCTCATTGCAGGCTCCAGGAAGCTTTTTACCCTCTGACTCTGTGACTAAAGACCCAGCTAAGGCAGTGCCTGAAAGTGAAGCAGCCAAGCCTCTCTCTCTCTCTGCCTCCAGCTGCTCTGCTCTTTTGAACCCTCTGTATCTTAATGAAGCAGACTTCTGTTTCAGCTAGACTGAGAGTGAGCCCAGCACCGTGCTCTGGCCAAGGGAGCTGAGAACATGAAGGGAGCGAGGGCCTGGCTGTCTCCTACGGCAGAGATGAAAGGGGCGGCAATCAAAGCAGCGAGGGAGGGCTCTGTGTTGCGTTGCACTGCCAAGGAGAATTCTCCTGGAGGCAACTGAACACATCCTGGAACAAACAGCGGGTGAGCGAGTGACTGGCAATCCTGAGAAGGGTCAGCGTTCCCTCTGGCTCGATCCCAGCCTCTTCGTCTGCAAAGCATGACAGCCTCTGAGCATAGGCTCCCTCTTGGCAAGTACTGCCCATTTCCCCTCCTGGCAGAAACAGCCCCAACATCTCTCCTCTCTGCTAGTATCCAGTACTTCTGGGACACTCCTGGTCGAGAGGTGCCACACACAGGAACAATCAAAGTGTGGGGGAAGATAAACCTTTCAAAACCCTCCAGAGGGCCTGGTTCTAGAACTAGGCAAAGCTTCCAGAGGGAAGGGCCCCTGTGATTTCTGAACCGATCACCCATTGTGGAGAACATGAGAAGTGTCTGTATTTGTTTTATAAAGCAATGTGTGACTCAGTTTACTCACTCACTTTGTGGTGTTACCCACTGGGTGTGGAGGTGTTAATTTCTTCTCTGAGGTGGGGGGGAAGAGTAAGAGATGGGTGTTGGTCCTGTAGGCAGTCTGGGTTGGTATGAATGAACTATCAGGGGCTGTCAACAGATGACTGGAGTTGCCTTGAAGACCAATGACTGGCCATTAACTGTTAACAACTGGCAGCCAGGGGAAGGAGAACATGTGGAAGCTGCATGATTTGAATTGGAAACAAAGATCTGAGGTGTGAGCAGACTGGAACAGGAATCCTACACTGCCCAGTGCAGGGGAAGGACTGATCCAGGACTGATGGGCAAGGCAAGGCAGTTTGGCTGCAAGCCTGGAGTCCGCTTCCCAGGCCAGGGCAAGGAGGGGCTGCCTAACTGGAAAAGCAGAAAGCTAGCAAGTTAGGTGAGATCCTAAAATACTGTACTCCAGTTGACTAATCAATAGCAGTGGCAAAGGCTAGCTGCCCCATGTCCAAACCGGCCTGGATCCTGCTCACTGCTGCCCATGCTACTGCAGTGACACTCCCCTTTTCAGAGTGCTAGGTGGATGAAAGAGCTAGCCTGAGTATGTCTGCATGAGCGGGGAGTCACATCCCCAGCTCCATGGGTAAAAAGAGCCTAAGGGTGAAGAGAAAACCAAAGTCGTGCCTACCAGTAGCTGGTGTTCTGGTCCTCTACCCTGAACAGGATGTGAAAGCTGAGCTCCACATTGGTTCGATGGCAGTGCCATTGGAGAGACATTTTAGATCCGAGGAAAGGTGGCCGGCTAGGTAATAAAATGTAGATCAGAACTGGAGTCTGGGATGCAAATCTCCTGAATCTTCTCAGGTGCCCTACAGAAATTCCTGCAGAATCCACTGAGACTGGGTATATTCCCTATCTGTGTGGGGATCTAGCACATGGTGCTGGCGGCCAGCCCCACTCCCCCAGGATTCATTATATCTGCCCTGCAAAGGGTATTTTGAAATGATTTCTCTTCCTCCCTTCCCTCACCATGGTGCTGCAGTTGAGAACACAAGCCTGGTGCTGATCGCTTTCCATTATTGCTCATATAAATGAGCCAGAGGATGTCCATGTTTGTTCTCAGGATTATGAAGAGTAATAGAGTCCTTTTGAGGACTGCAGCTCGCTCCTGGGATTGACCCTGCACTGAGCTTCAGGCTTGTGCTTGATGATCAGCTGCATTACAGATAAACCTAGTGGAGGGTTGGGGGAAGCCATTGCAGGCACTAGAGGCAGGCGGATGGGTTTTCTTTGGTGTGGGTTGCGATGTGTGGCCCTTTTGAAAGGAGGTGTGTCAGGAATTGGCATCAGGGTCTGCATGCAGGCATGCTGTCTGTCCTTTATGATGGTAAAAATCCAATTTCTCTCTTCTGTACCATGATCAGTCTTCCCATGACAGTCTGCGCCTCCGGGTGTATATTTTATTTCACTATGGGTCCATGCCAGGGCTTTTTTCTTAAAAAAATGTGTTTTTTTGGATGAATTTGATCCATCTGCCTAATTTGTCTGTCACTGCGGTATCTAGGCACCCAATACAGTAATTAAGAACAGTAGCTCCCATTGTGTGGGGAGGGGCCATTTTCTCTGCCCCCTATCCTTCTCCCCTTCCCCCCATAGGTTGTATGGCTGTGGGTTAGACTGGAGAAAGATCACAAGGAGCAGGAACAGTCATACTTGCTTTGTGTAGCCTGCTTTGGAGCAGGATGGGGGTATGGAAAGATTGCTCTGTGATGTGAGGGCCTCATCCTGCTGGAGGAGCTTTGCCATAGACTTCAATAGGGGCCGTGTCAAGCCCTAAACCAAGTGACGCCCTTTCCTCCTAATCTCTAGAGTTGGAGTTCCAGTGTAGGGCTATCTGCTCAAATATCAGCCTGGCCTCTTTCAGAATCAATGTTCCTCTAGATTGTTGATCAGGGATGCTGAAGGAGGGCGGTCCCTGAAGTAGCTGGGCCTTTGTCACTCTCAGAGCTCTGAGAGTGACAACTAGACCCTTGAAACTGACTTGGGCTGAAGATGAGCAAGACTAAAAGGCTATTTACTGTAGTATATGGACAATAGTTCCTTATAATGGAAATGCCTTCCCTTCCCTGACTATGACATTTCTAAAAGGATAATAGATACCAGGGATGGGGCTCTTGGTAGATAGGTGCTATACAATGTCATATGTCCAATGTATAGCGGAAAGCCATGTTTCAGGAACAGGTCTATTAGCAATATCCAAAATACCATGGTAGGGTGATTGAGAGTCCTGTTGAGTAGGGATGCTGTCTCCCGGTACTCTCAGTACTAAAAGAACAACAGCACTGCAGTTGGGACCCAGTCCTTAGCCTGCCGTCAGCTGATTGGAAGCATCTAGGGGGAGCTGGTGTGAAGTGGAGTCCATAAGGGAATGACAACTCTGGCCAGAGGCACAACCTGCCTGTGTCAGCACATTGGCAGCACAGAGCAGCCCACAGAGAAGGTAAGGGGAGGCTCAGCTCTTCATGACATTGAAAGAGACCTGAGGGCCCTGAGCTTCAATTCCTTATCTCAGGGGAAGGAAGCACCTCCACCTCACCAGGGATAGAGGCTAGTCCTATTGAGAGAGGTAGAGAGCAGGTATGGTCTCCAAAGACGCCAGCTGAGATACAGAGCTGTAATCGAGGCTCTCCCAACCCTTCCTCGGGCTGCCTGGGGGAATGCAGGGGTTTGAAGACTCATTCAGTTCAAGTTGCTCTTTATTTTCCACATTGCTGGGCTGTAAATAATCAAGTGTCCAGCTGAGAGAGTGGCTGGCTCTGTGCTCCTCTCTTGCCTTCCTTATCCCTGTCAGGGAGGGGAGCTCCAGAAGAGACTGATGGACTCATAAGCCCAAACGACTGTTCTGAGGGCATCCAAGGATGGGCCCAAGCTGGTGACAGGAAATGGGAATCTGCTATCAAGGCAGATTTAGTTCCCACTATACTCTGTTTGAGCTTTGTAAATGAGCCTTGGGTCTGGTGTGAGTGATCCCACAGACAGGACTAGGGCTCGAGAGAGCTTGGATGGAATCCCATCTATTAAAATAGGAGTGAAATGAAGCGTTGAGCAAGCAGGCTTGGGAGGCTGTTGAGAGTCTGTAATTGTGTTTATTACACATATGTTGCTATACAAAGCATCATTAGAGACAATGGAAGAGTAAATACCTCTTATCATGGCACAGAGACAAATTACAGTCCTATAAATTACAGCTCAGTGCAGCTTGATAGTATTTCTCTCCCTCCATCACCAATATGATCATTTTCCCCACTCTGTGTCTCACCTCTGAGTGGTAACTTTCTGCCAGAGCACCATAATGAGAACGCAAGCCTGCCGCTGATTGCTTTTCATTATCATTCATTTAAATGAGAAAGAGAAAGGCCTGTGTTTGTTCCCGGGATTATGAACAGTAATAGGTTCCTTCTGAGGGCTTTAGCTCGCTCCAGGGATTTGCCTGCTCTGAGCTTTGGGCTTGCTTTATGATCAGCTGTGTTAAAATAAACAATAGTGCCGGGGATGCAGTCAGAGGCCTGGTTACAGGAGGAAGGGCTTCGTCTCTCTGGGCTGGGTCAAGGTCTGTGGCCCTTGTGTGAGGCTTACAGTTGGCTCTACCCTGTACATCTACTGTATGGAAGATCACTTTGTTATTTACATCTCTGTTTCTCTAACCTAGAATCCAACCCCCTTTTGAGTTTCTGGGATTTGAATCCCCAGACTTGATTGGTTTGAAGTTGGACCCGAGTCTAATTTCTGGCTGCAGCCAAAATCGCCTATGAACAGCTGATCTCATGAGATTTCCACCTTTTGGGGCTGCAATATTACAGGGACATCTGTTCTGAGTTTCAGCACCATTGAATCTGAAACTGTACCCCCGCCTACAGCTAATCTGGGTCTGTTCTGTGATCCCAAACACCACCTGGCTTCACACTCCACTCCATCAAGCTAGAGGGATACAGTGTTATGCATACTACTCTGTGGGTCTCTCTCCACTCGCCGTACCCTCCTCCTTTTCCTAGCTAGACCTCATCTCTCAGTTACTTTCCTTCCTTCCAGCCATACTTTTTAGATCTATTATCCCTTTGGTTAGTATGTTAGTCTCGCCGTACAGCTCTGTGTTGCCTAAAACTGCTGTGGAAAATGCCACACTGCTGCTTAAGCTGCCATTTTTCCCAGGGGTTGAGCCTGTCCTCAGGTACTGTGCCCACCCTCATTCCCTGGCTCATTGGCCCACCCGTGCCAGCTGTTCCTGACTTTTGTCGCGGTTCCGACAGAGTGAAGTTTCTATCCCATGGCAACTGAAATAAGACCTTTTCATCCTGCAAGCAGGTAACATTTAGCAGCATCCCCTTGGGTTACTGTATCTGTCATCCCAGATGGTGCTCTTTTGTGTACACGCCACTCTTCTGAAATGCCAGCTCTGGGCTAAAAGGAGCCAGCAGAAGGCACAGCTTACTCACACAGTAATTGATTCCCCCTCATTTATTACAGGTCTTTATTTTCCCCTCTGATTAGAAAAGATGAAATAATACAGATAACAAATAAAATACCAAGATCGCCCCATTGGAGGGAGATACCAATGAGACTGGCAGTGCCCAGGGATTTCCTCTGTATCTCTCTGTCACTATGGGCTCCGACCTGCTGCGATGTTCTAGCAACAGACACCTGGCCTCCCCTTATCTGTGTATCACTAGCAGGTGTTTTGAGGAAAGGTCAAACAGATGGGGAGGAGGTGGGGGAATGAAAAGAGGCAACAAAACTACCAGTAAGAATGTGGATTTCTAAATGAGAAACTACATCACGGTAAAATCAAACTAGGTTGGTGGCTAGATTGCAAGTACAGATGGTCGGGAATTTTTTTGGCAAAACGTTTTTTGCTGAAAAATGCTGATTTGGCAAGACCAACACACTTTGTGAACCAGGATCAGAGTCCGCGAAGCACTCGACTCAACACAGTTTTGGTAACAAAAATAAGTTTGAGCTTGTTGAACCAGAAGGTTTGGGGGTTTTGAGTTTGAAGCAACTTTTTGTTGGGAAATATTAGTAAATCTACACTTTTTTAATAAAAGGAAAAATGTCAAAATTGAAACATCCTTTCAAAATTATTGAAACATTTCGATTGACTCGAATCTTTTTTTTTTTTTTTTAGATTTTCTGTTTGTGAAAATTTTCGAGATTTCAACTTTGCACCCAATTTCAGATGGGAAAATTTCAAACATTCTCATAAGCTAGGAAAAATGTTTCCTGTCCTGCCCTAACTGCAGGCAGCCATCCTGCACTGGCCCCCAGGGAATGAACAGAACAGGCCTTGCCCATCTCTGGTGCCTGTGAGCTGAGGACTGGAGGCATCTCCCAGTTAGATTTTTCTCCTACGTGGAGCCATTGGAAAGTCAGTATAATTACTACTCTCCCACTCACTGGCATCTTCCACCCAAGGATCACAAAGCATTTGCAAAGTATTAATTAATCCTCATAATCCTGCTCTGTGAAGTGAGTTAATAGCATTATCCCCATTTCACAGATGGGGAAAACTAAAGCACAGAGCAAGAGGGAGTAACTTGCTCAAGATCTCACAGCAAGTCATAGAGGGATAGAGCTGGGAATGGAACCCAGGAGTCCTGATTCCCTGGCCTGTGCTGTAACCACCAGAGTATCCTTCCTTATCCCAGGAACTGTACAGTGTCTGCTACTGAGGAATGCCCACCTAGAGCTGTTAGGCAGCCTTTATAAACAACTGGTTGGACATGCAGCCTCTGTTCTAGGAGAAGAACATTTGGTCCCCTTACAAGCGTAAGGTGTTTGGCTTGACCTGAACCCATCTGAAGTATTTATCAGGGGGTTGAAAATTATGCAGGGAGTAAGGAGGATTAGAAGGGATGAGAGAAGTGTCCTGTTACACAGAGGTGCCTAGTCACCAGAGCTGCACGTGGTCACTGGTCAGGACTTTGTGGATTTCAGCTGGGTCCTGCTCGCAGAGTTTGTTTTCAGAGAAATATCCTGGAAAGCATGAGGCCGTGTGCCATGGGCTCCATTGATCACATCCAGCACTCTGGGCAGGATCAGCGTGGCTCATGACACAGGGCCCTCTCCTGGTGCCTTCCTCACCCCCATACACACAAAACCTTCTGCTAGGCAGAAGGTTGTTGGCAGTGGGCCACATATGTTCACAGCCCATCTGCTGGGGTGGGATGGAGCAGACCTGCCTTTGCTGATCTTCAGGCTGTCTGGGATTTACCTTCTCAGCCTGTTGTTCCATCTCTTCAAGTAAGCTGGGGTCTGGTCTAGGAAGAAAGAACCTTCAGTCCCCCACAATCCCAGCAGAGGGCGTCTGTGTGTGTCATGCCACCCCGGCTGCCCCATCAGAAGACGAGGGGTGGGGTGGAGCAGGAGGCACCACTGTCATCTCAGTGGAGCTCCACCACGCCACCTGTCTTCCCAGCTAAGTATTCCCAGCTGTTACACTAGAATGGAAGCTGGGAATATCTCAGCTTTTTATAGCCCAGGACCAACAATACCAGATAGTCCTATCTGGAGGCCAGAGCCAAGGGTTTGTTGCCAAGAGGAGGTACTCCCGTCATGAGGCATTTAAGATAGGCTGGACCTTGAGAGCATTCTAGGAAACAAACCAGCACTGACTGAGTGAAGAAATGGACTCAAAGGCCTCATAAATCTTCCAAATCTTTCATTTCTATGACTCTGAGCCAGATCAAGAACTGGCGTAAGTAGCTGCAACCCTGTTGATTTCAAAGGGCTTGCACTCTTTTTGCCATGTCTGAACATGGCCCTATGAATCCATCAGAGTAGCGAGCAGAAGGCCATAGTCACTGAGACCGGCGAGGGGAATGTCTTTCCAGGCACGCTCAGGGAGGCAGCGTGGGTTAGTAATTAGAGCACAGGGCTGGGAGTCAGCAGACTTTGGTTCTCTTCGCAGCTCTAACACTGATTTGTAATATAATATTGGGCAAGTGACTTAGCTTCTCTGTGACTCAGTTTCCTCCTCTGTAGACTAGGGCTAGTGATACTGACCCATCTCACAGGGGAGTTGTGAGGCTTCACAGATGTTTGTAAAATGTTCCGAGATCCTCATCTGGGAAGTGCATATTAATTATTATTATTTTATTTATTTATTTTATTAGTATTATTTTTATTACTGGAGATCTTTGTTGGGCAAAAGGTAATAGCCTTGCTCCTTTTCCCTTGTTACTGCAGAGCAGAGGCTTGGAGTTGACAGTCAGGAGTGTGCTCAGGATTGGTTTGGGCTTCGACCAGGAGTTCACAGACAGTGCTTAGTTGGCACCAATTCACATTCCAGTGCTCCTTTTAGTCCCTTTCCATTTTGCCTTCTCTTTTTTCCTAGGGCACCAAAATCCATTTACTGAACAATTTGTCCCACCAGTGGCTGTTCAGCCAGGCTCTTACATGGCAGATCCTAGCGTCAGTCACTGAATGAGGTTAGAATAGAGGGTGGCTGTTTTTAATCCTGACTCGCTGGCAGCTTCATGCAAATTCTTTCCTCTCTCTGCACCTCTCACCTTCCCAGCTCTAGTGGCTGTAATTAGCTGTGCTCAACATAACCCCATAGATCAATGTCAATGAGACTATTTAGTTCCTTCTTGGACCATCAATTCACCCTACAGCCTCAATGAGATTTAGGCTTCATTCTTCTTCAATCAGACATTCCTTCACTGGGAGTTTCTGAGGCCAGTGGGCAGGGAGGACATAAGGACACCTGTGGCTCAAAGCTGTCTTTTGCTAGAGACACGCACAGTGACTTTCCTCATTCCAGTCTCTGTGTTTCCACGGAGGAGAGCCTCGATTCACTTATCTCAGTCTTCCCAAGGTCACGCAATGCCAGCTGACCTCTCCAGAGAGCGATGTGCTGGGTCACATGTCACCTCGGCTCGTGGTGTCAATCCAAGTGCAAAATGGGCGCCTCCAGGGAAAGAATCTGCTCTTACCATTCGAAGGATTTTTTTTTTCCCCTGACTTGTTCAAATTTCCTCCTAGGAATCAGAGATGGAATGTTTAGATCAGCTGATCCATCCTGCCTCCTCACCAGTCCTGGCTTAAACCCAAGGTGATGTTTGAATAACACCAGACATGGGGGTTTCCTTTCCTTCTCTTTGGAGATTGTTCCACAGTCTTGTGTCTCACCATGTTGGGAACTTTTTCTTGATGTTCAGCTTGTTATAATCCCATAACTCCTACTACCAGTCCCTCGGACCTCCCTGACCAATCCCTCTTCCCCATTCATGCTGACACTCTTTGGCCATTTCTAGGCAATCTCTCTCCCTTCCCCCTTAGTGTATGTCTACACTGCACCTGGGAACTAGCCTCCCAGCCTAAGTAGACAGATTTGCACTATTTTGCTAAAAACAGCAGCATTGTAGTTGCGGCTGAGTCTCCCCGGCTCACCCAACCCCTGGGTCTGAGCTCAGGTGGGTAGCTCACGTCTTTGCTGGAGCTGCAACATGTATGCTGCTATTTTTAGCGCACTAGCTCAAGCTAAGCTAGTGCATGTCTGTCTACCTGGGCTGGGAGGCTTGCTCCCGGCTACAGTGTCACTGTGCCTGTAGTGATGTGTTAGCCAAGTTACAGATATTTCATGCTTTTAACCTTTCCTTCTGAGTCAGCCACTCCAAGTCTAAACGTTTCATCATCTTTATTACACATCCCTGAACATCCTCCAACTCTATAGCTTTCTGACAGTGCAGCACCCCGATGGGGTCCTTCCACAACCAGAGAGAGAGAGCGAGACATCAGCTGCTATGTGCCAGCCTACCTCTGAGACTTGGCTGCCACGTATGAAATGCTCCTAGGTGCAGTGTGACCAGAGCTGTATGGAAGGGGGCTGCTCCCTCCCTGCCCTGTGCCTGATGCCTCTGAGAGTGAAGTACCGAGGTCAGAACACAGCAGCCCAGCCCTTCAGGAGCAGCAGTGGCTTCAGCCCAGCCCTTCAGTGCAGGGGCTGGAGATGCCACGATTCTATTCAAGTCCTACAGACCTCCCCGGTTCCCATCCCCTTCTGTCCTCTTGCTCTAGGAGCATAGTCCTGCCCTGGATGGTCTCTGTGGCCCAGATTTTCAAAGGTATAGGCAACTGACCCTTGTTGAAATCATTGGGCAGCTCTGTTGGGCCACTGACAAAGGGTCCTTAATGTCAGCAGGACTCTCTGGGACACTTGCAAGCTGATGGAGCCTGACCCAGGCCTCCAGTGTCCAGTTTCTTTCTTGCAGGCTCCTTGAATCTTCTGGTTCGTTTGCGGAACAAACGGGCCATTGACACCCAAGTCTGGTCGCTCAGCGGGAACAGAGGAAATGAGTGGCAACAAGCACACGTCCCCATCAACCCCCCAGGACCCTTTCAGGTAAGCAGGCACAAGATCCTCCCCTCCTTCCCCCCATCCCAGATGCATTTTATGCCCAGGAAGAGCCATCACCCGAACAGCCCTAATAGGGAACAGGGGAGGGCACAGAGCAGTTCCCCCCGCTCCCAGGGTTGTGGGGAGGGAGTGTGTTAAAAGTCACAACCAGTTTCAGGGAGGGAAGAGAATGGAGTTTCATGCCTCTGCAGACCTCTTGCCCAATTCCATCATGCACAAGCACAGATTTGTTACTATCAATCTGTGGTTGAACACTGGCCTGGGAACTGGTCTGATACTGCGGGGTTGCTTGTGAGTGCCAGATCTGTGCGCACTGGTCTGTTACTGTAGCACTTGTGAGCTTGTTGTTGGGGATGGGGTTGTGAGCTCTGGAGCCCTGCACACTGGTTTGTTGTTGTAGGGTTGCTTGTGAGCACTGGGCTTGGCACTCTTTTGGGGCTTGTGAGTGCAGGGGCATTCACCCATTAGTTGTTGTAGGGTGCTTAATGCAATGCCCTGCATGCTGGGTTGGTGTTGTAGGGTTACTTGTGAGTGCTGAGTCTGTGTGCGTTGATCTGTTGTACAGTCGTGAAGGGCCTATACTTTGGGGTGCTATAAAATCACAAAGAAGAATGTAGTTACTCATGAGAGTAACTATGTGAGTCTGCGTGCAGCTCTGTGCTGAGGGGTGAGCAGGGCGTGTGTGCTCTCTCCAGGGTAGCTGGGCAGGGATTATAGTGGCCGTGCAGGACTAGTGTGGGTGGGGGCAGAAGAGGGGACGAGCCCGAAGCTGGGTTTTACCCCTCTGCACAGTGAGTGAGAGCTGGCCCCAATTGTGTCCTCCCTGCCGCCAGCAGGTAGTGATTGAGTCTCTGCCCCTGGGCTGCCGGCAGAGTTTGGTAACCATGGGAACAGAAGAGGGAGCTCAGGCTGATGAATGACAGGCTCTGAGAAGGAAGCAGCCAGTCTCTCCAGGATTCCTGACCAGGGTGGGGGGCATAGGGAGGGGAGCCCTACAGCCCCCAAATGGAGATGCCCCAAAGGTGGAGTGGGAATCGCTGTCTGCTATCTGTGGGGAGCAGGGGCTGCCCCAGTTCAACTTACTCCCACCCCAGGGCTTTGGTGACACTAGGTCCCTCACTGGCCTGCCCAGGGGCACTTAGGAGAGGGACCCTCTGCGCAGTGCAGGCGTGTCAGGTGATGAGCACAAGGAACCCCACGCGGATGCAGCCGGGGGACGGGGGCTTGGAGAGGGAGAAGGGCCCCATGGGGAACAGCCCAGGGGCTGTGGGGGAGTGACCAGAGGGCTGGGAGAGCAACAAATCCCGCTCAGGGGGCTCAGCCAGGGGGGCAGCCATGTTGCTGTAGGGAACGGAGACTGTTCCGGGGGGTGACCAGTGGGCTATAGGAGTCTGGGGCCCTGGGCTGGCGGTGGGACCCCCTCACAGTCAGGGCACCTCTGCTGGGCAGTTGGTGACTGTGGATGTGGCACTCTGTGTCCTACCTGTTCTGTATACATGGGCCTGGCCCGTCGGTGAGGCCATTCCCCTGTCTCGGGGCAGCCCCCCTCACTGCTCATTGTCTCCGTCCGCAGATCATCTTTGAAGGCGTGCGCGGCACGAGCTACGAGGGGGATATTGCCATTGACGATGTCACTCTGAAAACGGGAGACTGCCCAAGGAAGCCGATTGGCCCAAATAAAGGTGAGTATGTGACCCGGCTTGAGTATACATGTGAGTGGGCACCTGGGGGGCTGCTAAAGGAAGAAAGGGCATGGGGGGGATCTGATGCATTGATATGAGCATGTATCAGTGAACAGAGAGGGAACACATGTAAGTATAAGTACCCAGTGTGTGTCGCTCAGTGAGTGTTAGTGGGATGTTTGTGGCTGTGGTGTTTTTATGTCAGTGTTGCTTGGCATGGGTGGCTTGGTGTGTGTGCTGGGGAGGTGTTGGTTGTCAATGGGGTCTGTGTGAGTGTTTGAGTTGAGGGGATGTTGGTTGGTTTTTGTAGGGTGGGTGTTGGATGTTAAGTGGGTCTGAGTGGATGCTAGTGCAATGGGAGGTATGTAGAATTGGGTGTCTGGTATGTTGGGGGGAGTTGGATATCAACTAGATCTGTGTGGGTTTTGGGAGGGGTGTTAGATGTCAGTTGGGTCTGTGTGGGTGTTTGTGTTGGGTGGACAGTGTGTAAGGTAGGTGTTGGTTGGGTGTCAGAAAGGTTGTGTTGGATGGGTGGCATGTAGGGTGACTGGATGTTGGTTGGGTGTGGGGGAGGTTGCTTTGGGTGGGTGGTGTGTAGGGTGGCTGTTGGGTGTTGGTTGGATCTGTGGGGGATTGTGTTGGGTGGGTGGTGTGTAGGGTGGGTGTTGGATGTCTGTTGGGTCTGTGGGGGAGGGTTGAGTTGGAGGGTGTGGAGGGTTTTATGGGGAAGTATTTGGTTTACTGCTCAGTGTATGATGACACATTATTAAAGCAAAGCCTTCCAACAGGAAAGGGGAGGAGGGTTTAGCTGCCTGATAGGGTAGGACAGAGATCTCTCATGGTCAACTTGACATTGCTGTTGGGTTGCTCCAGAATCTCTAACCCCTGAACTGGCAAGTAACAGCCCAGGGTCAACGTGACCTTAAAGAATGATGCAGAATCCATATGGATGGTGTTGCTGGACCTGCTAGCTGGTCAGAAGCCTGCAACTGGGCACTGAACTCTGTATTAATATGCCAAGGTTTTGGCCAGGGTATTGGGCAGTTTCAAGATCACTATTTCTGGAGAGGCTTATGAAGTATCACAGATCTTGTACCAGTGGAGCTGGTTAACACTAGTTATGTGAGCAGCCTTGGAGAGGGGGCAGATCTTCTTTGAGCCTTTAAGGCTCAAGTCCTGCAATGAGGGACAGACTGCACCAGAACAGAGGGTCCAGCTAACCCGAGAATCCTAGAATTTCGAGATTGGACAGAAGTAGCTGTACTGGGGCCTATTTAGTCCACCTCTGAGGCCCAGGCAGGACTGTTCCCTAGAGTATATGCCAGGGTTGCTTGTTCAGGCTCATTCAAAATGTCCTTAGCAATGTGCCTTTTCCCCGGGGAGACAGTTCCCCAGCCTAATGAATCTTACGGTCAGGAAATATGTTCTGATATTCAGCCAATGTTTTACTTGGCTTTATTTCACCATACAGCCCATCCCACTCTGAACAATCTCTCTTGTTACTTACAAAATGAACCTTTCACATACAAGTAGGTGGATCTCACATCACCCTCAGTCATTGTTTAGGCAAGAAAGATTTAGTCTTTCATCTTCACTCAGAAATAAACCCCTCTAGCCCCATGATCATTTGTGGTCCTCTTCTCTAAGCCTCTCCAGTTTGCCAATATCTTCCTGACATGAGAGGTTTCTAAAGAGGGATCCTTCCCTGCTGGCTGTAGGATGTGCAGCCATGGCTGTACTATACTAGCCAGTTTGATGCCACGTTGCACTGGGAAAGAGGGACGTTGTTTTTTCCTTGACTTCTGCCCCTGAGCGTGAATGCTGGTGTCCTATGAGCTTAGTCCCAGCTACGGTCTCAACCGGATCCCCAAGAAGAAAAGAATGAGGGTAGGATGGCAGGTATCTAGTGTATGCTGAGCTTGCAGTTTCCTGTGGGGCCAGCTGGCACTGACATTGGTTGACTTGCTCTACAGGGTATGTCTCGTTTCCATAACCAATCTCTCTCTCTCTCTCTCTCTCTCTGGCCTGCAGCAGTCGCCCTTCCGGGGAACAGTGTCCCAACCCTGCACAGGTCTTCTCTCGGTGGGCCACTGACTTTTTTCCTTTACGTGCTGCTCAGATGATGGCAAGCAAGTGCTCCGGTCTTCTGGCCAAGACATTCCTGCTCCTTTCCTACTCAGCCACCTCTGCTCCTCTTCCTCCCCCTCCTCACTGGCACACCAAAGTGTCCATACGTTACCAAAGACTGACAAGCATGACCACGCAAAGGGATCTGCTCAGGACCTGGTGGATTCCTCAAGAAAGTCATAATGTCTAAAAATAAATAAATAAATAAAAACAGAAAATGAGAGAGAGAGAGAGAGAGAGAGGAAGGAAGGAAGGAAGAAAACAATCACACAAGAAGGAATGAAGAAAAATGGGAATGACAAAAATGTAAAGAACGAATGAAGGAGGAAACTCCCCCTCCCCGTGTTTCCTTGGGAACATTGGACAGGACTTCCTCAGGGAAGTGGGAACTTTGTTTTAAACAATATATATATATATATATATATATTAAAGCACAAATTTCTACCAGAACTGTTACCTTCTTTACTGCAGAGCCCACAGCTTAGGAGACGGTGTACCGCAGCGCTCCCCTTTTGGCTCTCTGTGTTCCACCTTTATCCTTCTGGCTCTGGCTACCGTGTACCAGCTGCAGTGCCCCTACGGTAACATCCCACCTGCCTCCATGTGGGGCAGCTCACCTCCCGAGTGCTGGTTGGCCATAGCCTCTCGCTCCATGCTGCATGTGCTTCAGTGTCTCCATCTGCATCTTCCAGACTTCCGTGTATTCAACTGTCTATGTGTGATTTGCTTTAATCCACACCGCACTCCCCCACTCTCTGTGTCCTCCCGCCCCGACTCCAACCCAAAGAAGACAACAGCGGAGTGGACCCATCATCTGGATTGTACTGAGTGGTGGAAAAACCCTGGGTCGATCCAATTGCAGGACCAGCCACCGAATGCTCCCAGGTGCTTCTCTCTCTGCATCTCTCACTTCCCACTGCTGGGTGCACAAACTCTGATGATGGAGCCGAGGCTGCAAACAAAAGCTGCAGGTGGCAGGGTGGTGACATGCGGACAGCACTTGTCAGTCAGTGGACATTGGAGTGGAGCTGCAGCAGCCTTGGGGCCAGGATCTCCTCTCAGCTTTTTTTGGTTAACTAACTTATTTCTTTCTTCATTCCATTGTTAGCCTTCCTCGCCCCCAAGCTCCTATTTCCTTTCAGACTGTGGGGAGGGGCATGGATTTGCACCCTTTACATCCCCCCACCCCAAACCACAGGCCTCTCCTAGTCTCCAACCCTTGTGCCCACTGAATGGATCTGAAATTGCAGCTGCTGCCTTGAGCTCCCAGGACTTGTGGTTCCCCAGCTGTGTTCCCTTCGCCGGAGTAACAGAGGAGCCAGGGGATGGAATGGGCACTAAAGCTCCTGGGTAACTGGGCAGAGCAGGTGGCTGGATCCCAAAGAGGGGATCGTTCTGGTTTTCACTTCTGTTGGCTGCTGGGGAAGAGGGTGCAGGTAGGGAGAAAGTTGGGATTTCTTCGTCATGGAGTTCATGCTGCCACCATGAAGGAATAAAGCCAATGTCTCAGGAGAGTTGCCTCTTGGCTCTGACCCTGTTCCAGCCAGATCCATCCTGCTCCCTACAGCAGCCATGGCTTTAGCCTGGGGATGACGTGGTGGGTAGGCATCTGCTGTACCATGTGAACTCAGGAGCAAGGTCTCCCATAGGCTAGCCAAGTAGGAGCCATGCTGACCTTGTTGTGGCTGGAAACAGCTCTAGGCCTATCTTGGTCTCATCCCTCCCTCCAAAGAATAATGTTAGCTGTACCTGTGTGGATGGCTCTCAGGGGGAGTGCATCAGTGCGTGCTGGGGAGATTCAGTGAGGTGACATGCTTTCCTCTGAGGCACACCCAGTCTGCATGTTACTCCCAGGGCACAGCAGAGGTACACTGACCTGTCTCAGGTGTAGAGTCAACAGCACACGTGTCCCCACCCCACCCTCTCTGATGACTTTATCATAAATTTAGGCTTCTCTGGACAATAGCATGTCACTAAATCAACTCAAAGTATCACCTGCCCAAAGCCTTCTGCAGTGCTTGGCTTCCCAAAATGCCTGAGGCCTGGCTTCCCCCTCACCGCCCAGTGGGGAGGCCTGTGTTCAGTGCACTACCTTACTGTCCAAGAGACCCATCCTCCAGTGCTGGATCCAACTGCTCACTCCTCAGGCCTCTAGGAGATGACATCTTGAGTCATTCTGCAGTGACCCTTGTGGCCAGCGTAGGATGTGTGCTGATGGGCTCCAAAGGGAGTCCCATCCAGTCATCCTCAGCCCAAAAAAAGGGTGTTGGGTTGAGGAGATCCTTCACAGAGGACTTCCCAAAAGATATCAAAGGGTCCAGCCACGGGGTTCCAAAACTCCATTCCCTCTATGGCTAACTGATGGTTTTCCTGCTCTCCAGGACTGAGGACTCTGCCCTCTTCATCTGCTTAGTCCCTCCATCTCCTGAGCCAAGATCTTTGTTGCAGTGAACATTTAGCAAGGGAACATGGTACCATTGCCATTGGCCAGGTATTGCAGTGGGGCCCTTGCAGAGTAACCTCTCCCCACTGCCAGCAGACCCCAGGGAATGCAACCAACCAGCCCCCAGCTTTTTAGAAAGTCTCCTTCAATTCTATGCCCTGGAATGTGGTCTCTCCAGGAAGCAGCTTTCTTTCCTCCTTATATGCTTTCCAGGGGGTCTGATCTTAATCCTTGGAGGAGAGTTGGTGCTCTCCCCAGGCAGTGCAGGGGCCTAGTGCTGTCTAATGATTTGGGTCAGCTGCAAAAGTTCCCTCTCATGTTGCAGCAGGCCTTGGAGTGGGGTGGAGTATGTTCCCTTCCAAAAGAGCTAGCCATGAGAGCCCATATTTCCTTCTCGATGTGGGGGTGGGGAGGAGGCAGGTCATGAATTTGCACCTTTTGACATTTTGGGGGGATGTGGGTGAGCTCTTGTGATAACGTTCCCCTGAAGAGGAACAGCGGGAGGCATCCTGCAGAGCTGGCAGGGGAGGTGGAGGAGAGGGATCAAGGTCTTGAGCAAGAACTATCCCTGAACAGACATAGGTGAGAATGGACTGATTCTAAAAAGGGAAACCTGTGACCCCTACGTCCCTGCTCTACTGCAGCATCTGGCCCATTCACCACACACGCAGGAATGTGCCAGAGCCACTGAGCTGACCCACCACGCTCAAGGTCACCGTCCAGTCCGTGGTATTGGAGCAGCGTAGATTTTCCTTTAGACAGCAATTGCCTTCTCCAGCCACTGGGTTCAAATGATCACTGCTTTTTGGCCAATTTGCCCTTGTATAAATCTCAGGGAGCCCCTGTTCATCCCTCCCTTCCTAGATTCCTTTCCCCTTTATGTGTGGCTTGAAAGCAGCTGGTGTTGTGTTTACCAGAGATTCATTAACCCAAGTGCCTCAGCTTGTCAGATGTATTAAGGATGAAAGGAAGGAATTCATTGCACTGTCAGCAGTGGTGAGTGTGCGGGAGCAGAGGAAGGAGCCAGTTCAGCAGCAAGGCTGCCTAAATTCAGGCGGATGGAGGCTGCACATGAGAGTGGGAACATGCTGTTATTCCTGAGAGGCCTGGCCACCTTGGCCTGGGACCTCACAAACTAAGCTGGGTTGTGTTAAATAGATGGGAGACTCCGTGGAAACTCCAGGTCCTGCAAGAAATAGTATTTTTGGTTAGGTAACCCCAGCCTCTGCACTGAGCTTTCGGAAGAGGTCTAAAACTATATTCTGTATCCCATGTCATTAAAGATCGCCTGGCACTTTACACTGATGTTAAACCCAGTGTCCTGGGCAAATTATAATCCTTACATTTCATTAGTGTCCTTCCTTCAGTTTCTGATGCAGTTTCAATGAGATACATTATCCTTCACTTCCTGACCTTCACTGTTGTTGTGTGACTCTTAAGTTCCATTCCAGAGGTGGCTGCATTTCAGATTATTACTCGCTATAGTTAGGAAACTCCTGCAGGAGAAAAGGTGCTTATATCTATGTTCGTGACTGTGTTTATTTACAGGGCAATCTTTGGTAGGTAGGTGTAGAGATGAAGTAGGGCAATTGCTATGTGGGTGTAATCCAATATATACTCAGCCCTTTTTTTTTCAGTACGTGAAACAAAATGTGCGTGCACAGGCATAGATTGCAGGTATCCGATGTCGTGAGTGATATTGTATAGTTAGGCTTGCAAGGGAAGTTTTATTTGAAACCTCTCTGCAGTTGCTCATTGCATTCTGAAAAAAATATTTTGTTTTTATTGTAATTTCCCACATTTGAGTAACAGCCCCAGTCACAGATCACCAACCTAGGATTTTCAGCTCTGCAAGCATGCATTATCACCCCTTGCAGTACAGGTGCAACTTCTTTTGCTGGTGCAGTAGTAGGCTTTTATCCTTTTATGTGGCTCAGCCACTAGAAGGCAACACAACTGGCATGTTACATTTGATCTCAGGTCATGAGCAAGTACATTGGAAAGTCTGAGGGAAAATCTTTCCAGCCACTTTGGAATGAAAGCGAGCAGGAAAAGAAATACGTCTTTTTTGCATTATTTAAAAAATTATTCAAACTTTTTTTTAACTCACAACAAGTTCAAAAACAACTGAAGTTTAAAACATTACGTTTGACACGTGTACAAATCTAACTCTGTATCATCTCTCAGTGCACCAGCTAAGAATCAGTCTTGAAAAAATGTTACCCTGGGGGAAGCAGTTTTATCGGGTTGGGGGGGCGGTGTTGGGGAAGCAGTACAATACAAATGTTTGTTCACAGGATTAGCCTGGTACATTTCATGATAGTTTTGCAAGGCTGATTGATGGCATGTATATGTATTAATAATCATGCTACAAATGGCATTTCGTTCCCAGCTGCTATTCAAGGCCACTGAAATTTTAACTTCTTAGTATACTAGGCCCTTTAGGCCCCAGCCCACTCAGAAACACTGCAAAGAGTCTTCAGTATCTGTGAGAGAGCAGGCACCCTACTTCACCTCCTAGCCTGGTCTGTTCCTAGTCCCTGCAAGCCAGCAGCACCAGGAAAGCTGCTGTATCTCTGGACTGGTGTTTTGTGCTTCTCAGCCAACAGACGGTACTGGGTTTACAATGGTGCCAGTGGTGCCATGGAGCCGGGCCCATGCTCAGAAGGGGCCCCGGCCTGCTCCGCTTGCACTGTGCCCCAAGACCCTGCCAGCCCGTTGTTCCCCTCCACACACTCTCACTTGCTCCTCTTGGCCTGCCCGCCACGGACTCCTCTCTGCCCCCTGGCCGGACTCCAGTGCACCTCCGGCTCCGGGCAGTCTCTCCTTCCCACCGCCCCTGGGACCCCACCTGTCTCCTCGGAGCTGATCCTCCTGGGACTGGTACAGAAGCCTGGCCAGTCTCGGGCAGTCGGAGGGGGAAGGAGGGGACAGTGGGGGGGGGGGGCTGGCTGGGCCCCTCCAGGCAAGTGGGTCCTGAGGGAGCCCTGGCCGGGGCAGTCCCTGGCCTGGATGATTGCGCCACTCCTGAGGGGCCAGAGCGATTCCCTGCCCCGGGACCAGCCCTGGCTGCGCTGCTGGCTCAGCCCAGCAGACACAGTCGCCTCCCAGCAGGGCTGGTGAATGTGACCAGGAGGCAGGGGGTGGGGGAGTGGGTCTCTGGGGGCTCTCAGGGGAGGGTGCTGGGAAGATGTGTGTGTTGGGGTGCTGGGCAGTTGTGATGGGGCTGTGGACAGGGGGGCACTGGGTAAGGGTGGTGTTGTGCGGGACACTGTGCATTTGTGGGAGGACCCGGGAGGGGAGCTAGACATAGCGAGTCTGGGCGGGATCTGGCCATCGGGAGTGGGGGGGGGCTGCGTGGCATGGCATGGGCCCACCCCCGACAGGAACAGGCACGCTGTCAGCACAGGGCCAGGCGGGACACTATTTACAAACCGGCAGTTGCCAGTTGCAGAGTGCCCTCGTGCTGGGCGGAGTGGGGCCGCCCCCGCCGTATCATGCCCCCGGCCAGCCCCTCGCTCCAGGGACTGATCTCCCCGCACCATGTTCCATTGCCCCTATGGGGCCGCAAATATGTTTGGCACCAGGCCCACAAAAGGTTAATCCGACCCTGCCTGTAGAGGGGATGGGCACTGGTGATTATGGACCAGGTTCTGTTCCAAGATGTCCATTTGGATGTTGCCATATAGCTAGAAAATCCCCTACTGAGCACTGAGTCTCCACTTTGAATCAGTCCCTGTTTTCAGTCATTGGCAAGGGCCAGTTGCTAGTGCCTGTTTCTCCCACGCTCCCAGCAAAGTTGAGGCAGCAAGTTGAGCCTGCACTGGTGAAGGGGGAAAGATGGCACCTCCTGCTGCTCTGAGTGACTCCCTGTGCAGAGTGGCATTGACAGGTGCCCAAAGCAGTGGCCCCAGGACCCTTTGTAGAAGGGCATGAATGGATCTGTGCCTCACCCCACTCAAAGAGGGGCTTTTGCCTTAATTATTATTTATTATTTCCTTTTCTGTAGCCCCTAGGAGCCCCAGCCATGGACCAGGACCCCATAGTGCTAGGCACTGTACAAACACAGAACAAAAAGATGGTCCCTACCCAGAAAGTTTTCAGTCTGTGTATTGGGCAAGAGACAGTGGCTGCAAACAGACAGACCAACAGGGGGAGGACGAGGAACCAGTATTGATCAGCGTGACAGGCAATGGTGTCTGCACACCTGCAGCGTAGCCACGGACACGTGTTTTGCAGGCCTCGTGGCAAAGGCGAGTTTGGAAGGAGGATACAGAGGTGGCTTTCTGGATGTTTAAAGTGCGTGGCCTGCCAAGCAGCATGAGAGGAGGCGTGCTGGCTTGTTTGAAAATGGAACAAGCCGGTGGTGGAGGCTGCCAGCATGGGCTGATCAGAGGCAAGAGTTGACGTCTCAATAGTAAATGAGAGAGGATAGGGCGGGTGGGACAGGCCATGAAGGGCCTTAAAAGTGAAAACAGGCAGCTTGCGTTTGATACGATATGGGAGGAGCAGCCAATGGAGGGATGCAAAGAGGGGTGACGTGGTCAAAGGGATGGGCTAGGGAAATGATGGGCTAAGCAGCATTCTGAATGGCTACAGGCAAGCCAGCAGTTGTCAAGGCCAGAGAGAAGAATGATGCAGTGACTGAGACACAAGGGGATGAGACACAGGGGATGAGACACAGGGGATGAGAACCTGGGTGAGAGTTTTACCTGTGTGGATAGGAAAAGCCGCATCTTAGGCTATGTCTACATTACTGCAGTAAGTCAACCTATGCTATACAACTCCAGCTCTGTCTGTAGCTCACGAAAACTTATGCTCAAATAAATGTGTTAGTCGCTAAGGTGCCACAAGTCCTCCTGTTCTTTTTGCGGATGCAGACTAACACGGCTGCTACTCTGATAGCTGGAGTCGACGTACTTAGGTCGAGTTACCCTCGGGTCCGCACCACAGGGGGTTGACGGGAGAAACTCTCCCGTCGACTTACCTTACTCTTCTTGTCGCGGGTAGAATACAGATGTTGACTGGAGATCAATCTGCAGAGAGAATCTGCAAGATTGGGACGTAGCCTGAATGTAAGAACCTGGAGAGAGGTCTGAGTTAAAGATGACGCCCACCTCACAGGCCTGAGTGACGGGCATGATGGTGGTGCTGCCTACAGCAATCAAGAAAGGAGAGATTGGGAAAGGGAACGGAGAACTGTGTTTTACGCACATTGAGCTTGAGCTGATGGCTAGACATCCATGAAGAGATGTCCAAGGGAGAGGCCAAGATTTTACCATGGACAGAAGGAGACATCTTTGGAGCAGAGGTAGATCTGGTCGTCATGAGCAGGGACCCGGCAGTCGAATTTGTGTTTGCAGATGAGATTAGCCAGAGCTGAACAAGGAGCTGAGAGTGGTGTTATTTCGATCCCCTTTGTATGCTGCAGCCCAGCCAATGAGAGACACCCATCCTTCCCCCAAACTGCAGTATCTCCATGCCACCAGTGCCAGGGACGGGACAGGCCGGTCACTGCTGGCTCTGCCCCTGGAGGCTGGGTTCTGTGGGGAGTGGTATTATAGCTCCAGGCAACTGAGATCTGTTCCTGGAAGCTTTCCCCTGCCTTTTTGGTGGCAGTGTTGAGAGGCACCAACTTCCCCAAGAAACCCAGCAGCCCTGCCCCCACTCCACATCCCTCCTTGAACCCCCTCTCCATGATTCCAATCCCTCTCTGCATCACACTGTCACTATTCTCTTCTTGGGTGCCCCCTGCATACAGCGCTCTCTGCCTCTCAGAAGCACAGAGCACGTTGCAGCTGGAAACCTGCATGTCCCAGTAGGGCTGGAGCTGCCAACCCTTGTAGTTTTACCTTTGTCCGATTGTTTTTGCCTTCGCCCTGTTCGACCTTGGACGATGCTAAATAAATGAGCAAGACATTTGCAGAGAAACAAGTCCCACAGTGCTTTGGAAATTGCATTTTAACAGGCCCCAATTTACGCTCCACCAGTAATAGCCAGGAGATGGTGGTTCACAGCAGGAAGCTGATAGCACCAATCCACTCAGCAGCCTGCGGTGAGGGCAAGGGCCTTCGACTGCCGCTGAGTCCCCCTTGAAGGACGTGCAGTGAGTCGGCTCCCAGCCGTCAGAAAGGAGATGTGCCAGAGCCAGTCCATCACTTTGTTTCTGTGCAATGGGATTCTGGGGGCTGTGAATGGCAACTCAATGCCTGGCAGTGTTGCTTTAACCCAGCAGCAGCAAAGTGTGGCCCCAAGGCCACATCTAACCTCTGGAGGTATAGGGCAGCCTTGAGCTGCCTTCATCTTTAACACGACTGGGGGTCCTGCAGAAACCCTGCTACTGTAGGCCGTGTGCTCAGGCTGCTAAGGAAGGTAGCATGTTGGGAACGGTCGTCTCCGAGGGCCGCACCTCCATTCGAGAGCAGCAGCAATCTGCTCCGTTTCGGTCTAGTTTGGTGTGGCCCCTGAGGATCCCAATACTTAGCAATGGAACCCTGGGTCGGGCTTAATTTGCAAGTGAACCCTGCTTTCACCTTTGGGTCCCTCCTAAACTAGGATGTTACATCCCTCCAGCTCTGATGGGCTGCAGCGTGGCAGGAAGTCAGAGCTCCCCAGTCCCCGCCCTTTAAGGCTGGAGGCAGCCTGAGCACGCAGGTGCCTTTTCAGCAGAGATCCTTTACAGAAAAGAAGGGAAGCCAGAGAGAGGCAGAGCAGTTTAGCCAGGCGAAGCATTGCTTGCCAGCCTTGCCGCAGGCTGTGTGGCTGAGTGAACTTGCAGCCACATACAGCATGTGTTGTGCTCTGCATTCATTTGGTGTGGGACCCCCATGTTAGGAAAGCTCTCCCTCCCACTTGCCTCCTAGCCTTGCCTTAGCCTGTGTTGGCCTGAGGGTGTCATTTAAACTACCTAATGATTGAGGATGGGGCTAGTAGCCAGGAACGCCTCCGTTCAAATCTGGACCCCTGCTGTGGCCTTGGGCAAGTCACTTAATAGCTTGATGCCTCAGTTTCCCCACTGGTAAAAGGAGGATTGTAGCTGCTCCCGTGGGTGTGCCGGAAGTAGGGAACGTTGGTAATGTGTGTTGTAATGGTGAAGCTCTAAGATTAGAGAGGTGATGGACAGTAAGGAAATCTGAACTTCCCAGCTGGCCCCCGGTAAAATGGGCTGGCCCAAATACCCAGCTCCAAACTCCACATCCTTGCAGGAGCTCTGAGCAAAGTCTGCAGCTCAGGCCTAGCTGTTAAGTGCTAAGCTGGCTGCCAATCAAACCGCAGGCCTCACTTCAGTGACTAGCAAATGGGGCCCCATGCCACCTCAGTAGTCACACTCCCTGGGGTGGCAGTGCCCAGGAGGGAGCAGGGGCTTACCTGCTGGATAAGCCACCTCACCCCCTCCTCGAGCCCCACTCAGCCGGGTAGCGAGCTGTGCAGTGTTTCCTTTGCGAGCACATGGCACCAACGCACTGCCTGTACAGACTAGGCCTCGGGGAAGGCTGTGCAACTGCAGAGGGAGTTAGAGCTGAGCTCGCAGCCACAGGCGTGCTCTCGCTAACCCTGCTTCCTTTCATGGTGGAGATTTGCTGTGTGGGGGACAGAAGAGCAAGAGTCAGGGTATGGCCGGGGCTGTTAGGAACAGAGAGCCTGGCAAACGGGGGGGGGGGGGTGGCTCTGAGGGCAGAGCTGTGAAGGCCTAGGGCTTAGCCAGTTCTGCTAGGTTTGGGCTGGCTTAGGAGCCATGTGCTCCCATGGGAGGAGGTGGAACCTCATTTCGCCATAAGCTCTAGTCATAGGATAGGGGATTTCCCCGCCAGCCCGTGTATAGCACAATCCTTCCCCTAGGATGGCTGAGACACAGCGTGGCTCATAGAAGGTAGCACAGGACAGGGAACTGGCCTGCAGCCCTTCATATCATTTGCTTTCGTTGGCTGTGGCAACTGCCTGCTCTTTAACTTAAGCAATGAGCAGAGGGCAGGGCTGCATCAGCTGGGGTTGTGTGTGTGAGAGATGTTACCCTCTCGTGGCTGGGCCTGCCGAGAAGATAGGAAACCTCCTTCTGCCACCAGGAGTTCTTTAATTGACGGAGTTGGGTTCTAGTCTGGCTCCCAGCTCTGGCTGTGATTCAGGCAGTAATTGTGGCTGCTATTTGCAGAACAGTGATGTGTTACAGCATTAGGTGCTACAAGAGGGATTTTTCCATCGGTGCCAGGAGCTTAGAGCCAGGAACTGTTGCCCTGGGGCTCAGCAAAGCTAGGGGAACAGGCCCTGAGTAGGAGCTGCAATGGGCCAGACATTAGCAGCCCTTACCTTCTGTCCCTGTCTGGACGCTGAGGGTGAGGGGTGCCTTCTGTGCTCTCAAAGGAAAAGATGAATGTCTAGTCAGGCCAACCAACCAGGTCTCAAAGCAGCCGTGAACAGACCGTCTGCCACTTTCCCGTCCTGCGTCTCAAACACGGCTCACCTTGATCAGTTCTGGCTGGTTTTCTCTTGGGCACCCAGGCAGTGTCGTACCTGGGTGCAGGTATTGCCGTTGCCTCTGCGGGACGGGTAAAGGGATGGAAGAGTTGTTGACAGCATGCTAGGGCATCAGGGTTGGGAACTGACGGACAGCTGCTGCTAACACTGCACTGGGGAGGGACTGCAAGCAGGGGATTGAAAGGATGCATCCAAAGGCAGCATTGTCAGCAACTGTTCCAGGCCCCTGTGCTAATTTACCAGGCAAGACTGCGGCTGGGGGCACTTAATACATTGCATGACTGGGCCCTAGGGTAGGGAACCAGTCACAGAAAGCTGCCCTACCAACACTGAGACATAGAGCAGTGGCAGGAAACCACTGTAGTGCCATTTCTGTTTCATAAATACTGAGCAACACTGAGACCCCCCTGCAGCACTCACTAAACCAGGCAATGCTGCAGCGTATTCTCCTCAGACTGTGCACACATTTTAGTGGGAGAGCAAGATCAGTTTCTGTATCTTTTAAACGCCACAAACACTGGCGAGCTGTCATATTGTAAATCTTCTGCATACACCACCGAGGCGGAAATGATCAGAAAGGCAGAGATTTTCCCTTGGGCCGTTCAGCTGCTGGAGTTAGAAGGACTTTCAAGCTGGGGAAATGTTCATACAGCAGGGAGTCCCGAAACCTTCTCATGCATTTTTCTGATTGTCCTTATGGATACTTTGTTTGTTACTGAGCGGAGTAGTAGGAATCTCCAAACATTCACCAGGGATAATCCTGCCTCCTGTCCCCCCAAACCTGGATGTTTTTTCTTACACCTCCTAGGTGTATCCTTATAGGTGGAACCGTAGCAACACTGATACTAAGGTTGCCTAGCAGAAATGTTTTCAATTAGATTAGCTTTTGACCTACATTCCCTGCTCTTAGAACCCCGGGGTTTGCGAAACCAAGCTAGAGCTCTCCCCAGTACGTACTCACACTCTCTGATGCCATTTGCAGTGCAGGCCAGAAATGCGGCAGGAATGTGGCCTTTTTGTATTGTGAGTCCCAACTACACCCTTGCGCTGTAGCAGAAGCAGCCAAAATGGAAAATCCTTAGACAACATTAATCACCTGCTTTTGGATCTGAGAAATGTCTCCACTCAGGTCAGGAAGATCAGCCCTGTGGGGTTAGTTTTGTTTTTCCAGTCAGAACCTTGCCTATTTACCAAAGCAGGGTGCATCAGAGAGCTGTCACCCCAACAAGCGATTGTCCCATGGGGAACTGGCTGCCGCGGGGGTATGTTCCAACCAGCATTCCACATTCCCTCCTCCCGAATTTGTGTCACCACCCATTTCATTTCCAGTCCGGAGAGATTGGGGAAAACTTCCCTGCTGCGTCCCACAAAGGGGATCACACCAAAATCCTGTCCTCGACTGCAGGAGTGATGGACAGAATCAGCTCAGGCCAAACTGTGAGCCACTTCAGTGGGATTTGGAGCAGGGAGACCCTGCCGCCCCCACCCTTCTGCTTCTAGGTCATCACAGCCAGTAGAAAGAACACGTTGACCTGACCAAAGCATTAGAAACCCATGACGATGCCACAAACAGACTCTGTGTATTTGGGGGTTTGTGTGGGCACTGGGGAGGTTCTCTGATGTCTGTTGTTTTTCCCATTGGTATCCTGGGTGGAGCCCGGGAAAACGGCCCCGTTTTCCGCCATTTGTCTCATAGCCACATCAGCCCATGCTCCTACTCTGTTCCTCGTCGGGTGGCCTGTCGCCAGCACCTACCGCAACATCAAAGGTCACAATTCTAAAAGCACAAACTACAAAGGGACCGAAGGAGGAACCTTTGAAACAGGGTGAGATGTTTTATAAACAATCCCCCGCCCTTCTTCCCCTCCATGTAACCGATAGATTCTCAGCGTGGATTGGTTCATTCAAATAAAGCTGCAGTATTCAAATGACCGTGCACGTGTGTCAGTCTGTGCTGGGTGTGCATGGAGCTTAATACCTCCAGACACGTGGGAGCACTTGGGCCTGGGAACACAAAGGGGTGGTTAGCTCCAGGGCCACACTGCAATGTGTGAGGGTGTTGCTAATGAGGGTGTTGCTAATGCTTAGCTCTTGGGAATGCACTCAAAGGGTTGGGGGTGCTGCTATTGGGGGATTGCTTAGATCTGAGTCACCCCATTGAAATGTTGGGGGGGGGAGCTCACATCATTGACACTTTTGTAACACAGGGTGCTGACAAGATTTCTTTTCCAAAGCCCCAGCTGCCCAGCCAGAGGCTGTGCGGTTGCTGCTGTTGCTAAGCAGTAGCAGGTCTCTTTCTTTCTCGCACACAGACCTCGCCCACCAAGGACTGGGCAGCAGCTCGAAAACAATTCTAGTCTGTGAAACAAGCATGGGGCTGTCTGACTTTATAGCAGCGCTATCCCCAGCAGGGATGTTCCGCCAAGGGACCAGGTCACATATGCACTGGGCCTTGTTCTACCTGTGTATGGACATCCCCATGGCCCAAGCACCCAAGAGGGATTCTCAGGGGGAGACGACTGTTCCCTACCCAGGGAAAAGTCCTGTCTCTGTGTGCATTGCTTTATTAGGGCACTGTGGGTAGAGCGCCACTCTGCCACCCAAGAGACCTGGGCTTGATGCTTGTGCTCAGATTCTCATGCCCTGGGCTAGCGGGAGCTGGATGCACTGGCCTGGGACTTAGTAGATGAAAAAGCCATAGCTGCTAACTGCAAGGTGCCCACCCACAAGACTAATGGCAAACAGTAGGGGCAGCTCTGCTGCAACTGGGGACAAGCAGACTATTTAAGCAATAGCCATGCTGACTACCTTTGTATTATTAATGCATTAACTCAATGCCAGCTAGGAGTTTCATAGAATAGCCGGATTGGAAGGGACCTCAGGAGGTCATCTAGTCCAACCCCCTGCTCAAAGTACACACTACAGCTACTTGGAATTTGATAGTTCTGGCACCGATGGAACTCAGACCCTCCTGCTTCAAAAGCACAGCCCCACTAGCACGTGTGCCATAGGAAAATCCTCATTAGTCTTATCAGTACAGGACACATGATATGCAATTGAGCAGTTCTAATTCCAGCCAGCAGAGGGCAGCAGGGTGTGTGTGCACATGCACACACAGACACATGCTATCTATTTACATCTTTAGAGGTGGAGCCGGTCACGCTGCCTAGAGTTAAGGTTATCTAACACTTTCCATTTTTAGGCCCTGTTTTCAGTTGGTTATAACTTTACTAAATGTTAATTACGCAGGCTGAACTTTCTTACATGGGGTGTCTGCTTCAGGCAGGTGGATTTTCTTTTTTTTTTTAAGTTTCAACTCAAACAGTTCAGCTGTTTCTGAGACTGAGGCTAGGAGGGAAAAAAACACATTGTTTTGTCCAGTTTAAAAATTCTTACAGCTGCTTAGTTGAGAAGCTCTAGTCCCTCCATGCTCTGGCACAGGGAGTTGAAATCTTTAATGTCATGATCACACACTATTTTTTCCCCAGTGGACCACTTCTGCCTCATTCAGCACACAGGCTGGACCTGCTCTGGGGATGACTCAGGGGTGGGTAATGAAGGAAACGGTTGTAGGTAGGACCCCTGCCTCCTTCACTGCAGAAGTTGGAAGGTGCGTAGTGAATGAGGCAGGGAATTGCAGGAAGAGAAAGGATGGTGAAGACAGCTGAATGCTGCCCTAGAGAACTGGATTCTCTCTCTACATCTGCCACAGTTACTGGTGAAGTCACTTGAACCAAACTTTTCACAGGTGGCCACTAGTTGTTTGCTCCTCATTTTCGAGGCATACAATTTGAGACACCTGGAACTCAATTTGCAGAAGTGCTGAGCACTCCCACCTGCAACTGAAGTCAGTGGGAGCTGTGCTTTGACCAGCTAAAGTGCAATGTAATGCTAAGAAGTCTGAAACAGTATGTCCAATGTGTCTCATGTTGGGAGTCTCACATTGATGGTTTTTGACCTTAATCTCGCTGGGCTGCAGGTCTGCGTGTGTAACATGGAGGTAATACTAATAATATCACTTCCCCCAAGCAGCTGCTGTGATGTTAATTTCATTAAAGTTTGTGAACAGTATGAATGCACCAGAGAAGTGTCCATGATGATATTACTAAGTGTTTATTCCAGGCAGGGATTGGATAGTGTATGTAAATAAGGCCTCAGGCCAGACGTTGAACGATGAGGATAAAAAGAAATATTGACTAACTAGACATTAATTGAGTAGCATCCATGCTGTGCACTGAATGAGAATGGAGCGGTCCAGTATTAAAAACAGTAGGTGATCATGTAATTAAAGATTGTATCATAATGCATATGCATGCAGGGGCTGCTTTAAGATAGGAAGGTGGTCTGGCCAAACTTTCGAGTGCTTGATTTTGCCACTTTACGTAGCTTCTTTTGGCTGCAAGGCAAAGCTCCAGTGTCATAGATGCACAGAGCACTTCACAGTAGGTAAAATGAGCTCTGGCCCCAAAGGAATGGTGGCTGAGGCCATTTCCACAGGTGCTCGGCCCCTTTCTGCAAAGCCAAGCCCAGCCCTGCAACCCCAGCTCCCTGAATCAGAGGAGCAACTGCCATTCTTATTTGTAAGCAGCATGGCATGTGCCTCTTTTACGTCAGGTGTCCCTCACACTCCCTGAATCTCTTCCACAGTAAAGAGGGCCCCCACTGGCATTGGAGAGGGTTTCAGACAATGGCTGTCACACCAGCACCCAGGTGGGGTGTTTCGAGAGGACTCGTGCCTTCTGGGACGTGAAACGCAGGCGGCTGCAGCGGGAGGCAAGCTGTCAGACAAACCAATTATAGATATTAAGCGGCATGGCCAGCAAAGAACAGGCCTGGCTCTGCAGAGCATGCAAGTGCCACAGGATGGGCACAGATTTTACAATGCTGCTACCCTGCTCAGTCAGCCTCACTGGGGCTCCGTGTGCCTCAGCCCGTCTCTCCCCGGCCCCTACGTAGGTGGAAGAAAAGTTGGGGGAGGTGTGTGGGAGGGAGGGTGAGGGGTGTGGAATTCACCAGAGAAAATATCTCCAGCTGCTTCAAGCAAATCACTGCTAGATGCTGGCGGGGAAGGTATGGCATGTGCCTCATCTCTCACCCCTAGGGTTACCAGGTGTCCAGTTTTCAACCAGCACACCAAAAGGGACCCTAGCGACACCGGTCAGCACTGCTGACCAAGCCGTTAAAATTCCAGTTGGCGCTGGGCTGGCAGGCTCCCGACCGGGCACTGTATGGCTCCAGCTAGCATTTCCCTCCAGCTCCTAGGCATAGGGGCAGCCACAGGGGCTCTGAGCACTGCTCCTGCCCTGAGCACTGGCTCTGCAGCTCCCATTGGCTGTGAAGCACGTCCAATGAGAGCTGCGGGGCCAGCACCTGCAGACAGGAGCAGCTGCAGAGCCTCCTGGCTGCGCTTCTGCCTAAGAGCCAGAGTGACATGCCTGCCACTTCCTGGGAGCTGCCTGAGGTAAGCGCTGCCCAGACCATGCACCCCAAAACCCCTCCTGCACCCCAAACCTCTGCTCCAGCCCAGTGAAAATTAACAAGTGAGAGAGGGTGGGGGGAGAGCAAGCAATGGCAGGAGGGGGGAATGGTGAAAGCAGGGGTGGGGCCTCAGAAAAGGGACAGGGCAGAGGGCAGGGCAAGGGTGTTTGGTTTTCTGCCATTAGAAAATTGGCAACCCTACTCACCCCCTTCAGATGCCCCGCCTTCCTCGGGTGGTGCATTGGACTAGAGGGGTGGGGACTCAGCACAGGAGTAAAAACCAGGACACCTGGGTGCTCTACTCCAGACTCTGCCACCAATTCACTGCACACCCTTGAGGGCAAGTCCCTGCCCCTCCCTGTGCCTCAGCTGTAACATGGGGATAATGCACGGGGCGGGAGGTGGGGGGGGAGGCTGCATCAGCTACTCTTACTGCCTTGAAGCTGGAACATACAAGAGAAATACTGATTCTCTGCCTGGCTGGCAGGACCAGGCAGCAGCATCCCCCACACAGCAGCTAGACTTGGGCGTGTGCGTATGGGGCCTGCAAGCTGCCACAACAGAGACGCAGGTCAGGACACTGGTGGTGCAATGACAACTTCTCTACTTGGGAGTTTCCCCAGGCAAAACCTGTAGGTCTCAGACAGGAGTCACCATCGGCTGCTGTCATACAATGGGGCCACGCTAGGCTTGTGGGTAGGTGACGACCGTGGGACCAGGAAGGGGAGAGAAAGCAAGACGCCAGCAGGGCCAGGGAGGAGCACGTGTAACCCATGGGCAAGCGTACATTACAGAGGATATGAGCTGTGACAGCCAACAGCCAGGGAGGACTGGCTCCTGAGCTCACGCTAGAGCAGCTCTTACTTTTTTGGTCATCGGGTCCCTAGTTCAGTCCCCGGTGTGAGGGCAAGAGGGTGGTGATCACACAGTCCCTGTGTGGAACAAACAGGGAGAGTGAAGAGCGCTCAGCCTCGCGACAAACAGATTCTTGCCTAACCTTATTTGCCCTTGGGAAGCTCGACAAAAGGCTCACCCAACCTCCTTCACATGTGTGGGGCTGAACTGCAGAACCCCTGCTCCAGATACACCCTCACTGAAGCCATGTGCCCAAAGGATCAGGGCACAGAAACTTAAGGAAGGTTCCTGTGTCCCACTCCAGGGCGCTGATCCCAGCCAAGAGCAGCAACATCTCATCTGGTTGCAAGTGAGGCGTGGCAAGCGCGACAATCTGGGCTGGGCTGTGGGACACCAGTGCACAACTGCGGTGAGGGGGAATGGAGTGGTCTCTGTCTGCACACTGTGTCCTCAGGCATGTGCAGCATGTGGTTAGGGAAATTCCTGGCAGGGATTGAAGATACTTTTGTGCTGGCCAGGTGCAGGCTTGTGCTCCCTGTCCCTGCTCCAGGGGAAATTGCTGCCAGAGAGGACTTGGCTCCTTGCACTGACAATGATCTATTAGGCCTCATCCGTGAGCACATGCCTGTGTGCAGTAATATCCTGCACAGGGCAATGCCAATGCCAATTCCAATCAGAGCGAGAAATTCACGCATCCTGGGTACACCCCGATGAGGTGAGCTGCTATTTCTCACACAGCCGCTGGTAATAGTTACGTTACCTCTGCAGCTCAACAGCTAAAACTGGCAGGTGGGCCGGGGGGAAGCATTAGCAAAAGCAAAAGCATCTGGCAATCCAGCATCTTAGAGTACTGGCAAGTTCAAAGGCTCCCACAGCGCTTCCTAGACTGATATGCAAATCCCTCAGTCCACCACTGCAATGCAGCCAATTCTGGGGTGAAGTAAGTGGTAGATAATTTGAAGGGGGCATAGCGATCCCACGTAACAGTTTAGGACAGGAAGTAAAACAGACTATTGTATCAAACTGGAGCTTTGGGATGCATTTAGCAATGCATTGTAATTTACCCAGGGCTAACTCCTTGATTCTTACAAAAGTCACCATGGAATCATTACTGATGAACCACCCACAGCTTTGGCTAGTCAAGGTTTAGTTGTTGCAAGCCATGGGGCTTCAACCACTTTCCTTGGGAGTGGATCCTAATGCAGCTCATGGTTTCCTTTGCTTGGTTTCATCCCATTCATCTTGGCCTACGCCAGCCCCTGCCTCGCCCTTCTTGGTGTTCATCCTTTTCAAAGACTCTCACAAGATCATCCCGCATCCTTATAGTCACTGGTTTGCCACACAACAGAGCCTCTCTCTGCAGAACAATGCAGCTGCATCCCTGAGCTCCTGCCGCATACCCAGCCCTGGAGAGCTAGAAGGGGCACGTAGCGCCATGAGTGCAACACTCCAGCGGTAGGAGGTGTTTTGCCTTGCTCTCGGGCGCTGGTTTCAGACTCCCAGCTGCAGCAGTCTGTTCCACCTGTCCCCAGGCTTCCAGACGTTCCTTCCTCAGCTCAGCTCGCCATGCTGTTTTCCAGCAAAGTTCCCCTTCGGAGCCTTGTGCAATGACTGCAGGGGAGCAGCAGTGCAGCCCAGATCGCGCCATGGCGGGAGCCGAACCTCTAGGAAGGGACGTTGGGCCAATCTGGCAGCAAGCCCCAAAACACTTTTCCTAGGGAAGGGAGAGGCAAGCATGTGGGCAGCAGGGGCTAAGGCACCTGGTCTGTTGATTGCAGGACAGACGCCAGGTCCAATAGAACCAGCCAGCCAGGAGACCAAAATTATGGCTCCACCTTTCTTCCGTCTCACATAGTCACTATCCTACACTTACACAGGTGCCTACGGATTATCAGAAAATGACCAGCACCTCCTAAAACAGAGGGAGTTGGCTTAGTCCCCTTAATGTCTGAAAGGAGAACTGCCGGCCCTAGCCACACATGCCACGCTGCTCCATCTCCGTCCTTTCACCCACAGCCTCTGAATTTTGGGATGCAAAAGACACTAGCTTCTTAGGTGGCCATATCCATCTGTCACCCTCCCTCCTCCCCACCCCCCCAGGTCTGTTCTCTGCAGCCACACCTCTCCCTGCCTCTCTAGAGCTATGGCTGCCTTTGAAGAGAATAAAAAGGAGGAGGGAAACCATTCTCTCTGGCCTATTTTCAGTCAGGCACTACAACTAACAGATGCAGCACCGTCTGTCAGGAAAAGCAGCTGGCAAACTACAGTTCCCCTAGGTTAGCTCCATCCTAAGGGGTGTGCACTGTTGTAACTGATTGGATCCAAAAGCTCTTCCTCAGTGCTGGGCCCAAAAGGGTTAAATTGCAATCTCAAGATGAACAGGAATAAGTCACCATGAGCAGGACCCTAGCCTGCAGACAGGGGAGCAACGGAACGCGAGAGCTGCCCGAGTTCATGCCGGAAATCCAGTTCAAGTTCTTCGCCTGCTGGGTGCACAGGCTGCCCTCAAAGCCCAGGTGCAGAGCGTGAATCCCTTGCCAGCTGTTGCCTTTTGTGCTAGCATCCCCTGGCTGAGAGCACTCCGCTGCCGCATGCGTTACAGCAGGGGTCATTAGCACCAATGGTCGGTACCGATGGGGTGGTACTGGGTGTGGTTCCCCTACCATGGCCTAAGGTCATTCCAGAGGCCCCAGGAAATATCAGACCAGCCATTACCCCCGTACAAGCGAGGAAAGAAGAGGCCAGAGTGCAGCTCTGCAGTGCCGGCTGTCTGCCTCAGAGGCCTGCACTCCCAGGCAAGGAGTCCCGTTTACCTCCTTGCAGTGTAGGTTCACTGCCCTGCGCAAGTGGCAGGAGGGCTCTGCTTTGCTCTGGCCTATCCCTCATGCTGCGAGCCACCTCCCACAGAGGGAGAGAGTCTTCACACCGCGAGCACTTACCTCAGAACACAGTGAACTACCGCGCCCTGCCCTGCCACCCGGGGCGCCATGGGGGGCCAGAGGGAGAGAGCAGCAGCCAGGTCCTCTCGGTCAGAGGCAGGCTTGACGCGACAGCAAGCAAACCAAAACAGCTGGCCTCTGTCTGCGTGGAGTTCCCCAGGACTCTCGTCCAGCCCCTAGCCAGCGGCGTTTCACAGAGACACTGGCGTGTGATCGGAAAGGGCTGCACAGGAGGCTCTAGCAGCCAGAATTGGGAAGGGATTGCCCCGTTTTTAGCCTCCGCATATTCAGATCCTCTGGGCTGCACTCTTAATATCCATCTTTTCTTTGTTCTGCCAGTGAAAACTGCCTCTTGCTTTCAGGAACAACAACAAACACAAACTCAAAAAAAAGCCTGAAAAGAGCAATTCCTATTATCAGCACTCCCCGGCTCTGCCAAAACCTCAATCCTGACTCACAGACCCACCCCTGCTATTCCAGTGCCACACACACAGCTCTGCCCATGCCCCTCACCCCTGACCTTCAGCGCCCCAGCTATCCCAGCCCTGGGCTCCCCACACCCAGCTCTGCCAGTGCCCCTCACCCCTGACCAGCACCCACCCTGCTATCCCAGCCCTGGGCTCCCCACACCCAGCTCTGCCAGTGCCCCGCACCCCTGACCTGCAGCCCCCCCGCTATCCCAGCCCTGGGCTCCCCACACCCAGCTCTGCCAGTGCCCCGCACCCCTGACCTGCAGCCCCCCCCTGCTATCCCAGCCCTGGGCTCCCCACACCCAGCTCTGCCAGTGCCCCGCACCCCTGACCTGCAGCCCCCACCCCCGCTATCCCAGCCCTGGGCTCCCCACACCCAGCTCTGCCAGTGCCCCACACCCCTGACCTGCAGCCCCCCCCCGCTATCCCAGCCCTGGGCTCCCCACACCCAGCTCTGCCAGTGCCCCGCACCCCTGACCTGCAGCCCCCCTGCTATTCCAGTTCCACCCCAACTCCACAAGTTCTGCTAAATGTCCCTCATTCTTCAGCAAGATCACTCAGCTAGCAATTCACACCCGGGCCGTGAGGAAATCAAAGAGCCTGAAACCATTTGGTCCCTTTTTTCGAAGGAGCTGACAGCAAAGGCATAAAAATGAAAGATTCTTAAAATAACATGCAGCACGGAGAAGTCATGCAACTCCAGTGCCCACCACCTCTCCCTCCCGACGTTCCTAGATGCCTGCACCAGCCTCATCAGCCTTCTTCATGACTGTCTCTGTGATTTATGGTGTTAATAACCAAGCCTGAATCCAGCTGCACCCCTGGGGCTCAGAGCCAGCCACTCAAATGCATCACGTTGCGTGCTCCAGTGCAGCACAGAACATCACTTCAGAATGACTCCGTCATTACTCGTCTGCCCAGGAGGGCTCTCTGGACATACTGTCCCTCTTGCTGGGCTTGGAAGATGGATCTTCCATGTCCTTCCTTGGTGAGAGTGGGATTCTGCATCTTTCCTGGGGGCACCCATCATACCCCAAAGATGGGCCCATGAGACGCCAGCCACACCCTCCCCTCCATCCTCCCCTAGGCGATCTCAGGGGTCCAGAAGAAGGCCTGCTGCCTCTTATGGTCAGTCACAGACCCTCCTTACAGACACTGGGCAAGTACACTGTGTGTATGGGCAAGGAGAAGTGGGGAGCAGCTGAGGGGACCCAGGACCACCAG
The DNA here is from genome assembly GCF_965140285.1 of Lepidochelys kempii. Lineage (NCBI taxonomy): Eukaryota > Metazoa > Chordata > Testudines > Cheloniidae > Lepidochelys > Lepidochelys kempii. Next base: position 150,334,257 of record NC_136382.1, on the reverse strand, counting down.
GCTCAGCTTGGGTTTGGGGGTTAATTTGACTACTGGGCCATCTGACTAGGTGACCCTTTGCTGTCAGAAGGGCCTTTAGGATGAGAAGAGTGTGGAGGCCAGGCAGATGTGGTCAGGAGGGGGTTTCAGGGGACCAGTGTGGAAGAAGTGAATGCGAGGAACAGCCAGTCTCATGGCTTGGGTGGACATGAGGTGGGAGGCTAACTGTGCAAGGCCCTGAAGCTGGAAGTGGAAGGTGCCTGGTTAGTCTAAGCCAATGAGGCCTTGCCCAGACTGCAACTTCTAGTGGCGTTTGGAACTGCTTCGTGGCCTGGCTGACTGTACACATGGCTTCTCATCACAAACCACCATGTATTTCTGGGTTGGCAACAGGTCCACGTCCCTCACCAGCGGCCCAGGCTGGTGCATGGCTGGCAGGGTGTAAGGTTCCATACATGCCCAGGCTGCCCCCAACACCATGCTCAGCAGGAAACATCCTATCACCAGCCCAAGCTCCCCAGGACCTTTTCCCAATAATGCAGGAAGGGCGCTTGGAAGGGAGGATTTTGTCAACAGTCTCCGTGCTCCTGTTCCCCCTCCCCCCACCCTCCGCTCCAGCATGCCCCTAAGCCCCAGCTGGCTCCCCACCCCCCTCGTGCCTGTTCCTCAGGCTTAGCCCCTCTGCTCCCATCTACACTGTGAAGCAAGTCACTTAGAAGCTGCAGCAAGGGGGTGACGGGCTCCAATTAGTCTCTGAAGAGCCCAGCTGCTGCTTTCCGAGCTCTGCTCCTCAGCACAGAGGCAGAGCACTTTGCATGTTTGCCAGCAAGCAGGGAAATGAGACTGTCACCAGCTCCGCACTAAGCGGCTCCCTTTGCTGTCCGTGATATGCCAGCCACTACCACGCTGCAGTCCCAGGGCCCCAGCTCAGCCCCACTGCCACTTGATGTCCTGGCCCTAAGCAAGTCTCACCTTGTGCTGCCAGGAGCCCAAAGGCAGACTGCAGGCCTTTGCTGAGCCCAGCGGTGGAGCATAGGGACGCTGGGACAATTTGTATAGTGGGGTGCTGAAAGCCATTGAACCAAACTGTGAACCCTGTATAGAATGGAAACCACTTCAAGACAGGGGGTACTGAAGCCCACCCAGTACCCCTAGTTCCAGCACCCATGGGGGAGTGGGGAGGAAAGGAAACAGAGGGGAATGGGGAAGTCCCACATCTGTCCAGTCCCTGAGGAACAGGAGCCCATGAGCTGTTCAATTGCGGGCATTTGCTTTGCTTTTAATGCCCTTTAATAACTTCAGCAAGGAATCAAGCCCTTGGGAAGGAATCCCAGTGCCCATAAAGGTGGCATCAATGGGGTTAATGGTATGTGTGGGCAGGTTCCCCTCCTCCCATCCCCATGGGGTCTGATGGAAGCAAGAATTATGTCTGGTCTGAAAGTGGGCCCGACTTTGAGCACTGCAGCTCCCATTGACCTCAGCTGGACTTCTGGATCCTCAGTACTTTGCCAATGAGACTTGTTCCTGCGCTGGGAGGTGCTGGGCCCCGCCTGTCAGTGACTGCCAGGGCATCTTGGTGGAGGAAGCAGAAGCCTGGAACTGCCTCTCTATGCTGCCAAACAAGGGTTCAAAAGTGGAGGTGAAGCAGGGACCTGCCTAGTGCTGAGAGGGGACAACACCCCACCTACCTTGTCACAACGTCACTGGGCCTGCTGAGCCCAGGCACCTTCAGGGGTGGAGCTTGAACAATGGCTAGATGTGTCGTCTCCTGCCTGCCTGGCAATCAGTGCACACTCCCCAGCCCCGCAGAGCAAGTGTTCCACGGACACAGCCCAGGCCACGTGCACAAGTACCAATTTAGACGTGCCTGCAAGAGCAATGGGCAAGCCTCCAAAGGTTGGGGTCTGAGTCCAGCTGAGAGCAGCACCCCAAGATGCACCTGCCCTCCCTGCCGCCATGAAGCTGGAACCGCTCCCGCTCAGACCCGCCCCGTGTCGTTCCCCGAGGGCCCTCCCCTCTCAGCTGGGCCTTGCTCCCGGGCACCGTTTGGGCATTCCCTCTTCAGGAGGACCCAGGCTGGCACTTGTGGAGTGAGCATGAGCCAGGCGAGTGAGCCAGCAAACAAGCCAGCAGGCTGTAAGCAGTTAACAGCTTGAGTCAGTAACAGCATCAGCGGCGCTTTCATGATGAATGAGCCCTGCCCCGTGGAAATGTCAGTGTCTGAACAGCATGTGATCTCATTCTCCTTTGCCTCTGATCCGAACACAGCAGCCGCCTACCCTTGCTGAGCTGCGGTGACGGGGGCAGCCCCAGCCTGCCGTCCCTCCCCGCATCGCCCCAGGGTAGCGAGAAGATGCCCAGGCATTCCTGCAGAGGTGCTGGAAGATTTCATTAACACAGCCTACCCGCTTCAGCCCTGCTAGTTAATGAGACAGGGGCTCCCGCTCCCCTGCCGGAGAGGGGGAAAGTCTAAGGATGAAGGATGGTTTAGTTGAGGATTCAACCTTGTTATCTAATTCAAAACGCGTGCAAATGAGATAATTACGGTGAAATACTGATTCACAGCAACATGCCCCATGACTGCCAAAGCAATAACTCCCAGCTCAGTCGCAACAGCTGCCCCAGCTCCTCCCCCAGCCAGAGGTGCAGCTTCATTCTTTTAGCACGGATGAAAGGTGCTGGATGGACAGCCCTGGAGATGGAGCCACGCTGAACAGGTACAGCCTAGGCAGGGGCAGAGCAAGCTTCCCGCCCAGCAGCGTTTCCTCTCCCACGCCCTGGTTTGCCTCCAAACCCTCTCCTAAAGGCAACACCTCTGGGTGCTCAGATGTCATGCTCAGGGCTCACAGCTGGGAGCAAGACAGAGGAAGAGGGCAGACGAGAGATGGTCTTGTTGAGGCACTGGACTAGGACCCAGAAGATCTGTGTTCAATTCGCCACTCTGCCACGGACTTGCTCTGTGGCCTGGGGGAAGTCATGAATTAGGTGCTGTCTACTTAGGGCCTGCTCCCACTGAAATATAAGTCTCTTCTGCCGCACTTCTCCAGCCGTACAATAGGGATAATATTCCTCACCAGTGTGTTGTGGGGACAACGCCATTAATCAACATCTGGGAGGTGCCCAGATGCTCTGGTGATGGGAGCCATGTAAGTACCTAGAGGAGCGTTCAGTCTCCAGGACCCTTCAGTCCTGACCAACGACAGGACTGCCAACACGAACATGTCCAGTTAAGTCCTGATCTTCAAAGGCTCCTAACTTCCATGGAAATCAATGAAAATCAGGAGTCTAAATACCGCCGAGGACCTGGGCATTAGTGCACAATGAGATGGGTTATGATAGCAATAGGGATATTGGACTGAGGCCCACACAACGCATTTCACACTGGTCATTGAACAGCCATCAGACTGGAGTGGTCACCACCAGTCTGGGTCAGATGTGAACCTGTGACCCATTGACAACTGGCCAGGCCAGTCCCCCTGGAGCACCAGTGTAAAGGAAATAGAGTTTGCCATGTTCTCCCACGGCCCTGCCCCCTCAGGCAGGAGCATGGCTGTACAGTTCAGACTCCAGTCCCCTGGCCTTGGACTGGCTAGCACTGGAGGAGGGAAACCAGGCACCCGCTTTTCCGTGGCAGATTGATTGATAGTGATTTGTGCCTGAAAGGACTTCTCAGATCCCTGTTAAGCTTGACAGAGTGCTCTTAAAGGGCTCCCGCCCTATGGGCCCCTCACGAGAGGGTTTGGAATAGTGGCACCAAAGACATTGCTCTGTTTAATGGCTTGTGAGTTTCACACAGAGAAGAGGTTAGGACATTTGTGAATATATGTCACAGCTCCAAGTTTGAGCACTCATGGGATATATACAGCATCGAAAGCGCTACCAACCACCATGAATAGGTGCATGCCCTATTTATACAGCATATGATTTACCAAGATATAAGATGACAGATCCCCTGCCCCAGAGAACTTACAATCCAAAGGAACCTGTCTTGTAAGGTGCTAAACACCCTTCACCTTCCAGGACAGTGATGCAGTCAGGAAGTTGATGCTGTATAAGGAGAGGAGGGAAGGCTGTTCCCAGAACTGGGAGTCAGGAGATCTGGGATTTAGTCTGAGCTCTGTCACTTAACCTCAGTTTCTCCATCTGTAAAATGGATGGCCATTATACTTCCCTACCTCCCCGGGGGTGGGGTGGTAACCCTTAATGTAGTCATGTCTTTAAAGTGGTTTGAGATCCTTGGCTAGAGAGTGCGATAGAAATGCAAAGGTTTATTATTATAATTATAAATGGCATCTACTCACTCCTATCGTCTGCTTCTAGTGTAACTTCAAGTCATATGATGATAGTTTCCTGGACACATGAGATTTCACAGACAATTTATGACCTTTTGTTCTAAAAATACAAGCACCTGCTCTTCATGCTAAAGGAGAAGCTACCTTCTTCATAGACATTGCCTTAGGTTTCTCTCCTCCAACTCCAGGTTGGATCCTGTCTGTCCTCTCCACTCCACCAAAACTGCTCTCACCAAGGTTTCTAATCATCTTTCTGGCCATCTGTAAGGGCCTCTACTCCATCCTTATCCTCCCTGACTTCTCCATGGCATTTGACACTCAGTCACATCCTTCTTCTCAACATATGGTGCTTCCTGGGCTGTCACAATGTCCTTTCCTGGGTCTCTTGCCTTCTCTGGTCGGTCCTTCAGTATCTCTTATCAGTTCCTCCTCTTTCCCCCTCCCTTCCCTTCTCCGTGGTGATCCCAAAGGACTCTGTCCTGGGGCCCCTCCTTTCCTCCTTCTATACCCTTTCTTTGGGCAATCTCTTCTGCTCATACACCTTCGATCACAAGTATCATACCTTATGTCTCACGAGTCTGCCTGTCCAGTCCCTCCCATCCAATCATGCAACTTGACCTCGTGGACATCTCTTCTTGGGTGTCTCACTGTCAGCTTGACCTCAACCTGGCTGAAACTGAGCAACTGATCTTTGCTACCCCTCCCCACTCCTCCCATTCTCTGTCACCCATGAACACATCCTCCTCCCTGTCACTCACTCAGACCTGTAACCTGGGAGCCACCTTTGACTCTTCCATCTCCCTCAACACTCACACCCAGGCTGTGTCCAAATCCTGCCACTACTCCTGACTTCCTCCTCCCTAAGAGGTGACCTTCTCTCTCTGTCCAGACAGCAAGAATTCTAATCCGGGCCCTCACCTCTCGTCTCCCAGCCTCTGCAGCCTCCCCTTTACTGGAAGATGACCCTATGTGCTGACAGCTCAGAAACAGAGCTTGTGCTGCTTCTCTGTGCAGGGGCAAATTTCACCTGTGGAGAACACAGCTGGCTTTTCACATCCTAGGAGAAGCTTACCTTCTGTGTACTTGAGCTTGGTCCTGTTCCCATTGAAATCAATGGGAGTTTTCCAATAAAGACTGCAAAATAGCCTCACCCACTAGCACTAAAGCAGATGCTTTACCAAGGAGTGAAGGGCGTGGTCGCATTTCCTCCTTACTACCCCATTAATGCCCTTAGGGGGGTGGTTTTTATTTTCAAATCTGTTTGATCCTAATAATTCGCAGGTACTTAATAGGCTACACTGAAATAATTCATCAACTCCTTCAGGACACTGGCTGATGATTGTTATTTCAAATTTAACGCTCCCAAACACTGATTAAAAACTATCCACTGATGGAGAAAATATTTGTTTAGTTTACTCCAAGTTTATTAGATGTTAGACCTAATTAAAAGTTCTAATGCGTGGTAAATGCTTCTTTAATTACAGAGAGAGGAGGAACATTAGAATTGTGTTTTTGTAGAGAAAGTACATCTAATTAGGCGGGTATATTTAGGGCATTATTTCTATCTGTTTGAAATACTCTGCACTTTCCAAGTGTTACATATCCCCATCTGAGCTTTAAAACAATTTGTTCCAATTTAAAAATAAGGTTTTAATTTTTTCCCCACCACCAAGGAAATTTATCCCGAATGAAAAGTGTTAGAATGACAGTCATAGATTTAGCGAATCTAAGGCCGAAAGGGCCCACGGTGATCATCCCTCTAGTCTGACCTCCTGGATAGCACAGGCCAGACAACTGCCATAAAACAATTCCTAGAGCAGATCTTTTAGAAAAACATCCAATTTTGATGTAAAAATTGTCAGTGATGGAGAATCCACCATGACCCTTGGTGCGTTGTCCCAATAGTTAATTACCTTCCCTGTTAAAAATGTATGCCTTATTTCCCAGGAGAATGAAGTCCAGTTTATCTGCAGAGCTGGTAATAAGCTTTGCATATATCACTGGAGGGACCTTCTCCTTTAAGAGTGAGAGGGGAGCTCAGTCTACATAGCCCAATTCAGTCCTTCATCTTGCCGCATAGGCAACCAACAAGAAGGTCAGCAGTGGTGGTGGACGTTTGTGAAGGGAACACTTGCTCCCTGGGAACTGGATTGAGACCCCGTCCCCACCCCCCAAGTTGATCCCACCAAGCAGAGGCCACTGATCTGCCACCAGATTTCCTAAGACAATATTGCAAAGCACCCTGATGTGGAAAGCAAATAGTTGTCATAGGGTGAAACTCCCCCCTTCAGTCAGGGCTTATGTGGTGCACAGGCCTGCAGGGGCCATCTGCACAGAGGGTAACCTTCACCACAAAGAGAAGCATCAACAGAAACTGCACAAAACCAATCCATTAACTTCTCTCTCACTGACCTAACACACAGTATTTTGCAGTTCCCTCTGGCTCTCTTGAACAGACAATATCATCAGTGAGACAGGCCTGAGACATTTGTTCCAGGAACAAAAGCTTTGTAGGCTCTGTCTGATAAGCCTCTCAAAGTTCAGTTACTCACCCCCAAGCAATCAGAGCATTTGGGGCCTGCAGCTCTGCTGGGAGATCTCCAGGAGGTCCTGTTTCTAGTGATGCTGGAAATACCTTGAGGTCGGCAACCCGCAAAATGGAAAAACGTAGGAAAGGGAAACATTTACCTTTCCCCTCATCTTTTATAAAACAGTCAACTAGCATTTTCCAAACCTCAGGAAAGCCCGGGGCTCTGGTTTGGGGCAAAGGTTCAGGGCATCACTTATTTGAGCAGGATTAGTTTGTTCCAGATGGAGACAGCAGTTTTTGTCCCAAGAACCCTGACATCACAACTATTTTGTTACAGGTCCAGGACAATGGGGGTTGCACCTTCTCTGCAAGCAGGGGCCCGTACGGAGCTGTCCTGCTGACTCCTGAGTGCTGGCATGGAGCCCCTTTGATCCTCGTTCCTTGCTTACTGTCACACCAGCTAGGCCTAGCAGGTTACACACAGGAGACTAGCTAGATACTCTTTTCTTCTCCACCCCCTAGTTCTAGTCCTAATCTGGACTGACAGCCTTGGACCTCTAGCAAGGGCCCTACTCTGAATGAAACCAAGAGAACCTTACTGGTGAAGTGACGCATTCTCATTCTGGGCCTGGAAAGGCACTTGGGAATATAGGTGTGTATCACATCAGACATGTTCTGATCCAGCCCTCTCCCTCTTTGTGGGGAGACGGGTATGTGGGGAATTTGGTAGGAGCAGGTCTCTCAACATACAGCCTCGGGTTATTCCCAGTAAACATCGGCCATCAAGCCCTCTTCTGTGTGTTCATTTTGGACAGTATCAAATGAGGTTTCACAGCTCTCTGCATTCTGATCAGGCCTATCCATGCCACGAGCCTCTCTCTTTTGTTTGCAGTGGAGATTTTATTAACATTTTGTTATCTGTTGTAATCCACTGAGCAGTCAGTTCTTTCTGTGAGATGCTGATCTATTTGCAGCATGCAGGGATTCACACAGAGTGAGCGCTCTGCTACCCTGGCTCACAGCTCTGCAGAGGTTTTGCTGGGACCCTGAAATCTGGCCCTTGTTGGAGCAGGACATAAAAGTAACAGCTGCCTTTATTAGATGCAAAGCTGACAGGAGAGTGAGTACATTGTAACAGATCCATGCCCGCCTAGGACCCTGGATTTTTATCTGTACAAGTACTTATGCCACCCTCTTCTCTGTGCTATCATATCTGTCATGCTGCACACAGGTACTGCGGCCTCTCGTGACTCCACAGTGACAACAGAACTAGAGCTCAGATCCTCCTGCCATGAAAGTATAGGCCCCAAAGGAGAACCTGTTAGCAGTACAGCCCCTCTGACACACAGATGAGTCTCACCCTCCTGACCTCAGTGTAGAATGATTCAGAATGAAAAGGGTCTAGCTGAGGCTGGAGAGTTCTGCTAGCGAGAATTGCATTGGCATAAGCACCAGCCGGAACACAACCGACAAGAGTCCTCCATCCTCAGAGCTCCAGGTGCAAGCTGATCAGCGGAGAAGTTTCGCTCCAGGGTAAATCGTGGCACAGGTGGCCAGATGGATCTTTTTATACCTTTCTCTGCAGCATCAGACACAAGCTACTGTTGGGGGATGAGAGAAGGAGCTAGATGGACATTGGCCTTGTCTGGTACAACTTTGCCCTCTTTTATCCTTCCCCCCGCAAACCCTTCCTCTTCTGCTTGTCTTCATAGACGGTGAGCTTCTCCGGGCAGGTGCTGTCTCCCCCTGTGTAGCTGTAGACGGCCGAGCACACTACGGGCACTGCTGTAATACTAACACCACCTAACCCCTCAGCTGCAGCTCCTGGAACACCAAAAGCCTCCCCATATACACAGTGTGGTCCTGCGTGCCCCTACACATGCCAGTGCAGGACCCCTCCCAGTGACATGGTCCCCCAACTGGCTAATACAGACCCTCCTACAAACTGACTGAGGTTTTGTCTTCAGTGCAGAAAAGGTGTTTATTTGTGCAGTGTGAACCATCCCGCCGTAAATACATGTGGTTTGGGGCAGCGAAGAGAGAGCCTCAATATCCCCCACATCAGTACGACAACCTCATTTGATGTGACGCTTGGCCATAGTGTCTCGAAATCCCTCAACCCTGCCAACTGTTGAGTCCCCTCTGGGCCACGAGCACCACTTTCACATCCCTGCTCACCACATCCTGCTGAGGACCGAGCTTCACCTCATCTATCTCCACCCCTTCGCCCCCACTCGCATTCCCTTGGCACTCCCCGGCTAGTGCCTCACCATAGCAGCTCTCCCTTAAGAGTTATTTTCTAGTAAAAGAAATATACAGAGCAGTGTCCAGACTTTGCACTGGTCTTAAATACACCATAAAACATTCAGCAGCTTTTGTGGCTGGCTCCCTGCTCAGCTGCATTACAGATACAGGGCCTCCAGCCACTCATTTGTGCTCTGCCTCATTCTCTCTCCATACAGTTCTCTGGCTTGCGGGGCTGGCACAGCAGAGAATGGGCTATTCTACTGCAGGTTTGGGAGGGAACCTGGACCTGACGGCATAGGCAGGACATGGGACCCCTACCTGTATTTACCTGGCAGAACATTACCAGAGACAAAAGACTGGTGAACCTCAAGAGACGCACCTCAGAGAGTCCCTGCTTCTTGCTCATGTTGGGCTACACTGCTCCTGAGGTGAGGGAATTCTCCTCCAACCCATCATGCCTCTGGAGTGACAGGCCCTTTTGCACAGAGCACCACCGTAGGGCAACTGCAGCCCTGGGGCTACGGCAACTGACTGGCCTGGGATTTCAGTCCAACATGGGCTCCACTACCTATCTGAACCAGTCAGGTCTGCATCTTGCAGCCAGGGCCCCTCCATTCAGACTTCTCTCTCTCACCCTCCCCCCAGTGAAATAGTTACAGGCTGCACAAAGAGGGAGGAGTGGGAGGAAAGCAAGCTGGCAGGGAAATCCGTCTATGAAAGAAAGTGCAGGGGAAAGCAACATGGGGCATGGACGGACTGCTTTCCTAGACGCTTGATCTACTTGGCTGAAGGATCAAAGGCCCCTGCTCAGACCAGAGGGCTGGCATAAAAGGAAGCTTTCAGATAGTAAACTCTGAGCCCAAAGCATGATCCCAGCTGGAGAGAGCGAGACTTACAGAGCAGCCAGATTCACACGGCGCTTTGGCTCAGCCATGTGGAAGGAACTTTAAGAATCCCATTTCCTTCCCTTGTGCCAAAAGAGGTGAGGAAGAGGTTAATATCCACTGCCCCCTGTGGGGTGGGTGAGACCAACCTTGGTTTGCAGGCACCCAGCCTTTTGAAGGGGAGATCTGAGATGCCCCAGTTAAAACAAAACCAGAATCAAAGTCTTCTCAGCCGTTCCATGTGTGATTAGTTATAGAGCATCACCTGGGGATGCAAACGGTTTACTAATCGTTTGTATTACAGTGACTAGATGCCCCAGCTGAGATCAGAGTCCCAGCGGTGCTGTACAAACACACAGCCAGAGACAGTCCCTGCTAGGAAGAGCTTACACTGTAAGTAGACAGGTCAGAAAAAGGGTATGAGGGGAAACAAAGGTGACAAACTCATGCTCCTGGGCAGTGGCGGAGCCAGGACTACAACCCAGCTCTCTTGATTCCCAGCCCAGTGCCCTCGCCAGTAGACAGCACTGCCTCTTTGAAAAGCTGCATGGACAGAATGGTCCCTAGAACTGCAAACATGTCGCTGCAGGGAACGGAACTCCCAACCCTCACCTCCAAAACACACTGACCTGTGCAGAAAGTCAGCTAGTTCTGCCGCTACGCGGAGTGGAGAAACACTTGAGCAGTTCTGGTGGGATCTACCCAGTAGGGGGCAGTGGGACACACACCAGACAGCCAATCACAATTCATTGGAGTGACACAAGGAGGACATATTCCACCCCACGCCTGTGATGACAGCTTCTGAGGCTCTCAATAGAATGAAGTGAGGATTATTTGCTCATCTAAACCTAAGGGAACTGGGTGACTGACAAATGTAATCTGTAACTCCTCTGCATGCTCCCGAACAGGATCCCAGAGCACTAGTCAGTTGTGGGCTGGCATAGGAATGTAAGGGCATTTGCACTGAGCTGCTGCTTTCTCTCACTGCTGTGGTTGGAGCTTACTATTTCTGAGTCCGGATACTAACTGGAATAGAAATGTAATTCAACTCCAGGAGCAAGATGGTAGGTGCTCTCTCTGAGCCAGAGAAACCAGCTCAAAGTACTGCAAAGGGACAGTGTGTGACAACACAACCAGCCAACCCCCAGGGAAAAGGATTACATCAGAAGACCACGCATTGACTGCAGATCCTGAGGGCAGAACCCTTGGCAGATGCTGTGCCTGCCAAATCTGGAGTCTCCCAAGCTGGGGTGAAGACACCTTGCTCAGGCACCAGGCTTATATTTCTGCCATTCACCCAGCCCTGGTCAATACCAAATGGCATGTCCTGATGTCTGGTGATTCAATCACAAGGTGACCTCGTGTCAGCCTTGTACTAACCGGCAGGCAGAGAACCAAAGAGCATTATCCTGCACTCTCTGCTGAACTCCTTCTGTCCCGGACAGACCCAGCAGAGAGCCTTGAGATGGCATAATCAGGGAATATTGTGGGTTTTACCCTTTCCTCCAGCATACAGCTGGAGATAGCATACCGGACTAGATGAGCTACAGTCATAGAATCAGAGAAGTTAAAGATGGTGCCCATGGGCTATATTAGAAATGCTGAGGGTTACGTAAAAGAGTCCAGCTATTGGGGCATCTGTCCCTCCCACACAGAGAGTGCAGGATTGTTCTCTGCACCTCTGCTCCTAATCCTAGGGGTTGATGAGTTCAGCTGTGGGCTGCTGGCATGTCAATATCAGAAAGCACACAGATTGACCATTACATGAATATTCAGAGGAGCTTAAGCTGAGAATCTGATGAGATTAATTTTTCTACATAATGAAAATGTTGTTTTTAATGTTGGCCACAAGCTAAATCTGCTTCAGGATTTAAATATGATGAAAAAAAGTAATTTCTTCTTTCCTTGTTTCTGCATTTCTCATTTGGTGTCTTTTTATCTCACATGTCAGTGGGGAAAAATCAACAACAGCACCTGCTTCCATGAACAGAAGGAATATCTGTTGAGGAGTAGAAGGTCATGGGAGGAGGATGATCAGAAAAGCTAAGCCAACCCCAGCCATTCTATCAGAGCAGCCCCTTTCATATCGTCCATCGAGTGGTGTTTGCAATCTGATCAGGCTGGTATCAGAAGCAGCAGCATCCAGAAATGGCAGCTTTGGCAGGATTATGCTAGCAGAAGCTTGCATCACTAATAGCTTTAGCTGCATCCAACTTCCTACAGAACAGCGGAATCTGCTAACTGCATTCTATTAAAAGCCCCTAGCTTTACATTATTTTATGCAATTGTATCAAACTGTGGCCACACATTCATCATCAGCAGGTATCAAACCTCAGACCTTCGGCACTGGCACCTGCCACTTGAGCTGAAAGAGTAACTCCACTAAATGTGAATAACTAGCAGTCTGCTATAATCACTGAGGCCAGCCAGTGTCTAGAGAGAGGCACGACTGCATGCATTAAGCTAGTGTGTTATGCGATATTAGCACCAGGGATATCGAATTCTGTGCCTTATGACTCTCTGGACTGCATCAAATGTACATCTAGATTTACATGATAGAAACATAAAAATCTGGACCCTAATCCCTAGCATCTACTGGTACCAGTTGTATCTTCCCTGGTAAATTAATAGAAATTGCTTGGTGCTGGAGCCACTAGCCAGAGGAACCTGCAGCTGTCAGCTTGTGTGTTAAGTACAGCCTCGCTTATACAGAAACCTCAGGGTCCGGAGGAGGGGAGGGCATTTTATGAACAGCTCCAGTCCCATGAGCTATCACACTGCAAAACTGAAGGGTTGGATATTTGATGAGCCCATCTCCCCAGTGAAACCCTTAGGGGGACCTCTGCATTCTAAATCACAGGGAGAGAGGAACACAGAAAAGAGTGAATTTTGCTGAAGTGCAAGTCTTTTCTCCCCACTCCTAAACAGGGACCATCCTCAAATCAAGAGGGAGCCATTTCATTTGACACCAGAGACAAGACTCCCTCTTTTGGCAGGATTCTAGCATAAGAAAGGTTCAGACCAGCCGGAAAGTGGTTTGGTTCAATATCCCTGAACAAAAAACTGCCTGGTGGATGTTCTGAACGCATGACAGTCACTCTACAGCTAAGTCTGTAGCTGGTTTCAATTATAAACCAAGAATTGCACACTCTCCCCGGAACTATCTTAAAAGCTCCTTGCCCTGTGCTTTCTCCTGTCCAGAAGACAGGTGGATTGCGTGGGTGTCTAGAAAATTTGCTGTTAATGGGACAAGCCATTTTGAGAGTTTGGAAAGGATGAAAACTAGCTTTTATTTGCTCATCCAAAACTCCAAAGCAACTGCAGAGACGACCCTCCCATGTGTTTATGCACTAGCCCTCACTGAGAGCTGCTGCCCAGGGTGATGTCTGACAAATTGAAGAGCAAATTTTTTCAGTTATTAGCAAAGATGGAGCTGATCCAACCCCCCAGACCAGAATCCCACTGAACTTTGGGAACTTTTGGCTCTCAATCTGACCTTTGTGACTCAGGTCTGTCCTTCTTCAATTTCTAAAAATGATCTCCACGTGCACTGATAACATCTCTGAGAGGTCTGGCAAGTGCTACCAGGCCCATTCCAGCTAATCAATGTTTTTCTTTCAATAAAGCGAGTCTCCAGTCCCTATTGTTGCGGAAATCCTGGAGCCTCCAGAACAAATGCTGGGCTTTTAAGTCTGTGTCACAAGGACTCTTCTAATAACTCAAAAGATTATTCAAGGTGAATTTAAAGGGAAAGGGGCCTGATTCAATATTGTGTTACTCAGACGTAAAATTGGAGCAACTCAGTGGTGAATTAGGTCCAATGAGGTTGTCTCACCTAGTCCAAACCTTGTCTGCCCCAGCCCCTGTGCTGAGCTCTTGTTCCTGGCAACCCGCCTCTCTCTGAAGATACAGAGACTAATTCATTCTCATCTCCAGGAATAGGGTTGGTGCAAGCTTTGCTCTTATCACTTCTTGTGTTTCTTTTGATCCTAACTTCCTGGCTGGGATGCAATGGAGGTCTCGGTGGTATGGACCGAGAGGGTGTGTTATGGGTGTGTGAGTCATGCCCATGCCGTGTGGCACCCTGTCTCTCCCTGGCGGTGGTTAGGCCACTTAGGGTATGTCTACTCTGCAAAGAAAAACCCACAGCACCGAGTCTGAGAGCCCAGGTCAATTGATTTGGGCTCACAGAGCTAAAAATAGCAGTGTAGACATTCCCCCTCGGGCTGGAGCCCAGGCTCTGAAATCTGGCGATGGGGGAAGGTCCTGGAGCCCAGGCTCCAGCCTGACCAGGAATGTCTACGCTGCTATTTTTAGCCCCACCAACCGAGGCCCACAAGCCGATTCAATTGACCTAGGCTCTGAGACTCAGGGCATGGCTACGCTGGAAACTTCAAAGCACTCCCACGGCAGCACTTTGAAGTGCAAGTGTGGTCGCACGCCTGGGCACTGCCTACAGAAGGATTGCCCCGAACCCCTCGGAGCAAGTACCATGCTCCAGGGCAGAAAAGCAGCATCCGTAGCAGTTTAATGATCGGCAATCCCAGAAGAGGGGGACTAGGCCTGTGTCATTCTGTGCCCGTAGCAGGCAGCTCGCAGACAGCCTGGGCCCCTTGGTGGCTGCACTGCCTGCCTCATTGGGACATGACAGCATGGCAGCCCTGTGACAAGTGCAGCAGCTTTGATTTGTTGCCAGGTGGCTGTTGACACACATTAAGACCAAGCCCTTAAGGGGCTGCACAGTCAAGCTCCTCCCACCCGTCTTGGGAACTCCGCCAAGGATTTCATTTCTTTCTAGCGAGGTTACATTACAGCTGCCCTCCCCGTCTCTATGAGAATCTCTTCCCTTCCTGCTGCTGCTAATGTGGGAAGTGAGGGGCATGGGATGGGCAAGGAGACCAAGCAGGCTCAGGCGCGCAATGCCACTAATATCTGCAAGTGCTTGAGCCGCTCCAGGCCTTAGTGCCACGTGGGGGATGTTCATCACATAACACCAATCGGGACCACATGACTGACGGGGCACCACACTGATACTTCTAAGTCCATAGGGAGCGAAGCATCACAGCCCCTTCTGGTGCAGCTCCCTGCAAAGCCCTCAGTCTCCTTGCACAGGAATTGGAGCTCCCTTTTAAATAGTTTGTGATCCCTTTAGTGGCCTTCAGAGCCTTCTGCGTTTGAGATGGCACCAGAACCCTGCCGCAGCAGCGGTGCCTATAGGTAGCTAGGTCTTGCATGTGGTGTATAGGTTATTTGGGCCCAGATGCTCCCGGTATTCAGGTGCCTAACTCCCACTGATTTCAACTGGAGTTGGGCTTTAGACTCCACTCTGCCCTCTGGTTCCTTCCTGTGACATTTGCTGTGAAAAAAGCAAAAAACACACTCCTTGGAGAGGAGGATGAGCTCCTGAACCAGGAACACAGTGAATTAGACAGTGATTCCTGAAGCCAAGGGGACATGGAAAGGAAACTCTAGTCTGCAGCCTCTGGGACTGTGAGTAACCTGCTCATTTACAGAAAAATAATTTTAAAAAGGACTAAAATTGTCTGTTTTGGGGAGGGAAATGGCCTTGTTTGATTGCTCAGTAGAGGACTGGCCCAGTTCTATTGAGAGACTAGAACAGTATACAGTAATAGCTAATAGTATAACTGATGAGAAAATGGTGGTGGTTTTACTGACCGTAATGGGGGCTAAGATTTATAACCCACCACGTAACCTAACAGCTTCTATTGAACCTGCAGACAAAACATTTGCTGAGATTGTTTGCTGGAAATTTTACCAAATCACCTCTCCCCAAAGCCACTGGTGATTGCAGAGCCCTTCTGCTTTTAGAAATCGAATCAATAAGAAAATGAAACAAGTTCTGAATATGTGGCTGGATTAAAGAAATTAACAGAGCATTGCCAGTATGGAAAGTGTTTAAATGATGCATTAAGGAACCAGCCAGCGTGTGGTATTCAAAATGAAACAACCCAAAACTGTTATCGACTGAGGCTCATTTGACACCCAAACGTGCTCTAAAAATTGCTGTATCAATAGAAACAGCTACTAACGATGCCAGGGAACTACAACGACATCATGTAATCTGTGCAACAAATTAACTGGGGTCAAGCAGAAAGCACAGCACGGACAACCCTCAAAGACTAAATGCTTTCATTGTGAGAGAGTCGCACCATGCAAATAATGGTCGATTCAAGGACAAGCCCTGTAGAAACACACAGACATTTTCACATGCAGGTCAGTGCAAAAAGCACAACCACCCCACCAGGCCACAGAAACCATTTACTCTTGGCTACACATCAACCACCTCTGATTGCAATTTTTAACCCAAAGACAGTACAAGTAATGGCTGCAGCACAATTATGGGGATGGGCAATATTCCTGGGAACTCTCTGTTAGTGCTGAGTTCAAAAGCATCAACCAACGACCAACGAGTGAATGCAGCTTGCTTGTTACACTTGCCATTGGAAGTTGCAGGTAAGGCTACGGAAGTGAAATCAGAGATGGTCACTCAGTTCTACCTTACAATGAATGGATGGATTTATGTACACAAACAACAGTTTCCAGCTTTCTCTGCCTGTAAAGCACAGTAGAGTATATATCACGGTGTGACCCAAGCCTGATTATTCCTATGGAGCTCAGGTCATGTGTACTCCAAGAATTACATGAAGGCCATTTGGGAATTGTAAAAATGAAAGTCTTTGCCAGGAGTTTTGTGTGGTGGCCACAGATTGATACACAAATAGAGGAAAGGACAAAACAATGTTAAGGTCATCAACAAAACACAACACATGCCCACACATGTTCCTTGGAATCCTTGAGAGCAACCAACTGCTCTGTGCCAGCAAATCCACATAGACTACACTGGACCATTAATAGGACATATATTTTTGATTGTAGTAGATGCCCATTCTAGATAGCCTGAAGTATTCGGTATGAGTTCAGCTAATTCAGCACAGACAGTGGAAGTGCTTAAGACTATTATTTTCATGGATGGGAGTTCCCGAACAGATTGTAAGTGACAATGAAACTCAGTTCACGTCTGAAGAGTTTCAATTGTTTGTCAAAAGAAATGGTATCGAACGTCACATCAGCACCTTCCCATCCAGCCACAAATGGATTAGCGGAAAGGTTTATCCACACATTCAAGCCAGCGATTCATGCTCTGGCTTTGGATAAAAGTAGTATACAACATAAGAGTACAGATTTTTATTTCACCTCTAGAAATGCGGCACATGCTACTACAAATTACACACCAGTTCTGTTGGTTACAGCTGTAATTTAAGGTCTCACCTGAACTTGTTAAAGGCTGATCTAGAAGGGAACATTCACAGAAATAGCCTGATTGAATTGCCACAAGTAGTCACATCCGAGAGTGCAGTTTTCATGTTGGAGAAAATGAAGATACTTTCAAGATAATTCATAGGAACCTGGAGCAATTACATCGCAGATGAGACCCCTGTCTTAGCAGGTAGAAGTGGTACCAAATATGTCATGCAGAAGACATGCACGCCCTGTTGAATGCGTGCTTACAAGCTGATGATCTATCCCCGGGAGGCCTAGTGAAAATAAGCCGATAATAAAGCCGCAGCTGGTGCCTTGTGATAGCACCAGTGAGCCTCAGGTCCCTGTTTCTCCTAAAAGTGACCCTAATACTACAGAGCAGGAAGATGCTGTTGATACAGCTACACCACAAAGTGCAGACATGGTTCCAGACACTGGTGTGATGCCGATGAGACGTTTTCCAGAGAGAAGTCATAATCCAGCTCTCAGATTTGAAGTGGAGCCCTTGTCTATTTAATGGCAGTAAGGCATTGGTAATTCTTCTTTAAAATTATGCCCTTACACATTAAGGGGGAAGGCATATGTACTGCACAACAATGGATCGTATCCTTTAAATAGTTTGTGAGCCCTCAAATGGACCTCATTGTCTTTTATGTTCCAGAAGCCACCAGAACCCTGCCAGAGCAAGTGTGTGTACATAGCTAAGCTTTGCATGTTGTGTATAGTCAGTAAACACCCCACTGAGCCTATTTTGTTCCTTCCTGTTAGGCAAAGAGCAAAAGACACAACAAGAACCATGGCTATTATTAGGGAAGGGGAACTCTGTCAGGCCCTCCAGTCTGCCCGCCTTGGTAAGGACAGCATTGCTCTCTTTCTTGCAGGTTTCCACCTCCTCCATTGAGTAAGCAGTTACATAGCCACAGTGTTATAATTTGGGTAGGCAGGAACTCAGGACTGATCATCCCATGTGAAGCGTGAGTGGAAATGCATGCAGCCCTGAGATGGGGATATGGCAAACTAACAGAGGAGGAAGGGAGGAACTGTGCTGGAGCCAGTGTCTATCCAGGAGCAGTCTCCTTTTTGGCTCACATAGAGAAGATGCTCAGAGCCAAACCTGACCTGCTCTGGGGACTCTGCTGTCCCTTTGGATACTCACTGGAGTTTTCCCTCACTTGTAACGGACTGAACCACATGACACCCCACAACATGGGTGCCCTCCCTACTCCTCCCTATGGGGGACACAGAGCCATGCTGACACAGGGATATTGGGATAAGTGCCTTGCTGGTGGGGGTGGGATGGGAAAACCTAGGGGCTGCAGGAAGTAACATTAGCTATGGTCTTCCTTCAAAATCAGTGCTGTGGGGGGCACCGAGATGCAGGGAACAGACATGGATGACTCGTATCCTTCTGAATCAATATTGACACCAGTGGTCCAGTGCGGCACGAAGGGGTGGTCCGGTGGTCCAGTGCAGCTGGAGGAGCCGAGCTTCTGTAGCTAGACCCTTGTTTCCTAGGCTCCCATATTCCAAGGGTGGCATTTTAAGATGACTAAACATGTGACCCCCGGTTACATGGAGTGGAGCATGCATGCTCCCTAACAGCATCTCTCCAAGAAGTGCCTCTCTGTCATCACAGCTCTGGCCAGCAAAGGGGCCAGGGACATCCCCTGGCCAACACCTGTTCAATTTCAGTTGGGTTCCCCCTTCCTTGGCACAATCCCCATCTGTCGTCCCATTCCCTCTCTCCCCACCCACATGGCGGGGGGGGGCTGTTAGTGTAGGAGTAGATCCAATAAGGCATCACCACAGGCTAGTCAAAGCTCTGGCTCTTTGCAGTTCAAATCTGCTGGCTCCAGGAGCATCCTCTCAATTAAAAAAGAAAAAATAAACAAAAGTACTTGAGAAGCACTGGGGTTTAAGGAGCCGAAAGAAAAACTGGGAGGGGGCAGGCAGTCGCTGGCCTGCCTTTGGCATCCAGCCAGCATCAAAGCTTAATTTAATTAAATATATTTTTATTTAATAAGATGCATCTGCACTCAAGTTGCGGAGTGCGGTGTCAGACACGGTACTGAATAGCTTACATGGGAGAGACGGCAGCCGGTCTCCATCAAACCCCTTCCCGATGTCCCCATCAGGCACTGCTACAAAGTATGACCAAGTAACACTACCTACTCTTCTATGGCACTTTTCATCAGTGCGTCTCAGAGTGCTTTCCAAAAGCCAAGCACCTTACAGGGCATGTATACGGAATTGCTTCCCTTGCCAAGGAAATGCAGCCACCTTTGGGACAGGAGCACATTTACCATCACACAGCAATGCGATAACCCTTTAGGGGGGGAAGTGAAGAATACCGTATTCAGGTGAAATTTCCGAGCACGTTTAGATCAACACGACATAGTTTGGAATATGATCAGGACACCAAGGCTGAAAACTGCCACAGGTTCTTTATTGGCCACAAGAGGTCAGAACCTGAGTTTTAGGCCTTATCGGAAAGATGGTACAATCAGCAACCAGAGCCCTTTGCATCATACTGAGGAAGTGGGTTCAGTGCTGATTCAGAGGAAAATCAGTCACCAACACCATGTGCTACAGCAGCTGGGGCTTTCCTTTGGGTCTTCCCATCCAAGTAACAACCAGGCCAGACTCTGTTTGGTAGGTGATGAAATCCCAGCTGCAGGGGAACAATGATGGGCCTGATAGATTTCAGATTATTTTAAGGATCTACTAAACATTTTTAAACAATGACTCCCCACTTTTTACACTAGTACGTAATCCAAGAATAAGGGGAGGGTGGATGAAATTGGCAGCCTACACACACACCCTCACAAAACAGGTGGAATGCTCTGCTGCAACATACTATGGGACTGAGGTTTTAAAGGGGTAGGAAATTGTATGGCCAACAGTAATGTATTTTGTTATGCATTAAAATAGGAAGAATCAGCTTTCATGCTTCAGAGCATCAAATAATCACCCAGAGAGGTCAAGAAGGAATTCCCTCCTCCCCTAATAATTCTCATAACTTTTCCTTCTGTAGATTTGAAAGCGCTTTCCAAAGGTTGGTTAGGATCATTCATCCCTCTGACAGATGGGGATACAAACATAGAGAGGTTAAGCCTCATGTTGCACAGCATGTCTATGTCAGAGCTGGGAAAAGAACCCAGGAGTCCTGGCTCCCCACTCTGGAGTCTTTCTCCAGTAGGCCATGCTGCTGTACCTCCCTGCCTGTGGAGCATTGCACAGGAGATCAAAGGCACTCCAGGTGTTCTTCTGAAGAAGTGAATATTGGCCTCTGGATAGTGAGTTTGCTAAACCAGTAGTTTGAGTTGGCACCATCAAGTTAACACTTCCTAAGTTATACACCAAAAGGGTGATTTTTAAACCTTGCTACAAAGTCTGAAATCTGCTGGGGCCTCCAGTGCACCCTGATTTTCAGAGGCTCTCTCAGGGCTCTGGTCTCCACTTACTTTTCCATCTTCCTTTATCCTCATTCTTTTAAAACCTTTGCGTAACATCAGAAATAAAGCTGCTTTCAAATCTCTTTTCCTGCTGTGGTATTCCATCGCCTTCCACTCTCCATTGTTCCCTGTTGCCCTTGAAAAATGATTTAAGCCAACTGCGCGCTCCCATCTCTGAGTAGACCTTTTCGTTCCTTTTTAGCATGTCAATTTAAAATGAAAAAGCAAAAACAAACAAACAAAGAAGGCTACAAAGGCTCCATATGTGTCTTGCTACCTGCAAAGCAATTTAATCCATTTGATTTTCTCTAGCATCCTCAATACACAGCATCACAGAGCTCTGCACACTGAGAGGTAGTCATAAGCTAATGAGAAAGAGAAAGGCTTAATAACATCTTCCATTCATAGATCACCTTTCATTCTGAAGGGCCCCAACGCGCTGTACAGTTATATCATCTATGCAAGCACCACTGAAATGCAGCAAGCTCTGAAGAGGGGGTGATCAAGTTGTTTGTGCACTGCACAATTACTATGTAAAGTCATACTCATAACTGGAGTGAAATGCCTTCCTAAGTCCTATGGAGACTGGCTTACAAGCTGCAGCACAAGATTTTATTACCCTTAGTCAGTGATGAGCTGCCAAAATCTTAACAACCGGTTCCCTCCTCACTCCACAAGAGCGTCGTTGCCCACCCCCGCTCCCCGGGACTCCTGCCCCATCCAACCCCCCGCGTTCCTTGACTGCCCCCAGAACCAGGCAGGAGGGTCTCGTGGGCCACCCTAGTGGGTGCCCACCCCACCCCTAAGAGCCAGAGGGACCTGCCGGGGGGCAAGGTGGGGAGTCCCAGCAGTGTTTACCTGGGGCAGCTCCCAGGAAGCATCTGGCAGGTCCCTCTGGCTCCTAGGGGTGGTGGAGCGTAGCTGGGGGGGGAGCAGGGGGAACGGCCGCTCCCCACACTGATCACATCAAAAGTGGCACCTTAGGCACCGACTCCATGGGTGCCTCGGGGCTGGAGCATCGGGGCTGGAGTGCCTCGGGGTGCCTCGGGGCTGGAGCACCCACAGGGAAAATTTGGTGGGTGCAGAGCACCCACCAGCAGCTTCCCGCCCCGCGCCCGGCCCCAGCTCACCTCACCTCCGCTCAGCCTCCACCCCTGAACGCACTGCCCCGCTCTGCTTCTCCATGCCACCCCACACCAGCTTCCCACGAATCAGCTGTTCGGCGGGAAGCCTTGAGGGCTGAGAAGCAGGCGACAGCTTTGCACTCAGGCCGAGGGTGGCAGAGGTGAGCTGGGGCAGGAAGCAGTTCCCCTGCGTGGCCCCCCTCCCCCCAGTTACCTGCTGCAGCCCTCCTCGCGCCCCCCCCGCCCCAGCTCACCTCCACCTCCCTGGGCCTGAGTGCGAAGCCACCGCCTGCTTCTCAGCCCGCCCCGGCTTCCCATGTGAACAGCTGATTCGCGGGAAGCCTGGGGGCGGGGTGGAGAAGCAGGGTGGGGCGGCGCGTTCAGGGGAGGAGGCAGAGGCAGAGCAGAGGTGAGCTGGGGGCGGGGGTGGAGCAGGGAGCTGCTGGTGGGTGCTCTGCACCCACCAAATTTTCCCCTTGGGTGCTCCAGCCCAGCCCTGGAGCACCCCTGGAGTCGGCACCACTTTTGGCCGGATGTTAAATTTAGAAGCCCTTTTAGAACCAGTTGTCCCTCGCTGAACAACAGGTTCTAAAAGGGCTTCTAAATTTAACAACTGGTTCTAGCAAACCGCTGCGAACCGGCTCCAGCTCACCACTGCCCTTAGTATTATTCTAGCTTATTTTGCTACAAGTATAATTAAGCATTAAATGATCCAGATCTGTAGTATTTTGTACAATAACTTCCTGTTGCAGAGAGTTCCACAGGTTAAGCACATACTGTGTAAAGCATTATTGCCTTTGATCAGTTCTAAATCAATTATTTTAACTTCATCCATAATTTTCCTTGTTCTCAAGATACTCAGGGACAGGATGAATGTGAGACACTGATCAGTTTCCATGTTATACTGAACACCTCAGCTGGGTCCCCTGGAACCTGTCTCTTTTCTAACATTCATACAGCACAGCCAGCAAAGACACAACATGCCCATTAAGTCTTCTTCTCTCCCTGCCCTCTGCATACCTCCAAACTAAAATGTTATTAAAGCGAATGTTAAGAGTGTCTGTACATCTGCATATAGTGCTTAGATTATCCACAAATACAAAGTTTGTTTTAAAAGCGAGAAGATACATATGGTGCATAATCAGCAATAACCCAAATTAAGGTGAATCCATTTAAGAATGGAGTTTAGATATTAGCATCCAAATATTCGGGTACATCACTCATGAAAAGTTTATTCAGAGAGAAGGTTGTAGAAAGCAAATATAGCAATGAGTGACGATTGTCCCTCCGTAGTTGAGAATGTAGCGTAGGTTGTCCATTTAGAAAATACAATCCATGAGGGAAGTATTTCAGTTACTTTCCCCACTGCGCTTCTCATTGGCACTCCAGTTTATCCCTCCTGGTATTGCCGATGTCCCGTGATGTGTTCTGTGTAGCTACAGCCACTGCTAATCTCATCAACTAGCCAATATGTCCATTCCCATTGGCAAAGCACCATTAGAGATTTAGGTACCAGTGGATTCTGAGATGATTATTGCCCTTTAATCAAGTACAGTTGGCTCATTCATGACTCTGTGACAGGCAAAATCCCCTGCGTTTACCTTAGGAATAAATATTATTATGACAAGCCCTAACAGAAACTAGACATATGGATGGAGAGTGCCTAGGAATTCTGGGGAACACCATCTGCAAGAGTGTCTTGAAATTCCTCTTTTCTAGAGGAGGGAGATGTAGAGGCCATGCTCTGCCCATAACACACTGGAAACCACCTATTCCTAAAGAGAAGGCATAGAAATCCAAGCCCAAAGAATGGGGTGATTATGGTATGTTGACTTCCCTGTAGACCAGAGTTCTACCCACTAGGCAACACTGCCTTTCCTATACAATATGAGAGGCCCTTCTCCCCAGACCAGGCCAGAAAAAAGTCCAGGAGTATAAATATCCCTTCAGCATAGCCAGCCTGAGAACTCAGTGATTTGGTTTGTAAATCTCCTTTCTGGGGTAGAGCAAGCTCTCGGTGTAACCATCCCAATGCAACAGGCATCTTCCTTACAGTGTGTAGAAATGATATTGTCTTTCCTCATTACCCTCCTGAGTGCCACCTGTAAACCATGTCCATCCCTCCCTATTACAGCAGCCCCTGGGGATTCAGGCTCTTTCTCTGCTTAATAGCAAAGTGGTATTAATATTTCAATATCCACATGATATATAATGGGCCATGTTAAAAATCAATCAACAGGCCTTCCCTCATTTCCCCATGTCTGCCGGTTTAATGGAGGAAATTGCGACTGCCCGAGACCTTGAATTCCGTTGGTTATTTTTTCCCCTCCGTGGATGCGTTTAACCCATCATTTAAAAAAAAAAAAAACTTTTAAAAGCCCACGGCTTTTTCTTGATGTACGTGAGGGGGCAGGGGAAAAGTTTGGTTCAGCTACTGGGGGTGGGAGGCAGAGCCTTTCAGCTCCTAAATGAGCAGCTCTGTGGGGCCCAGGGCAGCGAAGACAAAGGTGGGCCTGATTTTCCAGTGTTTGGGGGTGAAGCACTCTCTGCAGGTCATGAGACGGAGGGGCTCAGCTCCATTAGTAGTGTTTCACAAAACCCAGCCCGCCCCACTGGAAGTGACACGCCCCCTTGTTGGAAGCCTCGAAAGAGAAGCCAAAGATTGCATGAGCCATGGAGACCCAACTCCCTTCTGCAGGGGGCAGGGTGTTGCTCCTGGCAGAGGCATTTAGAAGGGAGCGGGGGGGGGGTGCGTTGGAGGAGAAGGGAAGCTTGCCCTGACTTCAGGATCCAGGACTGCCGGCTAGATACCTTTCACCCACACCGGCATTCTTCTTCTCCAAAAGAGGAACTGAAACATATGAGCAGCTACCGCTGCCTGAACAGGGGTTATAGCAGCAGTGGTCCAGCTGGGGAGGAATCACATGTGGGGAGTGCTGGGGTCAGGCTCCACCTACCATCTCAGAATAGCTGGACGATAAGCAACGTAACAGCAATCGCTAGTCATCAGAGTTAGTGCCCCATTCAGATAAAGTGGGGAAGCTATGCCAGGCAGGGTTATTGTCTCAGGATGCTAGTCTGCAAACTCAGCCAGACAGCATGATATCAGGGCATACTTTGAAGGTTTCCTCTTCAGCCATAGAGGAAACTTCCTTTGTATCCAGAGATCACTGGGTCATTGGAGAGGTATGGGTACAGCAAACTGTTCCACAGTGACTCACAACAGCTGGGTTTGCCCCAGCTAATCTCAGCCAGGTGACTACGCAGTGGGCCTTGTTCCTTTTCTCCTGCAGCATTTCGGGGTCTGGTTCACAGCCCAGTCCTGCCACCTTCGTGCTTCTCATCCCTCAGCTCGTGTCTGCTAAGAACACGACTGCGACCCCACGCACCGACACAACTCATTTCACATCAGCCACCAAACTGGGGAGGGAGAGGACAAGAGAACAAACTCCTGACCAATGTTAGTCACTGCAGGAAGGTGCTCAGAAACTACAGTGATGAGCATGGTATAAGAGTTTATATAGAAGAGAATAGCTGTCAGATTAAGGACCGCCGCTGAGTTCCCAAATACTGTGGAGGTTCAGAGGAGACTCAAAATTCCAATGATTAGACAAATTTCCTGAGCTATTCAGTCAGAAAAAGCTGGGCTGGTTATTTCAGAGTCCCCTCTTCCAGATAGGACCCGCAAGCTCAGAGACGGCATGGAAACCTAAAGAAGTTAATGTTTTTCCCCCAGCATCAGCAAGAGGTGAGGGGAGTGATTCGTATTTCAGTAGGGCAACCACTAGTGTTGGATGGAAATAAGAGAAAGCCATATGACAAATAGAGGACATATTTTAAGGGACATTTTAGGGAAACACCAGTTCCCTTAGCATATCAAGTGTACTTTTCTACTGCCCTCAAATATACAATGCCATTACCACAAGCTTCAATTTAATGTTTAAAATGGTCAAGGGATGTCCCTTAAAATAAGGGAGGGTTGTCACCCTATATTTCAGCCACCACTATGTCATTGGGTTATAATTTCTGATCACTAGCCATGACTGATCTGGGACTGGATTGGCACCAGTGACTAAGGGGGGGAGTCTCCACCTCCCATCCCCTCATCCAGCCAGGCTCTGATAAGGTGCAGTGTTTTGCTTCCACTCCAGCTACTGGCCCCTTTTCTGTCATGTCTGTTCAGGAGCCATTCTGGCCCCACCTCCGGTTCGGGGGAATCTTAATGGAATCGTGATTCCATTAAGGGGGGGTATATCAAGTGGGGCGGGGCAAAGAGGGCTGAGGGTATCCAGAGATGAACTCCACGTTCCAGAGTCCTGGAGGAGATGCAAAAAAATGCCGCCGAGAAAGAATAAAACACAGAGTGGAGGGGAAAAAACATGCTCTCACTTTTTGCAAAGGCACCAGTCCCAGACATGTGGTTGGAGGTGTGTCCACCAACATCCCCAGAGCTCTCAATCCGTACCGTCTCTTTCTTGCCTGCCCCACGGTCCTGCAGCACCAGTGATGAACTCCAGAAAGCTTTGCTCCAGCCAGTCAAAACCTGTACAGCGCACAAAGCTTTCTGGGGCCGGCATCTGCACTGCAGCGGTGAATAGGATCAAGGGAACACCTGCTGGAGCTCCACACTCAGATGCTCCAAAGGGGACAGGCTGCCTTGGCTAGCCAGTTCCTCTCACTGGTTACCAATAATCCCTTGAATGGCATAGGGGGAATGTCTGACCTCCCAAAATGTTCGCCCAGCACCTGCAGCCACACAGTTCTGCCAACACACCTCTTAGCCAACCCACCACAGGAGCACACCCTTTCACAGGCACTTTTCAGGGCCAACTGCTGCACAAGGTCAATGAGCGACCCCATCTCTTTGTTCGCATCATACATCCAGTTCATCCTGTTTCCTTTCATTCTTCCCATGAACAGAGGTAACTTAGAAGCAGTGTAGCCGCTTCACCAGATTGTTTACTACAGAGACTCTCTGAAGTCAGATTAAACTGCAGCCCCAGTGTCAATTTCCATTTTAACTACACAATAAGGTATCAGCCCATTATCGTAATAAGGAGATTAAGCTGTGCATGACTCCGCACATTTACTCATGGCTGGGAACTTTGCTGCTATCTTTGCTAGGCCCCCAGGTTCTGCAGTGAGGTACTTTGCTCTGCTGATCCTTTTCCTCTGAGCTCCCCAGGGTGGCAGCTGGTTGGCAGGTGACGTTCCACAGGAGGTGCTGGCAGTACATCCCATACATCCACAGTTCCAGCAGCCTAGTCTTTCACAGGGCCCAAATCACTGCAGGGCTCCCAAGACAGGCATGTGGGCCAAAGTCGCCTTCTTCCCTTGCTCTCCCAAGGGGCTCTGCTGTTCTTTGACAGAATGGGTTGCAAACTGCATGCTTCCAAGTTCGGTTTGTGGCTTCAAAAATTCTGACCCACCCCTACGGCCAAGGCTAGCCTTATGTCTTTTGTCTGTGATGCTAGTAGCCAGCTGCCTCTCGCTGCAAGGTTTAGTGCTCAACCACGTCAAATGCAGAGGGTCTGACTGTCCTCTCGACACCTTTACTGAGGCCAGGTCTACATTATAAACGTACATCGGTAGAACTACATCGTTCAGGGGTGTGAAAAACCCACACCCCTGAGTGAAAAAGTTACACTGACTAACCCCACGTGCGAACAGTGCTATGTCAACAGGAGAAGTTCTCCCACCGATATAACTACTGCCACTCAGGGAGGTGGATTAATGACACCAGCTCTCCAGTCGGCTTTGTAGCATCTTCACTGAAGCACTATAGTGGTGCAGCTACACAGGTGCAGTGTTTCAAGTGTAGCTGTGCCCTAAGTTCAGTGCAGATACGCCGGGTTTATACCAACATAAGTGAGAGGACAGTCAGGCCCATGCATTTTAAGAGCTCTTGCTAGACTCTTCCTGGTTTTTCTCTTGGTAATCTGTTCTGTTAAGATTCTTCTGGGACAACACAACGCACAGTCATCCTGTGGAACTCCTTGCCAGAGGATGTTGGGAAGGCTAAGACTATAATGGGGTTCAAAAAAGATCTAGATACATTTGTGGAGGATAGGTCCATCAGTGGCTATTAGCCAGGATGGGCAGGGGTGGCATCCCTAGCTTCGGTTTTGCCAGAAGCTGGGAATGGGTGACAGGGGATGGATCAGTTGATGATTACCTGTTCTGTTCATTCCCTATGGGGCATCTGGCATTGGCCACTGTCGGAAGACGGGATACTGGGCTAGATGGACCTTTGGTCTGACCCAGTCTGGCCATTCTTATGTTCTTATCTTCACACTGGAAATCATCTCACCCGTCCAGACCAATCATAGCTGGATCCTAGCCCAGTCCAATCCTTGTCACCAATCTTCCCCTGTTGTGGGTTGTAGAATCACAAAGCACCCACCTGGATTTTCTTAACAAAACACACTCCTTCCTATTTAATTTGGAACGAGACATCCAAGGAACTTTTAGAAACCAATGGACGTGCTCAGATACTATAGAGGTGACAGATAACAGAGCTCTCACCGATCCTTGCAGTCAGCACTACTTCTAGCAGCTCTCAGGCTGCTCTTTTTCACAGCTCAGCCTCCAGACATCACTCATTAAGCACAGGTGCAGACCAGAGCATAGGCTGCAACA
Source organism: Lepidochelys kempii (assembly GCF_965140285.1). NCBI lineage: Eukaryota > Metazoa > Chordata > Testudines > Cheloniidae > Lepidochelys > Lepidochelys kempii. The sequence continues at coordinate 150,305,826 of NC_136382.1, read as the reverse complement.
GTGACTCACCTGTCACTGTTTCTAGGTATGTTTAGCCAAAAGGAAAACAGCAACTTATTAGTTCACGCGGTTCACTGTGAAACACTTCGCCCTTCGCATTAACAGCTACCATTGTGCAAAGCATCAGCTAACAACACTCCTGCTCAGATTTTATGTCTAGAAAACAGCTTTCAGCCTGAAGGATCCCAAAGCACTTCAGAAGCTGTATACACACAGCTCCAGAGAAATGCAGCCACCTCTAACATGAAGCACTAAGCATACCATGCAGCAGGGAGGGGGAAGAGGACATTTAAGCTAAGGCAACACTACTAGACTTCCCATAAATGCTGTGGGATCTTTGACATGGACTCAGAGCAGCCATGACTTTGAATTGTAAGATCTCATCTAAAAGACCCACCCGGTACCCAATTTATCACCCCTCCAGGAGGAAAGACAGGGCTGCCCCTGGCAGGATTTGAATGTGGGGTTCTAGGAATTTTATGTGTTTAAAACCTGACAGGCCATTAAACTGTCCCATTTAGCTAGGGACGGAGATGCACTGGAGGAAGGTGGAATCCAATGGGCCACATTCATCCCTAATGTAATGTCACTGAGTCGCACCAGGGATGATGGTGGCCTAATCTCTAGGCAGGAGCCAAAGACAAGGTTAAGGATGGAGGGGTGGGTAGATCTCCCGCTTGGCTGCCAGAAGAGCCAGTCAGCCCACCTGGGCCACTACACCAACATGGGTGAGCAAGGGGAACTGCCAGCAGAGGCCCCGCAACCCACACCAAAAGCACAACTGGTCCAGAAGCGCCCTGGCCCTGCCCTCTTTGCCCCCAGAAGCAGGTGAGTGTGAACATGTACCTGGAGAATGTGTGTGGGGTGGGGAGGCAGGTGCCCCTCCCCCCAGTTTCTAGGGGAGATTTTAGGACCCCTGGCTATTCTAGCTCTCCCCCTCCCCCCCAGAGCAGTGACTGCTGTTAACCACGCTAAACGATGCCAGATCACGTGCTTGTTTTGTGATGTGGACAAGTACCCACTGCTGTTTAAACTGAGCCCCTCCCAAACTCATTTCACTTGTGGCCTAAACCAGGATGGGTTACTATATCAAACGCCCATCCCCCAGCCCATCTCCCCTGTGAGCACGGGGCCGGGGGGGGGGAGGGCAGGGGGTTATCATGCAGACTCAGACAACTGTAACTATAGCAAGAGGAATGGTATTGGTAGGATACAAGGAAACAGGCTCTCAAGCATTTACCTCATGCATTTTCTGCCCTGTTTGGCCCGGGAACACTTTTGTGGGCTGATGAGAGGGGAGAAAGGCAGACACTTGTACTGGGGCCGTGAGCTCAGGCAGGCCCCCAAAACATCTGTAACTGGGATGAAATGGGAGGGAACGGGGCCCCAGCGAACATGATGTACCGGGGGCCCAAATTTCTCTCGACGGGTCTGCCGTGCAGCTGTTAGAGACATAAGGGCCACTCTCTCTGTGCAAGCTCATGATCTTAGAGGGTCTGGGACAGACTAGTACCTGGATGGGAGACTTATGAAAACCCAGATGCTGCAGGAAGCGGTGTTGGTTACGCATTAGGGGACACTCTTGCCTCTGAGTCAGCACAGGGGGCATTGTGCTGCTGGTTTCAGGTCAGACACAACCCCAAAGCTCTAAATGCTTGTGATCAGTACATGTCCTACGCGCTTTCATAAGAGTTGGGTTGTTACCCCCAGTGTCCTAACCAAATTCCAGCCTGTGTAATTCCCTTCTACCTCCCTATGGGCCCTACCCAGTACTCAATTTGTGCCAGGGCTTGTCAGGGCTGAGCCCCAGCACCTGTAGGCCTGGCAGTTCATAGCCCTGGCACCTCTGGGCTTGCTGCATCAGTTATGAATGTAAAAAAACTGCTTGAGCCCCGGCACCTCTTTCATTACAAATTAAGCACTGGTCCTACCTCCCCTCTGCAGTATCAGCTGCACACAGCATTTCTCTTCACTTCCTGTCCTACCCCAGGGTGTGTTATTTAATCAACTGCCACATTCCAACTGAAAGTTAGCTGCGTCTCAAGAGTTAAAAAAGGATCATTTTATACACAGACAGTATTTTGTGATGTACTCCTAGTATAGATTGGCAGCAGAGTTTGAACCCGGGACTTTTAGCACTACCAGACCCATCTCTACCAGTTGAGCTAAAGGAATAACTCCAGCAGTGGGCAGCAGTAGTAGGTTATCATGCTGTAAGTGCACCAAAAACACTAGCAAGGACACAAGGGTCATATTTAAAAAAAACATGGTACTTAGTGAGGCAGTGTGGTTCAGTCAACAGGACAATGGCTAGGAGTCAACTGGTTTCTATTCCTGGCTCTGCTACAGACCCTGCTGTCATGTCAGGTCACTCTGTGCCTCAGTTTCCCTTACCCACTCTTGGTCTGTCTTGTCTATCTCAATGATAAGCTCTTTGGGCCAGCGATTGTCTTCCACTGTGCATGTGTATGTACAGTACTTTGGGAAAGGATCTCAATAGGGGCCTTTAGACACTACTGCAATACAAAGATTAATAAAAAATAAAACGCAAACAAGAAGGAAGTTCAAACAGAAAACCCTAGTTTTTGCTGGAGACAGACAACGGGGCCTGATCCTGCATGGTTTTGTGGTCAATGAGACCTCAGAGGATCAGGCTCTGCCTGCGCGTTAGATGTTTACTGCTTCATGCATCTTTGAGAGGAGAAAGTGATTCCTTTCAACAGGTCTCAGGGAAGGGAAAAAGGCCCTTGACATCCCTGAAAAAACCAACATCTGCTCTGTGTTCCTTTCAGTATGGATTAACTGCCATCTCATCCCACCCCACCTGCCGCAGCCTCAGTTCTGGTGTTTGCTATTTTTTTTCCTACTTACCTCTCTAGTTAAGACATCAGAAGTGAGATTTGTCACTTAACCATCTGGAATAGGCAACCACTGGAGGCTGCAGCTTCTCTGCCTGACACACTCTTAACCAGCACGAATAGAATTCAGATGTTTTACAAACCAGTAACGACAACCGGGCATGAAATTAAAATGTTTGTGGAGCTTGCCGAGTGGAAAATCACCGCTGGGCTAAGGACAGGCAGGTGCTGGGATGGATTCTGGGTTAGAAGAAGGCAGCCCAAGGATCCTTGGCTTCCCGACAGCCGAATGGAGCTGCTACATTAGCTTTGCTTTCACAAGGAAGCAGTGGTGTACACATCTCCACCGCCTCGAGAGGAAAAGTGGAAGGGAGTGACACTGACTTGGCAGGAACATGGAAAGTGAATAAGATTTACCCCTCTGTCCCCCACCCCTTTGACATGTCTTATGTTTAACGCAGTGCCTCAAGCCGTTAGTCCTCTGCCCCTCCCCCCGGCACAGACTCAACTCAGCACCGAAGTGCCCACTCACACTCCCCCACTCTGCCCCTTTGGCCTCCTCCCCCAAATGCCCAGAGTCTGCCCTTTCCTAGCTTACTGCATTCACTGGTGATCTGCAAAACAGGCCACTATTGCCTGCTCCAGGGAGGGCAAGCAGGTGGCTGCCTCTCCAAGTGTGGTGATCTCAAAGCTGGCAGCAGTCAGACAGATGGGTGAGCAGGCTTCCAAGGAGGGTAGTAGGGTTGTTTCTAGCTGTGGAGGTGGGTTGTTTGCTCTTCCCACTGGCTCTCCACATCTGCTTCCCCTTTCCCTACAGAGAAAGCAGGCCTCGACACATGGCTGGGTGCCCCCTGGACTCCTGCTTTCCCCAGCCTGTGCAGAGGCTGCTGAACTGGATTTCCGCTCTGCACTCCTGTCCAGGGGCACATACACCTCCCGGCAGGCCTGCTGTGGGGAACGCGTGCCCCTGACGGCTAGGGCAGTGTCCAGCACTGCACATGCCTGTGCTCACAGGACAAGTTGGTCCTGGTGCGTGCCTGCCACCCCTTCGAATGGGAGGCAGGAGTGCGATGGCTGGGCACGCATCCATGGGACCCTGCCGCAAGGCTGAGTGTCAGTCAGGAGCCCAGGCTGTTTATTAATGGCTGCCTGACCCATGGCAGACAAAGACACAGGCATGTGCCTTACCCCAAGTTGCTTAGAACCCAGCTGAGCCCCAGGCCCTTTAAATCACCACTGGAGCCCTGCTACCGGAGCCCCGGGGTGGCAGCGGTGGCTGGGGGCTCCAGCGGAGATTTAAAGGGCCCGGGGCTCAGCTGCGGTAGCGGCAGCCGGGAACCCCTGGCCCTTTAAATCACTGCCGGAGCCCTGGGCCGACACCGTTATCCCGGGAGCTCCAGCAGCGGGGCTCGGGCAGAGATTGAAAGGGCCTGGGGCTCCGGCCACTGCGGGGAGCCCCGGGCCCTTTAAATTGCCCCCGAGCCCTGCTGCAGGAGCCCTGAGGTAGCGGCAGCGGGGCTCTGGTGGTGATTTAAAGGGCCCAGGGCTCCCAGCTGCCGCTACCGCAGCGGAGCCCAGGGCCCTTTAAATCTCCTCCAGAGCCCCGAGCCCTGGTGTAGTGTCAGCAGCCGGGAGCCCCTGGGACTCCATCGGCCATTTAAAGGGCCTGGGGCTCTGCTGCGGTAGCGGCAGCTGGAGCCCCGGGCCCTTTAAATTGCCCCCAAGTCCCAGGGCTCCCAACCACCTCTGCAGGTGGTAGCTCCGGGGGTGATTTAAAGGGCCCGGGCCCGGCTCCCAGCTGCCACTACTGCAGCTGGAGCCCCAGGCCCTTTAAATCTTAATGTAAAGGACCGGAGGATTTAAAGGCCCCACCTCTTCTGGTTGAGGCCATGCCTCTTCCGGTTGAGGTCCTGCCCCCTGCTCAGGACTCTGGCATACCGATAAGTCCTTTAAGTTACTTTCACCCGTGCATGTCCCAGAGAGGAGAGGGTTGTGACAGCAGGGCAAAGAGAGGAAAGGGAACCATTCTAGCCAACAATCCTGTCCTGCCCCCTGCCTGCTCCCAGCAGCCCTCCACGGTTCCACCTCCCTCCCCAAATTCAGCCAGCCTCTCAACCCTACAAACATCCTGTTTTCAGCTGCCACCTATTTGGTGTGAAGGGTTAAACTATGAATAGCAGGGCGCCAGTGCAAAGAAGAAGAGACCCCCATCAAAAATGCTGTCGATTTGGGGTAACCTCCTCACTCCTCCAGACTATGGAGAAGTCGATTGTTCCAGACTATACAGCACCCTAAAAGAGTCAGAGAGAAGAACATGGACTCGATGCAAAGGGAGAGGGGTACTCTGTATATAGGCGCTGAAGATGGCTATTGTCTATTTCCTACTACAGGGTGTTTTTAATCAGCAGGGAGTGGAGTGGGGGAGGGTTAAAATGTTTTCTAATTAAGGAGCAAGCCTGCCCAGGAGAGCAATTAAGCTGAAAACTTCCCTCGTTTGATAAGGTTCACATTACAAGCTCTGGAAACCTTTCCGAGTTCCAGCAATTAAACCACCTTTTTCACCCGGTTACAGACATTTCCTTTCACCTTTGCTCTTATCCAGTCTCCCAGGCACCCCCTAGTGCAAGAAGTGATTAGGACAAGGGTGAAATGCCAGCCAAGGGGTGAGAACGAGAGCAGGGTGTCTGAGGAAGGGACAGGATACCGTCATGGAAATAGTATCTTATATTTCTACAGCACCAGAATGATCCACAGATTCAACTGACTGATTACAAACCACAGACAAGGGTCTCTGTACCAACCACTGAAATGCAGCCACTTCCAGGGTGGAACATGAGAACCATTTAACAGCCACACAGCAATTTAGGATGAGAAGAGAATACTGTATCTAGCTGAAAAACAGCAACAGGGAATTTAGGTTGGAAGACTGTAACTACCCAAAGCAGAATTAGCCCCAACACCCAGGCTAGCACAGCCAACTCTTGCTATGGGTCTTTGACCACAAAATGGTTCTGTCTCAGAGAAGAACAACACACCCTAGCAACATGCTCAGGCACTGGTTTAGAGAGAGAAGAGCCCCGCCTACTGCTGAAGAGCACCACTGACCAGGCCCCACACTGCTGAGCTAGTGAGACCTGAGTGGACACTGGGCAAAGAGGCAAAACTACAGTGGACAGGTCACCTCCTGTCTCCCCAATTTGTGGCTGTAGATTTGATAGCACTCCTGCCTCAGTGCAGGGGACTGGATTCGATGCCCTTTGGAGGTCCCTTCCAGGCCTGAATTTCTATGATTCTATGTGTAAGCAGTGTCAGGATGAGCTCCACCCTGACATCTGGTGGTGAGGTGTGGCAAGTTGTGGAAAAGAACTTCAGGGGCTGATCTCATTTGCATAGGCACACCCACCCCGCCTAGAATGAGGCCATAGCTGCCCAAATGGTCACTTTGGCTGCTGTGGGATCCCCAGTGTCTCTGTTATTGGGGCAGGAAGAATAAATTGTTATTACCCTGATTATGGGAACTGTGCTTGGAACTGTACTTGGCCTTTTGTTATGCTGGAGGGACTCACCATCAACTAAGTAGCACTCGCTAGGCAAGGGTCATGGGTTCCAAAACTCGGTGAATTGAGAAAGGCTGAGGACAAGTATTAATACTTGGTGGCATGGGCCTCTTAGTGAGGGCCTTACATGCTAATTGCACTTCCTCCTCTCTCCACTGTGGAATATCAGAGCTAATTTTGATTTCATTAGAAGTCTAGTTACAGGCTGCTGAGCTCATTTTGGGCTAATACTGCACCAGCACTGAAGCTCCCCTACTATAAGCTGAATTCACCAAAGAGCTGAACTGACTAAGAGCTGAAATCACTGAGCATTGTGTTAAGTAGTGGGGGAGCCTGAAGATATATTGTGGAGCAGTTTGCGGGATGGCTGGAGTCCCTTGTGGACAGGCTGGTGGAACAGTTCGTAGGACGGTGGGAGCTGCTGCTGGTGGGACGTGGACCAGTTTGTGGGACGGTGGGAGCTGCTTGTGGGCCGCAGAGGGGAGCTGAGCGAAGGAGTTCGTGGGGCGGCTGGCAGAGCGGAGCAAAGGCCTATGGAGCTGTGGGGCGGTCAGCTTCAGATCACGTAAGGTGCCTCTTACCCCCACCCCAATCTCCACCCAGGTTGGGAGGTAAAGCTCTGCAGATAAACTTTCGAACTCTGGGGCTGCCCTGACCAGGGACAGAGACTTTTGGGTCATTGGACTGTTGGGACTTTGGGTGCTTTGGGGTTGCTGGACTCAAGAACCAAAGGGAAAGGGCATGCCCCAATTTGCTTGGGGTGGGTTTTTTGCTCATGGGTTGTGTTATGAATCCTGTTGGTGGTGTTTCCCCAACATAATGCCACATTGTTTCTCTCTGTTATTAAAAGGCTTTTTGCTACACTCAGACTATGTGCTTGCGAGAGGAGAAGTATTGCCTCTTGGAGGCGCCCAGCGGGGGTGGTATATATTTGTCCCAGGTCACTGGGTAGGGGCTCGAGCTGGTTTGCATTGTGTTATTGGAATGGATCCCCTAGATATTGAACCCGGCCCTTGTTGCTGCCAACTCTGACGGGCAGAAGGGTTACATATGTTCCACATACCTCCGAGACACATGGGTGATTTCTCACCCACGTGCCAGCGCTTCATTTCGCTGACAAGCTATGAAGCTCTTGTCACTATCAAAAAGGGATGGTCAAAATTAACATGGCAGGCGTTAAATTGATTAAACACTGGCTAACTGATAGATCTCAAAATGTCATTGTAAACAGGGAATTGTCATCAAACAAGTGCGTTTCCAGTGGAGTCCCACAGTTGCAGTGGGGGAGGTTTCAAGTTGCAGTGGGGGAGGTTTAGGTTGGATATTAGGAAAAACTTTTTCACTAGGAGGGTGGTGAAACACTGGAATGCGTTGCCTAGGGAGGTGGTGGACTCTCCTTCCTTAGAAGTTTTTAAGGTCAGGCTTGACAAAGCCCTGGCTGGGATGATTTAATTGGGGATTGGTCCTGCTTTTGAGCAGGGGGTTGGACTAGATAACCTCCTGAGGTCCCTTCCAACCGTGATATTCTATGATTCTATGATTGGTTCTTGGCCTTACACTATTTAACATTTTTATCAATGACCTGGAAGAAAACATAAAATCATCACTGATAAAGTTTGCAGATGATTGGTAAATTGGGGGAGTGGTAAATAACGAAGAGGACAGGTCACTGATACAGAGCGATCTGGATCAATTGGCAAACGGGGTGCAAGCGAACAATATATGCTTTAATACTTCTAAATGTAAATGTATATATTGGGAACAAAGAATATATCTACAGGATGGGGGACTCTACCCAGGGAAACAGGGACTCCGAAACACATTAGGGGGTCATGATGGAAAAGCACCTGAAGATGAGCTCCCAATGCTGTGGCCAAAAGAGCTAATGTGATCTTAGATGTATAAACACGGGCATCTTGAATAGGAGGACAAAACAGGAGTACTTGTGGCACCTTAGAGACTAACAAATTTATTAGGAGGAGAAAGGTTATTTTACCGCTGTATTTGGCACTGGTGCGACTGCTGCTGGAATAGTGTGTCCAGTTCTTATGCCCACAATTCAAGAAGGATGTTGATAAATTGGAGAGGGATCAGAGAAGAACCATGAGAATGATTAAAGAATTAGAAAACATGCCTTATAGAGATAAACTCAAAGAGCTCAATATGTTTAGTTTAACAAAGAAAAGGGCTAGGGGTGACCATCACAGTCTGTAAGTATCTACAAGGGGACCAAACATTTAATAATGGGCTGTTCAATCTAGCAGAGAAAGGTATAACATGATCCAATGGCTGGAAGTCAAAGCGAGGCAAATTCAGACTGGAAATAAGGTGCAAATTTTTGACAGGAAGAGTAATTAACCATTGAACAATTTACCAAGGGCCATGGTGGATTCTCCATCACTGGCAATAGATGTTTTTCTAAAAAAGATTTGCTTTTTATATTATTCTGGGGCAGTTCTCTGGCCTGTGTTATACAGGAGGTCAGACCAGATGATCACAGTGGTCCCTTCTAGCCTGGGAATCTATGAAGTGATTAAGACAATGGCCTGTCTTTAGTTCCCAGCTCTGCTGTAGGCTCGCTGTGTGACCTAGAGTAAATCACTTAATCTCTCTACGCCTCAGTCTCTCCTTCTGTAAAATAGACATAATGGTACTTCCTTTCTACTGCACTTTGCCTGTGTCATCCATTTAGATTGTAAGTACAGTTGGCCAAGAGACAGTAATCATTTTTTTTTCAGAAAACTGCAGAAAGAAATGCATTTTCTTCCAAATTTTCTGTGTAAACTTTTCAGTTTTTCAACAAAGAGAGAAAGCCAAATATTTCTCAGTTTTTCCCCATCTCTCCTTTATTCCCCCTTCCGTGAGAACACAGAAAATGGGGGCAAAGGGAGGGAGGACAAGAAGAAAAAAAGGGAGAACTAAAAATGTTTGGGATTTTTTTCATCAAAACCCAGAAAATGTGACTGAAATGAAAATTTTCTGCGAAAACTTTTGGTTTTGGGGGGGAAAAGGCCATTTTTCATTAAAAAAAGTTTTCAAACAAAAAGTTTCAACTGCTTCCAATTATAAGCACTTCAGGGAAAAATCTGTTTCTTATTATGTGAACATGCAGTCCCTAGCACAATTATTATTATTATTATTATTTATTATTTAACCTTTATATTGCAGTAGTGCCACAATGCCAAAGCAGGTTGGGCCCCAGTGTACTAGGTGCTGTACAAACACAGAGTACATTTCAGTCCCTGTCCCAAAGAGCTAATGGTGCTATGATCTACAATATAAATAATTACAACTCCCTTGGCATATTTTGCGAGAGGAGGGTGTTAGCCTTGAATCTTGGCTATTCTAGTTTAGGTCATTTTGCTGTTAAACAGCTGCCACACTCTACCCCAGAAGTGGCTGCACGTTGGTGAGGGTTGGCGAAAGGGTTTTGATGTAGTTAGTATGCAAATCAAGAGGATGTAGGGGACCGATACACTCCCCGCCCATGGCAAGACAGCAAACTAATGCTATCCTCCCTGGGAGCAATGTTGGTGCTGGAATTTGCAAGGAATATATGAACAACTCAGTTTAGGCTGACCAGATAGCAAGTGTCAAAACTCGGTACAGGAGGTGGGGGGTGTCATAAATATAAAGGGAAGGGTAAACACCTTTAAATCCCACCATTGCCACCATCTCAAGTTTCCTTCCCCACTCTGAACTCTAGGGTACAGATGTGGGGACCTGCATGAAAGACCCCCTAAGCTTATTCATACCAGCTTAGGTTAAAAGCTGCCACCACCAAAGTGTTTCACAAAGAACAGGGGAAGTGCCCACTTGGAAACTTCCCCCCCCCCCCACAAATGGGAGCAACTATGTCTACAGTATGATGAATCCAGTGATATTGCTGAATATTTTCTCACCTTTGAGAGACTGTGCACTCCCCATAAAATTCCTGAAGCTCACAAGATGACCACATTGATCGCAAAATTGACTGGAAGAGCTCTGGACATATTCAATAAGATACCTATTGATGAGGCTTCTAACTATAATAAGTGCAAGGATTTGGATTTAAAGCAATTTCAAATTACACCTGAAATTTACAGAGTAAAATTTCAAACCCTTAGGAAAGGGCCTGGACTAAGTAATGTGGCTTATCTAAACCAGATGAAGGATCTATTAGATAAATGGGTCCAAGGAAGGGGTGTCACCAGCTTTGAAGGAATGTGTGATTTGATAACTCAGGAGCAATTCCTGAATATGTCCAAGGAGGAAATAAAACAGTGTTTATGGGATAAGGAAATGGACTCAGCAGAAAGTCTTGCTTCTTATGCTGATCGATACAAGCAGTCCCAGACCACCAGAGAGGCGGGGCAAGCTGGAACAAAACGGGTGGAGGGAGGAGAGAGGAACAACCCTGGTCACAGTTGGAGTGGATACCAGAACGGACACCCTCAGACCACACCCTACTACCGGGGGTAGCCCAAGGCCCCAACTACACACCAAGGAATACTCCAGACACCTTATCGTCCTGCCAAACCGTTCTCCAGCAACTCACCTTGCCCCAGTGACCCGTCAGCTGGATGATGTTTTAAATGTAACGAGCCGGGGCATGTAAAGGCTAACTGCCCCCAAAACCCCAACAGACTACAGTTCATTGCACTGGAATCACATCAGAGATCCTTAGGCCCAGATACCTCCCAGATACCCTTGGAGCGGAGGGAAACTGTGAGTGTGGGCGGGAAGAAGGTCACCATGTGGAGGGACACCGGAGCACAAGTGTCGGCTATCCATGCTTCCTTACTGGACCCAAATTTAATCGACCCAGAGATCCAAGTGACAATTCAACCCTTCAAGTCCAACTCTTTCAATTTGCCTACAGCCAAGTTGCCTGTCCAGTACAAGGGCTGGTCAGGAACGTGGACTTTTGCAGTCTATGATGATTATCCCATCCCCATACTGTAGGGGGAAGACTTGGCCAATCATGTGAAGCTAGCCAAGAGGGTGGGAATGGTCACCCGCAGCCAGGCTAAGCAAGCTGTTACGCCTAGCTCTGTTCTGGAAACTTCTACCAGGACCCGGTCAGAGGTGATGGAACCGGACCCCATGCCAACATCAGCAACAGCAGTAGTGAATCCAGTCCCAGAGACCCAGACAGAGCCAGCCCCAGAACCGGAACCGGTGGAACAACCAGCACCAGACCCATTGCCAGCACTGAATCCAGTACCTGCAACCCCCACACCAGAGGGCCCCACTGAACCTGAACCGGCAGCAGCCCATAACCCTACACAAGAGGCTCAGCCGGAGCCTGAACCCCAACATAGTGCACCAGCAGAGAGCGGTTCACAGTCAACGGAAACAGCCCCATCCCCTACATTGCTTCCAGAGGGACCAAGCATAGGTCCACAATCCAATGAGGAACTGATGTCTCCAGCATCAAGGGAACAGTTCCAGACCAAACAGGGAGCAGATGAAAGCCTCGAGAGAGCTTGGAGGGCGGCACGGAGCAACCCACTGCCTCTCAGCTCTTCTAATTGATCCAGGTTTTTTGTAGAAAGAGGACTTTTATACAAGGAAACACTTTCTGGTGGACACCAGGAAGACTGGCATCCTCAGAGACAGTTGGTAGTTCCAACTAAGTACCGGGTAAAGCTCTTGAGCTTAGCCCACGATCATCCTAGTGGCCATGCTGGGGTAAACAGGACCAAAGACCATTTGGGGAGGTCATTCCACAGGGAGGGAATGGGCAAGCATGTTTCTACCTATGTCCAGTCTTGTGAGGTATGCCAAAGAGTGGGAAAACCCCAAGACCAGGTCAAAGCCTCTCTCAAGCCACTCCCCATCATTGAGGTTCCATTTCAGTGAGCAGCTGTGGATATTCTGGATCCTTTTCCAAAAAAGACACTGAGAGGAAAGCAGTACATACTGACTTTCATGGATTTTGCCACCCAATGGCCGGAAGCAGTAGCTCTAAGCAACACCAGGGCTAAAAGTGTGTGCCAGGCACTAGCAGACATTTTTGCCAGGGTAGGTTGGCCCTCCAACATCCTCACAGATGCAGGAACTAATTTCCTGGCAGGAACTATGGAAAGCCTTTGGGAAGCTCATGGGGTGAATCACTTGGTTGCCACCCCTTACCATCATCAAACAAATGGCCCAGTGGAGAAATTTAATGGAATTTGGGGGCCACAATACGTAAGTGAGCACTCCAGTGATTGGGACCTAGTGTTGCAGCAGTTGCTCTTTGCCTACAGAGCTGTAACACATCCCAGTTTAGGGTTTTCCCCATTTGAACTTCTATATGGCCATGAGGTTAAGGGGTCATTACAGTTGGTGCAACAGAAATGGGAGGGGTTTACATCTTCTCCAGGAACTAACATTCTGGACTTTGTAACCAACTTACAAAACACCCTCCGAACCTCTTTAGCCCTTGCTAAAGAAAACCTATAGGATGCTCAAAAAGAGCAAAAAGTCTGGTATGATAAACATGCCAGAGAGCGTTCCTTCAAAGCAGGGGACCAAGTCATGGTCTTAAAGGCGCTCCAAGCCCATAAAATGGAAGCATCGTGGGAAGGGCCATTCATGGTCCAAGAGCGCCTGGGAGCTGTTAATTATTTCATAGCATTCCCTACCTCCAACCGAAAGCCTAAGGTGTACCATATTAATTCTCTAAAGCCCTTTTATTTCCGAGAATTAAAGGTTTGTCAGTTTACAGCCCAGGGAGGAGATGACCCTGAGTGGCCTGAAGGTGTCTACTACGAAGGGAAAAGTGCTGGTGGCGTGGAAGAGGTGAACCTTTCCATGACCCTTGGGCGTATGCAGCGACAGCAGATCAAGGAGCTGTGCACTAGCTACGCGCCGATGTTCTCAGCCACCCCAGGACTGACTGAACGGGCATACCACTCCATTGACACAGGTAATGCTCGCCCAATTAAAGTCCAACCTTACCGGGTGTCTCCTCAAGCTAAAACTGCTATAGAACAGGAGATCCAGGATATGCTACAGATGGGGGCAATCCCCCCCTCTGGCAGTGCATGGGCATCTCCAGTGGTTCTAGTTCCCAAACCAGATGGGGAGATACATTTTTTGCGTGAACTACAGTAAGCTAAATGCTGTAACTTGCCCAGACAACTATCTAATGCCACACACAGATGAACTATTAGAGAAACTGGGACGGGCCAAGTTCATCTCTACCTTGGACTTAACCAAGGGGTACTGGCAGGTACTGCTAGATGAATCTGCCAAGGAAAGGTCACCCTTCACCACACAGGTCAGGCTGTATGAATTTAATATACTCCCTTTCGGGCTGCGGAATGCACCCGCCACCTCCCAAAGACTTGTAGATGGTCTCCTAGCGGGATTAGTCGCCCACCTTGACAATGTGGCCATATTTTCGGATTCCTGGGCAGAACACCTGGAACATCTACAAAAAGTCTTTGAGAGCATAAGGGAGGCAGGACTAACTGTTAAGGCTAAGAAGTGTCAAATAGGCCTAAACAGAGTGACTTACCTTGGACACCAGGTGGGTCAAGGAACTATCAACCCCCTATAGGCCAAAGTGGATGCTATCCAAAAGTGGCCTGTCCCAAAGTCAAAGAAACAGGTCCAATCCTTCTTAGGCTTGGCCAGATATTACAGGCAATTTGTACTGCAATACAGCCAAATCGCCGCCCCACTGACAGACCTAACCAAAAAGAAACAGCCCAATGCCGTTCATTGTATCCGAGTGCGTGTTTGCTGAGTAAGTATCCGAGTGTGTGTTTGCTGGGAGGGCAGTGTGAGAGCCTGAGCGAGTGCCTGATTGGCTGGTAGCCTGCAGGGGGCGGGCACTGGGGCTGTCTGTTTGTTTGTTTCAGGGGAGCCTGGCTGTTTAAAAATAGCCAGAGCTTCGCGAACCAGCTGAGCAGCGGGGGACAGCAGAGCAGCACACAGCAGGAGTTTGCCTGGGAGTTCGCCTGGAGTGAGCCCAGTGAGGCTTACATCTTGCCAACTTCTCTGAGGAAGCTCATAGTAAGAAGGTGATGTGGAAGGGGGGGGTTCAGCTGTTGTGACCTGCACTGGATGTGCCATGTTTGTCTTTCTTCCACAGGACAGAAGCGACTTTGTGTGTACAAAGTGCAAGCTGGTCTCCATATTGGAAGAGAAGATTGAAGGTCTGGAGCAACAGATAACGACCCTGAGTTGCATACGAGAAACGGAGGATTTTCTGGACAAAAGTCAGGATATGCTTCTACGGGCACAAAGCTCTAAAGATTTAGAGCAGGTTGCACAGCGGAGCCAAGAGACCAGTGAAGAAGCTTGGCAACATGTGACCTCCAGAAGAAGAAGGGGGAATATCCGTGTTCCAGCAACGCGGACACAGGTAACTAACCGCTTTCATGTTCTCTTCACAGGTACCATTGCGGAGAGTGCACCAGATGATATGTCTGGGGGTAGAAAGCAGAAGGAGACTCCGCTGGTTGGAAGGCATGAGATGCACTGTCCTGAGATGGGGGGTTCCACGACCACCACTCCCAAGAGAAGGAGGCGGGTGGTGGTGGTCGGGGACTCTCTCCTCCGGGGGACTGAGTCATCTATCTGCCTCCCTGACCGGGAAAACCGAGAAGTCTGCTGCTTGCCGGGGGCTAAGATTCGCGATGTGACGGAGAGACTGCCGAGACTCATCAAGCCCTCGGATCGCTACCCCTTCCTGCTTCTCCACGTGGGCACCAATGATACTGCCAAGAATGACCTTGAGCGGATCACTGCAGACTACGTGGCTCTGGGAAGAAGGATAAAGGAGTTTGAGGCGCAAGTGGTGTTCTCGTCCATACTCCCCGTGGAAGGAAAAGGCCTGGGTAGGGACCGTCGAATTGTGGAAGTCAACGAATGGCTACGCAGGTGGTGTCGGAGAGAAGGCTTTGGATTCTTTGACCATGGGATGGTGTTCCATGAAGGAGGAGTGCTAGGCAGAGACGGGCTCCACCTTACGAAGAGAGGGAAGAGCATCTTTGCGAGCAGGCTGGCTAACCTAGTGAGGAGGGCTTTAAACTAGGTTCACCGGGGGAAGGAGACCAAAGCCCTGAGGTAAGTGGGAAAGCGGGATACCGGAGGAAGCACAGGCAGGAATGTCTGTGAGGGGAGGGCTCCTGCCTCATACTGAGAATGAGGGGCGATCAGCAGGTTATCTCAAGTGCTTATATATGAATGCACAAAGCCTTGGAAACAAGCAGGGAGAACTGGAGGTCCTGGTGATGTCAAGGAATTATGACGTGATTGGAATAACAGAGACTTGGTGGGATAACTCACATGACTGGAGTACTGTCATGGATGGTTATAAACTGTTCAGGAAGGACAGGCAGGGCAGAAAAGGTGGGGGAGTAGCACTGTATGTAAGGGAGCAGTATGACTGCTCAGAGCTCCGGTACGAAACTGCAGAAAAACCTGAGTGTCTCTGGATTAAGTTTAGAAGTGTGAGCAACAGGAGTGATGTAGTGGTGGGAGTCTGCTATAGACCAGGGGGATGAGGTGGATGAGGCTTTCTTCCGGCAGCTCGCGGAAGCTACTAGATCGCACGCCCTGGTTCTCATGGGTGACTTTAATTTTCCTGATATCTGCTGTGAGAGCAATACAGCAGTGCACAGACAATCCAGGAAGTTTTTGGAAAGCGTAGGGGACAATTTCCTGGTGCAAGTGCTAGAGGAGCCAACTGGGGGGGAGCTTTTCTTGACCTGCTGCTCACAAACCAGGAAGAATTAATAGGGGAAGCAAAAGTGGATGGGAATCTGGGAGGCAGTGACCATGAGTTGGTTGAGTTCAGGATCCTGACACAGGGAAGAAAGGTAAGCAGCAGGATACGGGCCCTGGACTTCAGGAAAGCAGACTTCGACTCCCTCAGGGAACGGATGGGTAGGATCCCCTGGGGGACTAACATGAAGGGGAAAGGAGTCCAGGAGAGCTGGCTGTATTTCAAGGAATCCCTGTTGAGGTTACAGGGACAAACCATCCTGATGTGTCGAAAGAATAGTAAATATGGCAGGCGACCAGCTTGGCTTAACGGTGAAATCCTAGCGGATCTTAAACATAAAAAAGAAGCTTACAAGAAGTGGAAGGTTGGACATATGACCAGGAAAGAGTATAAAAATATTGCTCGGGCATGTAGGAATGAAATTAGGAGGGCCAAATCGCACCTGGCGCTGCAGCTAGTGAGAGATGTTAAGAGTAACAAGAAGGGTTTCTTCAGGTATGTTGGCAACAAGAAGAAAGCCAAGGAAAGTGTGGGCCCCTTAATGAATGAGGGAGGCAACCTAGTGACAGAGGATGTGGAAAAAGCTAATGTACTCAATGCTTTTTTTGCCTCTGTCTTCACTAACAAGGTCAGCTCCCAGACTGCTGCGCTGGGCATGGGGAATAGATGGCCAGCCCTCTGTGGAGAAAGAGGTGGTTAGGGACTATTTAGAAAAGCTGGACGTGCACAAGTCCATGGGGCCGGACGAGTTGCATCCGAGAGTGCTAAAGGAACTGGCGGCTGTGATTGCAGAGCCATTGGCCATTATCTTTGAAAACTCGTGGCAAACGGGGGAAGTCCGGGATGACTGGAAAAAGGCTAATGTAGTGCCAATCTTTAAAAAAGGGAAGAAGGAGGATCCTGGGAACTACAGGCCAGTCAGCCTCACTTCAGTCCCCGGAAAAATCATGGAGCAGGTCCTCAAAGAATCAATCCTGAAGCACTTACATGAGAGGAAAGTGATCAGGAACAGTCAGCATGGATTCACCAAGGGAAGGTCATGCCTGACTAATCTAATCGCCTTCTATGATGAGATTACTGGTTCTGTGGATGAAGGGAAAGCAGTGGATGTATTGTATCTTGACTTTAGCAAAGCTTTTGACACGGTCTCCCACAGTATTCTTGTCAGCAAGTTAAAGAAGTACGGGCTGGATGAATGCACTATAAGGTGGGTAGAAAGTTGGCTAGATTGTCAGGCTCAACGGGTAGTGATCAATGGCTCCATGTCTAGTTGGCAGGCGGTGTCAAGTGGAGTGCCCCAGGGGTCGGTCCTGGGGCCGGTTTTGTTCAATATCTTCATAAATGATTTGGACGATGGTGTGGATTGCACTCTCAGCAAATTTGCGGATGATACTAAACTGGGAGGAGTGGTAGATATGCTGGAGGGCAGGGATAGGATACAGAGGGACCTAGTCAAATTGGAGGAGTGGGCCAAAAGAAATCTGATGAGGTTCAATAAAGATAAGTGCAGGGTCCTGCACTTAGGATGGAAGAACCCAATGCACAGCTACAGACTAGGGACCGAATGGCTAGGCAGCAGTTCTGCGGAAAAGGACCTAGGGGTGACAGTGGACGAGAAGCTGGATATGAGTCAGCAGTGTGCCCTTGTTGCCAAGAAGGCCAACGGCATTTTTGGATGTATAAGTAGGGGCATAGCGAGCAGATCGAGGGACGTGATCGTCCCCCTCTATTCAACATTGGTGAGGCCTCATCTGGAGTACTGTGTCCAGTTTTGGGCCCCACACTACAAGAAGGATGTGGATAAATTGGAAAGAGTCCAGCGAAGGGCAACAAAAATGATTAGGGGTCTGGAACACGTGACTTATGAGGAGAGGCTGAGGGAACTGGGATTGTTTAGTCTGCAGAAGAGAAGAATGAGGGGGGATTTGATAGCTGCTTTCAACTACCTGAGAGGTGGTTCCAGAGAGGATGGTTCTAGACTATTCTCAGTGGTGGAAGAGGACAGGAGTAATGGTCTCAAGTTGCAGTGGGGTAGGTTTAGGTTGGATATTAGGAAAAACTTTTTCACTAGGAGGGTGGTGAAACACTGGAATGCGTTGCCTAGGGAGGTGGTGGAATCTCCTTCCTTAGAAGTTTTTAAGGTCAGGCTTGACAAAGCCCTGGCTGGGATGATTTAATTGGGGATTGGTCCTGCTTTTGAGCAGGGGGTTGGACTAGATGACCTCCTGAGGTCCCTTCCAACCCTGATATTCTATGATTCTATGATTCAATGGACTGAAGAGTGTCAGAAGGCCTTTAACCAGCTGAAAGCAACACTCATGTCTGACCCTGTGCTAAGGGCCCCAGATTTGGACAAACTGTTCCTAGTAACCACAGTTGCATCCGAGCATGGTGTGGGAGAAGTTTTAATGCAGGAAGGACAGGATCAAGAATTCCATCCTACAGTGTTTCTCAGCAAGAAGCTGTCTGAGAGGGAAAGCAACTGGTCAGTCAGTGAAAAAGAATGTTACGCCATTGTCTACACTCTGGAAAAGCTACGCCCATACGTTTGGGGGCGGTGTTTCCACCTGCAAACGGACCACGCTGTGCTACAGTGGCTTCATACCGCTACGGGAAATAACAAAAAAATTATTTGGAGGAGTTTAGCTCTCCAAGATTTTGATTTCGACATCCAACACGCCTCAGGAGCTTCTAACAAAGTGGCTGATGCACTCTCCCATGAAAGTTTCCTAGAATCAACTGGTTAAAATTGTCCTTGAGATGTGGAAAATATTGTTAGTCTTTATATACTTGGTAGTATATTTAGAGGTGCATGTGTCTTATTAACTCTGTTTTCTCCTAGAGCTCCAGGAAGAAATCACAGCCAGCGTTTCACCCTATCTGTGATTTGGAGGGGCGTGCCATAAATATAAGGGGAAGGGTAAACACTTTTAAATCCCTCCTGGCTAAAGGAAAAACCCTTTCACCTGTAAAGGGTTAAGAAGCTAAGATAACCTCACTGGCACCTGACCAAAATGACCAATGAGGAGACAAGATACTTTCATTGTTCTTAAGATCCAAGGGTTTGGGTCTGTGTTCACCTACGCAAATTGGTGAGGATTTTTTTCAAGCCTTCCCCAGGAAAGGGGATGTAGTGCTTGGGGGGATATTTTTTGGGGGGAGAGACGTTTCCAAGTGGGCACTTCCCCTGTTCTTTGTGTAACACTTTGGTAGTGGCAGCCTATAACCTAAGCTGTACCCTAGAGTTCAGAGTGGGGAAGGAACCTTGACGGGGTAATAGGTGCCTATGTGAGAAAAAGACCCAAAAATCGGGACATCTGGTCACCCTAACTCAGTTTATCATGGGAGAGTCCTTCACAGCCTGGGTCTCCATACCCCAAATCCCCAGGGCTGGTTCTACCTGAGCATGACTTCTCTCTTGCTATCCCCTTCTCCTCTCCCCATCCCCCTCTCCCGCCTCCTTGGAAAGCTGTCAGCCCTCATCCCTTGGCCTGAGGAGAGGGAAGCAGACTGAAGACAAGAATGGCTGAGGAGTTAAAGTGCACAAAGGAGAGGACTCCAGCCAGCCCAGGAAGCCAGCCTCTGAGGGAGAGGAAGAAGGGGCAGTGACTTCTCTGCTTGGGGGAAGTTCAGCTGTTCAGCACATGCTGCCCTTCAGCTTCATACAGAGTTTTCCAGCTCAACTGAGCTAAACATAAGGGCAGCGGCCTTGATACGAGAGCAGGCCTGACCCTGAGCAGAGCTGAGTACCCACAACTTCCCCTGGAGTCAATGGGATTCTCAGGATGAGGCCAAGAGCGCATGGTGGCAAGATCAGAACCCAGAATGGTCTTCGCTGCCAGGGGTCCTGTTGCGCCCGCTGGACAAGCCCACACACAGCTCCATTAACTGCTGTGGGGTTCGTGCGTTCACAGGACAGGGCCCCGTGTGGTTTGGGCTCCTGATTCCCAGACCACACACTCCCTGGATCTGCAGTGCAGGGCTTAAGGCTGAATCTAATGAGAACAGGGGGAAACAGAGACACTCAATCAATATGGATAGGGAGAGATAGAGAGCAACACGCACACACAGCAAGAGTGACAGTAATACAAAAGAGACACACAGAGACAGAGCAAGGAGATAAACACCTGAGTAGGAGACCAAGGAGACAGAGAGAAAGGGACAGAGGAGAGCAGAAAAGAAAGAGAGGAGGAAGGAAGAGAGAAGCAAGCAGAGGAAAAGAAGAAGGCAGGTAGGGGAGGCTGATCTGCTGCTGGCAAGGAGGTCGAAATTGAAATAAAACACATGTCAAATGGTGCATTTGGCAGCTAAGCTGGTTTAGCCGAGACAGGGGTGGGCAATAGCACTGTGGGGATGGGGTGGGCACAGACTCCTTTCTGCTGAAGCACTCCTAAGTGAAGCTGGCTTCCTTCTGCTGATGGGAAAGGACATTCATATTATTGTGCTAGTTAAACAATAGTCTGATGCTGTCCAAGTCCTCTGCCACAGAGAGAGAGACAAAGATGGAAGGGGGTGGTGGAGAGAGAGACAGACACAGACGCACACAGTCTTTAGAGTCATGGTGCACTAGAATCTCCCCTGCAGAAAGGAACACTAAACCATTTCAGCAATGTTCTCTGCTGTTTGATCTCATCCGCGCAGGATCTTTTCGCTAATCCCCCTGATCTGCTGACATTCCCATTGGCAGCAGCTGTACCTGTATTGTCTGGTTCCTGGACACCCCTCAGAAGCAATCTCTGGGTTTGGACACAAATCAGTGGTGTCATGAGGGGTGTGAATCTTTACTCTGAAGCAGCACAGGGAGCATGGGGTGAGCTGTGGAACTCACCGCCACAGGAGGTTAGAGAGTCAGTGGCTGAGGAGCTGGGTATGGCAAAAGGGCTGAACAGGGCTATGCAGTGAGGTGGGATCATCAAACCTCATGGTTCAGGGCACAAACTGATTTCCCCCAGGGTTCAGGGAGGAGTCCCTTCTCTCTACCCTGTGTCAGACCACTGCACACTGCCCAGCTGCACTATGGGAGGGGAATGAATTACTGCCCTCTGCAAGAGACAGGCTACCAGATCCAGGCCCAAACCAGAACCTCAACCTCATGCGCCGGCGGCATGGGAGGACAAATCTGAGTCTGAATCAGAACCCCCCTCTCCCAACAATGGGTTCCAAACTGGAAAGGGGAATCTCTTCTGGGTAAGGGAAAGCTCAGGAGAGCAGCTGGCTTTTGGACATCCTCACCATTTCCTTATGTCTTGCATGAACAGCTCAAGAGGTTTCAGTGCCCTAATATCCCAGGTTGTGAACAGAGGGTCCTGGGCCTCTCGACTTGAGGGGCCAGTACTCTGCCCTCTGTAACCTGGGCATCTTGCTGCCACATTCGTGTGTCTCGCTGAAGTAACAGAGACTCACAAGAAAATCTGCGAGGCCCCTTGTGATTCTTAGCGAGGGGGCAGGCTGAGGGGAGGCACAAGAGCCCACAATAGGAGCCGGCGGGGAGCCGGCCTGAGGCAGGAGCCCATGCTGACTTCCCCAAGATGGCAGGATGGATACAGAACATACAGGCAGCACACGCTGGTCCCCCAGGTGGGGAGATGGAACCACGCGCCCAGCAAAGACCCCCGCTGCCACCTCATCACATCCTCCATCTCCTCTCTCACACTTCCCTCTCTCCTCTTCTTTCCCTCACACATTTTCACTCTATTCCTGTCCTTCGCTGGCTCCTTCCCTCATTCCCCTTTTCTTCACACTCTCCATCACTCCCCTCCTGCTCGTTCTCTCTTTCCCCCTCCCTCTCTTCATCTCTTCTCCCCAAGGAGCTTTCAAATGACTTAAATGAAATGCCAGCCCTCTTTCTATTCAATTGCCCACCCTGCTGGAGCCCCAGAAGAACCCAGCTGCGCACTGCAATTAGAAAGCCAGAGCCTGGGGCGGCTGCAGTTGCAGTAGTGCTGCAGAGATCTTATCTGCCCTCTCAGAGTGAGGGAAGGACTTTCCAGAAAGTCAGGAGCATCACCGGATCCTCCAAGCAAGGCCCTTGGGTTAACAAAGGCCCTCTCCAATGGAATAGTTGCTGCTCCTCAACCTGGAGGCAGCTCGCTCAGAACAGGGGGGATTGTGCTATATAAGCAAAGCAAGCTGGTAGGAGAGACACAGACT
Organism: Lepidochelys kempii; assembly: GCF_965140285.1. Taxonomy (NCBI): domain Eukaryota; kingdom Metazoa; phylum Chordata; order Testudines; family Cheloniidae; genus Lepidochelys; species Lepidochelys kempii. The sequence goes on along the minus strand of NC_136382.1, from coordinate 150,283,555 downwards.
AAACGGGGCCCAGCCTCCAGCAACTCCTTCATCCTTGAAAGGTCCAGCCCCTGTCATGGATGGCGAGGGAGCTTCCAGGCAGTTGTGGCAAGGCCTTTGACAGCAATTCAGAGAGCAATTGGGGCACAGCCAATTACATTAACAAAGCAGGGGTAATTAAGAACAAAGCAGGAGAGATGAAGGAGATAGGAGCGGATGCAAATCAGGCTGTGTAGAGCTCCCCCGTCACAGTCATTAAAGGGAATTAGGGTTCATTGACATTCCTCCAGAAACCTGTTCAAAACCAGCCTGTGTCCCAGCAGACAGAGCACCCCAGCAGGCCCTTTCCCTCACTGATCACACTCCCTCTCCTGCTTCCGCTCCTCTTGGCACCCCTTGACATCACTGGGAGTTAGGCACCGAGGTGCTTTTTGAAAACCCCACTAGCGGCCCATCTGCATCTTTACATGCCTACAGTCTAAATATCTTTGAAAATCTGGCCCCAAGTGACTACAGCGGGGGGGAGGGAACTGATGGATTTCCCAGCATGCACTTCACCACAGGAGGCCCATGGGACAAGGCAGGGTTTGTTTCTTGGGCTGGCTGAGCCAGTTTGGAAAAAATAAAGACTGACCTGAATCTCAGCCCAAAACTTGGACCAGCAGCGTCAGAACCATCTATGTATCCAAGCACTGAGCCTGGCTCTGGGCTTCTCTCGTCATGTCAGGGTGAAACAGGGCAACTCACAACCCCCGAGCTCCGTGGGACTGCACCCCCTTATGACAGATTTATCATAGGGAACCTGTTTGTAGGGCATAAAAACATTACAATAATAAATTAAAACATCAACAGCTTTGTTGCCTTTTGAATTTGCATATACGCCCCCTCCCACCACCTCCACCCAGCAAATCTGTCTGAGGAGTGGGTGGCTACATGTTATTTAGCTCTTTTAATCTCCTCTTGTAAACTGGGTCCCTCTAGCCCCTTGACAGCATTTGTGGCTCTTCTCGGAGATTCCCCCATTTTGTCAATATCTCTGGGGGCCCAGAGCTGAGCATGGGAGCCCAGGCAAAGGCTCACTAGAATGGTATAGGTGGGGTCTCTCCTGTCCCTGCTCCTAGGGTATGAAGGCATTGAGATTGAGGTACCCAGAGCTGAGCTCTGTATCCCAGGTGGGATCTCCTCTCTCCCCCGGGATTGGGGGCCCAGAGTTTCCCTCCTTGCTGATCCCCTTGTGTTCCCCTCCCTTCAGTCTGTGGGGATGCTTCTCCACCATTATGTCACAGCTGCAGGCTGACGTGCTCAGATTTGCCCTGACCCCAATACTCTTTACCACCATGCCTACTGTTACCACCAATAACCCCTGGATCAGTATCCACCCAGCTGCCCCAAATGACACAGCTTCCATGGAATCAAAGAGCATTAGAGCCTCGGTGTTAATTAATGTCTCAGTAGCTTGTCCCCACATGATCCAGTCTGCTGTTAAAGTCTCCAAATTCTTAACCCCTTAGCAACCTTGTTCCCCACAGCAGAGTACTGCCCCCTTCAATGCCTTCCTTTGTCAGTTGCTTTGCTCTGGTCTCATGAAAAGCCTCATTCTAAAGAGCCTCCAGGGAAGCTGTTTCCATTGCAAGCAATTCTATTTCTCTGATATTTTCTGCCTCTCCCTTCCCCTTTGTCTGTGTTTCCCAGGAGTGTTCACATGAAAACAAACACCCCCCTTCAGTCACCCCCAGCCTAGGGTTTATTCCCCACCTGCACTCAGGATTCTCCATGCTGGGAGTTTGTGGTCATTTGCAGTGGAGATGACTAGGCTGTTGCAAACAGGGAGACAAGTACTTCCTGGGAGGATGAACAACCCATCAGGTTATCTCTAAAGTTTCCGTGGCTGGCTGGCTGCTTCACTGTAGCCCTTCTGCTTGTAGCCTTGCCAGCTCCCCTGTTGCATGGCTTCCTGCTACACAGTTAAAGAAACAGGACATGTAATTTCACTGCCAAGGAGCAAATGTCACAGAGTGACAAACTACATGGGACCAGGCAAAAAAACCAGGCAGTCTCTGAGGTAACTCTATTGGGGGGTGGGGTGGAAGCTGGGTTTTGTTTTGTTTTGTTTTGTTTTCCCCAATCAAACCAGGTTTTTTTTGTATACCTGCTACATTCAACTACAAAGACCAGAACCAGTCCAGAACGTCAAAGCTCAGGGCTACCACCCATACGGATGAGACCTTCCTTCTTAAGATGGAAAACTCTTGAAGACGGCTAGGAAAGCACTCCTATCACCAACACCAGGAAGTAGTTGTGTCTGGAGGTCAGCATTCCAAGCTCCAATGTTTCTTTGCTCTGCTTTGCAGCCTCAGTAGCAGCAGAGAAGACATCTACTCTCTAGTGATTAGAGCAGGAGATGGGGAATTGCACTCCTAGGTTCCTTACCCAGCTGTGGAAGGGAGTGTGGTCTAGTGGTTGAAGCAGGTGATGCAGGGTCCAGACTTGTAAATTCTACTCCCATTTCTGCCACTGACTCTCTGTATAATTTTAGGCTTGCCACGTAATTGCTCTCTGCCTCAGTTTCCCCATCTGTAAAATAGAGAGATAACTGACCTATCTCTCTAGGTTAATTAAAGTGCATAGCTCATTAGGGGGATAAATACCAGAGGCAGAGAAGAGCTATTTAAGCTAAAGGACAGTGCTGGCACAAGAACAAATGGATATAAACTGACCATGAACAAATTAAGGCTGTAAATAATAAGAAGGTTTCTAACCCTCAGACGGGTGAGGTTCCAGAAAAGCCTTCCAACAGGAGTTGGGGGGGGACACAATTAATTTTAAGAGAATGCTGGACAGATGTATGCATGAGACTGTATGATGGGGTTGCTTGTGATGGCAGGGAGCAGGGCTCAGCAGTTCTGGGGCTCACGTCTGGTTTATGTCTTATGTTTTGGAGAAGGCAAAATATTATTTTGACTCTAGCAACAGAGGTAGAAAGGTTTCCACAAGCATCTAATCCAATCTATCTATCTATCTATTTGTATTATGGCAGCGCCTAGGAGACCTAGTCATGACCTATGACCTCACTGTGATAGGTGCTGTGCAAACAAGCTCTTTCTTCCTTAGGGGTCATTTCTGATGGATTTAAGTCCTCCCTAAACTGTTTACCATTGGATGGATGGATGGATAGTTAGATGATAATTAATCAAACTGCTGTGCAAAAGACTGGCATCAGCAACATTCCCTATGGCCTTTTGGATTGTTTCTTCCTAGGGCTTCTTCTTATCCTGCCCCTAATCTCTAGAAACAAATCCTTGGCTCCTCCAAGAGGCTTGGGGCAGCTCTCTTTCCCCTTTTTTTCTTCATTTCACCTCCTTTCAGCATCCCAGCCAAATTCCCAGGCAGCCGCCTGCTGCTCAGATGTGCTTGAAGCACAGCAAGGCGACTGCCCCTTCTCCGCTTCAGCTCAGAGAGGCTGCCACCCTGCTGGGCCTCAGAGAAACCGATGAAGTGAGCCGTAGCTCACGGAAGCTTATGCTCCAATAAATCTGTTAGTCTCTAAGGTGCCACAAGTCCTCCTCGTTCTTTTTGCGGATACAGACAAACACGGCTGCTACTCTGAAACCTGTTAGACACAGTGTCACTGCTGCCAGGTGTCACTCACGGGGCCCTTCATCAGCAATTTTCCTAGGCTGGCATTTGGCTGCTCTGGCACGTCAGCTCTAATACATTCCGAAAGAGGAAGACAAAATAAAGGTGGGGAGAATGAAAACCAGCCGGCACTGGCTTCTGCCAGGGAAGGGCAGAAACAAAACCCGTCCTCATTTCAGAATTTCATTGCAGTGTAATTATCAAATGGCGACAGTAAGCTGCTTGCTAATTAGGCCACATTCCTTCTGACTAGTTATTCTAAGATGCCATTTGACAGACTAAAGGTGGGGGGGGGGGGGGCGGGGAGCGTACACACGACGTTGTTTTTTAATTACATTTGGTATGCTAATTTCTGATATAACATAAATATTTACCAGGAGCAATATTTCTTCATTTCACGCTTACTGCACTGGAGCATTTATCGAGGGTTCCAAACAGGCTGCTATCGCTTGGCCTTCTCCACCAGCACCTGCCCCCTCCCACAACTTTTGGGAGAGTGTGACACACTCCTTGAGAGATCAGGGTGCAGCGCAACGTATCAGGGAGGGACAGACCCAGCTGTGAACTGGAAAGGAAAAAGCAAGGTGGAAGGAAGCAGTCCTGCTCTCAGCTCTCTTCCCCTGCCCACAGCTGCCTCTTCCGATCTTCTTTCTCCCAGTGTGCCTTCTTCCCAGCAAACGGCATCCGAGGCAGGGGGAAAGCTCTGCCCAGCTCAGCCTCTCATGGAGGCTACACCCCGGATCCTGCCTCAGCCCTCATTAAAGGAGCTGGAAAATAATTGTCTCACCACGTCAGGGGCTGACTCTTCTACAGCAGGGGCGGGCAAACTTTTTGGCCTGAGGGCCACATCGGGTTTCCAAAATTGTATGGAGGGCCAGTTAGGGGAGGCTGTGTCTCCCCAAACAGCCAGGTGTGGCCCAGCCCCCGCCTCCTATCCGACCCCCCCCATTTCTTGCCCCCTGACAGCTCCCCCGGGACTCCTGCCCCATCCAACCCCCCCGTTCCCTGTCCCCTGATGGCCCCACCGGGACTCCTGCCCCATCCACCACCCCCTGCTCCCTGTCCCCTGACAACCCCTGGACTCCCCACCCCTGACTGCCCCCTGCCACCCCATCCAACCCCCTCCCCCCATTCCTGACTGCCTCCCGGGGACCCCTGCCCCATCCAACCCCCCTATTCCCCGCCCTGTGACCCCCCCGACCCCTATCCACACCCCTGACCCCTGACACAGTTACACCTCCTGCCCAGCCGCCCAGAGCATGGTGCACTCAGGCTGAGGGGGAGGGGGAAGAGCAGGGGCGGGGCCGGGGCGAGCCTCCCGGGCCAGGAGCTCAGGGGCCGGGCAGGAGGGTCCCCTGGGCCGGATGTGACCTGCAGGCCATAGTTTGCCCCCCTCTGTGCTAGACGGACAGACAAACGCCATTGAGCTGAGTGTGAAACCTCAGCTGCTCGCAGCCACAAAAAATGCAGAGCCGCCTTGGACCCTGTTACATGGAACCTGCTCCCCCTCCCCGCAGCGTGACCATGAGCTTCCCGACAGCAGTATCCTCCACTTGACTGGAGGGGGGGATTCTGTTTTTAAAATCATAGTATGTTTAGTGATGCCCAAAGAGCTAACGATCAACGGCTGTTTGATGCTAGGCATGATGGCTGGGAGTGGCGGGCTTCAGTTGGCTTGATTCCCTTCCCTTTTCTCCATTCAACAGTGGCTTCCCAGAATGCGGCTCAGGCTCCTGGCTGCTCTCTCTGCTAACACTACTCTTCCTAAAGAAGCCTGCTCTCCCATTTCTACCCCCAGCAGGCCTCTCGGGCCAATATTGCAGAACTATGAACATTAGAAACAGAGAGGGGCCATCTGATCCCAGCTGGTCCCTGCCTGGGAGCCACGGCACCACAGTTCCTTACAGTCTATTCCTCGGGGCTTTGTCCAGTCTGGTTCTAAACGTCCCCAGAGATAGGACTCCAACCTCTGCCCTGGGTGGGGGAGGGTTTAATAAATGGCAGTGTTAGCAAGTTATTTTCCTTTGCTTGTTTTCACCCCCGTCACTCCTAGTCCTCCCTCCTTTGCATCAACCCCCCTCTCTCTTTTCTGGGTGAGATGCACAGTGCTAGTTAACACATCCCACTTAGCCAGGTGACATCAAGGGTGTTGCGCATTCCCCACAACAATCAGAACCACCGCTGGGTATTCCACCTGCCGGCCCAGCCCCTTGACCTCGCTCCAGCCCCACGGTGTGGTTTGGCTGTACGATGCAGTGCCTCTAAGCACAATGGTTGCCTGGGAAAACAGAGCTCTTTGTGGCTGCAAGTGGTGTTGACAGGGCCCCAATTTTATAAATCAGAAGGTAAATAGAAAAATTAGCAGCTGCCATGTGAGCACGAAGCAATTGCCTCTCGAGCAGAAAGAGGAATTTGATACTCCTATTTGCTATTGATTTTGAGCTCGGTTGCTCCATGCAAGTTCCCCGTTGGCATGCAGAAGGGAGCAGCTGCCCCAGCCTTGGAAGGGATGATTTCCATTTGCTCCAGGAGGTGTAACTGCTCCTGGGTCTATGATCCTTGCTGGGCGAGCTGTGCACCAGAGGCTACAAACTACTTAGGTTTCAGAGCACTTTCTGATGCAAACAGCTGGGCTGGGCAATTACACAGTCTGTGCCCCAGAACAGATTGTCACTGTGAAGGCTGTGCACAAAGACAAGCAGCCGTACGCGTGCACGCATACACCGGAGTCACTCTGAAGTGACATGCGCGAGGCAGAGCGCAGGTAGCAAGCAGTGGGGTGGGCTCAGAGGAAGCCGTGTACAGGGGTACTCTGGCTGGACTTACATGTGGATGGGGGTGCTGATGCTGTGCACACAGCTCACCACTATCGCTAGTAGGAACCGCAAGCTGAGCTCATTGCAAAAGTAATAATTCATCTCCAGAATATATTACCCCAGGGAGCCCTGGAGACAGAATGGGCTGCTGCTAAAGCCAGTGGGCTCCAGGGCTGGAGCTCAGAGGCCTATGCTAAGGACTCCCACTTTCCTTTCATTTAACCTGGGTCATGAAAGGGACTGAGGCACTTTCCAAAACACCCAAGGTTCTTTGTAACTTACTATGCCCACCCCACAACTGTCAGCTGGGGGATCTCCAACACCAGTCCCTGGTGCTTGGGCTAAAAGCGTAGCTTCGTTCACTGTAAGTAGCAAGCTTTTATCCTCTCTATGGCTGGACACTGGGGGGAAGCTATAACTCCATGCAATAAGCTAATTAATTATAATGGGAGAGGTAGTGGGGACTTCTTTTGAGTTGCCAGCGCTCAGCCCATCATGAGTCCAACAACATCAGTATTACGAGATCATTACAGCCAATAAAACTACATTCAAAGAACATTATGAAGCTTGCAAAGACAAGCACTCACAAGTTACAGAATTAAGGCTGCACAGGAACTTCAATCCACTCCCTTGTGCGTATGCGTTATGACACAGTCTTTAATTACATGATCACACACTACTTTTTCCCCCAGGACCTCTCCTGCTTCATTCAAGTATGTAGGATGGACAATGCTCTGGGGATGAATCAGGGTTTTGTAGTAAAGGAGGCTGTTGCCTGTAGGATTCTTTTGTTGCAGAAGTTGGAAGGTGCGTAGTTAATGAGGCAGGGGATTGCAGGAAGAGAAAGGCTGATTTCATGATTACAGCAGTTGAATTCTGCCCTGGAGAACTGGATTCTATCCCTGCCTCAGCCACAGAACTCTGGTGTGATGCTGGTTAATTTCTTGTAGGCCTAATAAAAAGAGTGGCTACTGGTTCAGAGTATGGAGAGGGTTAGTGGGGCCGCCCTGTGGTAGGCATGGAAGATGGTATTGAGAGAGAGCAGGCTTTAAGGCTAGCATTGCTGGCAGAGCAAAGGGAGGGAAGAGGGGATGGATGCAATAAGAGACAAGATCAGATAAGCAGAGATGGAAGAGCACTGCAGGGTCCTGGAGATAAGGACAAGAAAGTTGAACTTGATGCAGCGGGAAAGGTGGAGCCAGTGGATAGATTTAAAGAAAGGGTGGCATGGTCAGAGTGATGGCTGAGGGAAGATAATCCTGGTGGCTGTATTGTAAAACCACAGTGGGGGCCACAGGGGTGTCAGGAAGGCCAGAGGGGAGAAGCTTACGTCAAAGCAGGAGATGCTGAAGGCCTGTACTGCACCAATCAGCTCTGCAGCTAGTGTTCATGGAATCTAGAGATGCAAAAGAACTGTTAGGTCATTCACTCTCTGTCCCAGAACCAGGGCAGGATTGAACCCTGTTGCACATTTTCTAGTATTTGCACTGCAATATTTTTTGTAACTTTTGTAATTTTAACTGTCTTCCATCATGAGATGACTCATAAGCCTGATAGATCTTGCTGTCAGGAAGATTTTCCTGATCTTCCATTTCTAATTTCATCCCATTACTTCTAGTTATACTCCTTTCACAAGGCCTCTGCTCCGAAGGTAGTTAATCTGCTATATTCTTTTTAAGGCTCCCCTGGATCATTACCTTCCAGCCGCAAGTCTCTAGGGTACTACCCCCTCTGAAGGGTTAAACCTTCCCCTGTGATATTTGAAGCTCAGAGCAGTGAAACTCTAGGTCAGTGGCTCTCTACCTTTCCAGACTACTGTACCCCTTTCAGGAGTCTGATTTGTCTTGCGTACCCCAAGTTCCACCTCACTTAAAAACGACTTGCTTACAAAATCAGGCATAAAAATACAAGTGTCACAGTGCACTATTACTGAAAAATCACTTACTTTCTCATTTTTACCATATAATTACAAAATAAATCAATTGGAACATAAATATTGTACTTACATTTCAGTGTACAGTATATAGCGCAGTATAAACAAATCATTGTCTCTATAAAATTTTAGTTTGTACTGACTTCGCCAGTGTTTTTTATGTAGTCTGTTGTAAAACTAGGCAAATATCTAGATGAGTTGATTGTTGATATATCCCCTGGAAGACCTCTGCGTACCCCACAGGGGTATGCGTAACCCTGGTTGAGAACCACTGCTTTAGGTCAGGGCTTGGGAACCAGAAGGTGAAAATGACTAGTCTAGTTTCATTGTCCCAGGTGAGCGAAATGCAAAAAGTAAAACAGGTGACACAGAGGGGGAGATGTGTATTTGATTGGCAAAAATCTTTCCTCTTTAACAGCCTCAGGTGGGATCAGACTCCCAGGATCACATTCTTTATCAAATGTATTTGGTAATACAGTAGCATCTGTTTTTTGGTTTGAAGGGGGGCTTTTTTGTTTTGTTTTGGGTTTTTTTTGTCTCTTCTTTTTTAACTAAAACCCTCTTTCCCAAGCTGGCACTGAAATCATTGACAATGGTGGGACACAAACAGGAAATAAATGGAGTGGAACCATGCTGGCTTTTCACTCCCCCTGCACCTCTATTAAAAACCCAGCAGAGCAGAGGTGAGAAGCAGTCAGTAAAAGGACAAACATGTGATGGGAAGCAAGAGTATTTTCCATCTCCTAAGAGGATATTACAGAGGCAAAAAAAGAAATCTGTGGGAATGTTACCAAGACGGCCCTATCCTAATCTTGTCGAAATGAATGGGAAAACTGCCATTGATCTCCATGGTGCAGGATCAGGCCCCAAATGCTTGTCTGGAACAAAGTCAGATCCAAACAACTACATCAGGGGGGCCCCTGTGTATGCTCACACTAAGCAGCTTGCAATAAGTGGGTAGTGAGTGACTCCTGCGAACGCAGACATAAGACATGGCTGCTGGCTCCCTGCTGAACTGGAACATCAAGGACCATGGCAGGGAGTGGGCACAGACCCCCTCATGGTGCCTTGAGATGTGCTGTGAGACTTGCCACCTGCTTTGGGAGCTGGAAGCGGATGAGAGGAGCACATGCACATCTAATAACGTAAACGGCTTTCTCTTTATTCCAAAAATGATCTGTGTTGCTTTGAGGTTCCCTCCCACCCCACACTCAAGCCCTGTCAAATCACGCTCCAGTCAGAGCCATTTTAAAGCCACTTTTGAAAGCCTTTCGCAAAGGGTTTTGTAGTGTGTTCCACGGGGAGCTGTTTAGAAACTTCCCTTCTTTATTATCCCAGCTGGAGAGTGCTCTGTTTCAGTGCTCTATAAAATGAATGTGTCTCATGCCCCGAGGGTCTGTGTTGTGCATTACAGCCCAGGGAAGGCAGGGTGTCAGTTACAGTTGATCCATCAGAGAACCCCCTCAGCTTTGCACTTCAGTCTGCAGGTCACTACATAGCCCCGTGTAATAGGTATAAAAGGGATCCTCGAGGCACCAAATGATGCGCCATAGACACTGTGTACCAGGAGAGCTATGATGTGCTCATCCCTCACTCACCTGGGGCATCATTGCTCCAAAGGCATTACAGACAGGCCGGCAAACCAGCTACCAGGGCCAAAGCTCTCAATAAGCTCCTGCAGGGGACGTGAAGAGGGATCGTGCCAGTGTGCCCAGCTAGGGCAAGTTATAATGGCTCCCTTAGAGCCCCTTCTATCAGGGATCTCAAAGAGCTTTACAGACACAAACTAAATAAACCTAAAGCCCTGGGAGGTTGGCAAGTGTCATCTTCCCATTGTTACAGACCATAGAAATCAGAGATGGAAACGACGTACGAGAGCACTGAATCTCTGCAAATACAGGATTGTTGCCTAAAGTACAAATGGGGAAACTGAGACACAGCAAGGGGAAGTAACTTGTCCAAGGGCTCACGGCAAATCCAGAGGTGGGTACAGAACCTAGGAGTCCTGATTCCCAGTCCCCTGGCCTAACTACCAGAACACACTCCACTCCGGAGATGGGAACAGAACTCAGGAGGTTCCAATCCCCATTACCTTGCTGGAACTCCACCCAATTTGAAGGTGTCCCCTGTTTTTTGCCCCTTTGTGTTGACATGGACTGGTGACTGGCTGATGGATGGGACTCCAATGTCCCCAGCAGCCGTCTAAGGGAAACAGACGTGAGGATGCATCTCACACAGCTAATTGTCTACCTGTCATGTGAACAAAAAGCTCCGTCAACAACACTCAAACAAAAGGAAAAATAAAAGGATTGTTTATATTTAGTGTAACCCTTCTGCCCGTCAGAGTTAGCAGCAACAAGGGCCCGGTTCAGTATCTAGGGGCTCCATTTCAATAACACAGTGCAAAACCGGCTCGAGCCCCCACCCAGTGACCTGGAACAATTACATACCACCCCCCCGGGCGCCCCTAAGAGGCAATACTTCCCCTCTGGCAAGCACTGAGTCTGAGTGTAGCAAAAGCCTTTTAATAAAGGAGGGAAACAATGCGGCATTATGTTGGGGAAACACCATAAACAGGATTCATAACACAAACCATGAGCAAAAGACGCACCCCCAAGTAAGTTTGGCAGTGTCCTTTTCCCCTCAGAGTCTTAAGTCCAGTAACAAACCCGTCACCCCATGCACAGTTTCTGACCTTGGTCAGTGCAGCCCCAGAGTTCAGAATTTCATCTGCAGAGTTTACCTCCCCGCCTGGGTGGAACTGGAGGGAGGTATGGGGGGTATCTTACATGCTCCGCTGCTCAGGTCAACGGTTGAGTGCCACGCCTCTCCATGGGGTTCTGCTGCAGTCTTCACCGTGAGCTGCGCCTCTCCGCCAGCCATCCTGCTTTCCGCTCCTCTCTGCCAACCGCTATGCTATCCGCTCCGCTCCTCTCCGCTAGCCATCCTGCTGTCCACTCCTCTCTGCCAACTGCCCTGTTATCCGCTCCGCTCTCCATCCTGCTAGCCACTCACCAACTTGCCTTCAGCCCCCCACCCCCACGTACTTAACACAGCTCTCAGTGAGCTCAGCTCTTAGTGACTTCGGCTCTCAGGGAGTTTAGCTGGTAGTAGGGGGGGTCCCAGTGTGGTGCACCACTAGCCAAATTAGGTCTAATGCTTAGACCTAGGTATCAGTGATTTCAGCTCTGCAGCATGTAACAAGACTTCTAATGGAGTCAAAATTAGCTCTGTTATTACACGGTGGAGAGAGAAGGGGTCAAAGTAGAGTTTGGGGCCCACACTACCAGGTACTGGGTTTTGGAACTCATGTTCCTTGCCTAACGAGTGCTGCTTAGTTGAGGGCGAGTCCCTCCATCATAAAATGCCAAGTGCAGTTCTACTGTCCTTGATTCACATAACCAGGATAACAACCCTTTATTACTCCGGCCCCAATAACAAAGAGACTGGGGATCTCACAGCAGCCAATGTGACCATTTGGACAGGCAGTCCATCATGTTAGGCAGGGTTGGTGTGCCCATGCAAACGAGATCAGCCTCAGAAGTCCTTTTCCACAGCTCACCACCAGATGTCAGGGTAGAGCTCATTCTGACTCTGCTTACATTAGCTAGCAGTGTAGAATGTCTGGGCTGCATGCTAATTAGCTGAGGGAAGTAATGTGCTGAAGGAGAGGCATGGCAGAAATGCAGGGGGGCCAGGGGAGATCTAAAAATGAAGATTTGATACTAACTGTTCAGATTGCCGAAAATGATTTCTGCTGGGTTGTTTGTTTGCCTGTTTTTTATGGGGAAAATGAGAAGAGACTTGACTGGATAGTGGCAGTGTGGTAAACACCAGTCTCCGGGGAGCTCAATTCTCCTGTTTGGGATTGTCCTTGCTTTGTGTTTAGAGTACTAAGGTCATGAATTGGTGCTTCTGGCTGTGATTCAGGAGTCTCAAGATTAGGGTCCATTAAAATTAGTCATTCCCCTCTACCAGAGAGGACGGGAGGTCACCAAGATAGCTGGCTCCATTCAACATCAGTGTACACTGCTGACAGACATTATCCAACGGGACAGGAAATTGGCATTTTGGCCCATGGCCCTTCCCAAAAAGTCACTCAACTTCCAGTATTTAGTTTTCTCTTCACAGCTTGTGCCTATAAGTTGTTTCCCCAATGTATGGCTGATCTTCATCACTCCCTCCTCAGCCTCCCCCAGAAAATGATCTTCACTGGTCCTTCCTCCTCTTCAGCCGGGACCTGCCACATGACTGATAGTGCTGTTCTTCCTCTTCCACCTCCTTCACCCATGAAGCAGGGTCTCTCTCCAGTACAGCTCCTCTCCTGATGGACAGACTCCACGTCCGGCTTGCCTCACTCCTGTCAAATGCCTTGTAAAGATCTACAAAGCACTAACCCGCCCACACAGCCCTCTGGTGTGGAGACACTCACAAGGAGCTTTGTTTTGTGCCCCACACTAAGGCCCCAAGATCAGCTCTGAACAATCGAATTGCCCACATCGCCAAGCCAATGAGAATCTTACTAGGAAACATACAGCGCGGTCACTGGTGGGGAATGGAATCAAAGACTTTCAGCACCAAACGCACAAGCCCCTACTGCATGAGCTAGAGGAGTTACTCCATTAGGTGTCCCTAAGTGTAGATCAGTCTCGGAAAAGTGGTCAATGTTAGCAAACATGTCATAATTATTTTTACCCTTTTCCCTAGGGCAAACACAAGTTAATGTTTTCTGCTTGATTTTGCCGGTCAAGGTTGACTCTAGGCTTCCCACAGGGGTTGACCTCAACTGCCTAAATCAAGATAGAAGGTGTTGACCCGTGCCTACGCTAGGGAAAATGTAGCTACAACATGTTGGCCTCAAACACTCTTCCTAGAGTAGACTAACCCTAATAGTGAGCTCCTCTTCTTGTTGGGCCAGCTACCTGAGGGACACATAGTCAACATGCCACCTGGGCCTGTATTACACATGCCTCCTGCAGTTACTGGAGAGCTCAAAGTTGATCAAGAACTGGACAAGGTTCAGGTACCTTTAGATGCCACCTCAAAACATTGTTCTGACAGGCAAGCTGGATAGTAATTGGGGATGGGTTCCAGTGACTCAGTACTCTCATTTCGGTCTCACGTTAGTGCATTTACCTCCTACACAAAATCTCACTTCATCCCACCCCTAGAGCTGCAGCTCTGCAGTGATGAGCTCTCCAAGGACCTGGCTGACCAGGCTGGGGCTTCCCAACTGAATAAGTGGCAGACAAAGAGTCAGGCATGGCATGTGATGGAATCAGAGCATGTCAATAAATAACTGGAATACATGGAATCAGCAAAGAAAAATCCCCATGTCCCCCCAGCCCTCCCCAGCTTACCTGTTTATCACCCTGTTCTGTATTGTCATAGTCCTAGGTCGGGAGCAGGGACTGTCTTTATTTTATTCATTTGTACAGCGCCCTGAACAGCGAGGCCCTGAGCCCTACCTGGAGCCCCTGGGTACTAACACAGAACAAATAATCACAAAAACTGGCCCATCATGCACAGAAGCAACATGGAACAGCAAGACGGCCCCACCCAAATAGGCACTTAACTGGAGCTCCCCCCACCCCCAGTCTCCTCCCCGCTGGATAGTAAAGGAATGTGGCTCAGTGGACAGCACCAGTCGGCACAGTGGCAAGAGTCAGGGTTCCGCTGGGACTAGCTAGCTAGGGGTCCTTCTAATACAAAGTGAAGTGAAACAAACTGCAGAGCTTCAGAGCTGTGCTGTTAAACACCTGAGGTTTTGGTTTGGTTCCATGCATTTGTGTGAGGGATTCGGGAACTCATGGCCAAATGCTCATTGCCAAAGTAGCGTTTTCCTCCACATGAAGCCCCACTGAACACACAGCTTGAGTAAATGGGCTCAGATCCTTAAGAAAAACCCATTAGGATACACTCAGATCATGTCAACCAGCCAAGGGAACAGCGGCCTCGGTGCCAGCCCTGGGAACCCGGGCATGGCTATGTTCGAAATGACAATAAGATCGGCTGCTGCTTTAATCAACAGATTGAACACAGTAGGGAGGCGCTTCCAATTTGCTAGATACTGGCAGCTTTCGCAGCATTTCATCCAGGTGGTGACAGATGAAATCTAATCCCACCACTCCCTCCTGCCAAATTCGTCAGCATGCCCCAGAGGGGGGCCAATGTGGGATTATCTGGTGAGGGAGCAGGGAGAATCACCCTTAGTCTCAAGAGCAGAATTCATTACCCCAGTGGATGCTGCTGGTATTCAGAGGGGCTGAGCTCCCCACTCTGATGTTTTCAGGAGCTCATCTCTCCCCTCTCTTTACAGGTTCTAGTGAGTTGCCAGGCCTGCATCTGGTACGGCATTAGGTGGGACAAGATGACTTCTTCAGCATCAGGGGCACAGCTCCAACCAGGATGACCTGTACCCAGGTGAGATCTCCACATCGGGTAAAGAGGTTCGTGTTCTGCCATTGGTCATAAACCTGGGCCAATTTGACCTGAGACACCTCCACCTCATGCTCTGAGGGGGGGGCACTTCCTGAGCTCATGCCTCTCCTTGCTCTGTTACTTCCCCTTGCCCCTCCCTCCTCTTGCCATCTGCACCAGGGGTCAGGTAGGCAGGGCACTCCTGGGTCAACCAGCACATGACAGTCTGATGAAGCAAATGTCTCAAAGGTGTTAACCCTCCATCTGCCAGGCCAAACTCGTTACATCCCAAGTGGACTCTCAAACATAGCAGGTTAAGGAATTGGCCCAGCTCTAAAAGCTACAAGGCTGAATAAAAGGAAGGGACAACCTGATTCATATCACACCTACATCCAAGAACTATCCTACTGGCTGCTTCCAGTG
Organism: Lepidochelys kempii; assembly: GCF_965140285.1. Taxonomy (NCBI): domain Eukaryota; kingdom Metazoa; phylum Chordata; order Testudines; family Cheloniidae; genus Lepidochelys; species Lepidochelys kempii. Next base: position 150,268,348 of record NC_136382.1, on the reverse strand, counting down.
CCTTCGCCTGTCAGCCCCAGCTCTTCCCGAGACGTTCCAGCTCCTCGTTGGTCAGTCTCAAGGCAATCGCTGTTTGCGTGGAATAATCAGATGTAGTTTCCATGGCCGGTGTCGGGGATTCTGCGCGAGGAGCAAAGCAGACAGAGAAAGCTCTGTTATGACAAGAGACTAAATGGCAGTGAAGTGAAAGATGCACGGACTCGATGCCTCCCCAGATAACAGGGGAGAAAGGGAATGGAGATGAAGGACTGAAGCAATGGAAAAGAAAGGTTAATGTAGGCAGGATAGTGAATTGAATGGATGGTACAGTGAAAACCAGGCAATTATCTAATCCTGGCTGGAAATCCCAGGACGGGGGCATCTCGGCAGCTTCTGAATAAAACACGGCACGGTGCAAAGGAGGCTCTTGGGAATTCTGGGTCATGTACTGAAAACTGAAGCCAGTCAAGCTGGAACAGGTCAGAGCCTGACGGGAGAATTCGCAGCAGGACCGGAATAAGCATCCTGTTACTGAGCACCCGATTTAGCCAGATTACACTCCTGTTAGCACCAATATTTTGCCTGGCAAAACAACATGAACCTGATGCTCCGCAGCCATGGGAAGGGGTTCCTATGCACAGTGAATTTCCAGGGACCAGGGACAGCATAAGCCACAAAAACAGACAGGCCTTGGCAAACAGGCCATAGGATGATGAGTTAATCTTCCCTGTAAAATCACTGAATCTATTCACACCCTCTTGTGAGCCTTACACTGCAGGGCCAGGGCGGGGGTGCAGTGAGGATGGGGAGTTTGCAAGTGAAGGAGATAGGAGTATGGAAGAGGTGGGGGTAATTGCAAGCTATGAGGGGCATATACCGAATCCACGATTTGATAAAGGTGTGCGGAAGTTGTGCAGAGGTGGATCTAGTCATATTCGCATGGGGGGTAATGTGTAGGGGAGAGGGAGGGGCTGGGATGTTTTCAGGGTACGTAGATAGCCTTCTATTAATGACTGTGACGTAAGCGGCTGATTCTGTTGCCTAGTGCTCATCCCCTGGGGTTCCAGCCCAGGGCGATCCAGAGAGGACTGTCAATATTTACCGGGAAGAATACGGCTGTTCTGGAGAGTGTCCAGCCGAGGAGCCCCCATCACCATTCAAACTCGCTCCTGGCTCCTTTCCTGAGCAAATCATTTCTTGAGCAAACACAGTCTGCAGGTGGGGGGATGGGATGGAAAGGAAACCTATTACTGTTCTCTCTGGGCAAAGTGCTCCTCATTACAAGCTCTCTCCATAGCTGGTCAATACCGATTCCCAGGGGTCTGATGGACATTTCAATATTCCTCACGATCTCTCCATGTTCCAGGGGGTAGCTATTGAACATTGTGCACACGTGACAGAAAACGTCTGCAGAGCAGAGCAGCAAAGCAGAAAGCAGGGAGATAATGTGACGCCCCTGAAATCATCCTCAGTTAACAAGGTGTGGCCAGCTCAGTCTTCAGGACCCCAGCTGCTGGCAGCCCCAGGTACAGGGGCTGCTATAGTCTGGATGGGCTGCTGAAGAGACTCGATTTCATAATAAAAATATCTAGCTTTTCTATAGCACTTTAAATCAGTAGATCTCAAAGCACTTTATAAAGGAGATTAGTATCATTACCCTCATTTTATAGGTGGACAAACTGAGGCACAGGGAGGCAAAGTGACTTGCCTACATTCACCCAGCAGACCTAGGACCAATCGAGAAACAGAGCTTAGGTCTCCTGAGTCCCAGTCCAGTGTTCTATCCACTAGACCAGCAGTTCCCAACTGGGGGTCCATGGCCCCCTGGGGGTCTGTGAGCCCTTTCAGGGGGGCTGCAGAGCCCCATGACTGAAACCCAGTACCCTGAGCTGCAGTGCTGAAGCCGGGAGCAGCGCTGGGCTGAAGGTGGTGGCCCCTGCTCAAGCCAGGAGCGGCTGAAGCCGGCGAACCTCCTACCGCAAGCCAGGAGCAGCGCGGGGGCTGAAGCCAGGAGCCCCAGCACCCCTCCCCTCCGCTGAAGCTGGAAGCCACACTCGGAGCCCCTAGCTATCCTCTCTCTGCACCCTGAGCTACTCCCCTGCCTGCACACAGCCCCTAGGTACCCCTCTCCCTGCACCCTGAGCTCCTCCCCTCACTTCACACTGACCTTAGCTACCCCCTCCCTGCACCCTGAGCAGTTTTTAACTGAGTTCCCCCCTTGAGTTATATTATTTTGGTTGCATTCCCCCACAGCCCAGACAGGCTGGGTGACTTCCTGAGTCAGTCAGGGGGTAGAGGTGGGGCTCCATCCCTGGACCCTGCAGTGCAGAGCTGGCTCGAGCCCCGCCAGCCCTTGCCTCCCCAAATAGAAGTAAAACTATGCCTATGCCCAAGGATCCCTCTCACCCCGAGCCCAGAGCGTGGAGTCTCCTTCCCCACCCGCTGGGCCCTGGCATTTTTAGAGCATGTTGTGCAGGGGGGCCTTAGCAAGAAAAAGCTTGAGAATCCCTGCGCTAGACCACACTGCCCTTATACCCAGGGTTGTGAGTTCAATCCTTGAGGGGGCCACTTAGAGATCTGGGGCAAAAATTGGAGATTGGTCCTGCTTTGAGCAGGGGGTTGGACTAGATGACCTCCTGAGGTCCCTTCCAACCCTGATACTCTATGATTCTATGATTCTATTGTGCTGCTCTTTTTCTGAGCGTTCGGGAAGTAATGTGGGGCCTGGCCACCAGAGGGAGCCAGAGGTGGGGAGCGTGGTGGGTCTGATTGCTAGGTTAAGCTTCCCAGCCCTGGATAAGAACACTCAGAGGTACGCTGTAGTCAGTGCATTAGAAACCCCAAGACAGGGCATGACACAAACCCATAGAAAACTTCTGTTCAAACACATTAACCAGCTGCTCGCCGGGATTTTTTCCCAGTTAAGTTTCAGTTCAGCTCAGTTACTGACCTATCGCTGTTCAGTGAGTCTTTTCTTAATTGAAGCACCAGGAAGATCCCCTTCTGCCATGTGTTACTCTCCAAGGGGCAGCTGAGCTGAACTCCACAGAGCAACAAGCAGGAGCCTGGGACAAGCAAGGGAGAGAAAGCAAGAGGAAAAGGCAAAACCTAGGGTTCCATCAATGAGCTTCTGAGGCCATGTCTACACTAGGGACGCTGCTGCAGGGCAGTTACAGGGCCAAGGCTATGCCACTGTAACCCCATAGTGTAGACGCAGCTTACAGTGACAGAAGGGGGTTTCCCGTCACTCTAGGAACAGCATCACCCCAAGCAATGGCAGCTAGGTCAAGGGAGGCATTATTCCCTCAGCCTGGCTGCATCTACACCAGGGGTTAGGTCCTCACAGCTACAGCGCTCAGGGGTGAGGATTTTCCACACCCAAGTGCCGTAGCTCTGTCATCCTACGTTTAAGTGGAGACTACATACACACACACGCACACACACCTCCTACCCACACTTCCACCACACCCACTGCAAACACACTCCTACACACCCAGTCACATTCACACCCCTATCACTACCTAACCCCATCACACCCACATACACACCCCCTTACACTTCCCCATACCTCCACATCAATGCATTCATACCCCATGTCCCTGTTACCCCTTTTGGCTTGAGGGGCCAGCCAAAAATTCAGGGTGTAGTAGGTTGTTCCAGTGAAGAGGAGAAATTGGCAATAGGCCAATCTCTCTGTAATGCAGTTTTGTTTATTTGCAAAGAATGTACAGAATCCTGTGTCTGTGAAGGCAGAGGGAATTGAATAGCAGAAAACAGCTTCTTTTTGCTCACAGCACCAAGATTAGTCTTTTCACCTGCACCCCTGACCCAAAGAACTCTCCCCAGGTTTCTCCCAGGATTGACCAACGTGCTTTCAGCTTCTCCTTCCACCTGTCTCTCAGTCTTACCCAGATTTTTGTCTGTTCTGTCTTCCCTCCTTCCCCCCCCCAACCCCCCCAAATCAATGCTCAGCAAAAGATCCTGGGCAGGGTTCACATCACCATTATGTTACCTGAAAGGTGGGTTCACACCTATAAATCTCAAGGAGGTTTTAGCTCAACCTGTAACAAGGCTTCACCCAGGTCACAACACTACATTCCTGTTGATCAGAGAGCAGTGCACTTGATCTCTGATCACTAAGCGGAACGGTGCATGGATTCTGCTGCAACATCAAGGATTACATAAATAGTTCTTTGCTATAATATATGAAACTGTGTGAACTCTCTGAAGCTTTTGGCAAAGCCCTACTTTACAGATAGAACTAGCCACCTTACTCTTGGCAACAGAGCAGCACAGAGGCAAGGAGACTGCCGGGGGCAGCATTCACTCTCTCCACCATTGGTGCAAGATTTGCCCACCCTATCCTACAATCTCTGCAGCCTCTCTTATGTGACATGCCAACTAGTGCCAAGTGTGGGGGTGCTTTGGGTGATGCAGACACCTGCCCACTGAGACCCACCAGACTCACTGCCCACTTCACATACACACACACATACTGTCTCCTTTTCTCAGCTGCCTGTTGATTGGCAAGTTCTCTGAATTCCCCACTCCTTCAAGCCCAGCAAAGTCACTACACTCGCCTTTGGCCTGAGGCAGACACCCAAGCACACCCAAGCCTCTTGCTGCACGTTTGTGCCTTTGTTTCCTTGGGAATGTCGCTGTTGCGGGTGACATTCCCCCATCCAGGAGATGGATTCCCTATCCAGCAACACTAGCCTGCCCAGCCTAGAGGGGTATCCAAGGAAACAGACTCCTGTAGTGCGAGCTGCAAATTCTGATGGCTCCCAGAAGGAATGAAAATGGCAGCTCACCTGCTCCAACCACTAAACAATCCTATCTCACTGAAAGACAGAGAGAGCAACCAACGGGAGGGGATACAAGTCTCCTCTTGGGCCTGGAGCCTGCCAGCTCTTTGCAGAATCTGGGAGCCACAGGAGAAGTTGGGGTAACTGTCTTGCTCTCTCTCAGAGAATGAGAAGATTATATTATATACATACATAAGCAAAAGAAGCATTTTATCACACAATGCACAGTTGGCCTGTGGAGCTCATTGCCACAAGACACCATTGAGGCCAAGAGAATAGCAGGATTCAGAAAAGGTTAATTTGGAGAGTGAGAATTTCCTGTTACATGGGAGATGATTTTAAAGCAATTTAGAAGGGGTATAAACTCTCATATTTTAGGGTGTAAAGCAACCACTACCTACCATGGGTTAGAAAGGAACTTCACATGGGCAACTTATTCCATATCTATCCACTGCAGGGTCTCTTGCACCTTTCTGTGAAGCATCTGGTGCTGGCCACTGTCAGAGACAAGATACTGGGATACATGGAATCCTGAACTGTCCCTTTAGGATAGTGGTTCTCACCCAGAGTTACAGGTACCCCTGCGGGTAAGCAGAGGTCTTCCAGGAGGTACGTCAACTCATCTAGATCAGTGTTTCTCAGCCTAGGGGCTAGGAGTCACAGGAAGGGTTTAGGGGGGTCACAAGTGCAGGGCCGGCATTAGGGGGTGCCAAGTAGGGCAACTGCCTGGACCATCACACCATAGGGCCCTCTGCAAAGCTAAGTTACATGCTTCATCCCCAGGTGGCAGGGCTCGGGCTTCAGACTCCTGAAGGAGGTACAGCAGTCTGGAAAGGCGAAGAACCACTGCTTTAGGAGACCATTCCTGAAAGCAAGTCTGAGGCATGACAAACTACCCGGGTTCCCAGTTCAGCCCATCTCAAGCCACCCTCCACATCCAAACACACATCACACAGCAACCGACAGGTTCCAGGCTGACAGCAGAGGCGCACTCTGCCCCAGCAGCTGCCTCACGGGGCATGTCTCCACTGCAGCTTTTCTATTCAGATGTGAAGGGAAACAAGCTTCTGAACTGACAGCATGAAACGCAAGCAGCGCCTTGCTCACCGAGTTCATGAGGGCTGGTAAGCCATTGGAAAGTGGCCATTTTTAGGCGTTAAGAAGTGTGTCAGGGAGGGGGTACTAACTGGGAAGAACAGAAGCTGCAGTAGGAGCCATGGGGAGGCTCAGCAGATTCCCCACAGCCAGCCCAGAGATGCCACTTCCCCTCAAGCTCAATGGAGAAACCACACACAAATCTCATTTTCTCCAGCTGGGCCCAGGGGGCAGGATTTGACTCACAGCAGATAGAACCAGAAAAGACCTACTTGTCCACCCACTGCTAAGCAATGGTCCTCCTGCCTGTTCTCCAAGGACCTGCTATAGCATCCCAATCAATGGGGCATCTACCCCTTCCCTTGGGAGACACCCCTGTCTCCCCACAGCCCAGGAGATCTTTGCTGGCAAGCCCATCTTTTCCGTTTGTTTAATTTCATCCTCAATCATTCGACCCCTTGTACCTGCCTTTCCGTAGCGTCACTTTCCGTAGTGTCTCCATTTGTTTTGGGCTCACCCCCATCCAGCCAGTTAATGAAGGAATGGATGCAATACTGTGGCCCTCCTTCTGCTTACTGGGCAGGGGGCTAATTATTAGGGTAGTAACATTAACTGGTGTGAGTCTCGTTCATGAACTGAATGAGCAGGGCTTATTAGAATGGATGATTTGGGGCATATGGGTTACAATTACCTCTCCCTCTTGACTCATCTGGGCTTAGATAAGACCCAGTGTGATACTGGGAACCTAATCATATTTAATGGCATCAAGGTATAGTAGTTAATATTTACATATCTCCTTAAAGTTTTGGGATGGTCACAAAGGCCTTGAACTGACACAGGTGGGGAGTGAAGTCCCTGTCTGCCCATGGGACAAGTGCAGCACGGTCACTGTAAGCTAACCCCACACAACACCTGGCCTGGGTGGCCCACAGCCAGGTCTATTGTACCCCTACGCCCCCACTTTGGCTTGAGACATCGACGGTGCAACAGAAAATTCTACTTCCCATGCATGAAAAGAAATTCCTATGCTTAGAACACCAAAATCAGTTCACTGGGTTCCTTCAGACATAGCTTATTCTTGCCTCTTGATGTCGCAATAAGATCTACAAAACAGCCAAATTTGAACAAAAGCTGCCTGGCCATTGGTGAGTTGCGCCCTGTGCAAAATTTCTAATTTAAACATACAGTATGGGACAAGTTTAGTTAAAGAGAAACCCACTGCTGTACAGATTTCACTGAAACTCCCCTTCCCCTCCTCCCAAAAATGTTCCCTGGATGGACAACAAACATGGAAAATTTAAGCCCCACAGGAATTTGAATGAGAAAATTATGAGCAGTTGAAAAATTGTAGTCCTATTGGAAGGCATATTTCAACTTTACAATACCAATGAGTGACCCTCCTATTATAATAATTTGATATTCTGGATAGATGAATGGTTGGAACCAGAGAGTATTTCCCATAGGTTGCTGGACAACCCATTTTCCCTGGACCTGCACCAAGATTTCAGATGTGTCCTGTAAATTTCAATGATCTCCTTAGAAGTGAACAAAAAATGCCCATTTCAGATGGCATGTTTGACTAGAATTGTATTAAATTTACAGAAATAAACTCAATTAGTAGAACACATTAATTTAAATTTTTTTTACTGATTTTCACTGAATAAACACATCAAAGAAGCACCTCTCTGGAAATTATGCACAAATGCTTGGCAACTGGAATGCACTCCCTGATGCATATGAAATATAATGGAGGGATATTGAATAACTTTTGTGAAATAATAATTACTTTGCATTTATAGCAAACATGACATCTGAGGATCTCAAAGCACTTTAACAAATCAAGATTCATCCAGCACTGCTTTTCTGTCTATCTTAGGTACTTATTTCTATGACCCCAGTCTCCATAGCACATGAGCACTTTGCAGTCTTAAATGGATTTCTCCTCACAACAGCCCTGTGAAGTAGGGAAGTGCCATTATCCCCACCAAAGAGATGGGGTACTGAAGCACAGAAAAGCTAAGGCCTAGATCCTCAATGATACTTGAACTTGATGAACGTTAGGCACCTAAATACCTCTGAGGATCGGGGCAGAAGTGTGTGCCAGGTCTCCCATGGCCCAGGTTAACACCCTAGCCCAGGGGTTCTCAAACTTCATTGAATCATGACCCCCTTCTGACAACAAAAATTACTACATGACCCCAAGAGGGGAGGCTGAAGCCTAAGCCTGCATGAGCCCTGCTGCCCCCGGTGGGAGGACCAAAGCCCATGCCAGGCGGGGTGGGGGGGCCAAACCCCAAGTCCCACTGCCCCAGGTGGGGAGCCTGTAGCCCAAGCCCCACCATCCAGGGCTGAAGCCTGAGTCCCAGGTGGAGGGGCTTGACCTTTGGCCCTGGGCCCCAGCAAGTCTAATGCTAGCCCTGGCAACCCCATTAAAACGGGGTTGTGGCCCACCCACAGTTTGAGAACTGCTGCCCTAGCCGCAGTACTAAGCACCTTAACCACTGGACCATCCTTCCTCTCTGCTCTGAGGCAGATAAGTGCTGCTATTAGCATATTACCAATTAGGAAGCTAAGTCACAGAGCAGTTATGTGCTCAGAGCCACACAATGAGTCACTGACAGAGTTAGGATCCGAACCATAGAGTCCTGTTTCCCAGCCTTGCTCTCTGTCCAAGAGACCGCACGGTCCTTCACAGAGACAAGGTGAGAACCCAGGAGTCCTGGTTCCCAGCCCCTGCTGTGACTACAATGAAACCTTCTTCTTGTGAAAGTATTCCAGCCCATTTCCTAACAGCCTGAAGCTTCCAATTCCACAGCCACTGAAGTCACCTTCATCTGACACCACGGCTTCATCCTCAAACCCCCCAAACAAGAGCCCTTCTCCAGCCGTGCTTGTGCTCTTTGTCTTTTTCAGCACAGCTGTTCCAAAAGGGGGTAAAGGGAATGGGCGAGGGGCACAGCTGGGGCTCTGTGAGTTGCTGTCTTCATTAGGAATGTAAATGGGGCTGCTTGAACTCATTTCACAAATGACTGTCTCAGCATGCCTGACTGATAGGCAGTGGGGGGACAGGACGTACTGTGCCACAATAAAGAGCTACTTAATACAGATCTGCTCTTCACTCACCGTCGCAGCTCCCTTTGTTTTCAACATCACAGGCCCCTGCTTTGCTTCCAACTAATGGTTCCTTTGGCAAGTTCCCCTCAATAAGCTGCTTTAAAGACACGGCTAAGAACTAAGATTAAAGACAAGGGGGAGACGGAGAGAGAGAGAGAGAGAGAGACAGAAGGAGAGGAGGAGAAGGAGAGATGGGCAGAGGGTGGGGGGAGACAGACAGATAGGAAGAAAGGAAGGGGGAAAAGAAATAAGCAGCCAGAGAGATCCAGAGAAGAGCAAGAAGGGGAAGGGCTGATGGAAAGGCGAGACAAAGCCTACGTCTACACTGGCAATTGAGCGACAAAACTTTTGTTGTTCAGAGGTGCTAAACCCTCCCACCCCCACCCACCCCCAAAAGACAAAAGTTTTGCCGTGGCCAGTGTCAGTGTGAACAGCTCCTTGCTGGCAGGAGCGCTCTCCTGTCGCCAATGCGAATGCTGCTCGTTGAGGGTGGAAGTATTTTGTCGGCAAAAGTGCCAACAAATAGGGGCTATGCTGCCTGACTTTTAGTGACCCAGCTGTGTCGACCGGGCCGTGTCGCTGAAAGCTGTGTAGTGTACACAAAGCCAAAGTGAAGGAAGGGTTGCAGGGATTATTTTCAGCTCATTAGCCTGCCCCAAGTCAATCAGTTTGTGATCCCAATGGCCAGCTCAACCGGTGCCATGCTGTTGTGGCACTTCAAAAATCATCAAAAACTCCCAGTTAGCAGCCTCAGGCCATGTCTACACCACAAAATTCTGTCAACCTAACTTATGCTGGCATACAGCACCACAGTTCTGAAATCCCTTGTGTGCGTGCACGCTTGGCTCCTTGTATCAGCGGTGCGTGTCCCCCCAGGAGCGCTTGTATCGATTCTATTGTCAGGATGGAGCATTGTGGGACGGCTCCTGGAGGCCAGTAACAGTTGACGTGAGCAACGCAGTGTCTACACTGTCACTCCGTCAACCTAACTAAATCGACAGTGACTCTACGAAACTCGTGGAGGTGAGGTTACTAAATCGGCGTAGAGAGGCACTTACATCAGCGGGAGCCAAATTGAAGTGAAGACACTTTCACAGCTAGGTCGATGCAAGGCAGCTTACATCAGCCTCACTGCATAGTGTAAACCAGGCCTCAATCACGAAACAAGGAGTGAAAGGCACCTTCATTACTGGCAATGCTGCCTGGGGGCTGCAGGTGGGGGGGAATGGGAACACCTCTCTGTATGGCTGCCACTGAGCTCACCCTGGGGAGGAGGCAGGAAGAGGGAACCAGTGCCAATGCAAAGAGGCTTGAAACGGATACCTGTGTGCTATCTGTGTTTGAGACAGTAGGAGGGGCAGTATGTGTTGCATGCCCGTGTGGGTCTGAAGGCGTGTGTGTGGGAGCAGTGTGCACGTGTCAATGAGTGACAGCTCCCAGCACCGCTGCCCCACTCAAAGATCCCTTGCCATGGTGCAGAGCTATGGCCGACTCTTACCAAGTGCAGAATCAGCGGCCAGAAATGAGACTTCTTGCTCATTCAGGTTAGTCCGTTACAAACTGCTTTTTCATTGGCACTGGTTCCCTCCGCCTGCCTCCTCCCCGGGGTGAGTTCAGTGGCAGCCATACAGAAAGGTGTTCCCATTCCCCCCACCCACCTGCAGCCCCCAGGCAGCATTGCCAGAAATGAAGTTGCCTTTCTCTCCTTGCTTCATGATTGAGGCCTGGTTTACACTATGCAGTGAGGCTGATGTAAGCTGCCTTGCATTGACCTAGCTGTGGAAGTGTCTTCACTTCAATTTGGCTCCCGCTGATGTAAGTGCCTCTCTACGCCGATTTAGTAACGCTACTGCCCCGAGTGGCATAGAGTCACGGTCGATATAGTTAAGTTGACGGAGTGTCAATGTAGACACTGCGTTGCTCACGTCAACTGCTACTGGCCTCCAGGAGCCGTCCCACAATGCTCCACCCTGATAATAGAATCGATACAAGCACTGCTGGGGGAACAGGCACTGCTGATACAAGGAGCCCAACGTGCGCACACACAAGTGATTTAATAACTGCGGTGCTGTATGCTGGCATAAATTAGATTGACAGAATTTTGTGGTGTAGACACAGCATCCACACACGCCAAGTGGCGTTGGAACAGTTTTTATAGTGGGGGTGCTGAGAGCCATTGAACCAAACTGTAAACCCTGTATAGGATGGAAACTGCTTCAAGCCAGGGGGTGCAGCAGCACCCCCAGCACCCCTACTTCCAGCACCCCTGCACCCACCCTTCACACAGACACCCACATCCACACATGGGCATATATGCTCATCCCCATCCACACACGCAGCCCTGCCCGTACACATATCCATGTTTCTCACACACAACCACACCCACTCACTCTCAGCCACTCAACATAGACCCAAGAAAACTGCCCTTCCAATGGAGGGTTTGTCCAAGGGAGCTTCATACCGCAGGGAGAGAACAGAACCCTTGGCCTTTCCTCTTCTCCGTCTGCATCTTAATTTTCTCTATCAGACCCGGCCAGGGCCCAACAAGGACACGCAGGGTCAGTCTATTTCCACTGTTTGTTTGGGCGGGCTGCCAGTCCGGCAGCCAATAGCAGAACCGTTGTTTGTTGCCTAATTAAATTTGATTTGAACTCATTTCTGGATCTGTACCAAACAAGCCATTGCCCCCCGAGGAGAAGCGGGGGAGGCCCAGAACTTCCCATACCAGAAGAACTTCTCCCGGCCCAGACATCGCCAGCCTGCCCCTTGGAGATTAGATCAGCCTCTTCGAATAACCCACAGCAGGAATCTGACCTGGCTGCTGGTCAGAAAGGCAACTGAAGGTCTCTCTCTCCTTCTGGGGGCAGCAGGAGGCTGGTTGTGCAATACTCACACCTGCTCACACTCATGCATACTCCCTCCATCCGATGAAGTGAGCTGTAGCTCACGAAAGCTTATGCTCAAATAAATTTGTTAGTCTCTAAGGTGCCACAGTACTCCTTTTCTTTTCACTCCCTCCTCTGATGCACATACACTCTCAGGTCCTAGCCCCAGAGACATCCAGCTTCCAGAGAGCACTTAGATGCTCTCCACCATTTGTTGAACCTGATCACCTCTCGCTCTCCCAGGTCCAGGAGTGTGGGGGTCTCCTTGCTTCTCCCCATGGGGAAAGACAGGCTCAAGTGCAGATCCTGGGATGTGGGACTCTTCTTGTGGGGAAGCAGATGCTCCAGGTATGGGCTCCAGCAGTGCAGGGGTCTCCCAGGCAGACTACACAGGGAAACTGATGCCAGGAGGTGGAGCTACCGGGCTCTTTGCCCTCAAGGCATGGGCTCAGGAGTTGCATTTCTTAACCCACCACTTCTCTCCCCTGCTGACCTTCCCCTCCACTAACCCACCAGTTGTGGCTGCCAGAATATAACACATGGTGGGTGAGGTCATATATTTTACTGGCCAACTTCTGTTGGTGAGAAGGACAAGCTTTTGAGCCACACAGACCTGAAGAAGAGCTCTGGGTGCTCAAAAGCTTGTCTCTCTCACCAACAGAAATTGGTCCAGTAAATGATATTACCTCACCCACCTTGTCACTCTGATATCCTGGGACCAACACGGCTACAACTACACTGCATCCAGAATACAACACAGGCAGCATACTAAGGCCCGATGCCTGAGTGTCTTTTGACCCTGGTTCATGAAGTGCAGGTCGAGCTGGGTAGGCTGGAAAACACCCAGTTTGGGCAAAGAGGGGCACTGATTTCCACCCAGGACAGTTCAGCAAGCCCTGCAAGTGCAGAATGGTGACCTTGCAGCACAGACATAGAATCATAGAATATCAGGGTTGGAAGGGACCTCAGGAGGTCATCTAGTCCCACCCCCTGCTCAAAGCAGGACCAATCCCCAGTTAAATCATCCCAGCCAGGGCTTTGTCAAGCCGGGCCTTGGTGCGAATAGCTTCTGATTGAATGTTGTTTCCCCTGCTCTGGTACCCAGAGCTCTTGCCAGAACCATGTCTGCAAGATTACTGTGTGGGCTGACTGACTGGAGGAAAGATCCTCTTCCAGGCTCTGGTGCCCCAAGTCAGCAGAGGGGCACCAAGTGCTGTTCAATCTCCGGGGGTACTGAGAAAATCCAAGAGTGCCAAACAAGCTCATTGTGCCTGGCTCAGCCACTGGCAGGGAAAGGATTCAGCTGTGCCAGCTCCCGCCCCAACAGATGCCATCAGTCCTCCCTCCAGACACAGAGAGCAGCGTGGGGGGTCAGGATTAAAGAACCCCTGATCTAGCCATCACCCTCTTCCCCCAGCTCACAGCCCAGCTGTAACATTTCCAGAAGGCTGAGGGAAAAACCCTCCTCTCTTTTCATTGTTTTAAGTCTCATTGTTTCCCCTGCGTTTTCCGGTTTTGATGGGATGGGAAGCAACACAACAGAGAGAGGGAAGCTGCTCCTCTAAGACCCCGACCCGGCTGGGAAGAGGCCGTACCAGTGCTGGAAAGCCTGACTGATCCCATGCAAAATGGAGCCCCAAGAGATGACGCCTCGTACCAGCATGCAGGCTGCGCCACCTCGGGCTTCCCCCGTCTTTGTGAGAATGACGCCTCTCCCTGCTGGGGGAGAGGAGAGGCTCAGCGTGCAAAGCTTCTCCACCCAGAGGAAGCAGGTGACCACCTCCCTAGCAGAGCAGAACAAGCTCAAGGATGGACACACAGCTCCCACCACCATCCCCAGGCAGCAAGAAGCTGCTGCTGACTGTCCCTCAAGGGGTCTTTCTATTGCACCACCTTTCCCCATTTAAGCTGTCCCTTGGTGGTGACCTCTGTGTATAGCAAGTGAATCCAAAGTAACCAGCTGACAGCCACATCAGCACTGTAGAGAGAGATGGTGGGTGAAGTAAGGACCCACACAGCTACAACTATATGGCATACAGTATCAGCTGCTTGTCCAGCAGACAAGAGCTGCGCTAAACATGCCTACAACAGACTGACAGCAGCCCCATCAGTTGATCTGGAGATGCAGCCAGTGGAAATTACGGATTCCAGCATTTAGTGCTCCATCCTGGCACGGGACTGTAATGTCTATGTGTCAGCCCTCTGCAGTAAAGATTGGGACAGCCGGAGGCTGCACTGTAGAACTCTATGGGCTGCCCTTGGCCTACGGCTGTACTGCGCTCAACCCAACGATACAAGGAGGTCAAGCGCCATCCCCTTGAAGGACCGACTTAAGGAGAAGCACCTGCTCCAGCAGGGAACCCCAGCAATCCCATGGCAGGTAACCAGAGCTGCTGCAGGCTGAAGAAAGTGTTCCCCATTCTAGCAAAGCCCAAGCATCAGTTCTGTGGGCACTTGGGATCCAAGGGCCCTTCCTTCCAATGACATTTCCATGCCCTAGTCTGAAGCCTCACAAAGTAAGAGTGAACTGGAGAGCGCTTCCTTAAGGGAGAAATCAAGGCTGTGTCTATGCTAATGGGAGGATTAGGTGACTGAAGGCAGTGTCCCAGACAGGTAGGACTGTCCCTTCCACACAGTCCCTTGGGTAATCATTATACGATGGTATTTATGAAGTGGCACAGCCATCTGATTAGGCATCGCTCACTACTGCCCCTCATATTGACAGATCCCCTCCCACCAGAGCCAAGTTAATTTGCTTCCCTTCTATTGATCCTGTGGCGAGCCACCGTTAGTTGCAACCCCTCCTTCTCCTCCTCCTCCTCCTCTTCATGGGGAAGGAAAGCGGGGGGGGGGGGAAGCAGGCTCATTACAAGAGAGCCGTGCTCACAGTGCCCAGAGATGAAAGGTGCTGAATTGCTCCCTGGTCTCTACCACTCCATCCCCATCGGCAAGGGGCCCCGTGTTATGTATAAGACCGGCAACGTGTCTGTGATTAGCAAATGATCTCAGCTCCCTCTCCCTGTGCTGGGATATCGAATAGCCTTTGTTCACTGCTTTATGAACCCATTTGTTAATGGGCTGGGAGCTTGTAAATGCTCATTGGATTTCCTCTCAAAGCAGCCTGAATGAACCAGTGTGAGCATGTTTACAAGGAGGAGAGTTAGAGACCTGCTGACCCCTGCTAGGGAACTTCGATAAGCACTGGCTCTGCCTAGCAGCCTTGGCCCGGTCCCCTCGCACTCTCCATCTCACTCATCCCAGGCTCTCAATAACGGAGCCACATTTGCATGGGACCAGGATCATTGCTCTGCAGGAGGCTGAGCAGCTCCTGCGGCTTGTTCCCCCCACTTTGATCATGAGCTCACGCTGGCAACAGCACAACTCAACTGGTTGCTGTGGAAATGATTACAGGGGCATCGCAGTTTTCTGCTCCTTAAATTGGTACAGTCTCCTCCTCAGTCTGCTCCTCCTCCCCATTGCAGCACCACGCCCCTCACTCTGATGACTCTGCTAGGAGTTTGGGCAGCTACACATGTTGGCTCCATCCTGGTTCACACCCTTGTCGTGTCTGATGTTTGGAAACAGTCATATCAGCCGGGCACTCATATACTATGGTGATGGAGGCTGTATAAATACCTAGAGGTAGATGAAGCGTTCCTGACAGGACTATATTGAAAGCAAATTTCAAAGCTGCCTGCCCAAACATCCCCAGGAAACCAAATGTGAAATTCGCCCACAGCGCGGGTCATTGATGGAGGTGCTTGCATGCTCAGTCCAATCTGGAATGGGAACAGGAACAATACCATGCAAACTTTTTGACCAATCACAACGAGCCATCACAGATCAGTTAAAAAGTATAACTATACCCCAAAATTGTCCATATTGGTTGGAACGCTGACTGTACTCAAGGAAATGGTGAGCTGTCTGCAGATAGTCCCAAGCAGAAAAGGAAGCTGAATTGGTGGTACATATTGTACGTTGCATATTGTTTGCTCAGGTCTAGATCTGTTTGTCTCTGGCCTGATCTACACTAGAAAATAAAGTCGGTTTAACTATGTTGGTCAGAAGTGTGAATGGCATTCTTAAGCCATCCTAAATCCCTGTGTAGACAAGTGCTAGGCTGACAGAAGAATTCTTCCATCTACCTAGCTATCGCCTCTCAAGGATATGGATTACCAACACCGACGGGAGAACCTCTCCTGCCAGTGTAAGTAGTGTCTACCGAGGGTTGCTAGGTGTCCAGTCGAAAAGGGGACCTGGCAGTGTCCAGTTAGTACTGCTGACCCGACACTAAAAGTCCGATTATCAGAGTAACCACAATCAGCCTCCCTACCAGGAAGGTGGGAAGAGCAGTTACTGCTGGAGGAGTTACTCAGCTGTTAGAGAGAACTGGCTCCCAGACCCAGCTCCAGCCTCCAGCAGAGAGGTAGGTACTGGTGCCGCCTAGCGGGATCCTGTCTTCCTCCCACCGCCCTGTGTTCTGATTGCCCCCGCCCTGGCCCCTCACTCCGGGGACTGACACCCCACTCCGCTCCAGCCCTCAGCACACTGTGCTATTGTGTGAGGGAGGGTCTGTGGGACTCCCCTGGACCCTCATAGGCCCTTGTATTAATCAAGGGTTTGTCCCTGCCCCAAAGGAAGCATTGGGTTATAGCTGAGTCTGTGCAGCAGTTATTTCTGGGATCAATTCCTGACTCCTCCAGGGCTCTGGGAGGGAGCCAAGAGCCTTGAGCCAAGCAGGAGGTAGGCAGTGTTCTCTAAGGCCTGGGGCTTAGGGCCCACACCGCAAGCACTCTGACCCAGGAGCTGCAAAGGAATAGCAGTGGAGAACAGCCTAAGAAACCTCAGCTCTCTGCTGGGGACAACATCATGCTGTAAGGACCAGTCAAGATTAGACAATGTTTGCAGAGAAGCCAAGCTCCAAATTTGTTGCTTTGCAGTTTAGGAAGCGACTGTTGCACTGAGTTCCTCCAGACAGAGTAAGGCTTTTCACTACAAATGCAAAATGCAGAGACGTCCCTACTATTACAGCGAGCCCATGCACAAACCCTCTGGCAGTAGCCTTCTGCAGTGTACAAACCAGCGTGTAACAGCTGAGGTCCACATGGCTCAACAAAGTTATTATGATCCATCAGTATAGCAGCCCTTCCTGGGGGGAACCCCTGGGATTGCTTAGGGACCAATCCTGCTATTAGATCTGTGTGGGCGAACCTTTGCAGCCAGGTGGTACCCCACTGACTTTAATGGGATTCTGTGCAGATGTAAGGCTGCCCCCAAGCACATCCAGGTGCAGAATCAGGGCTTTATATTATAACCTCTTCAGGGCAGGAATCTGCTGGGTTTGCATTTTCTGTGCAGCATGTAGCATAGCTATAGGAGTGTAACTAGGGTTGCCAACTTTGTACTATTTAAAAACCGGACACTCTAGCAGGAGTGCCGGAACTTGTCCTTCCCTGCCCCTTCACCCTGAGGACTCGCCCATGACCCAACTTTGTAATATTTAAAAACCGGACACTCTAGCAGGAGTGCCGGAACTTGTCCTTCCCTGCCCCTTCACCCTGAGGACTCGCCCATGACCGTCCCTTCCCCCAGGCCTCATCTCTGCACCACCTCTTCTCCCTGAGGCCACGCCCCTGTTTGCTCCTCTTTTCCCCTCCCCCTGTCACTCCCTGGTCTTCCCCTCTCTCCCCCACCTCTTCCCGGGTCAGGAGGGACTCACCTACATTTATAAAGTTTGTGGATGATGCCAAACTGGGGGGATTGCAAATGCGTTGGAGGACAGGATTAGAATTCAAAATTATCATGACAAACTGGAGATACGGTTTGAAATAAATAGGACGAAATTCAATAAGGATAAATGCAAAGTACTGCACCTCGGAAGGAACAATCAACTGCACAAATACAAAATGGGAAATGACTGCCTAGGAAGGTGTACTGCAGAAAAGAATATGGGGATTATAGTGGATCACAAGCTAAATATGAGTCAACAATGTAATACTGTAGCAAAAAAAGCAATCATTCTGGAATGTATTAGCAGGAGTGTTGTAAGCAAGATACGAGAAATAATTCTTCCACCTTTATTCACCACTGATAAAGCCTCAACTGGAGTACTGTCTCCAGTTCTGGGCACCACGCTTCGGCAAAGATGTTGACAAATTGGAGAAAGTCCAGCGGAGAGAAAAACAAAAGTGATCAAAGGTCTAGAAGACATGAGCTATGAGGAAAGATTGAAAAATTGGGTTTGTTTAGTCTGGAGAAGACTGAGGGGAGCCATGGTAATGGTATTCAAGTATGTAAAAGATTGTTATAAAGAAGAGGGTGATAAATGGTTCTCATTCACAGAGAACAGGACAAGAAGCAATGGACTTAGATTTAGGATAGACATTAGGAAAAACTTCCTCCTATCAGGGTAGTTAAACACTGGAACAAATTACTTAGGGAGCCTGTGGAATCTCCATTACTGGAGGTTTTTAAGAATAGGTTAGACAAACACCTGTGGGGGATGGTCTAGATAATACATAGTCCTGCCTCAGTGCAGAGGACTGGACTAGATGACTTCTCAAGGGCCTTTCCAGTCCTACATTTTTATGATTTTAGGCTCACCGTGATCCCAGCCCTTATTCCTAAAAGTTTTATAGATATGACACCTATCTTAAAGGACCGACACCCTGTTCCTGAGGGTTACACACACAGCTCACTCTCTGTAAGTTCCTTGTCCTTTCCCTGATAACAGATGAAGTTTGACTCAGGCTGCAAGGTTTTTCCAGGGCAATTTAGAGCCCCAATAGCAGAGGTTGACATTTCAGGTTCAGTTTATTACAAAATGGCTACATTAGGAGTCTGTTATAGTTGTTGGGACCAGCCACTAGATGCCACATCATCTCTCCCTCACTTACTTACTTACTCACTCTCTCTCTCACACACACACACACACACACAGGTTTTTCCAGCCAGGGACTCATTAGCACATGTAACAGGCAACCTAACAGGGGCCCCCAATGCTAATGAATTTAAATCTGGGATAGAGAAGTTGCCAGCTGTCAGCAATAGATCTAGTTAAAAGACCTCTAGGGGTCCTCTGTCAGGAGGACAAAGAGTGGACTTGTGGCTCTCTCCCGCCAAGTTTGTCTACGTTTCTGTGACCTGATTTGACTCTTGAAGGAACCTGAATTCCCAAAATCTCAGCTGCAATTAAAGAAATGCAGAAGAAAGCCCGGTTTGGCTTTTTGCCTTTGGATGCCTGAGAGACATGTAGGATCCCATGGGAAAATGGAAATTCAGAGCCCAAACCCTACTGAGAGGCTCAGAACAGACATAACCCTTTGAGCCCAAACCCTTTTCCCTCAGACCCAGTTCTGCCTCCTGAGAATTTAAAAACTTGTCATCTTCCTTGGCTGCTTCCTCAAGGGCAACTCCTTGGCTGACAGATGCAGCAAAGTGTCTGGAATAGATTGTGCCGAGGAAACGTTGTTATTAATCAAAGTCTTCATTCCCGTCAGCATCCCAGCTTGGTGCAGCTTCCCAATCCATCCACCCCCATATCTGGTCACACAGAGGCAGAGGAGAGAAAGATAACACAGGGCTGGGTGACCTACTGAGCTGGCTTTCCAAGAAGACAAGTTTGTTCTTTTTATAGATGTATTTTCCTCCATCCGTCTTAGTTCCTCTTTCTCCTCCTGTGGCAAAGCTGTCTGTCTGCCATACTGAGGTCTTTATACTGTGCTCATGGCCAGAGTGTCAGATCCACAGCTGGGATGGCAAGAATGGGGTTAGTGTGCAGGACCTGGCGAGAGCACTGTAGAGTTAGCCAAAGCCAGGGATCAGAAATTGGTGATACAAGAGAAAGGGGAGCTGAGCTACAGTTGGTGGAGTTCTACAAGAGAAATAGCTGAGAAGCAGCATTTACTAACTGGGAACCATCACTACTCCTATTCTCAGAAGTCTCATTCAGAGAGATCCAGGTGTTCCTGTTCAAACTCTTGGAGGAATTCTCAGCTCTGCATTCTCTCAGAATGGCAAGGTGTGGCTCCAGATTCCAAACTATATCAGGCTCTTCTGGAATGTCCCAGTGTAACCCAGCCACTCCTTCCATTGTCCCAGAGAGACAAAGAAGTCACTTGCCCTCACCAGCCTCCATCTGAAACCTGGGAGCAGCTTTTCCCAAAATAAACAATGCATGGCATGTGCATCCTTGTGTGGCTACGGAGATGCTATGCAAACTTCTCTTCACCACCTAAGTGGCACCTGGCTGGCACTCTTTCTGCCTGATGTTCACTGCCAGGGATGGAAATGTGCCAGGGCCAGAATCCTAGAACCTTCAGAGGGAGCCAGAACGGCAGATACACAAGAACCATGCTGTCAATGTAGTCACCAGGGTTGGGGTAGCACAAGTATACTATACGTACCATAAAAATAGCACAGGTAGACAGAAAGACAGACAAATAGTAGTGATGGTGTTAGAACCAGAGTTTGGAGCTCATAGTCATTATATTTTACAGATATTGATTGATGTATTGGCCCCTTCTGGCCTTAAAACTCTGAATTTGTTACCATGGTGTCAGGGTTATGAGTCTGTGTTCCTGGGGAATTAACTGTTGTACAGTTGAAGTTATAACTATGGTGAGTAACTCGTATTATTGAGAGCTACAGCAGTTGAAGTACTGGGAATGGTCCAGCTATCTAGGAAATTACATGTCTCCCCTCACTATGGTATTACTGGGGTGTACGTGGGCATGAGTTCATGCTACAAACTTGCCCCCCGGACAGTCTCCAGCAGTGCCATTTTAAGAAGCAGGAAACCCCAGCAAGACCAGTGACTTATTATTATTTGTGCTATGGTGGCACTTAAAGATTGGGGCCCCACTGTACAGTCCTCAGAGAGTTTACCTTCTAAATAAACACGGCAGACAGGCAAATAGACTCACCCAGAGTCACACAACAGGCCAATGGAAGAGCTGAGAACAGAATTCAGGTCTCCTAAATCACTGTCTACTGCTGTTTTCTAGCTCAGCTGACAGACGTGGTGCATAGGCATGGGACCTGTGAAGGGGGGCTTCCCCTTGTGACAAATGCGCTCATCCAGATGTCAAATTATTGACCAACATTATACGCCCCTTTCTGATTCCTCTTTTTGTTCTCTAGCTCATCCCCCTACAAAGAAATTATTTTATTTCTGTTCCTCTCTCACTGAAGATGTATAGACTTTTTTTCCCCCTGTGTCTGGTCCAATTTATAATGTTAATTAGTGATGAATTAGCAGAGTAAATCCCATCCAAAGCCACAGACCCCCTGTGATGAATTCCTACGAGGAACCTGACAAATCTTATGTTAATATCTTTCTTTTCCTCATCCAGCAATTACTCTTCACATCATTTGTCAGCAAAGGATGAACCCCCACCCTCAGCCCTGGCACTGGAATCAGGAGTTCAACTTTGTCAATTAATTATTGAATGGCTTATTTCACGCTGTTAGACCATTTCAAAAATACATACGTGAAAGCAGCTCCTTGATTATTCCATTTCAACAGTGCCAAGTTAAAGCTCGGAAAGGGGAGGTCGACACCAGCCTTTTCACCCTAAGATTTGGCACCGTTACTACCAGTGGTTCAGCTTCACTGATGGAAGCATTCGTGGAGCCCAGCCATGCAGGAGGCTCTGGGAGGGATGGGGAGGAGCGAGGGCAGGGTGCACTTGGGGGAGGGGGATGAATGGGGCAGAAAAAGGCAGGGCGGGAAGAGGCGCAGGCAGGGGCTTGGGGAAGGGCTGGGGTGGAGTGGGGGCAGGGCCTGGGGCAGAGCAGGGGTCGAGCACCCCCTGGCAACTCAGAAAGACAGTGCCTCTGCACTAAAGTCAACCAAAAGATGGGATTTGGATCAGGCCCGCTGAGGTTATAAGGCCCACAGTCACGGAAGCCTTATCTATACCAGAGCCAGCATCATTGCTATGGTGGGAAGTGTGAGGAAAAGAAATCTAGTGGAGACAAGACCAAAAGCCCAGTTGCCACTGGAATAATTCATAGATGTTAAGGCCAAAAAGAACCAGGATGATCTCGTCTGACCTGCTGCATATCACAGGCCACAGCATGCCACCTAGTGATCCCTGTGTCAAGCCCAGTAACCCGGTACCCAGTTGTTTCTTGGTGGCCAATGGCTGTACTTCAACCTCTGTGCTAAATGTTGAATAGGTTCCAAACTGACCAAGGAATATGCTCAGCTAACCTCTACACATGGGGTCTGCACAACAACCCACTGTGCCAATGCAGTCTCCATCCGTCCGTGGCGCAGGCTGCCAACCAGTGTCAACTGACTAGATTTCATGGTGGCCTTAGGACCCTTCGTTCTGCTGATGAAGCTGCTGCTGGGTGGCTCAGCAAGCACTGCAAACACTAGAAGAAGTGCTAAATACTGTTTCTATCTGATTGCTCCAAATGGGGACAACTCCCCCAAGCTGCCAGACAGCAGGTTCAGGCCATGAATAACCTTCCACTCCAGTGCTGCTGCTAAGAGGGTGAGGGGTCCAATGGTGAGCTGGCAACTCCGCCTCGTGGCTCTGCTGCCAGAGGGAGACCAGGCCTCAGCCTATGGCTTGCTCCGTTTGCAAGGGACGCAGGGCTCCAAGCTGTCACTTGCTTTGCTTGCACTGAATGCCCAGCCTGTGCAGGTGGGAGTTGTGGGCTAGGCTTTGAATCAGTTTTTAGTGGGCCCAAATCAGTTGCCTGTCTCAACATACAGAGGTTTCTTCTGAAAGTGCAACAGTGTCTTGAAGCTGTGAACAACTGGCTGACCCGGGGGCTCAGTGGTGGCACTCCACACTGCTCTGCAAGAAGCCTGGGTTTGGTTCTTCCCCCCGTATCGCTGGCCACAGTTTCTTGCTACCCCTGGGGCCAGCAGGAAAGAAGGACCAAGTGGAGGTTGCACTTGGCGCTAGGGCGGGGCACATGCTGCGTCCACCTCCAGTGGAACGTGCTCTTTGGCGCCTCTCCTCTCCTCTGGACCACGTAGCATGTGGCCCTATGCCAGGACCCCGCACTGCCACGTGCATCTAGCATTCGTATTTCCCACCCATTTTAGCAGCACCAAGGACTGAACTGAGACTCACAACAGCAGGGAGCTGTTCTCATCCTGTCCCTTGTTAAGTCGCATCCCAGCTGCTGTGACAGCTTCACAGCATCCATTTTTAACAGGGAGCCAGGCAACGCAAGCAGACGTGGGATGGAGCCGAGCTAGAATCCCAGTGCAAAAGCAGTGATGGGAAGCTACTGTGCTCTTAGTCCGAGCTGGGGGAGATGGGAGTCCCACATCTGGCTGCTCAAATCAGGAAGTCAGAAAGTTCAATACAGGAGGAAAGAATTAAACATGTATTGAGCCTGGTCCTGCTGCCCTTACACTTGTGAGTAGCCCTATTGAAGTCAATGGGCCATTGTACTCAGAGGCCCAATGTGAGCAAAGGCTGCAGGATCAGGCCCAGATGATGAATAAGGAAAGATGGGAACAAGATACTAATTATCTGTACGCACCTGAAGGAGACAGGAGAATGAAAGAGGAAGAGGGATTATCCAGTGACATCCAAAGTGGGTAGAACTAGGGGGAATGGGATGAATTGGAGCAAAGGAAAATACAGTCCTCCCCCAGAGATCAATTACACTCTGGAATCCTCTCCCACAGGGAAGGAGTGGGGGCACTGAAAACTAGGCTGGCCAATAGACTGCAGGGAGTAATCCTGGGCCCCGGAGAGTGGACTTGCTAAGCCTTTCCCATCTCTAACTTCTGTTCTGCAACAAGAAAAGAGCCACTCTGTTCTCGGCAGTTGACGTGCGAGCCACAGCCTGGCATGTCAGAGAAAGGTGAACAATTAAAGCGACAAAGTGCTGAAAAATACATAACAAAAGCCCTGCAAATGGGCACCAGGAGTTTCAAGATCCACATGGCTGCATGTTAATGATGAACACAGTTTGGTTAATTTTTAATAGCCTGCAGCTAAAGTGATGGATTGGAGATGCGTGGTGGTGTTATCCGGGGAGCTCTCGCCTCATCTGAGATGACAGCCCACACCCTCCCTACACGCCAGGCTAGGAGTTCATCATGACAAGCTTTCAAGGGACACACTCCAAATGGAATTCTATGGTTTATGTCACTCCTGATCTGGGTGCCTCGCAGTTAGAAACGCAGCTGAGAAGCCCCAAAGAAACATTGACAGAGGACAGGAAGATTCTTTCAGGAACTTCAGTTCTAACTCAAAGAAACCACTGCTTAGCCAGGGACCATCTGAATGCAACGGGGACTGCTCAGGCCTCTCCGTAACATCTGCTTGCCCTGTCTTGTGGAGGTGCACTCTCGCCATGCTTTGCTTGGTGGTCACACATACAGATGTGCACACGCGTGCTCACAGCAGTATATGCACACGCAGGCTGGCTTCTGCGATCACGCTGAGGGTATGTCTACACTGCAAATTGAGGTGTGATGGTAGCTTGGGTAGGCATAGTCCTGCTCGCTTTAATCTAGCTAGTTCAGCTAAAAACAGCAGTGACAGCATAATGGCACCGACCCAGGCACACAAGCCTGCCTGGAACACCAAGTGCTCACGTCGTTAGCCTGTGCCGGGGTCCGTGCAGCCACGTCTTCACGGCTATTTTTAGCCCTGCTAGAATGAAGCTACCCAAGCTGTGATCACACCTCTGATTGCACTGTAGATATATTGCGTGTATAAGAGGGTTCAAGTAAGCAAGCTATCGCCCATCTCTTCCACCCTGCTGCTCACTGCCATTCATTTGCCTGTGACCGGGACTGCTGCGCACTCCTGCAAACCTCGTGGGGGCTTTGAACGTAGTTTCCTTGAATAGAGAGTACAGAGATGTCTATGTGTGATTATGGAGTGGGGCCAGATGAACAGGACAAGGGTCAAACCCAAACCTGGTCCACAGAAAGCGGCTCATTCCCAGTCAGTCATAGAAGCCCCTCGCCCCCTGGTTACGTTATAGCCTAGAAGCCTGCAGGCTGAGCTCACTTCTCACAGAGCTATAGGATCAGGGTGTGCTAATAGTGCTTCAATAAAGCCCAAAGCTTCACAGTGACCGAGGGGCTGCTGTCGTAACAAATAGCTTTGCTGTACACCTCCTCCTCCGCCCTACGATCCTTTGCCTTCAGGATTCACAGCTGCCTGGGAGTCAGACCCCTGCTCTCTCCAGCCAGGATATCTGAACCAGCGATCCTTTCACAGCAATTCCAGGGAAATCCAAGCAGCCAGCAATTCCCAGCCTGCTACCCACTGCATTGCATGCACACACACCCCACCCTCCACCCCCTGCGGATGTCATGCCCTCTCCCTTGCACCCACCCCCCATACATCCTTCGAATGCCCGTGTCACCCCCCTACTCTGACCTCCTTCACTGACATCCTGCTCTTCCTCCAAAACGCTCTGCTCACTCCTCTGTCCTTGGGGCGCCTATTTTTCTCCTGCCCCAGCTCTGCACCTTCTTCTCCCAGCGTCCCCTGTGCTGGAACGGCTTCTCTGCCCCATGCACCAAACAGTTCACTAGCCCCTTCAAAGCCCCACTGAACCTCCTTTCCTACCACTTGCTCCCCCCACCACCACTGGAGCCTTGGGATCTACTCCAGCTCCCTGTCTTTCTAATCTGAAAATGTAACTCACCCAAACTAGACCAACTAAACAAAACCCCCTGGACAAGCTCCCAGGATTTTTCCCTGCTGACGCCCTTCTCTGTTCCATCTGCTTGAGACCACACACTCCTTAAGGCAGGGGCCTTGTCAATGATACTGTATACATTGTCACTTACCCGCCCTCCCCTGTACCAGAACTTTGCCTCTTGTGGGGTGAGGGAGGTGCTTACAGTGAGAGTACATGGCATCGGGGGGGAAAGGGGGTGTGAACCACAAAGGGACAAGGATGCCCCAGGGATCCCCTTGAAAGTAAGGTTCCTTATTAACAAGCAGATTTACTATATCCAGCCAGCATGTCTGGGTGCCTACCTGAAAATAACTAACTGTAACACCATGGGGATGGGCATACCAACACCACAGCCATCGGCAGGAATCAAACACAGGCCCTTCAGCACTAGCCTCCTCCCCATGACTTGATCCAAAGGACTGAGCTGTGGTGAAGTGGCAGGCTGTTAGAGTTGCTGCAGCCAGCCACTAGGAGGAGACATGCATGAAGAAAGCACATTAACCTAAACACCCCCCTACACATGATGCCTCAGCTTGGACTCTGGCTTGTGTTCCACCTGGCACAGATCATTCTCGGAGCAGTTTCTCCTTCCGTAGCGCTGGTCAGGCACAGAGGAGATATTCCTGCTATCCCTTTGGAAATGTCAGTCCTGTGTGCAACTGGCTGATGAAGGGGCTGCAGACCCTGACAGGGGCTTGGAGAAGGAGGCCTGGCACTGGCAGAGCAAGATACCCACACACCCCTAGGACTTAGCTCACGCGTTGGGCCTTTGTCTGTCAGACTGTTCGGAGAATTTAGCAGTTCTGTGAGGCACTGAGCACCCTCTGCTCACATCACAGGGTGTTGGCAGGATCAATGCCACATACAGCCCACGCTGCTCTGCCCTGCCCGAGGAATCTGTCCTGCTCCCCCTATCCCCACCCTGATCGCAGCAGCAGGATAAATTGGCAAAAGAAACCCAGGGGGCAGGTGGGAGGGGGCGAAATCTCCCAGGAGCTGAAGATTAAAGAGAGACGCCAGGGAGAGGACTGCAGAAAAACTAATTTAAAAAATGTAACGTTCCACTCAATTTCAGGTCTCAACATGTCGCTTTGCAGCAATTTAGTCATTTTTCCCCTTTCCCCAACACTCCACCTTCTTTATATATATATAAAAACATAGAGAAGTTGCAGGCACTTTGATTAACTCCACAGCGAGGGTCCAAGCATCCCTGGCTCAGCACACCTCGCTCTCTATGGAATGAGAGTGCCCACGATGCCAGGGGGCCAGCAAAGCCTGTTCCCCTTTCCCCCTGCCTTATTAATGAGCTGACCTCTCTGCGCATACGCTTGGCTTCCTACAGGACCCAGGTATTTAGCTGGCGTCCTAGGGTATGCCCTGCGCAGATGAAAGACACTCAGAAAATCCAATCCTCCCAGGGGCTCCAATTTGTATATAATTATTAGAATTTCTAATCTTTTTTTTTTAAACTGGCCCCCAAGCCATTTTGATACGCAGAGCCTGCTGCTGCCATAGTTACAGTTCCCAGCCAGCCAACACCAGCAGCTCAGCTGCAGCCTCTGCAGAGCATTGAGCCCCAGTGAGCCAACCTACCATGCTGTCCTCCCCATAACCTGGCACTGGCACAACACAGCTAGCACTGTGCCCAGTAGGGCAGCTTTGGCTCATATCTCTGCTACCATAAAGGCCAAGAGCACTCTGTTTCCCCAAGCTTCTTGGCTTAGAGTCGAACGAGGATATGATGGAGCAATGATCCATCCTGTCCATGTCTGTGTAACGCACCACAGCCACATGCATATAGACATCACCTGTCAACAGTAAGGATCAAACCTAGCGCCTTTAGGACAAGCGCCTGCTATCTGAGCTGCAGGAGTGACTCCGCTTGTTGAAAGGCTTTTCTACTTGCAGGGACTGGTCACTAAAGGGAAATATGAGCCCACACACAAAGCCAGTGTGTTGTAGATCCATATTAGGGTGCCAGAGCTGAACAAGTCACCTCTCTGGCTGCTCTTTCGGATGCTCTCACACACACAGGTGTCTCTCACCTAGTTATTGCTCCTCCTGAGAGAGAAAAGCCCTGTCGCTCAACACTACTGCTGGTCAATGGAACATGCCCACATGGAGACTCGGGATCCCAGCACCTGACGTTAACGTCCCCCTCTTTCATTGCGTGGGGGAAAGTCACAGCCCTCGCACCATAGTCAGTCAGCAGAACAGGCACCCTCAAGATCCCAGCAGGCATTCTTGCAGCTCAGCCCTGTGTGCACACCAAAGACAGGCAAACTAGGCCCCAAGGGAGCTTCAGACCTTGGCTCAACACTGGGCACAACGCCACAAAGCACTGAGGGTTGATAAGCAGGGTTAACGCTGTCAAGTTTGATCTAAGTCCAGACTTGGGCCAGAAGCAGCAAATTCTCATGGGATTTCTGACCTAGCCTAAAGCTGCCTGGAGGTACCAGGAATTGCAGGAGAAATCCTGTTCCCACAAGACTCCCTACCCAAATCCACATTACAGAAGCCTGGCTAAGTTTGATGCCCACGGTGACAGAATTGACTCTCAAAACCCTTGGAGCTTTGCCCATCACATGCAAAATCCTCTGCCCTATTGGGGTAGAAAACAGGCTTGGCTATAATGAGGCTTGGCTTCACGTACATGGCAAGGGGGGACAAGTTGTCTCTTGGGCCTGGTGATGGGAGATTGAGCCTTTCAGCTCTAGGTCACTGGTGTGAATTTGGCTCTCATCAGTAGTGACTAGGTTGTTACCGCCTGATCGCTAGTTAGTGATCTCTGGGAAATAGTTTAGTGGTCTTTATCCAGACCACAGCCAGAGCCAGATCTTTGGCTCCAGACAGGGACTGGGGAATCCCAGGAAGCATAAAGCCAGCATAGCCAATTTATGCTACCCACTCCCCCAACTCTGACAGGTGGAGTAAATTGGGAGCAGGCCATCTTAATGGCCCTTAGCATTCTCTAACTTGTGCCAGGGACTGATTCAGCTCTGACTGGCCCCGCGATTGGAGAAGGTGGCTTAAGTACCTTTGCCTCTCTCAGCTTTGCCAAGTGTGATCTTGGCACAGCTGAGGATTAAGGCACAGGGCACCAGGGCTGATGTGCCCCATGGGGCCACATCTTCATCCAGCACTGCTGGACCCCAGGAGATGACTCCTTTCTCCACATTATGTACATTAGGCCGTTCTTTTTAGCCTGCTTCTTTGCACTGATATTAAGTAACTATTGTAACTGTTTCAGAACTTAACCCAGCTCCATGTGTACCTTTCCTCAGCACTGCTCCCCTTTATCCTCATTGCTTCTAGTGTTGTACATTCCTTGCTCTCTCTTGCTCTCTCTCTCTCTCTCTAGGGCGGTGACAGTCTGTTCCAGACCGCTGCCGGCAACATTAACCATAGACTAATTGAGATTCAGAGGCCAGGCATTACCAGTCCCTTGGTCAACGCCTTCTCAGCAATTCCCTTCCCTCATCTATGCAGCAAGAGCTTGAGCTGTCACCGGTTAACAGGGTCAGTTAAGCAATGACCTACAAAAGGGGGTGGGGTTACTGGGGCCTGCTTGGAGTGAGTCTGACCTGAGTGTTCAGTCACATGACAAGTGCACCATCAGCCCAACAATGCAGCCCACATATTGCTCTGCCACAATCTGGCCCTCTGTTTTTTATCCATATATTCAAGACTGTAGGTTTGTTATGGCTGTTAATTGCTGTGACAAAATCATTATAGATGATTTCCCTGGAAAAAAATTCCAAGTCTTGGTTATTTCTCCTCTATACAAAGAGGGGTTTAGCCATAACTGGGGATCTTTGAAACCATGTCATTTTGCATCAGGATGGTCTGGTGAGTAAAACTCAGGAGATCAGGCTTCAGTCCCACACTCCACTACAGGCTGCCAGAGTGACCCTGGACAAGTCACTTAATCTCTCTGTGTCTCAGTTTCCCATCTGTCAATTGGTTCTCCTACCCTTTGTCTGTCTTGTCTAAATTCCTCAGGGCAACGACTACTGCTCACTGTGTTTGTACAATACCTAGCACAATAGTGCCCCGATATCATGATCTAGATGGCTCCCATCATGCAAATAGCATCAAATTTCCAAAAGCATGTAGGGGTATGGGCTACGCTGCAATTGGAGTGGGGAATTGCAGTTTGGGTGGCCATCCCTACACTAGTTTTAAGCTAGCATAGGTTAACAATAGTGGGGAAGCTGCAGTGCCCTGATCCAGGCACAGGCTAGCTACAGGACCGTGTACCCAGGGTTCCAGGCGGGCTTGTACAGTCCCCACTGAAGTGTGCACTACTCTGTCTTCCCTGCTATTTTTGGCTGTGCTAACTAGATTGAAGCTAGGGTGGGACTGTGTGACAGAGTGCAGGAAGTTAATAGGTGAGCCTGCACCCTGAGCATTTTGCCACCAAGTAGTTCCCAAGAGAAGGCTGACCAGTGGGTAACTGAAGTTACTGATCTAATCAGATGGGGAGATGCAGGAGCTAAAGAGCCAATTAGCCCGTCAACTCAAGACTGGTAAGGTGCAGTGCAAGGCTATGAGGGAAAGGGAGGAGCAGGGCTAGCTGAGTTCAGAGTTGGAGAGAGCTCCAGGAAGGGAGATCTTTTCTCCTCTTGGGCTCTGGGAGAAGGGCTGAAGATACAAGGGATATTGCAAATAATATTGCTGCATCAAACTGTAAAGGTGTTGGTGGAGGGAACTTCACTAAACAGTATGGTACAGAGATCCGACCAGTGGAGTCTGAGTAGGTTTCTGTGGTGCAAGAAGACAGGCTCAGACCATGCCCTGCTACAATATGTCTACCCAAGCTGCAATCACACCTCTAACTGCAGTGTAGACAGACATTTAATGATTTAGGAGCCTAAATCCCATTTTCAAAAAAGAGTCACTTAGATGCTTTTGAAAATGTTACCCATAATAATTTAGGAAAGTCTAGCATGCCCAGTCACTGCTTTATTAACAATGTTAAATATAATCTCTGTGGCTTGGGGTGCTCTGCTGTCTTGCTACACATTTTAGCTATTAATGACAGCTATTCCATATGCTGCCAGTGGAAAACACTTCATATCGGGTGCTGTGATTTTTTTTCCCTTTTATTTTAAAATTAAAATGGTGATTTCCTTCCTCCCCCACCCCTCTTTTTTTTCTGCTGATAAATGAATAGCCTGACGCCAGATGAAAACATCTGTAATGGTTGCGATAGGCAGAGAGCCAGCTGCCTCTTCGGATTTGCTCAGACTGCAAGATCTATATCAATTGTGAGTGCCTCTCCTCACTAATAATCTAGGATCTGAATAAGTAATTCATAGTGTCTCAGACCTGGCGAAGGTGTTTCTGTCCCACTGGTGTTTGCTGGCGTTGATTTACATTGCTCTCTATTGCTTGGTGCTAATGCTCATTTTTTGATTCAATCCTCTCTCTCTCTCTCTCTCTCTCTCTTTTTTTAATACTATTCAATCACAGTTGGCTGTGGGGGTTTGCAGCTGCCCTTTTCACCCTGTAACACCGGAGTGAGAGGAAACCTGAAAAGCAACAGTGAAAACATGGTCTAAATATGTTCATGATCAAATCTCTCCCCCTCTGGAACGTGATAGGTAAGGGATGGAGCGCAAAGCACCACAAACAGGGAGCGCCTTTCACACCCTGAAACAAGCCAACCTGACCCCTGGGTTGAGGTGCCCCTAGCTCTGTTGGAAATGTACTTCTCGGGCACGGAAATATTATTATTTCTGGTAACATACATGTATGGAGATGTGCCAATCCAGTGTCCATGGTGGCAGAGGATTATTTAATGAGGTTGCTGGACACGGACAGCCTCTGAGGTTCCCTGGCTTTTGAGCGCAACTAATCATAGTTAATCATGACAGGGACCCCACTTCTGAACTGTAGAGGGGCAGCTCAGGAGCAGGGAGGAGCAAAGATGGCTGCACACTGGCTCCCCAGTGTCTGGACAGGTAGCCAGGGATCAGAAAGGTCCCCAATGCTGCTGTAATTTATGTTCTGTTCAACAATCCCTATGGGCCATTATACCAGCTCA
The DNA here is from genome assembly GCF_965140285.1 of Lepidochelys kempii. Classification (NCBI taxonomy): domain Eukaryota; kingdom Metazoa; phylum Chordata; order Testudines; family Cheloniidae; genus Lepidochelys; species Lepidochelys kempii. Next base: position 150,236,738 of record NC_136382.1, on the reverse strand, counting down.
GAATAACCAGAGCGAAATGCACTCTAGCCATACCACTCTTGCCCTCAACACCCCCCCCCACTCCCAGATTATCCCTAGGCTGGGGGATGCAAGGAGAATGGTGTAGGGCCATTCCACCAGCCCCACGCCAGCAGGGAATTCCCCTTACACTCAGACATCTCCCAGTCAGCAGACCTGCCCTAGGTTGCAGTGTACAGGGTCTGAGGTGGAACCCACAACTGGGGCCAAGGGGCTGGATCAGGAGTTGCCTGGGATGAGGAATGTGGAGAAAGGGATTGGATCAGTGGCTACCAAAGAGAATGGGGAAGAAGAGCAGTTGAAGAAGTTGCCTAGGAGCACAGAGGAAGGATCCAGGATTGGAGGGAGGGCCAAGCGAGTGGAAGGCAGGGAGAGGCCAGGTGGGCTTGGTGGTGAGGAAATACCTCTTCCAGCCCTGAGAAGGATCCTGGCTCCTCCTCCTGGGCTCTATCTGAACTGACCCTGTGTGGTTCATTCAACACTCTGAGCAACATGAAAACGACCATAGCTGGTCCTAGGAATAACCACACCCACATGTTTCAAACTGAGGGTCAGAGGGACTCAGGCTCTGAGCACAAACCCCTTGCGGGAAGCGGCGGGCTGGCTCATTTTTCTGACAGTCAAACCTGCTTTGCAGGTGGAGGGGGTGCGATCCTTTGCAGGGTATTGTGGGAAAACTTGTCTGTCCTTCCCAGGTTCCTGAGTGGAAGTGGTCTTAGCCCACCATGTCAGTAAAGTGTGCTACCTCTGGCTTGGCCCACTCTAGATTTCTGTCTGCAGCCTGTTTCAGCCACTGGCAAGGCCTACATCCAGCTCAGGATAATGACCTGTTCCAGGTGTCGGCATTAATGCAACGGAACGTTAAGAACAGGACGTAGGCGGTCTGGCCTAGGGGGCAGAGCAGGAGTTCAGGTAGGGGAATGAAAACAGGGGGCAGAGCCAGAGTCAGTTGCCAAATACCAGAGCTTAAGACCAGAATTGGGGTAAGATACCAAATGCCAGAATCAAGAGTTAAGTCAGAGCCAGGGGCCAGAGCCAGAATTGGTAGCCGATGGTCAGGAGCAAGGTGAAAGGGCAGGAATCGGAGAGAGGCAAGGATCAGCCCTGGAGCAGGAGCAAGGTGGGAGCTAGGAGTGAAGAACAGCTCAGGAGTGGAACAGGAATCAGGAACAGAGTTGGAGAAGCATTGCAGGAGGCAGGCAAGAGCAGGGTCCAATGGAGCAGAAGCAGGAAGTCTGCACAGTTGCTCAGATGGCCCACCCAGCTCACATTCTGGCTTAATATGGTGGGCGTGAGCCAATCAGGTGGCCACAGGCCATGGATGCTCTGATAGAATCCTGTGGGGCCTGACCTTCCAGAGATGGTGCTTTGCCCATCTCCCTTGGTTGTGACATGGGAGTGTCAGAGACCTACGGCCCTCACCACCCCAGGTTCTGGACCTGCACCCTTTCGGGGAGAACTTTGGCCCAGAATGGGTCCCTGACTGTGCAGGTTTACGGGTCTCTGACAACTGGGGCCAGCTCCAGAAGAGCAAGGGAAAGATAACCTTGTATGCCACATCCTTGCTTTTCAAGGGGAGGAGGAGAAAATAATGTGAGCACCACATTAATGTGCTATATCAGTTCACCTGTGAGACAAACAGCTTTATGTGGTGTTAATTTGAGACTTCATTAAAACCTTTGCTTTGACATTCCTGTCTCGCTCTGTTGTTTCCCCAGCACTCACACACTGAGGGATCAAACAGCAGAATAACTTATTAAAAGTCATCAGCACAGACACTCCAGCTGCCACAGACTAAAGAAGGGGATGCCCTGGTTCCAGGGCTCCCAGTGTCTGCTCCAGTTCCTCTGCTCCCCGGCAAGCACTAACACTGCCCAGAGTCCAAAGCTCGTCCAGCATGAAAACAGGTGTTATGCTCGGGGCAGTGCTGAGCACCAATCCAGCTCATTGTGTTACAGGCTCGTTGTCGGTGAGTTGCTGGACTGTTGAGTATTGATCTTTGCTCTTCCTGTACATGTTCTGGAGGGATTTGATTTGCTCGCCACACTGAGATCCAGTGAATCCCCTTCTCTGCCAGCTCCTTGGAGGCGGCCTTGTAAAACTGCAGGTTTGGGGCAGCATCTCCAAATCATGGCTCTTACTGACCTCACACCAGAGGTTAGGGTCAGCCTCTGGCCAGCTGGCAGTGTGCTGGAGAGATGACTTCCCAGATGCCATCTCTTCTGTTTGGGTGCTGGGAAAGCACAGTGGCAATGTTGCCAGTACAGCAGGCTGCATCCAGTGTGGGTTAAATGCTGACCCGGCGGCGTATAAACTGCTAGGTGACTTCCAGAACAGAAGTAGCCTGTAGGCAGATGGCAAGAACATGCAGCCCAAGGGGAATTCTGGGAAGGCACTGGAGTACTAGCAACATCTGCACTACGGAGTAGCTGGGTTACCAACCCAAGGGTAAGCGGACAGCCCAGGTTGAAAGTATTGCCACAGTTGGGCAAGAGGCTTTTTTGTGTGGACAGGAGCCAGGTTAGGGAGCACACCTGAGTAAGAACTCAGATGAACGCTGCAATAAAGACATGCCCAAACACTACAGCTCTCCCTGTCCCATCACCTCACCCCTCACCCCTTCTTTCTCCAGCTTTTTCCCCATCCTCTTTCCTGGCTCTCTCCTTCCCTCCCCTTCTCTTGCCTTTTCCCCTCATTTACCCCCATCTCTCCACTTCCCATCTCTTTCTCACTCCCTCCTTCCCTGTCCCATTCTCCTCAGCACAGGCAAACCCCTAGTTAAATCATTGCCCTTATGGCTCAGAAACAAAGCACTCCACATAGCCAATGCATCTCATGGAGACACCTCCATTTGTCAGCCTGGAGGAAGCAACAGCCCCTCCACATCATCTCTGAGTTAACACAGCTCCACAAAGTCAGGGGAGGGAGGAGGAGTCCCAGCAAGTGACCCCATATCTGCCAATGCACCAAGCCCCCCAGACCCACCCAACTGCAGAGGTGGACCAGAGACTGCTTTCCCCTCCACTCTGTTCCAATGAGCCAGTCTCCATCCCCTTCCTGTGTTGGTGTCGGGAATTGGCAGATAATATCCCTACCACATTTAGGCTGGCCCAAACCAGACAGGGGAGAGATGAGACCAGGAGGGAGCTGGGAGATGGAATGCGGCAGCAGTAAAAAGGTCCCTTATCCTGTCTGTGATCACACAAAGCGAGACACCGTTGCCCTCATCAGTCCCCACTCCAATGAACCCAGGAACAGGGTTCCTCAGCACAGCCAGATGGAGCAGCCAGAACAAGCTGTCTGAGCAGCCAGTGCACAACCTGGGCAGAAGAGGGGTCAGTGTCTCCCAAAGTCCTGCTCACTCTCTCCCCTCAGAGATGTTCAGTCATCTCTCCACATTCAAACCTTCCTACTTTCCTTCAGATCATCCATCTTCCCTGGGATGAAAACTGACGCTGTCATCTGAAGCTGTCAGAACCACGGGGACATGAGGAATTCTTCCTTTTGATGTGTCTGGGGCCTCTTCAAAGCAGCAGAGATACCTGACTCCTTCTGGGCTCCCCTGGCCCAAGCCAGTGGTCCCCACAAGGAGGGTATCATACCTTTGAATGCCAAGGGTATTTTTGGCAGTGGGATGGTCACAAGCAAAGCAGGAAACGAGTTGCGTGACAATGATGAAATGTGAAAACAGCTGCTTTTAAGGTTTTTGATCCATCATCCAGGTGAGCGTGTGACAATGGCAGAACAAGGGAGGGAGAAATGGAGGAGAGACCTGAGAAAGAGACAGAGGGGAAATGGGCTTGAAGACTTGATGTGGCTTAAAAATGAATGACCACCCTGGTCCGCAGGTCTTGTCACCAGCTCCAGAATATACAAATAATTTACCTTCCACTGCAGAGGGACTTTGATCACTCTCCTGGACCAGCCATGTCTGATAAGGTGAAAAGATATTATGTACTGTACCTTTAAGAAGAGGAGGTTAGGGTGTCTGTGGGAGGGAGGTGTACATGGCAGGAGAGCTGATGGTGGCACTGGAATACATTCTCTGTGCCGTTAAGAGTGACCCCCCTCCAGCCAATACCAGCTCCGTGCAGCTCCTCACGGCTCAGCCCAGGAGGCAGAGGAGACTCCAGTCCCAGATGAGACCCGCTCAGCATGGCTCCCACTGGATCAACCAGGGAGAAGATCCCTTTTGGCTCCGGCGGTAGAACTGTTGCCTACTGGCTATGAGGATTCTGGTGTGAGTCTTGGCAGCAGGAATGGACACTGCCAGGGGAGCTCTGTTGGTCCCTCAGAGCATCTAGTCCCTGTGCCAAAGACCAGTCAGAATGGCAGACACTAGCCAGTAAAAGCAAAGGGTTGGATCTTCCCCATGGTTTTCCAGAAAACCACCTTGCTGGCCTTTCACAGGATCCCTGGTGACATCTCTATGGCTCTCTCTCCTTGAGGATGATAAATAATTTCCCCTGCACTGGCCTAGCATCCCTTCCCTCCCGCCATGGTAGGCCTCTTCCCCTTCAAATGCTTCAGTGACCTCTGTGTGCAAGAAGCTGGAAGCCTCTGTCCCGTTCCTAGTGGACAGGTGCCCACATCACAATCCCACCAACCCCATCACAACAAGCACTGGTGACTGGCCCCTTTCTTGTAAGTGGCAGCAGGGGACTGTAAGGCCAGTAGTGACTGAGCTCCCTTCTCACCCTCTCAGAGGTCTCTCCAAGGCAGGGCTGAGGTATGTTGGCAGGGGAAGTGTGTAAGGGGAGTTTGTCCTGCCACTACCCATGTTGTACTGTGTACATGATGCCTGGAGAAGGGACATCAATCTACATAGCTGTTAAACCACCCCTTCACACAGACCAGTTGATTGCAAAGCTTACCCATAGGAGAGAAAGGGTCTCACTCTGTCTGCTTAATGCAGACACCTCCAGCAACTCCCAGCTCAATGAAAACAGGAGGCTGCTAACAAAGGAGCCATCTTTTCCTGAGGAGCACAGCTTCTAGGAAAGTACTGTGTGTAAGCCTTGCAATAGGGCCTCCTGCAGCCTGCCCTGTGATAAGGATACAGGACACCTGACAGTCTGGGAACATTATCCTCCTAGAGATCAACCAGACACCGCCAGGAGCAGGCACCGCTCAGAATATGGATAATGACTGACAGAGACTCACCTAGCAAGGGGTCTAATAATGCCCCATTCCAGAATGTGAACACCTTGCATGCTACCACTGCTGCTCATGTATATTGTGTCATGGAAGGGAATTGATGGTTAAGGGGAGATCAAGGTTTGTCCCCCTTAAAAGACTTTTTCTGGCTGGGTGGAGAAACACACATAGCAATTGGCTGGTGCCACTAACTGGTGGCAAAGCAGAATGCAAACCAAGCATAGGCTGCTGTTCTTTCCAGTGTGCTTGGGTGGAAGGAGACAATGTAGTTATCACACAACTGTCTATTTGGATTGTTGCAGGCTCAGATGTTTGCAAATATGGCTTGTTCTAAATTGGTCTCGTTATTTAGACAATTTGGGATAAATGTGTTAACTTTACAGTCAGCACTGAAAAGTGAAAAAGGATTGAGAGTCATGGGAGCTGGGAGGCGCCAGGGCGTGGGTCTTTCTGTTTGTGTAGTGTGGCTTTACAAGTTCCCATCTCTCTCTAACTTGTGTGGGTAGGTGTTTATAAAGGACTAATCTCTATAGTATCTAGGCATATGGTGTCCTTCCCAGCATCTTCCATGCAAACATCTCACTGCTCTTTACAAACATGAATGAATTCAGCCTTTACTTATTTTTTATTATTCATTCTGTTGTATTATATTATACATTACAATACATAATATCACATTTGAAGAAGTCAACATAGAAATCATAGAATCATAGAATCATAGAATTGAAATGTTTTAATTTTATCCAAACGGAATCTTTCCATTGACCCGAAATGAAATCTTTTCAAAAATTTTGTTGCATGGCAAATTTCAAAGTTCCTTCATTTTCTTCCATATTGGAACTAAAACAAATTTTGAAATCGAAGATTCCCCAGGAAACAGAAATCCCAGTTCCCACACTGCTCTACTCACGAGAGGTAGCCTCCCTATACCGTGGATCTGTGGTAGAACTGAGCCTAATGGTCTTGAGGGACACAGAGAACTTCCCCTGGGGTGCAGAGCCTTGTAGTTCTGCAGTTCTGTTTCCCACTGGACTGTTGTCTGTATTTTTTATTTAAACATTGTCTCTATTGCAAGCCACGGCCAAAGGCCCCACTGTCTGCGTTGTAAGAATACGTCTCAAGAATCCATTGAAGCAGCAACTTCTGACATGCTAGTTTCTTCAGCTAGGGCTAGACTCTCCTCTCACCGACTCCTCCACACAGTGAGGTAACTCCAGTGGAGTTAATAGTGGAATTACCCTTGGTAACCCTTTTGCCAGGCAGAATCGGTAGCAACAAGGGCCAGGTTCAATATATAGAGGTTTCTTTTAACAATACAACACAGAACCAGCTCGAGCCCCGACCCAGTAATCTGAGAAAATTAAACACCAGCCCTGAGCGCCTCTAAAAGGCAATGCTTCCCCTCTCACAAGCCCTGAGTCTGTGTTTAGGAAATAACAGTTTTAATAAAAAAAGGAAAAGGAACCTGGCATTAATTTGGGAAAACACCACAAGCATGGTTCAAAAGCATGACCATGAGCAAAAGACCTACCCCAGTTGAGCAGTGTCCTTTGCCTCAGTTTCTCACCTTGAGGTATGAAAATCCAACAAACAAATGTTCCTTTAACAGATCACTCCCTTCTCCCTCCAGCACACCCCACTCACAGCTGCCATCCTTGAGCAGCAGCGACCCAGAGTGCAGAAGTGTGGGTAGGAGGGAGGTGTCAAGTAATGCCTCAGCTGCTGCTACCGAGCCATTTGCTCCGCGTCGCTTCCCTCTGCCACCGCCGCGCCGTCGTGCATTCTGTCATCGTTCACCCCACGCCGTTGGCCACTGCACTGTCACTTTCTCTGCTGCCACCAGCCTCTCTAAAGCAACCTCTGATGTCTAGAGGTCCCCACACTTAGCATAGCTCTCAGCGATTGCAGCAGTTAAGGGGGGAACCTCGCTGCTAGTGCAGGCTGGGCTGTCTCCTCTACTGGAAACACTGTCCCACAGCAGGTCTTAGCACCTCGACCTGATTACCAGGGATCTCAGCTTGAGTGATCACTTAAAACTCAATTGAGTCTAATCAGCTTTGTCTTTAAACAGTGGAGTAGCAAAGGGTCAAATTGTGTCTAGAGCAGTGGTTCTCAGACTTGTGTACTGGTTTCACGCAGCCAGCCTCCGAGTGCGACCCCCCATTATAAATTAAAAACACTTTTTTATATATTTAACACCATTATAAACGCTGGAGGCAAAGCGGGGTTTGGGGTGGAGGCTGACAGCTCGCGACCCCCCGTGTAATAACCTCGCGACCCCCCATTTGAGAACCCCTGGTCTAGAGCTACGTGTACACTACAGCAGCTACAGTGCTTCTGGGGAAGATGCTCTAAGCCGACAGGAGAGCTTAACAACTCCTGCCTCCGCAGGTAGCAATGTCGGAGGGAGAAGTTCTCCTGCCAGCATAGTGCTGTCCACACCCGTGCCTAGGTCCGTGTAACTTACATCACTCAGGGTGTGGATTACTCATACCCCTGAGCAATATAAATTATACCAAAGTAACCTGTAGCATAGACGTAACCTAGGACTCTTAGGCAGAGCACATACCACCAAGTAGGAACATCTGTCTTTCCCGTCTCTCCCCGGGCTTTGGCATTCCTACCCACTGCTTGGCAAGTGCAGTTCAGCTGAGGGTGACCCCCTCAATCAGGGCATGTTAAGTCCAGTTCTGCTGCCCTTTACTTGTACAAGGTTAACAACATGGCATTACCCCGCATTCAATACTAAAGTGATTTGTAACAAAGCAGCAACAAAAATTAATCACTTCGGCAACACAGCTTTGTCTGCTGAACACCTAGGCAGAGTAGGTGTGTAAATACAATCCGGTCCTGAAATCCTTCCTCCCCTCCGCCTCACCCCCTTTCTCGTCACTAGATGTCGGAGAGAGCTCATTGAGACCATTCTTACACTAGGCCCTGGTCTACACTAGGACTTTAGGTCAAATTTAGCAGCGTTAAATCGATGTAAACCTGCACCTGTCCACACGATGAAGCCCTTTATTTCGACTTAAAGGGCTCTTAAAATCGATTTCCTTACTCCACCCCTGACAAGTGGATTAGCGCTTAAATCGGCCTTGCCAGGTCGAATTTGGGGTACTGTGGACACAATTTGACGGTATAGGCCTCCGGGAGCTATCCCAGAGTGCTCCATTGTGACTGCTCTGGACAGCACTCTCAACTCAGATGCATGATTGTTTGCCGTTGCTCTGACGCAGGGAGGGGCGACTGACGACACGGCTTACAGGGTTGGCTTACAGGGAGCTAAAATCAACAAAGGGGTTGGTTTTACATCAAGGAGTATTTCAGGCAGGACTTCACGGAGGGTTCCAATAAGAAATGGTGCACCTAAGTTATTGTTCTTATTGGAACAAGGAGGTTAGTCTGGCCTCTGATTGATACATGGCTAGATTTACCTCGCTGCACCTTCTCTGTGAGTGACTGCAGTGTGACCTAGAGGAATGAGTCCCCTAGATAGGGGATGGGGGGGGGTTGCAAATGAGTACAAAACAAATTTGGTCTATTTCTTGTTTTGATACACTCCATCTATCTTTTACATCTTTGGCTGGCAGCAGACGGTGCAGAAGGACTGCATGCCATCCATATCTCATGGCTGCTCAGCAGAAGATGGTACAATAGGACTGCTAGCCATCCTCATCTCTTGCCTGCCCGGCAGAAGATGATGCAATAGGACTGCTAGCAATCTGTATCACCTGCCTGCTCACCATAAGATGGTTCAATAGGACTGACTGCAGGACTAAAGAAAATGACTTGATCAAGTCACTCCAAATTTAGTCCCTGCGCCCATGTCTGCCCAGGCACTCCTGATCGACCTCACACAGGCGACCAGGAGCACCTCGGACATGATGATGATGGCTACCAGTCCTATTGCACCGTCTGCTGCCACAAGGCAATGGGTTGCTGCTGCTGTGTAGCAATGCAATATCACATCTGCCAGCACCCAGGAGACATACGGTGACAGTGAGCTGAGCTGGCTCCATGCTTGCCATGGTATGGCATCTGCACAGGTAATTCAGGAAAAAAGGCGCGAAACGATTGTCTGCCCTTGCTTTCACAGAGGGAGGGAGGGAACGGGGGCCTGACGATAATGTACCCAGAACCACCCGTGACAATGTTTTAGCCCCATCAGGCATTGGGATCTCAACCCAGAATTCCAATGGGCAGCGGAGACTGCGGGAACTGTGGGATAGCCACCCACAGTGCAACGCTCCGGAAGTCGACTCTAGCCTCGGTACTGTGGAAGCACTCCGCCGAGTTAATGCACTTAATGCACTTAGAGCATTTTCTGTGGGGACACACACACTCGAATATATAAAACCGATTTCTAAAAAAACCGACTTCTATAAATTCGACCTAATTTTGTAGTGTAGACATACCCTAGTATAATCAAGAGGAGACTCAGGTCCATCAGGTGCTGTAGGAACTAAGACAGAATACTGAATATACCACACAGTATAAAGAACAATCCCCCAAATACTCCTACCCTCTCAGCACAGAAACGCCACTCTCACATTGTGTCTTTAAATGAAAACCTTAAAGAAAGGAAAATGCCTTTCTGGGCCATCATGCGTGAAGACTCATAAGAACTGTTGGGCTGGATCGTGACAGTATAAACTGGTGTATTGCCAGAACAAGCAACAGATGCCACTAGTGTCACACGGAGAGAGTATTTGGCAGTGTGTTCAAACACTCTGACAGCAGCAGCATTTTAGACTCTGACAGATAAAAAATTGGCCAAAGTGCATTGATGGAGTGTGTAGGTTGCAGAGGCTTCTCTGAAATAATGTAGGACTAATTCCAGGGGGAATTAATGGCTTTTACTGGGGTAGAATTACAGTTGGACCCAGTACAGCCAATATCTTAGTTTCTGCAAGGATCCATAGGTTAAATAGACAGCATTTGTTGTTGGATTGATTTTTTCAGATAGGAAATTGGCTCATCACAACATTTCACAGATGCAAACAGACTTCTGAGCCTTTTCTCATGTAGCAGATGATGCTTAGCTACTGTGGTGATTGCCACTAGAGAGAGAGATGCCACCATCAAACTGTGTAATGGGGCAATCCACCACCAAATCCAGCACCACAATTGGAGCATCTGACCTCTTGCCAGACCCAGGCATGTCATAATAAGGCTGGTAGGTGGAGCAGAAATGGTTCAGCTGGCTCCAAGATCAACAGAAAAAGCTAAAGCCTGGGAAGTGCATGTTTGTGGTATCAAGGATGGCACTCAAGAACTCCTGTTTACTGACCTCCATCTCTGTTCTATGCATCTTTCCTAGTGAGTTTCAGGCTAGGAACAGGGGAACGGCTCAAGTACCAGTGATTTACATGCACACAGACTCTGGGCCTGAGACTAAAGGAACCTTTTTTGCTGGGCAAGGCAGTGCAAACAGCAAGCGTAAGGCCTCCCCGGTTAATCCCTTAGGGAAAGGTTTACTCTGCAATGTATGTGCTGAAAGCTAGACAAGGCATGGTCATGGTGTCCCTACTTGCTAGCAGTTTCCCAACTGTGCAAGGTCCATGGTACCATGGCAACCAGAGTGCAGGTAAGGCCAGCCCTTAGGGCTACTCTTACTAGCAGCAGGGGCTGAACTGGCCTTACCAGCAGCCCCAGAACAGGGGAAGTGCAGGCCTTCCTTGCACTGCACAGGGATGAATCCCGTCCTCTGATTTTCCAATAGTCAAGTCAAGTTTATTAATAGTGACTGAACCATTGACCAGTGTGCCCAAAACAAACTATAAATACAATACAATAAAACTTAAAATTAACTCCAAAATATTCTAATGTTAAAATATGTCAATACAAATTAAGAACATAAAACCAGTTAAACCATTTATAATCACCGTGTCACTTGCCTGTTTCTTATTTTAGCAGCCGACCAGGCCAATAGGGCAACCGCTCGGATCACAGAGACATTGTCAATTCCTAATAAATATTCTGTTTTCTGAGAGGTTGTAGAAGAACGCATCCGGGACACAAACACGGAAAGCCATTCTGACCTCAAGTGGCAATATGAATTACAATGTAATAAAAAATGGCATAGGTCTTCCACCTGCCCAGAGCCACTTGGGCAGAGACGGTTACATTTCTCAATGCCAGTACATCAGCCTTCTAAGTCAGCTGACTGCACAGATTGAAAATGGAGAGCTGTTAAGTCCTTCCTTCACTTGTTATTGGACAAACTGTCTAAACAACTGGTACACCCATGAATCTTTTTCACAAGGGGGAACCAAGGAGACAGATTTGTAATGGAAACAACTGCCACGTCTAATTGCTTATTAATATCTTCTCATCTCAGCTTGATTAGGGTTTTCTAATTTTTAAACTTAACTCTGATCATTTCCAATTCTGAGAGGTCTAGAGAATGCAAAGAAGTCTGAATATACTCTAACCAAGGAAATGGATGTGAAAAAGCCCAACTGAGCTGTTCCTCTAAGTATAGCCTCGGCAAACATTGTGGATGCATACTCTGAATGCAAAGCCAGAAACTGATGTTATGGGATTTCCCTTTAGACAGAACAGAATTCCTGCCTGTCTCAGCTCTAAGAAAAGCAGCTGGGTATTCTTTGGGAGACTTTGATGGGGTGCTCAGAGGGGCTGGGTGGCTTAGAGGTTAGAGCACATAACTGGCCCCTTGCTTCCTTAGCAGAGGTGCTTGGTTCCTGTCCTTAGACTGGGAACCTTCTGGCCTCCACTTGCATCTGGGTCTCAGCCCATAAGGAGGTGTGTAGGGGGAGCCAGGCCATGCCTCTCCACTGGGTCCCAGCCTAGGGCTCTCTATGAAGCAACACAGACAGGGTCCTCCCAGCAGAGAGTCTAACTCCACTGCCCTGGGCTATTTCCTATTTATTTCCCTTCAGTTTGGGCACGTCCCCAATAATCCAAACTGTCTGTAGTGGTTCACATGGAGTAGTGCCCCCTTGTGGACCTTTTGTGGCATCCTGCCACAGCCTCTGGTCCCTCTGGGCAGGGTGGATATAAGGTTTGAGGGGGCCCAGCCCCACAATGTCCTGAGTCGGATAGTACAGTTCCCTCACTGCCTGGTGCTCCCTGTCTCCTCAGCAGTCTGTCTCTAAGGATGTAGTGCTTCTCCCATGGCAGCTGTCCTGCCTGTCAGACTTATAGTGAAGCTCCCCTCATCTAGAGAGGCAGAGCTACCTCCTTCCTCTTCAATTATCAGCCCAGAACTGAGCCAGGTTCTCTCCTTTACTTCCCCATCCAGGCCTGACATTGGCTGCAGGTATAGCGGGGAAGGGCTAGCTGGGCCTACAGGCTAGCTGGGCCTTTTCGTGCAGGTATGAAGTTTCTCTGCTTCATCACAGAGACCTAGAATCTTCCTAAGAAATTGGTTTTGGATCACTTCCAATCCCAGGGGATCATTCCATCCCCATATTTCTGTGCCACGCACAATGTGAGTGCCTACCTTGGCCTCGAACACTCAAAGAGCTGGTGCAATTAAGTTGCACCCATGAGTCCAGGTGCAATGTAAAATAGCTTTCATTGAATTTGACGCTTTCTCTTGTGTGACCTGAATGTGTTTATCCCACAAACCATTTTGTGAGAACCCAGTCACCTAAGTAGGGGAAAACACTAATTTGTTCAATATATTGCCCATCAATCCTCCATGTATATTGCATACATGGAGGATTGATGGTATACATGGAGGATTGATGGACAACATATTGATCTGTCTTGCACTTGTAACCCCCAAGGAGATTACATAGATTCCTGGGACGCTGTCTGCTGGCGGCTCAGGGAGAGGCGCACTGTCCCTGGTATGGAGGGGGAGCCAAGGCAGACTCAGAGTCTCCCCAGCAACCAATAGGGAGTGAGAGGCCCTCCCAGGGAGTTGAGAAAAGGGGAGAAGCCTTTTTGGAGTCAGTCTGGAGCCAGCCAGGAAAGGGGCAGGACTGGCTATGTGGGGAGCTGGAGTGTCCCAGGCCTGCATGCAGGGTTACCCCTGAGACCAGGCCTCTAGGGACCTGACAGCAGATCCCTCAGCTGGGTTTTTCCTTCCCCACTGATGATTCCCAATTTGTAGGGTTTGCTGGGAAACTTCCCCAGCCAGGCTGAGTTCGCTCTCCAGCTCCCTAGGTGAGACCAGTCACCACATGGTCAGCTCTGCTCTGTCTGCTAGTCCAGGGAAGCTGCCTGCTGAGTGTGTGTCTAGAGGCTGGGCTAGGAGGCTACAGTTTGGATGTTAGTGTAGTTGTGTAACCTACACCTTGAGCCGTGCACCCCTTTATGGTGAGGGGAAATCCTGGGACCGACGCAGCCTGATTCCTGCCTGATGGGGGATCCCTGCCAGCAGAGAGCAGACCCTCTGCAGTGACTGAGGAGTCCAGAGTCATCTCTGAACCAGAGGGATCATTCATGGAATTTGTGAGTGCACCATCTTTTAGTTAGTAAGGTAAATTGGTTTGGAGACCAGCTGCTCCCTGAACTCTGTCCTCAAGCCAGGGAGTAAGGGTTTGAGGATTTTATAACCTGCTGCATATTACACCTGTGGGTAGATTTACCACCTTCTCCCACTTGTGATTCCTTTGGGCTGTACTGAACCCAGTCAGCCACACTGCTAAACCACTGCAAAGAAGAATGTTGTGGTTATAGGTCATCAAGGGCCCCAGCAAAGTACGCATACCAATGGGACACTAATTTTACATTTGCTACATCAAGTCACGGGTATTTTCAGTGTGGGCACTGGTGACCCTAAAAATAGTGTTTTACCCTGTTATGTTGTATTTGTCTCCTGTTTAATTAAATTATTATGTTGAATATATTGTATGTGTTTGTGTTGTGTTATTTCTTGGAAGTCTCCAACTATCTGGCAAGTAAGTGGGGATTACCCTGTAGTTAGAATTTTCCACCCAAGCTGCCCTAGTGACCCTGCCAGGAAGGAGCGAGGGGGGTGGAGGCACAGCCAAATAATTTCATAGGAAAAAAAAAAGAAGATACATCCTGCTGAGTGGGTGGCGGGATCCAAAGGAACCCAGACCTGTAAGCAGATTGGCAGTAAAGGAGGTAACCAGGGAGAGGGGGCGCTACACACTAAAAACAATTACTTTGGTTTTGGAGTAATTTATCAAAAGGCCTTCTGTGATGGGGTGACTACCCCACACTCACCCGGCCGGGTTTAATGCAAGCCAGATGGGCCAATTAATCCATTAGGCAGCTGATTGAGGAGGCTCAGCTAGGCAGGAATAGGCGAGGCCTATAAAGTCCAGGAGCTGAAAGGAGGAGGGGCTGCTGGGTGACACTTGCAGGAGAAAGGGAGGAGTGAGTGGAGACAGCAGTCACTCCCAGGGAGGAGGCTTTGGGAACAGGTAGGACCAGGAAGACAAGGGGAACCAGTGATAGGAAGCAGTCCAGGGATAGAGCAGTGAGACTAGAGAGAGAGTAGGCCCAGACTGCTGAGCTGAGGGTCCCTGGGCTGGAATCGAGAAGAGGGTGGTCCTGAGTTCCCCTACCAGCTACTGGGAGTGGGACGCTGCAGCAGTGGATGCTGTGGTTCCTGAAGCTGAGAGAGGGGCTGCAGGTGGACAGCTAAGACAGAATGACAGTGTACAAATTGTGGATGGGGGGGCATAGGCCTTGAGCTAATCCCCAGAGTACCAGGAGGAGGTGCAGTCTGGCAGTGAGTGGTGCGCCCCGTGAAACCCTCCCATTGAAGGTAATGCATTTAATAAATACATCAGTCCCACTGATGTGTGTGATGATGGAACCATATTGTTTGCATAGAGTAAGACAGCGAGGGTAATCCATGATTTTAGGTGGAAAATACTGATCCCCTTTTAATACTAAAACAACATCATTCATAGAAAAGTTAAAAAGAAAAGTGGCTAAAAGACAGCCCTGACAAACTCTGTAATTATCATGGACTCCATGAGATTCCCATCAAACCCTGTCCTAATCTTGGCCTCTGTTTGCCTGTGAAGGGCTCACAAAAGAAAAAGTACATAAGAACAGCCATACTGGGTCAGACCAAAGGTCCAGCTAGCCCAGTATCCTGTCTTCCAACAGTGGCTGGTAGCAGATGCTTCAGAGAGAATGAAAAGAACAGGGCAATTATTGAGTGATCCATTCTCTATTGTCCAGTTCCAGCATCTGGCAGACAGACGTTTAGGGACACCCAGAACATGGGGTTGCATCCCTGACTATCTTGGCTAATAACTATTGATGGACCTATCCTTCCATGAACTATCTAATTCTTTTTTAAACTCAGTTATACTTTGGCCTTCACAACATCCCCTGGAAATGAGTTCCACAGGTTGACTGTGCATTGTGTGAAGAAGTACTTCCTTATGATTGTTTTAAACCTGTTGCCTATTCATTTTATTGGGTGACCCCTTGTTCTTGTAACTAGAGATCTATTCCAAGTCTCTAATTTGCCCCACAATGGAATCAAAAACTAACCTGAGATCAACAAAGGCTGTATACAGTTTCCTCCTGCCCCCAAAGAGGGACAAATTTGTAGGTCAAATAAGAAAGCATAAAACAATTATTTGTAGTAGAGGAGCCATTTTAAAAACGATATTGTTCTTCAGCAAATAATTTTCTATTTTCTGCTCAATCCTATTGTCTCCTCAAAAGATAGCTAGTATAAATTTTTAAGACAATGTTGAATAAGCTGATTGGGCAGTAATTCCCTGGATCCTTCTTACCTCCTTTTTTTATACAGTGGAACAATAATACGGGTAGCCCACCCTGAAGGAAAAATCCTTATATTATTTATATTTAAGAAAAGTTTAGCCAAAACAGGTGTCTGCCAGTCAATATTCTCCTTAAACACCTCTGCAGGGATGAAATTCTCCCCTGACATTTTATTGATTTTTCCAACAGAAAATGCAGTTTCTGCACAATCAAAATTTTCTGCAGGAAAATTTCAATCTGTTGAAAATATTAAATTTTCCATCAGGAAAATTAAAATGAAATATTTCATTTCAGGTCCATTCAACTCAAACTGAAATATTTCATTTTGTTTTGAATCAGTTCAATAAAACATTAAATTATATTTCCATATTAGCACATTACCGTATGGCCCCTATTCTTTCCCATGGGCTGAGAGCCCTGGAGAACTAAATTTCCCATAATACAATGCAGATTTCCCTCTGATCAAGTTCTGTGTGGTGGATCATGGGAGTCGCATGATTCTGAATGCATCCTGGGACACACAGTCTGGTTAGAGAGTCTGGCACTTAGGGGAGAAATGGGGGCATCAGGCTCCCGAACCAGAATACCCTTGAGGCAATGCATCACTATGGGAAAATGCAATGCAATAAACCAAAATAACATTTCAGCAATGTCAGAATGTGTTGTTTCAACTGAAAATTGAAATTGAAAATTTCTGAACTGAAATTTTTCAGAATTTCTGTTCCGCAAAAAATTCAAAATATCAACTTTGTCCCAATTTGGGATGAAAACATGTTGAAATGTCAGAATTTCCCTTTGGGTGGAAATTCCCAATTTCACTCAGCTCTATCATTGAACCCTGGACTCCATCACCCCTGAACAACAGGATCAGTAGCACTCTGGCACATCAGGGCATTTCTAAGAGTGCTCAAACCTTCCTGTGGCTGAGAACATTTGCAGCAACACCAGCCAGGGGCAAATTGCCGTTGACCCCTCAGCTTTAGGGCAAATCCCAATCACCTTCCCCTCCCCATTGGCACCAAACTATGTATTCAGTGAACTTCTACATTTCCTAGAGAAATCTTCCCGGGTTTTACTGGGGCAAAAAACAGCTTCCAACAGCCACCCCTCTTGTGCCTGCTGCAAGCATCTCCTATTTGTACAAGGGCTTTGCTTTCTCAAGGCCCCATGGCAAACAGAACACCAACGTCATGAACTCCACCAGTAGCGACAGCCTTCCTGGGCAGTCCTATTCAGCCAGAACCCAATACCTGCCTGCCACCACTTGGGTCTGAGTGAGAATTCCTTCTGTCCTCTGGATGTCATTTCTCCATCCATTTCTCAGGCTTTGCCAGAAGGCGAGCAGCGTAAACAGATACGACAGTGATGACAGCCAATTACTAGCTTTAAAAATTAGCCCTCAGGTGAGCGGGCTGCCCGGCTGCTGTCAGACTGATTTCAAGTGAGGCTGGAAAATTGTCAGCCAGCTGACAAAGCCCATGTTTAGTCAATTCTCCACTGGATGAATGTGCCAGAGTTTCCCCAGCATCGGCGTCTCAGCTCTGCTTACATTTCCAGCCCAAGCACTGGGGACATTTAAGAGATTGTTGGAGAAATAATCAGTGCCTTTCCGTCTACACTGGAAAAGAGATGTAAGGAGTGAGCCCCAAGGGGTATTGAACAACTCACACAGAGCAACTCACCCATGATCATGCAGGTCTGAACAACTGCCAAAGACGTAGAGTCAAGAAGGGCAGGAAAAGTGAGTGACAGGCTAATGCTGGGGAGAGGAACTTGCCAGCTGAGTTTGAGGAGTGGGCAAGTGTATAAGTTAGGCAGCCCAGGTTGCTTCATCCAGAGGGCAGGAGGAGCAGGGTTATGGGGACACTGGGGCATGGCCACTAGGTAACTCGAGGGGATGGAAGACCACGAGTGTCGATGAAGCCCCCTCGCACTAGGCCCAAGTGTCCTTGCCCCCCCCCCCCCCGCCTGGAGGCACTCACAGCAGTTATGCTGAGGATCTGCAACAATATGTTGCAGAGTCAAACTGCCTGAAACTAAGCAAGGCCAAACAGGGCAGATATGGAAGAACAATGCTGAATAAAGCAGCTTTATGTATGGTTTAACAAATGATACAAAGAACAAGGGAACTAGCTGGTAACTGGATTGGCTGGCTATATGGATACTTAGGGCAGCTTGCTATTGGATAAGTATGCTGGGAAAAAGGATGTATAAAAGCCTGTGTAACTTCCTGCTCTGTGTGCAGGATTTGAGATTCTATTCTCCCTGTACCTTTTTGCAGCTGCAAATAAACTTTTCTGCTTCTCCACCCCGTTGTGATTATTGGGTGAAGCACACCGGGTAGCGAACCGACCCCTGCTGTTGTTTAGCCTCTCGGCACTGGGTGCCGGCAACACCACAATAGTAGGAGGCTTAAAATTGAGCCCAGCGAAGCCCAGTAAAGGCACATGAATATAACAGCGCAGCTGCAGCACAGTCAGCCACAACAATGCAACACACCAGCAGCACAGCGACAACGCAGGCCTAGGCAACAGCCATACAATGCAGCATCACTGCAAAGCCTCGCACCAATGCAGCCGCACGCTGAAGCGGGAATAACAGTGTTGCAACGCAGGGGCAGCAGCAACCTGACACTGCAGCAACAAAGCTGCACCATAGCAGCAGTGCACGGAGGCAGCAACAGGGCAGCAATTCTGCAACTGTGTAAAGCAAAAGCACTTCAACAGAGTAGTAGCCACGCAGCAGCGTACTGCTGTGGATCGATACAAGCCATGCGGTCGCCACGCAGCAGCCCAGCCCAGGGAGTCTGACACTAGATGATTGTTCTGTCCTTAAACACTGGGTTACAGGGGTCACCAGGAAGAAATAAAAGGCAATAACAAACGGCCCCCTAAGAGAGTGCAGTCAATTGCCCCAAGAGAGCCCTTCTGGAAAAGGCTGACCCCATGAATGCCCTCTGAACACAAACACTTCACTGCATAGTGGTGTCTCCCAACCCAGATATTACTGATTTGAGTTACTGATTACAGTTCAGAGTTTCCTGCTCTTCCTTTACTGCTGCTTGGAGTCTAAGGAAAACAACTGCTACACATTAGCTAAAAGGGAACTTGCTGAATAGGCGAAGCCAGGCTGAAACAGACAAGCTGGGATGTTGGGGACACTGGGGCATGGCCACTAGGTAACTTGAGGGGATGGAAGACCACAAGTGTCGATGAAGCCCCCTCGCACTAGGCCCAGGTGTCCTTGCCCCCCTCCGCCCGCCCGCCTGGAGGCACTCACAGCAGCTATGCGTACTAGGCCCAAGTGTCCTTGCCCCCCCCCTCCTGGAGGCACTCACAGCAGTTATGCTGAGGATCTGCAACAATATGTTGCAGAGTCAGACTGCCTGAAACTAAGCAAGGCCAAACAGGGCAGATATGGAAGAACAATGCTGAATAAAGCAGCTTTATGTATAGTTTAACAAATGATACAAAGAACAAGGGAACTAGCTGGTAACTGGATTGGCTGGCTATATGGATACTTAGGGCAGCTTGCTATTGGATAAGTATGCTGAAGAAAGGATGTATAAAAGCCTGTGTAACTTCCTGCTCTGTGTGCAGGATTTGAGATTCTATTCTCCCTGTACCTTCTTTGAAGCTTCAAATAAACTTTTCTGCTTCTCCACCCCGTTGTGATTATTGAGTGAAGCACACCGGGTAACGAACCCCTGCTGTTGTTTTGCCTCTCGGCACTGGGTGCCGGCAACAGGGGGAGGTTGCAGCAGCATGAGTGAAACCAACCCAGTCATTGGGGAACATCTGCAGTGTTGTTTTTTAGGTCTGGTTTCACCTGCCAATGGAGAAATAACAGTTGTTTCTCTTCAATCCATTAAAATTTGCAGCTCTGACTTGAGTCTGAGCTGAATGGGGCCTTCTGCAGCCTGCCGGGGTCATGAGACCCTCGTCTTTTCACCCCAATCACAGCCTGCACAGAGTGAACAAAGATTACAATGGAGATTTCCAGGCCACACCAAGAGTTCGATTCAATTATGAAAACTAATTAAGGGAACAAGAGAGAGAAAAAGCGGGGCTGGGGCTGGGAATGGATACAGAGAGTGCAAGACACATGCAACCAGCACTGTGCATCTGGAACTGATCATTTTAAAGAACTAAGAGTTTCCATTTGCTTATAGGAAAAAGGCCAATTTTGCTACAGCTAATTGTAGACCAGAGTCAGACCCTGTTTAGCAAATGCCAGTGTTTCTACTAGGGCCTTGTCTATGCTGCACAATTAAGTCGACCTATGTTAGGTCAGCATAGAGCCACCACAGTAATTACTGCGGTTTTTCAGGTACACACTGCCCTCCTTCTACCAGGGATGTACATCCTCACCAGGAGTGCTTGCACTGACTTAAATGGGGCAGGGGCCGGGGCTGACAGCCCGAGATGTCAGCCCTGCACAGGGCTCACAGATAGAGCCCCACTGCTCCTCTGCATCTAACTCTCAACCAGGGGCGCCAACACAGACACTGTGTCACCCTAACTACATCGACCTAAGCGCTACACCTGTCGTGGAGGTGGAGTTATTATTTCGGTGTAGTGGGGGACTTACGTCGGCAGGAGCAACCCTGTAGTGTGGACGCTTACAGAGTTAGGTTGACATAAGCTGCCTTACATCAACCCAACTCTGTAAAGCAGCCCTGGCCTACGTTGTGTTAGCAGCTTTCTGATCCCCAATCTCTCACTCTGCCCAGTTCGGCTCAGTGGTTATAGTTCTGAGCTCCTGTGTGGGAAACCGAGGAGACACTCCTACTAGGTCGGAGCAATGGCCTAGTAGTCCATGCTCCGCTCTTCTGTCTGAAGAAACTGGTTATAATGCTGAGTCCTTGTGCTTTGCTCCTTTTGCTGGGAACACCACAGAAGCAGCATGCTCAGAGGGTGGGGAGGAGGAAAAGCACATCCCTCTGTGTCATGGAAAGGCAGAGACAGGGACTGAAGAGTAGCCAAGCTGGGTCATGTAGGGGTTACGGGGGAGGCAGGGTGATCCAATGGATCAGGCACTGGACTAGGAGTCAGGAGACTGGGGTTCTATGCCTTCCTGATGTGTGGCCATGAGCAAGCCACTTCCCCTCTCTGTCTGTCTTGTCTATTTACACCACAATCTCTTTGCGGCAGGGACTGTCTCTCACTTTGTGTTTGTACTGTACCTAGCACAATGGGGGTCTGCTCTCAGTATGAGCTGCTAAGTACCACTGTAATACAAATACAGTACTGTCATACAAAAACACTGGAGTCTCAAGTGTCTCTGTGGGGGCGGATCATTAAAGCAGCAGAAATACAGGCTTCCTAAGGGCAGGGATCTGGAGGAGCCTTCTGAGTCCACTGGAGGATATTAGTTAGTAATTACAGTTAATAAGGCAAAACCTGCTTGCCCATCCTCCCTTAGATGAGTCTGTGGTTGTTGCCTCGTGGAATGGAGACGTGCAGAGAGCACTTGAATGCACAGTGCTAAGCACTGAATGGAAAAAATCCATGCTTGGAAGGAATAAAGCCTGGTTGCTTCTCAGTGGTGCTGCATGACCACTAGGGTCACTGCATCACCCTCCCAGCCCCACCAGACACCCAGCTTTTCCCATGGAGTGAGTTGCCTGTCACAGTCCCAGTGTGGAGGTTTCCCTTTCAGACTCTTTGATTCAACTTTTCTGTGTGGATAAAGATATTAAAGCAAATTTGATCAATGTGACACGTGGATTGGAGCGTATGTTGCAGACTCTAATTCTGTTTACTGTTCTGGGGGAATGGGCAATTATTACAGAAGCCGGGACAGAGTGTTTTTACTAACATTTCTTGTTAAGATTTAATTACAGGAAATTGTATTTTCTTAATCACTGAAAACCCAACTGCCTAGGAAAAACATTATTTTTGATAATTTTGTTTGCAGTTTATTAAATCCTTTTCTTACATTAGGCTTTAGTATAGTCACCTGCTAAGTGTTTCTTAACACTGAAGGCCTTCTAAAGCATACGGGCTGAAAAGAACCGCTTTTGGGGGGGTTGGGAAGCAGGGATCTATTTCCAAAGCAATGTGTCAGGGCAGGGAGCTCAGACTTAATCAGGGCTGAACCGAAAAAATGTTGCCAAGTAGAGAAGAATTTCACCCCAGATGAAAATTGTGAGGGTGGGAGAAAATTCTGGCTTTTATTCTGAGCAAAACACTGGTCATTTCACAAGAAGTCAGATTGCCTTGCTCTAGGGCTGGCTTTGAAACAGAGCCTGCCCTGCATCTCTGATGTAGCAAAGAGGTTGTGTCTGCATACAGGAGCCCTTCTCAGAGGTCAGCCTTCAGTGGAAAAGAAGGATTGCCCTATAAAACCCACGTGAAAGGGCAGGGTTGGCATAGAAAAATTGCATTCATGGGTTCCTTGGTCCGGGGCCAGTGAGATTCAGAGGATGAGATTGCAATGGTTTAACAAAGGTCAGGGAGCAGGAAGGAAGGGACAATTCTTTGAGCAACAGCCACCTACCTCTCCTCCCCATCAGAAGCTGAACTTCATGAGTCAAGGCTGCCCAGTCTGTGGATGTTTAAGCTCAGGGGAGTGGTAGGAACCGCAATCACACGTGCCTCAGTGGGAGTAGCCATGAATGTAGACTGGCCTGGTCTACACTATGAGTTTGTCGGATTTAGCAGCGTTACATCAAATTATCCCTGCACCCGTCCACACAATGAAGCCATTTTTTTGACATAAAGGGCTCTTAAAACCGATTTCTGTACTCCTCCCCAATGAGGGGATTAGCGCTGAAATCGACATCGCCGTTTCAAATTAGGTTAGTGTGGATTAGTTCAAGTTAGGGTTAGCAATTCAAAGGTATTGGCCTCCGGGAGCTATCCCACAGTGCACCATTGTGACTGCTCTGGACAGCACTCTGAACTTGGATGCACTGGCCAGGTGTACAGGAAAAGCCTGGGAACTTTTGAATCTCATTTCCTGTTTGGCCAGGCGAGCTCATCAGCACAGGTGACCATGCAGTCCCAGAATCGAAAAAGAGCTCCAGCATGGACCGAACAGGAGGTACTGGATCTGATCACTGTATGGGGAGAGGAATCCGTGCTATGAGAACTACATTCCAAAAGATAAAATGCCAAAACATTTCAAAAAATCTCCGAGGCCATGAGGGACAGAGGCTACAGCAGGGACGCAACACAATGCTGCGTGAAACTTAAGGAGCTTGGACAAGCGTACCAGAAAACCAAAGAATCAAACGGATGGCCAGGGACAGAGCCCCAGACATGCAGCTTCTACGCTGAGCTGCATGCAATTCTGGGGGGGGCCGCCACCACTACCCCACTCCTGTCCGTGGACACCGATGATGGGGTACTCTCCGCCATGGCTGAGGATTTTGGGGATGGGGAAGATGAGGAGGAGGAGGATGAGCTTGAGGAGAGCACACAGCACACCATTCTCCCTGACAGCCAGGATCTTTTTCTCACCCTGACTGAAATACCCTCCCAACCTAACGAAGCTGGAGAAGGGACCTCTGGTGAGTGTACCTTTTTAAATATAATACATGTTATAAAAACAAGAGTTTTTTAATGATTAAGTAGCCCTGAGGACTTGGGATGCATTCGTGGCCAGTACAGCTACTGGAAAAGTCTGTTAACATGTCTGGGGATGGAGCAGAAATCCTCCAGGGATATCTCCATGAAGCTCTCCTGGAGGTACTCTAAAAGCCTTTGCAGAAGGTTTCTGGGGAGAGCAGCCTTGTTCCATCCTCCATGGTAGGACACTTTACCACGCCATGCTAGTAGCAAGTAATCTGGTATCATTGCATGACAAAGCCTGGCAGGGTACGGTCCCGGTTTTTGCTGGCATTCAAGCAACATCCGTTCTTTATCTCTCTGTGTTCCTCAGGAGAGTGATATCGTTCATGGTCACCTGGTTGAAATAGGGGAATTTAATTAAGGGGATATTCAGAGGTGGCCGTTCCTACTTGGCTGTTTGCCTGTGCCTGAAAAGAAATCCTCCCCGCAGTTAGCCACGTGGTGGGGGAAGGGGGTGCGGGCAGGGCATTGGCGCTGAGCTCTTCGCATTTGGCTAGCAGGGATCTTCCCTGATACCAGTCACGCAGTGGGGGGAGGGGTAAAGCGATCATCCCAGAGAATTGGATGTGGGGAGGGGGGTTAGTTTGGTTTCTGTTGCTGCACATTAACAGGAAAACCGCAGCACTAAATGGCCAACTCAACATGCTTTGCTTGGTATGGGAGAGGAGGGCGCTGCTGTTATGAAGGCTGCAGAGGCTGAAAGACTATGGCTTACCATGGCCACCTGCAAGCCAAATTCTGTTGCCCGGCACTGCGTGTGGGATCTCTAACACCAAAGCCGCAGGCACTCTATATAAGATGCAAAATGCGACCTTGTACCAAAATCACATCTGCTATGTAATATGAATAGTAGTGTTCACCGTGAAAGAGTACAGCCATTGTTCTGTAAAATGTATCTTTTAAAATACTTCACTCCTTTTTTTTTCCTCCAGCAGCTGCAAATGTTTCAAGCCTACCTCCTCCGTCCCAAAGGCTATCTCAGATAAGGCGGCGAAAAAAACGCACGCGCGATGAAATGTTCTCTGAGCTCATGCAGTCGTCCGGCACTGACAGAGCTCAGCAGAATGTGTGGAGGGACACAATAGCAGAGTACAGGAAGGTGGTGGTCAATGAACGTGAGGAGAGGGGGTGGCAGAAAGATCAGAGGAGGCATGAGGCAACGCTGGGGCTACTGCGGGATCAAACGGACATGCTCCGGCGTCTGGTGGAGGTTCATGAACGGCAGCAGGGATCACAGACTGCTGCTGCAGCCCCTGTTTAACCGCCCTCTCTCCTCCCCAAGTTCCACAGCCTCCGCACCCAGACGCCCAAGAACGCGGGGGTGGGGGAGGCTCTGGGCACCCAACCACTCCACCCCAGTGGACAGCCCGAGCAACAGAAGGCTGGTATTCAAGAAGTTTTAAAGTGGCCTTTTCTTTCCCTCCTCCCCTCCTCCCTCACCCCATCTGGGCTACCTTGTGAGTTATCTCCCTATTTTTATAATCAATTAATAAAGAATACAAGTTTTTTAAACGATAGTGACTTTATTTTCTTTGCAAGCAAGCTGTGATCGAAGGGGGGAGGGGGCGGGTGGCTTACAGGAAATTTAGGGGCAACCAAGGGGGCAGGTTTTCATCAAGGAGAAACAAACAGAAGTGTCACACAGTACCCTGGCCAGTCATGAAACTGGTTTTCAAAGCTTCTCTGATGCGCAACGCTTGCTACTGTGCTCCTCTAACCGCCCTGGTGTCTGGCTGCGCGTATTCAGCGGCCAGGCGATTTGCATCAACCTCCCACCCCGCCATAAACGTCTCCCCCTTACTCTCACAGAGATTGTGGAGCACACAGCAAGCAGCAATAACAATGGGAATATTGGTTTCACTGAGGTCTAACCTAGTCAGTAAACTGCACCAGCAAGCTTTTAAACATCCAAAGGCACATTCTACCACCATTATGCACTTGCTCAGCCTATAGTTGAACTGTTCCTTACTACTGTCCAGGGTGCCTGTGTATGGCTCCATGAGCCAGGGCATTAAGGGGTAAGCTGGGTCCCCAAGGATAACTATAGGCATTTCAACATCCCCAACAGTTATTTTCTGGTCTGGGAAGTAAATCCCTTTCTGCAGCCGTTTAAACAGACTAGAGTTCCTGAAGACGCGAGCGTCATGAACCTTTCCCAGCCATCCCACGTTGATGTTGGTGAAACGTCCCTTGTGATCCACCAGTGCTTGCAGCACCATTGAAAAGTACCCCTTGCGGTTTACGTACTGGCTGCCCCACCACAGTTAGGGAATCCCATTGCAGCAAAGCCATCTAGTATGACCTGCACATTTCCCAGAGTCACTACCTTTGATAGCAGCAGCTCAATGATTGCATTGGCTACTTGCATCACAGCAACCCCCACAGTAGATTTGCCCACTCCAATTTGATTACTGACTGACAGATAGCTGTCTGGCGTTGCAAGCTTCCACAGGGCTATTGCCACTTGCTCTCATGTTGGTATTCTTGTGCTTCAGGGCAGGGGAAAGCAAGCCACAAAGTTCCATAAAAGTGCCCTTACGCATGCAAAAGTTTCGGAGCCACTGGGAATCATCCCAAACCTGCAACACTATGCAGTCCCACCACTCTGTGCTTGTTTCCCGGGCCCAAAATCGGTGTTCCACGGCCTGAGCCTGCCCCGAAACACCATGATCTCCAAATTGCTGGGGACCGTGGTTTTAGAGAAATCTGTGTTCATATCCTCATCACCACGCTGCCGTTGCCTCCTCGCCTGGTTTCTCAGGTGCTGGTTCTGCATAAACTGCGCGATAATGTGTGAGGTGTTTACAATGGTCATAACTGCTGCCGTGAGCTGAACAGGCTCCATGCTTGCTGTGCTATGGCATCTGCTCAGGCAATCCAGGGAAAAGGGCGCGAAACAATTATCTGTCATTGCTTTCACGGAGGGAGGGAGGAAAGGGGGGCCTGACAATATGTACCCAGAACCACCTGCGACAATGTGTTTGCCCCATCAAGCATTAGGATTTCTACCCAGAATTCAAATGAGCAGCGGAGACTGCGGGAACTGTGGGATAGCTACCCACAGTGCAACGCTCCGGAAGTCAACAGTTGCCTCTGTACTGTGGATGCACTCCACCGACTAAATGCACTTAGAGCATTTGTGTGGGGAAACACACACAATTGACTGTATAAAAACGCTTTCTACAAAACCAAATTCCAGAAATTCGACCTAATTTTGTAGTGTAGACATGGCCAGAGTCTCATACTCATATGGATGAAGGAGAATGCCAGCTCCCTCCAGACATCAACGCACACCCTTCTCATTGAAAGGACTGAGGGGAGGTTCTTCTGCATGGCTAAGGCACCCAAAGGCAGAACAACTTCACACTAATAGTACTGAGGAGTGAGCTGCCGCTACCCCTACCACACGCTGAAACCATTCCTTGGGAACACTCCTCCCCCAGGCCAAGTGTATTGTGTGGTAAACCCAGGACAAACAGCTAAAAAAGGGGGGTAGTAATTAGTCCCAGGGGATTAAAAGGCCCCTCCCTATCCACTGAGGGGAGAGAACCAGGGGGCAATAAGGTTCATCTGGAAAAGGGGCTGCTAGGGAACCAATTAAGTTCAGCTGACTCCAACTACTTGGGACCTTTTTAAACCCTCCCCTGGGTGGCAGGAGGGAGAGAGTGAGGGGAGCAGGGAAGCTGCCAGTAGGCTGTCTGCAGCAAGACCTTCCCAGTAGGGAGGCTTCACTTGCTCCCCAGAAGGGAAGGAAAACATGCACAAGGGACTGACTGAGGAGAGGAGTAGCAGGACCTTGTGCTGCCTATAAGGATTCGCCTTGCCCCAAACCTGAGTCTCCAAGGCTAAAAAGGACTGAGCCTACTGAGATGAACAAGGTATTTTGCCACAATTGGTTCTTGATCCTGCTAGGTTACCTGAGCCTGTGGAATGGGGTGAGCGAGTGGCAAGAGAATATGAGGGCAGGAAGGAGACAGAATAGGATGAGTGAGAAGAAGGAGAGGTAGTGAGAGGAAAAGAGGGGAGGAACTTGGGGAGGGAAAGTGAGAAGAGGAGAGTCTGAGTGCAGGAGGGGGAAATGGTGAGTGAGGAGAGGACAAGTGGAAATGAATGAGAGGGAGGGAGCGGAGGTGATCACCTGAGGAGAGTGTAGAGAGAGAGCATGTGAATGGGGGGTGAAGGGGCCAGGCTCCTAGGCCGTACACAAGCACTTGTTCAGCTGGTCATACCACACACAGGGGAGGTTGGCCACTGCAGCCCTGTCACAGAGACACAGAGCCAACACTTTCAAAGTGAGGTGCAGAATGTTAGATTCTGTGGGCACCCATATCAAAATGGCTTGCTAGTCATGTCCTGTTGAAGTCCATGGGAGTCACTGCCTGGTGTTCTGGGCAGGACAGGGCAAAGCACTGATGTGCTGCTTGAAAAAGCATCTGATCATTCTCTTTCATCAAGCCAAAGTTAATTTCTCAACTGAGAAACAAACAACACCTTTGTCCAAGTGCATAAACTTTCCCTGCAGGGGAAATTAGCCTCTTGTTCAGAAAAACTGTCTGGAATGAATTAAGCAAAAGGGCCCTGGGGTGCTGTCTGCTTTCAAATAAATCAGATCCTGGATATCTTCAAAAGCGAGACAGCCAGAATCAAGCTCTCTGCCCATCCTCTGCTGCTCAGATCAGGGATGCCACTAAGACATTCCACCCGGAACCTCCCCTACCAGCTCCTGTTGGTATTGTTGGAGAGAAAGACAGCTGAAGTGAGTGAAAGAGCCAATTGTGCTGTTTAAAGGCCAGGCTGGCTCTTGTGTTTGTGCAGAGGCAGCCTCCCTTTTTTCAGAGGGCGAGCACTGAAAGGACAGCTCTAGGGGGAGATGAGCAAAACAGATCCACTATCAGCCAGAGGCATCCAGAGTGTCAAGAAGCCACGGCTTGGTAAATAGGACGCAAGTGCTATTCACCCATCTGCAGCCTTTCAAAAGACAGCTCAGTCCTGTCAAACAGCCATGTTATCTCTCCCTGGGAACACGAGGCACGGAGGTTCCGGGGTGAATGGGCTTATCACAGACTTGTCTTCAACAGACAGACGCCATTCAGTGGCACGCTGGTATTCAGGCCCATCGTGCTCATTATCTGCACGAGGTGCCTGATTTTCCTATCGCTCCTTCTGACACAGTCGCTGCCAAATGGTGACATCTGCTGACTTGTGCACAACTGAGACCCCATGGGTCCAGACTCTGGCAGAGGAAGGGGCCGGGGGACACATCCTCAGCACACTCCTCCCTAGTACAATCTCCGGAGTCTGGAGAGACAGAGACAGCAGCAGCCACAGTCAGATACCACCCCATTAGACAGCACTGGGAGGTTAGGCTTCAGATGTTTCCAGCAGAATGAGCAGCTCAGGATAAAACAAGAAAAGCAGCTCCACAAAGAACAAGGAATGTGGTAGCAAAAGGGAAAAAGAAATGTTGCTTTCCCAGAGAGAGATCAGCAGAGAGATTAGTGCATGTGTATGTTTTACACACATATACATACACACACTACAGGCTACACAGATTCTGTATAATCTCTTTTTATCTACCATGCTGCTTCCTTCACTCTCTTATTCTGTTGACAGTATCTATGGATCTGACTCTACCATCTATCTTCCCACAGCATCTCTCTTTCTTAAACTCTGCCTTTGAGGCACTGATTTTTTAAATCTTTGAGGGATGGAGAAGACAGCTGTGCACTTATTTGATGCTGTTTGATGTGCCCCTTTGATAGCTTTTGTTTTCTGTTTGTGTTGATCAGAGAGGGACAGGCGTGAGGCGTGGGTGAGAGGGCTGCATCCCAACATCGGCCCCAATTGGACGTGCACTGATTCAAACGAAGGGCTCGTGCCAAGAGATCTACTGAAACACACGGACAGTAGTGACACCATGATGCAGGCAGAGGAATGAGCCTCAAGCCCCAGTGCAATGCCTGACTTCCCATGGTAGAAACCACCCACTAAATACAAATTTCCTTGGCCCTTCACTAAATCATGATGCACTGTAACTTCAGGACATCCAGGAGATGCGGGCCAAGAGGTTTCACAACCCTAGCACAGGTAACGCTCTGAGCAGATGCTCAGATGTAAGGCGATGCCCGATGTAGGCAGAGCTGGCCAAAGTGCAGCCCACAAGCTGAATGCAGCCCACACAGCTCTGCAATGAGGCCTGCAGACTCTGCAGGTCCCAGCCTACAATGGGAAATGAGACCAGGCAACTTGGATCAAGCTGGACCAGTGCCTAGGACCTGTACTCTCCGCTGACCTCATCCTTTCTGTTCAAGACAATGATGACAACACCTGGCCCCATTTTAGTAAAATTAAGCACTGCCCTCAAGATCCTGACTTCCCAGTGTGGCCCTTGGTTGGGCAAAGTTTGAGCACCCCTAGGCTGAGATGTCAAAATGGTCGGATCATCCTTTCTCACACAGCAGTTTTACACCATTGTGACCCCCACTGATTTTAGGAGAAACACCACTGATTTATACCGCCATAAGGGAGAGGAGAATCGGGCCCATAGTGTGTAGAAGAGGAAAGGGGTGCTGATCTCAGTGCTCCTTTGGCTGTGCCCAGGGGGAGTGCTGAGCTGGGGGGGGGGGGTATTCTGCCATTTTCAACACCGTCAGGCTCTTGACTCTTCTTACCCAGCAATGAGACTTCCCTGATTTGAAATTGAGACATTAGTGGTGTATTTCCCATCCACTGGGGTCTGAAAGACAGGCAACTCCTGCCGACCATCCTTCAGTCAATAGAAATTGTATTGATCTTTAAACCAACCTCCAGTTCAGCGTAACACATGGTCTGCTGCCCCAGAGCAGGCTGCAGAGTAAGAGGTGCATGGACTTTTAAAGTGTGGGTTGGGCAGCTACTCCACATGGAATTTAGCAGTCTATTATTGCCACCAACTACTGGAGTTACTCCTTTATCTCAAGTGGTAGAGGTGTATGTTGTGATGAAGGCCCAGAGGATGACCTAAGCAAATGGATGTTACTTACTCACGTGGACTCATGCTAGAGCAGGATCTGTTACAGTGGCTGGCTGTCCTTGATCTTTACAAGATGATCCAATTTTTGGCAGAGCTAACACATGTCCTGCAAGGCTGAACATTACAAAAACAATGCCTAAAATAGTTTTGGGACTGATGCATCTTCGTCCTACTGGGATGCCTGCACCCAGACGTTTTTGTTGCAACACGGACACATCCACATCACACCTGATGGTACAGGTGCCACTGTGAGTCTTAGCCTACTGATTTCCAACACCTCAACTGCACTGGGTGTAGTTGTTATGAGTTTCAGGCAGCCTTTTCCCTGGTCCCTGCACCAAGTCCTGACCCAGGATGGAGCCACCCTACTTAAATGGTCTTTTGTGGCTGAACAGGTCAGTGTAGGGTTCACTGCCAGAGAGCAGAGATCCCTCTGCCCATTAGGTCTGTGTCCTCACCTTCCAGAGCCAGAGGAGCAGGGAAATTTGGTATGGAGGCAAGTGCTCTGGACTATAGGCTCTAACCCCTGATGATAATCATCATTGTAAGACAGCAGGCATGCAGCAGCACCTGCTGCAAATCAAAGTGTACTGCAACCTCAGCAATGAGCAGAAGAGAGCAGCATCAAGGAGCCCAAGTGGCACTCTTTAAATATACATCAGCATTTCAGATCACCACCTTCCTGCAGCACCCAGCAATGTGAGAGACGGATCACGAGCCCAAGACCACAGAGCGGTAATTAGAAAAGGCGAGACTGGGTTTGTGTCTGTGTTTTGTGTATCACAGCTTCAGAGCGAGAGAGACTTTGGTGCAATGAGACTTGAAATACACTCTTCAATCTCCTGTAATGACACACTGTAATGAAAGTGATCAGGTAAGGTGAGCTATTACCAGCAGGAGAGGGGAAAAAAAACCTTTTGTAGTGATAATCAGGGTGGGCCATTTCCAGCAGTTGACAAAAACGTGTGAGGAACAGTGTGTGTGGGGGGGAATAAACATGGGGAAATAGTTTTACTTTGTGTAATGACACATCCACTCCCAGTCTTTATTCAAGCCTAATGTAATGGTGTCCAGTTTGCAAATTAATTCCAATTCAGCAGTCTCTCGTTGGAGTCTGCTTTTGAAGGTTTTTTGGTGAAGAATTGCAACTTTTAGGTCTGTAATCGAGTGACCAGAGAGATTGAAGTGTTCTACGACTGGTTTATGAATGTTATAATTCTTGACATCTGATTTGTGTCCATTTATTCTTTTACGTAGAGACTGTCCAGTTTGGCCAATGTACATGGCAGAGGGGTACATGATGGCATATATCACATTGGTAGATGTGCAGGTGAACGAGCCTCTGATAGTGTGGCTGATGTGATTAGGCCCTATGATGGTGTCCCCTGAATAGATATGTAGACACAGTTGGCAATGGGCTTTGTTGCAAGGATAGGTTCCTGGGTTAGTGTTTTTGTTGTGTGGTTGCTGGTAAGTATTTGCTTCAGGTTGGGGGGCTGTCTGTAGGCAAGGACTGGCCTGTCTCCCAAGATCTGTGAGAGTGATGGGTCGTCCTTCAGGATAGGTTGTAGATCCTTGATGATGCGTTGGAGAGGTTTTAGTTGGGGGCTGAAGGTGACAGCTAGTGGCATTCTGTTATTTTCTTTGTTAGGCCTGTCCTATAGTCGGTAACTTCTGGGTACTCTTCTGACTCTGTCAATCTGTTTCTTCACTTCAGCAGGTGGGCATTGTAGCTGTAAGAATGCTTGATAGAGATCTTGTAGGTGTTTGTCTCTGTCTGAGGGGTTGGAGCAAATGGGGTTGTATCATAGAGCTTGGCTGTAGACAATGGATTGTGTGGTGTAGTCTGGATGAAAGCTGGAGGCATGTAGGTAAGTATAGCGGTCAGTAGGTTTCCAGTATAGGGTGGTGGTTATGTGACCATCGCTTATTAGCACTGTGGTGTCCAGGAAGCGGATTTCTTATATGGACTGGTCCAGGCTGAGGTTGATGGTGAGATGGAAATAACAAAATACTGAAGAATCTGGCATAACAGAGTACTGAAGAATCTCCCAAGGGAAAGGGTGGGAGCCCCATCACTTGGGACACTGAGGGAATGCCTTGCAAGGGGCTGTCCTGCACTGGCTGTGCTTTCTGCCATTCTATAAAAGAGAGGAATGGAAAGTTGCAAAATGCCCCTTTCTGAGGAAATAGGGGCTGTTAAAGCTAAAGGGAGTATAAAGAAAATTGGAGGCGCGTGAAGAGGGAGCTGAACAGGGTGTAAGTCCCCACAGCTCAGCTGGAAAATGCTCTAAGTGAGAAGAAAAGCAGCCCTGAGATAGTATGAAAAAATTGAGGCTTTGAAGACTCAGTCACGCAGATAGAGTGTCAGATTTCTGAATGTGCTGCCTGGAGACGTGAACCTGCTGAATGGAGACGTTTTCCTGGAAAGTGTGATTAAAGATATTCTGAAAATTATGGAAACAGATCACCCTCCGACAACTGGAGGTACAAAGCAAATCCCCAGCTGTGAGCCGGCAGCACCAGGGAGGCAACCCAGACCAATTATAGTGACATTTTTAATTTCCCGGAACCTGGAGGAACAGTAACCTAGAGAAGCAGGGACAATTGTATTATAACTCTGTCAGGGCTGCACTTTCTCCAGATTACACCTTGGAAATCCAAGGGGAAGAGGCGAGCTTTTAAGGAGGGTTTTAAAAAATAATAGTTTAGTGACAAGAAGATAAAATAGTGCCTGGGGTTGGGGAAAATACCCCCAAATGGAGACTCTGCTGCGGTCAGCAAGGCTAGACTTGAAATTGCATGGAAACAGCCAACTGGAAAGATTTCAGGGTACTTCCTGCTCCCAGCTGGGGCATCAATACATCAAGAGCATCCTGATATGTCAGTGTAGCCACAGGCACTGACTTATTTTTCCCAGTGGGTGCTCCACCCCTGCTCCATCCTGAGGCCCCACCCCCACCCTGCCCCTTCCCATCCTTGCTCTGCCTCTTCCTGCCCCTGCTCCAGCCCTTCCCCTGAAACCCCCGCCTGCCACTCACCGCTCTCTGCCCTCTCTCCAAGAGCCAGGCACCAAACAGCTGATCGGCAGCCCCGCCAAACAGCTGTGGCAGATGGGTGCTAAGCACTCCCTATTTTTTTCCCATTGGTGCTTGAGCCCTGGAGCGCCCATGGAGCCGGTGTCTATGCGTGCAGTCACTTTCAGATGCAGCCTTCACCAGGAACAGCAGAGCTGATGGGTGAAAAAACAAAACAGTAAGGGCTGGTGTGAGCATAAAAGGGGAAGGAACCTTTCCTACGGCTCACGTCTGCCCAAGAGAGTCCTTAAAGTGAAACTGGGGGTTGCCATTTTAATGGACTTCAGTGGGGATTTGGTTAGTGCTGGGTGGGAGGGAGGGGAGAGCTTAGCACAGGTGGGGAATTTTTATTTTAAGAAAAATAAGTTAATCAACTGGCAGATGGGGACCTGTTGTGGTGAACGGTTATATGAGACATCAAGTAGGTTACGAGAACTGGCTATATTTAAAAGGAACAGGAAAAAATGCTAGGAACTGGGCTAATAAGCAAATGAGGAGAGTATATAAACATGATAGTTAAAATTATACATATACTGTCCTTGTTTGCCTCTCAGACAAGCCACTAGGATTTGTTTTTCTCTTTTGTCTAATTTTAACTGTTACTCTTAGTCTGTTTTATACAGAATCTAACCTTTTCCCACATATATACACATGTGTGAACTAAGAAGACGTGCTAGATCTCACCCTTTGTCTATCGCTTGTGTTTTTTATACTGCAAGCTCTTTGGCACAGATCAAGTGACCTATGTTTGTCCTAGCACAAAGGTGCCTCTGTCTAAATCAGAGCTTCTGGGCACTACCATTATTATTATTTATTATTATTAAGAGTTATAGCTCTGTACAAATGTAAATATTTTAAAATGTTTTCCACTTGCTAGTCAATCAAATTGGCATCCGGTGGGGTAGAAACTTTTGGATAAAATAAACACTCAACTTTTACCTGGCATTTATACCAAATATTTCTGTGAAATAATAATTTATAAACATATATTAATTTGTAATACTACTAATATTTTCAAACATCTAAAAAGGTTTGGTTTGAAACCAGAGTAAAAGTTCAGGGTGATGTGATCATTTATCCAAATGGTTTAACCACTCACCGCTCTAGTGTAAATGGGTCAGGAACATCCATCTGAGAATATTATCCATGCCGGGTTCCTCTCTAGCAGCCACAGAGCTGGCTTCAGGGCTGTACACTGGTCCAGCTCCCAGCCCTCAGTGGAGATGGCAGGGAGGGGGCATAGCAAGAATGCCCTGTGTTACAGCTATTCTTTGCATGCCAAGGCCCATGGATCAGCCAGTAGGCTGCTCTAAATTACACTAGAAGCAGGGCAGGCCTCCAGCTTATGTTAAATAAAGGTAGCAACTGTAAGCCACCTTTGACCCCACTGCTATTCCTGTGCTGAGCACAGAAATGGAGCAGCTGACAAGCAGGCCCTTTGTGTGGATGGACTGTACTTGGTAATGTGACTAGCCAGTAGTCTTCTTGTTGCTACAGTGGACGTGTCAGACTGGGGCACAGTATATTTGGTAAGCGTCATGTCATGAAGTTCCGTGTGGTTATGTTAAAGTCCCTAATAATGGCACTGCAAAGGAAACCATGGGAAATTATTCTGATTTGAACTGCTGTTTAGAAACTACTGTTGGGTTTCTAACATGGAAGGTGGGGGGAATAAAAAAGGTTGTTCAAAGGCACAGACAAAAAAACACTACAGTTTAAGAAGCAAAAGCCTTCTCTGGCAGATAGCGAACAGGAGAAAATGAAAAGTAAATGGGTTGCTAAAATGTTTTACACTTCATACTCATCACAACCAAGGGGAGTCGCCGTTTAATGAGCAGAGATGTATCATTTCACTTATTGAGCTGTCCAACTGATGATAAAGAGCCTTACATTAGAGCGGCAGGATTAAACAACCTGCAGATAAGGATTATAAATTGTTGTGCACCAAATGTGAACAAATTGCCCTTAAATGTCACTCTGACATGGATAAATCAATACTATCTGTAAGGAATAGTGTCAAGGGCAAAGTTGAGGGGTGGGCCTAATGCGCCCACCTTTACTAAACAGATCTTAATATAGGCCCCAATTCTACAAAGGGATTCACCTGCTGTACCCTTATATCCACACACTGGTCTTTGCAAGATCCAGGTCACAGACATTACCTCTTCCACAGTATAGGGGCAGCTGGAGTTTGGGGGTGAGATCCCTGTTATGCTGGGTAAAATGGCTACAGCAGCATACAAATCGCCTGTTCCAGCTGAGGGAGCACAGGTACTGTGGAGGATGGCCAGAAGGCTGCTTTCTGAGGACCCCCTCACAAGCCCTGGCATAGGGGTTGTGCCAGAAGCAAGGCTGGGGTGGGAGGGTTGTGTCAGGGGAGGGCTGCAGCATACATTGCTGTCTGCTGTGCTGGCGTCCGCAGGCCAGCAAAGGGAGGCAGCTGTAAGTAAGGCTAGGTCTACACTACAGCTTATGTTGGCATAACTTATGTCACTCAGGGATATGAATAAACCACCCCCTGGAGCGACATAAGTTACACTGACATAAGCGCCTATGTGGACAGCGCTATGTCGGCAAGAGAGCTTCTCCACTCACGGAGGTGGATTTATTATGCCGACTGGAGAGCTCTCTCCTGTTGGCATAGAGTGTCTTCACCAGAAGCACTGCACCAGAGCATCTGCGCCAGTGCCGAGCTGTATGTGTAGCCAAGCTCTTAGACTGGTTCCTAGGGCTGTCCAAATTATGCCAGGTACCTCTCCAGCCCCTTGAGTAGCCCAGGATCGAGGGTGGCTTAAGGCCACCTCAGACCCTGTCCCCCTAGTATTAGAGGCACAGCACAGAATCACATCCTGGATCTCCTACAATACACAGACACAATCCCAACCCCACTACTGACCTCCCTTTTATTCTCACATCTTTTAGCATATCAGATGTGACATTACCCAGGGTACAATCTGGACAAATGAACAGCTGTGTACCCTCTGTTCTTTGACCTGTAGTGCCTTTTACATGGCTTTGCTGTAACAGCTACCACTCCTGTTCTGCTCACACACAGCCTCCAGCATGTAAGATACTCCCAGTTATATTGTATGAGTGCTATGGCCAGACATTCTTGAATTATGTTGCAGAGTAACACTAACAAATTACCAGTCCCAGGGTTTCCCCCAGAAATGTGTGTCTTGTACTGCCCAGCTCGCTCCTAGACAATACAAAATCATATAAAATACATCATTTCATTAACAGAAAATGATATGCACAAATCCTGTTATCCCAAATGGAGTTTCCCAAGCACTTCAATTCAAACACACTGGTTTAGATAAAAACAATAAAACAAATGTATTAACTACAAACAATAGATTTTATGTGACTACTGTAGAACTGATCAATGAAATTGTTTTTAATTGTTCACTTTATTAATATAACTTCATAAGCAAAGTTTTATGAATGAAACAACATTCATTCGTAAAACCGGTTACCCCAATAACTGGCTAATTGAGTTTCACTTTCTATCCAATTGCTGCTTAAACTGCTGAAACTTACATTGTTTCAGCATTGTGGCTTCTGCTCACTGTTTGTCATTCATTATACTTGTCTATTTTGTAACTTCTGTTCACTGTTTGCCATTCCTTACACTTGTCCATATTGTAACTCAAACTCCATTTTAAAATGCTCACTCCATTTTGTAAAAGCTTGCATTTTTGCAAAACCCTTCATTTTTGCAAAACCCTGCTGTACTCTTACTAGTTTAGTTTAGATGTGTGAATGAAGTATGTATGGATGATAGAATCAACCTCCAGCCCCAGCCCGTCATGATGAAATAAAGTGTAAACAGCAACAGCTGAAGATGCAAACAACAGCCCTGACAAAGCAAGAGGAGTCCATCCTAATGTAAGCAGTGTCAGGAGGTGAGGTGTGGCAAGTTGTGGAAAAGAACTTCAGGGGCCGATCTCATTTGCATAGGCACACCCACCACGCCTAGAATGAGGCCATAGCTGCCCAAATGGTCACTTTGGCTGCTGTGGGATCCCCAGTGTCTCTGTTATTGGGGCAGGAAGAATAAATTATTACCCTGATTATGGGAACTGTGCTTGGAACTGTACGTGGCCTTTTGTTATGATGGAGGGATTCACCATCAACTAAGTAGCACTCGCTAGGCAAGGGTCATGGGTTCCAAAACTCTGTGAATGGAGAGAGGCTGGGGACAAGTAGTAATACTTGGTGGCATGGGCCCCTTGGTGAGGGCCTTACATGCTAATTGCACTTCCTCCTCTCTCCACTGTGGAATATCAGAGCTAATTTTGATTTCATTAGAAGTCTAGTTATAGGCTGCTGAGCTCACTTTGGGCTGACAGTGCACCAGCACTGGGGCTCCCCTACTACAAGCTGAATTCACCCAAGAGCTGAAATCACTGAGTGTTGTGTTAAGTAGTGGGGGAGCCTGAAGATATATTGTGGAGCAGTTTGCGGGACGGCTGGTGAAGCAGTTCGACGCGGAGCAGTGTGTGGATGGCAGGAGCTGCTTGTGGGCCGTGGAGCTGAGCGAAGGAGTTCGTGGGGCGGCTGGCGGAGCGGAGCGCAGCTGAGCGAAGGAGTTCGTGGGGCGGCTGGCGGAGCGGAGCGCAGCTGAGCGAAGGAGTTCGTGGGGCGGCTGGCGGAGCGGAGCGCAGCGGAGCGAAGGAGTTCGTGGGGCGGCTGGCGGGGCTGTGGAGCGGAGCAAAGGAGTTCGTGGGGCGGCTGGCGGAGCGGAGCGCCGCTATGGGGTGGTCAGCTTCAGATCATGTAAGGTGCCTCTTACCCCCGTCCCATTTCCACCCAGGTTGGGAGGTAAAGCTCTGCAGATAAACTTTCGAACTCTGGAGCTGCCCTGACCAGGGACAGAGACTTTTGGGGCATTGGACTTTTGGGACTTTGGGTGATTTGGGGTTGCTGGACTCAAGAACCAAAGGGAAAAGGGCATGCCCCAATTTGCCTGGGGTGGGTTTTTTTGCTCATGGGTTGTGTTATGAATCCTGTTGGTGGTGTTTCCCCAACATAATGCCACATTGTTTCTCTCTGTTATTAAAAGGCTTTTGCTACACTCAGACTATGTGCTTGCGAGAGGGGAAGTATTGCCTCTTGGAGGTGCCCAGCGGGGTGGTATATATTTGTCCCAGGTCACTGGGTGGGGGCTCGAGCCGGTTTGCATTGTGTTATTGGAATGGAACCCCTAGATATTGAACCTGGCCCTTGTTGCTGCCAACTCTGACGGGCAGAAGGGTTACACTAAAAAGAAAAGAACAAAAGTACAACTGAAGAAACATCAAAGCCAGGTCCCAGGCTGAAAGTCTTGTCTGCAGTTGACGGGTGATCAATCACACCGAACCCAGAGGCAGCATGACACAGCAAGACCTATAGACTCTGGATCCAAACTAAAGCCTACAAAAAGGATGGGTGAAATGGAAGACTTTGGAGGGTAACATTCTGCTGCCAACATGGAAGGGCATCGGTGCATGTCCAACAGAGACCCAGTTCTTCCTTGTGCCCAGCTTTCCTGGCCAGTTAGCCGCCACAAGCTACGAACCCAAGCCACGAACTCAAGCTACATTCAGGACTGGTAACTATACAGCAGCTGCAGAACATTTGGTGTGTGTGTGTGTATGTACATAGGTATTAGATATTAGTTATTGGTCATAAATCAAATTGTGTTATTATAATAAACGTGACATCTTGTCTTGTCCCCTGAAACGATCCTGTGTAGTTTTGTCTGCATAATACTACAAGTAATGAGGCATAAAAGTCAGAATTCATTACAAGAAAATACAAGCAAAATGCAAGTAATGCCTAACTTTACAATCTAGAGTGAATTCAAAGCAAACTTTCTCTCACCACATGTTCCAACAATCTTATTGGCTGAATTTCTTTCAGTTAGGATTCCTCCCCAAGTCCAATGCTGCTTCCTTTGTTCTTCAAGTGTTGTTGACACTCTGGGTAGAGAGAAGGGAGAGATAATTTGGGGTGTCTGGTCTCCCTTCGTATTGTTCTTTCTCTTCTTTGAGAATTATCTCCAGCTGAGGTTCAGTAGACAGAAAGTTTGTGTGGATGGAAACCCCCAGCTGTTTCTTTGTCAAGATGTAGATTTTTCGCTCACGCCCTCTTTCCTGCCAAAGAATGGCCACTTAACCAGGTGATGGTCCATTTTATTTTATTGACACCTGCCTGAGGTGTCAGCTAGCCTTTTGTCTCAAGGGAACTAGTTTGTGACTGCTTTCCAGACTTGGAACATTTCTTAGTAATATCATAGAGTAGAATCTTATAACTTTACAAATAATGTTGCCACACATATTTTACCAGGACAATAATGATCAGTGAATTATGAGTTTTCAAATGATACCTCACAAGGCAAACTTTGTACAAAGTTTATCATGGTCTTGTAAAAGGGGTGATCATAGGAGTAAAGACAGTCACACCCGGTTCACAGATGATGCCCAGTGTCATTCAGTTTTGCTCCTGGGACAGCCTCTCATAATAGATCTTAGCACCAGAGCCGTGGAGACAGGAAGCTTCTGTCTCTGCTACACCGTCATGTCTCAGTACAGCTGTCAGTGGGGAGCAGCATGAAATTCTTAAACCTTGACTACTCTAGGATTAGGACTAACATTTCCCATCATTGCTGCCAGTGGCTCAGCTCCATTGATGTTAAGAAAAGGGAGAACACTAATGTAAGCAAAATGCCAGCAACCATTGGTGTTTTAAGCTCCACATTGTACAGACCTGTTCTGTGCAGAGTCAGACAGCCTAGTGGTTAAAATGCACGTGGCTGCCAGGAGCCATGTCTTCAGTGGTACTCCTATCATTACTACCACTGATGGAGCTGCATTAGTAGTAACAACAGTGAGAATTTTTTGGCAAAAAACCCTAGTCTAAAGGATAGGAGTACTAGTGGCACCTTAGAGACTAACCAATTTATCTGAGCATAAGCTTTCATGAGCTACAGCTCACTTCATCGGATGCATTCAGTGGAAAATACAGTGAGGAGATTTATATACACACAGAACATGGAAAAATGGGTATTATCATATACACTGTAAGGAGAGTGATCACTTAAGATGAGCTATTGCCAGCAGGACAGCAGGGAGCTTATGCTCAAATAAATTGGTTTGTCTCTAAGGTGCCAGTAGTACTCCTTTTCTTTTTGCGAATACAGACTAACACGGCTGCTACTCTGAAACTAGTCTAAAGGATGCAGACCATGAAATGGCAGGGTCACATATGCATAGTATAAGTGCAATCAGCCAATGACCGCAAAAGAAACAACAAGTCCTCTAAGTATATCAGAAGCAGGAAGCCTTGCAGAGAATTGATGGGTCTTCAGAACCACCAGGGAGTAAAGGGAGCAATCAAAGCTGATAAGGACATTTCAGGGAACCATGATGATTTCTTTGGATCAGCTTTCCTCAGAGAGGATGTTGGGGAGGTAAATACCCCAGAC
Source organism: Lepidochelys kempii (assembly GCF_965140285.1). NCBI lineage: Eukaryota > Metazoa > Chordata > Testudines > Cheloniidae > Lepidochelys > Lepidochelys kempii. The sequence continues at coordinate 150,195,737 of NC_136382.1, read as the reverse complement.
CCATACTTTACAGATAATAAAGGTGAGGTATTGCCCAGGGCTGGGATCTCATAAGAAGAGGTGCTGAAACAAAGCGATGAATTGAAAAGCAACAGGTCACTGAGACCAGATGGTACATCTAAGAGTGCTGAAGCAAAAACAACATCATATCTATCTTTACTAAAGGTGAAGGATGGAGTGCCCCAAGGTTCTAGCCCTCATGGATTGCAGAGGAAAGCTTGAAACTGTGTCCCCAGAGCATCCCCAAGTTTCAAATGAAAAGAATGCCAAAGTTATTTATTTTTTAAATCTCATGGTTTTTAAGCCAATCCCATGATTTTGGGAGGACTGACTTGTAATTTTTGAATGCTTGGGGTTGGCAATATTGGGAACCTAACCAAGGTAGGTGAATGGGCAGCCCAATGATGATGAAATTTGGTGTTGCCAAAGGCAAAGGAATGTATGTTGGAAGAAAAACTGAACTACTCACGTGCATTGCTGGGCATCACTGAGGACACACCATGAAGAGCTGCCAGATATGCAGCAGAGGTCTACAAAATGTTAGGGGGCATAACGAATGGGATAAAAAATGCTGCAAGCATCATCATGGCCTGAAATACTGGGCCTGATTAACTGTTGTGTGACCCAGCAGGGCAACTCCACTTGATTTCAACAAACTTACACCAGCATAAAACTGGAGCACTGCAGAAGTGAATCAGGCCCACTGTGTTCAGCTCTCGTCACTCTATCTCAAAACAGATATAACCGAAAAAGAGAGGGGCCAGGGATGGGAGACAAAAATGATTAGAGGCCTGGAGAGACTTCCGAATGAAGAGGGATGGGAAGATTGGGACTCTTTACTATAAACAAGAGATGAATTGGAGTGGGTGTGCTTAGCAGACACGTTAATGAATGTTCTAGCAAAGGGAAATCAGACACTCCTAGTGGCCCTCCCACACTACAGGAACCAGGGACACATGATTAAACTGAAAGCAACACATCTGAAACTGATAAAAGGAGAATTTTTTTTACACAATAAATTATTAACCTCTAACATTCACTGCCACAGGATTTTGCTGGGGCCAAGAGCTTAGTAGTATTCAGAACAGGATGAGACATTTATGTGACTGATGAGAACATCTACTGCTGCTCTAACCAGAACAGAATATTTCTTGAAGGGATATTAATCCCTCCTGCCTCAAAGCATAGCCCACCCCGATGGATGGGGGCAGGAAGAAACATTTTGCATGGATAAGTTGTCCACTACAAGATTGGTTGCATCTTCCTCTGAAGCCTATGGTACTGTCACTGTCAGAGACAGGATACTGGACTGAATGGATCTCTGGGCTGAACTGGTAATTCTTATATTCCAGTGGAAGTGATTTTAATTATTTTTCTTATCCCTCTCTGTATTGGTCCATCAACTGTCAAATATTGAAATCTAAGAAATTTAGTGCCTCAGGAGCAAAGGGTATTCTTGCCTGAGATTAGATTACTGCTTGATCTCCTGTAAACATTTATTTAGATTACAACTTGACCAATATTAGTGTAACCTTTCTTACTCAAATGGTTAGCCAATTTGTGGTTGGCTGTTCCTGTTAGTAGGAGAAATTGATGATGGAATCAAGTATTTCTTTGATGCAAATCTATTCATTTACAAAGTTCTGTTTCCTTGAATCAAACAGCAGGAGACAGTCTCTTTGCTCACCGTTCCAAGCCCCTTTCTAGCCAATACTTAGCCCAAAAGCGCTCTCTCTCTCTTCGCTTTCTCTGAGTCACACTGCCAGTGCTTCTGTGGCTGTGACTGGTGCTTTCTTGCTGCCTTCTAAGTCTCTGGAGGCTGCATCTTCTCTCTTTCTCACACACATACCTCCCATGTAGTTCAGTTTCTGAACAGCCCTGTGTTCTAGGCAGTGGCTCTATTCCATAAAGGAGCTTGATTGTTTCTTACATTTATCTGAATGAAGGTCACCTTCAATTAAATTACCCTCAGCATAACAATATGTTTTGACCTCATTCACCATTATCAACTTCATTAATAATTCATAGCATGTTAAAAATGTCCCAATTATCAGAAACTGGAGAATAAACACTTGTGTTAATGGATTGAAATAGGGGTTGCAAAGCAAACTGAATTCGTTTACATGATATTTTTCATTTAATATTGCACCTTCCATCTGAAGGGTTCAACCTCTTTTACAATATTTCATTTACATGAGTTTTACAACCCCTTTCTGAGGCTCATCAGAATCGTTACCCCCGCCTTCACAGATGGGGAAACTGAGGTACCATACAAGTAAGTGATTTGTCAATTTCCCACAGGGAGCCTGTGACCGAGTCTGGAGTAGAATTCAGATCTCCCAGAATCTTCTGTGCCTTCACCACAAGGGCGTCGTTCCTCACCTGAGGGCTCATAGCAAGGCACCACTAATCATAACACTGGCCTTTGTATAACATCTTCCACGTGAAGAACTTAGAGCACTTTCCAAATATTAACTAACGTCTTGTCTATACTACACAGTTTTGTCGACAAAAGTCAGGTTTCATCGATAAAACAGTGGAGGTGTACACACTACAATGCTCCTGCCCTCGATTTAACTCTCCTGCTACACCGACATAATAAAACCACCTCGACGAGACGCATAGAGCTTTTTGCAACAAAGCTAGAGCGACGCAGTGTTAGTATAGACACTGCACTTGCTTATGTTGCCCTATGTGGCCTCCAGGAGGTGTCCCACAATGCCGATCAAGACCACTCTGGTAAGCAGTTTCTACTCCACTGCCCTGCATCCCTCCCCCTTTTAAAGCCCTGGACATTTTTTAAATTCCACTTCCCATTTGCTCGGTGTGGACAGTTATATCCCATCTTCCTAGCTGACCATGCTGGCTTTTCACAGCAAATGTGCTCCTGCCAGGAGTACACCGGAGTTGTTGGATCTGCTGGGTCTGTGGGGAGAGGAGGCTGTGCACTCGCAGCTCCGATCCAACCGTAGGAACTTTGACATCTACGAGCAGATTGCCCATGGCATGGATGAGAAGGGGATCAAGGAGCTGAGGCAGGTATGCCAGAAGGCAAGGGAGGCCAACTGTCAATCTGGTGCAGCACCAAAAACATGCTGCTTCTACAAGGCGCTACACACCATCCTTGGAGGCAACCCTACCTCCACTGCCAAGAGCCCTGTGGATATTTCAGGGGACTAGGGGCAGCAGCCAGCAAAGTCAACTCTGAGGAAGAAGTGGTGGATGAGAAGGTCAAGTTGGAGGAGGTTTTGGGCCAGGCGATAGGCTTTTCTGGTGGCGTGGCGAGCCCAGACCTCTTTTTGACTGCGGAGGGATCTAGCGAGTCCCAGCAGTCCGGCTCTGGCATGCCTAAAGCGGTAGAGGGAAACTCCGGTAAGTACTCATTTTGCTTTGATACTGCACAGTTACATGAGTTAGAGGTGTCCTTTATTTTGTTACATGGTGCATGTGGGAGAAGGGATCAAAATTAACAACACTAGGTACTGTTTGCATCTGCTTCGCATTCCCCTGTGCAGCTATGCAGTAGGGGCCCTGTGGAAAAGTTTGTTAATACACATCAGGATCTCCTGGGAATCCTCCATAGAGATCTCTAGAAATGTTTCTTTCAGATACTCTGCAATTCTCTGCCAAATGTTCCTTGGCTGAGCTGTCTTGTTTATTTCCCCATTGCAGTAAACTCTGCTGTGCTAATCAGCAATATACTTTTGGAGGAACCAAAGCAGCACACAGGCAAGCAGCATACAGACCATCTTTGAAGTCGCACAATTGCAGGAGATGCACCCTTGTTGTTTCTTTTGTTTCTTCAGATGTGTCCTTGAGGGCCAGCTCCTACACATCGGCAAAGCACCTCTGTCAGATGAGGAGACAAACAAGGAGGAGTAAGGAGGAAATGTTTCACAAAGTCCTGCAATTGTCAGATCAGGCTGATAGCAAGCTCGGCATGGAGAGAGACAATAAATGAAAAACTAGAACTGGATAGTAGAGGAGACAGGGGCAGGAGCGGATAATAGAGGGTCAGAACCTGATGATAAAACTCATGGAGGATCAATCAGAGATGCTCAGGTCTCTGATGGCGCTGCAGGCAGAATACATGCATGCTCGAGTCCCCCTGGAGCTCATATAGAACTGCCTTCCTTGCCCGCCCCAAACTCCCTCCACACATTCCTCTCACGTTCCTGGCCCGTTGCACTCCATCCCTGGGGACATTTTCCAGCTGGACTTACACACAACTGTGAGATTCTCACTTCAGAGAGTGCTGCTCATTGTCATGTCTCTTGTAAGAAAGGTTAATCTGTGTATTGCTGTTTAATAAAAATTTAGTCTTCCAAAGACAGTTAGTTATTCTTTATTTGTGACCTACACAGGATGGTTGCAGCAGAAATTCATACACAGTAGCAATCGCCATATTTGCAGACTACAATTAACGCTCAGACAGGAATCATAACAGGGTCATTCAAGGTGGCAAGTAAACAATGCCTGGCTCAATTCATTATACAATCACACATTATTAGGGCTTATTGTCAAAATGCTACTTCAAAGCCTCCATGATTCGAATAGCCCCCGATTGACTCCCTCTAATAGCCCTGGTGTCTGGCTGCTCGAAATCAGCCACCAGGTAATCCACATCAATGTTCTGCGCCAAGAAAACTTTTCCCCCTTGGCTTCACAAATGTTATGCAGAGCACAGCAGGTGTCTATGACCCTGGGAATATTGTCCTCATTGAGGTGTAACCTGCCAAAAAGGCAGCACCAGTGACCCTTTCATCTGCCAAACACACATTCTACAGTCATTCTGCACCTACTGAGCCTGTCAAGGTTTCCAGTGTAAGACTTCATGAGCCATGGGAGTAAGGGGTAGGCTGGGTCTCCCAGGATCACTATTGGCATTTCCACATCTCCTTTTGGAATCTTCTGGTCTGGAAAGAAAGTCCCTGCATAGAGCTTTCTATACAAGCCAGTGTTCCTGAAGATGCATGCATCATGCACCTTCCCTGACCACTCAGCGTTGCTGTCAATGAAACGACCCCGGTGATCCACCAGCACCTGCAATACCACAGAGAAGTAGCCCTCTGTGTTGAGGTACTCTGTTGCAAGATAGTCTGGGGCCATGTAATGGTTCTCCTCACTTGAGGTTGGTTGGGAAACATGGCCTAGTGGTCAGGCTGCAAACTTTGACCAGCAGGGGGGTAGGTAGGGGGTTGGTAGGGGAGCCCAGGCCCTCCAATTCCATCGGACTCCAACCCACGGCCCTTTGGGCAACCCAGGACCCTTTGGGCAACCAGTGGTCTGGCAACTGAGGCTGCTTAAGGCTGTCCTCCCTGGCCACTTCCTATATCCTCCCCTACACATCAGCTTGGTTCAAGGTTTTCCCTTGCTGGGGGAAGTCCAAATCAAGAAAATAGAGGGGATTACCAATGTCCAAGGTCCACATGCAGGGAAGGGGGGGTACTTCCCTCTCTGGTTGTTTCTGGGTTGAGTTCTCCCTTCCTTCAGGATGGGCCCCTTTGGGCAGTTGTGTCAGAGACTTCCACCTTCCCGCTGCGCTGCGCTGCATTGTGCTGCTGGAGCTCTGGGCTGCAGCGCTTTTCTCCTGCAGGTCTGCCCCCAAATGAGCTGTTTCCCTGCCTGTTAATTCCTCCACCAGATGGAACATTTGCTGCAGGTGTGGCAGGGCAGGGCTGGCTTGGTCCAAAAAAATCACTTAACCCCTTGTTGCTCAGAGTGGGATTTGTACACCCCATCATAGGTCAAAACTGGGATATGTGTGCCATCTATTGCCCTGCCACAGTTAGGGAATCCCATTGCCATAAAGTCATCCACTATTTCCAGTACATTGCCCAGACTCATAGTCCTTTGTAGCAGGAGGCAATTAATGGTCCTGCACACTTGTATCACTGCAACCCCCACGGTGGACTTCCCAACTCCTAACTGATTTGTGACTGATCAATAGTAGTCTGGAGTTGCCAGCATCCACACCAGCATTCACCACTCGCTTCTCCACCGTTACAGCAGCTCTCATTTTGGTCTCCTTCTGCTGCAGGGCAGGGGCGAGCTTTGCACACAGTTCCAGGAAGGTAGCTTTGGACATCCAAAAGTTCTGCAGCCACTGCTCGTCATCCCATACCTGCATCGCAATCTGGTCCCACCACTCAGTGCTTGTTTCCCGAGCCCCGTAGTGACGTCCACCATGTGCAGCTGCTCCGCGAATGCCAACATCAATCTTGAATTGTTTCTTTCCATGACACACAGCAGGGCAAGCACCACGGATTCCTGTTCAGATTCGCTGCTCATGAAATACTGCAGGATCAGCTGCATTGTGTTCATAACATTTATCACAAGACTGGTGAGCAATGCAGGATCCATGCTTTCCGGCAGACATGGCGGGCGCAAAGTTTACAGGGGCAGCTGAAAAACACCATGAAATATACTTGGAAGCCCTTGGAATTATGGAACAGAGAAAACTGCATCATGGAGGGGTGATCCCGCCCCCGTGATGCACTGCGATCCATTCTCAGAACACATAGTGAGAGAAGGTGGTGATTTGCACAGTGGGATAGCTACCCCCGGTTCACTGCTCTCTCTGTCAGCGCTAGAGCACCCACCGCGGATGCGCTTTGCTGACACAAGGAGTGTTGCGTGAACATGCACAAGCAATGTAATTACAGCGGTTTATGATTGTCTACTTAACTTATATCAACTTACCTCTATAGTGTAGACATGGCCTCAGACTCACGTCTCTCTGTGCGGAGGCGGGTCAGTAAACATTGTCTCTATTTTGCAGATGGGAAAACTAAAACACAGAGAGGTTAAGTGACCTGCTCCCATACAGCAGCATAGAACCCAGGAGTCCTGACTCCCACTCCTCCTCTGCTCAGCATGGGAGGCTTTCAAGTACCGTGTCACAACGGATGACATGCTGAATCAAACCAGTACATCGTTACAGAAGAAGATGGAAAAGAATGTGTCAGTACTAAGACTGGAATGTGAGGCAAATAAAAATAGAGAGTTTTCCACAAAGTGCTATTAAAATATTGGAAGAGATGCTGAACTCAGCCTGTCTGAACAGTACAGTACATACCATGCATGGGGAATAGTCTAATACCCATGAAGGTGGTGATAAAGCCAAGAAATTATTAGCCTGCCTGGTGAAAAGAGAACAAGAAGATAAAAATATTCTCTTAGAGAGGATAAAGAGGGATGTTTATTATCCCAGCAATAAGGTATCAATGATGTTTTTGTGGATTACCATACATGATTATATACACAGCTAAATACGGTGTACTCAGAGCAGGGTTGATAGCCTGCTGGGAAGATATAAATTAAAGCAGTTTTGGAGGATGAATAAAGAACTTTTCAGATAAGGATATAACAGATCAGGGAATACAAGAAGCCATCCAGTTACCGCATTAAGGTAAGAGCTTACCTGCAGGATGTAATAAAGGCATTTCATCAGCAATTCACCCTTTAGTTAGCCAAGCTACATACTGAAACGTTCAGCAAAATAACAGTGGAACTGAACTGCACAAAGGCCCAGAGCCTCACAGGTAGTTAGGCACCTAACCTTTGATTTCAATGTGAGTTACCTTTGAGGATCTGGGCCCAAGCCCTCCAAAACCTGAGACTTTTCCTTCTTTTTCTTTACATCTTTCTAATGTGGAGCTGGTGAAAGGCCCCAGCCTGACATCCCTGGAGACAGGAGTCCTCATTTTAGCTGCAGAACTGGTAGAGGCCAGGGAACAGCATTGCAAGCTACGCCACACCACCCTGCTTTAGCAGTGTAACTGGCCCTGAGCCTGAGGGAAATCTAGAGGGAAGTTCAGTCTCCAAGATCTTGGCCTTTCTGCTGAGGCTGACAACAGAGAGGCAAGTGACAATAAGCTAATCCCAGATGTGCCAGTGGTTTCTGTGACGTGATACCTGTTCACTGGGAACTGGACTGAGACCTACCAAACTCATTTCACATGGAGGCTGCCAAACGTCTGTCCGCTGTTGTTAACTTCTGCTGGTGAGGATTTCTCTGAATGGCCGTGTGAGGCAATGTAGTCTCCCAAGAAGAATTAGGAGTCCTAAGTTTCTCCACTTCTCTGTAAAGCAGCCGAGAACAGGCCACTGACAACTAAATAGAAGATTTCCCCACCAAACCTAGACTAGGTTGGAAAGGGGTGAAGCAACCAAACTTCCATTTTTCTTCTTATCACCAAAATCCCACAATCCTTTGCAGCTGGGCTTCAGTATGATTTTTTGAGTCAAGAGCCTCAGGACTAGGTGGAGCCTTCTTCCCCTCTCCACCAGGCAAGAGCAGTCAGTGCTCAGAAAAAGGGCATTCTGGGAAATGGAGTCCTAAACTGACAACAGGCCTATGAGAAAGAGGCGCTAGGACAGTGTGAAGGGAAGCTGTGAGGAGCTGCCTCTCTCTAAAGAGAGGGAGACGGCTGGAGTCAAATGCAGGGAATACTTACTACCACAGGGGCAAGCCCTCCCTTCTGTCCTGAGTTAAAGGGCTTACAATAGCCCAGGAAGTTGTGCGGGAGCATTCCGGCTTTGATTTTCAAAAGTGTCCTCTCATTTTTGGGTGCCTGTGTTTTTTAATGACTCGTTTGAGACAACTTAGATGTCTGTAGTTTGGATATTCAAAAGCTGAAGCACACAGAACAAGCAGACACTGGAAAAATATATGCCTGTGGGTGCAATACTAATTGAATAACTGCACAGAGCTGGAATGAGCAGGTGCAGTACGTGTTTGAGGACATTAGAGGGAGATTAGTTATAGGGCCAGACAATGAGAAGGGAAAGATACAGCCAGAACACAGGAAGAACACCGTTTCATCCTACTGACTGATTGCTTTCATCAAAACACAGCTGACTGTGAGATTTGGCCCACAGCTGCACTTAGCCCTGGGTATATGCCATAGCCAGAGGCAACCTTATGTAATTTATCAGGTTATTCCATTGTTTTGGCTTCCTGCTTCTCAATATCTGACTTTTTATGTCTTCTACTTTGGGACTAAAACAAATTGTCCAAACAATAAGGCCACATTATGAACAGTGAGAGTGATTAATCACTGGAACAAACTGCCAAGAGAAGTGGTGGATTCTCCATCTCTTGATGTCTTCAGATCAAGACTGGGTGCCTTTCTGGAAGATAGGCTTTAGTCAAACATAAATTATTAAGCTCCATACAGGAGTAACTGAGTGAAAATTAATGGCCTGTGTAATATAGCAGGTCAGACTAGAGGATCAGATGGTCCCTTCTGGCCTTAAACTCTATAAATCATTATATTCTCCCTTTTAGAAACCGAGGTACAGTCTATTCTCCTGACCGGAAGCCAGGAACTCCTGATCCCAGCACTAACACCAAGTCACTGCGTGACCTCTGGAAAGACAATTCCAAGTCTCCATGCCTCAGTTTCCCCATCTGTATAACAGGAATAATACCCACTTCACAGTGGGGCTGTGTGAATTAATTAATTTTAGCAGCATTCTGAGGATTAAATGCAGTAATGTTTATGCAGCGCTTTGAAGATGAAAAATGCCGAGTCCTAGCAGTTGCCAAGGTACGCCTGAATTTGGTATCTTGGCTGCACAAGGTAGGGTTTTATCAGCTGTTTGCACACTGTTGTGTGTTGTGTTTGACGTGTATAAGCCTAATTAATTTTTTAAAGAGACAAATCTTGAGTGAGGAGGGGTGGGAAGAGAAAGTCTGAGCTTGAATCAAATGCAGGGGAACATGGTGACTCTACAAAAAGACACGGGCAAGACAGAGTCACTAATGTTTTCCTGTTCTCCACAGTGGTTCCATCTGGATTCTTCTGACCAGAAGAGCTTTTAAAGCATTAGGTTACACATCCTAAATCCAGCCTGAATTTAAAATTAAAAACTCAAAACACCTCTCCTTAACTCAGTTTCTAACTTTAAGCCAGAAAGGGGGCACGGGGCCCAGTTAGACCAGCGATCCTCTCCCTACCTTGCACACGTCCCATCCTTTGCATTCCTTATGTTGTCCCATTGTACTGTCATGTATTGCTGCCGTGCTTCAATTCAAGCTAGGGGCAGGACAACACATCACAAGAATGTTGTGGCTCTTGGCAATACAATATTCTCTTTCTCTCACTGGCTGCTTTGAGTGAATGGGGCTGTTCCTTTTCTCTCACCACTTCTTGGGGGTGCAGGGAGAGGAGCCTGGGGCCTCTGATTCAGTGCTCCTTGTGCAGCCTTGTGTATGAGGAACACTCTGCTTACTTTTGCGGATACAGACTAACATGGCTGCTACTCTGAAATCTGCTCACTCTGTTTTCCTCAGTTCCCCCATCTGGGCAGATAGTATTTAGCTCCCTCTCCAGGGAGTTGCAATCCTTCCTTAACTAATTAGCGTGTGTAAAATGCTTTGAGATCCTCAGAAGGAAGGTGCTAGAGAAGGGCTAAATACTATTATCACCTCTATTTTACACATCACACAGAATTATTGAGGAGCTGGCACTGCCTGGAGAACCCTGGTGAACAATTCTGCTTACATAGCAGGTACTGTCTGCATTTCTGTTCCTCCATTATCTTAATCGCTGGGGTTGTTAGCAGGAAAACAGGATCTTTGCCTGCTCCTGTTGCTTATTCCCCATCTAAGGTCTGAATTCCCCATTCGTGGCATCCCAATTAGCTGCTGTGGAGTTGATTGTGATGTTATAAATGGGGGATTGTGATCCTAGCTGGGGAGCAAGCTTCAGGGGCAGAGGAGGTTTCTAAGGGCCGGGATGCCTGTTTTCATGCCAAGGCCCCTAATAATGAACTGTGACGGGAAGAGAAATTAGCTAAACCAAATGGCCTCTAAACTGAGCAGTTCTGAAGGTTTCTCCAGAAGGTTCTTCCAAGCTAATTCTGTTACCAGTCCCTCAGTCCACAGGTCTTTCCAACAGCATTTTGGGTCCCTGCAGCTCACAGCACTGGCAGCCACTCAAGGCCCATAAGAGTAGCCATTTAAAAAAAAAAACCCAAAAAAACTGTTCTCGATAATTTGAAAGTCAGCTCTACAGTTTAATAAATTCAGAGCTGGAAGGGGACCCTTTCCTGAGCACAGGCAATTAGAGAAGCGGGTCAGGGCTCAGCTGCTGTATAAACCGTCCCCCCGCATGCCGAGATAGTACATGCTGGGCAGGCTTGCACGTCATGAATAGAGCAGGACCCTGGGCTTTCCTCAACAGGAACTAGGGCATGATTGGCAAATTCTAAGTGCTGGCCTGAAATGGAGAGGCTCCTATGGGGCTGTAAAACTTTGCATCAACTCTGTGAGCAATATGGGATGAGTAACTGGGCTGGAAATCCTCCTGCCAACCAAGGGCAGCTACTGGAGTAGCCCCCACAGCTCCTGTGCTCCCACTTCATGGGGAATTAGCCAGTAGGTGCAGATAGTCATGGATCCACCAGCCCCACCACCTGCTGAGGTCATCAGCTCAACTGGTCCCTGGTCCCTGCTCTGCCCTCAAGATTCTCTGTATGGCTGGGGCATAGGGAGCTGTCTGGAGCAAGGGGTACAGAGCTCCTGTATGAGCCCTGCAATCCTTTTCTCCAACCCACAAACACTAGTTCTGTTGCAGCCAGAGATCTCTGAGACATGGTATGGTAGGGGAACTGCCTGAATAGTAATGGGAGAACCTCAGCTGGTTTAGGGAAGGATCCCAAAGAACTGCTTTTTCTAACTTTCTCCCAATGGCCCAAAGCTCTTGAGGGCAACAAGTCTGATAATAATAGGCCATCTTGAGAGATTTCTATTCCTCCTGGCATGTGCAGCAGCTGGGAATGCTATGGGAGCAGACTGTCTTGTGGTATTCCAACCCTTGCCTGATACCAGTAGCCATCGAAATGAAAAATAGTTTAAAAGAAAAAGTTACACCAGCATCAGCACCTCAGAGTTCAGCCTGGTGCCCTGGGCTGAGACAGGTTCCAGTACTAATGTGGTCCAATTCTATTACTTCATCGCCTGTTCAGAAATGTGAGAACAGTAGGAGAATGGAACAGACTGCCTAGGGAGATTGCGGAAGTGCCTTCACTGGAGGTTTTCAAAAGGAGGCTGGATAGCCATCTGTATGGGATGGTTTACACACAGCAAATCCTGCATCTTGGCAGGGGGTTAGACTAGATCAGTGGCTCTCAACCTTTCCAGACTACTGGACCCCTTTCAGGAGTCTGATTTGTCTTGCGTACCCCCAAGTTTCACCTCACTTTAAAACTACTTGCTTACAAAATCAGACATAAAAATACGAAAATGTCCCAGCATACGATTACTGGAAAATGTCTTACTTTCTCATTTTTACCATATCATTATAAAATAAATCGATTGGAATATAAACATTACACTTATATTTCAGTGTATAATCTATAAAGCTGTATAAACAAGTCATTCTCTGTATGAAATTGTAGTTTGTACTGACTTTGCTGGTGCTTTTTCTGTAGCCTGTTGTAAAACTAGGCAAATATCTAGATGAGTTGATGTACCCCCAGGAAGACCTCTGTGTACCCCCAGGGTATGTGTACCCCTGGTTGAGAACCACTGGACTAGATGACACTTGCAGTCCCTTTCTAACCCTATGGTTCTATGAATCTATGATCCTAAGTGCACTGGCCATAGGGGCTCACTTTGGAAATACAAGGGCTTGTTGGCTGACCCATCCGCAGATGCAGCACTATATGCAAACGGATGAGTCTGGGAGCAAGGCATCAGGTTTCCAGCTAGGATGAAGAACCACTGAGATGGCAGCAGAACAGGCAGCCACAGGATGGAAAAGTATTTCCTCCCCTCCACCTGACAGTGAAACACTGGCAGGCCATGGCAGTCTGAACGGCTAGCTGCACCTGGGACTGACACAAGGTAGTTTTGTCTGTTTTTTCTAGCTGCTTTACGTTTCTCCCCAGTTCTATGTTGTTCTCCATCCCGCTCCAAGCCCCTGACAGCTTCTCAAAAGCAGCACTCTTGATGTCATTTCTAGGACTGGCCACTGGAGGCTGGAGCTAAGTAGTTTGGCTTGTTTTCTCCTCTTTCTAGGTTGTAATGTTTGCGCACAGTGGGGTCCACTTGTGTGTCATTATGACACATTCAAATCCCACTTGCCTGTGCCATTTATAGTTCAAATCTCAAATTAGAAAAGAAAATGTTCATCTCACGCATGGGAACCTTTTGTTACCATCTCATGCCTTCCGCTATGGTGTGCTGACACTGCATTCGCAGCCAAGCAGCTGCCTGCAAGAAACAATCTGGATCAGCACATATGTATCTGGCCATGCACTAGCACTGCAAGTACACATTCTCCCAGTTTCTGAGCCATCGGAGGAGCGCTGGACTCCAAAGTGGGTTGATCCCTTGTTGGGGAAGAAATGAGCTGACCCAGACCAGGAGACTGTAGTCCTAGTCTGCTTCATTCACAGACAGGTGTACTCGTGAGCAACGATAGCAGAAGCCTCAGCACTTTAAGAATTGCGGCAAAAGAGCAGAGTCTGTATCCCATTAGCCAGCAGCAGCTTCTCTACCTTCTCAAATCAGTTCAGGTCAGTGTTTCTGTGTGTCCCACACAAACTAAAGAGAGGCCTCCAGCTCAAAAATCCTCTCCTGTCCTCAACATCAGGCACTTGGTTCTGAATGTTGAGCAAGTCAGCTGCCCCCCCCCTTCCTCTGGGATTGTCCTGCTAATAGAGAAGAAACCATTTTAGCCTATTGCATTTGAAGATGGGGTTCTAGGTGAGGTTCGTTTGCTGTGGCCCTTATGTTTAACTCTTTGATGCAGAGTTTCACCTCACAGGTTAATTTCAAGGATGTATTTGCCATAACAAATCATAAAAATAACTCTTAGCCCTTTTCAGCACAACAGCCCCTTTCTCCTGAGGATCTCCCTGCGCTTGGCAGATATGAATGATTCACACCCAGGGGAAAGTAGCTTAGAATTATCTCCGTTTTACTCAAGGGGAAATTGCAAGACAGAGAGAGGGTAAGTGACATGACAAAGGATAGGGAGTGAGTCACTAGCAGAACCAGCAACAAAGCCCACAAGTCCTAACTTCCAATCTCATGATCTAATTACTAGACAGTGATTAACCCATATGCACAGACACATCCCTCCTCCTGTGGGATCCCATCTCTTGACCTGGGGATGGATGATGTGGTTTGCATGCATCTGCCTTTTTCGTGAATATATCAAAGACCGAAAGCCAAGATTTCTTGCACGACCTTCTGAAGCCAATTGTCCAACTGCAGCATGTGATATAGTGCTACATATATCGCTCCAGGCAATCGTCACGAAGGTACCAGGGTTACATATGTGATCCTCGACAGCCTGTGTCTCTTTCACAGCTTCAACAGGATCCTCAGAAAGTCACTGGACATTGTTGGTGGATGGATAGCTGGAGAAGTTAGAAGATGCAGTGAGAGCTGAGTCTATGGCAACTAGTCTATGGTCTAAATTTTCTGGTGCTTCTGCACCATCGAAGACCCAGTGAGATTTCACTATGAGGCGATTTCTGAAGAGGATGTGTTCAAGGTCTATCAAACCTGTGTACTACCTGTACTTCTCTATGGGTCAGGAACCTGGACCCTCTTACAGGAAGATTTGGAGTGGTTAGAGGCATTCCATATGCGCCGTTAGCACCAAATTCTGAGCCTAAAGTGGTTTGGCTTTGTGTGAAATGTCACAGTCTCACAAAGATCTGGCCTTCCTTCAGTAGCTCACTAGATTCAAAAGTGGCGTGGCAAGCTCTTCAGCCTTGTTGCCAGGATGGACAAATACACCCCACCACACCATGCTCTCAAACTCTCCATCGAAGCACAAGGAGGTGCACGCCCTGACCCTACCTGGTGCCACCAGAGATATGTGGATTGGCAGGATTATGCCAGATCTGGAAAATTCGCTATCCAATGGCTGGCATGATGCCATCGACCATGGTCACTCTGGCTGATGCAACAGCCCTCAGCAGGCTATACGTGTTTGATGGTGAGGATAATGATTGATGATATGGTGGATGAAAGCCCAGTCTTCACCCATTGCCCAAAGTGAGTTGTCTCTGGAGCACAGAGAGCTTGGTTAACTTCCCACACCACGTTGTTTGTCATTTTCCTGCTGTCTCTGCCCTTCCCAGTTGTGACTAGGGTTACAACTTCTATAGCACCACTGGTGGACATGGTGCAAGACGCATGGGACAGCCAGGTCCCTGCCTCTGAGGATAAGAGGATGTACCTGAAAGCTCACCTGCTCTCTGGTTTAAAACCTATGGAGCCAATCCTGTCCCCTGCCTTGTGCAGGTCTGAGGCCCTAAAAACAGCACAAGGGCAACATTTCTGCTGTATGTGGGCAGGCTGGCTACCCTGCTCCATGCCCTCCGGAGGACAGCTGGGTGGCAAGTATCTCCAAGGCAGTGTGCAGAAGGGATTTTGCTTATGTGTCTTTGGAAGGGAAGAGCATGGCCGGGGGACCCACAAAAAATGCAGGTTTAGCCAAAATATGCCTATTCCTTCTAGGGGTGCATAGCCTGCCACCGTCGATGCTACAGCCTGAAGGCTGCATGGCCAGCTGTGACTGCTTGGCTGACCCATGCCCTGGCTGAGTTTGAGGGGAAGGTTCCATCTTTTCTACAGCACGTAGCTCCAATGCAATATCCAACTATATACTCTGCAGGGCCAAGGAGAGGAGAATTTGGCCCTAATTTTGCAGATTCTAGAAGCTGAGATAAACTTCCTAGCACTAGCGGTGACCCTGCAAGGGAAGGGAAAGCATGTGGTGCCTGGGAGGGCACATACGACATATAGTCTTGGGCAATGACTAGGGGGTTTGGTACATCTGCTGACTATGATTTAATCCGATATTCCTCTTCCATGGATCAATAGAAGCTGGGGGAGGAGGGGTGTCTGAAGAGGAGACATTACTGTACAGCCATTAAGTAGAAGGTAGTCAGAGTATGAGGCCTGGTGAAACTCAGCCTCTTTTGTTGGCAATTTCTCCAGAAGTGTGCTCGTACTGCATCAGATGAATCTCAGCAGCAATTGACAGGGAAGATTTCAATCAGAAATCTATCTCCTTTAAGGACTGCTTTTGGGGCCGCACTGCGAAAGCAACCTGCAATCTGTTTCCTAATGGTGCGTGGTAATGGGGCCGGCTCAGACCAAGGGCGGATGATGGAGCAAGAGTAAATGAGTCCCCTGAACACATTGCGGAGAGGGAAACAATCAGAGCAGTCACTACTGAAATACAGGCCAATTCCACTCGAAGTCCCTCTGTAATAATAACAAGATCCCCAGCTCTCCCTCCCCACTCCACTTGCCTTCTAACGTTGAGCTAGTGAGCAAATATTATCCTGACCATGAACTGGATTCTAAATCACTTTGGATGGGTCCCATCTCAGCAGGCCAGAGACTGGTGGCTTGAACTTGTGAATGTGTATTATTCTGCTCACCTCTGCCTCACTGTGCAGGGCTGCCTTCCACCTTAGGCGCCAGGAACAGCATCCTTTATAATCAAAGGTGTATGCTACTTGAAGGATAAGACACACTCTAACCATGCACTGACATAAAGTGGGGGTCGGAGGGAGATATGCAAGGAGGGAGGACTTGATCAAGGTCTAAATTCCCCCCGGTACTTGGAGAGAGAACTAGAAACTCTCCTTTCACCTGACCAGCATTCAGGAAGCTCCTCCTTCACGGACATGCCATTGCCTTGGAGGGAGGTTGCACTACCCAACAGTTATCGCTTTGCAATAAAGCAAAACATGGCTGCTGCATCCCCGGTTACTAGGACTTCATTAAATCAAGGTGCTGAGGCTGCATGACTGCAACCCTTATGGATCATCCCTGTGCAGGACAGGCATCTCCACAGCACTGACTAAGCTCCCCAGATGCTATCCCAGCAGGTGCTGGGCTCAGGGTAAAAATTGGGCTGGATTGTAGTGAGGGTGTTAAATTTCTTTGGTTGTTGCAAAGTCCTGGTCAAAAGTTTGGAGGAGCTTGTCCCCAGGATAGTGACCACATCTCGTTTGAACAAGGGCCAGGCAAATGCAGACTAGCTTCTGCCTGGGATGTGATGACAACTCCAAATGGCACCTTTTTACATTTCAAGCCCAGCTCCAATTCTCCTCCATTTGTGCAGCAGCGGTGGCTGTTTACTTAGCCTGGTAAATAATGCATACTGTTCTCGCTGCTCTGCAGCCAGACAAAGGCAGGTAGTGTATCAAAGAGTAATATTGTACAGCGAATTGCAGTGTAATGGCAGTAATTTAGTGCCCTGTAGGTGATCAGAAATTCAGAAAGTACCAGAGCCCCATGATCTGTGCTGACTGGCAAGGTGACTGGAGATACAGTAGAGAGTTTGACCTTTGGATTGTCTCCAAGCTAAGTGGAACCATAAAAAATTCAGAAGACCACACTGTCTCCCAGACAATGGGTTGTTGGGTAGATAAATAGATTTTGTGTGTGTCTCTGCATATCTATACACACGTAGTATATTATGTGTGTCATATGTATACATATATGCGTACACACACACAGAATATATTCGGGGGGTGCATGCAAATTATCAAAGAAAGACTGATCATGAATCAGTCTAGTTATATAATGAATAGGCCTGGGGCAGCTGAAGGTTTCTTTGGTTATTTCTTATTGTCTGCATGCAAGAATGAGAAGGGACTTTTCATTAGGGTTCCAGCAGGATCCTAGCTGGGGGAGTCTCAATTCATTTCACATGCAGGCTCACAGATAATGATATGTCAGCGTGTACTGGGGGAAGATTCAGCCTCCTTGGCCACCACAGCCTTGAGGGCATTAACATTCCTTTCCGGAGTGTTTGTCTCTGCTGATCATCCTGGAAGTCATTCCAGGCTGGAGAAATCATATCAGGAGAAATATGTTATTTTCAGGCTCCCTGCTAGTTCCTGGATCCGAGGGCAGCTGGAGGCGTGCTGTGTGTTCCCTTGGAGCTCAGCAGAGACCTAGACGGATATAATCACTCCCCTGCAGTATGTCTACACTACGAAATTAAGTCGAATTTATAGAAGTAAATTTTTTAGAAATCGATTTTATACAGTTGATTGTGTGTGTCCCCACTAAAGACCATTAAGTCGGCGGAGTTTGACCACAGTACTGAGTCTAGCATCGACTTCCCGAGCGTCACACTGTGGGTAGCTATCTCACAGTTCCCACAGTCTTCACCACCCATTGGAGTTCTGGGTTGAGATCCCAATGCCTGATGGGGCAAAAACATTGTCGCAGGTGGTTCTGGGTACATGTCCTCAGCCACCCCCCCCCCGCCCTGAAACCAACAGCAGACAATCGTTTCGCGCCTTTTTTCCTGGGTTACCCGTGCAGACATCATACCATGGCAAGCGTGGAGCCTGCTCAGCTCACAGTCACTGTACATGTCCTGGGTGCTGGCAGACGTGGTACTGCATTGCTACACAGGAGCAGCTCATTGCCTTGTGGCAGCAGATGGTGCAGTCCGACCGGTAGCCGTTGTCGTCGTCTCCTGGGTGCTCTTGGCCAACTTCGGTGAAGTCGGTCGGGGGCACCTGGACATAAATGGGAGTGACTCCAGATCATTCTCTTCTTAAGTTTCATCTCATGGAGATTCAGTCTGCCTGGAAACGATGACAGCTACAGTCGGACTGCACCGTCTGCTGGCGAGCACCCAGGAGATGACGACAGCTAGCAGTCGTACTATACCACCTGCTGCTAGCCTATCCCTTGCTCCCCCCTCCCTCCCTCAGTGAAAGCAACGGCCAACAATAGTTTTGCACCTTTTTCGGTGCAGGCACCATATTGCTGTCAGCATCGTCATCCACCCGCCGCTTCCGCTGCCACTCTGCTCTCCTGCAGACGCCATACCTCAGCAAGCATGGAGCCCGCTCAGATCACCGCAGCAGTTATGAGCATTGTAAACACCACACGCGTTATCCAGCAGAATATGCAGAACCAGAACCTGCAAAAACAGGCGAGGAGGCGACGGCAGCGCAGTGATGAGAGTGATGAGGACATGGACACAGACTTCCCTCAAAGCATGGGCCCCAGCACTTTGGACATCATGGTGGTGATGGGGCAGGTTCATGCCGTGGAAAGCCGATTCTGGGCCCGGAAAACAAGCACAGACTGGTGGGACAGCATAGTGTTGCTGGCTGTATTTCAAGGAATCCCTGTTGAGGTTACAGGGACAAACCATCCCGATGAGTCGAAAGAATAGTAAATATGGAAGGCGACCAGCTTGGCTTAACGGTGAAATCCTAGCGGATCTTAAACATAAAAAAGAAGCTTACAAGAAGTGGAAGGTTGGACACATGACCAGGGAAGAGTATAAAAATATTGCTCGGGAATGTAGGAATGTTATCAGGAGGGCCAAATCGCACCTGGAGCTGCAGCTAGCCAGAGATGTCAAGAGTAACAAGAAGGGTTTCTTCAGGTATGTTGGCAACAAGAAGAAAGCCAAGGAATGTGTGGGCCCCTTACTGAATGAGGGAGGCAACCTAGTGACAGAGGATGTGGAAAAAGCTAATGTACTCAATGCTTTTTTTGCCTCTGTTTTCACTAACAAGGTCAGCTCCCAGACTGCTGCGCTGGGCATCACAAAATGGGGAAGAGATGGCCAGCCCTCTGTGGAGATAGAGGTGGTTAGGGACTATTTAGAAAAGCTGGACGTGCACAAGTCCATGGGGCCGGACGAGTTGCATCCGAGAGTGCTGAAGGAATTGGCGGCTGTGATTGCAGAGCCATTGACCATTATCTTTGAAAACTCGTGGTGAACCGGGGAAGTCCCGGATGACTGGAAAAAGGCTAATGTAGTGCCAATCTTTAAAAAAGGGAAGAAGGAGGATCCTGGGAACTACAGGCCAGTCAGCCTCACTTCAGTCCCTGGAAAAATCATGGAGCAGGTCCTCAAAGAATCAATCCTGAAGCACTTGCATGAGAGGAAAGTGATCAGGAACAGCCAGCATGGATTCACCAAGGGAAGGTCATGCCTGACTAATCTAATCGCCTTTTATGATGAGATTACTGGTTCTGTGGATGAAGGGAAAGCAGTGGATGTATTGTTTCTTGACTTTAGCAAAGCTTTTGACACAGTCTCCCACAGTATTCTTGTCAGCAAGTTAAGGAAGTATGGGCTGGATGAATGCACTACAAGGTGGGTAGAAAGCTGGCTAGATTGTCGGGCTCAATGGGTAGTGATCAATGGCTCCATGTCTAGTTGGCAGCCGGTATCAAGTGGAGTGCCCCAAGGGTCGGTCCTGGGGCCGGTTTTGTTCAATATCTTCATAAATGATCTGGAGGATGGTGTGGATTGCACTCTCAGCAAATTTGCGGATGATACTAAACTGGGAGGAGTGGTAGATACGCTGGAGGGGAGGGATAGGATACAGAAGGACCTAGACAAATTGGAGGATTGGGCCAAAAGAAATCTGATGAGGTTCAATAAGGATAAGTGCAGGGTCCTGCACTTAGGACGGAAGAACCCAATGCACAGCTACAGACTAGGGACCGAATGGCTAGGCAGCAGTTCTGCGGAAAAGGACCTAGGGGTGACAGTGGACGAGAAGCTGGATATGAGTCAGCAGTGTGCCCTTGTTGCCAAGAAAGCCAATGGCATTTTGGGATGTATAAGTAGGGGCATAGCGAGCAGATCGAGGGACGTGATCGTTCCCCTCTATTCGACATTGGTGAGGCCTCATCTGGAGTACTGTGTCCAGTTTTGGGCCCCACACTTCAAGAAGGATGTGGATAAATTGGAGAGAGTCCAGCAAAGGGCAACAAAAATGATTAGGGGACTGGAACACATGAGTTATGAGGAGAGGCTGAGGGAGCTGGGATTGTTTAGCCTGCAGAAGAGAAGAATGAGGGGGGATTTGATAGCTGCTTTCAACTACCTGAAAGGGGGTTCCAAAGAGGATGGCTCTAGACTGTTCTCAATTGTAGCAGATGACAGAACGAGGAGTAATGGTCTCAAGTTGCAGTGGGGGAGGTTTAGATTGGATATTAGGAAAAACTTTTTCACTAAGAGGGTGGTGAAACACTGGAATGCGTTGCCTAGGGAGGTGGTAGAATCTCCTTCCTTAGAGGTTTTTAAGGTCAAGCTTGACAAAGCCCTGGCTGGGATGATTTAACTGGGAATTGGTCCTGCTTTGAGCAGGGGGTTGGACTAGATGACCTTCTGGGGTCCCATCCAACCCTGATATTCTATGATTCTATGATTCTATGATTCTAGTGTTGCAGGTCTGGGACAATTCTAGGCTGCGAAACTTTCGCATGCATAAGTGCACTTTCATGGAACTTTGTGACTTGCTTTCCCCTGCCCTGAAGCGCAAGAATACCAAGATGAGAGCAGCCCTCACAGTTCACAAGAGAGTGGTGATAGCCCTATGGAAACTTGCAACGCCAGACAGCTACCGGTCAGTCGGGAATCAATTTGGAGTGGGTAAATCTACTGTGGGGGCTGCTGTGATCCAAGTAGCCAACACAATCACTGAGCTGCTCTTATCAAGGGTAATGACTCTGGGAAATGTGCAGGTCATAGTGGATGGCTTTGCTGCAATGGGATTCCCTAACTCTGGTGGGGCGATAGATGGAACCCATATCCGTATCTTGGCACTGGACCACCAAGGCAGCAAGTACATAAACCGCAAGGGGTACTTCTCAATGGTGCTGCAAGCACTGGTGGATCACAAGGGACGTTTCACCAACATCAACGTGGGATGGCCGGGAAAGGTACATGCCGCTCACATCTTCAGGAACTCTGGTCTGTTTCAACAGCGGCAGCAAGGGACTTTCTTCCCAGACCAGAAAATAACCGTTGGGGATGTTGAAATGCCTATAGTTATCCTTGGGGACCCAGCCTACCCCTTGCTCCCATGTCTCATGAAGCCATACACAGGCACCCTGGACAGTAGTAAGGAGCTGTTCAACTATAGGCTGAGCAAGTACAGAATGGTGGTAGAATGTGCATTTGGACATTTAAAAGTGCACTGGTGCAGTTTACTGACTCAGTTAGACCTCAGTGAAACCAATATTCCCATTGTTATTGCTGCTTGCTGTGCACTCCACAATATCTGTGAGAGTAAGGGGGAGACGTTTATGGCAGGGTGGGAGGTTGAGGCAAATCCCCTGGCCACTGATTACACGCAACCAGACACCAGGGCGGTTAGAAGAATACATGAGGGCTCGGTGCGCATCAGAGACGCTTTGAAAACCAGTTTCATGACTGGCCAGGCTACCGTGTGATAGTTCTGTTTGTTTCTCCTTAATGAAAACCCGCCCCCTTGGTTCACTCTACTTCCCTGTAAGCCAACCGCCCTCTCCTCCCCCCTTTGATCACCACTTGCAGAGGCAATAAAGTCATTGTTGTTTCAAATTCATGCATTCTTTATTAATTCATCACACAAATAGGGGGATAACTGCCAAGGTAGCCCGGGAGGGGTGGGGGAGGGGGGAAGGACAAGGCCACACTGCACTTTAAAACTTATTGAATGCCAGCTTTCTGTTGCTTGGGCAGTCTTTTGGGGTGGAGTGCTTGGTGCCCAGAGGCTCCCCCACTGTGTTCTTGGGCATCTGGGTGAGGAGGCTATGGAACTTGGGGAGGAGGGCGGTTGTTTACACAGGGGCTGTAGTGGCAGTCTATGCTCCTGCCTTTCCTGCAGTTCAACCATACACCGGAGCATATCAGTTTGATCCTCCAGTAGCCTCAGCATTGCCTCCTGCCTTCTGTCAGCAAGCTGACGCCACCTATCATCTTCAACCCGCCACCTGTCCTCGCATTCATATTGTGCTTTCCTGGACTCTGACATTGCCTGCCTTCACGCATTTTGCTTGGCTCTTTCAGTGTGGGAGGACTGCATGAGCTCAGAGGACATTTCATTGCAAGTGCATTTTTTTCGCCTTCTAATCTTCGCTAGCCTCTGGGACGGAGATGATAGTGTGAGCATTGAAACATTTGCAGTTGCGGAAGCGAAAATAAGGGAGAGTAGTAGTTAAAAAAACACATTTCAGAGAATCAGGTAGACTCTTTCACGGTGAACCTTGCTGTTAACATTACATAGCACATGTGCTTTCGGTACAAGGTCACATTTTGCCTCTTATATTGAGGGTCTGCCAGTTTGGTGTGAGAGATCACACATATGGGGCTGGGCAACAGAATTTGGCTTGCAGGCAGCCATGGTAAGCCACAGTCTTTTGGCTTCTTTAACCTTCATAACATGTGGGAATGGTTTCAAACAGCAGCACCCTCCTTTCCCATACCAAGCAGCTGTTGGGTTGGCCATTTAAAATGGGTTGGCCATTTAAAAGGAGGGGCTGTGGTTTTCGGGTTAACATGCAGCACAAACCCAGCTAAACAAATTAATCATTAAACACGCTTGCTTTTAAACCATGTATTATATTTACAAAGGTACACTCACCAGAGGTCCCTCCTCCGCGTGGTGGGTCCGGGAGCCCGCCTTAGGTGGGTTCAGGGGGTACTGGCTCCAGGTCCAAGGCGAGAAACAGTTCCTGGCTCTCGGGAAAAATGGTTTCTCCGCTTGCTTGCTGTGCGCTATCTTCAGCCACCTCCTCCTCATCCCCAAAATGTGCATCCCTGTTGCGTGATAATCCATTGACAGAGTCAAAGCACAGAGGTGGGGTAGTGGTGGCTGCACCCCCTAGAATGGCATGCAGGTCATCATAGAAACAGCACGTCTGGGGCTCTGACCCCGAGCAGCCGTTTGCTTCTCTAGCTTTTTGGTAGGCTTGCCTGAGCTCCTTAAGTTTCACGCGGCACTGCTGTTATAGCCCTGTTATAGCCTCTGTCCTTCATGCCCTTGGAGATTTTTTCAAATGTTTGGGCATTTCATCTTTTGGAACGGAGTTCTGATAGCACGGATTCGTCTGCCCATACAGCGATCAGATCCTGTACCTCCAGTTCGGTCCATGCTGGAGCTCTTTTGCGATTCTGGGACTCCTTCATGGTCACCTCTGCTGATGAGATCTGCACTCACCTGCAGCTTGCCACGCTGGCCAAACAGGAAATGAGATTCAAAAGTTCGTGGGCCTTTTCCTGTCTACTTGGCCAGTGCATCTGAGCTGAGAGTGCTGTCCAGAGCGGCCACAATGCAACACTCTGGGTTAGCTCCCGGAGGCCAATACTGTCGAATTACGACCACTCTACCCCACACTACCCCAAATTCGACCCAGCAAGGTCAATTTCAGCGCTAATCCCCTCATCGGGGGAGGAGTACAGAAATCGATTTTAAGAGCCCTTTAAGTTGAAAAAAATGGCTTCGTTGTGTGGACGGGTGCAGGGTTAAATTGATCTAACGCTGCTAAATTCAACCTAAGCTCGTAGTGTAGACCAGGGCTCAGAGAATACAAAACTGTGCAGGGATGTGGAGGACTGTCACCTCACATTTGCAGAGACCTCGGTGTGGGAACCAGCTTTTTTCTCCTCACTGGCTCCCACTGTGCTGTATGGAGGGAGCTCTCAGCAGCCCCACCATCCTCCAGTCCCTGCAACTCTCTGTCATGCTCAGGGGAGTTCTGGGCTGGGGGAGCCAGAGATATCTTCAGCAAAGCTTTGTGTAAGGCCGGGGGCCTAGCCCTTGCTGGTGGGCCTGCACACAAGGGCCTGAATTGTGTGTTTAAATAAGTGAGAGTGGACTGAAACCGGGAAGTGCTTGGGAAGGACAGTGATTAGCACAATGATAATGCACTTTCTTTTTAAATAGCATCCCGTGTCCCGGAGAACCACCGCACTCTTTACAGGGTGAGTCAATCACAAGCCCCGCAGAGGAGGAAAGACTTGGCCTGACTTTCCAGAGAGGCATTTGAGCATAGGACAGATCTGTTGGCATCAGCTGGTGCACTCGCCAGCCCATCCATCGCTCGACATGCCTTCTAAGGAACTGTGCAGCACCACTGACAGTGCAGGACTAGAGCCTTTCAATACCCTTTAGCAACACCTTGCAGCTTCTCATTCCCCTGCAGACAAATCTCCCACAGGGCTGCATTTTTCATAGGCAGGCAGCATGGCCTAGCGTTATAGCCCTGGTCTGGAACTCAGGAGACCTGTGCTCTATTGCTGGCTCTGCCACTGGCCTGCTAGGACACCCTGTGTAAGTCACTTCACCCTGTGTAAGTCACTTCAAACCCCACACTGAGCAACAAGGGCTTAATGCAGGGGTGGGCAAACTACGGCCCGCGGGCTGGATACGTCCCTGCAGCGCCTGGCGCCTTCTGGCACCGCCCCCCGCAGCTGCCATTGGCAGGGAACGGGGAACCATGGCCAATGGAAGCTTTCGGGGGTGGCACCCACAGGTGAGGGCATCACGCAGAGCCCTCTGCCCCCACCAAAAGCCGCAGAGACATGGTACATGCTTCCATGAGCGGCACGGGGCCAGGGCAGGCACGGAGCCTGCCTTTGCCCTGTTGCACGCCACTGCCACCCTGGAGCCACTCAAGGTAAGCGGCTCTGGGCCAGAGCCCGCACCACAAACCCCTCCTGCACCCCGCATCCCAACTCCCTGCCCTGAGCCCCCACTGCACCCGGCCTGCACCCCAACCCCCTGCCTCACCCCCACACCCCTCCTGCACCCTAACCCCCTGCCATACCCCTCCTGCACCGCCACCCCCTGCCCTGAGCCCCTTCCTGCACACCGCACCCCCTCCCGCACTCCAGCCCCCTGGCCTAGCCCTACATTCATGGCCCTGCATGCAATTCCCCACGCAGATGTGGCCCTTGGGCCAAAAGGTTTGCCCACCCCTGGCTTAAGGGCTCATTTTGGGCTCAGCCAGCCCCGCCCCACCACAAGAGCAGCAAATGCTTCATCTGCTGGAGGAATGAAAAGGCAGCAAATTAGCTCAGCTGGTGAGCAGTGCTGAATGTGAGCAGACTTGCAGCCCACAGCTCCAGCAGAGCAGAGCAAAACCTAAAGGCTCTGATGCAGCTGCCTAAAGGGGCCCTCCGTGAGGAAAGAGGACCCTCTGCAAAGACAAGCAGAAAGGGAAGTATTTTGTGGTGACTCCCTCTTGCTTCCTTGGGATTTGGATTTTCCCATCAGGTGAAGGCCTTGGACTGAGGTGACCCCAGGAGGGGAGACAAGAGGAAGAGGCCCAGGGAGGACAGCCTTAAGTAGTCTTGGTTGCCAGGTTACTGGTAGCTAAAAGGGCCCTGGGTTGGAGCCTGGTAGAGTGGGAGGGCCCGGGCTCCCCTCCCCACAAACCCCTTGGCAGTCTGGGGTTGTGGCTGTGACCACGAGGCCATGCTTCCCAACCAGACCCTGAGTGGTGACCATTACACAGGGTTATGGAAACACAGGTGTGTTACAGAAATACAAGTGTGAACCTCAACTCTCCTGCCTTGTAGATGGACCTCGGTCTTGAATTTTCCCTTTCATCCCCTCCCTGGTTCTGAAATCACCAAATCTTCAATGCTGGAGCATTTAGCTGCAGTTAGAATTGCCATCTTTAAAAGTATCAGGGGCTAGCCGTGTTAGTCTGTATCCACAAAAACAACAAGGAGTCTGGTGGCACCTTAAAGACTAACAGATATATTTGGGCATAAGCTTTCGTGGGTAAAAAAACACTTCTTCAGGTGTTTTTTTACCCATGAAAGCTAATGCCCAAATAAATCTGTTAGTCTTTAAGGTGCCACCAGACTTCTTGTCATCTTTCAAAGGTCATCATCTGGACTATGTGGCTTCAGGCTGGTGCACTGTTCAGAAGTGAAATGCTACCTTAGCCCTGAAGACATCCATTGTTCATTGGTGAACAGGTTCAGATCACATAGGAACCAACCCAAACTCAGCTTCTTAACTAAGTTTGAAAAAGTTTGGTTAACGTTTCCGCTCGTCATTAATGTTCATTTTTTCATGTCTCTCCCAGATTGTGGCTAGAAACTACAGATCTATAGCACAAAAGGTCATTCCTGTGGTCTTACTGCCCTGACTGGAAGCAGGAGACATCTCCTAAGAGAGCTTGATGCAAGGCAGAATGACCTAGAGCAGGTGAGGGCCACATCGGGTTTCCAAAATTGTATGGAGGGCTGGTTAGGGGAGGCCATGTCTCCCCAAACAGCCAGGTGTGGCCCAGCTCCCGCTTCCTATCCGACCCCCACCTACGGCTCCCCCGGACTCCTCCCCATCCAACCCCCCGGTCCCCTGACAGCCCTCCTGGGACTCCAGCCCCATCCACCACCCCTTGTCCCCTGACCAGCCCCGGACCCCCTACCCCTGACTGCTCCCTGCCGCCCCATCCAACCCCCCCACATTCCTCACTGCCTCCCCGGGACCCCTGCCCTCTACAACCCCCCTGTTCCCTGCCCTCTGACCCCCCCCGACCCCATCCACACCCCTGACCACACCCCCGAACTCCTCTGCCCTCTATCCGACCCCCTCCCCGCCCCCTTACTGCGCTGCCTGGAGCACCAGTGGCTGGCGGCGCAACAGCCGTGCTGCCCAGAGCACCATGTCAGGCCGCGGCTCTGCATCTGCACTGCCCAGCCGCCCAGAGCATGGCGCGCTGAGGGGGAGAGAGAGGGGGAGGGGGAACAGCAGGGGAGGGGCCGGGGGCGAGCCTCCCAGGCCAGGAGCTCAGGGGCCAGGCAGGAGGGTCCCACGAGCCGAATGTGGCCCGTGAGCTGTAGTTTGCCCACCTCTGACCTAGAGGAATGGGCATAAGTTAAGGACTTAGCACTTACAGGGGTCATTCCTGAAACTTCTAGTAACTCCCTTGAGCAACGCTCTGTATCATCACTAATGAGGATAATGATCCTTCCCCACGTCTCAGGGACTAGACAACATTTTTAAAGGCAAGTGATGCTGTTCTTATGACTTCTCCAGACCAATCTGGCAGACTTCAGATAAGTTTAAAGACTACATATTTGACTTAGCCCTGTGCCAGTGCCTGAGCTCCCGCCGAAGTCCATGGAGCTTGAGAGCAACTGGCAATTTGCAAGAGACATTCCACACCTTTGAGAGTCACGCCTCCGCACATGTCCTAGGCTTGCAAGTCAAAGGGGAGCCATGCATGGCAGTGAAGACAGGCACCAGCCCTGGCTGTGGAATCCCTTTTCAGCTGAGTTGCTTACTTCCCAGACACAGGTAGTCTCGTGGTGGGTAATTTGATTAATTTCATTCTAATTAATTCTGTAATCTCAAACTGTTCCTGAAACCTGTGCAGAGCCCGTCAAGGTAGAAGCACAGAAGGCGACACAGGCAAACTAAAGATTCAGTCCACTGGCTTCTCTATATTTATCTTACCAAGAAAAACAGCCAACAGCAGCATCTTCCAGCCTGCAGGGTCCTGATACCAATTTCTGTCATGCCCACGTTTCCCGGTGGTCCAGCTCAAGAAAGGGGTGGACGTGACTGCATCAGAATTAGTGTCCTCTGGGCTATAATCATCGCAGGCCAAATTCATCCCTGGAGTTACAGTACATGGGCTGGAGGGGGGTTAGCCCCATGGTATTGTGGGGGACAGGGAGGGAAGGAGAAACAAAATGTAAGGGAAAGTCCTCTTGAACATAGGAAACTGTTCCAGTCCAACATGCCCCATCCAGTTCCTGACTGTCCCCCCTCACCCATCCTTTCCCTGCAGCATCCCACATCCAGCCATTTGCTTCAATTCACCCTCTGCAACCTGTTTTGTCAGCAGCCCTCTCAGCCCTGAGAAGTAAATTAAGGGGGCATCTCTGTCCCAATCCCCTACCCTGGTAACTTCTGTTTGTTCCCCTTTGCAGAAAGCAGTTCTGTACAGGTCCCCCATTTTACTCCCACTTGCCGCACCATCACATTATTTCCCCCTCCTTGTTGATGCCTTCACTGGGGCAAACTGTTTCCCTCAATCCTCTTTGGAATTTTAAAAATCCAGCAGGGAGTGCTTCCTAGTGATCAGAGCTGGGGCCAAGGAGTCAGACCTACTGGGTTCTGTGCCCACCTCTGCTACTTACTTGCTGTGTGACCCTGGGCATGTCACTGCCTCAGTCTCCCTATCTATAAAACGGGAGTGTTGATCCAGATCTTCCTCACAGAGTTGTGAGAGGATTCACTCATTAATGCTTGCGGAGCACATTGAGAGGATTCACTCATTAATGCTTGCGGAGCACATTGAGCTCCTCACATGGGAGAGGGCAGAAAAGGGTGAGGGTTAGAGATTAGTGTCTGCTATATCAGATTACCCCAAAGTCTTACTCCTTTCCAGTGCAAATTAGCCCAATTTCCTCAAACCTTCCTGAAAACTTAAATTCTTTGGACTTGGTGCCTCCTCAACACCCGCCTTTGTGGCAGGGCCATAATCCCCTTGCAGTGGGATCAGGGCCGGATTAACATTTTGTGGGCCTAGCGCCAAACATATTTGTGGGCTCCCATAGGGGCAATGGAGCATGGAGCAGGAAGGTCAGCCCACAGAGCGAGGGGGGCAATGGGGCATGGCAGGAGTGGCCCCGCTCTGCCCAGCCCAGTGCAGGGCACTATTTACAAACCGGCAGTTGCCAGACACACAGTGGCCTGCCCGGACCTGTGCTGCCAGCGTGCCCCTTCCCCTCGGGGGTGGGCCCATGGCACGCCACACAGCCCCCCCGCCTAACACCCCATAGGTGCTGACTCTGTGGGTGCTCCGGGGCTGGAGCAGCCACAGAAAAAAAATATATAGTGTGGGCTCAGCACCCACCGGCAGCCCCGCCAATCAGATCCTCCCCCTCGTCCTCTCCACCTTCTGCCTGCTGCTGATCAGCTGTTCAGCAGGAGGTGCTGGGCAGGGAGGAGCAGGGGCAGAAAGAGGCGGGGGCACTCTGGGGAGAGTGCAGAGTGGGGCAGGAAGAGGCGGGGTGAGGGTGGAACGAAGGCAGGAAGAGGTGGGTGGCAGGGCCTCGGGGGGAAAGGGTGGAGTTGGGGTGGGGCTTGGCACAGAGCTGGGGGTCAAACACCCATGGGGAAATCAGAGATCCAACACCTCTGCAACACGCCCCCTGACTCCCTATGGCCAGAGGCCCCCCGCTCCCCCCAACATACACACACACAAATGCAGAGCGCCCTGCACAACCCTGCAGGCTGAGAGAAACAAGTGGTGGACGGGGGCCAGCAAGCGGAGCAGGCCAGGGCCCCTTCTGAGCATGGGCCCGGCTCCATGGTGCCAGTGGCACCATTGTAAACCTAGCACTGAGTGGGATGGGCCCTAGGCCGGCATACAGTATCCCCAGCGGGGTCTCACTAGGGCCTTATCCAGGCCCAGCGTTGCCTCCTTTGCTTTGTGTTGCACCCTTTTGCTAATACAACCCAGTGGGTCCCCTTTGTGGTCACCTACTGCTTTTGTTTGATCATCAGAATGATTTTCCCACAGGAACCCCCTGATTCTTGGAGTCTGAGCTCCGTGGTTGAACAGTTAGTTTCTAAAACAGTTTGGGAGCTATAGAAAATCTTCCCTCTCCACCCAGCTCTGTGTATACAGGTTGCATTACCTGAGTTAAGGCTCCAGCCACAGGGAACCCATTGCTGACAACAAAATATTTTGAGTCGTTTTTCATGTTATGTATAAATGCATTTTTAAATACAAAGTCTGAGGCCCTTGTGTGCCACAACTTCAGAGCTAATCCTGAAGAATACTTCCTTATTTATTTACTGCTGTGTCACTGGCTAAATGGAACCCTGAACAACATTAACAAGGAAATAAACATGTAACATGGGAGCCATGTTATCAACACACTGCAAGAGCCGAGGATGGGGCCATGTGAACGGCATGATGAGGTCGTCAGCTTGACAGATCTGAAACCGACGGGGATGAAAACATTAAAATTGATCATTGTTGGTGCTGCTTCTTGCATTGCGGTGGTAGCAGAGGCTGGGGGGAGGAGGGATTGATTGACCACCCTCTCCCCCCAAAATGGTATGGCAGCAAAGGGGCCCCTTGGCTGCCTGTAAAGGGAGGGTGCGGGAATTGACAGCTGTGAGGCCCTATGCTTTTTGGAGTAGGAGGCTGAGTTCTAGCCCCACCGTGACCTTGAATCAATACTTACTTTTGTAAAAGAGAAAATTCTTTCTGCAGGATTGATGGATATTTTGTCCAACTAAAAACCATGACAGATGGGTTTTGTTCAAACCTCTATGCTTTTTAAAATTGCATTTACACTTGCTAAACAAGAACTGTGTCTGGAACAAACCTGTCTCCCGCTCTCTTTTCATTTTCTCCTCCTTTGGGTCCGGGGCAGCCACAGGGCTGCTGGGAACCTGTGCCCAATTTAGAATTGGGTCCTGCTCAGATTCTTTGGGTTTATTCTTTTTAACCTAATTTTTTGCTGTTCAGAAAACAATGCTGCTCTCTACAGAGGAAATGGGAGTTTAGGTTCCTTTTGGTTGAGATATTAAACTCGTGGTCCCTACAGATCCCATAACACATTGCCCAGTGGATTGTACACTGGACTGGGAGTCTGAAATGCTGTGTGGCCTTAGGTAAGCCACTTTCACTCTCTGTGCCTCAGTTTTCCCGGCTGAAAAAGGGGGGATAATACTACTTTTCCTGCTTTGTAAAACCTGTTAGATTTATGGATGAAAAGTGCTCTATAAGAGTTCAGTGTTGTTATCAGTGCTTTTTTTAAAAGCAGTGATGCTAGCCCCTGGCAACAGTGCAGCTCAGATAATTACATTCTGCCCAAGTAAAAGTCCTCCTGTTTTACCAGTGAACACTAGTGTTGCCTTCCCTTCCATTCTGAAACTGCTGTTTTCTCTTAAATAGTTGTCATGTCTCTTTCCCCCCCGAAGTGATTGCATTCAGTGGTAAGTGTTGGCACTCTTATGCACTATTGCGTGTTTTATAGTAAAGGGCTTTTGGGATCTATCAGGATGAAAAGTGCTGTAGATATATGACAGCATTCCTAAGATTCTGCCATGAACTGGCTAGTGCACTGTCCTCTACAGATCAAAGCAGGACAGCTCAGCTGTGTGTCATAGGCCCTGTACCTCCTAACTCTTCATGGAGATTCTCTTTTAGCTTAAGTGGTAAGGCCCTATGCTTTGGAGTAGAAGACTCCAAGTTCTATCCCCACTGGCACCCTAAAAATCCAAGTGTCCACAATCTGCAGCAGAACTACAATTATTTTTGCCTTTTCTTTTCTTTTTCAAAGAGATCATCTTCCTAGCTGGAGCTCTGAGCATATCCTTCTGCTTTACAGTCCCACTCTCTGGATCCCATATTGCAGCCACCACCTACCAGCACAGCAAAATTGGGTTTCGGTTCCTGAACAGCACTGAAGCTGAGGTGCGGAGCTGGCTGAAGGGCAGCTGGTGTTTGCCTCCTGCAAAAAGACTAGTCATTCCTGTCCAGTCTTTTTATCTTGTTGATTTACAGAACTTCCTAGTGCTGGCAGCAGGGCAGGGAAGTAGCCAGGACACTTCCTGTTAACCTTTATCCCTTTGCAGTTCTGGCCTTTCATAAGAACGGCCATACTGGGTCAGACCAATGGTCCATCTAGCTCAGTATCCTGTCTTCTGGCAGTGGCTGGTGCCAGATGTTTCGGAGGGAGTGAGCAGAACAGGGCAATTATCAAGTGATCCATTCCCTGTCATCCAGTCCCAGCTTCTGGCAGTCAGAGGTTTAGAGACACTCAGAGCATGGGGTTATGTCCCTGACCATCTTGGCTAAAAGCCATTGATGGACCTATCCTGCATGAGCTTATCTAATTCTTGTTTAACATAGTTACACTTTTGGCTTTCACAAGATCCCCTGGCTACGAGTTCCACAGATTGACTGTGCACTGTGTGAAGAAGTACTTCCTTATGTTTGTTTTAAACCTGCTGCCTATTTATTTCATTGGGTGACCTTTAGTTCTTGTGTTATGAGAAGGGGTAAATAACACTTCCTTATTCACTTTCTCCACACCAGTCATAATTTTATTGACCTTTATCATATCTCCCCCCTCCCCCCCAAAAAGCTTCACACATTTGTTTCATGCCATCTTTGTTTGTCATTATCCTCTTTCCTTACCAGTGTCATCATGTCCTGTGGTTGTCTAATGGAAGATACACTCCTATTCCCAGTGCGATCAAACATTATAGATTCTTTGGGTCAAGGTTCTTCTTTCTGTTGCTGTAAAGTGCCAGGCAAAGGTATGCGGCAAGATACCTATATCTGTGTTACACTAATGGTTCTGGATTACACTATGATGGTTCTGTGATGTGATGCAATGAAGAGAGGGGTAGACACCACCAGCACAATGTGAGGAGGGATGAAAGTGACACAGGTTACCCAGGACAGGTGAGAAGGGAGAGAACCACTCAGAAGCCAAGGGAAAGGGAGTGTTGTGTGTACCCTGGAGCAGAGCAGTGGGATGGGCATAGACTGGGAGACCAAGAGAGAAGAGAGGCCTGATGCCAGAAGCAGAGGGGCGCCCTCCTAGACATAGGGTCTGAAAGGCTGCCCCTCCCTTCCGATGGTGGCTGCTTTAGCTAGGAACCCTTCACAAAGATGGCGGCGGGTAGCCCTCAAAAAGACGGCGGCTGTAGTTAGGCGTGCCCCTCACAAAGATGGCAGTTGCGTTCGGGCATGCCCCTCACAAAGATGGCGGCGACTGCCCTCACAACGGTGGCAGTTGCGTTACGGCATGCCCCTCACAAAGATGGCAGTTCAGGTGTCGTCCCCGATAGCGGGTTGGTACGTGGCCCGTACCAGTAAAGGGACCGTGCGCATGCGCAGTTGTGGCAAAGCGGAGGAAGATGGTTAAGAAGCGAGAGGGGCTGAGCGTCGCTCAAGAGGTGACAGCCCCTCCCCGGGACAGCTTGGAGCGGGGTCACTGGGGGATAGGCCAGGAGGTGTGCGTTGGGGGGCGAGAAGGGGGCACGGGGTGGGAGTGATGTGAGGGATAGGGGGTGAGGCGAGGTGGGAGCTAGCCTAGGGGGCAGGGGCGAGGTGTGGGCGGGGGTGAGGTGAGGCCCAGGGGGAAGAGGGGAGGGGGAGGGGATGAGTGGAGGAAGGGGCGGGGAAGAGGCGAGGTGTGGGGCAGGGGTGAGGTGGGGCCTAGTCTAGGGTGCACGGGCGAGTGGGGAGGTGAGGTGGGGGAAGGGGCGAGGTGTGGGCTGGGAGCAGGGGTAAGTGGGGGGTGAGGTGGGGATGCAGGGAGTGGATTGGTATGTGTAAGGGAAAGATCTTCATTGATGGGCTAGCCTGCCCCCCAAATCCATGGGGCCTCTCCTGCGGATTGTAGCTTCAAGAGTATCCCATACCTCTGGGACCATTTCTGCTCTTCCCCTGCAAACTGTGGCCCTGGCTGGTGCTGCTGTTTGGAGTTTTTCTGTCCTGCTGATGTCATGTTTCTGCTCTCCAACTTACTCCCTTCTGCCTTGGGTAGGGCTCTCCCTTGGAGGAGGCAGTGGTTTGCAAACACTTTTGGGGAGTGAGATTAAAAATCAATCTCTTCCTAATGAATAGGAGTACTTGTGGCACCTTAGAGACTAACAAATTTATTTGAGCATAAGCTTTGTGAGCTACAGCTAACTTCAAGAAAGTGAGCTGTAGCTCACGAAAGCTTATGCTCAAATAAATTTGTTAGTCTCTAAGGTGCCACTAGTACTCCTTTTTCTTTTTGCATATACAGACTAACACAGCTGCTACTCTGAAACCTGTTCCTAATGAATTAAAGAAATAGGCCAGAACCAATCAAATGAGATTCAGTAGAGAGAAATGGGAAGTGGAGACATAATCCAGTGAACACATACAAAACAGAAATACAGGTAGGGCAAAAACATCATTGAAAAGGCTTGTATTGCACTTTTTGTGTGCCACTGTGACCAAAAAAGCAAATGTCTTATTAAGCTCTATTTTTTTTTTATAGGAGTGTTGCGTGTGGTGGTTTTCTGCCCTGTTTAGCCCTATTTAGGCCTTTATTTGAGACAACAGTTATTTCTGGGCACCATGTTTCACTGATAGAATTCAGAGGAGAGCAGTCCTGAATGAAAAAAGGTTTGGACAATAAGCCCTAGCAGAAAGGGTTCAGAGTACTGAGGATGTTTGGTTTGGAGATATGAGAGCCAAGAATAGACATGGTGGTAGTTTCCACCTCCATGAAGGCACATTATAAAGAGGACATGGCCTGATTATACCATCTGATCACAGATTGAGAAGTGATGGAGCTTTAGTTGCAGCAGGGAATTCTGGTTAAACATTGGAGGGTATGAGGAATCTTTTAACTCCAAAGAGTTTGGGTGATGAAACAAGCTGCTTTAGGATGGTGTAAAACCACCTTCGCTGGGGCTGTCAGAGGCTGAGACCTGAAACCTGTCTACCAGAGGGTGGTTTAAGGATATTGACTCAATCCTGCCACAATGATGGGGAAGGGACTAAGTGAGTGTCCCTTCTAACTACAAATGATTCTGTGAAAGGCAATTTTAAAAAAGGGATGAATTTGGTCTCTTTAAGCCAGATGGAGTGGGATCGGAGTCTTTGGTTTGAAATATGTGGACACCTTTCAGATGCATCTTCATCTTCAGCATTTAAACTTTCATTTAACACCACTACCTTCTAAGCCTCGGTGCTTGTGAAGAAAACCTTCCAAATAGGAATGGATTTGAGCTGATGCAAGACTCTTCCTGAGCCCTGCTCTAAACACAAAGGCACACTGCCTCAACTAAAAGTGTAATGTCAAGCAGATGCAACTTTGTGTGTGGATGCTCGTGCCAGGTTTAAGCCAATGCAAATATTTGAGCTTGCATCTATAAATTACAGATGCAAACCACATCAGTTTTAGCCTGGTTTAAAGGGATGTAACCAGGTCCTCACACAAAGTTGAATCCATTTGACATCATGCCTTTAGTTAAACTGTTTCAACTTCTGTACTTAGACAAGCTCAGGATCTTCCAACAGGCAGCCCCAGTGACAATGCTGCTATTCAGAACTTCCCTGAGCCCTAACAGCAGGAGAAATTAGCAAGACTCTGGCTGGTTTCATGGGCACTGTTCAGAATCTGGTAGGTGGTGGTTTAACTCTGCTTCTGCTTCGGAAAGTTATGAACGGCTGTGGTAGATACAGGAGCTAATTACATAGGGAAGGAAGGACCCCCCCAATGATGGCGAATAGGTGGGTGGTTGATGCCCTCACTCCCATCTCAGTAGCCACTGGGCTGGGAGAAATAGAGTTGGGCACCCAAATAACAAACAGGAGCCTGTAAGGTGGAGGTCCAAGAGAGAGGTAGCTCCTAGCCAAAAGTGATCTGAAAAATAAGTCCCTAGGAGGGGCCTGGGGAAAGCACCCTGGTAGGAATCCTAGCACGCTCCCTTCCCAATGTTTGGAGTAGATAGTGAGGGACTGAGCTGGTGGATCCTCCGTCTTCATTCTGTTGTATTGGCCTCTGGCTAGTAGGTGTCTGGTAAATGTTTTCAGCCCTGCTGGATGTACTATCTATTGTTGGTGAAATGATTTGCTGAAATGTAAAATTATTGTAAGACCATAGTGAAAATTGAAATAGGTCTATTAACCAAGAGGTTAGCATGTGAACCTAAACAAATTCAATCTCTGCTGGGCTGATATTAATAATCGAGCCTACAACAATGGATTCAGGAACCATTGACTAACAAATGGAGAGAAATGCCTTGAACCTGTTAGCAGATGACAAGGGACAAGACTGCTTCTCGGAGGTGATTTTCCCCCCAATGCTTTTGTTTGGCTTTGATCTGTTTTATGAGGGTCATGAGACAAAAACCTCATTACCTAACGCTGTTGGATGTTGGCATATGTGTGATATGGCTGTTTGCCAGCATCTTAATTAGGGGATTCATAAAGACAGAGGGCAGATGTCATTTCTTGAAAAGTGCTTTTAGCCTTTCTGCGAGGAAGAATGCTTTTATTAATTCAGTACAAAATGTATTAAAAAAGGATCCAATCCAACTCTGTAAGCAAAGCTGTTTCTTTCCTTTCCTGCCATGTACGAGAGGTTTTGGACTCCCTTCCCAAGACTGCCTGGGCAAATGAGATTTGTAACAAACATAAAGCCAATTTGGATTGAATCTGCCCCAAATCTCTGTATTTTCAGAGGTCTCCAGATGGCACATGTATGAAGCCAGAATTCAGTGCAAATTACTGTGCCTGGTGGTACCTCTCACGGCAAGGGATTCAGCTGGCTTCAGAATGTTCTGCAGCTTGCTTGTTATGTGCAAAACTGCTGGTCCCTCACCCCAGAGCTCCTTTCATAGCAGTTGATCAGATAGCAGGAGGGCAGTGGCTGTGCAGGTGAAGGGCAGCTGTGCGTGCTCTGATTGCTCTCTCAGTGCTGGTTATTAAACACCTGCTTCAGTTATTACTTTAAAGTGAGACTGCTACTAGTTGAAGCTGATGTTGACTTAAATGAAGTCCTCTGTCTGGCTATGGAACAAATAGAGCTCAGACAGCTATAA
Organism: Lepidochelys kempii; assembly: GCF_965140285.1. Taxonomy (NCBI): domain Eukaryota; kingdom Metazoa; phylum Chordata; order Testudines; family Cheloniidae; genus Lepidochelys; species Lepidochelys kempii. The sequence continues at coordinate 150,158,402 of NC_136382.1, read as the reverse complement.
TGTACACAACATGTGGGAAGCTTATCAGCCCAGTCCTGGAGGGGACCCCCTCTAAGGGCCATGGGGAGTAGGGGAAGGAGTGTGGTCACTGTGACCCATTCACTTCTTGGCAGAGGCTACCAATAAGGAGACCAATTGGTGTGAATTATATTGATGATCCTGTGTCCCACGAGGAACCTGGACCAAGAGTAACTCCTATGCAGCTTCATTTCATACGGGCCTCTGATAAGTCTATGGTTGTACCCTAGCTAACCTCTCCATGCATTCGTTAGTAGGAGCAAATGCTTTCCATCTACAGCAAGTTCAAACACACAGCTGTTTCTAGGAAAGCTCTGTGGAGAGTTGCCCCTGGGGATTTTGTGGAAGCTTTACCGTTTCTCAAGTTCTAAAGTTTTACAGTCTACTGGGCCCTTGGGAGATTCTCTGGCAGCCTTCAGAACAAGGGGTAATTCTCAACTGGGTTGCTTTCATTTCTTCCCCATCACTTACTATATTTTTTTCTTTTCTTTTGCTGGCAGCAAAAGGCCGTGTGGACTGTGCAGCCGGTGAGAAATACACATGCGCAGTGCCAGCTCCTGAGTCAAAAACCCCAAATGAGGCAATGGAGCTGCCATACTAGGATAGCTCATACACACAGCCTTCTGCCCATTTCTACTGCCATTCCTCTGACAATCTCTAAGCCCTTCACAAACAATTAAACCTTCCAATCCCCTCACCCTCGGGAGGTAGGTAGTAGTCCCCCAATTTACAGGTGTTGTCACCTGCCTCCAAGGTAACACAGGGAATCAGTGTTAGGGACAGGAACAGAACCTAGGAATCTTGATTCCAGTCTCTTCTTATACCCACTAACAAGGCAGAAGAACCAGGGAAAAGAAACAAAATGTCCAGAGGAAGGGATTTTGTTCCATCACGAATATTCCCCATTCTCTGTGTTCCTAGTGGAGATTATTTTCACCTGTTTGTGCCCCAGCCTCAACAAAGGGGTCAGCACAGCTCTGGGGAACATAATTTGTTGCTTCTGCAGGAGCCCAACTTTGGTTTTGATGAAATGATAAAAAATAGCTGGAACTTTTTAAACATAACTAAGAGTCTGGAGGATTTTAGTTGGTAGAAAGTCAAAATGTGAGGGAGTGGCACAAAATAAACTCTACTTACATCATATTGAATGGTGAAAGTGGTGAGTGAAGCGTGCACTGAGAGATGGAAAACAAAATGAGAGACATCCTTAAGGAAGAGCCAGTAGTTGGTGGCTTTGAGAGGGGAACGGAGAGCACAGGAAGGAGAAGAGACATTGGGAGGAAATGCTGGCCATGACTGATTAAGCATTGGTGCTAGCTGTTGACTACTCTGTTGTGGGGTTTGTCTAACTAGACTAAGATAAAAGGTGAACGTGTTAGCTGGCATGTGTTACGTGTTCTGTCTACACTATGCGTTAACACAAGTTAGTTAAAACACTTTAGGTAACACATTTTAAAAATGCGCCTTTTATCATCCCACTCGACACAAGCTGTTGGAGGGGTTTCTTTGATGAAGTGCTAATAATATAGTTGCTTGTTAAATATGACCACTCACTTCCCCCCAACCCAGGAAATCCAGACCATGTTCCCTGGATCAGTGCAAACTGTGGGCTGTATAGGATCAGGGAAAGCTGGTGTTCTTGCTGCCAGGAGGATCCACACAGTGTTTCATCAATGACAGCAAGGTCCCATCTCTCTGTATCAGTCTGTTGTCTCTAGTGTGGTACACAGATTGTAAGCCCCTTGGGGCAGGGACCATTTTTGGATCTGTGTTTGTACAGTGGCTGGTCCATGGCTCCTAAATGCTATGGAAATACAAATACTACTACTACTGACTTGGAAACTGCAGTCTGATAAGAAGCTGGGGGGCTTGAATCTCGCTGTTATAGGTGCCAAATTATTGTGTGTGGGGGCCAAAGGGATGTCTTGTGGCACCACCCCGCTGGAATTGTTGGGGGTGGGAACAGTGGTTACAAAATCCCACACCAGCCCTTGTGTTCCTGTCCCAGGCAGACCCTACGGTGCAAGAAGAGAAGCCACCTTTGGCCACCAGCTCCACCAAATCATAATTTGTGGCTAGTGGAAAAATTCTACTGCTGGTTCATGGTAGAAGGGGCAAGTGCTGCCTTGACTTCACCAGACTCCCCTGCTGCTGCCCTCTAATGAGCCCACTCAGTTACTGCCCTCATTGCCCTATGCTGAGTCTGGTCAACTGCACCCCTCTGCGTGAGCCTTTCTGTGCTTGCCCTGAGCAGAGTGAGAGAAAATTGTTAATTAGTCCAGGATTGAGTTGTAAGTGGTTAATCAGAGATCAGTGTCATTGATTTTCCTGTGTAATGATTGGTGGTAACATCCTTTCTCACTACCTTGGAAGGTGACGTGGTCTTCGAAAGCCAAGGCAGCTGGGTTTAATTCCACCAGGTTAATTTACACAGAAAACTGCTGTTCCCCAGCTTGCAGGTTCTAAAGTATCTCACCAGGTGAGAGCTAATTCTTCTGGCTGCTTGTCCCTCCTCAGCCCTGCTTCTGCAGCCTGCTGCTCATGCATAGCACAGGGTGTGGTGGAAGATGATTGCAATGGGGCTAGCAATGATTTCAAAGCTAGTTAATGTCAAAGGTCATGTTCTTCGTGGGATTTGCGTGTCACCTTGTCTAATTATCCCTGATATTTCTCCCACTGGACTGCAAGCGTGTAAGGCAGAAGTTTCCCTCTGGAAAGCTTAAAGCCCTGATTGCTGGGTTTGGAATAGCCAGGATTCCCTCCAGAATTGTTCAGCTGTGGTATAATTGATTCCTGGGGGAGTCGTTCCCGAACTCAAGCATGTTGGTCACCTCTGTTTGTGCTTCAGCCATTTGATTTTTTTTCTTCCTCTTTCCTTTCCTCCTCACCCCAGAATAAAGGCAGCTTCTTGGAAAATAAATTAACCTACTAATTAGATGACTAGCTTAAGTAGCTGCAGTAACTTCTTGCTGCACCGTGACTGAACCCAGATGCTTGGTGCAGTATGGCGATCTCTCAGCAGGGCAGAGGCAACGGGGATGGTTTTGGCCTTGCTCTACTCTACCAAATATTGGAGACCTCTGTGCTGAGCCTGTTTGTTCATCTGTGGTTCAGGATTTCTACAACTAGTCTGTGCTGGAGGCCATGGAGCTAACAGATTTTAATGAGGAATGTGACATCCGCTGCTCCCTCCCACCCCCCATCACACAGCCAGCCTGAAGTGCCTAATGCTGTCTTAGAATCTTAGCATATCAGGATTGGAAGGGACCTCGGGAGGTCTAGTCCAACCCCCTGCTCAAAGCAGGACCAACACCAACTAAATCATCCCAGCCAGGGCTTTGTCAAGCCTGACCTTAAAAACCTCTAAGGAAGGAGATTCCACCACCTCCCTAGATAACCCATTCCAGTGCTTCACCACCCTCCCAGTGAAAAAGTTTTTCCTAATATCCAACCTAAACCTCCCCCACTGCAACTTGAGACCATTACTCCTTGTTCTGTCATCTGCTACCACTGAGAACAGTCTAGATCCATCCTCTTGGGAACACCTTTCAGGTAGTTGAAAGCAGCTATCAAATACCCCCTCATTCTTCTCTTCTGCAGACGAAATGATCTTGTTTCCCATTAGCGTCCCTGACTGCTTGTTCCCCTTTGCAGCACTAATTCAGGGCCTAGTTCCTGAAGTTCTTGCCAGGATGAACAATCTCTCCCACTTGATCCCCTTCCTCACTATGTAAACATCCTTAGGTCACTTCTCTGCCCGTGGGTAAAGGGGCAAAGCCAAGGCAAATAAAGGAGAGGGACAGAATGAATGGAGGAGGATCAGATCTTAACAAGAGGCACTGGCCTCTACAGGCTCTTCAGCACTACTCCAGTTACAACTGGAGTTGATAGCCCAAGGATTTAGCACCCTAGCTGTGTGGGATGGAGAAGTACTGAATTCTTACAATGATAAATATCCATGTGCTGTGACGGCTGTGTCCCAACCAACTTACCCACCCGCTCCGCTCAGGCCAGGGAATCGGAGAGCCTCATGAAACCTATAGCTCAGCTGATTTTTAGGAGTGAGGTGGCAAGATACTGCAGTGGGGCTGCCACCCCGTCTCCTGAGCTGGGAAGGCTGGAGCTGCTGGGCTGTGGAGGGAAATCGGATGCCAGTGATGATTGTGGCTGCTGCTGTGTGTTTCAGATTGATGGCCTGGAGGAGAAGCTGTCCCTCTGCAGACAAAGCATAGAGGTGGTGGACCTTAAGCTGCGCAGAGAGGAGCTCAGTCCCGAAGGAAGGTACTGGTGATTCCCCTCTATTCAAACCCAGATAGTGATGCTGCAGGCTGTGTGCTCATGCAAACCACTGACCGTTAGCTTTGTTAGTAGTACCCAGTAAAACCCCTTTGCCAAAAGAACAGGAATTTGCCAGGCTGGGCCCCCTTTTTGGAGCTTGTTTAGGAATGGAGAGAACTGGTTTTCTTTCTCTTCCAGGGAGGTGGGGGGGTGACATGGTGAAAGTGCTGAGCTTGCCTTCAGCTTCCCTGTTTGCAAACCCTCTGTGCATGCAGCCCAAGCAATGCCCAGTCCAATTTACCCTGGTCTACACTACGAGTTTAGGTCAAATTTAGCAGCATTAGGTCCATTTAATCCTGCACCCGTCCACACGACCAAGCCTGTTTTGTCGACTTAAAGGGCTCTTAAAATCGATTTCTGTACTCCTCCCCGACGAGGGGTTTAGCGCTAAAATTGACCTAGCTGGGCTGAATTTGGCGTAGTGTGGACGCAATTCGATGGTACTGGCCTCCGGGAGCTATCCCAGAGTGCTCCATTGTGACCACTCTGGACAGCACTCTCAACTTGGATGCACTGGCCAGGTAGACAGGAAAAGCCCCGGGAACTTTTGAATTTCATTTCCTGTTTGGCCAGCGTGGCGAGCTGATCAGCACAGGTGACCATGCAGTCCTAGAATCGCAAAAGAGCCCCAGCATGGACCGAACGGGCGGTACTGGATCTGATCGCTGTATGGGGAGAAGAATCCATGCAGGCAGAACTCCATTCCAAAAGACAAAATGCCAGTATATTTGCCAAAATCTCCAAGGGCATGATGGACAGAGGCTATAACAGGGACACACAGCAGTGCCGCGTGAAAGTTAAGGAGCTGAAGCAAGCCTACCAAAAAACAAAGGGTGCAAACGGTTGCTCCGGGTCAGAGCCCCGTACATGCTGCTTCTATGATGAGCTGCATGCAATTCTAGGGGGCGGGGGTCCCTACCACTATCCCACCACTGTCCATGAACACCTGCAAGGGGGGAGTCTCACGCAACAGGGATGAGGATTTTGTGAGTGAGGAAGATGAGGAGGAGGAGAAGGTTGAAGATAGCGCACAGCAGGCAAGTGGAGAATCCCTTCTCCCCGGCAGCCAGGAACTGTTTATCACCCTGGAGCCAATACCCTCCCAAGGCGGGCTCCCGGACCATGAAGCCAGAGAAAGCACCTCTGGTGAGTGTACCTTTGTAAATATAATACAGGGTTTAAACGTGTTTAATGATTAATTTGCCCTGAAGACCTGGGATGCATTTGCGGCCAGTATAGCTACTGGAAAAGTCTGTTAACGTATCTGGGGATGGAACGGAAATCCTCCAGGGACATCTCCATGAAGCTCTCCTGGAGGTACTCTAAAAGCCTTTGCCACGTGGTGGGGGAAGGCCTGTTCATGCTGAGCTGTTTGCGTTTAGCTGAGAGGGATCTTCACTGATACTAGCCACACGGTGGGTTCCCCCTATCATCTTCATCCCAGAAGCTAGCGCAGATAAAAACACACTCGCGATGACATGTTCTCAGAGCTCATGCAGTCCTCCTGCACTGAAAGAGCTCAGCAGAATGCGTGGAGGCAAACAATGGCAGAGAAAAGCGTTAAATGAATGCGCTGAGAGGAGGGAGGAGGAGGCAGGGTGCAATGTTGAGCCTAATGGAGGAGCAAACTGACATGCTCAGGCGTCTGGTGAAGCTGCAGGAAAGGCAGCAGGAGCACAGACCACCGCTGTAGCCCCTGTATAACCTCCTGCCCTCCTCCTCAAGTTCCATATCCTCCTCACCCAGAGGCCCAAGAATGCGGGGAAGAGGCTACGGGCACCCAGCCACTCCACCCCAGAGGAATGCCCGAGCAACAGAAGGCTGGCATTCAATAAGTTTTGAACTGTAGTGTGGCCTTGTCCTTCCCTCCTCACCCACTCCTCCTAGGCTACCTTGCGAGTTTTCCTCCTATTTGTGTGATGAATTAATAAAGAATGCATGATTTTGAAACAATAATGATTTTATTGCCTCTGAAAGCAGTGATTGAAGGGGGGAGGTCAGTTGGCTTACAGGGAAGTAGAGTCAACCAAGGGGGCCAGGTTTTCATCAAGGAGAAACAAACAGAACTGTCACACCGTAGCCTGGCCAGTCATGAAACTGGTTTTCAAAGCTTCTCTGATGTGCAAAGCGCCCAGCTGTGCTCTTCTAACCGCCCTGGTGTCTGGCTGTGCGTAATCGGCTGCCAGGCAATTTGCCTCAACCTCCCACCCTGCCATATACATCTCCCCCTTACTCTCACAGATATTGTGGAGCGCACAGCAAGCAGCAATAACAATGGGAATGTTGGTTTTGCTGAGGTCTAACCTAGTCAGTAAACTGCACCAGCAAGCTTTTAAACATCCAAAGGCACGTTCTACCACCATTCTGCACTTGCTCAGCCTGTAGTTGAACTTCTCCTTACTACTGTCCAGGGTGCCTGTGTATGGCTTCATGAGCCATGGGAGCAAGGGATAGGCTGGGTCCCCAAGGATAACTACAGGCATTTCAACATCCCCAACGGTAATTTTCTGGTCTGGGAAGTAAGTCCCTTCCTGCAGTTGTTCAAACAGAACAGAGTTCCTGAAAATGCGAGCGTCATGCATCTTTCCTGGCCATCCCACGGTGATGTCGGTGAAACGTCCCTTATGATCCACCAGTGCTTGCAGCACCATTGAGAAGTACCCCTTGCGGTTTACGTAGTGGCTGCCAAGTTGGTCCGGTCCCAAGACAGGGATATGCATTCCGTCTATCGCCCCACCACAGTTAGGGAATCCCATTGCAGCAAAGCCACCCACTATGACCTGCACATTTCCCAGAGTCACTACCCTTGAAAGTAGCAGCTCAGCGATTGCTTTGGCTACTTGGATCACAGCAGCCCCCACAGTAGATTTGCCCACTCCAAATTGATTCCCGACTGACCGGTAGCTGTCTGGCGTTGCAAGTTTCCAGAGGGCTATCACCACTCGCTTGTGAACTGTGAGAGCTGCTCTCATCTTGGTATTCTTGCGCTTCAGGGCAGGGGAAAGCAAGTCAAAGTTCCATGAAAGTGCCCTTACACATACGAAAGTTTTGCAGCCACTGGGAATCATCCCAGACCTGCAACACTATGCTGTCCCACCAGTCTGTGCTTGTTTCCCGGGCCCAGAATCGGCTTTCCACGGCATGAACCTTCCCCATTACCACCATGATGTCCAAATTGCCAGGGCCCGTGCTTTGAGAGAAGTCTGTGTCCATGTCCCCATCACTGTCGTGATCACGCTGCCGTCGCATCCTCGCCTGCTTTTGCAGGTTGTGCACGTACTGCAGGATAATGCGCGAGGTGTTTGCAATGCCGATAACAGCAGCGGAGATCTGAGCGGGCTCCATGCTTGCCGTGGTATGGCGTCTGCAGGAGAGCAGAGTTGCAACGGAAGCGGTGGATGACGACGGATGCCACGAGAATAGATATTTATACAGAACGACGAGAGGACCCGCGAGGTGGATTCATGGCACCAGGAGAGCGTGGAAGTGGTGGATGACGGTGGTTAGCAGTCCTACTGCACCGTCTGCTGGCAGCAGTAAGGCGTCTCCACGGAAAAAAGATGTGAAATTATTGTCTGCTGTTGCTTTCATGGAGGGAGGGGCAACTGACAACATGTACCCAAAACCACCCGCGACAATGTTTTTGCCTTATCAGGCATTGGGAGCTCAACCCAGAATTCCAATGGACAGCGGAAACTGCGAGAGAGCTACTCACAGTGCAACGCTCCGAAAGTCGACGCTAGCCACGGCACTGTGGAGGCACTCTGCCGACTTAATGCACTTAGTGGGGACACACACGATTGACTGTATAAAATTGCTTCCTAAAAATCAACTTCTATAAATTCAACCTAATTTCGTAGTGTAGACATACCCTCAGTTTCCAGAGTTTGGACCCCAGCACTGATAGGAAACAGCTGTGTGAGCTGGACAGATGTTCTGGGTAGCAGCATGCAACTGATCTTGCCTAGCCCACCTGAGCTCAGAGGTGCAGTAACTAGTGTGTGCTAAATATTCAAAGCACCCTAAGCCAAATCCTAGGTGGAATCCAGTCAGAATAATCCTAAGGGGACTGAATTTTGACTCCATCCACCATGATATGTTTGCATGGGGACCTGGTTGCAACAGGCATCCTGGTGATAGCCTAGAGTGGACCTAACTATGTCTCTCAACAGTGCAGTGAGATGGTTAGTTTCCATTTCCACTCCCCAATGGAACCTTGCAGTAATTTGGTCCCGCTAACCCTAGTAGTGCTATCAGCAGAGCCTTTCCCTGAATGTGATCACCCAGCCTCAGCCATGTCCTGGCTGAGACCTGTTTCTTCCATTTGTTAGCAGCCTATTGCTCCCCTCCTAACAGAGAAAGTGAGCCATCAAGTCTAGGCACAGGAAGAGAGCAGCCCACCAACTAGATCCTGTCAGCCCATTGTTCCATCTAATTTATTCTTCAGAGCTCAGCCCAGTTCTAGGTGTCCCAAGCAATGTGCTTTTACCACTTCCCTTGAGAAACTCTTTCAGACTTGCCATTAAGTTCTTCTATTCAGCCTAAATGTTCCTGGGCTTGGTTTCTCCCCATAACTCCTAGTTTTCCCCCATAGGTTATCATGCTCAATTTCTCTCCTTTCTCAGAGTTTTCTGTCTCCTCTCTCCCCACTTTTTCAGTCCTTATCTCTCAAAATTCTTTTTGTCCTGAGTTAAACTCTTCCTTGTATGTCACATCACCCAGCACCTTCTATGCCCTCCCTCAAGTTACGTCAGTCTCTTTCTGTTAATGATGTGACCAGAAGCCCCAACCTTACAGTGACCCACTGACTATCTCCCCTGCCCTCAAATTCAATGTATTGCCACTTATCGTTACCCTGAGTTCAGCCTTTCAGCCAGTTCCCAATCCATGTGATAAGGCTCCTGTCCTTAGAACAAATTTGTCAGGAGAGGTGCCCAGGTCTGTGACATCCAGTCAGTCTTCTGCCAAGGAAGTGACCAAGCTTGGCCGCTCATGCTTCTGCTAATGTCTAGCTATCTCCAGATTTTTTTTTTTTACTGTTTGTCCCATGAGGGAAGCTATTGACCTGGTGAGCCTAAATCACTGGGATAGGTCTGCTTTCCAATTTTGCTCTCCGCACCCTCCAAATAAAGCCTGACTGGATTCATAGTAAGTTTAGTGTCTCATTGCCTGGGCTCCGTGTCATTCAGTCCTGCAGAGCTGCATGTGTTCAGCTTGGCCATGCTTTTTAAACCGTCTCATTTCCTTCCTAAGCATGAGAGCCTTTCCCCTTGATTTCTCTAGCTAGGCAGGCTTGTAAGCAGGGATACAGCAGCTCAGCTACTTTGGAATCTGCACTCTGCATTTCCTTTTCCCCAGTGTATTTCAGAGTCCTTCTTTTCCTCTCCTGCTATTAATGCACCCTGCTTTATTACAGCCCTTCTCTCTTCCCTTAATGAACTGTACCATAAGGCTTGGATCCAGCTGAAATACAAGTGCCTGCTTTACCCTAAAGGGCAACAAACTGCCCTCTGACACAATGCCACAGGGCCTCCCTGGAGCAGGGAGATAGATAATTTGTTGTGTGTTTGTTCACACCCCCCCCCAGCTGCTGCAGCTTTCAGGCCTTTAAATTGTGGATTAATCAATCATTGTGCAGATGAATATACAGGGTTTTCAATCACCCTGAATTGTGTGATACAGCTGGTTCTTACTGCAATCAGACAGCTCCTTTGCCTGAGCCATTGGGGAGTTTGTGCAAAATGGGGGCCTTGGAAGCAAAGTGAAGAATGTTTCAATCTTTGGCTCTGAAATGTGGGAACAACATGGGGCCTGTGATCTGGTGAGCAGAGTCAGGGAGTTCTCTTCCAGACTCTGTACCAAGGCAATTCCCTCCTTTTCAGAGTGGTGGGAGAGGGGCACTGTGAGGCTTCATGTGTGCGAGACCATCTGTGAAAGTGCAGAAGCTTATTTGTATCCAGGGGTGTTTTGACAGGCCTGAGCCTCCACATGCCCTATTCCCAGGGCCAGGCACTACTTTTCTTTGCTTTCCCAGAGCATTCTGAACAGCCCAGCCTGTGGGCATTTTCCTCACTGGATCAGAAGAGCTCATGTCTTCCCTAGGGAAGCCAGAGCTGCAGGGATGTGATCACCTACTGTACGAGGCCCTGCCTGTTCCTGGAGCGGACATCAGAGCCTCTTGCTCCAGAGGGAGCAGCTATCCCAGTTACTTGGAAAGGCATTTCCCCTGTGTCAGGTGGGAGTTGCTTTTTAGCCAACCCTGCAGCACTGTCCTAGTGTTCAAACAGGCTGCCCTGAAGTGGGTGTCTTAGCTACCATTCATGCACAGCAGTCTCCAGGGAGGAAGACTTCTAACCCTTTGGACCCTCCCCTTCTGCAGTAAAGGGATGACAAGCTGCCAGCCCCCCCCCAGGAGAATGGTGGAGGGTCTCATTTTGTGTACAGCCCAGAACTCCTCTTTTGGGGCAGAGGCTTTCCACCACCCTACTGCAGAGCAATAACATCTGCCAGTGTGTAACAAGGCTGCATCTTCTCATTACAGAAAGTCACTGGAGAGAGAGAGAAGCCTGCTCCTGACCAAAGCTGAAACCTATGGTAAGGCCATCTTTCAATCTAGCCACTCAGAGCGAGCAGCAGCTGGGCAGGATAAGTGCAGTGCAGACTGTGGTCAGCTTCCCATTTAAACTCCTGCCCCACTCTCTGATTTGCCTTGGAGCTTGGGCTCAGCCAAAAAGGGACTTGGAGGGAGAAGTTGAGGCAGATCTATTCAGCTGCTTTTAATCTGAGAGCAGGCGCCTGCTCAGGTATCCCATAGCAGGGACCAGCCTGAGGCCCGTTAAAGGGGTCTGGCTTTGCAGGAAGTGCTGCACACCTGCCCTCTGGAAACCAGACCCCTTTAAGGCCATCTCAAGTTGGGGACCTAAGAGCACTCGTGTCTCTTGAAAGTCTTGGCCAGCAAATTGGCCTCCTCCTGTCTCAGTCCGAGAGTCACCACAAAGGTTCAAAAAATAAAATTCAGTGCACCTGAAACCTCATCCAAATGCACAGTAGAAAACCATCCGGCAGGCTTCTACTCACATGAGTGTCTGCCCCATCTCTAGTGGCTCAGGCCCCAGGCTGTCCCTGGAGGGCACATCAGTCTGCACTGATGCAGCTGGAGCCAGAGCCAGCTCGGGGAAGGCTGAGCATCCTGCCCTCCCCATCCTATACCCATCCCCCCAATGGACTCATGTGAATGTGGCGTAGCCAGAGTCCCTCTCAAGTACTCTAGGCATGCACCATGGGTCAACTGCTGGACTCCTTCCCCCCAATCACCAGCTTTGTATGTGGTGCAGTCCCCTGCACTTTCTGTTCCAATCTCCAGCCAGGAAGTGTGTTTTCCTCCCTCTCTCTTCTGGGTGTCCTGCACAGGAACTGTGTGGCATTAGGCTGCCCTCTGCTGGCAGAATTGAGGTTTTTTTGTAGCCACACAACTCTTAAACTTTTCCCCTCATCAGGTTCTGACACAAGGCTTAGTTAGATTCATTGGAGTCTTACCTGAGGCCTGCGGGCCTGATCCTGAAAGGGGGCTGCATGCCCTCCCTGCTCCTTGACATCAGTGGTAACTGGGGACACTTATTCCCTTGCAATGCCAGGGTCTGCCTGTAGCATCCTGTGCAGGGATGTTGGAATTGCTGAGCAGAGTTGCTGTGGTTGCATTAGTCAGCGCCCACTGCTCCTAGTTCCTCCCCGGGCAGAGGCATCAGTAGATGATTCCTGAGGCTCTGCTGCTGCATCACTGAGATTGATCCTCAACGGGTTTGTCCGCCATGTCGATCCAGACTCCTTGAAGTGAGTGAACGTGTGGGGCTTTCCCAGAGTGAGGGAGCTACTGGCAGCATTCCCTCATTGACACAGCAGCTTATCTGTGCAGTCCCCAGCGCACAGGCGGGTGTCAGCCATGCAGACAGGGAAGCTGCATAGAAAGCTGCCATGTGTCTTGTGCTGAGTACTGTACCCAGCACAAGGGGGCCTTGAGTTTTGATGCCTCCTCCTCTCCCCACTCTGCAACTTCCGTCTGAATAACTAGGCTGGGCTCAGCAAAGCCCGAGGTAAGGTTTACAACCTGTCGAAGGAAGGAAGAGACCAAGCTTTGTCTTCAGCCCAGGCAGCAGCAAGGATTGGCCTATCACCCACTTTGAGCAGGGTGTGGGATGCTGGCAGCAGCTGGGATATTGTGGAACTAACAGGCAAACCCTTTTCTAGATTAGCCCTTCCCCTGTCTTCAGGACACATCTGACAGAACTCCGGATCCACAAACTGTCACTAAGCCGAGGGCAATTGGAGGGGACGCAGTGCGCTGAGCAAGCGGGGCTTGTGGGAGTTGAGAATTAGGACTCAGCCATGGGGTAGAGCTCATTACTCATTGTTACAGTAAGATTGCAGGGGGGGTCATGTGGGTAAAGCAGATTCAGACAGACCTGCTGCTGCACTCAGAACAAACAGCATCACCAATGAGCCCCTTAACAAGTAAGCACTTCTCGTAGTTTAACCTCCCCTTGTGAAGTCAGCTAGCAGCACAATGGTCCCTAAATAGACTGGATTCCCTGTGGCTGTTCAGCAGGGTGTATACAGCAGACCCAGTGCCACACTAAACACCCCTGCAAAGAGCTGAAATCCTGCTCTAGGAACCCATCACAGGGTAGGGGCTTGCCTGTCAAATGCTAATAGCTTACAGCTGCTTCAGAAAAATCCTGCAGGAGAGAGGACAGGACTGGCCTAGAGAGAACTTGGATCTAGTAAAGCAGAGAATCAGTATTCAGGACTCCTGGGTTCTGTGCTCTGCACTCTTGGCAGCCACCTACTGTCCCTGCCCCTCAGTCCCCCTTTGTCAGACAGGGCAGTGATCCCCACCCATCTTCACAAAGCATGTTGAGATCTCAGGCTGTGTGGCACAAAATTAGCGTTGAGCAGAATTCAAATGCTCCTTCAGACAAGTGCACTAGGCTCTGAACTACCGTGTGTGCTGCCTGTCTATCTTGCACTGCCAAACTCCTTTCCCAGCCCACAGGGGTTATCCGCCTGGAATCAGCAGTGTCGAGCAGGGAGGGATGGATCTGTACTAGTGAAGTGCCAAGGAACTGTTCAAAGGTGATACAATGTAAAGATCATTAACTGCTTCTGCACAGGCCACAATGCCTATTTTGTAGGAGACAGCAAAAGACACCTATTAGAGCAGCTGACTGTATGTGCGGCTGCCAGAGCTTGAGATGTGTACGGAGTTGTGGCCCAGGTCCTGATTCAGATGGTCACAGGGAAGAGTCAGGAGCCCAGCTGGGGCAGTGACACAAAGAGGTGGTGTTGGTTTTATTTCCCATGTGAAGTTAGTTAGTGACTGGTGACAGGTGCTAGACAGTGTCCTGCAGAGATCCATGTACAGAACAGGTACAGCACTGGCAGCTGTCTTTATAACCACCCTCCCACACCCTTCTCCAGAAAATGAGGGAGGCATTCTATCTCCAGAGCCCATTCAGGCCTTGGCCTTCAACAAGGGGTGATTTGTACAATGAGGCTACCTAGCCAGCAGTAGGAATTGGACTGAGGCCAAACCCCTATTAGCGGATACCTTTCAGACACTACTGAACTGGGCGGGAGGCCTCTCTCTGATCTTGTGCCTGTCCAGTCCCTCACAACGAGGGGCAGTTTGAGTAGCAGAGCTCTGCATGTTTACAAGGAACTAGACTAGAGCAAAGCACCTGGCAGGTCGCAGCAGTCGGATGACCTTGCAAGGAGTTTCCCTCCATGAGTGAGGAAAAGGGGGTTTGCTGTTCCTTGGAGCAACGGGTGGCAGCAGGGGAAGCGGCATCTTATATGCTGGTTTGGTTTTGTTTTCCAGAGAAAGAACTGAAAGTGCTCCGTAAGGAAAATCGCAAGAATGCAGCCATTGCAATGGCCATAGTACTGTTGATTATTGTTGTTTACACCTGCTGGACAATGTAATCACGGTTCTCACGACTGACCACAGGGCTCCACTGCAAAGACCTCTTCCTTCAACCGATGTGCCTCCCACCCAAGGGCCTGGTCAGCTTTTCAAACCGTTAGTCACCTGCAGTCTTCACAGCCTGGACAGCCTTATCTCTGGCAGCTGAGGATCTTGAAGGCAAAGGGAAGCTACAGACACAGAACAAGTGGGTTTGGAGAGCAGACAAGTTCAGCTGGAGCTGTCTCCTCCACACACTGTCCTGGGGGGCCCATGGAACAGAGAATGCAAATTAATTTCAGGGGGATGAATGACCCAAGTTCCCCTTTTCCTAGTGGGCTCTCTCTGTTCCTTGCTGCTCACTACAAGGTTTTGGAGCCTGAAATCATCACTGCTCAGCCCAGTCAGAACCTGGGAAAGCTTCCCTCTTACTGTACTTCAACCCTGAGCTGAAGGGACCAATCTCTAGAGCTCAAAGGGGCATTCAGTCATTGTGCCTCTCTCCTGTGATTGCCAAAAATCCCCATGTGTAGTAAAGTGCCAGTTACAGGGACACTTTTCAAAATATCTTCCCGCTAACCTGTCGGGAGCCAGAGGAGTCACTACCTGAAAATGGGGTCTTGGGGGTGGTGTTTTCCTGCTGCTCAGCCAAATGAACTAAGAGGGCAGGAAGAGAATAGCAGTTCCTAACCCTGGGTGTTGGTGTGTATCTATGTACAGCCCCCTTGAGGCAGGGCCCAGCAAAGGGAACTGCCATTTCAGAGGGATAGTTCTGGGACATCAAGGATCAAAACTCATTGACTTAATGGCAGGGGCACTCTGAACTCAGGGCTGAAGCTGTATTGTTTTTTAAATAAAGTCCTTTGAACATACGAAAGAGCAAATGCATCTGCCTGTAGCCTTCCCCTGCCTGTGCACTTCCTGCAGCTGGAAATCTCACCAGTCAGCAACCAGATGGCTAGTATGAGGCCCTTCCCTCAAGGCTGTGTCGGCCTGGCTGTAACACCATGACTTCAGAATGCACCATCCCATCCGTTCCAACATGGCAGGGAATATTCTAGTCATCAGTGGGCAGAATCCTAATGATTTTGCTGAAAATCAGAACAAACAAATGGGGCTACATTGAGCCCTTGACATCTGGTTAGCAGAACTACCAGCTTCAACCACCTGTAACTGTTTATAGAGCAAAGAATTGGTTGATGGCAGCTATTAACACATGCCAGTATAACACCCCCCCTCATTTTAGCTCTGCCCAGCCTCCCAATATGGTTTAAAAACATCTCTACTCTGAAAGAGGAGGGGGCACACGGAGCACCTGGCATGGGGGTAATAAGGGGTGGGTTACAGCAAGTCCCTGAAATAGAGGAGTATGGGAGGGTGGTGCACAGGTAACTTGTGGGGTAGAATGGATGGGCACAAGGAGTCCTTCGGCCATGCACAGGCCCCCCCCCCAAGTTTTGTGTTCCCCATGGTTTTAGAAAACGCAGACCAAAGAGCATCAACACCTTTGTGAACTAAAGAGCTGTACTGGTAATACACAGACAATGAAAGCAGAGAAATCAACACAAAATGATACACAGCTTAATACAATACATTGTGCAATCAACAGACGTAAACATTCCCTTCAGCAAGACATTCCTCCTCCTCCCCCTGGAGCCAGTGGGAGAGCACAACTTGGGTCAGCCCCTAGCCCTAGGCCAAGTTTTCTACCATCCCTTTGATACTAAGGCATTCCCTGCCCCACATGATCAGACTGAACCCCCTTCCACTCCCCCCACACTAGGGATGAGCAGCTCTGACGCACACAAAGCAGGGTACGTACAGGGCTTTGTCCTCTGGGTTCCTGGCCTTTCAACTCCGATCAGATCCTTTTGGGCATTTCAAAGCAAGCCATGGGTTCCCGAGCCCGGAGGAGCAATGGGGGATAGGAGAGTCTTGAGCCAGAGAGGGAAGAGGGATAAAACCTTTTCCCTGCAGCAGGGAAGCAGTAGTGAGGTGCTGGTGCTTCCCTCCCAAAAGAGGGTGGGAGGTGTGGTTCAGTGCATCCAAAAAATACATCTCCTTGTAAAAAATACAATCTACTAAAAGCAAAGGAAATTGGGGCAATGGGGAAAGCAGGCAGCATCTCTCAAACCGCCTGCAAGCAATTGGGTTTCTTCTGCACCCTGGGTTTTCAGGACCAGGTAAAGGCTAATGGAGGCCTAGATTATCTATGGTGTATTCCCTGCGGGACGTCTCCATCCCCACAAACAGGGAGGGGCCAAGGCCCTCAGTGGGGGACACACCCTTGAGGCTGCAGAAGACACAGTAAAGGACCACAGGAAAAGGAACAGGCTCCAAGGTGGCCTGTTGGCTTCTTGCTGGCATCATGGCTGCCTTGGGGGGTCGGGGAAATCAGCAGAAGCACCAACACTTAAATACATGGTTTTAAAAGCCGACAGTGTGAAGGCTCCGAAGCGAAGCTACTGGAGGCACCATCTTCCCCATTGCTCCTCATGGAGGGGCCTTCAATAAATATAAAGTAGCCAATAATTAGCTGCATGGGGGGGCTGCTGCCCTCTCCAGGAGAAAGGCTGCTCTTAGGCCAGGTGCCACATTCTGCCAAGGCTTTGGAGCACCTGGGACTAAATTCTGCTAAGGGATTTGAGTCAGAGCCACATCCTGCTCTTGGATGGATTGGCAAACCTTCCCCTTGGCTGCTACAGGGCACAGGGAAAGTAGGTCTGACACTTCCTCAGCCACCTTTCTGGAAAGGCCACACACCCTGAGCTTGCAGGAGGCAGTATTCTAAATACGCCAGGTCTCTTCTGGGTTCAATAGGGGGATACCCAAATACAATATGGGCTCCCACCATCCTCCAAAGTTGAGAGCTTAGTCTCCCCGTGCAATGACGCTCCAAGGACAGCATTAGCCCAAGGCTGGGCAAGCTGTGACAATCCCCGTTCTGCAGCCATCAAGCCTGAACGTGCGGATCCACGTTACAAGGCACAGCAAAGAAACCACCCATGGTTAAACTCATTCACACCAAGCAATTGGGGGATTAACAGACAGATGCCTGGCCACCAACTGATCCTGCAGACGCGGAAGGCTGCGCGCTCGGAAAGCAAGGCCTATGAGCTCAGGGTGAAAGTCACCCTGTGCATCACTTGAGCCCTATGAGGCTCACAGATCTTAAGTGATGCCCAGTCCTTGCGCTGCCCCTAGTTGCAAGATGAATCTCACCCACCAACTTCTACTTCCGCCAGAGCTGAACTCTCCACGTCCTAGGATACAGACCCATTCACATCCTGCATTGGTATGGGGAGGATGGAGGGGGGATGAGAATCTGAAAGGCTGCCTCTAGTTTCCAGGAGACCCACAGCTTTCTTTAAGGCACGGTCCAGGTAACCCCCCAGTCAGCTTTTCCCTTATTGCCAACCTGTGTAAGAAAAAATAAGTGACTTTGCTGCATGGACCAGAGCAGCCAACTGCCTATTAACTTCTGGTCCAGTGGGAGAACAGGCCAGAGGTGTTTCTGAAGCCCAGCATGAAGTTAAAACAGGCAATGAGGGCAGCCCTGTCCTTTGCGGGGGCTTTGTGTACATGACGTGTAGAGGGCCCAGCACAGAAATGAGTCATGATTTCTGACTGCGATCTGCTGAAACACCGATGTCCTGCTTGCCATGCTAGAGAGTCCCAGGTTTGTGCCTTCGCTACAGACATGGCTCCAGCTCTGGACCAGACACGGGGAGGGGGGGTGTTCAAAGCCTGTTTTAACCAGGAAAGATGGGTTTCCCCTACAACGGGCCTGGTCGTGGGATTGGATTTGACTAACCAGCATGGTCAGAGTCAAGGTCTCCTTCCCACATGACAAGACAAGGACTTTCACAATCTCCTGTGAAAAACTCCTACACCCAAAGGCCTGCAGCCTTCCCCCTTTTTCTTTCATCCCTGAACACAGAGGGAGGGCCATTGTTAAAGGGAAACTGAGGATGGTTTTGAGCACTGAAAAAGGCAAAACATCTCAGCATTGTCCTAGGGCAGATTCATGAGCTCACACCTAGGCTGCTGGCTTGGAGTTAGGGACCTCCTGCCACGAGGACTGACTCCCTTCCACCGAGATCCTAGCATCCAGGAACTCCCGACAGCCTGCCAAGTGCCTCTGGAGTGGAAGTGCTGGAGCCACTAGCAAAAAGTGACCATCCTCGCATGCCAAGAGCCTGCATTTCCCGATGAGTCACCCAGCGTTCAGCAAAGGCCCATCGGCTTGAGGCAAAGGAGACAGAGGTGGCTGCTGGCAGCACTGCAAGGCCATTTAAATGCACTCTCCCCCAGCTCATTCCTCCTTGCAGTCCTGTGACCATCCTCCTTTCCTCTTGGTGCTTCCAGGGAACCATACGCAGCCTCCTAATCGCTCCGGCACATGCAGGAGGGGAACCCAGAGAGCAGACGCCTGGCTGTAGTTTGGAGCACTAGGGGGGAAAGCTGCCAGCCCCTCATCCCCAGGAGTGCAGTGGGATAGTACAGAAGAGCATCGGACTTCGGCTCCAGGCATCCCACCTCCGAGGCACCCACAGCTGTGCTGCCTGGGCCAGATACTTATATACACTGCTACTCACAGGCTGGAGCTTTGTTCCACTTCTTCTGAGCATCAAACCCCACCCCCCACCCCCCAGGAATCATTCTCCTCCACAGAAGGCTGCAGCTCCTGGATGAAAGACTCCCTTCTCCTGTCTCAGTCTCCCCGCTCCAGTCAGTCCCCCACGATTCCAAGCTGGGGGGTCAGGGGTAGTGCGCCTGGATGAAGGACAGGACTTCCTCCTTCGACAGCTTCTCCGGATCTTGCCTTTTCTGGGAGTCGTGCACTTTGACGCCTTCCCCCCACTCCCAGAAGAGACGGCTGAAGTAGCAGATGCTGCAGGCAGAAAGAGGAGGCAGACAGATCAGCACAGCAAACACTGAGAAGGGATGCACTCAGCATAGGCTGCAGAGACTCTTTAGAGACAGCTGGCCTGGGACCACACACGACATGATTCGAGGGGGTAGCGTCAAGGAGGCCCAGGTTATTTGTTTTATCTACCCCGAGGGTTCTTCACATTTTTCTCTGCCCCAACTCCTAACTTTGGCTCTGCAGTGCCGTGCCCCGCCTGCGTCGTCGGCCGCAGAGGCTGAACCAAGGATCTCTGGATCCAACCTTGAGTGTCTACCCCCTGCGCTGAATCACCCAGCTCCGTCAGCAAAGGCTGTTGTAGGCTCATCCACTTCGGTTTGTGGCCAGCCACACGAGACGGGGCAGCACCACACCAAGTAGGTGTAGGCTACAGCTAGTAAGAATAGCCATCATTTTGTAGGGCCTACTCAAACAAGCATGTGCTGACACAAACCCAGACACCCGAACATGGCATATAAACTGAAGCGTGTTCCATGGAAACGGCCCTGTTAGTTGCAGCTCTGGTCAAAGCAGCAGGAGGGACGAATCAATGTCCGCTGAGACCAGGAACAATCAGTTAGGGAAACTATGTTTTTCAAGTTCCTGAGAGGGTGAAGCAAACAAAGTAATTTCATTAAAGACTCCAGAGAAGGCCTGAACAGAGCACTTGGAAGGGTCAGCGGGCAGAATGGACACAGCAGGGTCTAAGCACTCAGCACACTATGGATATAGCAGGGCTGGGGGAGCAAACTAACCCCCACTTTGCCAACATGGGCCACAAGTACTCCTTTTCTTTTTGCAGATACAGACTAACACGGCTGCTACTCTGAAATCTGGAGATACAGTGACTCTCCAGAAATCCGGCCCTTGACTCTTCCCTGAGCATAGACTCTCCCTGCCCCATCTGGCTATTAGTCACCCAGTGTGAAACCAGAGCTGCTAATTGCTGCAGACACAGCAGCCTTAGATTCCTACAATTACTGACACTTAATATTCACAGCTTATTTAGGTACGCTGTTCTAACAGAACGATATTAGCATAGCGACAAACGCATGTGTCAGCGGCTAATTACAGACACATTAGTGCTCACTAACTACAAGGCAGAGCATCCATTACAGAGTCACACACAAACCCCTTCCTTGCTTTGTTTTCATAGCAGTGGTTGAGTTTGGTGCTGGAATTCTGCCGGGGAGGCTGAGAGGGGCTAGCACCCTCCCCAGTTTGTGAAGCGGAGCCCTCCCAGCACTGGGATTACGAGAGCTTTTTCAGCTAGTTGACAATGGAAAGCCTGAAGGATTCTCAGAGCACAGCTGCAAGCCGAGGAGGAGGCTAGAGGGGCATGCAGGGAGCCCCCGTTTCACATCAGCCTCTCCAACTGGGACACAATCCAGGGGCCTGTGCAGTTTGCATATAGCTGCACTGTGCTGAGAAACAGACTCACAAGACTCACTTACCCAGGAGACAATAGCATAATGATATCACACGGTCCCTATTCTCTGAACCTTAAGGGCCAGACCTCCCTGTCTAAGGAACTCCCAGTCTGTCTCCATGATCTACCGACTCCCAGTTACTCTGTTCTTGGAGTCCCAGTTTCCCAGGAACAGAAGCCAGAAGTCTGGAATCCCAGTTTCCTGCTCTAGGGTGTACAATGGAAGTGATGGGTTGAGTCTGATGGTCGGGAAGAACGCCCAGAGATCCCCTGCTGGGGAGTGCTCAAGTGATACGTTCCTGGAGCTTCACGGAGGGTACCAGGTAATCCGTATCCTTCTTTCCCTAGGAGCCAACACGATGCTCCTGTTTCACAGGTCTCCTTCCCATTCCCACAGTGCTGCTCCGGCTTCATGCCCACAGGAGATCCCGAGACAGACAGTGCTTCTTCCTCTGCTACCACTGGGTAAAGCTGCCTGGCATGCCCAACACCCCAGCCCACCTGGAGTGCGCTGGGAATGCAGCAGGAACCCACACACACATGGTTAGACTGTGGAGCTGCAAGCTCCTCTGGATGTGGTGCCCAACACAAAAGTCAGAACTAGGGCTGTCGATTAATTGCAGTTAACTCATGCGATCAACTCAAAAAAATTAATCACGATTAAAACAATTGATCTCGATTCATTGCCATCTTAATTGAACTGTTAAACAGTAGATTACCAATTGAAATTTGAAACCTTAAATATTTTTGGATGTTTTTCTATATTTTCAAATATATTGATTTAAATTACAACACAGAATACAAAGTGTACAGTGCTCACTTTATATTATTATTTTTATTACAAATATTTGCACTGTAAAAATGATAAACAAAGAAATTTTATTTTTCAATTCACCTCATACAAGTATTGTAGTGCAATCTCTTTTTCATGAAAGTGTAATTTACAAATGTAGATTTTCTTTTTTGTTACATAACTGCACTCAAAAACAAAACAACATAAAACTTAAGAGCCTTAAGTCCACTCAGTCCTACTTCTTGTTCAGCCAATCCTAAGACAAACAAGTTTGTTTACATTTACGGGAGATAATGCTGCCTGCTTCTTATTTACAATGTCACCTGAAAGTGAGAACAAGCGTTCGCATGTCACTTTTGTAGCTGACATTGCAAGATATTTACATGCCAGATAGGCTAAACATTTGTATGCCCCTTCATGCTTTGGCCACCATTCCAGAGGACGTGCTTCCATGCTGATGACACTCGTTAATTAAATTTTGACTGAGCTCCTTGGTTGGGGGAGAATAGTATGTCTCCCGCTCTATTTTACCTGCATTCTGCATATATTTCATGTTATAGCAGTCTCGGATGATGACCCAGCACATGTTGTTCGTTTTAAGAACACATTCGCTGCAGATTTGACAAAACGCAAAGAAGGTACCAATGTGAGATTTCTAAAGATAGCTACAGCACTCGACCCAAGGTTTAAGAATCTGAAGTGCCTTCCAAAATCTGAGCGGGACGAATGTGGAGCATGCTTTCAGAAGTCTTAAGAGAGCAACACTCCAATGCGGAAACTACAGAACACGAACCACCAAAAAAGAAAATCAACCTTCTGCTGGTGCCATCTGATTCAGACGATGAAAGTGAACATGCATCGGCCTGCTCTGCTTTGGATCGTTATCGAGCAGAACCTGTCATCAGCATGGACGCACGTCCTCTGGAATGGTGGTTGAAGCATGAAGGGACATATGAATCTTTAGTGCATCTGGCATGTAAATATCTTGCGATGCCGACTACAACAGTGCCATGCGAACACCTGTTCTCATTTTCAGGTGACATTGTAAACAAGAAGTGGGCCGCATTAGTTCCTGCAAATGTAAAGAAATGTATCTGTCTGAGTGACTAGCTGAACAAGATTTGAGTAGACCTGTAGGCTCTAAAGTTTTAGACTGTTTTATTTTTTGAATGCAGTTATTTTCTGTACATAATTCTGCATTTGTAAGCTGCACTCTCACAATAAAGAGATGGCACTGCAGTACTTGTACGGGGTGAACTGGAAAATACTATTTCTTCACAGCACAAATATTTGTAATAAAAAATAAACATAAAGTGAGCAGGGTACTCTCTGTTCTGTGTTGTAATTGAAATCAATATATTTGAAAATGTAGAAAACATCCACAAATATTTAAATACATGGTATTCCATTATTGTTTAACAGCACGATTAATCGTGTGATTAATTTTTTTTAATCGCTTGACAGCCCTAGTCAGAACCTCTTTACAGGGCTCCAGGAGCAGATTTTCAAGAAGCTCTGCCAGTTAGCACCATTACACAGTGTGGCGCTGCCAGGGCAGGGCCTACCACCATCACCCAAGTGCAGAGCACTTGCCTGCTGGAAAGGATGAGGCACACTGCGGAGGCATGGGGCCCTGCTGTGGTATGCTGCCACGCCTCTGCCCCCCTGGTCGCCTGACTGCTGGGACTGTACTCACTGAAATGGTGCGATGGATTCGTGAGGAAGGTCATACGTCGACTCCTGGGTCGTCCTGTTATAGAAAAATTTCCTCTTGGAGTTTTTGCTGAACGCCATTGTCCAAGGATCTAGGGGCAAAGCCACAGGGAACAAACAGAGGGCGGGACCAGAATGGAAGCACATCAGATTGGGGGTGATTTGAGAGGCCAGCTTGACATTCCACTCTTTTCTCCTTTCAACCCCCCAAAAGCCCTGTGTACCCAAGCTATTGTCAATTCAATGAGGCACACGCTCTGCACTCCCAGGTCAGCCTGAGCTAGTTCGGAGAGTGATCTTTCCAGCTACGAAATCTGTGATGGCAAAAACCAGTCACTATGCATGTGACTGAACTGAAACCCCAGAGCAGCTACTCAAACCACAATGGGGGCAGCGGACCCATCTTCATCCCAATGCTGCCCGATTCAACCAGAACAGGACCTGGGCCAAATTCAGCACCGATTTCCATGGAGTTACACCAGGCAGAGCTTGGCCCTGTATTTTTAAAGAAAAAATTCCTTCCTTTTCCTGAAAATGGTGAGGAAAAAAGGCTTGCAGAGCTCTCCCTACCATTCACAGTCCTAACGATGTAGAGTCCTGTGGGCACAAAGTGCCGGTCATCCCGGCCCGTGTAGGACAGCCGTGGTATTCCGCCTGAGCTCTTGATGATCTTCATCTCTAACCTGAGTGCCGAGAGAAGGGAGCGTGGAGGAGTTTACCCAAGGACACACACGCACTTCAGAGACAGCTGCAGTGGAATTGGATAGCACTGCACATAGCAGAACAAACCAACAGGTCACTGGTCAGTTCTCCATGCGTCTCCCTGCCGGGGCTAGGGAAAAGAAGCCAGAACTCTGTGTGTGCACAGAACGTCAGCCAGGGAGCCAGTGCTGGAACAAGGGCCATGTCAGTGATTTTCAGTATTTAACCAACCAGGGTTTCCATTACAGGTACAATCAAACTGCAAATCTGTCCGCTGGCAACCACAAGTGCAGCTTTCCCCTGGTGCGTGACAGGGCAGGAGGGGAATGGACCTCTTTGGGCCTGGGAACAGCTATCAGTGTGGGAGGCTGCAGACCCGGCTACAAGGCTAAGCGAGCTGCTTCCCTCTAACACAGCGAAGCCCCGCATTCTGCTCCGGAACAGACTAGCCTCTGCAATGCAGAATTAGCAGGGTGACTGTCTGACCCACAAAGAACACCCCAATGGGTGACCGTGGGCTCTGCTACAGGGGTTCACTCCCAGGTACTTGTCTTGCAAATAGCAATAGATCCCTCTTGTCTCTGCGTGGCAGTTGCGAACACTGACTTGCTATGAAGCGTCTCACTGTTTCTAGTCACTTACCTTACAAAAATCTTTTCCATCTCCTCCAGTCTGTACACCTCCTTCACCCTGGGGGAAGAGAGAGAGACGCACACACCCAAGGGTTGGCACTGCAGAACTAGCGGCTATGATCTCAGGGCGAGGCAGTGAATGTGGCAAAGGTTCACCGTGCTCCTGAATCTTAGCCCCTGACACGTGGTTCGTCCCAGCTCAGGAACTGGACACCTGCACATAACGGCTCAGTCCCCATAGGCAGCATGCAGGGTTGCTGTTCTGCTGCTCAGAAGTCAGCCCACATTGTTTCACACAACCACAGTTCCACACAGCTTGGGGATCTAAGAGATCTTTTGCTAAAGCCACACAGAGAAACCTTTTTACAGAAGGGCAGTTCCCCCAACCCCACCCACCCTCTGTGCCCCCTTCCCATATGTGGCTACAAGCATCAGGCTTACTCGGGCAGAGTTTTAAAGCCCTTCAGAAGCAGCAGTGTGGGAGCCTGTTGGATCCTGTGGGCACTTCTGACATTATAGCCTGTTCTTTTCCCCATCAACACCTCGGGCTCCCCCAGCTGCAGTTCCTGGATGTGTGTTGACATTAACTGAGATCCACTTGTTCTCCATCTCCAAGCCTCCTGCCCTCACTGCCCAGCCCCTTCTCCACATATTACCCTGCCCTTCCATCTTCCTATCCCCTTTCCATATCTCCCCCCACCAAACAGCAGAACAGAACTTACCCAGGAAATAGGAAGAGGCTTAAAGGGGAAATGACAGGAATAAGGCAGCCATTTTAAGCCCCCCCCCCCCCCAATGCCTGCCCTCCCTTTTTTAAGCAATTTGAGCCAGCCAGCAGTGCACATGGCTAAGCTGGGGACCTGTGTCACTGTTCCCCTCCACCTCCAGCCCCTCTTCCCTCCAACAGCTTCTTCTTCCAAGCTAGACTCTATGTTCTTTGGGGGCAGGGACTGTCTTCCTAGGTGTTTGTTTGATGCCCAGCACCATGGGGCCCTGCTCCTTTCGGGGCCTCTGCATAGTACCAAAATAAAACTAACAAGTAAAGATGAAAGGTCAGCAAGCGGCCAACAGCTGGAACACTCTATCAGTACCTTTCTCAGGGGTGTTTCCTAGCAGCACATGTGCTTAGCCCTGTACCCAAGGCCTTATTTCAGACTTTTAGCGATCAGACCTGTAGTCCTTGTCTGTACTAGGGAACAGCCCTGATTCAGCCATCAGCGGTCAGCAGCATAGCTGACCCGTCAGTGTAGACGAGGGCACGTTGTGGTTTGGGCCTTAACTGGGCCTTAGCTCAACTACAAGTATGCATGTGAGATTAGCACCAGCTACTCATGAGATGGAGAAAGCATGAATGTCTGATCTCCAAAAGGTTAATCTTAGAGTACCTAAAACATCCAGCCAACAGCATCATCTCCAAGATGTAAAGGGCCACTTGCCGCCTTCTAGCAAACATGATGAGACTATGAGCTCTGGCTATATCTTGTGTAGGCCTGGGAGCGGGCCAGGCTACGTTTCATGTCTTCCTCCTCCAGCAAACTGATCCCAAAGCCCCAGCAGTCCCAAGATGAAGGGGGATGCAGAAGGAGGGGTCACTCACCGGATGGGGTTCATATCCGGCCGGCTAGGCTTAGAAACGGCTTTGACAAACTTCTCCGCTAGCTGAATCCTGAACAAATGGGAAAGAGAATTCTGTGCTTTAGTTGCAGCTCTGGTGTGTTGGGTAGGTGCGGCTTCCTTGGGACAGGAGGGAGGGAGGGAGTGCCAACGGGACCTCTACAGCCCAGGCTGATACCCAAACATACTCAGGAACTGTCGGCTCACCCAGCACTCCCAGCTTGGTGTCCTGCAACTAGCAATTATACAGTAGGGATGGTTCCCCATAGGCTCTGCTCAGCAGACCTAATCTAGTAACAAATTCAGTAATGAGTCCATGTGCTGATGAGCCCATTCATGTATGAGCAGGAGAGCAGGACTGGCAGATGTGCTCTGCTAAGGAAGGAACCGTAGGGCTCTTCCCCCTCCGCAGCAAGTCACAACCCTTCCCATTCAGGCTGCCAGCGGTGCTTGGTCTATCCGTTTTGGGAACAGCTCACTCCAGTCTCAGAAGGGAATCAGGCCTTCTCTGCTGCACAGAGGGGGTGGGCGAAGAGAGGATGCACCCACTTCAGAGAGGGTTCTTCCACGACTCATCTTTGTACAAACGCATCAGCTAAGTGCCCTCGGTTCCTCGTGGCCAATGATCAATAGCGCGGCCAATGAACCAACGGAGTTCCCGACAGCGCTCATCCACATGCATGAGAGGAGCTCCCAAAGGCCGACCTACCTCTGGTTAAAGTGCTGCTCTCGGACATCATTGCCATTCAGCACCAAGACATCCAGGATATGGATAGCCTTGATTTTTCGCTGGGCTTTCCCCTAAGGAGAGAAACACAGGGAGTTACATTACAGGCTGGCTGTGGGTATTCCGTCTGTTTTATGCAGAACACGAGTGTCTGCATGACTGCCTCCCACCATCGCCTTGCTAACTTCAGAGGAGGAAACCCCACCTCCTGCCACTGGGAACTTGTTTCTGCTGCAGGTTCTCCCCCTCCCTCCCACATTTCCTCTGCTTTAATCTTCCATCCTAAAATAGCTGTACATGTCCAATGCACCAGTCCCTCAGAGGAGGGCTGGGCACAGCTCTCTGAAGCACGTTACCACCTCTCTGAGTCAGCTGGATGCCCTACAAAGTGCTCCCCTCACAAGGCTGAGCTTGCTGCACCATCTCCAGGAGCAAGGACATGAGCCTGGGCCCTGAGCTCCCATGTGACAATGCCACGTAGCGTGGGTAAGCCTCCAGACTGGCCCCACCTGTCTGTTTTTAAGAGCTGCAATCATCAAGTGGCTGAGCATATGTGGACACACAGGCCTGTTCTAGGGTCAGTGACTACTCAGCCTCATACAAACTAGCCACAGGAATCTACTCAGCTTAGTTCACAGCAGATCAGTGCAGTAACAGCACCATCTTCTACACACAGTTCAACCTCGACCAGCCGAGTTAGCAAAGGGTCACGTTTCATGACCTCTATTGGTTACACTGAAAATTCCCTTGATTATCAGAACAAGTTCAGCATTCCCCCCTCCAGGACAGTCACAGAATCAAAACTGAACAATATTTCAAGAAGCCTGTGCATTAAATATTCCCCGTATGTTGTTTGGGACAACTAACGTGCTCAGTTACAGATCGTTTTCACGTGCATGTTACCGAAATAAAACAATGCCAGCTGCCAATCAAACAGTTCAGCAAATGATCAAAGATCAATGTTGGACCAGAGACAGTGCAGGAGGGTAAATGCTTCTGCAAACACCACCCACCAGTTGGTGCTTTTGTAGCCCCTGATCCAAACCCACTTCACAAACACAGTATATTCAGCATCCTTGAAAGGCAGCCACCTTTGGAGCAGCAGGGGGCAGGCAAGTGGAGCACGGCAGTACTGCACAACACATGCATGTATATGTGAAAACCAAAAGCCACTGAGGCGTATTCAATTAGACAGTAAGTCAACCATGGAGGTGGTGCAGAACAACCACCTGAAGGGAAGCAAACAGTTATCCACGGATCTCTGGTTCTGAACAGGAGAGGAGAGCTTATCCCACAATAGCTTCCCTGGGAATCCTCTCTGAAGCTGCACAGCTGGACCATCTACCATGTAAAACTAGCCATCACAAACTGCAGGCAGACTGCATACTGCCCCCTTACGGGGAAGGAACAACATCTGACCTCTCCTTTCAGCTCATGAACAATCTCCACAGACAGAAGGGTAGCCCGTGGCAGCTCAGTTTTCAAGTCCAGTTTCATCCAGCGATCTGACTGGCGACCATCCCAGGTGTAGATCTGGGACTTCTGTGTGCAGACAAAGAGGAACAAGGCAAGGTTAGACCCAGACAGGAATGGGACAAGTTCTTTCTGCCTTAGTTGAAAAGTAGCCCTGAGAGTATATTCCTTCCTTCCTGCTGACAGCAGAGAACATTTCTTTACGAGACATGTCAAGGAAGGAACCTACAGCTCAGCTGCAGAGAAACCAATACATAGATCCTAACACAGCTCATTAGGCAGGGTCCCTTGCCATCCCACAAAAGATACTGTTCAGAGATGGGCAGTGAAATGAATTATTAGATGGAGGGAATGCAGCATTCTGTGTGAGGAGAGATTTTCAAGACCAAGATTATTTAATGTGGGGAGTAGACAGCAAGGAGAAAGGAATACAAAATAACCAGTGGTCTTAAGAAAGGTCCATCAGTCACTCCAATCCCTCTATCCCATAGTACAAGGGCAAGCAAGTTGGGATGAAACTGCTAGGCAATATCTTTAAAAGGAATTGTAAAACACATAGCATAATTAGCCGTGGAACTTCCTGCTGTCAGGTTAGATGTCAGCACTTACCCCTAACCCTAGCAGGAACTTCTGTTCACTTCCAGACACCATACATCTGTAATCTAAGACGTGGCGGATCTTCTCCAGGGTTTTTGAGTTGAGTGGTGTTGGTTTAAAACTAAAGATATCGATGTCTGTTCCCTGAAGCACAACGGCAGGAGGAGAAAGGTGAGTTACACAATACAGATACAACGACAGGTGGTACAGCAAACACAAAAGCTTCGGGTGCATCGGGATGTGCCCTGATTTCGGCCACAGCTGTTAGCTACACTGGTGCGAATCCGAGCATAGACAGGCAAAGCTGCTGTTTGCACCTGTAGGACTCAGCCTGGTTTCAATCGCACTACTCAGGGTTCTAAAAAGCCAGCATTCCCAGTGTAGACAAAGGTCTAGGAGAAGTTAGACAGCTGGAGAGATCATGAGCTCTGCTCACAAAACTGCTCCCTTGTACTAAGGGGCTATTTTAATTTCCCTGCTGAGGAAGCACCAAGGTAAGAGTGTGAAGGGAAAAGAACAGGCCTGGATACAGAGCTATTTACCTACCTTCTACAGAATTGGTAGTCCAGGCCAAAGCTATCTCTTAGCTAGAAGGGGATTCATTTCACCTTCACAGTTTGTTGGGTGCAAGCGACTAAGCTGGCCTCCCAGCCACAATGAGTGCTTCCACTGCCCCCCTACAGCATTAGAAAGGGAAGGAACCTGCCCCTTCTGAGCCCAAAAGCAGCACAGGCTTACGAGAAGAAGTGTGCCCAAAGGAGGGGACAGAATACGAGGGGAAGTGCTGCAGGGGATACTCCAGAATATTCATAGCTCTCTGCCAAGGGCCGATGGATGGACCAGGCTCTCTTATGGGTTTCCACTCTTCACCACACACACCCTTTTCTATAAATGAGTGTCACCGTACAGCATTTCAGTAACAACAAGATCACAGGTTTCAGAGTAGCAGCCGTGTTAGTCTGTATTCGCAAAAAGGAGGACTTGTGGCACCTTAGAGACTAATCAATTTATTTGAGCATGAGCTTTCGTGAGCTACAGCTCACTTCATCGGATGCATTCAGTGGAAAATACAGTGAGATTTATATACACACAGAACATGAAAAAATGGGTGTTATCATACACACTGTAAGGAGAGTGTTCACTTAAGATAAGCTATTACCAGCAGGAGAGCGGCGGGGGGGGGGGGAAACGAACGGACACGGGACGGGGACCTTTTGTGGTGATAATCAAGGTGCTGCTGGAAATGGCCCACCTTGATTATCACTACAAAAGGTTTTCTCCTCCTCCCCCCCCTTGCTGGTATTAGCTCATCTTAAGTGATCACTCTCCTTACAGTGCGTATTATAACACCCATCTTTTCATGATCTGTGTGTATATAAGTCTCCTCACTGTATTTTCCACTGAATGCATCCGATGAAGTGAGCTGTAGCTCATGAAAGCTTATGCTCAAATAAATTGGTTAGTCTCTAAGGTGCCACAAGTCCTCCTTTTCTTTTAACAAGATCACAGCACACCTGGGCAGGATGGGAATGGACCAGGAAACAAAAGGGCCTCATGGGAATTCAATCCTACTACAGGCTTAAAAAAGTATGCAATTTTCTCGTGCTCCTTCACTTAGGGGCAAGACCTCTTCTGCCAAAGACCTCTTTATTCCCTGGCTCCCATATGGTGTCAGAGCTAACAACCTTAGGGAGACACTGATCATTAGACATCTATCAAGTCTGTGGAAGTGTCTCTCAAAGGAAATAATGGAAACCCCATTGTTTAAGTCATTTTAAACTAGGCTGCCTTGTTTTTTAAAATAGGCACCCATCACCACAGCAGCTGAGTGCAAACCCTAAACAATATACTGAACTGAACAGCCCAGTGCTTGTCTTTTCCATCTCTGACTCCTGTGAGTAACAATAAGCATTTCACCCACGTGTTCAGAACAAACTTCAGTTTAAGGCCTCACCTGGATAAGTTCAAAGAACTTGGACCTGGGATCGGAAGAGGATGGAGCAACTCGGGCCTGATCTGGAATCTGGAACAAGACAAAGGATCGATTATAAGTCGTACTCCTTTTTGCACAGTCATGTTCCCAAGGCCAAGGCTCCTCTGCCACCAAGGACACTCCAACCCCTGACCCCAAGGTTCTTTCCATTCATATTGCTGATGCCGGGCTCCCCTCGCACAGAGGGGAGGTACGCAAAACACATGTGGCTTGACACAGACACAGCATCTTTCATAGGATATGGCAGGTGATTTCAATATGGAATTTAGGTTTTAAGCTTTTCAGGACTTGTATTATTTCTGTATGTTTTTGGAAAGTGCCTGGCAGATTTTGTGTGTGCTATACAAATAAACAAACAATAAAGGGAACAGCAGCTCCAGATGAAACAATGCTTTTTCACCCAACACTCATGATTAGCCTGTGGAACTCACTGCCACAAGATCCCCACAACCCTAAGCTCATAGGGAAGACAGGCTGTCATCTAATAACTAAGATTTTTTTGGAGTGTTTTTCTGCCTGGGACCTACTGGCCACATAGCTTATTCAGTGCATTATGTAATATTCTCAGCTGCAGTATAACCCTGCCCTTTTGTGTACCCAATGGCCTGCTCCACAAGCAATACACACCGAGCATCTGTTTAGCTGATAGGTTTCAGAGTAGCAGCCATGTTAGGCTGTATCTGCAAAAAGAAAAGGAGGACTTGTGGCACCTTAGAGACTAACACATTTATTTGAGCGTAAGCTTTTGTGAGTGCTTATGCTCAAATAAATTTGTTAGTCTCTAAGGTACCATAAGTCTTCCTTTTCTTTTTGTCTAGCTGATGTTTCCTGACCTGCACAGCCCCAAATGTGCACAGTGATCTCAGATACTAACATAGTTCTGCCCTACAGGAAAGGTGTTAATGCTATGGGGGTTCATCGAGTGTCAGAGCCCCTCCCACTCCCCACTGTGCCACCGCAGGGATGGAACCCACAACTGCCTTGTCAGTAGCATTACTCACCCCCCACAGCCGGAGGCATTCCTTTCGGATGTCAGCCTGCCGCGGCTCACTCAGGGTCCTAAAGGAAAAGCCAGCAGGTTGTTAACATGGTGCAAGTCTCTTTGGTCTTGCAGCCCTAACATACCCAGCCCTGTCAGCCTCCTCGGAATAGCTGCTTTGGGAGTGAAACACACAGTCAGTCCTTAGTGCCAGAGGGCTGCTGTATTCAAGGGAAGCCCTTTTCCCAATCATCCACCCACTTCATAACCTGAACCAAAGATCAGCAGCTTCTGCCTGCCTCCTAGCAAAGAGCTGATCACTGGAGGCTGCAGGGAGGCTTCTATCACCAGGACTTCAGTGCTTTTATGAAACACACTAAAGCACCGTTAGGACCTTAGCTTTTCACAGTGCTGCATAAACACAAACTTATTCTTTCCCACAACTGCCCAAAGTTACACATAGAGAAATAGCAGCACAGAGAGGTGTAGGGACTTGTTGAAGGCTATACAAAAGTTGGTGTCAGAACCAGCGTTCATTCCCCAGAGGTCCCTGGCACTGAGCCCTGTGGTCTGTGCATTACACCATGCTGTCTGCAGATGGTGTTTGAGCAGCAAGTGCAACTACCTCTGCGTAGCACACAGCTCTATGCCACAATGTGTTTCACTCTATGTGCTACTCCTCTATGTCCCCTCTCAGAAATAGACCCATGTATGGGAACTGGAAGGTATGCAGCCCTTTTGCAAGTCCCTTTCATAGGGGGGCCTAGTAGCAGTTATAAATCATCCCAAGCCAATCAGACTCCTTTAGCGATCCCCGTGCTGCAGAGAACAGCACATGCAGTGACACTAGCCAGCCTCGTAACTGTAAGTGCTACTAAGCCTCCTGCTTCAGGGCCAAGCCAAGGATCAGGAAGACATTTAAAGCAAGCAGGCCACTGAACACAGCTGTCCAGCAGGTAATTCAGTCCTCACCCAAAGCCCCGCTCCCTCTTGAGGTAGATACTCACGTGTCTTGAACAAAGGCGTGAATTTTGGCTAGTGCTTTGATCTGAACTTTACAGTGGCTGAAAGAGAGAGTGGGTTTCAGTCAGGGAGTGAGTTATCAACCACGCAAATCGTCCTGCTGCACAAAGCAGGATGAGCAAGTGCTGTGGACCAGGAGCAAGTGTGACTGCTCTAAAGCAGAGCTGGACTGGCACAACCCAGAATGCCATCATGACGACTGCAGGGTCACTGGGGAGAGCACCCTTTATGTTCCCAACACTGCAGGTCAGATCTTCCGGTGTATCTCCCTTTGCTGGGCCAGTCTGCTGCACGGGGCCTCTCCCAGAGTAGGACTCTTGTAACCAAGCAATTTGGCAGCTTAAGGTGAAAAGGCCCCCACCCCAGCTTCAAACAGCTGTAAGTCACAGTTGTGCTGGAACTGGCTTTCCCTCTTGTTGCTTCCGCACTCACCTTTCATTTGATCGGACCATGTAGTCGTAGAACTCGTGGTCACCCTTGATCACTTCTACGGGGACGACAAGATTTACATCCATGTCAGAGCTGAGTAGCTGGTTGAGTTTGATGTTCACCATGAAGAGATATTCCCGCACTTCATCAATGCCTGACTTTAGCCCTCTACACACCACGTACCTGCCAAGCAAACCAGAGACTCCGCTTGGAATCAGTCCTCCCGCACATCCAACTTGCCTTTCACACTCCCACCATCTCAGCAGCCCGCCCCTCTGGCTTCCCCAGTGTCAGGAACGTCTTTGCCCCAGGATACCCTTCCATAGCTCATGGTAGTGCAGGCTAGCCCTCTGCAGGGCCGTTCTATATCCTCCCGCTTTTCCTACTCTCTGCAAGAGCTGGTGACCTCAATCCTTCACCAAAAATCCCCAAACTTCACAAGCTCAGATCTCTTCAAAGAAATAAGCCAGCAGGACTAATGCTAAAATAGAGAGTCAGTCTTAATCCTGTTCCGGCCGCAGGTGTAACTAGCCCATTACCAGCTCACAGCTCTACCACAGCCCTGGTATGGCAGTGTAAGGTAAAGCCTCCCTGTACAGGCTCAAATGTCTGTCTCACTTTATTTCACAGCACACTGCATCTGAAGGACACCAAAATCAAGCATGGCCCTATAATAGGTTAGAGCATGGGACTGGGTCTACGGACACCTGGCTTCTAATGAGGGCTCTGGCGTGTCTTTCATATTTTCCACAGCTCATAGACTGCTTAATGCAAAATAAAGATTAAGAAGGACAAGAGATACAGGTTTCCAGATGATTTTGGAGAGAGACAGCAGTCAGATGAAAGGCAGAGATAAAAGGAGGATGTTCTAAAATGATGGAAGTTGCAGTGGAAAAGGCTCTCAAACTAACAATCGGCAAATGGTGTGAAAGCACAGAAGTGTTACTTAAAAACAGATGTTCTGTGTTGACATTAATGTTCCCTTGGCATGTCTTGTAAGAGCTGTGGCCTTGGAAAGTTTCTCTTCCTATCCCTGTTGTGGGGCATGCTGTGTGCTGTCTGGCTGCTATCATCCTCCCCAGAGATGGCTGCATCTTAGGGGTGCCACATGTACAGTTTGTACAGCATTAAAAGATCCAAAGAAATGAAAATACACGACTGTAATGTACATAATATGCCCTAATTTAACTGGATCCTTAGATTGCATCTTGCAAAACAGAACAGATTTTATAGTAAACTCCATTGTTCTCACACTGGAAGTAGACAGCATAGGCAGAAACAGACCATGGTAATTTGGTAAATAGCCTCTTAAACCTGTCAAACACTGTCACTTTTTAAACATTTAAAAGTATTTCCTCCTATGAGGCAGACATTAGATGGCTCCCAGCTGAGACAGTTCGTGGAGGTTACACTAGACCTGCAGTTACACAAACAGAGCTATTGCACTGTTTAGGAGAAAGAGCTGCTTTTAATTCTCCCTCCAGAATCTCACCTCTCCGAGTTTGCGGGACGGCTCGTCACAGGTTTAAAGAGACTCACTCGCTCGAAGCAGCAGTACAGTAAATATACAAGTCCCACGCTGAATGGTGTGAACAGGTCGAAGGTTTTGCAGACAAAATGTCCTCCTGTGGCAGAGAAAGGAAGCACATTGCAGCTAGCAGGTTACAGGAAGAGAGGGGAAAAATACTAAGTGTCTCAATCCACACACACACACACACACACACGGAGGCTTTTGTACAGTTCAAAACTGCATCAGAAAAACAGTTTCATAAATCAATGTAGTAAGACTGACCAACTGGGTACCATGTACCATCCCCCCACTTAGCTTCCCGCCTCCCAAAGACCCAGGAAAGAGAGAGGCAGCTCCCAGCCAGGTGGAAGGGATGTCACCTAAGAACAAAGCACTCTGCCTGCTGCTTCCACAGCACTCCCACCCCAGGGGCCCAGACCGCCAGCATGGCACCACCCTGTGTGCAATCCTTGACAGTGCGCAGCTCTCATCCCTCCCCAAGAGCCTCATGCTGGGGAAAAAACTGGATCTGAAATGAAAAGCTAGTTTAAAAACACAAGTCATCTCAGTAGAGGAGTGTGTGTGCTCTATACCTTCAAGTGAGTCTCGTTACTTCCTCAGGGCAAGACAAAGACACTCAGCTTTGAGGTTCTCATTCCCCCAGGAGAAAGCCCCAGAGGAGATGCTTGACTAGGAGAGACACAACGAAGGCCACTCTGTCAAATCTCACTGAAAGGCAACTTGCCCGCTGGGTCACGGCTTCAAATACTTGTGAGCCCAGCGGACAAGACAAGCAATCACTTGGCGAGTGTTTCTAACCGCCTCCACTCTGGCTTCTCAGTGCAGGACCGCCCGCTCTGAAAGGGCGCACGGAACGCTAACCGATCCCATAGGATAAGAGTCATCAAAGCAGATGCAGCTATGGCATCCATCGCTAAGGAATAGGTAGGAGAAAGGGAAGCATCTTCTCACTCTGAAGCCAGGTGATGATTTCAAGTGGGAAAGGCTGCAAGTCACAATTGCACAAACTCTGGGTTGCTCTTACCAGCCAAATGGTTTGCTCAGGAAGAGGCTGCTTTAGCTGGTAATGTGTAAGAGTCAACAGTAAAGCAGAGATTTTACGAAGATATTTTGCCCCTTCTCCAGCTGGAGGGAGCACAGCACTGGCACAGCATGGTTCCCTGGCCATCTTTGGCAAACTTATCTCAGGGTTTAGGGAACACACCTACTAGATTCAACAGAACCTAACATTACAAACGGGAGTGACTCCATGCACTGTTCTATAGCATCCATCTGCAAAGCCACCCAATCTCTGGAGAGGAAGGGGAGAAACAAAGAGAAAAAGATACCTGTCCGGATGATAGAGAGTCCTGTAAGGAACTGGCAAAGCATCAGCTGTTTGCTTAGAATTTCCTGCAGGTTCTCCTGACCCTCCACAGAGAAACCCTGAAACACACATCAAATGGTGAACATCTTCGCAAATCTGTTGGTTAAATGAGGGAGTCTTAAGGAATTTACAGCTAAATTTTGTAACTCGCAACAGTTTCTATTCCCTGGGATAAACTGCTAATGTCAGGACATTTCATGGCAAGCCTCGCCAAATCTCATGCAGTAACTGAGAAGATGTCACGTCATCACTGTACTCTGGCTGATGGCTACGGTCACTCATTGCAGAGCAAAGGAGGAATGAACGCACCCCATCCGCCATTAAGAAATGCACCCCCTTGCGATCAGTGTTGTCCAAAACAAAATTCCGGAAAGCAGTGATGTTCTCTGGGCGGGTGATATCTCCATCTCCATCAATCCCACCCTCTCCTAAGAGGAAAAGAAAAGGCAGTTATGAGCATGTTTGCAGAGTGCTTGCAGGAGACCGGGACACACAAGCGATCAACACGCTGACCTCCAATGATCAAACATTACCAACAGTCAGTGAACGAGTACACGCACCTTGGACACTGCATCAGGACCACTCCCAAGAACTCTCACAAACACGATTCTTGCTAGAAAGGGGACAGCACAACTTTCTTTGGCTAGATTGGCTTCTGCTTGCGTTAGCCAGACTGAACCAGCCCACATTATAACTTGGTTTTAAAAAACTGTGATTCAGCCTTGGGAAAGCCTAGATTGTTCCCTCCTCTCGCGGCTGAACAGGGCCTGACTATGCTACAACACAATGTTGTCCCAGGAAGGAACAAGACCAAATTGGTCTCATCAGAGCTTTAACAGTGTCCATTTCCTAGTGCAGATAGATCCTTAGTCGGAAGCACAGCTTTCTCTATGCCAGCCAGAGAAACTGCATTAGCAAACTTTCACTAACATCCATGATCATCAGCGTTCTCTGGAAAGGCACTAACAGTTATTTCCAAACTCATGGTAGTTTGCCTTTACAGAACCCTGCTCATGTGCAAGTGTGCTCAGCAATCAGCTAGAAAGGGGGAAGATATGTTCAAGAGCAGAACTGTTTTTAAAGGCAGCATTTTACAGATTTCTCATATGGCTCTTTTAAAGGGTGGGTCTATATTTTCCCATAGTTGGTATTTTAAAAGGTTGTGTCCTAGAATAGACTCTAGATATTCAACTAACTCCCAGTCCTGTGGTATCTGTAACGTACTGTTGATTTCTATTCTCTGCACAGTTTCTTGGTCTGCTGTTTCTATTAATTGAATGACAAGTGACTAGAAATGAACATTATCAAGAGAAAACAGCAGAGCTCGGGGTGCACAATAGTTCTTTGGTAATGAAATGCCTCATCAGTTATTCTGCCACTGAGAGGAGTGGGACTGGCATTTTTTTCCAGTCTTCTTTGCACTTGGCGCAGGGTTCAAGGTGTTTTCCTCCCATCACCAAGAGAGGAGTTTATACGTGACTCAATACATTTTAGAGTGCATTAGGCCCAGACAAAAAAAAGGGAAACATGAAAATGCATCAAAATCATTGAGCTATTCACTCTCACAGCTATCAATTCCCTCCATAAGAGCACTGACCGAGAGTGAAATATGAAGATCCAAATGCTAGGATGATCCTTTTATCCACCTTGCTGCTCAATGAGAACTTTCCTCTTACTGAGCTGATCCAGAGGTGCCAGACAACCATCAAATTTCATGATTTGCAGATGTCAAAAGTGACTTTGGCTTTTCAAAATCAGCCAGAAAGTAACTCACTGGCACCAGCGATAGGTTGTTTGGGGTTCTTGCTGCAAAGGCAGACTGGTTACTTCATTTTTTGCAATTCAATCATACTTAGGTTTCCTTAACAAAGCCTGAGATTTGCTGGCAATCCCCTTATTCCACTTTCTACTAATAGATGCAGCAGATGGAATCAGAGCTACTTGCAGTTAGCAGGAGTCCAAAATAACTTAAATCACCACATAAACAGTGGAAAGATCCTGTAAAGAAGCAATCTAGTAATTAATGCTTAGGGATGGAGTCAGATCTAGGTTTCTATTCTTGGCTCTGCCAAATGATCCTTGGGCAAGCCATTTCATTGCTTTATGCTTCAGTTTCCCCATCTGTAAAATGGGAGCCAAACCACTGAGTTATCTTAAAGCGCTTTGTCAGCCTCGGACAGGAAAGTGCTGCAAATACAAAGTATTATTATAATACACACAAGCTGGAACCTGAACTGCAGAAATATAACTTGATGTTCAGACTTGCCACCCTCAACCCATTACAGGGCAGTTCCTCTTCTTCTATAAGGATGGCTCTGGATGGCCATTGTGAACAGGTTTCTTTTAGATCCCTAACACTAACAGGCTATCAGTCCTCTGCCTACTCTGAAGCTGAACCTCTGCAATGCAGGCGATGAGACACACACACACGTACGTGACCCATACCGTAATAAGGCTCAAAGAGCTCGCTGGAGGCAGAATAGAAATCCTCCAGTTTAAAGTCATTTGGTCCTTTCAGGGTCATGCCGAACCCTTTCGCGTGCCACTTCTTCCTCCAGAGAACGTATTCTGAGAAACCACCGGGGCCAGCACACACATCAGCAAAGTAAAGCAGCTCTGCGTCCCGCTCCTTGATTAGGGGCTTCTGCAAAAGGAAATTGGGAAACTTCTAGTAGTCCAATAGCAACTTCCCACCAAGCAAGCAAATTACTGCAGCCCACTGCTATACTCTTGTACCTCTAAGCTAGAGTCTCTGCCTCTTTAAAGCAGCCTTTGTCCCCAATGGTGCCCTGAGGAATCTTCCCCCACTCCTTTCCCTTTTCTTTGGGAAGGCATTCAAAGGACAAGAGAGATCCTCACCCCATGAGAGTCCTTTGGGTTTGTGAACATGTGGTCAAAGACGTAGTCCATGTTTGCCATCTTCATCGCCGCTCTGTGAATGCACAAAAAGGGCACCTGTTAGTTTGCCCCAGGCTCACCAGGCTGCTGCAACCCAAAAGAGAAAGGTACTGCAAACCCAAAGGTCCTGCAGACCTGTTCAGGAAGAAGACTCCCCGGATCATCTCGTAGGGGTTGGACCTTGTCCGGGCTCGGCGCATCTCCTCTCCATCCAGCTCATCGAACACGCTCTGCAAAGGCAGAACCAAAACTACACTAGCCACGGCACCGGCAGGAGGGACAGCCAGCTTGGGTGGTTCCTAACCCCATGGTGATTTCCCCCTCACAGTTCTCTCTAGACTGGGTGACACCCACACAGGAACATTTCCTGAAGCTGGCATCCTTCTTCAGTCACATATCTACATCCAGTCGTGGTCCCACAATTCTTACAGTAAGCTCAGGGATGGGGAATGGTGCTGGACTGACAACTCCACAGCGTAAGGCCTACTTAGCCAGAGATTAGACAATCACAGCACAAACTCCCCCTCCCCCCCAGCCATACACACACATCCACCCTGGGAGGGAAAGGGCAGGAGCACAGCAGACCAGGAAGAAAGTGTTTATCTCCACAGCCCCATTCAGTCTCTGCTGACACTGCCATTGAAGGGGCAGTTATGTCAATTGCCTCTGTGGTTTGTGTGCTGTCCACACTTGTCATTTCACACAGGTTGCCAAACAACCAGGCAGTAATGACTTCCCACTGTTACCAACCCACGCTGAATCTGCACTGGGAGCAAAAGGCTTCCTATTTCATTGCCAATGGCCTACGCTTCCCACTCATGCCTTTTTACGAGCTCTTCCCTTCTCCTCCCTAGCCCTAAAATCGCTCTCCAGCAGCATGCGCTCACCTTGCACTGCAGGACACTGTGCAGAAACTCTTCTCGGCAGAATTCCGTTTCATCTTCAATTACCAGCTTCCTCTAGGGCAGAGCAGTGAGAAAACCCCCCTCAGTTAGCTGACTCTGTGCCATTTCTTTTAGTGGGGCACTTCCCAGAACAAGTTTGCTGCATTATTCCTGTGTGTTGCAATGCTACAAGTGAGAGAGCCAGGCTAGGACTGGGAGCAGTGTCAAGCGGCAACCCTAGTTTGCCCTCCGTGTGTGAGCTGAATGCGGATCGCAGAAGCACTCCCCAGGCTGTCGGACCCAATTGAGGGAAGCGGACAGCCCTGAACTGCCTCCAGCCCTAACCACCCCTCCAAAGAGCAAGGAAGAGGGGAGGGGGAAGAGAAGGATATCGTACCAAAAATAGTCACAGAGCGCAACCAAGACAGAAGTAAAACCCAGATGCTATCTTGTGACATCTGTATCTAGCAAATGGCAGCAAAACATAACGATGAGATAACTCAACTTGATAATGCAATCCCCACAAAGCCATCAGACTGGGACTGGTCTGACTAGGGACTTATCTGACCTTCATCCCCATAATATCTGTGGCTCTCTGCAACTCTGTTTGATGACAAAGCAGTGTGCCAGTTACACAAGATTGAGCACCACCAGTCTAAACAAAAGGAACTACTGGGACTTTGTTTTTCAGAGCTATACCTTCCCAACGGTCATCCACTCCTTCATCTCCTGTGCATCGGGGATTTCAGTGGTGCATTCTGGGAACCAGTCCACCTGTTCATAGGCACTGGGCTACAAACGTAAGATAGGAGGATTCAAAGAAGGCTCACGCTTTTTCACAGAACCTGACAACCTCATAATTACAGCAGGCTGGCGTCCCAACCCCATCACGACCTTTACGTGGTAGGCTTTGTCCCAGGACTTTTAGGGCTAAATAAGCAACTTTCTTCCTAATGTGACACACTCATCAGAAATAACTTTAGTATTTCTAGACAACCAGAATGCTGACAATATCCGGAAATAAAACAGCTGAAGCACACCACCCCAAAGGGGTTCATTTCAGCGAGACAGCAGGGGAGATGCTTGTATGCAAAACCCTCTTACTTCCTACGGGTGCTTAACATGTACACTCTCCCCATGACACTCTGAAAGGCCCTCTCGCTGTAACGTTTTACAATCTCAAGAGGAAATCATTTAAGCTGTTGGGTAAGCCTAAAATAACTCCAATCCTCCAGGAAGTGGAGCTGCACCCACTTGCTCTGACATTGGAATCATTATTTGTATTACTGTAGTGCCCAGAAACCCCAGTCACGATTGAGGCTTCATTGTGCTGGGTACTGTACATGCTAAGACAGAGTGTGCCTGTCCCCTCACAATCTATATAGATCATAACTGTGACATTCGCACTCAGTGTTGGTTTTTTACCAGATATGTACCAGATGTTTTAAATTTCATATTATTAGCACCTTATCTGTCACTGCTGGGATGCTGATTAAGGATTTGTTTTCATGTAATGACCTGTCTGTCCTTCCCAAATTTCCTCCATGCTGGAAGACCTGAGAGGATGCAGGAACATAGTTCCTCTGCATTTCATATGGAACATACTAACAAACACCCCTGGAAAACATACTAATTATCAGATACATGGGAATGAAATTTTACCGCAAAATTTTTTTTGTCCCTTCCTCCCCCACCTTATACCAATTTCTATCCAAACTGATGACCCCAAACACAGTGAACAACTATCCAGAGGAACTGCCATGGCAAGTCAGAAGAGTGATCAATCTCAGGGGCTCTTAACCTTTTCCTTTCTGAGCCCCACCCAACATGCTATAAAAACTCCATGGCCACCTATGCCACAACAACTGTTACTCCTGGGGGGATTCTGCACCAAAAAATTAAAAATTCTGCAAAATTCTACATATTTTATTTGTCAAAATAATGCAATATAATCACACCACTTTCACTTATTTTGGTAATTTACTTAAACTACCATACAGAAAAAAAAATCCACAGTAAGTGTTCAGCCTTTCCTAAAAACATGAAAGTTAAGTTATTAATAGTTGGTAACCAGTACCCTGCATTCCAGTTATAATTCTGGATTTTCATTTAAATTACATTACAAAACACCAAACACCAAAATAAAAGTAAAGCAGAGTGTCATTTGAAATTGCTCAAACTTTCACACATGAAAGTCACACAGTTTTGCTAATCATTGTCCTGTATTTCAGTACAATCTAATATTTTCATTTAAATTATAGTCCAGAAAACAAAGAGCCTTCAAGTTTTTCTCACTTAGTGATTTCCTTCTGGCAGAAAGGATCAAACTGTACAGTGAAAAACTTCTCTCTGCAGCTGCAGAATTTGAGACTGCATTTATGCAATTCAAGGCCAGCTTGGCGATATTTGGAATTCTCTCTTTCACTGAAAGCCAAAGCACTTACGGGTCTACAAAAATAGGTTGACTTTGAATAGTTTCAGGCACAATCTTTTCCCTGTTCAGGTACCTCAGAAAAATGAGGTATTGCTTGAAAATACTCTCAGTGTTCGGGCAGGATATAAACATGATGAGGATCAAATAACCTACAAGCCTTCAGAAAATTCAGACCTGGTTGTCCAAATCGCAAATATTTGTCAAGCTTTCCAGAAGCTTCATGGAATATCTCTTTAAAGAAATCTGACAGGCAAGTCTTTCAACAGTAGATAAGTTTTCTGCCTCTCTAAATTGGAAGAGCTCTGAGGTGCTTTCTGAAGGCAGCTCTAGATGTGAGCTGAAATAAATTTATTAGTCTCTAAGGTGCCACAAGTACTCCTGTTCTTTTTGCGGATACAGACTAACACGGCTGCTACTCTGAGTCAAACCCTTTAACAGTGCAAGGCTTCCTGCTCTCAAATGCCAGATATAAACTCAGAATTTGCTCACATTTCTGTGCTAGAAAAGTGATCTGCACTTTCAACAATGCATACTTAGTTGGGTCATTCAGCATATTTTGAATAGTTTGCACAGAAACTGGAGAGCTGCTGTTACACTCTTCATTAAAGAACTCCTTGTAGAACTGAAAGTTCTTGCAGTTTCTGGTTCATTAAACAGAGGTATCTCCCTTTCGTACTACCGGAGTTATAGAACATGTTTTTGAAGCACCATACAAATGCATCAACCAGCTAAAAAGGCTTTCTAAATGATTCACCAATTAAGTTTACAGTATGTGCCAAACAGGTGATACGCACAGAATTTGGAAACAGTGTAGTAAACACAGAATCAAATACTTTTTTCATGTAACTAGCATCGTTAGTATCAATTACTACAACATTTTCATGATCAATCTGGTACTCATTTACTGCTTTGACTACAGCCTGTGAAGCAGTTGAGTGATTAACAGGATCTAAAAACACTGTATCCACCAAAAAAAGAGTAAACATGCCCACTGCAATCAGGTTCTAATGGTGCAAGCAGTACATTCAGAATTGATCTCGCCTCATCATCACACCATTCAAAAACAGCAGCAATTTTCTTGTCTTTAAGCTTCAGTTTTCCTTTTCTTTGAGGTACACTTCAGTCAGCTGTGTCCTACCAGCAATTGCACCACCATTCCCAGACCCTGCTGTCAAGAAATTCTCTCACAAGTGGGTGGTCAGTCTTTGACAAGGTGATGTTGGCACCTGCTAATGTCTTCACCCATGGTGTACAAATCTGAAAGCAGAAGAAGTTAGATAAGTCTTGAGAGAGGACAAATGTTTACTACCCCTGTAACATCGTTAATATTAGATTAATACATTTATTCGTATTATATTTAGTCCTGAATTTCTAGATTTTAATTTAGATTTATAATAAATGATCACATGATTACACACACAAATACACACACAGAGTAATATTTAGTTATCTGGCTTATGCCTCTATCCATGAAGACTAACTCAATAACAAAAATGCATTATTAAATTACAATCAATTGTAAAACATCATGTGAAAGCTAGTGCAAAAGTTACATAGTGTAGAGTGTATTATCAATAGAAAACTGACCAAACTCATCACTTAAAATAAAAAGTTTAAAAACAGAGCTGTCTATTCAAGATCTTTGAGCAAGTGAAGAGACCACATCGCTATAGCTCTTCTATGCTACTTATCTTATATTTCAGTATTATAACATTTTCTTAATTTCCACTCACCTCCACATGTTCTTTCTTTTGTTTTTCAGTGTACTTGTAATGGCCTTCTGATGTTGGTTTCTGCCTTCCTCTTGAGTCGCGTCTTCCTTCAATATGTGTTTTTTTGATGCAAAATGATCCACAATTGCAGACCGTCGGTCATGATTGAGAACAACATTACAGGATGTGCAAAATAATTTGTCCCCATCTGCATGCAGTTTCGTAGGGGATTCTGGAGTACAAGAAGCTGGTGCAGCCATTTTTGATGCATGATATGAAGGCTGTTCAGGTGGTGCAAAACAACAAATATCCCTTTGGTAACTTCATCTGGACCTTGCTGGCTACTCTGGGAACTGCTTGGTTCTGACTGTCTTGACATTTTATTGACTGCTTGACAAATGTTTTATTTGCCCTCAACGTTGTTGTTTTTTTAATATGGTAAGTAAAATAGACTCTGAGCTGTAATCTAACCCCATTGTGCCACTCTGGCACAGGAAAAAAGCAAGAAAGCACATAGACCTTCTTAGCTGAGGATTCCCTTATGTCATTTACTATAAGTCTCCTTTACACCACTCTGGCCATGTAAAGGAGCCTTCAAACTTTTACACCTGTTTTAGGTTCCTGGAGGAATTGGGGTGACCAGAAAGAAAGTGAAAAATCATGACGGGGTGAGGGCTAATAGGCTTCTATATAAGAAAAAGTCCCAAATATTGGAACTGTCCCTGTAAAAT
This sequence comes from Lepidochelys kempii, assembly GCF_965140285.1. Taxonomy (NCBI): domain Eukaryota; kingdom Metazoa; phylum Chordata; order Testudines; family Cheloniidae; genus Lepidochelys; species Lepidochelys kempii. Next base: position 150,113,519 of record NC_136382.1, on the reverse strand, counting down.
CAGGACATCTGGTCACCCTAGGGGGAATTGACTAAGAATAGGAACAATTAACTGACAGCCGGAACATTAGAAGCCTGCTTACTTAGCGGTTACATTTCTGGTCTGCCTCAGGGGACAGAGCCTGGCTCACAAAGCCCTACCCCTCCAAGCCAGGGGCACCACGAGTCTCTCACGCATTTGCACGCAGGCACACACCCAACCCCGCCCCCTAAATGTCTCTCCATGCATGCATGCACGCCCGCCTGCCCAGCCCTCCTCTTGCTCCCCTTCCCCATGTGGTGATTTAGGTCTGCCGGCTCCTCCAGGCAGATGCGCCTGGGCTGCTGGGTAAGGGGCCTGGGTTCCCCACAGATTTCTTTGTTCCCCCATTTTTCTGCAGGGCAGCAAAGAAATCTGTGGACAGTATGGATTCTGTGCCCTCGAAATGGTGCAGAATTCCCCCAGGAGTAGAAAGTTTTTCTGCAAAAGCCAGGGCCGGCGTTAGGGGGTAGTGAGCAGGAAAATTGCCCGAGGCCCCATACCACATGGGACCCTGCAAAGCTAAGTTGCTCAGGCTTTGGCTTCAGCCCCAGATGGCAGGGCTTGGAGCCCTGGGCTTATGCCCCACGTGGCAGGGCTTCCACTTTTCACCCTGAGCCCCAGTGAATCTAAAGACAGCCCTGCTTGACGGATCCCTTGAAACCTGCTTGCATCCCCCCAGGGGCCCTGGTTGAGAACTGCTGATCTATCTGATCAGGCATTTGGCCCCTACCCGTAGCCAGCTGCAAGAAACCCCCAGGATGGTGAACCCAGCCTAGAACAAAGCAGAGCAGAAAAGGGACGTGACACGGTGAATAGTTAGTTACCTCTGGCTCGTCCCGCCAGTCAATGTTCAGATCCCCATCGAACCCTTTCAGGGTCAGTCCCAAGCCTCTTCTTCCCTTCTGATTAGAGGCCTCAACAATATCCTTCCTTCCCTGGTTGTATTTCCCCAGACCTTCTCCTTCTCGGAAGCCCATCTTGGCCTGGAAGACAAAGCAAATAGAGCATATTGGAAGCATCCAGACACAAATGTATGCACTCCTGTGAGCTGTGGGCCAGCGGGATAAATGATACCAAGTTGCACTGCTGTGATTAAAAAGTATGGAGTGTGCTTAATGAATCTCAATTGAGGCTTTCAGGATTCTCCTTCCGGCTCATTCCCATGATGAAGTGGGAACTTGATCTAGAGAATTAAATTTGTAAAGACAACGTCATTAGAAACGGTTTAGCTTTACAAGAAAAACCTGCTTCATTGAAAAAACAGTGGGGAAGCCAGCAGCCATTTGTCACCACAGAGCGTGGATGGTACAAGCTCTGCAAAATGCTGGTGCAGAAAGTTTCACACTGGGATGAATCTGGCTGCAAACAAACAGATGCCCACAACTACCAGCTAAAATGCACCTGTAAGAACCTGGAGCAATGCAGGATTCTCTCCCCCTTAAGAGCAGCTTTTATGACTTAGCCTAAGAGAAGAATTGTCATTAACTTGCACTTCTTACAGCTTTTCTCTTTGTAGGTCTCAGACACTAGACCGTGAAAAGAACCTACATGGTCACGTTTCATTCTATTTAGTAGAGGGGGAGCACACACACGCACGCACACTTAAACATGGGCTTAGGAGGAGTCAATTTTAATCGCTAAATTGTCTATTTCTCCCTTCATTTGAAAACCATTGTTAACTACCAGCCTTTCTGAGAGGGGAAGTTAAACACATCAGATGGGCAGCAGGTATCTCCATGGGCAGCTGTTCTACTGTCTATTCTATCTGGCAATGAATTCCTAACACACACACTGGTCAAATCTGACAACTACTGAATCAGTTACATATTGACTTCTACGGCCATTGAATTTTGAACAAAGATTTAGTACCAAAGGGTTTTTGGTTTTTAATTTCCTGCTAATACAAAATTGTTAGTCTCCCTCTGGCAAACACTTTGACGGATACCATCAAATCTTTATACCCAACAGTGTAAAAAAAATTAAACTTCCCAAATGCACGTATCTGTGCTAGGTGCTTGAGAGACTCTCAGGGCAGCAGAAAAGACAGTTCGTAGTTACAGCACTGGACTGGGATGCAGGAGAGCTGGATTTGATTCCTGGCTCAGCCACGGACTTCCTATGACACCTTTGGTAAGTCACATGCCTCAGTTTCCCAGGTATAAAATGGAAACAGCACTTCCCTACCTCACAGGGGTGTTGGGAGAATAAAATCCTTTAATGATCGTGGCGCTCAGATACTATGGTGATGAGGGTCAGATATTTATTATTTGTATTAACAAAGCACTTACGAGCCCTAGAGATAAAGGCCTACACAGAACTGGATGCACAGAGAAAGACTCTCACCCTGCTGTCTGTCTACTCTAAGCACAGGGATGCTGTAGTCCATTTAGGGCATATTACAAAGAGAAATCCTATTATTTTATTAGAACAGACAAAAGTGGTGTAATCCATGGGAGGGGGTTGGTGATCGTCTTTAAAGCTCAGCTGGCAGCCTTTCTATAAAGATTCTGGCTCTAAATGTGATGGACGTAGCTTTAATAAAACAAAGTCACAGGTGCTTTCTTTGCAGAGGGTTAAACATAAATTTTATTTCACCTTTCCCCAAACTGCGAAAGGACGTGCCAAAGCATCAGAAACAAACCAAAAGAAATTCTAATTTTACAGCCAGGGTTTTCAGTATGCAAATCTTCCTCGATGCTGCACCAGCTCATGAGGTTGAACCATCCCAGCATCCAGATTCGGCCTGCCTGTAGCTTTCAGCCTTCAAACTGACTGCATAACAGTTTCAGTACTCTGCTCTCAACTTCCTGGTCTGAGCATCCGGGTTTTCATTCTGAAGGCAGCAGTCTCAGTTCACAGGCTTCAGCCTTACCTGCACGCATAAGGCTTGCAATCTTTCAGAACTACTCCCCATTCACACACACAGGAAAGCTGCTCTTACCTGACCCTACCCCTGCCTTGACTGGCCCAGACTCTACCTTCCTCACCAAGCCTCACTGGATCTTTTCATAGTTGGATTAGTTCCTGTTTTCCTGGCTAACTGTTGTCATGACAGCCTCAACTTATTTCAAGGTGCCTGCACTCAAACTCTGGAATTTATTTAATTCCCAAAGAAAGTGAAAAAGGAACTAGAACAGGAAAATGCTGCACCATAAATAGACAAAACAGGTGGGGGGAGGAAAGGGAAACATTCATACTCCATTCATATAACTTTTACTCAATCATATCTCATGCAACACAATTAGTTTTATAAGCCACAGAAACTTCTTAAAAGAGGAAAAAGGCTTCCCTAACTCATACAGCTCCACAAAGCCTCAGACAACCCTGTCACATGCCCTTCCCCTTAAGAGGGAACTACTGTTTCCATCTGCATCTCTCTATATCTCAACAGGTGGTCAGCATTTTTGTGTTGACTTCCTGCTCCCAAGTGTTCTCTCCAATTAATACAGTTGTAGGGCTAAATACCACCTAGTAAAGCATGTGTTCTTATCCTTCATTGTATTTAACCAGGTGAGCAGATGGTGATGAGTTACTAGGATGAGAATGGAGCCTAACAAGTAATATCTTTGCATTTCTACATCTCATTTTATTGCAAGACATTCTTCTTCTAGTGCACTGACCCATTGCTCCCTTAGGAATAGTTTCCTACTAATACAGGAGATTAGGTATTTTTCTCCTTTCTTCTCTTGGATTAATACAACCCCCAATCCTACTTCAGATGCTTCTGGTTAAACTATAAAGGGTTTCTTAAGACAGGATTTACAGGAGGAGTTCTGTGCTACAGGCCTTTTTTAATGCATCAAAAGCAATTTGACATTCTTCAGTCTAGTTTAGCCCTTTTCTTTTTGGCTTTTTTACTAAATCCATCAGAGGAACAGTAATCTGTGATAACTGGAGAATAAACCTATGATAATAGCCAGCTAATCCCAGGAAAGATCTCCCCTCTTTCTTTGTGAGGGGGATTGCAGCCTCCATAACTGCTTTAACCTTGGACACTTCTGGCTTAATTTTTCCATTGCTAACAATATATCCTCATTATCTGGTCTCAGAACTGCCCAGCAACACATTTGAAGATTAACAGTCAAATGGCTTTAGCTATCGCACCTGTCACCAACTCTATGTGCTTCAGGGGACTTTCCCCATCAGGACTGTAAATGATGTTATCTAGGTACACCATAGCATAGCCTACATAAGGCCATAATAGCCAGTGCACAAGGCACTGGAATGTTGCTAAGGTTCCAAACAAGCAAAACAGCATTATCTTAAACTGATACAGTCCCTGAGACAAGGTAAAGGCAGTTTTACATTTGGACTCCTTCTCAAGGGGAACTTGCCAATAACCTGAGGCTAAATCCAAGGTACTGTATGTAGTACTGCCTAATAAATCTGACAAATCATCTATCTGTGGCATAGGGGAATTATCAAATTTTGAAATGGCATTCAGTTTTCTTAAATTTATACAGAAGTGGCTTTCCTCAGGTTTGTTTGTTTTTTAGCTATCACTATTGGAGAGCACCCAAGGGCTGTTTGATGGCTCAATTATTCACAGAGCTAACATTTGCTTTATTTCCTCCTCCACTTTTAAGTTTCAAGATGTCCTGGAATCTGACATGATCTTCTGGGGAGAGGAGCATGCCCTTCCCTGTCAATAACATACTGAATCACATAATTTGTTCAAGGCACAGCAGAAACTATATGCTGGAATTTATTGATACACCAGTTCTAATCTGCATGTTCAGCAATTAATCCACTGCTTTGTGGGATGATCTCCTGTCTCCTGTACTTTTTAATCTGTCATAATTACATTATTATGTACTTCAGGGAGAACTGATGTTAAATTCCTAGTTTTCCTTTAAATCCAGAGTTTAACACATTTAACAAATGTATCTCTCTCTTTTCTGAGAGTTTGATGTCATAATCCACCAGTTTTACTGGTCTTATTATAATAAATGGGCCTTGCCATTTACCTAGCAGCTCATTTTCGGTAACAACAGAACTTTACTCCCCATCCTAAACTGTTGTTCCCGGGCCTGTTTATTGTACCACCTAGCTTGTCTAGCTTGGACATTCTCTAAATGTTCTTTAGCTAGTGGAAGTGTTCTGCAAGTATGTTCCTCATGTTTATAACATAACACTAGAGGAATCAACCGTTTGTCTCTCCCAACTTTCTTCAATCACGTCTAATGGACCACGAGGGCTGATGGCCGCACAACAAATTGAACTGAGCTTGGGGGACTTCTCAATATGAAAATAAGAGACAAAGCAACACTGTAACCCTTCATCTAAGTTCTGACTACATAGCTTTTCAACGTCTTTTTTAAGGGATTGAACAATCCTTTCCACTAGGCTATATGGGAATAATAAGGGGTCATCTGCAGGGGTTTAATGCTCAGGAGTTGGTATAATTCTTATCAGGGATGCCTGGAAATTAGCTCCCTGATCCATCTGAATTTCTCTTGGGATTTCCACCTGTGACCCTAAGAACCACTCATTGCCAGCTGACAAAGGGTTCACTACTTAGGCTATGTCTACACTAACACTTTTGTCAGCAAAACTGTCGCTCAGAGGTGCAGAAAAAAAAAACACACCCAAGGGCTGGTCGAATTTAGCCATGTTAGGTCAATTTTATAAGCAATGCGGCTACACAACCAACCTCGTTTCGTCGCCCTAAAGAGTTCTTAAAATTGCCTGCTGTACTCCTCCCCGACAAGGGGAGTAGCGCTAAAATCGACCTTCTTGGATCGAATTTGGGGTAGTGCAGACGCAGCTTTGTGCAATTCGACAGTATTGGCCTCCAGGAGCTATCCCAGAGTGCTCCATGTGACCGCTCTGGACAGCACTTTCGACTCCAATGCACTAGCCAGGTACACAGGAAAAGCCCAGGGAACTTTTGAATTTCATTTCCTGTTTGGTCAGCGCAGCGAGCTCAGCAGCACAGGTGACCATGCAGTCCCAGAATCACAAACGAGCTCCAGCATGGAGCAAACGGGAGACACTGGATCTGACTGCTGTATGGGGAGAAGAATCTGTGCAGGCACAACTCTGATCAAAAGGAAGAAATGCTAATATCTATGCCAAAATCGCACAGGGCACGGTGGAGAGAGGCTACACCAGGGACACACAACAGTGCTGCATGAAAGTTAAGGAGCTCAGGCAAGCCTACTACAAGACAAAGGAGGCAAACGGTCGCTCTAGGTCAGAGTTCTATACATGCCGCTTCTATGATCAGCTGCATGCCATTCTCTGGGGGGGGCACGACCCTATCAGTACCCCACCACTGACCCTGGACACCTGCAAGGGGGGAGTCTCACGCAACACGGAAGAGGCTTTTGTGGATGAGGAAGAGGAGGAGGAGAATGCGCAGCAGGCAAGTGGAGAATCCATTCTCCCTGACAGCCAGGACCTTTTCATCACCCTAGAGCCAATACCCTCCCAAGGTGAGTTGCTGGACCTTGAAGGTGGAGAAGGCACCTCTGGTGAGTGCACATCTGTAACTACAGTACAGGGGTTAAAAGCAATTGTGTTTAATGTTTGATTTGCCCTGAAGAATTGGGATGCATTCACAACCAATACAGCTACTGGAAAAGTCTGTTAACGTGTCTGGGGATGGAACTGGAATCCTCCAGGGACATCTCCATGAAGCTCTCCTGGAGGTACTCTGAAAGGCTTTGCAGAAGGTTTCTTGAGAGAGCTGCCTTATTTCGTCCTCCACAGTAGGACACTTTACCACGCCAAGCCAGTACCAAGTATTTCTGGAATCATTGCAGCACAAAGCAGGGCAGCAAACGATCCTGGGTTTTGGTCGCACTCATACAACATTCGGGCTTTATCTTTCTGTGTCAGCCTCAGGAGAGCGATATCATTCACAGTCACCTAGTTGAAATAGGGGAATTTTTGTAAGGGAACAGTAAAAGGACCCTGTTCGTCCTGGACTATCTGTGCTTGGCTAAAAGGGATCATCCTGGAGAATAGCCACGCGGTGGCGGGGAGGCATGTGCTGCACATCCACCCCAAAACTGCAACCCCTCCTTTTAAACAGCAAACCCTACTGGCATTGCTTGCTATGGGAAAGGAGGGCGCTGCAGTCTGAAACCATTCCCACATGTTATGAAGGCGGAAGAAGCCAACCCCGTGTAGTCTTTGGCTTATCATGGCTGCCTGAAAACCGAATTCTGTTGCCCAGCTGTGTGTGATGTGTCACCATACCAGCAGGCGCTCAATATAAAAGGCAAAATGCGACCTTATACCTAAAGCACAGGTGCTGTCTGCTATGAATTGCTTGATTCACTGTGAAAGTGTCTCCCTTTTGTTCTCAGAAATGTATCCTCTTAAATTTTATTCTCCCTTTTTATCCCCCCTGCAGGTGCAAATATTTCTATGCTCCCCGTATCAACTCAGTCTCTGAGATTATCACAGATTAGAAGGTGGGAAGAAAAAAAAAAAAAAAAAAAGCACTTGCGATGACATGTTTTCCAAGCTCATGCAGTCCTCCCACGCTGATAGGGCACAGCTGAATGCATGGACCTTTCCTGACCATTCAGTGGCAGCGGCCAGGAAAGCATTCAGTGAGCGTGATCAGAATACGCAGGAGGAGATGCTGCGGCTGATAAGGGAGCAAACGGACATGATCAGGCATCTGGTGGAGTTGCAGGAAAGGTAACAAGAGCACAGACCGCCACTGCATCCATTGTATAACCGCCTGCCCTCCTCTCCAAGTTCCATATCCTCCTAATCCAGACGCCCAAGAAAGCTTGGGGGGGTGGGGGAGGGAGGGAGGAGGAGAGAAGGCTCCGGGCACACAGCCACTCCAGAGGATAGCCCAAGCAACAGAAGGCTGTCATTCAAACAGCTTTGATTTGTAGTGTGACTACAATAAGCAATGTGGCCTTGTCCTTCCCTCCACCCCACCCGGGCAACCTTGTCAGTGATCGCACTTTTTTTTTTTTAAACAAAGACAGACTACATGGATTCAAAACAATAGGGACTTTATTTCCTTTGTCAGCTGTGGTCAAATCGGGGGACGGGGATTGGCTTACAGAGAAGTAAATTCAACAAAGGGGGCGGTTTTGCATCAAGGAGAAACACACACAACTGTCACACCATAGCCTGGCCAGTCATGAAACTGTTTTTCAAAGCCTCTCTGATGCGCAGCACACCTAGCTGCGCTCTAATCGCCCTGGTGTCTTGCTGTTCAAAACTGGCCGCCAGGCGATTTGCCTCAACCTCCCACCCTGCCATAAACGTCTCCCCCTTATTCTCTGATATTATGGAGCACACAGCAAGCAGCAATAACAATGGGAATATTGGTTGCACTGAGGTCTAAACTAGTCAGCAAACTGCGCCAGTAGGCTTTTAAATATCCAAAGGCATATTCTACCACCAGCCTATAGTTGACCTGCTCCTTACCCCTGTCCAGGATGCCTGTGTATGGCTTCATGAGCCTTGGGAGCAAGGGGTAGGCTAGGTCCCCAAGGATAACTATTGGCATTTCAACATCCCCAACGGTAATTTTCTGGTCTGGGAAGAAGGTCCCTTCCTGCAGCTTTTCGAACAGCCCGGAGTTCCTAAAGATGCACCTTTCCTGACCATCCCTCACTGATGTCGGTGAAACGTCCCTTCTGATCCACCAGTGCTTGCAGCACCATTGAGAAGTACCCCTTGTGATTTACATACTGGTTGGCAAGGTGGTCTGGTGCCAAGATAGGGATATGCGTTCCATCTATCGCCCTACCACAGTTAGGGAACCCCATTGCAGTAAAGCCATCCATTATGACCTGCACATTTCCCAGTCGCTAACCTTGCTAGCAGGTGGTCACGGATTGCCTTGGATATTTGGATCACAGCAGCCCCCACTGTAGATTTGCCCACTGCGAATTGATTCCTGACTGACTGGTAACAGTCAGGCTTTGCAAGCTTCCACAGGACTATTGCCACTCGCTTCTCAACCGTCAGGGCAGGTGTTATCTTGTATTCCTGCGCTTCAGGGCTGGGAAAAGCAACTCACAAAGTTCCAGGAAAGTAGCCTTATGCATGCAAAAGTTTCGCAGCCACTGGGAATCATCCCATACCTGCAACACTATGCGGTCCCACAAGCCTGTGCTTGTTTGCCGGGCCCAGAATCGACGTTCTACTGTATCAACTTGCCCCACTGCCGCCATGACGTCCCAATTGCCACATTTCGTGCTTTCAGGAACATCTCTGTGCATGTCCTCCTCACAATTGTCCTTGTGCTGGCGGCTCCTAGCCAGGTTCTGCACATACTGCAGGATAATGCACAAGTTGTTTACAATGCTCACAACAGCAGCGCTGAGCTGAGCGGGCTCATGCTTGCCATGCTATGGCGTCTGCATGGATAACCCAGGAAAAAAGGCGCAAAACGATTGTTTGCCATTGCTTTCAAGGAGGGAGGGAGGGGAGACTGACGACATGTATCCAGAACCACCCGCGACCATGTTTTTTGCCCCATCAGGCATTGGGAGCTTAACCCAGAATTCCAATGGGCAGCAGGGACTGTAGGATAGCTACCCACAGTGCACCACTCCATGAGTCGATGCTAGCCACGGTATTGAGGATGCACTCCGCTGACCGACTGTGCTTAGTGGGGACATACACGATTGACTGTATAAAATCGCTTTCTAAAGTTCGACTTCTATAAAATCAACCTAATTTTGTAGCGTAGACATACCCTCAGTGACATACGTTACACCAACAGAAGCACCAGCGTGGACAGCATTATGTCCGTTCGCTGGGGGTGGTTTAATTATGCCAACAGGAGAGCTCTCTTCCGTTGGCATTGAGATCTTACAGCGGCAGAGCTGTTGTAGCACAGCTGTGCCGCTGTAAGGGCTCTAGTGTAGACACGGCCTTAATGTCAACAATTCCTAACAGATCTGAAACTCACTATACCTAATACTACTTATGGATAAATACCATGAAAGAGCTGTGCCTTGACCAATGTCAAACAAAAGCTGGTATCACACTGGTCATTAATATCGCTATGATACGTATGTCCAGATGATATTTAAAGAGGTATGTGCTCCTACTGAAAACGTGTTTTAAACTATGTAACAAGGCAGAGTTGACCAACAGATTTTCTACCAGGCAAAGCATGTCTATTCACCTATCCCTGTCCTCTGATGTGAATTAAACATTATAACCCAGACACAATGGGAGCTACATTTGCATGTCAAGTCAACATAAGGATGCGAAGTTGACATGGGGTCAGCACACTAGAGACCAACCAACCAACGAGGGCATTTCAAATGTTTACGGGACTCTACCTGGAGAAAAGAAAGCCATTTGAGGTGTCCATTTACTGAAGAAATCACTTCAAGGGGATGGGGTATTCATGAAAACTTGGATCCTGGTTTTGATTGAAAACCAGCAGCACTGTCAAAGACTGAATCCTTGGGAGAAAAATCTTCATTAAATAGGAATCTACTTTATTAAATAGGAAAAAGATTTTATTAAATAGGAAAGGTAACCATTAGTAAGTATGGACGTAGGATTGCATTTTATGTTATATGTGTAACCCTGTTTCCATTTATCTTCACTCGCTACCTTTTAAAACTTAACCTTTGATTCACAATAAATATATTTCAGTGCTGTGATGTTATAAAGGACTTGATTTTTTACCAGTGAGTTTGACTGGTGAGTTTTACCAGTCAAGCAGTGTGTGTACACCGTTGCTTTTGGGAACAACATACCTGATAATTTCTGTGAGCGTCCAGTGGTTAAGGACTGGATACTACAGGGGGATGCTTTCAGAGGAGCTTAGGGATTGGAATGCACCTATTGCTAACCTGCAAGGGGAAGTGAGGGCTTGCAAGGCTTTGAGGAGTCTGCTTGGGTGGCTAAGACTGGCGGATCAGGTCAACCAGTTTAGCACCAGCCAGACTCTCTCTTGGTGAGGTAGGAGGGAAACAATGGTGACTCCCAGTCCTGGGCACCGCAAGAAACTGTCACACCACCCTAGTAAACATGGTCACCAGCTCCTCTGCAATTCTCCTGGCAGTAGCACTGTGTAAATGGAATGCCTCAGGATATCGGGTTATACAGTCAAATAACTAAAATGTATCTGTTCCCCTGGGTACTCCATTCTGACGGGGTCCACAATATCCATTACAATCCTTTCAAATTGTATGTGTACAGTAGGACTCAATCAATGGATATCTGTCTTAATTGCTTCTGGTGCCACCAACTGACATTCAGGGCAGAACTGACACCATTAAGCTACTTCTTCAGGAACACTGGGCCAGAAAAATCTTTGTAAAATCTCTTGTTCCTTAAGTGGGCCTACAGGGAGGGACTTGATGAGCCATCTTCATGAGCCCCTGCCTAAAACCCTGGTGACTACCAGCTGTTTCACTCACTTTTCAGTCTTAGGGTGCTCACATATCCATACAATATACCATTCTGGACTATACGGTAAGGGAATTTAGTTTGACCAACATTCTTCTCACCTAGTCCTTTAGAGAAAGGTTTGAGGGCATAATCCCTCTTGCTGATATTTAGCAATATCCATATTGTATATATGGATACTTGCAAGCCCTTAGCCCTTTTCCTTTCTCCCCTGGTAGGGTGAGTCTTTCCCCTCTCCTTCAAAAATATCTGAAAAAAGGGAAGATAGATCCTCATCCTCTTCTTCCTTAAAACCTTTTCCCAACTGATTATGACTGTTACTACTTGAAGTCAGGCTATCAGTCTCCTTTATTAAAAAGTTAGTGAAATTAGGAAGATCTTTCCCAAATACTACAGGGAAAAGGAAGCTTTTCAGCCATGCCCGTTCTCATAGGAATCTCTTGTCCATCTACTTGGAGCTTAACTGCTGCCAGGGAACATGCTTTAGTGTCTCCATGGACACACCTAACTGTTATTGAGTTTATTGGCTGTGTATGTTTCAACATGTTCTTGAACCAGGGTCAGGTGACTCTCAAATCCACCAAGGCTTTTACTAGCCTTCCTTTTAGTACTACTAGTTTTGAAGCGAAGGTCTCCCCCACCCAACATGGAAAAGTTACCAAATTTTCCCCAGGAGTGGGTCTTAGCCCTGGAACAAAACCTCCTCAGGTGCCACAGTTTGTCACATTGGTAGCGATCTTCTTTTTGGGTCTCCCATCCCACAACGTTCACCTCACAAGTAATGATGGGATTTGTTCTTAACCAGATTCAACATTGTTCCTGCTTCTGCCTTACAGAGAGAAAATCCTGACATTAGGAGAAAGAGTTCCTCAGTCTCTGCTCCAGAGCCCAGATCTGAAGATCACCTAGCAGGTTGGATAGAAACAATTCCAGGACAAGTATCTTGGTCATTTGAGCAAAGATGCAACGTTTCTGGACTTAATCCATTTTTTAAATAAATTCCTTCAGATGTTTACTATCTTCAAGGGTCTTCAGAATTTCTATATCAGAAGGACTAGGACTTTTGTTGCTAGATCTCTGGATTATACTACCATCTCTACAGGGTTTCCATAACCCTTCTGTAGCCCTAGGCTTCTTGGTTCTCCAGTCCACTAGGCTTGTAGAGCCTTTCCAGTGAGATATGGGGTAAGCCAGATGATCTTGTGGCCATCTGCAGGGCTGAGTTACCCTTTTGAATGTCAAGAGACTTGCCTCCATATCTTCTTCTATTTCTGGATTCTCCCATTCTGCGGTCAGGCGGGGTCATCTCAGCCCACTGCTGATCCTCCTATTTGCTTTGCTCTTCTTGGCATTTTCTGGACTCTGCTGTTAGTCACTGTTCAGTCTCCATCTGCTATCCATCTTAACATCCCCGTCTCTTTCAATGTTTTAATGTCTGCAACTGGGGACTTTAAAGACCACCCACCCTCCACTTGGGGCCCTACCTCCAGTATAGCATCTCCAGTGGCTCCAGCTAGCTCTTCCTCTGACCATCTTTCTTTCCTGGGCAGTCAGCAGCCAAGCAAAAGTCTTCCCACTGGGTCTTTTGGGCTTTGGTCCAAGTTCCAGGGCTTCAGACCACCCTGTCACAATGCTACAGAGAAGCAAAGGCTGGAAGAAATATGCATCATGTAGGCAACTATCAGAGACGGGAGGATCAAAAAAAAGAATTGGTCACCTGAAATTACAAGTTAGGCAGGCATGTGCGGGACAAGGCTTGAAAAGTGTAGTGCAGCGTCAAGATAAGTGGTTAATATTGTATGGCATGAGCACTTCACTGACAAATGCCACACCCTAGAAGATCGAGCTAGCAGTCTTTTCTCCAACACACACAGGGCTAGTTAGTGAAGTATACTCAGAAAGCCAGGTGTTGGATTTGCCACTGTTGGTGTCCAAAGTGGACTTAATTTGCAAAATCCCTCATTTGGTGACCAAACTCACTCTGTCCATGCACACACGTGCACACCACTGTAGTCAGAACTCACACTGAATCCATTGTGCTCTACCAGGTGAAGTCACCAGCTCTCCAGTTGGCTGTGCCATTAGTACCTGTGCTATTCCCATGTCACAAAGGGGTATCACTACTTTCACGTCCCCTTTTTCTGATATTTGTTAGCTCTAGAAGTTGCTGCCCACTCTCAGGCTGACGTCTCAGAAGCCCACAGGGGATCTGGTGCTACTTGAAGGAAAGATTATTTTTAGTAACATTTGGAAGGCCCGCTCTGAAGTTATAGCAAGGTACTTATAGCAAAGTAAAGCCTGCATGACACTTTAATAAAAGCTTCTGCAGTTGCCTCAGTGGAAAGGTCCCCAATTTGGAAATGGTGATATAACAATGATCTTCATCAAGTTTTACAAATGATGCAGGACTCCAGCGCCTCAAGCTCACAAATGCATTTACATTTAAATGTATTTCAAAGATTTGCTGAGCCACAAACTTCCTTGAAATTCTGCTGCCTGGGGCTAATAGGAATAAGTTTCTGTACAGAATGTGTGTGCAGCAAGGCTGACTTGGATTTGAATGGATCACAGAGTTAGTTGGACTGAGTCTCCCTTGCTACTAAGAAAGATGAAATTCACCATGGTTCTAGCCTTCTAATTAGCATCTGATCTGCCCGCCGTCAGTCATCACTGACTGCGATTAGTGCAAACAGAACAGCGCTCTGCATAAATCCTGAGCTTGAAAGATACAATGGTGAATGCCAGGGGCATCTCTCACAGCAGAATGTACTCAATTTTGCTCTCAGCTGCTCATCCAGTTTTAGCAGCATGCTCGAAAGTGACTTTGACCTACCATGAGCTTTTGGGAGACGCTGTTATACATGGAGTAGCGGGAGGAGGTGCCCTCCACAAGAGAGTCTGCTTTGAACTCATTGCTGCCAGAGCCGAAGACTGGACGCCTCTCATCGCTCTCACTGTCAGACCCACTGCCGCTACTGGAAGACTCTGAAAATGAAACAGAGGGGAGAAATTAACAAGCGTTTGTTTCGCTAATCAGAGGGGAAGCTGTATATGGGAATTCCAAATTCACATCCCAGAAGGCTAGGGGATAGTAAAGAATCTGCTTCAATAGCTCAGACTGGCTGTGGGGAGCATGCAGACTTCAGATACAACTCTCAAGACAAAATACCAGCTGTCTTGCTACCTCATTCCACCATAAAGAAGGTGAAAGACAACCCTCTCCCCCGGGCTGCCACTTGACTTCTCCCTTGAGAACAAGCTGACATTTACATTTGTGATAAACACCAATTCACACTCTTTTCCGACTAGTAGAAAATGTTTTAGATATGTGGATTTACCGTACCTGATAATACCAATGGGGAAAGTGGGGGTCATTCTTGACCACAATGATAATCCACTTATGCCCTGAACTAGGATATTTAATTATCCTTATCTTGCTGCATATAGGTAGGACCAAATTCTTTACCTTGCATATGTAAGGTGCAGATGTACCATAGCCTTGTATTGAACACATCTTCTCCTTAGCCCTCTATAATTGAGCAGTACACTGAAATGCTGTCAGAAAGTGATCCGAATTTCAGCAATCCTGAGGAGACCCCCATATGGCAGAATCTTCCACAACAACAAAGAGTGGGCAGCTGCCAAACCTCCTAGAGGTAGTGTTATCGGGCAGTGGGACTGTTACTGAATGAGATTATGTGGGAAAGTTGGTGGACAATACTCCTCCTTGAGCAGATGCACAGCTCAGCGAAGCATGCCGGAGACCTAGAGTGGAATACCAGCCCAGCACACTGGATTCCAGGAAGGCAGATGCTGGTATTTATCAATAAAAAAAACCAAGAACAAAATAAAGCTTTTTACATGAAACCTCTGTTACACTGGAAACCAAACTCTACCCACTTGCTGGGAGTAGGTCAGTGTAAAAGGCTCCAGCTCTCTCTCAAATACCTGCTCACCAAGTCTCTCTGGCCCAGTCAGCATTGAGGACTTTACACTGGTGTAATTAGACTGATGGAGCTACACCAGTGCAAACCTCCACAGACATGCAAACCCTTCACATAGACATCATTTATTGCCAGCTCTTGCTACCTCCACAAAATACTGCCTCACCCCCACAAAATCAAACTTAAATGTTGGACTGTAGCTTCCCAGTGTGTGCGTGCGTGTCATTTCCCAGCCACCCGACATATAAGATCCTTGGATAAGGTGGCAGGGACTGAGTTTTCCCTCCTCCTGAACCAGACCCCATCTCACCCAAAAACAGGGAGCAGTGGGCTAAGGAGCAAGGCAGCCCCGGCTGGCCTGACCACCACTGGTAGCAAGCCTCCCGACTACCTTCCTACCACAGGGTTCTGTGGGGTATCATCCAACTTATATAATCCTACCAAGCAGAGAGCTCTGTGGGAACCCCACAGTGCAACCCTCTGCTTGGGTTCAATGGTCCAAATGCTGACACCCATCAGTATCCCCTGCTGCAGGGAGTGGTAGAGGACCTGCCCAGGGTCATTTACTCTTTGAAGCAGTGGCTGGGGTTCCAGCAGCAATGACCGGGTTCCCTGTGCTCCTAATAGCAGCTGTCAAGTCCTTTCCACCTCCCTACTCCCCTCCCCATAACACCACAAGCAGCACAAAAGCAGCCATGGCTGCACCAGGTACACTTGGGTCACTTTTGGAAGGTTTCCTTCACAACCATAAGGACTAACACAACCTCTCTTAAAAGGAAAGCTGACTCAAGAGATTGAAGGCACTTGCCCAGGAAAGATTCCTGATCATCCTGATCGCATGAGTTTTTCAAGCCTTGCTCTGGCTATCAGAAGTTCCACAGATTGATTGTGCGTTGTGTGGAGAAGTGCTTCCTTATGTTGGTTTTAAACCTGCTGCTTATTCATTTCATTGGGTGACCCTTGTTTTTGTGTTAGGTGAAGAGATAAATAACACTTCCTTATTCACTTTCTCCACACCAGTCATGATTTATAGACCTCTGTCACAACCCCCTTTACTCCCATTATTTTCCAAGCTCAACAGACCCAGTCTTTAATCTCTCCTCATATGGAAACTGTTCCATACCCCCCCGATCATTTTTGTTGCCCTTCTCTGTACCTTTTCCAATTCTAATATCTATTTTAAGATGGGGTGACCGGAATCACACACAGTATTCAAGCTGTGGGTGTACCACGGATTTATATAGGGATGTTATGATATTTTCTAGTTTATTATCCATCCCTTTCCTAATAGTTCCTAACACTGTTAGCTTTTTGTTTGGTTGGTTTTTTACCACACACAGCCGCTGCACACCGAGTGGATATTTTCAGAGAATTACCCATGACGACACCAAGATCTTTCTAGAGTGGTAACAACTACATTAGACTCCATCATTTTGTATGTCTATTTGAGACTATGTTTTCCACTGTGCATTACTTTGCACTTATCAACATTAAATTTCATCTGCTATTTTGCTGCCCAGTCACGCAGTTTTGAGAGATCCCTTTGTAACTCTTCACAGTTAGCTTCGGACTTAACTATCCTGAGTAATTTTGTATCGTCTGCAAATTTGCCACTTCAGAGTTTACCCCCTTTTCCAGATCCTTGGGGGACCCTACTGTTTACCTCTCTCCACTATGAACACTGACCATTTATTCCTACCCTTTTTGTTTCTTATCTTTTAACCAGCTACTGGCTCATGAATGGACCTTCCTTCTTATCTCATGACTGCTTACTTTGCTTAAGACCCTTAGGTGAGGGACCTTGTCAAATGCTTTCTGGAAGTCCAAGTACACTATAGCTAATGGATAACCCTTGTCGACAAGCTTGTTGACACCCACAAAGAATTCTAACAGACTGGGAAGGCATGATTTCCTTTTTCAAAAGCTGTGTTGACTCTTCCCCAATATACCATGTTCATCTATCTCTCTGATCATTCTGTTCTTTACTATAGTTTCAACCAGTTTTCCTGGTACTGAAGTTAGGTTTACCAGCCTGTAATTGCCAGGATCACCTCTGGTGCCTTTTTCAAAAATCAGTGTTACATTAGTTATCCTCCAGTCATCTGCTACAGAGACTGATTTATGCAATAGGTTACATACCACAGTTCGGAGTTCCGCAATTTCATATTTGAGTTCTTTCAGAACTCTTGGGTAAATAGCATCTGGTCCTGGTGAATTATTCTTAAATTTATACATTTGATCCAAAACCTCCTCTATCGACACTTCAATCTGGGGCAGATCCTCTGATTTGTCATCTAAAAAGAATGGCTCAGGTGTGGGAATCTTCCTCACATCCTCTGCAGTGAAGACTGAGGCAAAGAATTAATTTAGTTTCTCTGCACCTCAATTATCCATTGGCCCACTGGTTATTTGGCAGGCTTCTGATGTACTTTTTTTTTTTTTAATTGCTATTTGTGTGTCTTTTGCTAGTTGGTCTTCAAATTCTTTTTTGGTCTGTCTTATAATACTTTTACACTTGCCTTGCTAGAGTTTATGCTCCTTTCTATTTTCCTCAGTAGGACTGACTTCCAATTTTTAAAAGGATGTCTTTTTGTTTCTAACTGCCTCTTTTACTCTGTTTAACCATGGTGGCGTTTTTTGGGTCCTCTTACTGTTTGATTTTTATTATTTGGGGTATAAATAGAGGCTCAAATTAAATTTTAGTGTTTTTAAAATAGTTTCCATGGAGTTTGCAGGCATTTCACTCTTCTGTTTGTTTTAATTTCTATTTAACGAGATTCCTCATTTTGTGTAGTTTTTTGAACTCCCTTTTTGAAGTTAAATGCTACCGTGATGGGGTTCTTTGGTATTTCCCTCTTACAAAGATGTTAAATTTAATTACATTATGGTCACTATGCCAAGTGGTTAGTTATATTCACCTCTTGAACAAGATCCTCTGCTCCTTTCAGGAGCTTGCCTCTCCTCTTGTGGGTTCCCAGAACATCTGCTCCAAGAAGCAGACATTAACAGTGCCTAGATATTTTCTCTCTGCATTTCGTCTTGAGGGGATATGTACCCAGTCAATATGGGGGATAGTTGAAATCTCCCATTATTAGTGGGTTTTCTGTTTCTGTAGCCTCTCTGATCTCCCTGAGCATTTCACGATCACTATCATCATTCTGGTCAGGTTGTCGGTAGTATATTCCTACTGCTATTATTCAAGTCTGGAATTCAGTGGTACAGTTTGAATCATTTAAGATATTTACTATATTTGATTATGCTTTCTTTCACATATAGTGCTATTCCCCCACCAGCATGACCTACTATGTCATTCCTATATATGTCTAATTATTTATTTTGCATCTTGGCACAAACCAGAAGCAAAACTAAAGTAGTAAAGCAGCAATACCACTCACAATTTTCTAAACATACTAAAAATATACAATAAAAATCTAAATATTAAGCTATATAATTGCTTAAATAAGTGTATATAGTTATACTGTACCCTTCTACGTAGCAAAAAGATGTACCAAATCTAGCATAAAGGCTCTATGTAGTTGTAAATCAACATGTTTTAATGGCTATATCAACCTGTAAAAATGCACCTTTCTTTAGAAAATAACTGAAGCACAAATGGAAAAGTTGATTAAAACTGGTTATTTAAATTGTGGCTTTCCACGTGGTGATTTAAATTGGTGACTGAAATTAATCCACCCTGGCCCCAAGGGTCCTTGGCACCGACATGTCGTTCCCAGTGAGGATGAAACAGCTCTTTCAGAGACATCAGGTTGCCAAGATTTTGTAGAATATTTTTAGTGATCGCTCAATAATTCTCTCTATTGGCTGGGAACATTTAGCAAGAATAGAGACCAGAGACTGTCTGGCAAGTGTCACCACAGCCACATCCTAGTTAAAGAGGCCCAGCTCCAGCCTGGAGCACCCACGGAGTCAGCACCTATAGGATTGACTGGGAGCTAGGAAGGTTTCTGCACTGCAGGGCACAAAGCTGCCTTCTCCCATATTGAGCTGGAATACTGCCTGAGGCCTAATATTTTCAAAGTAGTCTGAGTGGGAGAAGACATTAGCCACAACTCCCATCTTAGTCAATGGAAGTCACTCAGTTAACACTTTAGCACAGCTTCGCAATCAGCCATTCAGCATAAGCAGAGCTGCTGGGCACCACTGTGGTTCCATGGCTAATGCTATCCAGTTAGAACCCAAGAGTGGGCAAAGCTATTACATTTAAAAAAAAAAAAGTCTAAATGTGAACATAAGAAATCAGGATTTTACAGGTATATGGGAAAAAAGGCAAAATGAGTTTAAAGCAGAAAAAATATACTTAAGAAAGTTCCATTAAGGCCTTAATGGGCAATATTGTAATGACAATATAATTAACCTGAGTAATATGACCATCCTCCTTTAAAAAAAAAATCACAAATTTTTAGGCAAAGAATTACTCTGCCAAAGCAAGAGACAGGCATAACTGCCTCTACAAGGACCTTGTCAGTTAATCTGTAAAACATTATTGAGAATCCAAGACATTATTTAGGATTGTCATTTAAGACTTTCATCTGAACTAATGCAGCAGTTACTCTTATGGCTCTAGGAGAAAGGAAACAGATCAGGAGTAAGAGATAGCACATTCTTCAATACATCAGTGATTCATAGATACTAAGGTCAGAAGGGACCATTATGATCATCTAGTCTGACCTCCTGAGCAACGCAGGCCACAGAATTTCACCCACCCACTCCTGCGAAAAACCTCTCACCTATGTCTGAGCTATTGAAGTCCTCAAATCGTGGTTTAAAGACTTCAAGGAGCAGAGAATCTTCCAGCAAATGACCCGTGCCCCATGCTACAGAGGAAGGCGAAAAACCTCCAGGGCCTCCTCCAATCTGCCCTGGAGGAAATTCCTTCCCGACCCCAAATATGGCGATCAGCTAAACCCTGAACATATGGGCAAGATTAACCAGCCAGATACTACAGAAAATTCTTTCCTGGGTAACTCAGATTCCACCCTAATATCCCATCACAGGCCATTGGGCCTATTTATCATGAATATTTAATTATCAAAACCATGTTAACGCATCATACTATCTCCTCCATAAACTTATCAAGTTTAATCTTAAAGCTAGATAGATCTTTTGCCCCCACTGCTTCCCTTGGAAGGCAATTCAAAAACTTCACTCCTCTGATGGTTAGAAACCTTCATCTAATTTCAAGTCTAAACTTCCCGGTGGCCAGTTTATATCCATTTGTTCTTGTGTCCACACTGGTACTGAGGTTAACTAATTCCTCTACCTCTCCGGTATTTATGCCTCTGATATATTTATAGAGAGCAATCATATCTCCCCTCAACCTTCTTTTAGTTAGGCTAAACAAGCCAAGTTCCTTGAGTCTCCTTTCATAAGACAAGTTTTCCATTCCTCGGATCATCCTAGTAGCCCTTCTCTGTACCTGTTCCAGTTTCAATTCATCCCTCTTAAACATGGGAGACCAGAACTTCACACAATATTCCAGGTGAGGTCTCACCAGTGCCTTGTATAACAGTACTAACACCTCCTTATCCCTACTGCAAATATCTCTCCTAATGCATCCCAAGACCTCATTAGCTTTTTTCACAGCCATATCACATTGGCAGCTCATAGTTATCCTATGATCAACCAATACTCCAAGGTCCTTCTGCTCCTCCGTTACAGTTGAACAGGGCAGCAATATATCTGGTATTTAAAAATAGAGTAACATCTCACAGGGCATACTCCCTGATGCAATGTATATCTAAAGTGAGTTCAAAGGAAAAAAAAGACATGTGTGATGAATTTTACAGAACACAATCGCACCAATTAATAAAGTACTAAATTTCATCTGAGTTACAGCCAAATGGTGAATCATTAAACCAGCTTTAATAGCAATCTTATTTTTAAGAAACCATTTGACCAAGATGAAGGTTAGGTTTTAAAACAAATAAATTGGTTTGGGAGAAGGAGTTAATCAATCCAGTGGTCAAATACCATTTTACATTTACAAAATAAATTTATCAGAGTTCATGCTAAATTCAATCACAGCCATCTGCAACCAATGTGGCAGAGCCTACTGTGTGCACACAGAGATGCCTGAGGTGTGCCAAACTGAAGGCTATACTGGCAGATTCCCAAGAGCCTGAATGTGACACCGATACCTTTTCTGCTTCTTCCTAATGGACAGATAGATATGGGGGTAATGAGGGGGTTTGTGTGTGCGTTTCGATATTTCAGGCCTGTTTTTTAATGTTAGAAATCCAGGTAGTGACTGAAGAACAAGTGAAATGAGGTCAGCAGAAGAACAGAGAACTGTGAAAGTTATAGCAGTGGAGAGAAGAAGGGAAATGTAACGACTTTTAAAAACCTCTGTTAAGGTTATTCAACTTCAGTGACTAATTAACACTACAGAGAATGGATACATTTGGATTCAGCACACTGCCCTTTCAATTAAGGTGCATGAGCTCACAATATGCATCTTTTGAGAAATTCAGAAGGTCGTCCAGGTAAGTCCATCCATGACACTCTCAATATTTCTAATGTACAAAAGAAAAAGAGTAGATACAAGGGACAAAGCAAACAAAGGTTATATGATTCGTTGTTATTTTCAGATGGCAGTAAAGAGTGTCCAGATAAGATTATGGAGGGGAAAAAATTAATTCCCCCCCACCCCCAGTTTGGGGATAGAAACTGTATAGTCCTTCCTTCTAGAGAGGAAGGATGGTCTTGGGGTTAAGGCACTGAATTGGGATCCAGAATACCTGCATTCAATTCCAGCTGATTAATTAAATCCCTGAAGAGAAAAGCAGCCTTTCCTACAAGGCTATCTCCTTGCAACTCTGGTGCCCGTACTACTTCTGATCTTACCTTGAGTTGCATGATTACTACATGGAGGTTCATCATCGGAAGTGGAACTGAGGTTCAGTCCCAGATCTTCTGCCCTCTTTTTCTGCTTCTGGTTGCTGTTAAATTCAGGCTCTGCTCGTCTCTTCATTTTTACTGCAAGGAGAGAACAAACAGTAAGCATCCAGCAAGTTCATTTCCTCCAATACTGGGGCAAGGTCTGTGTTGTTGCTGCGGTCCAGCAGAGTGCATGGTTTTTCATGCTATTTGGGCACTATGCTTTGCCTCCAAAACCTGCCACAGATAAACGTCGTTGCTTTTCCCTGGCTGCCATCCAAAGCTGTTAGTTCAAAAATAGGGAACCAGGACACACAGCAGCTTTCCCTACTGTTGACCAATTTAAACCACAACTGTATGTGAAACCCCGCAACCAGGAGAAGAAAGAGTAACTGGTGAGAGGTCTCCCCACACTTGGGAACTCAGACATTTGATTTGGCTCCAAAAGGGCTTTTTAACAGTGCATATTAGAGATTCGTTCTGCACTAGCAGTACATAATTGAGGAAATGTAAGGTCAGTTCAGTGGGTGTTTTCAGTTTCCTCTGAAAAGCTGCATAAAGGAGTCAACTTCTTCTGAAGGAGGCAGAACATTCTGAAACCTGATCCTGCAAACGCGGATTTTTAAAAATAGTTTTCCCACCCTTTTTATAGCAAAGCTGTAAATAAGGATGCATACAGAAGTCTCTTTCCCATTACACTACATTAGTTGGGACCTGTCTTTCCTATTAAATTACATTAGTTGGGACCCTCCTTCCAGATGACATCATGGTATCCTCTCGCACTGAGGATCTCTCTCTGGGGGAGGGAACTCCAGTTATTAGGAAGAGACAGGTAAGTTGTGGGGGATTTGATCATTAGAAACACAGATAGCTGGGTTTGCAATGACCAGGAGAACCGCATGGTGCCTTGCCTGGCTGGTGCAAAGGTTGTGGATCTCCTGAGACATCTAGATAGACTTATGTGTAGTGCTGGGGAGGAGCCAGTGGTCATGGTACATGTAGGTACCAATGACATAGGGAAGGATAAGAGAGAGATCCTGGAGGCCAAGTTTAGGCTGCTAGGTAAAAGATTGAAGTCCAGGACCTCCATGTTAGCATTCTCTGAAACATTTCCAGCTCCATGCACAGGGCCAGTTAGACAGGCAGAACTGCAGGGTCTCAATGCATAGATGAGATGATGGTAGAGAGAGGAGGGGTTTAGATTTATTAGGAACTGTGGAAACTTTTTGGAAAGGGGGAGCCTATACAGGAAGGATGGGCTCCATCTAAACCAAAATGGAACCAGATTTCTGGCACTTAAAATTAAAAAGGTCATAGAGCAGTTTTTAAACTAAGGGCTGGGGGAAAGTCGACAGGTGCGGAGGAGCACGTGGTTCAGACAGATACATCCCTTAGGGGAGGATCTATTATTGGAGATTCTCTATGTCCTAAGAAGGAGGAGAGGATGGAAGATGATAAAATACAGGTAGGATCTGATGAGAAACAGTCAAATGAAAAAAAGTCCAATTCAATTACATCATGTACTGGCAGACAGCTAAAAGTGACAAGTTTTTAAAGTGCTTATATACGAATGCTAGAAGTCTAAATAATAAGACTGGTGAACTAGAGTGCCTCATATTAAAGGAGGATATTAATATAATAGGCATCACAGAAATTTGGTGGAATGAGGATAATCAATGGGACATGGTAATACCAGGGTACAAAATATATCGGAAGGACAGAACAGGTTGTGCTGGTAGGGGAGTGGCACTATACGTAAAAGAAAGCGTAGAATCAAATGAAGTAAAAATCTTAAATGAACCAAACTGTACCATGGAATCTCTATGGATAGTAATTCCATGCTCTAATAAGAAGAATATAGCAGTAGGGATATATTACCAACCACCTGACCAGGATGGTGATAGTGACTGTGAAATGCTCAGGGAGATTAGCGATACTATGAAAATAAAAAACCTCAAAAATAATGGGGGATTTCAACTATCCCCATATTGACTGGGTACGTCACCTCAGGATGGGACGCAGATAAAGTTTCTTGACACCTTAAATGACCGCTTCCTGGAGCAGCTAGTCCTGGAACTCACAAGAAGAGAGGCATTTCTTGATTTAGTCCTAAGTGAAGCACAGGATCTTGTCCAAGAGGTGAATATAGCCTGGCAGTAGTGAAGATAACATAACTAAATTTAACATCCCTGCGGCCCAACTTGTAGCATTTCATTTCAGAAAGGAGGGCTACACAAAAATGAGAAAGTTAGTTAAACAGAAATTAAAAGGTACAGCGCAAAAACTGAAATCCCTACAAGCTGCATGGAAACTTTTTAAAGACACCATAATAGAGGTTCAATGTAAATGTATACCCCAAATTAAAAAACATAGTAAGAGAACCAAAAAAGTGCCACTGTGGCTAAACAACAAGGTAAAAAGCAGTGAGAGGCAAAAAGGCATCCTTTAAAAAAGTGGCAGTTAAATCCTAGTGAGGAAAATAGAAAGAAGCATATAAAACCTGGCAAATTAAGTAGAAGAATATAATTAGGAAAGCAAAAAAAGAATTTTAACAGCTAGCCAAAGACTCAAAAAGTAATAGCAAAAAAAATTTAAGGACATCAGAAGCAGGAAGCCTGCTAAACAACTAGTGGAGCCACTGGACGATCAATTTGCTAAAGGAGCACACAAAGATGATAAGGCCTTTGCGGAGAAACTAAATGATTTCTTTGCATCAGTCTTCACAGCTGAGGACGTAAGGGAGTTTCCCAAACCTGAGCCATTCTTTTTAGGTGACAAATCTGAGGAACTGTCCCAGACTGAGGTGTCATTAGAGCAGGTTTTGTAGCAAATTGATAAACTAAACAGTAATAAGTTACCAGGATCAGATGGTATTCACCCAAGAGTTCTGAAAGAACTCAAATGTGAAATTGCAGAACTGCTAACTGTAGTCTGTAACCCATCATTTAAATTGGCTTCTGTACCAAATGACTGGAGGATAGCTAATGACACGCCAATTTTTTTAAAAGGTTTCCAGAGGTGATCCTGGCAATTACAGGCTGGTAAGCCTGACTTCAGTACCAGGCAAACTGGTTGACTATAGTAAAGAACAAAATTATCAGACACACAGACGAACATAATTTGTTGGGGAAAAGACAACATAGTTTTTGTAAAGGGAAATCATGCCTCATCCATCTACTAAAATTCTTTGAGGGGGTCAGCAAGCATGTAGACAAGGAGGATTCATTGGATACAGTGTACCTAGCTTCTCAGAAAGCCTTTGACAAGGTCCCTCACCAAAGGCTCTTAAGAAAAGTAAACTATCATGGGATAAGAGAGAAGGTCCTCTCATGGATTGGTAACTGGTTAAAAAATAGGAAACAAAGGGTGGGAATAAATGGTCATTTTTCAGAATGGAGAGCAGCAAATAGTGGTATCCCCCAGGGGTCTATACTGGAACCAGTCCTATTCAACATATTTATAAATGATCTGGAAAAAGGGTTACACAGTGAGGTGACAAAATTTGCAGATGATACAAAACTACTCAAGATAGTTAAGTCCCAAGCAGGCTGCGAAGAGCTACAAAAGGATCTCTCAAAACTAGGTGACCGGGCAACAAAATGGCAGATGAAATTCAGTGTTGAGAAATGTAAAGTAAATGCACATTGGAAAACATAATCCCAACTATACATATAACATGATGGGGTCTAAATTAGCTGTTACCACTCAAGAAAGAGATCTTGGAGTCATTGCAGATAGTTCTCTGAGAACATCCACTCAATGTGCAGCACCAGTCAAAAAAGTTAACAGAATGTTGGGCATCATTAAGAAATGGATAGATAATAAGGCCGAAAATATCATGTTGCCTCTATATAAATCCATGGTACACCCACATCTTGAATACTGCACGCAGATGTGGTTGCCCCATCTTAAAAAAAAACTGGAATTGGAAAAGGTTCAGAAAAGGGCAACAAAAATTATTAGGGGTACGGAACAGCTTCTGTATGAGGAGAGATTAAGAAAAGACTGGGACTTTTCAGCTTGGAGAAGAGACTACTAAGGGGGATATGCTTAAGGTCTATAAAACCATGACTGGTGTGCAGAAAGTAAATAAGGAAGTGTTAATACAAGAACTAGGGGTAATCAAATGAAATTAATATGCAGCAGGTTTAAAACAAACAAAAAGAAATATTTCTTCACACAGTGCACACAGTCAACCTGTGGAACTCCTTGCCAAAGGATGTTGTAAAGGCCAAGACTATAATAGGGTTCAAAAAAAGAACTAGATAAATTCATGAAGGATAGCTCCACCAATGGCTATTAGCTAGGGTGGGCAGGGATGGCGTCCCCAACCTCTGTTTGCCAGAAGCTGGGAATGGGCGACAGGAATGGATCACTTGAATATTACCTGTTCTGTTTATTGACTCTGGGGAACCTGGCATTGGCCACTGTAAGAAGACAGGATACTGGGCTAGATGGACCTTTGGTCTGACCTAATATGTCCATTCTTATGTTACTGAAGAGTTTGCTGACAGATAAATAACCATTGCATAACCCCGGGGAGCAGCAACAAATGAGAGTCAATTACCCTCCATTGAACTCAACCAAGCCTGAGGAGTTTGCTGGGAAAAATGCCAGGGAACGGAATGCGACATAGGGATAAAAATACATACACTACTTAAGAGCAAGAGCTAGGTTCTGTTGGGGTAGGTGAAGTGCTGCAGGAATCTCAGTTAAATATTTAACACGAAGAACAAACAATATCAGTGTTTGTAGTCTAACAGGATTAAAACCCAAGGAAATAAAGAACTGAACGCTAACGGTCCGACAGGACCACAGAACCATCCAGACTAAAAATCCACCCAGGTGGAGCCACGGGGCCTTGAAGCTACTCTTACAGTAGCGTCAGCAGGAAGGAACTGAGCAGTTCTGCCAAGAGATACACGTCGAGGGATGTCGCGAATGTAAGTGGGTGTTGCGGGATTGTAACCAATGGCAAAATTAGACCCACAGGTGCCAGCGATTCTCTCCTACTCGGAATTAGGAGGTACGTACAAAGCCCTTCACAAAAGACCGCAGCATCAGCCAGATTCATTAGCCCAAGGGGGCCCACTGTCTGCTCTCAGGGCGGCGTCCCCAGAGGGCAGCGCAGAGCGGGACACCGTTCGCAGGGATTCGTGTTTCTCCAGCCTCTTTCCACCGCAGGCCCCCGGGAGCGCTCCGCGGGCCGGGAGCAGGGGCGCGCCCGCGATGGGGGGAGGGGAGGAGGGGCAGGGCACCAGGGAAGAGGCACAGCACAGCCGCCGCGCAAGAGCCAGGCCCTGGGGACTGGGGCAAACGCCGACCCCCGGCAGCTCCCCGCGGGGAGCAGGAAGGCCCCTGGGCGGCGGGCGCGGCAGGGCTGAGGGTCACGGGCGGCACTCACTGGGGCGGGGTCTCAGGCCGGCACCATGGCCCGCAGGCGGCAGAGGCGAGAGAACCAGGCCGACTCCGCTCCGCTCACTTTCGTTTCTCCAGCTCCCCGTCGCGCTCAGGGTCCTCCCTCTCTCCTGGCGCCTGCCAGTGACGTATGAGCCGGCTCCGCGCCTGCGCCCAGAGCCGCTGGGGCCGGGGGGCGACCCGAGAGCGGGTTGAAAAGAGGGCGGGGACGGGAGGGAAATGAGGAGGAAGGAGAAGGGGGCGGGACCATTAGTCGGGGCCCGCCGCTGCGGGGCGGGGCATCCTTGGGCCACGCCCCGCCACTAGGAGGGGCTAGAGCCGGACGAGCAGGGCGGCGCTCTGGGGTACCCGGCTTTCCCCCGTCCCCACTCCCCGCGCCGCCCTGGGGGCTGGCCCTGGCAGTCTCTCTGCATGGACGCAGAAACCCTAAGGCCCCGTGGGCTACTGCCTAGGGCTGGACGGAGAGGTGGAGCTAGGCCCAGCTTCCATAGGAGGAGAGATTAAAAAGACTAGGACTTTTCATCTTGGAAAAGAGACGACTGAGGGGAGATAGGACAGAGGTTTATAAAATCATGAGTGGTGTGGCGAAAGTGAACAGGGCAGCGTTACTTACCCCTTCACCTAACGCGACAACGAGGGGTCACCTAAGGAAATAAACAGGCAGCAGGTTTAAAACAAACATAAGGAAGTATTTCTTTACACAGTGCACAGTCAACCTGTGGCGTTGGTTGTTAGGGGATGTTGTGAAGGTCAAAAGTATAACTATGTTCATAAAAAGAATTAGATAAATTCATGGAGGACAGGTCCAACACTGGATATTTGCCAAGATGGTCAGGGATGCAACCCCATGCTCTGGGTATCCCTAAACCTCTGACTGCCAGCACCTGAGACTGGATGACAGAGGACTGATCACTCCGAATTGCCATGTTCCGCTCATTCCCTCTGAAGCTTCTGGCACCAGCTACTATCGGAAGACAGGTTGCAGGGCTAGATGGACCATTGCTCTGACCCACTATGGCCGTTCTTATGTTCTTGCATCAGGAACAAGGTCGATGACTAAGACTTACCAAGGACCTTAAAACTGCAAAGGGTTAAATGCACGATGCCAGGTTTTAGCCTTACTCTTGTTTTCCAGTAGACATTCACTTACCAGACCATGTATTCTGTCACCACCATAAGGTAAATCTTATTTTACATGCTTTACTAATATCTATTGGACGAAGAACTCTATTTGTGCCTTAGAACCCAAAATACATGAAGCTGCCAACTATTGCTCCATTTGAACTATTGCTGTCACAATCTGGTGCCCGTTAAGGTAACCCTACTTAGCAGAACTCACTTTTCACATGGTTGTTCCTTGGATAGTCTGTCCTCAGAGTGTTTCTGCTATTCTGCTCCTTGCAAAGAGCACATTTAATTTTAAAGGGGGGAAATTTACAGTTGTGAAGGGCTATTTTGTTGATAAAGGGTACATGCAGGTGAGCAATGCCCTGGTCTATCACATCATCTCATCTACACCCAATGCACCTACTACTGACAGTATTGGAAGGTGAGCAGATTTCATTAATCCTAGTCCTCCTTGCATTGTGGTTTTAACTGGCTTTAGGGAAGAATAGAAACCACCCACAGACACCCTGAGAAATTAATTTCTTTGACTTAAGTTTTGGAACAGGTATAATTAGACAATGACAGAAATAGCAAAGAAGCAAAATAAATATATTTAGTAAAAATAAAACAGGCAGAAAGAATAATACAGCAACATGGCAAAATACATCAGATAGAAGAAATCTGTAATCCTTGGGCTCCCGAGAGTTTATCCCATGTTAAATGGAAACAGATCCCCTTCTTCCACAGAGAGACCTGGGTTAGTGTCAACCATTCCCAATCCTCTATCGACACTCCTCCCCCGCAAGTGACTAGCACTTCTAAAGAGAATATGCATGTAGGAACTGAATGTCAAGAGCACAGGAGAGCAGAAAACCTCAAGGTAGTGTTGGCTCCTCCACAGCAGGAGAGAAACCTTATACTGAAGTTTAAGGAGGGTGATAGTTACCTGCACCTTGGTTCCTAGATCAGACATTTTGTCCCTGTTACAATCCTGATCACACAAATCATGTCAGGAGGACACACTTGCCTCATGGAATGGCAGCACCCTTCACACATTCCTGCAGTGAGTCTTTTCTTTAGCACAGGATAGTTTAAATTAAGAAATACTACATCCCTAGGGTTAGGGTGCTGTGTGTTTTAACTATATTAAATTGTTGGCTTATCTGCCCCAACAAATGCAGGGCACAATGGTCTGTGTGATTTATCATACAACTCCCTGAATGAACGAGTCTTTTGGAATAACTTCATAAAAACAGTAAAATGCTAAGGCTGCTATGACTATGAGAAGGGAAAATGTTTTTAACGTTAAGCAACCAGATCTATAAAAACGAGATCAGGACCCGTTTTTATCATTAAAGTCAAAAGTAATTAGCAGAATGAAGTTTGTGTCTCTGGGTGTGGCAGGCAGAACAGCAGAAGCGGGTTCACATTTCTCTTCTTTGAAGCAGGAGAAATACAGAAACGGGTACATACGTACACATGGATAGAGAAATACTACTACAGATAAATGTGGTTTTTTTCTCTCACACACTCAAACAGTACCTTTCAGCTAACAAAACTAACTCAAGTATATAGGCCAATGAAAACAGAACTTCACAGTCAGGTGCTTGCAAAAACGATGCAAGATTTGTTCACCAGCTCTTCAGTGAGGATTTTCTTTGCTGCAAGGCTAGTGTTATGTCCCAGCTGAACAGCAACATTTTGTAAACAGTAAAAATATGTAGATACAGTACTTTCCCCCTTCTTGCCTTGTGTTTTGCCACAGATGCTACCTCCCCACCAGGACCACCGGACATTCCATTAACTCAAATAGCAGCAGCACTTCTGAAGAGATAAAAGTTATCTCCGCTTCCGACAGGGACTGACTAGGTTTTTTAAGTTATTGTTCCTAGATGTGCTCATTTCCCACCTCCTTTAAGCAGGAAAAGGCCTGGAAAGAGAATGACTAAGATGCTTTGCGAGCAAGAGTACAGCACTGGTTAAGGCCGACACTTGGGTAATTCGGTCTTCTCCATCTCTACCTAACAGAAAATAAGTGACAGCAGTAGAGTAGCCAGAGACCCAGCACCCCAACATACAATGAACTGAGCACTCTAGGATCCAAGGACGGTACAGGTACAGTCAGCCAAGTGTTACCGCTTAACGACACAAAGACAAGCATGAGTCAAGCGGTCATGTAAAATCACACAAGGAAAACCCATATTAAACTGGCACTGTACTGGTGTGTTAGGTGTACCTCTGCTATCTGCTGGATGGAATGGCAGGCCTGCTCAAATATCTATCCATTCTCTCCACTAGCTGAAATAAAGGAAACAGACAAACATTTGAATAGGTGTAATTCAACCCAGCAGACAAGCAGCGGAGCATGCAGGGAAACCAGGACGTTATTCTACTGATCAGGTCACAAGTGATCATGGAAATCAAAGTTTGTATGTAAACATACTTAGCATGACACGCATTAGTTTACCCCCACAATTCCAGTTTGTATGCTTTAGAGGGCAAGAAATTATACATTCATTTAAAAACAAAAACAGTGCTCTGATAAGCACTCTTCGTCTGCAGCTCGAATTCCAGGCTGTTCAACGCCTATCTTTCCAAACATCCAGTCCATTCACCTCTGACAGCAGTAGATCCAAGCACACTTGGGTTGATTCTGCATGGCTCACAGGCAATCCAATCTGTGATATGGGAGTTCAGATACCATAGATATCATAGATATCATCGTAGTCAGAGTCCTCCTCAAAGTCATCACTGTCATAACTGCTCATCGACAAGATGGAATAGATAGAAGAAATGATACTGCTCTCACTGTCCGTGGCTGGGTTCACTAAGACATCCTGTTTCTCTGCATTCAAAACATACACAGATACTGTAGTTAGCTGGTGGCTAGATTACAGTCAGTGCTAATTGCTAGAATTCTCTTTGAAACTTTAGTACCTCCTCTTACTGCCACACCGTACGCTTTACAGCAAGTTTTTCAAGCTGTAGGTCTGGAGACCATCTGGGTGGGGCTTGTCTTTTCTATTTATAATCTTGAAAAAACAACATGAATGGGATTTTCTTTGATTTCTTGTATGCGTATTCCAGTTCCAACAGGGCTGCAGGAATAGCACTGAGGGCAAGGAGACATTCTCTTCACCTCTTGTTAATGCTCTCCCTGTTGGTACCCAACCAAATGCTCCCTTGTTGGTACCAATCAATGTGGAGTCACCAGAGGAGATTGCAGCAGCTGGCTACCTCAGGGCCTTATCAGTAAGGAGGGTGAAAAGGAACAAAGTCAGAGAGGGGCATCAAGGAGCAAAAGACTTCGGAGGACAACAATGACTCCATTCAAGCCTCTGGAAACTATGGGCCTGCTGAGGCAGGGATTGTCTGCTGTTACTTGTTTGCAGAGGCCCTAATCTTTGACTGGAGTTCCTAGGTACTATTGAAATATAACTAATCATTCCCTGTTGAGCCTGTCTCCCAGCCAGTTCCCTTCTGGAATCCATGTATAACTGGAGCTCATTCCAGTTTCAGTCAATCTTTCCAACACTGCATAGAAACAAGCTCATCCATCTCACTGAAATGTGTCAAAATAAAGGCTATTATAACACTTTCTTTGCCGTAGTATTCAATTAATAAACACTGTATCGGGCTCACATGAAGTTGGGGCCTGAGGAAAGGATAAAATGTTTGAGAACCACTGATTTCCTGTACGTGAGAATGAAGTGGATTCCCATAAAGACACCATTTCATCTGGTCACCGTTAACTCCACGACAAGACACTTCAATGCTGCTTTGGTGTACTCTACAGATGTGCATATTAGGCTATTACACCTGAGCAGAGTCAGTTCTGCAGAGATGAAAGCAATCCATGAAGCAGTGCTGGAAAGCCTCTGAGCAGTGCAGCATTTTCTGAGGGAATCAGACTGATTTGGCTAAAGGTGGTTTTTTTCAGGTTAGCATTGACAATGTTTAGTGATGTCATTCTGTTTCACCAAGGAGGATCTGAAATATTTCAAAAGCACCTTTTGTTAGGATGGATCCCAAAGAGCTGTACACATTATACATAAAAGGGATCATGCACCCACCTCTAAAGGGGAACCAAGTAGTGATTTAACAGCACACAGCAACAACCATTTTTAGGAAGAGCAGTGGAGAATAAATTCTGTATTTCAGCACCTAGATAGTAGTGATGGGTGCTCTAGAAAGAGATTTGAAACAGGGATGTAGAATGGTGTTACCCACATTGGAATTTTGGCAGGATATCAAGCTTCACACCCTTACTAGTCTTGTTTTAATTACAAGTGGACAGAACCATGGTTTTGTGCCTCAATCATGCTGAGGCACTAAATTCAATATTGACTCAGAGGGAAGAGTGAGACCTGCTGAATCAGCAACACTACATGCAGCACTCCAGTTATCTTCAGCGGTCTCCCATCCAATGCCAACTATAAATTACTCCTCTAAAAAAGCAGATTAGAAAACAATATCCAGTAACTGTGTGCTGGTGCCACGCTTCTCCCTGGCATGTTGCCCGTGGAACTTGCCTACCAGCCCTCCCACCACTCAGCTTTCATATTGACCTATAGCCAGTAGGTTTAACCCACTGTCTAGAAGTCACTTGGTAGATTTTTCAAGACCTGCTCGGAGCAATGATAGTTTACTAAAAATATCACCAAATAAACTAATACTGCTTAGCCTCAGGTAGTGAAGTCTTCCCACTTCCCTGATTAGTACGGTTCATACAATATAGTCTCTAGAAAGTTCCTCAAACTATTTTACAATGCAACAATCTGGCTATGTAACATATTCTGAAATGATTTCCCATCCTAACCTCTGAAAAATCTACTGGAAATATTGACACAGCCGTAACCTCATACAGGAATAAAGGTTCATTCCCAGGACTCTGTGCATTCCTAGTGCATTCCTGTGGTATACAAGTGCCAAAGGAAGTTCTGTTAAAGACACGGAGACAGAGACAGCATTTGTCACACCTCATCCACCCACCTCTCACCTTTGCGCTCTCGGATGAGAGCCAGGCGGTGCTCCTTCATCTCCAAGTTCAAGTTTTCTACCATCCTGTCAATGCAGTTGTCCAGAACCAGGGAGCGCGTCTTGGATTGTATCTCCCGCCTGCAGATGGGACACTCCACTTTACGTTTCATCCATTCATTGATGCAGTAGGAGCAGAAGCTGTGTGCACAGTTCAGAGTGACAGCCTGTGGAGGTCAACAGGAAGAACACCATCAGAGCACTGAGATTGGGATAAAAAAAAAAATCCTGTGAAACTAGCAAAACATCATATGGGCATTTCCTCTTAGAGAAAATATTAGTGCCCTTCTTTAGTACCTGCTGTCTAAGGATCACACAGTACTTATGAAACCACCAATCCTTACAAGACAAGGTACGTAAAGATTATCCCTATTTTTCAGATGGAAAAACTGGTAAATGAAGTAACTCACCCAAGATTACAGCAAATCTGTGGCGCACTCGGAAGAGAACCAAGAACTTCAAAATTCCAGTCCTGAGCCTTAAACACTAGACCATGCTTTCAATTTAAAGCATATTTCCTGAGGCACCACTCCATAGTGAAACTAGATGGAGTTTAATTTTCTGATTCTCAGACACTAGAACAAGGTCATTGTGTTCAGGTTTCAACTGCTAAGAAGGAATTTCTAAATGACCCACTGAAATGAAAATAAACATTTCTATTCATGCTTTAATAGCCTACATTTCAGGCCTAATCTGAGTTGAGTGTCCCTTCTAGGATTACTGAAGGGGAGTCAAATTCTACCCTTAGTTATAGCCATGCAACCCCAGTTAATTCAATGAAATTGGGTAGGTATAACTGACAATAGAAAGTAACAATACTCAGCAAGGGGAGCAAAACAAAAAAATCTGGGTCAGTGTGAATAATTTCCTAGATCTAAAGGGAAGAAACTTAAAAACAACAACAACAACAAAAACTTTGCTTTGACTTTTGAAAATAAAAGCTTCTTAAATCCTTTCCCTTCTGAACAAAGCCATGTCAGTTACTGTACCTCAATGAAGTGTTCAGAACAGATTGTACACTGCAGCTCATTCTCCAGTACATCATTCATCTGACTCAAAACCTCCTCCTTTTGCGCTCTCGCCTTCTCCTTCTCCTCCTGTAAGGAAGACACACATGGTCACCTGCTGAGGAGCAAAGGGTTTACTAAATAAGGGCAGGAGATGGGGTGCAGGAGCAGTGGAGGAAAGAGACAGATACAGCACACAATCCCAGGGTTTTCTTGTTTCAGGTCTGCATTCTTTCTATATGGAGAGGAGAAGAAAGGGGTTTCAAATCAGCAACCACAGCAGTACAGAGAACAATCCCAGACACTGCAGAGATAGTTGTTACAATACATAGTTTCAACAATTACTGACGTCCTACTTTTGTGAAGAAGGTACAAGCTGAGTCAGGCTTTCCAGAATATCTTCCAGATCTTTCCTAACTACTTAAAGGATATTTCCTTGAAGCAAAAATTCACCGCAGGATGAACTTGGCATAAAAGGTCTAAGGTCAGAAGAACTATTGTAGCAGCAGGAATAGAAAGTATCTGTTCAGCCAAAACGGTTCAAATGGAGGAGTGCAAAAAAACAAGTAGAAGCTTGGGAATTTAAGATGCTTCCTTGGTCTCATAAAGTGATGTAGAGTGAAATGTAACAGGTTGCTAGTCACCAAGGTATACTAGGCATCTGGTCTACTTCCTAAGTAAAATGGAGAAAGTCACAACCAAAGCTACATTTAAAACAATTTTAAGGTTCTGAAGGAACCGAAAGTCAAAGGAAATGCAGCCAAAGATGGGAGATGCCATGTCCTCCTAGAGTAGGCACAATAGAGAGCTGTCTCGATTGCTTTCCATCATGCCCTAGTGCAGGAGGAGACATGCCTTAATTCAGTCAATTCCTTTGCTGTTTTCAGTCCCAGATAGAAGCTCGATGCAGTTTAGTTGTATGAACTTTAACAGAAAGTGAAACACTAGTTTTCAAACTCACTCAGTTCGGTAGGGCTTTTTTTGAGGGAGGGAAGATTGGGCCACTGCTCCTGCACATTGTGCCACGTTTCTCTGCTCTGCACTCTCTCTTTGGGTTTGAGCTTCCTCTACTAATGCCTATTCACAGTGCCACTCCATGTAGGGGACTGTCAAAACAAGGCATCTTTTCCTGTCATCCGGAAAGCAAGCCAGTCACCTCCTCAATATACAAGATTTCCACTGCTCCAGGCAATCGGAAGCTCTAAGGAAAGTACTGAACAACCTGTTTCCTCCATGGCAGCAAATTGTGCTGCTCTAATGAACATAACAGAAAAATCAATTTCAGTTCAGTACCTTAGTCGCTTCCAACTCTTTATTCTTTGCTTGAATGATCTCTTCAAAATCCTTCTTGCTACGGCTCAGCTCATCCATCAGGGCACGATGCTGTGAAAATATAAATCCAGAGAGATTCTCATAACTTGCCCCAATGAAACGTACATGCTCCCTACCATCCTGATCACTCACAGATTTTTGCCAATTTTTTACTGAATCAGTGCAACATGAGCCCAACTCCTAGGGGCTTAAGGACTCAAATTACTTCTTTAGATGAGGAATCAAAAGGATCAGTCTTCTATAAGCAAGTAAAATGTAGGCCACACGGTAACGCACAACTGGAAAAAACTCAAGCACTAAGTAAACAGACTCTCAGTTAAAAAGGGTAATACCCTTATGTAATACATCAATAGATGGGTTAGTCACTGGATTCAGTATAGGTCAGAAAATACAAACCCAGTTTATCAGAAGTACATTTCTGGGGAGATATAAATCATACCCCAGTTGTGCCTCACTACACCAGGATGTGCAGGAATGGTGTCCCTAGCCTCTGTTTGCCAGAAGCTGGGAATGCGTGACAGGGGATGGATCACTTAATTATTACCTATTCTGTTCATTCCCTCTGGGTCACCTGGCATTGGCCACTGTTGGAAGACAGGATACTGGGCTAGATGGACCTTTGGTCTGACCCAGTATGGCCGTTCTTATCTTATCAGGTAGTGACATAAGAATTTGGGGGTTAAATCCCAAGAGGTTCCAGGGTTTTCCAACTCCCAGTGGGAGTGTCTCCTTGGGCTGAGGGTAACCAGGATAGCCCTAGTTAGCTTCTTATCCATACCTCAGGCCTTGTCTACACTAACACTAACTTCTGTATAACTTATGTCGCTCAGGGATGTGAATAAACCACATCCAAGAGCTGGTGTGGACAGCGCTATGCTGGCCGGAGAGCTTCTCCCACCAATATAGCTACCGCCTGTCGCAGAGGTGGAGTTGTTATGCTGACAGGAGAGCTCTCCCATCGGCAAAGAGCATCTTCACCAGACGCACTGCAGCGGCGCCTAAGTAGCACTTCTAATGTAGACTAGGCCTTAACCTAATTAGGCTCTGAGCCTAACAAAAAATCTGGGCTCCTTTCAGGGAGGAGCAGATGGTGCTGCCTGCTTAGATCCCAGGACAAGGAGCAATGGAGACACAAGAGCTGTCCCATTCACATTAATTTACTTTGGTATTTAAACACAAAAACAGATGAACAAAGTTCTTTTATTTTAGTCATTCTAGAAAAAATATAAATATAAGTATAAATATAAATAAACCTAAACCCCTTAATAAAGACACTGGACTGATGGTTTATAACAACAATCTGTAACCCACTAATCTCACTTTTTGTCCTATGACTAAAGGGGTGTTAATGGGCCACTTCACCTTGAATGGTCCCATCAAATATGTGCTAACTACTTATGCTAAACTATCTGTTCATCTTGTATTTAGCTGTGACACTCTCAGGCACGTCTACACTACAATCTTAAATCAAGGTATGTTAGGTCAATTTACAGCCACCACAGTAATTACTGCGGTGGCTGATGTCCACACTACCCTCCCTGTGTCGGTGGTGCACATCCTCACCCGGAGCTTTTCCAGCGACTGAAGGGGAGAATGGGGGGGGCACAAAAACTTGCCAGTGAAGACATAGCCTGACATAGTTAGGTCGACATAAGGTAGCTTATGTCGACCTAACTCTGTCGTATAGAACAAGCCTTAATACCTTTCCCAGACCTGAAGAACTCTGTGTAGCACAAAACCTTGTCTCTCACCAACAGAAGTTGGTCCAATAAAAGATATTACCTCAGCCAATTTGCCTGTCTAATATCCTACAACAACACTGCATGGAAATACCATGACATATGCCAATAAAAGCTGATTTAGAAAAAAGAAAGCAGCAGCTAGAGATGTGACAGCTAGCTTATAAAAAGCCAGTTAGCAAAGGTTCAGCCAACTGAGAAGTTAAATATTCATTGAAGCTACCTAAAGCTTTTAGATTGTATTTAGTGTATTTTTGCTCTTTTTCCACAGTATTTCTGTTTGCCAGTTATCATGGAGTGTGGAACTTGTCACCGATATCACAGAGACGAAAAGCAGTTGCAATCTGTTCCTGAGGGACAGTCCTAGGGCTCCTGGCCAGTTGCGGGAATAGCAGGCAAAGTTTAGGCATTCCCCACATTACACAGCTGGACCACGCCTAGCTTTGTAGTAAATTACCTCCTGCAGAACCTGGGCCAGTTGCTCCTTCAGATTCTCTTCCCCTTGCTTCTTCACTCCCTGAAAAAATAAGACACAAAAGGAGAGTTTTGCTGGGAGGAAGAAAAACAATTATGGAACCAAACTAAGCAATATAAAGAGGTCAGGAACAGCTAGTTAATTATTTTTGTCAAGATATGGTCACAGTCCAGACTCCAGAGAAAAATAATAATAATGATAATAATAATAATAAAAAGATAAGTAAATAAAAAGATTTTGGGGTCCATTCAAAAGTGTCTGGCAGTCCGGCTTTGGCCCACAGTCTGCCAATTGACTACCTTTGGGCTAGAGCAGGGATCTCAAACTCAAATCACCATGAGGGCCACATGAGGACTAGTACATTGGCCCAAGGGCCACATCACTGACACTTTTTCATACAAAGATATAAAAGCCCACCCCTCTGCCCCCGGCCCCACCCGCACTACACCCCTTCCATGAGGCCCTGCCTCTTGCCACCTCTTCCCTGCCCCCATTCCAACCCCTTCCCCAAAGTCACCACCCCATGCCAACTCCACCCCTCCCTGCCCCTATTCCAACCCCTTCC
The DNA here is from genome assembly GCF_965140285.1 of Lepidochelys kempii. NCBI lineage: Eukaryota > Metazoa > Chordata > Testudines > Cheloniidae > Lepidochelys > Lepidochelys kempii. The sequence goes on along the minus strand of NC_136382.1, from coordinate 150,074,616 downwards.
CCAAATCCCTGCCCCTGCCCCGCCTCTTCTCCGCCTCCTCCCCTGAGCACGCAGCTCCCGGCTCCTCCCCCTCCCTCATGGAAAGCGCTAAGTGCCTGGAGGTAGGTGGAGGAGCAGGGACCCGACGCGCTGGGGGCGGGGGATGAGGGGAGCTTGGCGGCCACAGGAAAAAACACCGGGGGGATGGGGTTGGGAGCTTGGCGGACCGCAGCAAATAACTCCACGGGCCGCCATGTGTTTGAGACCCCTGGCCTAGAGGAACAGGGAGAAGAGAGAAAACAGGAGTTTCTCTCATGTTCGAAACAGATTAATTAAGGAAGTGTCGCCAGTGTAAAGCAAACCTAAGAAATATCTCACATTCAGTGCTTCCCAGGCTCTTGAATGATCAGAGCCATTTAAACTCACACATTATAACTCTTTGTAGACAATATCCTTCGGTATTAAATATCTGAAACATCTCCAAGTTATTTTAGCTTTAATGGGACTAAAATGTTCATAAGGCAGAGAAAGGGAAGTAATAGGCTGTGAGTGGGGAAATGGAAATGTTTTAACTCCATTTGGGAACATCTAAAGAGATTAATTACTGTAGACAACTCCCACCTCTGCTTTGGATCCCTCCTCCAGCATGGGCAGAGAGAGAGAATCATCTGTCTTCCTGTATGCAAGGGTTCTACAATGAAATGTTCAATTATCTGGACCAATAGGTTTTCCTGGGTGTTCCCAGTTACTAGGCAGAATGACCAATCCACTTTCAGTTGGATTCTCTCTTGCTTTCAAACATACTTGTTAACAAACTCAAGTACAGAGAGACAGAGACCAAAACTTTTTTTTTTTTTTTAAATCTGACAGCTAGTTACTTATCTGCATGAATGTATACAGGCCTGTAAAACTTCCAGATTGAGCACTTTGTGAAGGAAACCGTATTTACAGGTAAGGAAATTGTCTAATGAATAAAATGCAGGAAGGGCAATCTGGATCAATGGAATAGCAGTGCCCACTGATTCTCCTGCTTGAATGGGAAGGGGCTTCCAATGCAACTCAGTCTTGACCTGGTAACCTATGTCTAGAGGTAGAAGAGGAGTTCAGTCTCAACGACCCAGTCAGTCCTTGTCCTCTCTACAACCACAAGGGAGAACACAGAAATAATATTCATTTCACACAGACTATTCAGCTTTCAAATGGCAATAATGCTTTTTACTATCAATTTGTGCTGAACCTGCCTTTGAGGTTAAACCCCATTACTAATCTCTTGCCTAGTCAAGCCCCTCTTGTTTCTACCCATTCTCTAGGTCTGTATGTTTGGCATACTTTGGAATGGATGATAATTTCCATACAAATGGGCATACCTCCAGAAGCTGCTGCTGCTGCTCCTCATAGAATATCTTCTCCAGTTGTTGCACCCTCTGCTGCTGATGTTCCTGTTCAGTGCACAACTGGTCCTGCAATTCCTGCAGCTCCTGCTCCATCACCCTGATCTCTTTTTGGCCAGACTTCCTGCTCTTCTTCACACTCAAAACAGCTGTCTGCTTCTCGTCCACCTTGACTTTCAGCCTCATTATATTTCCCAGGGTTTTCCTCAGCATTTCCAAACCAGTCCAAGACTGTGCCAGGCTAGAGGCTTTCTGGTCCTTATGGCTAAGAGATATAGCTTTCTCAGAGTTCATAGGATTACAATACACTGTAGCTTTATCCTCCTCCATGCTTGGTCCAGGAGAAGGTAGCTTGACATCCATGTTTTCTGTTGGCTGTTTGGCCAGTTCTGCCCTCCCCCATGAAATACCCAAAGGTTCACTATCGCTGGACACTCTGTCCCTTTTAGATCTTGAATTCGAAGGGCCTTCTACTCCAGATGCCTCTGATTCCTCCAAACTAAGTTTACGTTTAGTTCTTGCACCCTTAGGTTTCCCCATCAGTTGGTCATTCCTCGGGGCTAAAAATGGACTAACTTTCTCCCATTCTTCCTTAATCACTTCATATTCATATTCAGCAGTTTCTTTGTTATCCAAAGGCACTCCTAGTTGAATATGATCTCCTTCACCTATTGGATAGGCCTTTGAAGGATCAAGACGTTCCTTATTCAACCAAACACCATTTAAACTCTGAAAACAAACAGAAATCAGCAAAACTTATCAGGAGGACTTGTGGCACCTTAGAGACTAACAAATTTATTAGAACATAAGCTTTCATGAGCTACAGCTCACTTCATCGGATGCACAGAATGGAACATATAGTAAGATAAATAGACAGATAAGTTGGAAGTTACCATGCAAACTGTGAGAGGCTAATTAGTTAAGATGAGCTATTATCAGCAGGAGAAAAAAAAACTTTTGTAGTGATAATCAAGATGGCCCATTTAGACAGTTGACAAGAAGGTGTGAGGATATTTAACTTAAGGAAATAGATTCGATATGTGTAATGACCCAGCTCACAAAAGCTTATGCTCTAAATTTGTTAGTCTCTACAGTGCCACAAGTTCTCCTGTTCTTTTTGCGGATACAGACTAACACGGCTGCTGCTCTGAAACAAAACTTATCAATGTACATTTAAGTTAACTCCTCCACAAGTTATATTTGGTTGCTGCAAACAAAGCCTACCTTTTCAGAAAGAATATTTCAAAGACGATTCAACAAATTGTCTAACTAGCTTTTGCACTACCCAAACAACTGAGTCAGTGTCTCTTTTTCGTGTGTATGTGTGAGAGAGAGAAATTTAGTTATACCACTAGTAAGGGTTTTCTTCTACAACTCTTAAGAATAAAATTGATTTAGGCAACCACATGGAAGAAAAGGAAGGAACTATCTACGGTGGTTTAAAGAAGAAACAATGGTCTGAAGCTTAATGGGAAATGCTTGAGCTAGCCCCTAGGAAAGACTCTGCAACAGAGATCAATGACACACTGGAATGATTTGTCAAGAACACTTATTTGGGCATGTCACCAAAGAGTTCAAGAACAGGCTACAAAGAAAGACGGTTAAAGGGACTAAATTTATACAAAAAGAAAGCAGAGGGGAAAACGTAAACCAGCTCTGTACAAAAGTAGAGAAACACAAAAGGAAAGAGAAGACATACCAGAAGATGTATAACATAGCAATGGTTTTATACTAAAAAGAGGGCTATGTTAGATTAGACACCAAGAGAGGAAAAACTTCCTAACAATAAGAACAAGTTGAGAATTGAATTGTGCTCAGTACAGACTGTAGTGTCATCAGCAATGGAAGTATCCCAAAGAAATATGATAACAAGCTTGAGGGAACAGTAGAGATGATAACATGCAGCAGGTGCAGCAAGGGGTTACATTCAGTGGTGAGCTGGAGCCGGTTCGCACCGGTTCGCTGGAATCGGTTGTTAAATTTAGAAGCCCTTTTAGGGCTGGTTGTCCAGCAAGAGACAATCGGTTCTAAAAGGGCTTCTAAATTTAACAACCGGCCACTCCCCCCACTGATCACATCAAAAGTGGTACCTTAGGTGCCGACTCCGTGGGTGCTCCGGGGCTGGAGCACCCACGGGGAAAATTTGGTGGGTGCAGAGCACCCACTGGCAGCTCCCCTCCCCGCCACCAGCCCCAGCTCACCTCCGCTCCGCCCCCAAGTTACGCTCCACCCCACTCTGCTTCCCCGCCCCTGGCTTCCCGCAAGTCAGCTGTTCGTGCGGAAAGTCTGGGAGGGCTGAGAAGCAGGTGGCGGCTTCGCACTCAGGCCCAAGGAGGAGCAGTGGAGGTGAGCTGGGGCGGGGGGGGTGGGGTGCGAGGAGGGCTGCCTGCGCAGCAGCAGGTAACTGGGGGGGGGGGAAGGAGCGCAGGGGAACCGCTCCCTGCCCCAGCTCACCTCCACCTCCCTCGGCCTGAGTGCAAAGCCGCCGCTTGCTTCTCAGCCCTCCCAGGCTTCCCGTGCGAACAGCTGATTCACGGGAAGCCGGGTGGGGGTGGGCAGAGCGTAACTCAGGGGCAGAGGCAGAGTGGAGGTGTCCTAGGGCCGGGCGCGGGGCAGGGAGCTGCCAGTGGGTGCTCTGCACCCACCAAATTTTCCCCGTGGGTTCTCCAGCCCTGGAGCACTCACAGAGTTGGCACCTAAGGCGCCACTTTTGATGTGATCAGTGGGGGGAGCGGCCGCTCCCGCTGCTCCCCCCCTCGCTACGCTACCCCGCTCCTAGGAGCCAGAGGGACCTGCCAGATGCTTCCTGGGAGCTGCCCCAGGTAAGCACCGCCGGAACTCCCCACCTCGCCCCCCAGCAGGTCTCTCTGGCTCTTAGGGGCGGGGTGGGGTGGGCACCCACTTCGGTGGCCCACGAGACTCTCCTGCCCAGTTCCAGGGGCAGTCAGTGGACAGGGGAGGGGGCTGGATAAGGGAGGGGTCCCGGGGAAGGGGGGGTGTCAAGGAACATGGGGATTGGATGGGGGCGGGAGCGGGCCATGACCCCCTCGTGGGGTGAGGAGGCCACCCTTTGTTAAGATTTTGGCAGCTCATCACTGGTAACATTTGATGACTTAGCACAATGGTTTCCAACCACTGCTATATACTTCAGGACTAGAACTTCAGATTTACATGACTGGTATGGTAGACACCTCTACCTAGCTTAACAAGGAACCTCTGTTGCCCCAATGAAAGAGAGGTTGGTATAGCCAATGGTATTGCTGTGGATGACTGGTACCCCCCAGAAAGATTGGACACCACAGATTTAGAAGGTCTCTTCCAGCCCTAACTTGTAGGAAAATTTGGAGATCAGTAGTGCAGTATTGTACAAATATTTCAAGGCAACTGACTGCAGGACTCAGCAAGGCCTTTTCTACTCTGATCTACTAAAAGCCAGCTAAGGGGTGCATTTCAACACTCTCAGAAATAGAATGAGCATAGTTAAAGAATGCCCTCTGACTGAGAAACTATTGAGAGAGAACAAAGTGAAGCATCACAATGCAGTTAGATATACAACCTCAACATCCAGATCATCTAGAAGCTCTCAGTTACCCTAGCCCCAGAACAGAAACTGGAGCTTTGATCCTTCACCGTGTATTTTCTTGCCTTTGTGGACAAAAAGAACAGAGGTAGAGCTGCCATCACAGACAACACATTGTTCACCCGGAAGAATTTTAAACAGCAAATGTAAAAACAGAAGGTCTCAAGTATAGGAAAGAAAAAGTTAATACCTTTTATTTTTAGTTTACTTTTATAGGGATCTAGCCTATTTCTCGTCTCTATTTTTCCTTCCAAGAAAAGTGTGAAATTTACTTCTGTGGAAGGAGAACTACAGCTAAAATGGTGAGAAGGTGCATATGAACAGATGATTGGGGTCAGCACATCTCCTCTCCCTTACTGTCTCCAGTGGGTGCACACAAGTCACTCTGCAAGGACTGTAGTAACTAATCTTCTATTCAAAGTACAACACCGCTGCTACTTGGGGCTGTGTGCAGGAGACAGAGGGCTGCTGATCGGGCATGAGGGATCTTTCCCTTTAAAATTTACTCCTCTCACCGCATTTCACCTCCAAAATAACTGGAATCTGTTGACTATTAGGGCATGCTGTAGAGCCCACCTCTTTTCCTGGCTCTTAGGGAGGGAGGGATTCTTGGAGCTAGTATTTGTAGATGGGAGATTGGTTATTTTCTGGGGGTTTTTTTCATATTAAAAATACAAAGCATTTAGAGTCTTGGCTATGCACTTTGTATTGTGTGCATCAAAACAAACAAGGTTGAGATTTTAATAATGCTCATTGTACGTCTTCTAATCCCTCCACCTATTCTTGGCCTTACAACTGAATCCTTTATAAGTCAACTTGTACTACAGAACATTCCAAATGTTACATCTAACTGGTTTTCACTCAGCTTCCTGACTTTAATAATTTTCCAGCCTGAAGGAAAGTGTGGGGAAAGGGACTTGAATTAAAGGGGCAAGCAACTTGCCATTGTCAGCAAATGAGATAGTAGGCATTTTAGAACTTGAATCTCAATTCTCTACTCTAGCCAAATGATGAAGATGTGTTTCATGTCCACCAATGGAATCAAAAGCCACTTTCATGATCAGAAAACCATCTCCAACTTTAGTTTATTAAAACTAAATTATAGTTGTGCCACTACAATAACTGGCACCAGCATTTAATTAACATTGCAAGAGCAATATCCTTTTTAAGAATGCCAGCCTTCATAGTTATTCTTTGCACAGCAATACAAAGTTCACAGACAGGCTCTTAGGACCAATACTCCCCACAGCATTTCACTATCTGATAGCATTAAAGTGCTCTATTAAAGAGAAGAAGCTAAAAGCAGGAAGTATCCCTTGTAGTCAGACATGAATAAGCCTCACACTGCATTCTGGGCCTCAGCTAGGATGAAGTTCCAGATTCGGGGTGCGCAACTAGAAGCAAATGTTCCCATAGGTCTTTTACCCAAGTTAGACTATATTACAGCATGACTCAAGGTTACCTGTACTTCATAACTATGACCCCGCAGCTACTAAGACACAGCTCCCAAATGGGAAGTCATCTTCAATATCTCTCAGTGCAATTAAAACTCCTTCAATCTCAGTACCTTGTTGTCTGTAACTGTCCACTGGCCTTGTGCATTCTGCTTGAAAACACAGTGGTAACGAGAGATCATCAGTGGGCAGGTTTTTGAGACCAGCTGGTAGGTGAGACCAAATCCTCGGCCTATAGTTACCTAAAGATAAAAACAGTTTAATAGCCACCATCAGCAACAATAAAGAAAGAGTGATCTGCTTTGATTTTAAATACAGTAAAATAAACACATGGTATGAATTAGCTTTGTACAGTAGTTTCTACTGGGGTACAAAGTAGTAAGTTTAACACTAACCACACAAGTGGTTACTACTTATAACTTTTATTGAACGTGACATAACTTCACGTTTAAATCCAAGAGTCAAAAGCTAGAGGGAAGCCTTGAAAACGCCTGACGCACACTGGTGTTTTAGGAGTGGGGAACATTTGTGTCCATTTAACCAGGGTGGATGTGATTTAAATCATGATTTAAATCACTAGTCAGAAAGACTTGATTTAATCATGGATTTCTACATAAAAGTGCATTCCTGTTGGGTGAAGATCCTGCATGTTCAGACATGTTCCTTTCATCATCTTCAACGCGGCTTCCTCCTGAGAAGGAACACTCCGCATGATGTTGTTTCCTTTGGGCAACCAGGCCTTGCATTTCTTTGTTGCACTGTTTGAATTTTGCACGCATGCCTGTCTTACCCACAGGCAGGGGAACTTAATTAAAATATTCCCAAACTGGGTCTCTTTTATGGACTGCTGCCATTATAGGTTTGCCCTTCTCGTGAGAGACTGGTCTGGTAGATCTCAAATCAATGAAGGCTACACTCAGAAAGACCTCAAGACTTCTGGAATATGCTACTCAAACAGTTTCACTTTTCTTTCTACTGCCTGTCCCTCCCTTCTCACATTTATCTCCAGACTTCTTCTCCTTGTCCAGATCTATTCTGCCCCAACAATCTTCTATTCACTGAACTTTTTGAAACTTTGCACTCTTAGAGAGAGGTAAGGGATGGACTCTGTGTATACAAACTGAGGGGGACAATAGGGTTGAGGTCTGTTATTTTGCACCTCTATATATTATTTATTTAAAAACATTTTTGCTGTTAACAAGCATGTTATCTCTGGAGACACAAATCCACAGTCTGAGAACCGCAAAACTAAGCATCTGTGATGGTATCTTCTAGACTGAGCCCTGAGTCTCATTGAGTAGATAGAAAGATTAACCTAAATAATCTATACAGAAGCCTGTGGAACACTATAAGATTGGGTCCCTGATCCATGAACTATTGGAATTCATTTACAAAACTTTTCTTAAACATTACATGAATATATTATCTCATACTATAGAGTTAGAATTTATAATCCCTATTCCATGATGAGATATCTTTGAGCTATAATCTTTAGATAGGTTTTTTCGTCAAAAAGCATTTTATCAAAAAAATCCAAATTTAAAAAAATCTGATTTTTTTTATTTTTTTTTTTTAAAAAACATTGATATTTATCCACCCTAGATTTAACCGATAACAAATCTCCTTTAACTGAGTACTCCAACAACCAACCCTCTTCTGCCTTCTGGCTAGAATACTTGGAGCACATCTTCACTGGCAACGTGGCTTGTGCAGAGCCTCTCCCAGCGCTCTGAAAAAAAAGCCACCTCCACAAGGGGCATGGCTCCCAGCGCTGGTGCTTTGTCTATAGTGGCAGGTTACAGCACTGAAACTTGCAGTGCTCAGGGGGGTGTTTTTTCACACCCCTGAGTGAGAAAGTTGCAGTGCTGTAAAGTGCTAGTGTAGACAAGCGCTTAGTAAAAAGTCTCTGATAAAAGCTTCAGAAAAAACGTGAGGCTAGCATCCTCACATTTTCTTTGTTCAGAACTGAAGTGAGCAATCTTAGAAGCTTTAGCTGCATAAAGTCCTTCAGGTTGGTCAAGCATCTACAGAGACATTGATGTATAGCAGTATGACTCTCCAATCTTACTTGAGACAGCTAGAATCTCTTACTGAGCTGGAGTTCAGACACTGAAGGCTCACTTGGAGAGGAGAATTTTCCTTTTGAATAATGAGAGCAGGAGTTGTGGTTCCTCTAACTTGGGAGAGGCTGAAGTTTTTTATTGTTCAATCTCTAAGTCAATTTAACAAAGCATCTGAACAGTTTAGTTATTTCCTCCAATCCCTGTGACTCTCACAGGAGTCATCATTTACCTGAAGAGTATGGCACAGCTGAAAGACAGTCATCAATGCAACTTGAAAGTTCATGCTGAGAAATGAAAAATACCATTGTGGTCCAACAATTAATAGCAAAGGCAGCAAGATAAAGGTAACATCATTGATGTACTGTACTTAGATTTGATAACAGATGACATTTTGATTAAAAAACTAGAACAATGTAAAATAAATATGGCACACATTAAAGGGATTAAAAGTTGGCAGATAGGTCTCAAAATGTAATTGTAAATGGAGAATCACCATTGAAAGGGTGTTTCTAGTGGGGTCCCACAGGGATTGGTTCTTGGACCTATGCTATTTAACATTTTTATCAGTGACCTGGAAGAAACACAAAATCATCACTGATAAAGTGATGACACTAAAAATGGGGGAGCGGACAGGCCCCTGATTCAGAGCAATCTGGATTGCTTGGTAAACTGCACACAAGCAAACAATATGTGTTTTAATACAGCTAAATGTAAAGGTATACATCTAGAAACAAACAATGTAGGTCATACTAACAGCATGGGGGACCTCATCCTGGGAAGCAGTGATTCTCAAAAAGATTTGCAGGTCAGAGTGGATAGTCAGCTGAACATGTGCTCTCAGTGCAATGCTGTGGCCAAAAGGGTTAAAGTGACCTTTTGTGGCATAAACGGGAATCTCAGGAAGTAGGTTATTTTACCTCTATATTTGATACTGGTATGACTGCTGCTGGAATACGTGTCCACAATTCAAGAAGGATGTTGATAAATTGGAAAGGATTCAGAAGAAACACAAGAATGATTAAAGGATTCCTTATAGTGATAAGAAAAGGAGTACTTGTGGCACCTTAGAGACTAACCAATTTATTTGAGCATCCAATGAAGTGAGCTGTAGCTCACGAAAGCTCATGCTCAAATAAATTGGTTAGTCTCTAAGGTGCCACAAGTACTCCTTTTCTTTTTGCAAAGACAGACTAACACGGCTGTTACTCTGAAACTTATAGTGATAGACTCAAGGAGCTCAATCTATTTAGTTTAACAAAGAGAAGGTAAACGGGTGACTTGATTACAGTCTGTAAGTACCTACATGGAAAACAAATATTTAATAATAGGCTCTTCAGTCTACCATAGAGGTTCTCAAACGGGGGAGGGGGAGAATTATTTTGGGGAAGTTCTATGACCTGTGTTATACAGGAGATCAGACTATATTACAATGGTCCCTTCTGGTCTTGGAAACTATGAAAGAACACAACCCAGCATTTCACATATTTACCAAACAATCCAGAATTGTGCCGAAAGTCACATGATCCTCAAGGAAGTGAAAACTTACACATGCATACATCAGTATTGATCATGTCTTTTTCAAGGCCCTGAGTACTACTCCACACATAAATTACTTAACCGGTATCTACTTTATATTAGTCATTTCTGATTATTGTACCCTTTTTAGCTTCTGTAAGGCACAGATCAGAAAGACTCATTTTTACAGAGGATTCTCACCTGTTTCTTACATGTCTTGTTAATCCTGATTTTCTAGTATTGAGAGGGGAAATTAACTCACTGCTTAAAGCCTTATTTTGGTTTTTTTGTTCCATTCTGTTTAATATATATCTGGTAAACAGCAGGGTGGAAGGAATCTGTCAGAATTTCAGCATCTCATTCCTTCAATTAAAGATTGAGAAAGCCCCCACTCCAGTTCCCTGAACCTCTGAAGAAAAAAAATTCTGCTTCCCCTCCATCACCACCCGCAAACATTTTAGGCCTTTTCGATGTCCAAGAGGAAACAAAAGGTCACAAACTCTCTGCTAGGACTCTAACACCTAGCAGGACCTGTAACACCTCTGGAGAAGACTTTCACTCATTCAAAGGACCATTAAAAAGCAACTCTGAGGAAGCTGCCACCACTCTGTCAAGATTTCCACACTTCTGCCCTAGTCAGCAAAGAGACCCTCCGCCTGTAAAGCAGAGGTGGCTTCCCCCAGTGAGTGGGAGGAGCTTGCACTCACCACTACCCCCTGGACCTCGCCCCCCACCACCAAAGAGACAAGGGCTGGAATGGAAACCAACCAACCCTCGCCCCATACCCCAAGGGCTGCTGCCTCTACAGCAGTCAACCAGGGATACGCATACCCCTGGGGCTACATCAACTCATCTAGATATTTGTCTAGTTTTACAACAGGCTATACAAAAAGCATTAGCGAAATTAGTACAACATAAAATTTCACACAATGACTTGTTTACACTGCTCTATATACACTATACACTGAAACGTAAGTACAATATTTAAATTTCAGTCTATTTATTTCATAATGATATGGTAAAAATGAGAAAGTAAGCCATGTTTCGGTAATCGTGTGCTGGGACGCTTTTGTATTTTTATGTCTGATTCTGTAAGCGAATAGCTTTTAAGTGAGATGAAACTTGGGGGAACACAAGACAAATCAGACTCCGGCAAGGGGTACAGGAGTCCGGAAAGGTTGAGAATCACTGGCCTACAGGGCTCAGGGCCCCTTTTCAACAGTGGCTTTGGGGCACATGGGGAACACCAGGGAGCCCTCAGCCCCACCACACCTCACTGCCCCCGCCCCCCACCACCAGCCCACGGACCCCTTCCCCCTGCTCATCAGCCCCCGCCTCACCTCGCCGCCGCCGCCGCTCTCCAGCAGGAGCCACTGGCCGCTCATCCCCACTCGCCTGAGGCACCAGGTCCGGCCGGAGCCCCCCGCGGGCGAGGAGCCGCCGCGCTCCGCCATCCCGCCTGCACCCTCCGGCCTCGGCAGCAGACAGGAGCAATCGCTAACGGGGACGGTGGCACCATCCAACTCCGGGCGGCAGGACGCTCGCTTGCCTCCGGTGCCCACAACAAAGATGGCACCAAACCCACGGCGCCTGCGCGGGCGCAGCAGCCCAGTCAATCGATGCCAGAGCCGTAACTCTAAAGGGGCAGGCTCTGTTCTGCGCGTGCTCAGAATTCACCTCGGCGGCCAGCGTCTGCAGCGGCGAGCCCAGCCCGTCCAGCTGCTGCTCTGCGCTTCACTCCCCCAGCCCCGCGACTGTTGTTACTGGCTGCTGCGTGGACTCAAGTTAGGGCCATAGGTTGCAGGCAGGGGTCAGTGATGCTCAAACCGTAGCTGCCCCGGCCTGGCTGCTGAGATGTCCTGCTCCCCAGGGTACAGGATGTGGATCCCAACCCTCCAGGGCTCACCCTCTGGGCCATGATGCCCACGAACTGAGCGGGAGGAAACCAGCAGATCTCCAGCCCCCATTGCATGTTTATGAGAGGAAGCTACATGGCTCTCTCCCCCCGGGGCCACCACGGCTCTGTCGTGTGTACTCAGGGTGCTGACCCAAGCCCAGCAGAATAGGCCCACGGACTGTACCGGCAGTACGGTAAACTCAGGTGAGAGCTTCACATGTGAAAGCCCTATCACCCCTTGCACAGAGGATTGTCAGTACACAAACAACTTGAGGAACGATACAGAGGTCAAACATGTCCTCGGGTCCTTTCACTTTATGGGACTTAGAGGTATTACCTGTAACATGGTAGGTATACAATTTTGACACAGAAACATGATTTTTTCCAGGTTGTAATCTTCATTTGCTGTTGCCAACTCTCGTGATTTTATCACAACTCCCACAAAATTTTGATGTCTTTCTGAAAATGTCAGCTCTTGGAAGCAAGGAATTAAGGGAGAATCTCACCTTTCATTTAAAAAAATAAGTTTCTGTCCTAATAGGGAAAAAAAAGTTTGAAAACAAGACATGAAGGTATCGTGAAGTCACCAAGGACAAAGGCAAAGAAAAAGACCCCAACATTTTTTTTTTAAATCATGATTTTTTGGGGTCTGATTCATGACTCGGGGTTAGCAATGCTGATTATTATTGAACATTGGAGATATGGAAAGTGTTGTCCACAACAAAAGAAACCTGGGCCCCAGCATGCAAAAGTTAATAAATATATGATGCACAGGGCCCCAAATCGGTGGAACTGAACAACAGGCTAAAGGAAAAGTAAGACCCACCAGCTGCCAGGCCAGTCAGAGAGGAGTCAGGGGGACAATGCTCAAGGGTCCAGGTTCATCAGAGAGGGGAACTAGGGTTGCCAACCCTCCTGGTTTCACTGAGAGTCTCCCAGAATCAGGCCCTATCTCCCAGAGGCTACTGACACCAAAATGGGAGATTTTATGCCGCTAAAAGTCCGGCAGCGTAGCGGGGCTAAGGCTCCCTGCCTGCCTTGGGCCCACACTGCTTCCGGAAGCAGCCGGCACATACCTGTGGCCCCTGGTGGGAGACGGGCGGTCTCTGTACGCTGCCCACGCAGGCGCCAATTTTTGTTGGTGTCACTGGGTGCTCGTGCCCAGGTCCCAACTCTGCCCCCTCCCTGCCCCTATTGGACCCCTCCCCAAATCCCCACCCCAGCCCCGCCTCTTCCCTGAGTGTGCCGCATTCCTCCTCCTCCCACCTCCCAGCGTGGCAAACTCTCGGAGCCAGGGGGAGAAGCAGGACACGGCGGCACGCTCAGGGGAGGAGGCGGAGGCGAGCTGCCGGTGGGTGTAGAGCACCCACCAATTTTTCCCCGTGGGTGCTCCAGCCTGGAGCACCCGCAGAGTTGGCGCCTATGGCTGCCCGTGCCCCAAGTGCCAACTCCACAGCTCCTATTGGCCAGGAAGTGCCCTCTGTTCCTCATCTCCCCCAGGAGCCGCAGGCTGCTTCCAGGAGCGGTGCGGGGCCAGGGCAGGTAGGGAGCTATCTTAGCCCCACTATGCTGCCAATTGGGAGCCACCCCAGGAAAGCACCTCCCAGCCGGAGCCTGCACCCTGAACCTCCTTCTGCACCCCTACCCCAGCCTGAAGCCCCCTCCTGCACCCCTCACGCCCTCCCACACCCCAAACCCCTGCCTCAGTACTGAGCACCCTCTCACACCCAAACTCCCACAGCTTGCACCCTGCACCAGCCCTGAGCCCCCTCCAGTACACCTTGCACCCCCACCCCTCCTGCACCTCAACCCCCTGCCCTAGGCTCAGCCAAGAGCCCCCTCCCACACTCCATACCCCTCGGCCCCAGCCCAGAGCTGGGACATCCCAACCCCCTGTCCCAGCCCAGTGAAAGAGACTGAGGGGGGGAGAGCGAACGAGTGACTGAGGGAGGGGGAACGGAGTGAGTGGGCGGGGCCTCAGAAAAGGGGCGGGGCAAAGGTGTTTGGGTTTGTGTGATTACACAGTTGGCAAGCCTAAGGGGAACTGTCACTGAAGACAAAAAGGAAATGGACAAGTAAGTAGGGTTTACCAGTAAGACTCCGCCCCTGCCACCAAGCTCCACGCTGCTACTTGGCCAGCAGCTGGTGCAGGGGACCGGAGCACCGAGCTCTGCAGAAAGTGGACCAGGCCGAGCTCCGCTCACCCCCACCCCACCGAGCAGCCGGGTGCCTCGGTGCCAGTGCCACGTGCTCGGAGGCCGCTTCAGGTGGACCTGTAAGGGGCGCAGAGCATGCTGGGAGGTTGAGCTCTGCACACCCCCGTGCGACTCCCCGATCCCACCAGCCCCCGCGGCAGGGATTTCTCTCTTGCTGCCGCCTCTCTCGTTGAGTGGTTTCCCTCTGACGAAGCGAAGCCGGGTCCGGCTTTCAGGAGTTCCGCCCACAGTTAAGATGGCCGCGGGAGGCCATGTGCGGGGGCTGCTCCGGGTCCCCCCGGGTTGGCGCTGCCGCCCGCGCCGGGCTCGCTCCGCCGCCGCCTGCCCCCCGGCCGGGCAGGTCCGCCAGGCCTTTCTCCGCTTTTTCCAGGAGCAGCACAAACACCGGCTGGTGCCCTCGGCCCCGGTGCGGCCCCGCGGGGACCCCGGGCTCCTCTTCGTCAACGCGGGCATGAACCAGGTGGGGGCGAGCCCCGCGGCGGCGCTGCCTGAGCCTGCAGACAGGCGGCTCCCGGGGCCGACGCAGCCCCCGCCCTGGGCCCCCAGCTGTAGCGGCTGGGCCGTGCCCAAGCTCCTGGCAGCCGAGCCCCGGGGCTGCCTGGCACTGGCCAGAGCCGCGGTCACCTCGCAACCGCATCGTCGCTGCCAGGGGAGCTCTCAGCAGCCCCGGAGCTGTAGCCCCTGGTGCCCTCCGATCCCTCCCCAGCACCTGGCTGTTGAGTCCTGGGGCCAGCCAGTGTCTGGTAAATCTTTCAAACGCTGGTGTAGTTACCCATCCTTCGCTATCAGAGGGGTAGCTGTGTTAGTCTGTATCCACAAAAACAAGGAGGAGGCCGGTGGCACTTTAAAGGCTAACAGATTTATTTGGGCGTAAGCTTTCGTGTTTAAAAAACCCACTTCTTTAGATCCATCCTTAGCTGTGAGGGTGGCATACTGCATCGGGGCAAAGGGCTGCAGCAGGTCCTCTGGGCAGCACCCATGGATCCATTGAGCATGTAGCTCACCCCATTGCATCTCTCTGTAATAAAAAAAATAGCAATCTGTCTGGCCCTTAGCAACATAGCATCTAGGTGCCTCACTCTCATTGCTGGGAACACTGCTGTGAGGCAGGAAAGTGCTGTCTGTGTCTGACAGATTAAGTGGTTTGCTCAGGGTCTCACACGAAGTCTGTGTCTGAGCTGAGAATTGAATCCAGGTTTCTTGGGTCCCAGATCAGTGCCCTGATCAATCGGCCATCCTTCCAACCTTTATGTTTGTCTGCCATGGGGACCGATGCAATATGCAGTGCTTAGACTCCCATTAGAGTTGACAGTTGTCCTTCACAACTCCTTTTGAAGTTGGACTGAAAATGAAACCTTTGGAATGTTTTCCACAAACATGGAATTGTGTTGGGCAGGAGAAGGTGGGGGGCCTGTGGGAGACTCAGGTTCAAGTTCTGGTCTGCCTTGATTTGGGATGAAAAGCTCTGCTGTCTGAATCAGGGACTTGATCCTGGGTTTCCTACCTTCTAGGCTAGTGCACTAACCACACGGCCAAAGAGCGTCTCTCAAGCCTATCTGACGTATTTCACGGAAACAGATACGTCTTTGTGAAATGTTTTGGTTTTGTCAAAACGGCATATTGCCTGAATTTGTTCCAACCAGCTCTGACTGCCATGCCCTAAATACTTCAAGGCAGTAAATCCTGTGACAAGCTTTTCTCGTTACTGTTATTATTTAATAATTATAGCATAGTAGTCTCAGAGGCCCCAGTCGGGGCCCATTCTGCTGGGCAGTGTATGAAAATGGCGTGATTTTCTTTGTGTTCCCTTTTAGTTCAAGCCCATTTTCCTGGGCACAGCACATCCCCGAAGTGAGCTGGCACAGTACCGGCGTGTGGTGAACAGCCAGAAATGCGTGCGCGCTGGCGGGAAGCACAATGATTTGGATGATGTTGGCCGAGATGTTTACCACCACACCTTCTTTGAGATGCTGGGGAACTGGTCTTTTGGGGATTACTTCAAAGTGAGATGCTAGCGCATGAGCTCCTTAGGGCAGGGATCAGGTCTTGCTGTAAAGTGTCAAGTGCACCCTGTGGCACTGTAAAAATAATTGTACCAGGCATGTTCTCTCAGCTGCTCTGATAAGCTTGGAATTTTTTTGCTGCAAGTTCCATGATTTAAACCAGAGGGTTCTAACCATGGTCAGCAGATCACATGCTGGCATTCTGTGGAGAATTTGCTGGTCTGGAGGGGCTGGCTGATTTTCCAGCTGCAAAATCACACTAAAACAGGGCTCTCAAACACGCTGCCCACGGCACTATTTGCTGCGGTCCGCCAAGCTCCCCGTACCCGCCCCCCCAGTTATTTCCTGAGGCTACCAAGCTCCCCTCCCCCTGCGTGCCTCATCCCTGCTCCTCTACCTACCTCCAGGCGCTTCCCACCACCAAACAGCTGTTTGGTGGCACTTAGCGGTTTCCAGGAGGGAGCAGGGAGCCACGTGCTCAGGGGAAAAGGCAGGGCAGTGGTGGGGATTTGGAGATGGGGTTGAGGTGGGGACTTTGGGGAAGGGGTTGGAATGGGGGTGGGGCCTCAGAAGGGGTGGTGTGGGTGCAGGGGCAGTGGCAGGGAGCAGTGGCAGTGATGTGGCCCTTGGGCCAATGTGTTAGTCTTGATGTGGCCCTCCTGGTAACTTGAATTTGAGATCCCTGCACTAAAAGAAACTACCAATCCGTTAAATGTTTAGCTAATTCTTACATGAAAGTGGCAGTTTGTGTAGTTGTCATAAAAATAGTATGTGATGGCAAATGAGGTGGCAGGGGATAGGGATGGGTGACACCAAATGGGAGGGAAGGCTTCCATGAAGTAATCTCTGGTTTAAAATATGATCCATATTAGGAAAAGGTTTGCTGACCCCCCTGGTTGTTTATGCATCTCCGAAGGGAACCCTGAATTGGATGCTTACCTCTAGAACAGGGGTTCTCAAACTGTGTCTCGAGACCCCATTTGAATGGGGTCACCAAGGCTGGTGTTGGTCATGGGCCTCAGCAAGTCTGAAGCCCAAGCCCCACTGCCTAGGGCAGAAGCCTTTGGGCTTCAGCTTTGGCGGCGGGGCTCGGTCTTCGGTCCCCCTTCCTGGGGTTGTGTAGTAATTTTTGTTGTCAGAAGGGAATCGTGGTGCAATGAAGTTTGGGAATCGCTGCTCTAGGAATTACCCAAAGAAAATGGTGCCAGCTTCAGATGACTTGAGCTAAGAACTGCATGGTTCATGAGGGTGGTCTGTGGAGTATGTGACCCAAATTGGGGTAGAGGTTGCAGCCTAATTCCTGGGGAACAGACATCCACACTTGATACATCACTGTGACAGTTAGTGCTAAGTTCCCCTTGTCGACTTACTCATCAAGACTTACCCATTGCAAGAGGGTACTACTCATAGTGCTCCGCCTATTGGACAGGCCATCCTGGGATACTCAGTTCACCAGTAGGAAGGTCAAAACTTGCCTTACTTAGATAACTGAAAGCCTGCCTTGGTGTCATAGCCCCTTAACACTCTGTGATACACTATAGAATGGCAAAGGGAGAGTGCAGCTAAGACTAGCTTCTTGAGTATATGATTCCCTTTCTTTCTACTCCTAATGCTCAAGTTGGAGTCTCTCACCTGGGTGCTGCTGAATAGCTGTGCTCTCCTTTGTTTTCCCTCACTCCATTCAGGAGGAAGCATGTGGCATGGCATGGGAGCTCCTAACACAGATCTATGAGATCCCAAAAGACCACCTGTACATCACCTATTTCGGAGGAGACGCCTCACTGGGTCTGAGCCCAGATGAAGAGAGCAGGGACATATGGCTTAGCCTAGGGTAAGTGTGTGAGAGAAGCGGGACAGGAGTGTCATGGGCAGAGATGGGAGATGCAAGTTCACTCACCTGCTCTTTAGCTGTTAGGATACAGGTGTGGAAGCGAAAAGAATACATCAGTTCTTTGACTCTGTCTTATCTGAGTCCAGTTCAGTTGGATTGTTATGAATTCAATAGTGTCCCGACAGCCCTGAAATGTTTTATCCCTAGATTGCCACTTCAAATGCAGCTCGGGGTTAGTCAAAATGGTTACTGTCTGGCCTGTGTGAAATGAGACCAGTGGTCTCAGTCCTGTCCTTAGTAAAGATGTCCATGCAATTCCACCACTACAGTTGATGTTACAGTAGAACCTCAAAGGTATGAACACCAGAGTTACAGACTTACTGGTCAACAGGACACCATCTGGAACTGGAAGTAATCAGGCAGCAGTGGAGGCACGCACACAAAAGCAAATATTTTACTGCCATGTGCAGGGGCTGCTTTGGGTCCCCCCGGGTTGGCACTGCAGGGCAAGGGGAGGTCAGGGCTGCGGGCAAGGAGTGGGGCTCGGGGCTTCAGCCCTGCAGGGAGCACCGGGGCTCAGGGCTTCAGCCCTGTTGCTCCTTTCCTGGCTTCAGGCCCGTGGGGGGCGCCAGAGCTCGGGGCTTTAGCTATGAGGGGAGCACCAATCTCATCCCCAGCTCTCCCCCTGTAGCTAAAGCCCGGAGCCCCAGCACACCCCGCAGGGCTGAAGCCCCAGTGTTCCCCTCAGATCTAAAGCCCTGAGCCCTAGTGCGCCCGAGGGTCAGAAGCCTCCCCCCTCCGCACGGCTACAGTGCCAAACTCTCCTCCCCATCCCCCATTGCTGAAGTCCGTAACTTTTGACAGCAGTAGCCTCTTCTGCAAGTGCAGAGAGAATATTTTCTTCATTTCAGTTTATTCAAGTAGTTCAGTTCAATTACTAATACACTGATTTCTTAACTTTCAGCTGGGAGTTGAAAAAGCAGGAAAGCTTGTTTTCCTCTTCCAGTATATGACTTAAAACTAGGTATGAGAGGATGAGCTCTACTAGTTCTAAAATCCTGAAGGACATAGTGACCTAAAACAATCAGTTCAATTCACTAACTACAGATAATATTCCCTTTGTTTAGTAAATCAGTTAGTTTTAAATGAAAAACCTGTTTTGATATCCTTTTTGATACATAAGGAAAAAAGTATCCAGCACATTTGTTTTTTAATTAAAAAAAATGCTGTTTTTGTGCATTAATAATTTAATTTGAATTTCCATCCAAATTGAGCTTGACACAAATAAAAAAAAATAATTTTCATATTGTATATACAAAAATGCAACAGGCATCATCTACAATAATAAAGACATTTTTAAATTAAGAATCTGAATATACATACATTAAGATATATAATTGGTTAAATATCTGTGCATAAGAAAAATCCTCCAGGTTATCCAAAAGAAGCACTAAATTTAGCGTAAAGGCCATATTAAGTTGCAGATCAACATGTTTTAAAGGTTACCAACAATGAGAATCAGCCTTTCTTTAGGAAAATACCTTTAAAAGTACAAATGCAAAACAAAATTAAAATCGATGATTTAAGTTGAAATCAAGGCTTTCTACTTGCTGATGAAAATTGATGATTTAAATCATTTTGACTTAAATCAATCCACCCTACTCCAGGGCAGAGAGGAAGCTTGTTGGTTGAAAGGGCTGGTGTGTGCGGTAGCTTGTACAAGGCAGCAGCACATGTTCTTTGGTCCCATACCTCTCTCACCCTGTTCAGTACCCTTTCAGATCTTGACTCTTTTGGAGTTTGCTCCAGTGAAGGAAACCTGGTTGATTGACCCAGTGGAAGAGGAAACATCTCCCACATCAGCTTGCGCCAAACTGAGTCTGTTGGCCAAGTTCAGCAGTGAGCAGGGTGCCACGTGCTGTGACTCAGTTTGTTCCTGCTCAGTGGCCATTGTTGGAATAGAATGTAATTAATTTAGGAGAAAATGGTGGGGAGGCTAATTCAGCCCCCTCTGAGCAGAAGCAAGTTAACCCTATAGAGTTTGGAAGGTGAGGTGGCAATACAGTCAGAGAGGGAGTTCCCCCAAACTCCCTGACCCATGGTAGCCTGTGGTTCATCTACTCTGAAGGGAACAATCTGCTACCCCAGCCCGGTCAACTCTGCTGCTTTCCTTTTCAGGGTGCCTCCTAGTCGCGTGCTTCCTTTCCCACTGAGGGAAAACTTCTGGGAGATGGGTGAGACGGGCCCTTGCGGCCCCTGCACCGAGATCCACTACGACCACGTGGGTGGCGGCAGGCACGCGGCAGCACTGGTGAACCAGGACAGCCCTGATGTGGTGGAGATCTGGAACCTGGTCTTCATGCAGTACAGCAGGTACTGGGCTGCTGGGAGCTGCCCAAGAGGCTCATTTCAATAGTATGAGACTTGCACCTCACTAAAGACACTTACGTTTGAGGACTCCCTGCTCTTCACTAGCAGATGGCAGCACACAGGGCAAGGAGGAGCCTTTCTCTATCTCCCCACTGCTCTCCTCTGTCCTGACTGGTGTCCCCTTTTCCCCTGCTCTGCCTTGCCTCACAGACCACCCTGCCCTGCTGCTGCTCCTGTCAGTCATGTCCCTGGGGTTGCCCCCTTTTGCTGTGTAGCTGCGCCTGTTAAGTCACCTCTGTGCCCCTTCCTGCATGCTGCCCTGCTGCTTCCATCCCCAGTCTGTATCCCCTCCCCACCCCACCAAGATGGATCAGCACTTGGCCTCAGACTAACTTCTGCTTCTCTGGCTTGTGTTTTGGGTGGGGGCTGGTGTGTTGCCAGAGAGGCTGATGGGAGTCTGCGTCCATTGCCCCAGCACCACGTGGACACGGGGATGGGCCTAGAAAGGCTGGTGACGGTTCTGCAGAACAAGCGCTCCAACTACGACACAGACCTCTTTACCCCCATCCTGGATGCCATCCACAAGGTGATGATCCGCCGCCAGGGGGTCACAGCTGAGCCTAAAGTACTTCCCACTCTGGGTCTGTAGAGGTTACTCGCTGAGCATTGAAGTGCAGCTCCCTCTGGGGTGGGCCATAGCAGCTGTCAAACAATACACAGCAATGCTGCACAACAGCTTAAAACAGGATGTGTGTCCAGTTCAAAGAAGAGTGGCATTTTAGGGAGACGGGAGAGAATTTCCCAGGTTGGAATTTAACCAGGACACCAGAGTTGATAACCCATGTTACAAGTGGCCTGAGATTTTAATTGCCCCAAGTGGCCAGAGCCTGGGTTTGACGATGACTCTGACATACATGAGCCCTGGTCTCTCATGTGCCAGATGGGTGTTAATGTGGTGCACTTGGCATGCAGGGCAGACTGGCATGAGTGTGGGGAGGGGATTAGACACATGCCTGGCATTAGGGGAGAGAACCTCCCAGGGGTCAGATTCAGCCCTGAGAACACCCCCCCAGAGCAACATTACGCAGAGTTTATGGCCAAATGCCTTTTGGAGTAGCTGTGCCATTCAGAGCTGGGTGCCTTGACTAAAACGTCTCCATTTCTGTCCCCACCCCTCCACAGGGCTGCGGGGGGCCTGGGTACCAGGGCCTGGTGGGGGAGGCCGATGTCGGGTCTGTGAACATGGCCTACCGCGTGGTGGCAGATCATGTGCGCACCCTGTCCGTGTGCATTGCCGACGGCGTGTACCCTGGCATGTCCGGGGCTGAGTAAGGATGTGTGATAATGAGGGGAGGGGCTGCTTGGCTGTGAAGAGGGGGAGAGTACAAGCAACAGTAGGGTGGATGCCCTGGCTGGAGGGGGAATGGGTGAATTGAGTGTAGTTGAGTGGAGGTGGGAGAGAATATAGGGTATACAGGACAGGAGGGGCATGGAGAAACTGGTATGGTTATGCAGGGTTGGCCCTTTGGGGATCAGATGGGATAAGTGTGAGGTGGGGGAAGCTGGTGTGGGCAGGGCGAGGGGAGCTGGCTTTTGGGTCTGTGTGTGGGAAGATGGGTGGAGAAGGCAGAGCTGGTTTGTCCGTGTGGGGAGACGTGGGCAGGGATCTGGGCAGAAAGGGCGAGCTGATTTGTGTAAGGCAATGGGTAGAGAGGAGGGAGCTGGCTTGTGAGTGGGTCATGTGGGGAGCTGGGCTGGGAACGGGGAGCTAGTTGGGAATACTCAAATGGCTCTCTTAGGAATCCGCCCCTGTCCGCAGGCTGGTGCTACGCCGCATCCTGCGCAGGGCTGTCCGGTTTTGCTCTGAAGTTCTCCACGCTCCGCCAGGGTTCCTGGCCAGCTTGGTTCCTGCCGTGGTGGAAGTTCTGGTAAGTATGAAGGGCTCTTCTTGTGGGGAGGGAGATTTGCTTATCAGCCAGTGTCTCATACAGCCAGATGTTTCTCAGCTGAGCGCGGGAGCAGTTTCTGGAGCAAGCACTGGCAAGAGAAGACTATATCCAGTGCGGATCTCTGACTCTGTGAGCTGTTTATCCCAATGACACTCAGCCTTCTTATTTCTATAGGCTCAGGGCTCGTTGTGATAAACAATACATTCAGCACAAGCATGGTGCGTGAGTGTGAAAGAAGAGAGATGGGCTGCCAGTATAGACACTAGTGTGGTGGTTCCCAAAGTGGTCTCTGGAGAGCTGGCGGGTCATATGGTGCTGGCTCTCCTCCCTTTTGTTTCTTCCTGCTAAATCCTACAAAAAGAAACTAAAAATACATTGAATATTTTCCTAATGTTACATTTGCACATAAGCGTTTGCTAGAGTTGCCACAGAGACGTCATGCAACAGCGAATGGGAGGAGAGGTGGAATCAGGGGTGAAAGTAAGTCGAGTGACTTACTGGTACTTTGGGGCCAGCTCTGGCCTCCAGAAGGGGCTGGGTCTAGGGCAGAAGGGGCAGGGCTGAGGGGGGTCAGAGACAGCCCCAGCCAACCCTGTAAGGTAAGTGCCCCCCCTTCTCCTCCTCCTGTCTGGGATGCAAAGTGTGAAGTAGTTAGATCAGGGGATTTGGAGGTGGAACACATGGTTCTATTCCTGGCTCTGCTATTGACAGAGTCTGCACTTGAGCAGGTCACTGCCTCGCTCTGTGCCTCAGTTTCCTCCTCTCTAAGATGGGGGGATAGCACTTACCTTACAGGAAGGAGAGAAGCTTCTTTAATACTTGCAGAGTGCTCTGAGAGTCTCAGATGAAGGTGCAATAGACATGCAGAGGCATCTGGCTAGCTGAGACCCATCCCTGAGATGGGGCCCTCTGGGGCAAGACCTGTGTAAAGGCATTATTGGGGCTCAGACTGGCCCGTGTCCCCAGGTAGGGAGGAGTGGTTGTTGTACTGACACTGCACACAGCTATTTCCTGATGCTCAGTGAAATTTGCTCTGCAGGGAGACGCCTATCCGGAGCTGAGGAAGAATACAGACCAGGTGAGCAGCATGGAATCTGCTGGAGAGCAGCAGTAACCTGTCATGGGAATCATTACCAGCCTGCATCTGGGGGCTCCCATAAGCCCCCTCTTTAATTATCCCTGAGTTCTTGGAAGTGCTGCACAGCAGCCCCTAGCATGCTATCAAAGTGGAGTGGGGGCGGGGGATTCACCTCTTTGGGATGTGGACAGATGAGTTTGCCCTACTCCCAGCATAGCCACGTTCTCGGAGGGAGGGGACAGGGCACAGATATACAGAGAATGGACAAAGGTACTGCATGCAGAGTTGGGAACTAGCAGGGGCATGTTGTGGACTCCCCTATGGACATTGACTGTGGATCTTGAAGGGATCTCTCCTGTGCCAAGATTGGCTGGTTGGTGCCCAATGAAGCAGGGCAGCCCCTGTGACTACAGAACTAAGGTAAAGCCCAGGCCTTAGTTGGGCCATGTGCCCATGGGCCTGGTTCCCCTCCCAGCACAGGTACCCTTTGCTCCTCCTGTGGTCATTATTTATGTAGCTAAAGAGGGAACTAGACGCTTGGGAATCCTGAGGGCAGCTGTTTTACAAGCTTCCTCCCTGCCCAGCTCTGCAGATGCCCTCAGTCCTGACCAGCAGCGTGCCCTGCTGTTCTAGCCCTGGGCACCTCATGCAGAATTTTCATTGGGTTGCAAATGTGGTTTCTCTCAACAGGCAGCTGCCTCAGGTAACTATTTCCTTGTAGCAAGTCATGAGCCCACAGCTGAGGTATAGGAGGTGCACAGTGATAGCAAATGCAGGGGCCCTCCTTTGGCACCCACTTTTCCCATCCCCAGCCATGTGGAGGGCTGAGTTCTGGTGGCTGGGCTGAGCTGAGTGGTGGCGCTCGCCCACAGGGAAGGTGGCTGAATCTGCTCCTCCTCTTCCTGCAGATTATGAATGTTATCCATGACAACGAGGCTGCATTTCTCTCCTCCCTCCTGCGGGGGCGGCGTATCATTGACAGGACTCTGCAGCAGATGGGTCCCTCCAAGCTCTTCCCAGGTGAGTCCCTCCTTGATTTCCACTGGGAAGGGGAGGGCAGCCTGGGGGAGGAGCAGCAGCTGGCGTCTGCCAGTGGTTAAGGGTGGCTTGGACCCTTGTTGCCAGGGTGTCTCAGGTGAGGGCTGGGCTGTGTTGGGCCATTTGGGCTAAGGGGGAGAGAGCCTTGGAAGCAGGCACCCTCCCCACAGCTGGTGGCCTGGTGTTCCTGTCTTTGTGCTGAACGCTAGGCAGTATTAGGCTACAAGTGCACACTGAATGACCCCTCCTTCCCTTCTGCCCCAGACAAAGAATCAGTTCCTGCCAACTTCCAAATCAAAGCTACAATGGATGCCTGCTGCCCTGCCATGGGGTAATACAGCACCAGCCCCATGCTCTGAGCCGGTACTGCCGACCAGGTGCTGCTGCCCCATCACTGGCACTCCCCATCTCCCAAACACTTCTGAGATGACTACCTCAATGCTTTGCTCACCAGAGCAAACAGGCACTTGTCACTGCTAAAGGGGCTCCTTTGGTTCGTAGGTGCTGCAGTGACTGGCTCTGAACAAATACAAAGGTAGAACAGCTAGCACAGTACCTGCATGGAGGTCCATGTTTGGGTGTGATAGGGAGAGTGTGGCTTAACCCTTTCCTGCGTGTGCAGATTTGAACCAACTTCTCCCCACCTGCTCACTAATCTGTGATTCAGTACCTGGTAGCGTAAGGCAATGGGAGAGTTCCAGCTGACACCCTTGTATGACTCAGGAGCTTGCAGGACTGTGTGCTGATACGGCTCACTCTACCTGTGTTTGGAACACCCTGCCACTGTGCTGAGACCTTCCTACGTGCGCATGCTCTGTTGAGCTCTTGAATGTACCTAATGAGACAGAGGCAAGATGCACCACGTTGTCTTGCTCATGGGAGCAAACGCTTTCAAACCTATATGGAAACATCTGTGCTCACAGTCCCAAGGGAGCTGAGGGCTGGAATCCCTGTGATTTTAGAGCACTGCTGATGGGATGTAATGGGCAGCCAGTCCTTGTTGGCTGCACAGATTGGGGGGGATCCTGAGGATCTCATTAGGGATGTGAGGACACCCCCACACCCTACCCCCAGAAAAAGCAAGAGATTCCCTCCATGACTCTGCTGTGTGTTCTCTCCGTGGCCACCTAAAGTTTGTGTTCTCATTCTTGTCTCTCTGCAGGGGAGGTAGCCTGGTCTCTCTATGGAAACTTGGGATTCCCCCTAGATTTGATTGGCTTGATGATTGAAGAAAAGGGGATCCAAATGGACTGGGCAGCTTTGGACCAGCTAGCCCAGGAAAATGCTAAGGTAGGATACAAAACCCTGCCTCCAATGCAAGCCTCCATCACTGTGGCTAATGTCCTATTCTTTCTGGTCAGGGTTCCCATGTGTACTTTAAATCCACTGCAGGTGCTCCCCATCACCTCTGTATTCCATCAAAATCATGGAATGCCTTTCTCCTCTAGCTCAGGGGTATGGAGCAGTGTCCCCCAGGGATCTTCACCTGGATTAATGCTGTTAAACATACTCATAAATAATCTGGAAACAGGGGTAAACAGCAAGGTGGCAAAGCTTGCAGATCATATGAAATTACTCAAAATAGTTAAGTCGAAAGCAGATTGTGAAGAGTTACAAAGGGATCTCTAACTGGGTGACTGGGCAACAAAATGGAGACGAAATTTAATGTTGATAAGTGCGAAGTAATGCACATTGGAAAACATAATCCCAACTATACGTACAAAATGATGGGGTCTAAATTAGCTGTTAGCACTCAAGAAAGAGATCTTGGAGTCATTGTGGATAGTTCTCTGAAAACATCCATTCAATGTGCAGCATCAGTCAAAAAAGCTAACAATGTTGGGAATCATTAGGAAAGGGATAGATAATAAGACAGGAAATATCATATTGGCTTTATATAAATCCACAGTATGCCCACATCTTGAATACTGCGTGCAGTTCTGGTCTCCCCATCTCAAAAAGGATACATTAGAAATAAAAAGGGTAGAGAGAAGGACAACGAAAAATGATTAAGGGGGTGGAAAAGCTTCCATATGAGGAGAGATTAAAAAGACTAGGATGATTCATCTTAGAAAAGAGATGACTAAGGACAGACATGATAGAGGTCTATAAAATCATGACTGGTGTGGAGAAAGTGAATAGGGAAGTGTTAATTACCCCTTCACATAACACAAGAAGCAGGGGTCATCCAATGAAATTAACAGGCAGCAGTTTTAAAACAAGCAAAAGGAAGTACCTCACACAAACCACAGTCAACCTGTGGAACTCATTGCCAGGGGGTGTTTTGTATTCCAAAACTAACTGGATTCAAAAGAGAATTGGGTAAGTCCATGCAGGATAGGTTCATCAATGGCTCTTAGCCAAGATGGTCAGGCATACAACTCCATGCTCTGGGTGTCCCTAGGCCTCTGACGGCCAGATTCTGGGACTGGACAATGGGGGATGGATCATTTGATTGTCCTGTTCTATTCATTCCTTTTGAAGCATGTGGCAATGGCCTCTTTCGGAAGACAAGATACTGGCCTAGATGGACCATTGGTCTGGGACAGTATGGCCGTTCTTATGAATCCAGCTTGGGTCAGTAGTGACTGAACACTGTAAACCCTCTGACAGCTATTTGGCTGGTGACTTTTTCAAGCCAGTTTCTAGTGGACACATTACAAAAGCCATCATCACAGCTGCACTGAGGTCAGCAGAGAGGGCAAGCATTGAATGGGTCGTGGAGAATTAACACCCCTCAGTACCAGAGGTGGAGTTTATCCAGGGCAGGAAAGTTGCCCACTGATGGGGCAGCATGGAGGGATTGGGGTGCGGTTTGTATTGCGACCCCCACCTCCCATGCTGTGGATAAATCAAGGCTTTCAGCCGCAGGGGTGTGTATGCAGCACTATGGTATGCAGGGAAAGCATACATTAGCTGCTGCTTGTGACTCCCCTGGGGGATGGTGCAGGGTAGTGCAGCAGTGCTGAGTGTCTGGTGGGGGCCCCAGGTGTAGTAGCAGCCTGGGATTAATTGCTTCCTGAGGCAGCACAGATTTGACTGTGTTACAGGGATGATCTACTGCCACAAAGTCAAAGGCCACAGTCACTAACCTTATGGAAAAAGAAAAGGAGGACTTGTGGCACCTTAGAGACTAACCAATTTATTTGAGCATAAGCTTTTGTGAGCTACAGCTCACTTCATTGGATGAAGTGAGCTGTAGCTCAGGAAAGCTCATGCTCAGATAAATTGGTTAGTCTCTAAGGTGCCACAAGTACTCCTTTTCTTTTTGCGAATACAGACTAACACGGCTGCTACTCTGAAACCTAACCTTATTGAGCAGGCGCTCCTAGGGTGCCCCCAAATCAAACTTTGTCTTCACTCTTGTGTAGCGGAAAGCTCAGACCCAGCAGGCAGAACAACTGGAGGGCTCCGATGTGCGATTGGATGTGCATTCGCTGGCTCAGCTGCAGAGGGACGGTGTGCCTGCTACTGATGACTCCCCGAAATACGCCTACACACTCGGGCAAGACGGGAGATATGGTATGAACTGAGGCATGGCCCAAAGAGCCTGCGGGGGGTGGGGGGAGGTAGTGTCCAATTCATAGCCTGGGAACCTCTTAGGGATGGATCTAACCAGCTAACCACCACACCTACAAGGGGAATTATGATCTCAGGCATATTGGAGAGTGCTCTGTACAGAATGTAAACTCGTGTATTATCTCCCTCTTCAGCCTATGGCCAAGAGCAGGAAGCAGGTCATATGCGTGTCCACTGAACACATGCTCGCAATAAGGTTCTGTGATGGTTGCTGAGCTGGGAGTTAAAGAATGCTGTTACCCGGTGGTGTAGATGAATTGTATTAGATGTGGTGTCCATTGGAGATGGGGGTTCAGTGTGCTGGCAGTTAGCCTGTCTGCAGGAGTGAGTACTGGGATGTGTGGGTGCTAGGCATGGTAAACATACCGTAGCTAGGGAGGTCCATGCTGTTAAGGGTTCAGATGGGTAGGTTCTTTCCTTAAACCTCTGGTTTTTTACATTTGTGGCAGAATAGGAGGAATAGTGTTCACCCTAAGAACCTCAGTACCTGCCATTACAGCAGCTGGCCACTAGATGCCCCTGCTACTTTACACATAGTTTAATACAGTTTTGGAAGCCTTGGCCCTATTGAAGGAATGTGAAGCTGAGCTGTTGCTGGTCATAAGTTGGACAGTAGTTCTCAGGCTCCTGCTGAGAATCCCTGGGCAGGAATCTGAGCTGCAGCCCTGTCCCAGTTTGGGGCTTGGTTAATGAGACACATCATCATGAGAGGTTTCAGAGTAACAGCCGTGTTAGCCTGTATCCGCAAAAAGAACAGGAGGACTTGTGGCACCTTAGAGACTAACCAATTTATTTGAGCATAAGCTTTCGTGAGCTACAGCTCACTTCATCGGATGCATGTGATCATCATGAGACTGAACCTGGCTGTGTTAGGAGTGCACCTCATCCCGACCTGGCCCATTTGCTGAGCCCATGTCTCCGTTAATAAGCGTCCTTTGCCAGTTCAGGTGGTTTGTCAGAGGGTTTTGTCAGAATTAACTCCAGTCCCTCAGTTGTCCCTCACTTGAGTCCTATCCCCAGACACCCCCCTAACTGGAGCTGTGGTGGTGCTTTTCACTCGAGTTGGCTGGCGCATGAGGGGGTATAGACTAAAGCTCCAATGAGAACAAATCATCAGCCATTAACGCAACCACCGCATGGTGTGGACGCAAGCTAGCTCCACTCAGGTGCTGCTAGTCCTCCAGTGCCTTCCCACAATTCCCCCTGCGTGCCCAGAAAAGACCAACAAGTTCTCCCACACTGAGAGAGAATTTACCAAGCAGTTCAGCAGTCTTAGGTTATGTCTACGCTACAATCGCTAGAGGCACGAAACTACGGCGCTGCAGCTGTGCTGCTGTAGCTCTGTAGCGTAGACCCTTCCTACATCGACAGGAGGGGTTTTCCCATCGATGCAGTTACTCCACTCCTTTGAGAGATGGCAGTTAAGTCGACAGAAGAATTCTTCCACCAACCTAGCTGCGTCTGCACCCAGGGTTAGGTCAGTCTAACTATGGCACAACGATTTCCCCAACCCTGAGCAACTCCTAGGTCGATCTAATTTTGAAGCACGGACCAGGTCTTCATGCCAGACGCTAAGTGGCGCTGCGCTCTTCACGCACTCAATGAGTGCAGCGCCGGTGAGCACACAGCAGCTCCAGTGTTGTGTTGCAATGTGGCTGCTCTCACTCAAGCTAGGCCAACGCGAGAGAAGTCGCTCTCAAGTAGATCACTCTCACCTCGGCGGTGAGATGAGCCTTAATGTCTCTGGTTCGCTGGTGTGAAGAGCTGCCTGTCTATCTCTCAGCCTCTTCCGCTGACAGACTGGAGCTTTCTCCTAATGTGGACCCAAGTGTGCTCAGCCTGCTGGTGGCCCCTAGAGTGCTTAACCAGTCACATGGTGCTGGCTCCTTATTTCCAGCTGCTACCTCACTGATAAAGAAGCTAGAAACCTCCCAATGCCCTCTTCCTGTGGCTTTTCGGTGACCGTGATTGCCGTAGGTGCCACACAGAGTAGGTGTTCCATACAGCCATGAGTGGGAGAGGTTGCACCTGAGACATTCCCCCTGTTAATATGGGGCCTATACGGTGAAGAAGTTGGAAACTCCCCTCCAGAAACTTTCCCTTCCTTAATATCCGCCCCTGACCCTTTGCCAACATCTCAGCTGCTGAGGAACATTGGGGCCTCGCTCTTCATCCCTGCAAGTCAGCTTGCCCCACTGCGGCAGCTCTTTGTACGTCTGCGAACATTTCCCCTGTGGTGCTCACTTCTCACTCCCTCACTCTCACTACCTGAAGTGTGTAATTTTTCTGAGCATAGTTTTTTTTCTGGTACTTCAAAAAGGATGAAGCTGAATCGAGTGTGCACACCTCTTGGAAATGGTTTTGAAGCCTAGTTAGTGTTTGCATTCAGTGGATTGACACTGCCAGAGTCTCACATGAGTGTGGGTTAGTGATGATGGAATTTGTTGCTGCTGCCTAGCAGGGACTCCACATAACCCAGGGTCTATCGTTGGAGACGAAGTAACCTTGGCTAACCTAGCATTGGTGACTGAGTGCTCTATCTCAGCTGGTGCAAGGTGCAGTTTGTCCAGTCCGTTTTAACCTCGTCCCTCTGCCCCCTGGCCAGCTACATGCGATTGTTGTTTTGCAGTCACTTCAAACCGCACCCTCTTGTGGGCCATAGACGCTCGGCATCCAGGGAACATCCTAGACTCGTAATTTGGGGGAGGAGTGCACAGTGTGATCCCATAGCCAAACAGGCCTGTACTACTTAAATAAGATTGAGGGATGGAAAGGAGTTGTCAATGCAGTTGAGATTGCAGATGGACAGGCCAGGAAATTCCGTGGGGGTTCCCACATTACGTATGATGTTAATGGCCTATTAGGTGTATTAACACCATCTGCATAATGCACAGGAAAAATATACATGTCCTGCAGCTGCAGGAGGGCTAGCTGTGAATTTCTTGCGTTTTGTGCCTGGAGTTTGCATTCAGTACCGAAGCAGCTATCTTAATTAAAGCAGAATGGTGACCAAGCTGGCGCTTAATCAAATCGTGCTTAGGGCTGGCCCCCTGGGGGCTCATTGCCTGTTAACAGATTTGGGCTTTTGGAGCAGGAGATTCCAAGCTCTGTCCCCTCTGTGGCTGTGAAATCCCATGTGGTCTCGGGAGGCAGCAGAGTGAAAGCTGTAAAGTGCTAGGTTTTGTTACAAAATAATCACAAATCTTTCCTTCCTTTTTGTCAGTGTCTCGGCTCCAGCTCTCTTCCCACAGAGTGAAGTGCCTGGTTTTAAAATACCGTGAATGCTGCCAGGGTTCTGAGATTAACTGAGGCTTCCTCCTCTTGCACAGACTCTGCACTCTATGTGGGGTGGAAGGGCTCTGGGGTGACTGGTGGGCCAGTCAAAACCCCCTGTGCTTCCAAGGGAAGGCAGAGAAGTGGGAGGCTGATGCACGTTGCTGACTTGTGCTTATCCTTTGCAGCATTTAGCCCGTGCCAGGCCACCGTCTTGATGCTGTACAAAGATCAGTCCCTTCAGAAGGAGGTTGGGGCAGGCCAGCGCTGCGGAGTCCTCCTGGACAGGACCAGCTTCTATGCAGAACAGGGAGGGCAGGCACATGATCGGGGCTACCTGGTGCGTCTGGGACAACAGGTGAGCCTGTCTGCTGCCTGCGACTGGAATTACTGTCAGGTCAGGCATGACCTTCCTGAAGCTGTGATCCCTCTCCACTGTACTAGGCTGCTGGCTGGAGTCCTCAGGCTTGTCATCTTCAGGCTCTTCCTCTTCTCCCAGCTGCGTGCTGAGCTGGGCACTAGCTCTGGGCAGTGCTTGGGGTCTGGGAAAAGCCCAGTGACTCAGAGCAGAGATCATTTCGGGAAGCTGACAGGCTCATCTGGCTATCTCTCTAGCCCTTGTCATTCCATTCCCCTGTTTTGTAGCACAAAGTGCTGGGGGTGACTGTAGACCCTTCCTCCTTCACATCCCTTTCCTTCCAACACGCTCCCTTCTATCTCAACTGGGCCAGGAACATGGAGAAGTTGATCAGTCATCAAAAGGTCCTTGGACTGAGCAACTTCTGCATGGCCTGCCCTAGAGACCTTTATGTGGTGCCCAGTCTGAGGCTCACTCTCTCCCGTTCCCTTCTCTCCCTCCCAAAGGCACTGGGGAGAATTGTCCACCACCACCACCTCCAAAGCATGTTGCTTCAGCCTTATAAAGGAGTTCAAAGGGAAGGAAACTGAAGCCTCTTTGGGGAATTGTAATGCAAAAGCAGAATCTACTGTAGTCATATGGAGTTGGGCTGGATACAGTACCTTAGGTTCAGCCATGCAGTGGCATAGCTCCTTTTCCTATCCCCTCAGCCTTGAGAATCACCCCCATGTCATAGATGCTACCCTTCCATCCCAGGAAAACTAGCTGGGATTCCTCTACAGCAGTGGTCCCCAAACTTTTCAGGGTCGCAGCTCCCCCTTAGCCCTGTCCGGCCCCCTGGAGCCACGTGCAGACGGGTAAGGGGGCTAGGGCCAGGAACGGAGCTGTGGCCAGGGGCCAGGAACAGGGCTGGAGTAGAACTGGGAGCAGAGTGGGGCTGGATGACACTCCATCCCTACCACCCGTGGGGGCTGACCTGGGCCCCGCCACACCCCTCTCCCCCACCCTGAATGTTCCGGGACATGCCCCACAGTGTGGGGATCTCTGCTCTACAGAACTCATCAGTGCTACTCCTTCATAAGCCAAAGGGGGTGCTATTGAGTAACATGAATTACTGTATGTCCTACCCTTTATCCAGCCCAATGATCTGAAAGCCATCCCTGTGTGTGAAGTGAGCTAGTGGCTTCAGTCCAGTTCCTAAGGGACAAGTGGCCATGTCTCAGAACATCAGGCTCACAGCTGGCATTGGCTCCCCGCTTGCTGGCAGCCTCAGCAGCGACACATGGAACCATAGGGCCGTAGAGAGGGAACTCCTGGGCAGGGCTGAAGCATGCTGGTGGTGAGGATGGGATGGTGTTTTCAGGACACTTGCCCTGCCTCTTCCTATCCTGTACCCATTCTGGGGATAGATGGGGGATTCCAGTCTCCAGGAAGTCAGGCAGCCACCTTTCACAAGCCATTGAACTCCCCTAAAATCACTGTGCGGCCAAGGAGTTGAGCGTCTGTGCTAACCACTCCTCTCTCTCTCTCTCTGCTTGGAGGATGTGCTCTTCCCGGTGGAGTCGGTTCAGCTGTCAGGTGGCTACGTGATCCATGAGGTCACAGCCCCCGAGACCCTGCAGGCTGGGGACCGAGTGCAACTCTTTGTGGATGAGGTAAGGACTTACAGCTCTTAACGCTTTCTTGGCCTTGCTGCTAGGGGGCGGTGTGTGGCACTTAGCAACTGAGAGCAAAGAGCTGCCGCTCAAAGGGGCTTTTGTCTGTCTCCCATCCTCCTGAGGTTTTGGGTTAGGACATTTCTCCTCATGTAATGGTGTGTGGAGGGGTGCTCCCTATGGGTCCTGTCTGCCATCCCCTAAAGGGGGATGGGACCCTGTCCTGCAGAATCTAGCCTAGCACTGGTGTCCGCACAGCACTGATCAGACGAATGGGAGGAGTCAACTGGAGTCAGATCATGAGGAGGGTGCTTGGACTGTCGCATCTACCTAGTGTGTGTGAAATACCCCATTTGCGCACACACTAATGCTTCTCTTCCCCCTGTCCTCTCTTAGCCCCTATATGGGTGCAGGGTCCCCACATGGACTCTGTCACACTTAGGATATACTGACACGCTCTCTTCCCCTCTCACTAGTAGAATTGTGAGGTCCTCCTGCTTGACCTGCGGTGTGTCTGTGGTTTCAGGTTCAGCGGCTGGCCTGCATGGTGAACCACACCGCCACTCATCTGCTGAGCTTTGCACTCCGCCATGTCCTAGGAGATCAGACAGAACAGCGAGGGTCCCACGTGACTGCTGATCAGCTGCGATTCGACTTCAGTATGCAGGTGATGGGGATCCCAAAGCACCCCACTCTGGAAGGGTCCCTGCTGGTCCCTGAGGATCAGGGGAACATCCCTTGTCTTTATAAACCACCCTCTCGATTCCCGTCTCCTGCCTGTTGCCATGAGAACTAAACACTCGAGCCCTTCATCTGTTTCAGCCATTGCTGAGTGTCTCGTAGGGCTGTGCTTTAGCTGTGCTTCACATTCTCTTGTGATAGGATTGTCCCATATGAGTCAAGCCAGGCTTTGGCTGGGTAGAGGAAACTATGTGCTCAAACGAATCTCCTGAAGTAACCTAAGCCCTGCCCTGACTAGGGCCCAGGGTGACCTCTGTGGGGGAAAGGGTGGGTGGGTTTGGAGGTACAGAGGATTGGCAGGGGGGTCCTGGGGTGATAGTGATGGGATCTCACAGACTTAGGCTTGCTGACTTGATTATAGTATCTGCTGGGGCATGCTTTAGGGGGTACATGGTGTCAATACCTTAGTGCTCCGAGGGAGTCCTTTCTCAGGAAAGGGGGAGGTGTACAAATGGGTTACTCAGGCTGTCGGGGGCAGATGAGGAAACTCAGTGAGTTTATCCTTAGCATGTGGGTAGTCTCTCACTTGAAGGACTTTACTAACATTGTTGGATTGATCCTGGCCTGTTTCACGGAGTGGGGCAGTGGGGAGGGAAGGGTCATGATGATCGTGACCCCCATTTACACGTGGGGAAAACCAGGCACAGAGAGGAAGCATTTTATTCAAGATCTGACAGGGAACTGGGAATAGAACCCAGGAGTCCTGGCACTGAGACTTCCTTCTCTAACACCACTTCCTCCTTTCAGAGTAACAGCCGTGTTAGTCTGTATTCGCAAAAAGAAAAGGAGTACTTGTGGCACCTTAGAGACTAACCAATTTATCTGAGCATAAGCTTTTGTGAGCTACAGCTCACTTCCTCCTTTGTGACACGTGATACTGTGCCCCTCAGGGGATGTTTCCTGATGGTGGATAATCTCCTCTCCCAGGCCCCTGTGACCACACAGCAGCTGCAGGAAGTAGAAAGTGTGATTCAGGAAGTGGTTGACCAGAATGAAATTGTCTATATGGCAGAAGCCCCCCTGGCACTGGCAGGTGGCATTCAGGGACTCCGGACCATGGATGAGGTACAGTAGAAGGGCATGTAATAAGCCCAGAAGCCTCAGCAGAGGGCAGCTTCCAACAAGGGTTATGAGGGTCATAAGAGACCTACAATGATGGAGTCCCCAACTGGGGAATCTCCATCTAGAGGATGGAAAGGGAAGTGTGCGCCAGAGAGGGGTGAATGAAGGTATGTTCCTGGGGGTGCCCAGGCAGACTCAGGTCTGGTGATGTGGAGGCTGCATGCTACAGGGAGGTGGGTATGGAGCTGCAGTGTGGTCCCGCTAATCTGCTCTCTCAATTGTTCTTTCTGAACAGCAAACCCTCTATGTGTCAGCTTGTGGGAGGAGCAGTGCTGCTGTCTGCCGCTGGATCTGCTGTCTCTGGGTGGGGGGTGCAGCGGCTGTGACCTGAGGCACTGACTGGTTCTGTGACACCGCATGAATCCTCTTGTTTGTTTGCAGCTGATCTTTCTCCTCTCAGGTGTATCCAGATCCGGTGAGGGTGGTATCGGTAGGTGTCCCCGTAGAAAGTGTACTGACCCCCAACTCTCAGGCTGCGATGCAGACTTCTGTGGAGCTGTGCTGTGGGACGTAAGTGCTCTTCTCTAGGGTCAGAAGAGAGCTTTGTGGGAGCACGGCACGTACTCCTGGCTTGTCGTCTCATCCAGATCAAAGGCAGGGCTTGACTGAGGGTCTCTAAACAGTCTGTACCTAGACTGTAGGGGGAGGCTATGTTGATCAAGACAGAGGAAGCTGAAAGCAAAACCTGGCTCCCTGTTGGAAAGCTGAGACTGAATCTAGACAATGGGCACATGCTGATATTTCCCCTCCGCCCACCTCACAGGCACTTATTGCAGACAGGAGCTGTGCAGGATCTGACCATCACCTCCGAGCATCAGCTGGTTAAAGGGATCAGTCGCATCATTGCAGTGACAGGGGAGCAAGCCAAGCAGGTGAGACAAGGGAGGCTGAGATTTCCCTGGTTTGATGGCACTGAAACTGGGGACTGCTGTATGCTCCTCCCAACCCCCCTCCCCAGCTTTGCTGATGCCCCTCGGGCCTGGCCTGCAGCAACCTCTTACCTCCCAGTCTTGTTCCTCCCACCCCCAACATGCACACAGCTCTGCCATTGCACTTCACCAGTGATCTGTAGCCCCCTTTATTTCCAGTCCTGGGCTCCCCACACATGGCTCTGCCCATGCCCCTCACTCCTGGTCGGCAATACCACTTCTGAGGTGATAATTCAGCACTGAATAGCAGGAAACCTTTAACCTCTCTTCACAGGTGGGATTTAAACCCAGGTCTCAGATAGGAGTCTAATGAATTGATCCTCTCTGCCCTAGTTTCATTTCATATCACAGTAGCTTTTAGCTGCTGACCTCTTGTGCTTATGGGGCTCTGGTCTCAGTCTAGCAATTTTTACTTCTTAGCTTTGATCTTTGACTCCTGCTCAGCAGTGATCCTGGCTGGCGAGTCCATGTGCAGAGCAATTGACCTAGTTACTCTGCGTGTGAGAAGCCCCGATGTGCTTGAGCACCTGGAAGTTAGGGACTTGGCATCCCTTCCCGTCTCCTCTCATGCAGCAATACAAGGAGAGTGCGGCCGTCAGGAAATTACATTTCTTCTTGGTGAAACTGCAACCCTTTACCCACCCCAGCAGATCTGTTGCTGTCTGATTCTCCCCTGTGCATTCTCAACAAGCCTCCTCCTGTCGTGAAGGAGTGAAGGCTGCGAGGCGTGCTTGCCCTGCTTGCTAGGAGCGCTGACATGAAGCCGCCTCTGCAGCTTCATGTCAGTGGTTCACATTCACCCGCAGGTTGCTGTTGTGTTTGGTGCCGAGGTGAGCGGCTTGCAATCAGGGCTGTGCATGTTAATCAGCCTGTGGATGCCAAAGAGCGGCACAAAGCCAAGGGAACGTAGCCAGGCTGGGCAAAGCACTGTCCCTGCTCTGTGCCGGCCCTCCCGTTACACCCACTGCTCTCCAGGGGCAAAATCCGTGGCTTCCTCCTCAGCTCAGGATGGGCACAGATCCCTGCGGGAATCTGTTTCATTCCTCCTGAGTGTTAGATGGAGGCACCACAGGGAGAGGATACTCCAAGCTGGGAGAGTAAAGGATGTCATCAGGAAAAAAAAAAGTCCTGCCAATAGAGATCTGTGAGCCCTACCACTTGGGATTAACACTAGACGAGGCAATGCAAGTAGAAAATGCACCATGCAATCCTATATTGGCTCCCAGGGGGGTGTGCTAGAAGAGTTAACAGGTCTCCAACCCCCACAGTGCACCTTTTAGTGAAAAACAGCCCAAATGATGGGGCTCAGAGCTTCTCCAGCCAGAGCCCCTAATGTCACTGTCAAACGTTTAAACACGCTGTGAAGTGTTTGTTAAAGGGCCTGTCCTGTGGGTGGCTTGGTCCCCTACAACTGGCCTGTTTATCAACGGCTATAAATCTATGGCAAGGATCGTCTTCCAGACCCTCGATATTTCAGACACTCACCTATTTATCACTCATAAAACCCCAAACAAGAGCCACTTGGTGACAGAGCACAAACCTTTACAGCACCCACTTTCTAGCTATCTTCCTCTTGGAATTTTGAAGGGTTAACGCCTGCGATTTCACCCATGCCCTACCCTGCTCCTTCCCATCCCTGCTGAGTGTCTCTCTCCTGAAGGGCTGTTTCTGTTGCTCTCCTAGGCCCGGGAAGTAGGCCAGTCCTTGGCTAAAGAAGTGGACTCGCTCTCTGCGTGGGTGAAACAGGGAAGCTCTTCCCTTCCCGAGGTGCAGAGCCTCTCCAAGGAGGTGGGCCGCCTGACTGAAGTGAGTACTGCGTTCCTTATGCAGAAGCATCCCACCAGGCGTTTGAAATGCATGTCTCTCTCCACCACTGGGTTCCAATCTCACCCAGGTCAGCAGCAGCAGAAAGCTGCTGCCACCTGATGACCTGTTTGGTGGCTGACATGAAAGGAGTTGGAGAGGTCTCAGCCCACTTCCAAGTGTGTGTATGGCAGGAAATCCTGTTGTCACAGGGAACGTGGGAGGAGGTGGCAGCGATGGGAAAGCTGGTCTAGCTTTGGAGATCATTAAATCACTTTCCTCCTTGGCACCCACTTAGGTTTTCCCCTTGGCACACCGTTGGGTGGGTGGGTGGATGTTTTTAAGCAGCTGCTTGTTTTTCAGGAGGTGGGCAGCACTGCGATACCCCAGTGGCAGAGAAGGGAACTTCAGGCCATTCTCAAAGCCCTGCAGAGAGCAGCAAACACAGCGATTAGAAAATTGGAAATCAGTCAGGTAAGGGTGCAGCAGCAAGATCTCTGGCAGCTTTTCAGCCTGCTGAAGGCCACCAGATTGTTCTCCACTGAATGGGCAGATTCTCTCAGCTTGATCTTCCCCTACACAAGAACCACAGCTGTTCTGTTCATCAGAGTGACCACTCCAAGAAATCAGATCCCTGGGAATGCGGGGGAAGGGGAGACCATTTCCAGCTGTGTAGGAGAAGTTCATGTTGCACTTTTAGTTGCTGATTCACCTAACCTACACAGCAAGTCATCCGTTTTGGTTTAAATGTTGAAACTAACCTTTCACCAGGGGCAAGCTCCCTGCACTGCAAAGATGGGGAAACAACATGTAAGTGCTTTCTCACAACCCCCGCCCCACTGAGAGGCAGGTAAACATTATCCCCAGTGTTACAGGCGGCGACACTGAGAGACAGAACTACGAAATGACTTCCCCAGGCTACAGTGGCAGAGCACAGACTAGACACTGGAACTTCCTCCCAGCCCCATGCTTATTGCTCTTGCTCATGCAGCATTCAGCAGCTGTCTGTGTTTTGTTCGCTAATCTGATTTGTATTTGACACATCAGGAATGGTGGTTGGTCAATGAGTCTTCTCTGCAACTAGTTCTGGGAACTGGAGTCTTTTCAGAACACTAGTGCTAACCACTTGGTTGCTGCAAAACATACCTGGGACGTCAGACTGAACTTCCCTCTCCCCTGGGGGGCCCCCCCAGGGCATGGCTGAGGCGTGTGGGCAGGGGTGGCTTGCATAGTCTGTTCAGTGGGTAAATAGGGGACTTCAGTATGCAGATCTTAGTCTGGCCCCTGCATGGCATTCGACGGCTCCCCACCCCATGACCACATTCCCTTCCCCTGTGACAGGGCTGGATGTCCACTCCATCCTCCCAATGTCATCGGTGGTCTCCCACAGTGCTGTGTGTTTCCTCCTCCAGGCTGCAGAGAAGGCGCAAGGCCTGCTGGAGAGGCATTCCAAGCAGCCAGTCATCATCGATACCATCCCGGCCGACTCGCTCTCAGTGAGTGTGTGTGTGTGTGATCTCTCCGTGCAGTTGCCTTCTCCCCTAGCGCAGGGGAAGTCAGTAGGGTTAGGCTCTGGAGCCCGATGGAGCTGACACAGCTGGCTAGGGCTGGGGCAGGTGAATTGAGGCACAAGGGAGCTGTCGCAGTGGTTGGAGCAGTTTGGGGGTGAGGCGGCAGAATTGCCAGAGAGCAGAGTAAGCTGAGCTACTCTGCCGCCCTGCACGCTGGCGGTGCAGTAACCTCCTGCTCTAGTATTTCATCGGCTTAGTCATCTGCTCAGGAGTCTTCCCCTCCCTTCCTGACACTGCCCCTCCATGCCTCTCCTAGATCCTGATGAAGGTGGTGAACCAGCTTTGTGACAAGTCTCCTGGGGCTTCAGTGTTGCTGCTCAGCCCCCAGGCATCCGGCGAGGTGCTCTGTGCCTGTCAGGTGTCCAAGGTACGCAGGCTCGTGCTGCAGCTGGGAATCTCTACCTGCAAAGGGTTAATGGCCTCTCTGTGTTCTGTTGTGGGGGGAGCTCGTAGCCCAGAGTGTGGGCAGTAACCGCCTCTGCCCCGTTTGGGAGACAGGCCCTTGGCTGCAGCACGCACCGTCCAGCAAGAACTATATGGGATTGCCCCTTGCAGCTGGTCAGTGCTGCTGCTTAGTCATCCGGAGGAGTCAATGATGAGACACCATCTGCCCAGGCTGAGTCTGGTGTGGCCCTGGAGCTTCCAGACTCTGCTGGCCTGGAGAGGGAGGAGTCAGGAAAGAGGCCCACGTCTGCCATGGGGCAGGGCAGAGCACAAACTGCTGGGCCGTTGGGCTCAGCTTCCACAGTACCGCCAGTCCCTACCAGCTCAGGGAGCAAGGACCCAAGGCTGCCTGCGTGCTGCGAAAGGGTCCTATGTGCCCTCTTGGACCCTTCTTTCCCCATCCAGGCTGGGGTGCCTCCTGGCCCACAGACAGGCTAACCTCTCTCCTCATGTCTCTCCCCAGAGTGCCCTGCCCACATTTTCTGCTGCAGACTGGGCCTTGGCTGTCTGTACTCACATGGGAGGCAATGCAGGGGGCTCTGGCATTGTAGCCAAGGGTACTGGGAACACCAAGGACCTTCAGGGAGCCCTGACTGCTGCACTGGAGTTTGCCCGGACTAGACTCTGAAGTAAGGAAGATTCCTTGTTTTGTGGGGTCAGTTGGAGCCAGCAGAGCTCCCAGCCTCCCGTCTCAGGGATGCTGCCACAGAGCTGTCCCTTTGCTGCACCATGTTTCAGCCTCCAACGAGCCCTGCGTCTTGAGTGGCTTAGCAGCTCCCATTGCTGAACGCTGCTGCCAAGCACTGTGAATCATGGATATCTGGCTTCCTGCCACCGGGGGTCAACATAGGAATAGGGGGCAGAGTCGGGCCGACCATCCTGCCCCAAAGGACTGTCTGGAGGAGGCAGCTGACTCTCTGCTTCTGGCCGTCTAGTCTGGATGCATGAGGATTGTCACAGAAGGAGCCAGTTTTCCTCCGGCCCTCCAGCTTGTGGGGAGGTTATGGCTGCTAGAGCGGTGATCCTGTGCCATGGCTGGGAGAGATTTACTGCCATGTGAGCCACACGCACAAGGAAGCTCTGTGCGGGAGAAGGGGAACTATCCAATGATATCCTGAAACTAATAAAGAACTGAAATTGGCTGAGCTGCAGTTTCCTTTCAGTGCAGCAAGGCCTCATGGGAGTCTGTTCCTGCAAACCCTACCCTCAGCAGCTGCTTTAACTCTTCTCCTAGCAGTGCTGTTCACCTTCAACGTGTGGGTCAAGGACACACTCCACCAGGGCTGGTAGTGTAATAGCATGGTCCCCATCTCACAGCGAGGGGAGCCATGCAGTACAGAAACTAGACTGGGAAAGTCCTCTAGCTCACTGTCTGCCCAGCCAGTGCTGTGTAGCTTGGGCTGTGTCTAGGTGGTGAGGTTTGCAGCCCTTCCCCGGGGGAGCTCATCCTGCAGCCCTGGAGATATCCGTGTTCGGAATGTGTTCTGGCTATTCAGCCAGTTTGCTTTGTGTGCATCCCATTACACCTCCTCCTCCCTCCACCTCTCTTCCCTTCTCAGGGCTGGTGTCCTGCTCCTCTGGTTTGTCACGTTCAGCCCTGGCCCTTATTTGCATACCAACAGCCAACTCAGCCATGGGGGGGGGTGTCTATAGAGAGTCAGGAACATGTTTCCCAGAACATCCTGGGCAGCAAACACTGTTGCACTGGTGCTAATGTCATGGCTGTACCAACATAGAAACAACCTGTGGAACTCCCTGTAGCAGGAGATAGCAAGGCCCAGGCTGCACTGGGCTTTTAAAGGATTGGTTGATTTTTATGAGCACTAATAGCATATACAACTCCACAAATTCACACAACCTGGGTAATTTAAACCTCATTATTATGTGTATTACAGCAGTGCCTAGAGCCCCTGCCCCAGGCTATGTCGATCTAAAGCGAAGACACTCCCTGCCCCAAAGGCCTTGCAAAACTTGGTTTATACCAAGATGCAAAAGGTGTGGGGAGGGTAGGACTGATAGGGTAAACAGTGAAATTGCTGTAAGCAGTAGAGGTAGCTCACCCCTGGCCTGGTCTTATCAGCTGCTAGGGTTTGGGAGGCATCACAGCAGGAGCTTGAAGGATGAGGTAGTGGTGGCATGGATTTTAGGGGGAATTTCCCCATGCATAAAGGGTGGGATGAGGGAAAGCCTGGATGCACAAAGGTACTTTGGTGTTGCAACACTGAGTGTTACAGCACCTACCTGTTAGGGCCTAGAAAATCACAGAACCATGTTGCAAGTCACAAAGCCTGAGTTTAGCACCTACACAGTGCCTGGGGCGAGACCGGCGCTTTAGACTGCATTTCCCAAAAGCCAGCATGGTAGGCAGGGAGCTGCCGACCAGCAGAGGATGTGCTAAGCCCTGCTCCTCTCACAGAGACAGGCGCCTAGGTCCAGGCAGGGAGGTGTGTATCTCTGCCAGCGTTCTTAGCCAGGAACCCTCTTTGGAGTTAGGCACCTATGCCACTTCTGCAAGAGGCTGGGCGGGGAGGAGGGCCTCTTTCATAACTTTTAGCCCAGTGGTTCGGATTCTAACATGGGAGACCCCCAGTTAAAGTCCCCCCGAGGATTTGAACTGGGATCTGCCCCATCTTAGGTGAGTGCCCTAATTGTTGGACATGTGTGTGCTCTCTGTCTCCCTGGCTCAAATGACTAATTATTTATCCACAGTGAAACAGCCTCAATGGGAGAGATTCAGGGAGCCTCACATGGGACTATCCCATAGCCCGGTGGTTAGAGTACGTCCCGAGAGATGACAAGGCTCCAGTTCAAATCCCTTCTCCCCCTCAAGTGGAGGGAGGGGCTTGAAACGGGTGCTCTCCCGCAGCCCAGGTGAGCACCCTAATCACTGGGCTAAAAGAGTGATGTAGGAGGGCCACTCCCCCTGGCTGACTTGTGTGTGCCTGAGCGGCCCAACTGGTAGGCAGCCTCTGAGCATGCCTATGGCTCAGGCCCCATACATTTGGCCAAACTCCTACTCCTCCCCCCCCCATGGGGCGTAGGCAGGAGCCAGGCATCCAGACCCCTACAGCGACGCAGCGGTGCACATGCCCAAAGCCTCAAACACTGTCAACACAGGAACTTTTACATCAGAAACATGGCACTGAGAGGGTTTGCCAGTTCTGTGAATCGCCTAAAACTGGGGCTTGGGGCCTCAACCCAGACTTAGGTGCCTAAGTCCCTTTGTGAATCGAGGCCAAAGCGACTGGGCAGTGTAATCAGGGAATGCTGGCAGAGCAAAAGCAGCATCTCGGCAGCAGGAGGAATTACAAGAGCAGCTGGGGCTAAGTTGTGAAGAGACAGAAAGGTAAGTAGCTCATGTTCGATGCCGTGGAGCAGGGGGAGCCCGAGGTGGGCGATGAGCTGGGAAGCTGATGTTAGCAGCACTTTGAATGCACACAAGGGGGCAAGAGTTCAGTGGTTAAGGCTAGCCAGGAGGTCATGAGGCTGCAGCAGGCACAGTGTGAGTGAATGTCCCATGTCAGGATCTGAGCTGACTGCCGTGCAGGCAGTGGTGGAATCCCTCAGCCCCACAGCCAGCGCTGCCCAGCTGCCAGTACTGTTGCACCATCCTCTGGCACTGGCCGCTACCCCACTTTGGCCCAAGAGCCTTGAGTTTGTAGAGCGGCTCTCATGGGCCTGGAACTCAGTCCCTCACCTGATGATCAACTCAGTCATTTTTAATAGGGACACAGGCTAGTGCCATAAAATAAGAGCCAAATGCATAGCTGTAGCATGAGCTATGACACCACATCCTTTGAACTCCACCCCTGGTTAACAAACCCTCCAGCCCTGCCCTGCTGCACCTGGCGTATGACCCTGCTCTGGGCAAAGGGCTGCCTTGCCTTCTCTTTAGCGTCACGTGTGCTGTAAGAGCGTGGGTGGGCTGTTCACTCTGGGAGGGAGGAAGAGCAAGCACCTTGTTCTGCCCAGCTGCCTCCAGACTGGAGGCAGAGAGGGGAGGGTCTGAATGAGAATACAGAATCGACCTGTTATGTCAGATAAGCAGCCCACCCATGTCTGTCTCAAAGCTTAGGCTGGAATTGCCCCGGTGGCTGCAGCTCTCAGACCTGGAAACTCCATGTGAGGCTCAACCCTTAACATCACACAGATAGCCCACTGTGATCTCGGCTCCCAGCCACTCTACAAGGACTCTTCCTACGAGGGCTTTTCACTATCATGTGATTGATGTTAACCTGGTCCTTTGAGCAGGAGATGGAAATGCTGGCAAGGGGGGCGTTGGTCTTTTTGTGGAGGGAGAGAGCAGATCTGGTGCCTTTCGTGCTCCTCAGGGCACTGATTCAGCTACTTCAGCAGCACTGAGAATGCAGGCAGCTGCCTCCGCTCTTCTGGGTTCAGCAAGAGCTTGTGTCCAGTCTGGGTAATTGAAACCCTCCTTAATGAGAGAGGGACTTAGGCCAAGACTCCCAGGTTTTCTCTCGGTGCCAAGGGACCTTGAATTTCCAGCAGGGTGCCCGAGCCTTGCTTTACCATGCCACCATACAGCATAGGGTCACTTCCCAGATGTGTCTCCTAGCTGTTGCCTGTTTGCCTTCCCTGTGTTTAAAAACAGCTCAGAGCTTGATTTTGCAGCACACCAGCCACCTCTAGCTGCCACTCGTGTTGCCAGCGTTATGGCTCTACATTGGGTGCTGTAGGCTAGAGCGCTTTCTGTCCTGGTCAGAGCAGCACCGGCACCTTGGGAAGGTGAGGAAGCTGAACTCGTGC
Source organism: Lepidochelys kempii (assembly GCF_965140285.1). Classification (NCBI taxonomy): domain Eukaryota; kingdom Metazoa; phylum Chordata; order Testudines; family Cheloniidae; genus Lepidochelys; species Lepidochelys kempii. Next base: position 150,030,010 of record NC_136382.1, on the reverse strand, counting down.
TGACCTCTTGCCATTTCCAAACACAGAAGTGCGGTTGCCCATATCTTCTCTGCTGGAGGCCTGAGTAAAGAGAGGGAGTTGTAATATCCAACTATGTATGGTTACAGGAGCAGAAAGGCCCTGTAACCAGCTGGAGGAGAGGGGGGACATTGGGTTTGTGTAGGTCGCTTCCTGCCCTAGGCTGTAGTGTGTTGTTACTGTCTGCTGTTCAACAGCTGCTGGGTTCCAACCCAGAAGTGGCTGTGTTGGACAGCGGGGAGGGATGTTAGTATAAGGACAAAAGAGGCTCCAGCCATTCAAGGGGCTGTTTGTTGTGGGTGTTGCTATATGAATAGCTGCTGCAAACACCACCTCCTTCCTGTACTGGCGTGTGGGTGGGAGGAGTAGCTTGGGTGCTACCAGCAGGAACACCAGGCTGAGCCCCTTTGTGTCTTACTGAAGTCGCCAGGCTGCTGGCAGGAGCATTTCGTAGATTAAACACCTCAGGGCTGAGTTTTGAGTCTGAGTTTACAGCCAGCTGAGACCCTTTGTTGGCTGCCCCTGCTCTCTTTAGGGGTGGGTGTGCAGACCTGCACACTGACCTTCAGGGCAATGCCCCTGCTGATGGAGAAGGTGTAAGTGAAGCCGCCCTGCTGCTTGCTCCCCTTCACGTTTGCATGCTGCTGCAGAGGAGACAGTTGGAATGTTTGTGGTGGGCCCTGGGACCGCTCAAACAGGGCCCGTCTCTGCTGTAGGAGCTGCTGGGCTCTCAGCACTGCAGAGGGAGAAACAGTCACAAGAAAGGGTCTGATTTCTCATTTTTCTCTCCACACGCATCCCAGGACTCCATTCCCTGCCCTTCCCCCCCCCCCCCCCCACCACCACCTGGGATTGTGGAGCCCAAGCTAAAGATCCCGTGCGGTCAATATTTGGATTGGATTCCCCCAAAGGGAAGTTCAGGATGATTCAAGGGGGCGGGGAGAACGCTCCCTAAAAGCCTGTACTGAGCCAATGCCCTAGCACGGTGCTAGATGTAACGCTAAGGTCTTGATTTCTTGTCTTGAGAGAGCCCCTTGCACTTTTCCCCACAGGCAGGAGGGTCCCCCGGTGTTGTGATCAAATCAACTCTGGTAATTTATGTTCTGCTGCTCTTTAGTCCCCGTGGTTTCCTCTGGACGCGTGATACTTCACTTCCCCTTGTGTAGTGACTGGGGCAGCATGACTGCTGTGGCCCACCCCGTGTTGGCCACACTTAAGTAGCGCTGACTTTTGTCTCTACATTGTCTGTAAAGCTTTTTGGATGAAAAGGGCTCTGGGAAGAGTAATGGATCTGACACTGAGCCCTTGGAGGGACAGTTCTCTCTGCCCCAGCTCAAGGAAACAGCTTAAGTGCTGCCAAAGGACTTCTGCGGCTCAGTGTTTTGAAAGGGCAGTTTTGCGTCTGGAGCAGCTGGCCAGTGTGGAGGAGAAATCTCTCAGCACAGCATCGTCCCTGCAGATGTTTACTGGTGTTGGTAGAGCAGGCACTTAGCCTGCACGAAATGGTGGCAAAAGCCTGGCGGGGCAAGAAATACTCCATTCTACAAGGCAGTCCCATGGGGAATTTATCCCTGAGGGCAGGACCACCCTTCTGCAATTCCTAGGGGTGAAAGGCCCTACCAGCCTCAGCATTTTATCGGTCCACACAAGGGACAAGAGAGACACAAAGATGAGCCCTGGGGGGTGCCCTTTCCTGGGGCCAGAGCTGCACCATGGGCTTGGACTCTACAGTCCGACATGGACTCAGGGTGATGAACGTACCCGGGGCTCTCTGGACGCTCTCAAGCGACTGCTTCAGCCAGGCCTTTCGGAACCCAGCCCAGTACGGCAGTAGGGTGCTGAAGACTGAGTCCCTCAGCTCATCGAACAGGCTGGGAGGCGGTGCTGGGGCATCCTGCTGGAGGGCCTGCTCAGCTGCCCGGACAGCTCTCGCCAGCTTCTCAGCCTCCACCACTACCTAGGGAGCAAGCCACAAACACACTCAGGGGCTTGGGGCAAGGGAGCAAGTCTCCATGTTACCAGCTGCAAAAACCTTTCCCCCTCCCTCGCTTCAACAGCGTAAGGCCACGGGGGGTGGGGGCAGGGATCTGCTAGATATCCCAGCTGCTTCTACGCAAGTTTGGCCTCTCATTCTGCACAGGCTGATGCTGGGCTCTCTCAGCCCCAGTGCTACCAGGTGCTGCTGTGGAGGGCGTTTTCCAGACCAGGTGAGCTGAGGACAGGCTTCGGGTATGGGGGGGCTGAGCTGGGGACGGGGTGGGAGCTAGCCTGGGCTGAAGTTGGCTTGGGGATTACGTTGGGGTTGATCACTGTATTTCATCATCTTGGAATTTTTTGGGTGGGGGAGGAAATTGGGAACTAGCCTGTTCCCTCTTACAGCATTAAATATGGCCATTGACGCCCAGTCCTGCTGTCCCTGATTTCAGTGGGAGCCCACAGAGGTTACACACCCACCACTCTGTTTTGCAGAACTCCTGTGTTAAATATCAATGCACAGCTAATACTTCAGACCCAGCTCCTCCTCTCTTGCCCTAGGCCTGCCTGACAGTCTGTTTGCCCCGTCCCTACTCTTGTGTCCGAGCATGAGGCCTACCTGCAGGCGGGGCTCCAGCTGGGAGACAAGGAAGCAGTTGCGGATCACCTGCACCTTCTTCCTCAGGAGAGCCCTGTCCGGCATGGCATGATGGGCGTTCTTGAACTTCTGCACCTCCAGGTGGAAGTGCAGGCCGTGCTCCAGCACAGGGGGACCATGGACCTGCAGGTGTTTGAGGAAGTGCAGCCTCTCCAGGGTGGGCCAGCCTTCAGCAGCAGCCCTGAGAAATTGGCAGAAGGAGGCCTTGTCTTCCTGGCTGGGCTGGGCTGTAGCTGCTAACCCCCCGGCAGCTTTCCTGGTCCTTAGATGCTTGAGGGCCACCTTGGCAGCCAGCAAATGCAGGAGCGGCTGAAGCTTGGGCCAGCCCTCATCTTGGATCCGGGAAGGCTGTACTCCGTGCCTGTCCAGCCCCTTGCTCACCTCAGCCCAGAAGCTCTCAAAGGCCGGAGCAATGTGCGCATACAAGGCAGCTTGGATTTCTTCCACGCTTGAGTCGCTTACTGCTCCCTGGCCCACCTCTGTCCTCAGTCTCTTCCTCAGCTCCCTGGGGAGATGAGGGCTCAGCGGCCCAGCCCCTTCAAAGAAGTCCAGGAGCTTCAGCACGCAGCTCAGCCGCTTCCTGCCCTCTGGGGCTGCCCGGCACCACTCCAGCTTCTCCAACAGCCCTAGCACCGTCTGGAGCCCTGCATCTTGCATTTCCTGAGCCGCCTTTCTATAGGCTTTGAAAACCACCTTGTTGTTGAGCAGTTCCAGGGCACGCTGGGGCGTCACTGACCCTTCCCCGCTTGCCAGGCCAGTGTGGCCTGAGCCCTGCGGCTTGGCTGCTGCTTTCTTCCCCCACCTCCTCTGCTGTTCTCTGCCTTTCTGGGCATGAAAGCCAGTATTTTCCTTCTTCTTCCTGGCCCTGCAAGGATGCAAACAGGTTCTCAATACAGCCATAGCACATCAGGCTATGATCTTGTTGGATCTCATAAGCTGAGCAGCATCATGCCTGCTCTGTACTTAGATGGGAGACCCTTCCTTCCCCCCTCCACACCCAGTGAAACCAAAAAGCAGTGATGGTGGTTTTGAGGGAGTACCTACACCAAGTCTGTGCTTTCCCTATGTCCTCGCGTGATGCTGGTGGTTGCTGTGCTGTTGGAGATGTTTTTCAGGGTCTGACCACTTATGGTCAGTGTAGATCCCATGAGACTGAGGGATTGTCCTAACCCTCTTCCAGGGCAGAAAATTGTATCCTGCCTCCTAACTTCCCTCTGCAGTGGGACGCTGTGTTCTTCATGTCCTCTGCAGTGTTTATGTGGTGGGGAAATAGCTGCTTTAATCCACCCCAGGTACAGCTGCATGCCAGTGGAGGGCACAGTGATTCTCAGAATGAGAGTTCTGTGAAGTGATTTGGGTCCTTTCGCAAAAGAGGGATAAGATCTAAACAGAAGATCATTATCAATATAGCAGCCTGCATTCTCCTCTGGGCATCAGGGCTCTATAGTGCAAATATCATCCCCAGAGTACATGTTCTTAACTAGGCATATGCAGTAGAGGCTACATAAACATAGTGGGGACAGTGGGCAGCAGGGACTTGATTAAAGAGGCTGGCATTTTAGCTGTGAAAATGATTCATCAGCTTGGTAACACCTCTGGGAATCCAAATGTCCACCTGGACACCTGACTTCCTTTTGGAGCTCTCACAAAGCGGTGTTTGCCAGCCTGAATCCCAAGCAACTGTGTCCCCTTTGCTGAGTTCAGACAAAGAAGTACCTGTCTCTTCTCTGCTTTATTCTACTGTCTTTGCTCCTGACATCCTGCACTTCCAAGTAAGAGGCTGGGACGCAGTACCTGCAAGAAAGAGGGTGGCACAGAGCAAATGAGCCAAGTGGGCAGCTGTCTCGCTTAGAAGCAGAGTTTAAAAGATTTTTGCGATGCGCACTCGCTGGTTGGAAAGAATTCTCTCAAGCTGCAGCCCAAAGCTAGAAGTGAATGAAATACTCCGGCCAATCCTTCATTTAGCTGCTCCACTCTCAAGTGGAGGTGCTGTCAGGAGTGGAGCAGGAGCGCTGGCTAGCAAGCAGTTCCCAGCTGCTCCAGTCCTGGCCAGAAGAAGGGGCTGTAGGGAGAGGAGCAGGAGCACTGGCTGTGGGGAGAGCTCACAGGTACTTTCAGCAGGCCATGTGCAAGACGGTAGTGGGTGAGCACTGGCTTTGGGGCAAGGGGGAGCTCCTAGATTAGTCCAGTCTGATCTTCTCCCAGCAGGACGTGCTCCAGAAGATGATGCAGGAGCACCTGTAGTAAGATGAGGCCCTGAAACATAAACCCTTGGTATCAGAGGCCCGGTATGAGGCCTAAGGCCTGAACTAAAGTAATTTAGTCAAGACTTTGCAAACAAAGCAAAGTTAAGCTGTGAGCCAGAGGCAGGCCCTGCTCACAGAAGCTGGCAAGGAAAGGGCTGATGCTGCAAGAAGATACATACCTAAAAGGTACTGGACACTAGCTATCAGAACACTCCGATACTTGCACATTTCCACACACATAACAAGCAACAGGCTGACCCATCCCAAAGACAGGGGTAAAAGGGTAATATAATGGATAGAATTGTTTTGTTCGAACCAACATGTACAAGGAGAGAGGCGGCACCTGGCTACGTAAAGGGGTTGTACCTTGTTATGTAGAGGGGTTGCACTTCAGTACATCAGGAGTGATGCGTAACTTGTTTGTACCTGTGTATAAGAATTCATCCCTGGGGCAGTGTCTTTGTCTGGCCTAGGGGGCAGTGGCGTGTCCCGCCACTGACTGAGCCGGTCCATTGTCAGGGAGCACATATTCATAGTATGTCCTATAGGGTCTGTGGGGAATTATTACTGTGCTTCATTTGACTATAAACCTGGTCAAGTGCCTTCGTACCTTATCGAAGTCTGTGGTCATTGGGGGTTCTCTCGGGATCTGCTGTGTCTGCTATCTGCGCAGAGCCAGGGCAGCGCACAGAGGGAACACGCACGCAGCCGACTGTTAGCAACATTGGATAGAGCGGAGCACTACACCGGTGGCGTCTGACAACAGCACCTACTGTAGAAGGCTTGAATCCAGGACTGCCAGCATTTTATTTGAGGCTGCAAGGAGCCAAACTGTCTGGAGAGGAGTAAAGCCCTTCACTGGGTGCAGTTAGGGAGCTGTCTCAGCTATGTGTCCATGGATAAAGCAAGAACTGAATTCCCCTATAAACCACTTCTCTCCCCCTTGCCTGCCAGTGCTTTACACCCGTGTCTGGAAACCAAAGAAGAGGACCCAGGGGTTCTTGGGACTCACTCCAGGAAGGTGGCTATCTCATGGCGGAGGTAGTGGAGCCAGGCCTCACAGAGAACAGCGAGCACATGCTGAGCCACTGGTTCCAAGGCCAAAGGCTCCAGAGGTTGGTTGCTGGAGATGAGCATCTCCTGGAGCTGCTGGATGTAATGTGGCAGATCGGAGCTGAGCCCTGCCGGGAGAAGAAAAGCAGAGCGGAGCGTTGGCCTTGGACTCCATCTTCAAAGGCAAGTTCGCTGGGGCAGAGAAGTAAGTAACATGCAGCCACTGGACACGAACCCTCCTTCAGTGCACCCCTTTGCATTGGTTCTCCAGAGGAGTCCAAGGAAATCTCCCCACGAGGCAGTGTGTTGGTCCCCAGCTGCCATTTACGGAAGAAAGTGGTGCAGTAAGTCTACTTGAGCAGGAAACTAGATACTCTCCCCGGACCCTATACACCAGCCAGTGCCTCCCATGTGTCCCTACAACTGAGATGGGCTGTGGTAGCGACTCCTCTCCCAGAGGATGGGCTGCTTCTCTGGCTTTGGGAATTCACTGGGCTATTGCTCCCATTCTAGACCTTCTGTCACCGGGCCCATGGAAAATGGGTTATTTAGCAGCTGGAGGAGGGGGGCAACTTGCTTTCCAACCTCAAATCCATTTTGGGTGGCTGCAGGTTCAGACTCAGACTGTCCCTCTAGACCCCTGAATGTTTTCTGGTATTACACTCCCACTCACTTATGTTCTCTAGCACCAATAATTTTGCTCATTGGTCTCTGGGATTCAGCCCGGGATCCTCACGCACACCCAGCCACAGTTGAACCCAGCGCCAAGTCGATTTGGCCACTGAATGCATATGGTGTGGAGCTCACCGACATCATATGGCGCACCGTGCACCAAATACATGTGGAAGATCTGCCAGGCTGAGCGGTGGGGCTGGAGCTGGTCTGCCTGCCACTCCCAAGCAGCCTGGTGCTCCTCCAGCGCTTGCCACAGCTGGAAGTTATGGACCTTCTGAGCATCCTCAAACCTGGAGGGTAAGCAGGGAAAGAATGGGCATCAGCCTGGGGGAGTGTGAACAGTGAATTAGTCCCGTCTCCTCTGGAGCAGCCAGCAGGGATAGAGCCCAGCTGGCTTGTACAAGGCTGTATGGTGGCCTCTGGAGAAAACTACCCTAAGCCAACATTTGTCTCTGATGCATCAACTCTCTGTCGCAGCTGGAGGTAACACAGCAGCAAAGTCTACATTCCTAGGGATTCCCCAGCTCAGTCAGGTGGCTGAAAAGGATAGGGACAGGAGAGAGAGACTAACCTGGTCAGGTAGTGAAGAAAGCTCCCCCCAGCCCCAGGATCATACATTAGTGCTTGGAGGAAGTGGGAGGTCAGCGGTGTGTCAGGGAGATTCCATGGGAGGTCTGGCTGCTGAGCTGATGCAATCCTCCCTTGCCAGCTTGCACCGGAGCACGGAAGCTGCATCGGATGGACAGCAAGAAGAGGTTTTCAATGCTATATTCATTCTGACCCTCACTGCTGGCTCTCCAAAGGTGACAGAGAGCTGCCTCAGACCCTGGCCAGAGACAGATCCCCAATTAGAGAAGAGGAACCACACAGAATAACCCTTAGCTGCATTACCAGTCGCAATCCTGCATGGCTGGCTGCTACTAACAGTGCAGAAGGACATCTCAAGTGCTTGAGGAAGAACTTGAGCTGGAGCAGAAGAGCTGGAGATCTGTCTTTTTTTATGGCCCTTCTCACCCAGGCTCTATTCATTCACCCCCCCACACCCCCCATAAACTAGCCTGATGTTGAGGGGGCCTGTGATTCTGCTGGTACCACCTTTGCCTCCTATACCATTTTGGTGGTGTCCCTGCCACCAGCTTGGTGACTGTCTGCCCCACCTCCCACGAGGCAATTACAGAGCCACCCTTATTTTGGATGGCAGGGTGTTGTGTCCATGTGCTGTTAATCTGCCTCAGTGTTGGATTGCGTCACATTGGGAAGATGGCCGCAGGGAGAGACACACACTATCCAAACCATGCTCCCTGGAGGCGTTACTTACACTGAACCAGTCTGCGCTTCTATTCGTGCAGCTCATGCATCCGTCACCCACAACAGGAAGCGACGCAAACACCTTGAGCGAAGGCAGGAAGTCAGTTGCCACGGGTGGCCTAGGCTTAGTCTGGGAGCCTGAGGTGGGGACAGCCCTACCATGGAGTCAAAATAAATATGTAACAACACCCTGCTTTCCAAGCAGTTCCGTCTCCTCATTTTAAGAGGGGAGAGACTGAGCCAGAGGGAGAGGTCAGGCAGGAAGGCAGTGGGAAGAGAACCCAGCTCCCCAGTAGGAAACTATGCCCCATCTCAGTCCTCTAACCACTGGATCTCACTCCCCTACTAGGTCCAGGAATAGAAAGGAGGAGTCCTGATTCTCAGCCCTGCTGTAACCACTGGATCCTCCCTCCTCAAGGCCTCTGCAGTTGGTGAGGCCAACAGGGGCTGTGGAGTCTGGGAAGAGCTCCAGCAAGCTTCCCAGTTCTCTTGTGGCTTGTCCACTACAGCAGCAGGCCCTGCCTCCTGACAGCTACAAAAGGAGGAGCTTTCCCTCCCCGCTACCACATCATCCCATTGCACGAACCTGAGGTGTCTGGTTCTCTGGTAGTGGAGGAGAAACCTGGGAACCCAGTAGGCGCGCAGGCGTCTCAGAGCATCATACTGGCTCCTGCTGAAGGCAGTGAAAGTTGCCTCAACGCTGCCCTGAGCCTCACACTTCGGCTCCTGCCAGCAGAGAGGGGAGAATAGCACGTGTCAGCCACACCACCACTCACCATTGCCTGGGCCAGCCACCCTCACCAGGCCTCACTGAGCCACACTGTGCTCTGGGGTCAGAATATCCCACCATGTCCCTGCTTGAGCATGGCTCAGTCTTGGTTTCCTCCATTCTCTGCCTAGGCTTGGCTCCAGCAATGTTCTTTAATACCACGGTCCTCAGCCTAGTGCCTTTGTGACACCAGGGAAGAGATCCCGACACCCGGCTCCATGGGGATCCCAATGTGACACTGATGCCCCTCGGTGCGTTGTCAGCAGTGGGGATCAAACCTGGGACCTCTTGAACTTAATGTATGAGTCTCTACTGCCTGCTGTAAAAGACACAGCCAAGGCTGTAGTAGGCCCATTAATCTTTAGCTGGCCTGGCCGCTGCTGGAGAGGGACAGAGTACCACACCAAGCAGGCACAGCTTACACCAAGCTGGGGCAGAGGAGAACAGACAGAGGGGAAAGTCACCCAACCCCCATCTGCCATTAACCCTTTGCGGGACTTGTGGTTAACAATATCTACCAGCTGAGAGGAAGCACAGACCCTAGAAGCCAGGACCTTAGGGGCTGTTGGTTTCACATTCTCTCTCTCTCTCAGCATCAGAAGATAAATGTATCCAGTGAGCGCAAAATACTCTGCTGAGCCTGCCTCGTAGCTGACAGAGGCTCATTGCGTACCTGGGGAGGGACTCGGGCACAGAGCATTCACTTCAACATACAGTGTCCCACCCATGCCACCAAACCACGGCTCAGTTTGGTACAGATAGGGCCATACTGGCAACCTCTGCGCAGGGTGTGCCTCAGGCTGTCAGTCAGGGGCAGGCTTGTGAGGTGGGTGGGGGAGCTCCCTGTGTCTGGCTCCAGCCGGCGCTGTTCCTCCCTCGTTCCTTCTGTCCCTCCCGAGCCCTGCCCGGCTCGCTGCCTTCATACGCTATTGTGTGGCTGGACCCTTTGTCCGCTCCAGCCTGGGCAATCAGTCATGACCCTGCGTTAACAATGATCATTGGCCACCAGCTCCTGGATGCTCTTGAGAGGCAAGCCATGCAGCAGACAGAGCCGGGATGTCGGGCTCAGTATCTAGATCACGGGCTGCATTAAGGCCAGAGTCAACCCCCATGGATGGACGGGCAGTCGCCCTGGGAAACGGGCAGCAGCAGGACCGCAGTGTCACTGGAAGGCAGGAGCAGAGCAGCTGATGGGGGAGGCAGTTCACACAAGGAGCGTTCCCCAGGGCTCTGCTGTCTCACCTCTGCTAGCAGCTGAGGTGTGAGATTCACAGACCTGCCAAACGCAAACGTATGTGTCTGCTAAGGCTGCAAGGGGCGAGGGGGGGAAAGGGTGGGCACCTGCACCCCAGCAGCTTCACTCACCTGGGAAGCCAGAGACAGGCTCAGCTTGTACGTGTCTTGAATGTTCCTGCAAAGAAAAGAACAATGGCTTCACCCCAGTAAAGGCTGAAGCAGCTCAGGCCCTGGGCTTCAGACAGCCATGGTCTCAGTGCTAGAGGAGCCAGGATGTGCAGGGTACTTCCTAAGCACACTGATCGCTGCAGCTGAGAACCGGACAAGCCAGCTATCCCCAAGCACCTCTGCCCAGAGGGGATCACAACCTGGACAGTGTCCGGTCCTCTGTGCTTCTCCTGTCACCCTGTCTTACTTGGTGCATGGTGAGCGGCTACAAGGCCACAAGCATCCAGAGACGTCTGCCAGGCGGAACAGACCCATACAGGCTGCTCTTCTCTCATACCTCAGGCCTCCCACAACCCTAAAGAGCCCAAGGGGTCCTGAAAGTGGGTCTGGTTATTCTGCATGGGGCTGACCCCTGCTGGGCCCAAGGACGATGCTGTCTTTGCAGTCCCTGGTATGAGTCTGTCTGACTGGGGTTCCCTCGAGCCTTCACCTGCTCCTTACACGGATGCAGGTGGGAGATTTGGGGGCTCATCACAGGGATTTGGAGCTGGGATTCTCCAATCTCTCTACACTACGGTCTGAGTGACACCGCCTGGCTGCTAGAAACACAGTACCACCTGCCCCTACTGGAGCGGGAGCAGATCCAGACCTGTGGGCAGCAAGGGTGTGAAGCCACCACCTGGTATGAGCTCAACAGCAGAGCCATGCCCACTAGTGTGCAAACAAGGGGATGGGCAGAGGAGCAAAGCCACTCCCTCTTGCCCCTCCCCTAGTGTGTGAACGGGGGGGGGTTCATTGGGACACCCATCCCTACCGGCAGAGGCTGACACAGAGGAGCTGGGCCTCCCGCTGGGCAGCACTGGCCTCTAAGCACTTGGTGCGCCCCATGACATCTTCACAGTCCATCCAGAAGCGAAGGAGGTGGATCCCCAGGGTGCCATGGAGAAACTCCTTGAAGCCATCCATACCAGCCCTCTGCAACACAAGGGGGTGGGGAGCACAGTGGGAGGCTGGGTTCTGCACATGCGGGGAGGAGGCTGGAGTTCAGCCCCAGAACAGAGCAGGGAGGGTCCCCACCTCCCCCTTTAACAGAGTCTGACCCCTCCAGGAATTGCTCTACCAGTCAGACTTATAACGCGGGGCACCCAGGGCCCCTTTCCTGACCATCAGTGCTTGGCCCAGATGCTGCTGCAGCTGTGAGGCCCTCCCATCTCCCACAGGGCTGGCACCCAGGGGAATGAATACAGTTCCTCAGAGTAATGGCTGCAACCCTGCTTAGGCTTCCCTCTCCTGGTGGACAAGCCAGGAATCTGATGGCTTATCTGCCAGGCATTCCCTCACCACTGGGATAAACAAGAGTACCTCACTGGCTGCTGTGGTGAGGCCCAGCCCAATTCTCCCCATGATCTCCTGCCTAGAGGGGGCTGGGAGGTCTCAGCGCTGGGATCAGCACACAGTTGTTCCCGGCTCGCTATGTTACCTGGGTCCCTATGACCATTCCTACAAGTGCAGAGCAGGGACACCAGTGCTGTAGGACCAGGGACAGATCGGTGGAGGGAAAGTGGCCAGCTCTAGCAGAGGCTGCAGCCAAGGTTTATTCCTAGAACCCCATAAATCCCCCAGTTCTACATACTAGGGGAGCTGCAACGAACAGGTTTCCTGCCCCAAGGTCCAGAGCGGAGCAGAACTGGAGAGGCAGCTGCTTGTTCCTGACTGGAGGGGGATGGATAGGGACAGGAGGGAGGTGGCAGAGGGAGGAAGGGAGATACAAGGAGCTGTTAGGAGTGAGGCTTGGGGAAATGGAAGTGGGTGGGGCCGGGAATCACTCATGGGCCTGCAGGCCGGCACCTGGCACAGGGGAAGGGGAGACAGCATGGCAGCTGGCTAATATCTCCATCAACGTGCACCTCAGCCCCATCCTTCAGCAGGGTCCAATGAGACTCACAGTCCCCAGCACGTCCTCCTTCAGCTGCTGAAGAGTGGAATGGCCAAAGCCAGGGAGCAGCCAGGATTCCTCCCCTCCCTCAGAGGCACTTGATTCGTCCAGGTCAAACGGCAGCACCTTCCTGGTGCCTGAGACCGGCTCCCCTTGGCGCCTGCTGTGAGAGAAGGGAGAGGGGCTGCTCTGGCACTGGGCACAGGGTGTGTCAGAGCGCAGAGCCTGGGCAACTCACAGGGACACCTGTGTGCAGGGCTACAGTGGAATTACCCTGCACATCCCATCCTGCCCCCACACCAGCACCCAACCCCACATCCACCCTACTTCCCCTGCCCCTGATTCATCGCACCCACTGAGCCCCCAACCCCTGCCAGAGAGGGAAACGCCCTTTGGGTGCTAGCTGGGTGACTGGTGGGTCAGCACTCTGGGAACAATGGGGCCTTCTAAAGGCACAAGGGGTCAGTGATAGGGAGGTTCTCGCCACAGGACACAACACCCCAGCGCAGCCCTGTACCTCGCACACCCCCAGCACACACCATACGCATCCCCAGGGCACCCCAGGGCAGCCACACACCTCAACATGCACAACTTCCCCAGCAGACACACCACGGTGCTTCCCCCAGGGACACACACAGCTCCGGGGCGTTTGGAAACAGAGCTAAGAAAAAGGCAGCTCAAGGGCAGTCTCGAACCTGGCCCAGGAAGGTGCATGGAAAGAAAGCCACCGAGAAAGCTTGGCGTTGGGGTTATTCCCCCCACCCCCCGCCCCCCCAGCCCTGAGAGCAAAACAACGTAACACCCAGACCCCCCCAGGCAGAATGTGGCAGAGGGCTCCCAAGTGACAGCCCCCACTAATGCTATGGCAGGCCAGAGACGGCCCCATGCTCCAAACTGGACCCCGGGATCAGACCCGGAGCAGCTGCAGCCCTGTCCTACAGCCCTTCCTTTCCCGCTGCCAGTCTGGAATCCATGCCCGGCCACGTGCTGAGGGAGAGAATCCCTTCCCTCGCTGTGTCCCGCAGGCCAGCCCCCGACACCAGGCCCCCTCTCTGAGGGCTTCACAAGATCACACAGGATGCTGCACGGAGCCACTCTCAACCCCCCTCCCCTCCCATCAGACATAAATCACTCAGCAAGGGGAGTCTGCCACCCCCACAGCGCAGCGCTAGGCCACACCCCGCCTCCGCATGCCCCTCACGCTGCCTCTCTGCCTGGCCAAGTGGTGATGACACAGCACCCCCTCCCCCACCGGGCCATTAACGGGCAGAGGGCGCCCAGGCACGAGAAGGCGGCTAACAAGGCTGCCTGTGAAATGTTAAAGCACAACACTGGGAACCAGGGTGCCAGGCCAGGCTCTGCCCCAAGACACGCTGTGCCACTTTGGGGGAATTACAACCTCCCCGTGCCTTGGTTTCCCCATTTGCAAAGGGAGGCTGAAATCCACAATGCACTTTGAGGTTCTGGGATAAAAGGGGCTAGATAAATGCAAGATATTGTCATGCTCCTCACAGCCCCCCTGAGGAGCTGTCTCTTCTTCTCAGCCTTGGGAAGGAGCAGTCAGTGCTGAGCCAGACCACCACATACTCTCACTGCAGCCCATTCCCAAGCCCCCAGCTTGATCTGACTGTGCACTTGGCAGGGCTGCTACTTCAGCCTAGTTACTGCACATTGCCTGCTCCTCCTCCCCAGCACCGGGAGGTGCATTAACGCCTTCGTAGCCTTACCTGCCCGGGTGGTACTTGATGTGCCCTGCCGTGGGTGAAGAGCTAGAGGCAGCTCTGGTCAGGCCAGCAAGGGATCTCTCAGACCCACCAGCGTTGGTCCAGCCATCCACGGATCCTTCTGTAAGCATGACACAAGTGACATGTCATAAATTAGTCCACGTGTCTAGACTCCACAGCAGCCCCGTCATGGCTGGGCCAAAATGCCTCCATGGCTAGCTCCTGTCCAGTGCCCGCAGTGGCCCTAGGTAGCAGCCTGTGGGCTGTACCTGTCTGGGATCCCGGCTCCCACTCTGGGATTTGACAGGAAACCAGGAGCTGTGGAATCCACTTTGCACCCTAGGGAGCAGGGGAACCCAGCTGCTATTTGCTCTAAAAAGCTGCATGGGTTGCCAGCTTTACCTGCCACAGAAATGCAAACACATCTGGGATGGAGCAGTCAATCAACAGCCGCATAACACAGCAGCTTAGGACCAGAAGAAGCGATACAGAAGACTGTCCCCAAGTTAAATGACAAGGGGAACTCCGGGAGATAGAACTTAGTTGTCCCTATTGCAACGTGGTCGGACACCAGAACTAATACCCCAACACCCGCAAAAATTGCCTGGGATCTTTAATGACTACGAGCGTATAGTCCTTGTGTGCCCCTCATCTAGGGTGACCAGACAGCAAGTGTGAAAAATCAGGACTGGGATGGGGGGCAATAGGGGCCTATATAAGACAAAACCCCAAATATCGTGACTGTCCCTATAAAACCAGGACATCTGGTCACCCTACTCCCATCCAAGTACTGAGAAGCTCAAAGTCTGGGGAGGGAGGAGATGATAGCAGGTTGAATACAGACTTATCCTCTGACAGGCATTGCGTGAATGTATCTAAGAGTAATGAGCAGGTGCCTTCCCACCCATGACTGGGCAAAGCACTTGGTGTGGGGCACTCCAAATTGGAGTACAAGGCAAACCAGGGGCCCATCACTCAAAAGGGTTTTCAGGCAAAAGCAAGAGGATGCATCTGGGTGCGACTGGCAGAGCCTCCGTCCACCCTCTCCAAGCTACAGCAATCTCACCGTTGGCCACCCCTGTGCCAGAGTCAGGCAGGAGGCTTTGGAGGTGCAGGCTGCTCAGCTCCTCTGCAAAGGGAGATTGTCCCAGACTCACAGCAGCTGGGAACTCCACAGGGCTCCCCCAGGGCAGCTGGTCAGGGACACTGGAGAAGCAGCCTGCAGGGGGGCAGAGAGTCAAAAGGGAAATGCCCAAGGACAAACGGCTACTGGTGGTGGGAGTCTCCATGTTGGTGAATGGAGGAGTCTGGAGGGCTATGGGCAAGCACAATGGGGTGGTCAGACAGTGAGTGGCCTGGATTCCTAACCCTGCAGGAGCGATGGGGGTGGGATCTAGATAGACTGTGGGGAGGGCCCAGTCTCCTTGGTTCTTTCAACAGTGGGGTGTCACTGATGCTCTCTGAGACCCTGCCTGACGTAGTGAGATCATCAGCTTCCCAGGAGCCCTTCCTAGTTGGCCAGCAATCCAGGAGAGTGATAACAGAACGGGGCAGCTGAAAGACACTTTCGGAGGAGATGAAGAACCGATGGGGCAGCCAGCGCTGCAGAGGAGGAGGCTCTCGCACTGAGAATGGCCAGGCTGTGCTGAAGAACAGAGAGGAGGCAGGTGCTAGATAACCAGAGGGAGCTGGGGGAGGAAGAGAGAAAGGCAGACAAGTTCTGCGAGATCACCTGGGACCAAGGAGGGTGATTGTGCAGAGCACAGAGTTGGTGGGGTCAGGGCATACTTTCCCTTCTGTGTCACCTAGAAGGCCCTGCTCGCTGTTCCGTGGAGTAGGCCTGCTCTAGGCTGGTCTTTAAACTATACCTGAGCAATGTTTGAAAAAGGGTCCCTGGGTAGGAGTGTGGTTTTTAACCATGGTCCCTTAGTTCTGTTTGAGTCTCAGCCCTGCCCTGGGTCTTGGCCAGCCTGGGGAGAGCAGCAGGCAGATGGAGCCCTTCCGGGTTGATGAGGGCAGACACCATGCTGGGTGGCTTTTAGGGTATTTCTATGCTGCTATACAACACCTGCAGCACCAAGTCTCAGAGCCCAGCTCAACTGTCCTGGGCTCGTGGGGCTAAAAATAGACCCTCCCCACTCATAGGGGTCTCAGAGCCCAGGATCCAGCCTGACCCAGAACATCCACGCCAATTTTATAGCCCTGCAGCCTGAGCCAGTTGACCCAGCAGCCTGCCTATGGGTCTTTTATGGCAGGGTAGACGTACTCTTCCTTATTCCCTTCCTAGCACAGGGAGGAAGGTCACTGTAGGGAGCCTCTCTCCTTGCCTTGGGGACAGAAGGATGCTCCTGGAGTGTCTGTGGGGGACTCACCTAGGTGGGCTGGGGTGCTGTGGGTTTGACTAGGAGGCCTCCACAGCCCAAGGCTGGGAACCCTGGTGGGCAGCCCAGCTGTTGATGGATGACTGGGGATTCTGGAAACGGTGGCACTGTCAGACTGACGGCTGTACCCACGAACCTCATGCCGGCTCACTGGGTAGCCTTCATCCAGGGGACGAATCAGCAGCTTTGCCAGCTTGTACTCCAGGTAAAGGGCCGTCCTAGCACCAAACAGTCAGTCAATGACACTGCCATCAAAGATGGCCAATAAACAGGGGCTGAGCAATGGCCCCATGGCATACACAGGACCCACAATCATAGAACGCACCACAGTACATCAACAAAACAAATCCAGAGATTCTGCTGGGGCAGGGAGCCCAGGGCTGGGATACCGGAGGGGCGGGGAGCTGCAGGTCAGGGGTGAGGAGCACTGGCAGAGCTGTGTGTGGGGAGCCCAGGACTGGGATAGCGGGGAGGCTGCAGGTCAGGGGTGAGGGGTAGAGGCAGAGCTGTGGGTGGGGAGCCCAGGGCTGGGATAGCAGGGGGGCTGCAGGTCAGGGGTGAGGCTCTCGTCAGGACATCACCATCTGCCCTTCACCAGCTCGATCAAAAGTGGGTTAAGTAAAAATTTCATAGCAGATTCCCTCCCAAGTTCGTACTTTCCTGCCCCAGCCTCCCCAAGCAGGGACTGCTGCACTCGCTTTGGCCCTCACCACAGAGTGCTGTGGTTCCCATTTCATTTGCTGCTCTCTCAGTGTGTGTAGCCCTCTTACTTCTCCCTGCCCCATAGGTTGCACTGCCACCCCTGCCCCAGGCCCCAGACTGCTAGACAATCTCCCAGAGTTCACATCAACCTCCCTTGCTGCGCTGGCAAGTGTTCCAAGCCAAGGGACTACCACACACCCTGTCGCACAGGGCTTCTGAGCAGCAGCAGGGATGGAACCCAGCTCCCCCTGCTCCCAAAGCATGAGCCCCTGCCTATAGCTAAAGGAAAGTCTCTGTTACCTCTCAGCGCTACGGAGCCCATGACACACAGTGAAATAGTTCTTATCCCATCCTGCAGAGAGCAGCAGTGAGCACACACATCCACACTCACCTCTGAAAAGGGGGTAAGCGCTCCCTCCTCAGCCAGCCCAGGATCCTTTCCCTCTCTGCATCAGTGGCTCCATAGTGAGGAGAGCTTGGCTTCATCCCCGTCTGGCTGGGAGACTCCGAGAGGAAGCTGTCCAGCTCCTGCAGTTGCCCCCTGAGCCGGTCGTAGCGCAGTCTCAAAGGAAAGGCCTAGACCAAAGGCAAAGCCCCCCATCAGCCTGGAGACAGACACAGTGCTGGGGACTGACAGGTCGCAGAAGGCTCCCTCTCCATGGATCAGCTGTTTGCTTTTAATTCTGTTACACTGAATGAATCAAACTGAGTGCAGGGGCAGCAGGTTCAGTGCCGAGGAGAAGCACCCTCTCCCCCGCTCACTGCTGACTTGCACCCACCGCTGTCCCAGTCCTGGACTCCCCTCACACATCTCTGCCAGTGCCCCTCGCTCCCAACCTGCAGCCCCCCTGCTATCCCAGCCCTGGGCTCCCCACACACAGCTCTGCCAGTGACCCGCACCCCTGACCTGCTTCCTGACCCTTATTCTAAGCTATGCCACCTTTGTATCCCATTCCCTGGATTCTGAAGGCAGCTAGGGACAAACCCAGTTCCCAGCATAAGTAAGAGCTGCCTCAGGGGCTGCTTTAATGTACAGTGCCTGCCATGGCCCCTTATGGGCGCTGCAGCAGCACAGAATAGCTGGAATGCAGGTGCTCTGGCCATATACCCTGCCTCCCACAGCCATGCCCCCTGTAAATCCCTGCTTGGGGTGGGGTGGTGATGGGCCATGTCACGGCCCTCTGCAACCCTATGCTGGGGGAATTCCTGGGGGACTGGTTCCATCAGCTCGGCAGTCCCTTTGCGCTCTCAGGGTCTAAGGGAAGGGGCTGCCTCGGAGCCCAGCTCAGCAGCGACTGTAATAGGCTCTGTGTGACATTAAAGGTGTAGCCCAGTTTCCAGCGGTCACATGTCCACATCAGACCCTCCCCATGAAGATGAGCACTAATTGGGTGCTGAGGAAGATCTCCTGCCAAGGACTGGGGAGGCTCCCAGGTCAGGGCTCACTCCTGTCCACAGCCCGGCCTCCCAACCACTGGCCATCCCCTGAAGGTGCCATGCTAGTGCCACTTACCTCTCCCCCATCAGGCCCCTGCCCCCTCCAAACACCCACTCGCTAGGAGTTACTGAGAAGGGTTCCTTCGGAGTAAATCTGCCCGTGCACTTCTCAGACTAGTGGCCAGGCTCTTCCCTCACAGACACTGACGTAAATCAGGAAAACCCCCAAGGTAATGGCTGCAGTCACACAGGGATAAGTGAGGGGAGAATCCAACCCTTGAGGTGAGTGGAGGCAGAGCCAGGCAATGAGAGCAGGTGGAAGGAGGAGCTGGACTCACAGGCAGAGCCAGGAAGGCATTGAAATACTCTAGGAAAAGGTCATCATAGGTCAGCAGCTCCTCCAGCACCCCCGGACCTGAAAGGAGAGAGAGACCAGCAGGGATCCCAGGGCAGCAGCTGGAGAGCCCAGCCCTGCCCATGGCTGCAGCAGCAAAGGGCGCCCACATCATCCGCCCAGCTCAGGTCTCCCCGTAGTGAGCTCCCTGGGGTGCTCCAGGGCAGGCAGATGCATGAAGATCAGATGGTGTTACTAGAGGCTTGGTCAGCATCCAGTGCAGAATGAGGAGGGGAAGAGCCCTGCTCTGGATTTCCATCTCCCCACTCCTCTGGACTGTACCCTGGGTGCAGGTCCCAGCCAGGGAGGAGAGAGAAACTGGAACTGGATTCCTGCCCCTGCTGGAATGATTCTGGTGTGCCTCTGGCTGGGCTGCCCTCTGCAGTGAGCTGCCCAAGGAGTTAGTCCAGGGATATTTGGAGGCACCCTAGGATCACAATGCCCCCCAGTAGCACTGGACTTATTCCCCATTCCCCACTCAGTGACCCCTCCTCTTCTATCCCACACACGCACTTGGGGGACTTGAATAGAAGACCCTTGTGGGATGGTGTATTTTGCCGAACGATGGATCCACAGGGCAGCTTTCCTGTATGGGTCACATAACTCAGCAATCATTGTACCCCACACTCTGATTAAACAACCAGTGTCTCTAGGGGGTGTCTAGCTGGGGTTCTGGGGGTGGGGGGTCTATGTTTAAATACATTCCCTCGCTTTGGTATTTTTGTGATGGGAGTGTATTTAGAGCTTAGGAAAGTGAGAGACTGACAGCAACAACCAGAGCCAGACAGAGACAACTTTACTCATGCAGTCCTGCCCATGCCCCTCGCTCCTGACCTGCAGCCCCCCTCCTATCCCAGCCCTGGGTTCCCCACACACAGCTCTGCCCGGGCCCCTCACCTCCAGATACTCTAGTTCTGGATATCAATCACGCCAAACTGTGCTGTGATTTTGTGTTGGGCACTAACACAGACTAGAAAGAGAGAGACACCAAAGTCCATTCCGCTTATCCTATGCTAAGATTCAAACCCAGAGCTCCTGTGTCCCCAGGAGTTCCCTCCCCCCATCCTTCCAGTGACACCAGTCCCATCACATGAGCTCACTACGCCTTTGACTCTCTCCTTGTATCAATATTAAGATTCAGGCTCCTCCAAACAAACCCAGGCCGTTCTGGGCCCGACGTGTCCAAGCAACACTGTGTAATCGCCTCCGTGAGCCAGGGAGGCAAGTGCGGGCAGTTTGCAATGCGGAGGCTGGGTCTGCTCAGGGAAAGTGACAAAGGCTGCACTCCCCTAGGCCACGTTCTGCTCCCTGCCTGCACACTCCACTCTGGGCAGGGAAAGAGACCAGACAAACTGTAAAAGGAGTACTTGTGGCACCTTAGAGACTAAACAATTTATTTGAGCATAAGCTTTCGTGAGCTACAGCTCACTTCATCGGATGCATACTGTGGAAACTGCAGAAGACATTATATACACAGAGACCATGAAACAATACCTCCTTCCACCCCACTCCCCTGCTGGTAATAGCTTATCTAAAGTGATCACTCTCCTTACAATGTGTATGATAATCAAGTTGGGCCATTTCCAGCACAAATCCAGGTTTTCTCACCCTCCCCCCCTCCCCCCCCCCCCCCCCCCCCACACACACAGACTCACTCTCCTGCTGGTAATAGCCCTTCCAAAGTGACCACTCTCTTTACAATGTGTATGAAAATCAAGGTGGGCCATTTCCAGCACAAATCCAGGTTTTCTCACACACCCCCCAAAAAAAGGAGAGTGGTCACTTTGGATAAGCTATTACCAGCAGGAGAGTGGGGTGGGAGGAGGTATTGTTTCATGGTCTCTGTGTATATAATGTCTTCTGCAGTTTCCACAGTATGCATCCGATGAAGTGAGCTGTAGCTCACGAAAGCTTATGCTCAAATAAATTGGTTAGTCTCTAAGGTGCCACAAGTACTCCTTTTCTTTTTGCGAATACAGACTAACACGGCTGTTACTCTGAAACCAGACAAACTGTGTATCTGCGAGAGGGGCAGAGCTGCCCGCCCGGCTGACCCCACTGGCGTGAGGCCCCAGGAAGAGGTGAAAGTGCGTGACTGTCGCACCAGTGCCCCCAGAAGCAGGACAGGCTATACCGGCCCCAAAGAGTTTCCTTGTGCCCCTGTCACTGCTGGGAAGATCCCCCTCTCCACACTTGCTCCCCTAACCCTGGTGTATCAGGATGGCAGAATCTCACTGGGGTCAGGAAGAAAGTGCTCCCTGTGGGACAGTATCACACAGTTCAATGTCCTGGGAGAGGCTGCTCTTCTTGCTGAAGCATCCAACAATGGCCACGTCTAGAGATGAATACTGGACTGGAGGGGTCACAGTCTGATCTGCTACTTGGGGGGCTAGCGTGAAACCAACTGAGAGTAACTGGAGAGGGGCTGTCTCAGATCAATGGTGACCAATAGTTGTCTGTGTCTGACAGCTGTTTGGTGACCCCATATGCAATGAGTTTGGTGGGCCTCAGTACAGTTCCCCAATGGCCAATTGTCTGCATCACAGACCTTAACCCCATAACAGGCCCCCTCAGTAGTCTAAGCAGAGTGGCCACAAAGTAATTGGGACTTGGCGCCTGAGTAACCCTCCCTCCCCTAGAAGGGGCTCCTTTGGGGCAGGGCTGAGGCAGATTTGGGGGGCAGTGTGTATGGGGGTGGGGGGGGGAAGCTGGCCTTGCCTGCACCTGTTCTGTAGCTAAACAGAGGCTCCGAGTCGAGGGCTGTTAGACTGGAATACTTCACGAGCCTGAAATTCACTCCAAAAATCATTCCCCACCCAGCTGCTTTCCTGTGACAAAACTCTGCCCCTACTGACCTGCCCCGGGAGACCTTGCTCTGGTTGCTCCGTCTGCATGCATGGTGAACCAAGTTGCTCTGGGGGGACTCAGCGTCCCTCTCTTCTCCCCGCTCTGTGTTTACACACTGCTCTGTTTGCCTGGGACATATTTACAGTTGGTGGCAACTGAGTCACTGGGTGGGGCAAGGCCAGTCACTTACTCTGTTCTATACACCCTGCTCTCTTTGGGCTCGGCAGGGCTTCAGCAACAGATGAAATAAGCAGGATGGTTCTCAGCAATTTGTGCCTGGCTGGAGGCTCCTCCCTCTTGCTGGGATCCAAGCAATCTCAGGCCTAAAATTAACAGATGCTAAGCTATCAGCTGCACCAGACATTCTGCTGTCCTCACTGGAAGGCACAGCTAGTCTTGGGTCTCTCCAACATAGACCAGAGCTGTGCTGCTCTCTGCTAGCTCCAGCATCAGCAACTGTAGATTTAACCTTCACAGAGCCCCTGTACCCCACAGGATTCCAAAGCATCACACAATCACTGCTTGTACTGTCACAGCTGAGCTGCCTCTAGAGGAGAGCACCCAGCTTCACTGCACAGCCTATGGGGGAGAGATCCTTGGGAAAAACTCTCTTCCCACAAGGTCCTCTGATGAGGGGTACAAACCCCACACTGGCCAAGAACGTGTTAACAGGAGCCGCTGGGCTCAGTCAGCCCTGCCCTGCTACCCCACTAGGGGTGTCAGGTTTGGAGGGCGGTGACAAGAGGAGAGCCCAGCTCAGCTAGGTGCTGGTTAGGAGGAAGAGCAAATGTTATAGACTCATCGAATCACAGAAGATTAGGGTTGGAAGAGACCTCAGGAGGTCATCTAGTCCAACCCCCTGCTCAAAGCAGGACCAACCCCAACTAAATCATCCCAGCCAGGGCTTTGTCAAACCGGGCTTTAAAAACCTCTAAGGATAGAGCTTCCACCACCTCCCTAGGTAACCCATTCCAGTGCTTCATCACCCTCCTAATATCAAACCTAGACTGCCCCCACTGCAACTTGAGACCATTGCTCCTTGTTCTGTCATCTGCTACCACTGAGAACAGCCTAACTCCATCCTCTTTGGAACTCCCGTTCAGGTAGTTGAAGGCTGCTATCAAATCACCCCTAATTCTTCTCTTCTGCAGCCTAAATAAGCCCAGTTCCCTCAGCCTCTTCTCAGAAGTCATGTGCCCCAGCCCCCTAATCCTTTTCCCTGCCCTCCGCTGGACTCCCTTCAATATGTCCACATTCTTTCTGTATTGGGGGGCCCAAAACTGGACACAGTACTCCAGATGTGGCCTCACCAGTGCTGAATAGAGGAGAATAATCACTTCTCTAGATCTGCTGGCAATGCTCCTACTAATGCAGCCCAAAATGCCATTAGTCTTTTTGACAACAAGAACACACTGCTGACTCATATACAGCTTCTTGCTCACTGTAATCCCCAGGTCCTTCTCTGCAGAACTGCCATTTAGGCAGTCGGTCCCCAGCCTGTAGCGGTGCATGGGATTCTTCTGTCCTAAGTGCAGGACTCTGCACTTGTCCTTGTTGAACCTCATCAGATTTTTTTTGGCCCAATCCTCAATTTGTCTAGCTCACTCCGGACCCTATCCCTACCCTCCAGCGTACCCTCCTCTCCCTCCAGCTTAGTGTCAACATGAACTTGCTGAGGGTGCAAGCCATCCCATCATCCAGATCACTAAAGAAGATGTTGAACAAAACCGGCCCCAGGACCGACCTCTGGGGCACTCCACTTGATACCGGCTGCCAACTGGACATCAAGACATTGATCACTATCTGTTGAGCCCGATGATCTAGCCAGCTTTCTATCCACCTTATAGTCCATTCATCCAATCAATCCATACGTCTTTAACTTGCTAGCAAGAATACCGTGGGAGACAGTATCAAAAGCTTTGCTAAAGTGAATGTATATCACGTCCACCGCTTTCCCCATATTCACAGAGCTAGTTATCTCATCATAGAAGGCAATCAGGTTGGTCAGGCATGACTTGCCCTTGGTGAATCCATGTTGACTGCTCCTGATCACCTTCCTCTCCTCCAAGTGCTTCAAAATGGAGTCCTTGAGGACCTGCTCCATGATTTTTCTGGGGACTGAGGTGAGGCTAACCAATCTGTAGTTCCTCGGATTCTCCTTCTTCCTTTCTTTAAAGATGGGCACTATATTTGCCTTTTTCCAATCGTCCCGGACCTCCCCTGATCGCCATGAGTTTTCAAAGATAATGGCCAATGGCTCTGCAATCACATCCAGGAACTCCCTCAGCACCCTTGGATGCATTGCATCCGGCCCCATAGACTTGTGCATGTCCAGCTTTTCTAAATAATCCTTAATCTGTTCTTTCACCACTGAGAGCTGCTCACCTCCTCCCTTTACTGTGCTGCCCAGTGCAGCAGTATGGGAGCTGACTTTGTCTGTGAAGACCAAGGCAAAAAAAGCATTGAGTACTTTGTTTTTTTACACATCATCTGTCCTTAGGTTGCCTCCCCTATTCAGTAAGGGTCCCACACTTTCCCTGACCTTCTTGTTGCTAACATACCTGTAGAAACCCTTCTTGTTACCCTTCACATCCTTTGCTAGCTGCAACTCCAATTGTGCTTTGGCCTTCCTGATTACATCCCTGCATGCTCAAGCAATATTTTTATACTCCTCCCTAGTCAGCTGTCCAAGTTTCCACTTCTTGTAAGCTTCCTTTTTGTGTTTAAGCTCACCGAAGATTTCTCTGATAAGCCAAGCTGGTCGCCTGCCATATTTGCTATTCTTTCTGCACATCAGGATGGTTTGTTCATGTGTCCCCAATAAGTCTTCTTTAAAATACAGCCAGACTCTTAGACTTTAAGGTCAGAAGGGCCCAGCATGATCATCTAGTCTGACCTCCTGCACATTGCACTCCTGAAATAGACCCCTAACCTCTGGCTGAGTTATTGAAGTCCTCAAATCATGGTTTAAAGACTTCAAGTTACAGAGGATTCACCAATTACACTATTTTAAACCTGCAAGTGACCCATGCCCCATGTTGCAGAGGAAAGCAAAAACTGCCATGGTCTCTGCCAATCTGAGCCTGGGGAAAATCCCTTCCCGACCCCAAATATGGTGATCAGTTAGACCCTGAGCATGTGGGCAAGACCCACCAGGCAGACACCTGGGAAAGAATTCTCTGTAGTAACACAGAGCCCTCCCCAGCTAATGTGCCATGTCCAGCAGCAGCAGATCTCTAGCTTTTGCTCTGGCAGAGAAGCCTGGTGGGGGGCCAGGAACTGATGAAAGACTGCTGGCTGCCATAGCCTCTCTGAGGGAAGGGGGGCCTGATGCAGAGAGCCCAGGTGAGTGTTAACCAGCAAAGACAGACCCTGCGTAGAAGGGCTGGGCCCAGCCATGAACTGGGACAAGTTACCTGTCTTTTGAATGTTTTATATTGGTTTTGGAACCCTGATACCCCAGAGGAGGTGGAATTTTGGCGTGACTTAGATGAGGGCTAAGTCCCCACAGCCCCGAGCCCTGTTGGAGGTGACTGCCAGCCATTGATGATCTGGAGGGAAACTGAGATAGGGTGAGTAGTGCCATGATAGGCCACAAGGGGCTGCTGCAGAACCAACCCTGCCACAGGCCCACTGGCTCTTTAACCTCCATGCGAGGCAGACAGGAGTGTGCTCCTTGAAGTCTTGTCCATGAGGTAAGTCTGATTCGCCAGTAAATGATGGACACGCCAGCGGTGGGTCAACAGTGCTCTTCCTCTCTCTTTCACCATCCCTGCCCTGAATAACTCATGCAGCCCCCAGTTTAAGTACTACAACAGGGGTGAGGAGACTTGATGCTGAAAGCCCTGAGCCATCCCCTGAGCTCTCCCCATCCTTCCCCTGTGCAACCCTGCTGACTGGCAGGCACTTAGAGGAAGCAGGTGTGATGGGCAAGCCTGGCCCCTCATCTCTGTCTCACTCACTTGCTCACACCCAGCAGGTGCTGCAGCATTTCCAAGACTGTGCTGTGTGCAGGGTTCGGGGAGAACAGGGCTGAACATGGTCCATGTTCCCCAGATGTTGTCGGGGCACTGCAGAGCGCTCCCCAGTCCGCACTGTGCTGATGCTAAACCAACAGAAGGGCCTACAGCTCCAGTCACCAGGGTCTGTCTTTTCTTTCCTCCATCACAAAGGCCTTTCATTCCTCTAATCCCTACTGTGCTGAGAGTTACTTTGAGGGAGCTCAGAGTCCAGCTCCTAGGCGCTTCTCAGCTCGCTGCTGGTTTCTGTGGAGCACTGCTGTGTGATGGGCTTATCATCTGGCACACACCACTTCTCCCGTGGTTCTTCTGCGCTGCCATAGACCCACTGTGACCCAGCAGCAGGTGGCAGCCTTGAGTCTCTGCTTTGCTCCCAGCTCACTGCTGTGCCCAGGGAAGTGATGATGAGGGAAAAGGATACTCTACAAACTCAAGGAGCCAGGCTGTCAGCCAGCACTGAGTCTGGGGGCTGCAGCAAGTCCCCTAGTAGCAGCAACCACTAACCCTGTGATCTGTACTCTGGGCCTTCAGTGTTAATACTAAGACCTAATATAGTGCTTCTCATCAGTAGATCTCAAAGCGCTTTGCAAAGGAGGCCAGTATCATTAACTCCCATTTCACAGATGGGTAAACTGAGGCACAGGTCACCTAGCAAATTGGTGGCAGAGTAGGGACTAGAATCCAGGTCTCCTGAGTCCCAGTCCCGTTCTTTAGGCACAAGGCCACTCTGCATGCCTTCGAGGGCTGTGGGATTGGGCTCCTCCAGATTACCTCTTGCCCGGCCCATATGGGTGATAGGGAGGGACACTTCATCATGTGACTTGGACTCGCAGTGCTGGCTTGGCCATGAGTCAAGTGCCAGGGCTGGTTTTGGAGAGTTGGAGGCACCAGGAAGGGGATGGTCTGGGGTCAGGTAACTTCTAGTAAGCGGCGAATTAGGTGAGCCCAGAAACAATCAGGGTACGTGCAACAGCAGAAATAGAGGCATTGAACCCCACCAGTGTCTCTTGCTGACTAGTTTTTCCTATTCACTCTGCACACACCTGCTCCTCTCAGTTCATTGGTGTGACAAGCCAGGCAAGTGCCAGTGAGGTGTAAGGAAGGGCAGGTCTCTGCACAGGGTTACACACCGAGCTTGGGACTGACCCCTAGTGTCCACGCACTACCTAGTGGGCATGGTGGCACATTGCCAGGTGGTGTGATATCACAGAATCTCACAGGTGAATTGGCCCTGCCCCTGTTTCTCTCTGCCCGCCTGCACAGCAAATGCAGCTGAGTCAGGGGACTGGGTTAGAGCACGGTTCCGGTGTGTGGTGTAGGCAGGGCTTTGACCAGATACCTCAGACAGGCTTCATACAAGTCCTAGAGAGAGATGTGGGCAGGTCATGCCTTAGGCTTGAGCCTAGCTACATAACACATCTAAGGACCTGTCTATACCCCACACTGCAGCGGGGCTGGAGCCTGCTCCCCTGACTCAACTGCACATGTTGTGTAGCTGAGCAGAGACAGAGAGACCTGAGGGGGAGGGGTGCGTGCTCCTGCTTAACCCCACCGCTGAGAGCATGTTCCCACAAGATCCCCCTCCTCCCGGCGCCAACCAGTCCCTATCACACTGACAAAGGCCAGTCATGTGACCCACGCTGCTTAGCAACCGCGCTGTATGGGAGCCATGGACACGGACTGTCTCTGTTTCACAAATCTCGGGGGGTGGAGGGGTGGGAGGAGGTCTGTGAGGCCCTGGGGAGTGTCCAAATTCTTCATACCTCACACACAGTAATTCCTGGGCCTCCCCATCCCTTCCCTGTGCCCTTACAGAGAATCCTCATGGACTCTACCACCAATACCACTGCCCAGATTGTGGGCACAGAGCCATTGGGACCTCCTCCCTGGCCACAATCCCACCAAGCTTCCCCTCTGGGACTGGCTAATGATGCCAGGGCCAGAGGAGGCACCTGCCGAGTTCCTGGCCAGCAAGAAACAAGGTCCTAGTGATGCTCTGGGACGTAACCTTCATCCCATTCCTCAGTCCTGTCCCCACCCCTTCTCTGGCCAGAGGAAGTTCTGCTGGTGACCCAGACCATGGGTGAAATGCCAGGCTGCAATGGCCAAGCTAGTCCAACTCTGAGATTCCTCATTGTGACAACCCCTCACATCTGCAGGGCACAGCTGATTTGTGTGTGGAGCAGCTGGGTTTCCCTGGTACCAGGCTGAAGATAGGCACATGGCTCAGAGGGGCTGGAGAGTTCAGATGAGCCTCCTCCACCCCAAGGGGCTGCCTGGGGTGAAATGTCCTGCTCCCAGCTCACAGTTTCCCTTGCAAACAAGCAGCTGGGAGGAGGCCCAGCTAATGTAATCCTGTCCCAGCTGTCAGACAGGGGGTTATAGATTCCTCCTTCCTGCCAGTGCCAAACAGCAATGTGTATGGATGAGATGCCTTCTGCCCCGCCCCCGCCATCCACCTCTAGCCAAGACACAGAGAGGACAGACAGGCGGCCGGATGGAGGAAGGACTGTGCAAAGAGTACAGGGGGTAGGAGACTTCGGTTGCTCTGCTAATGCACTTAGTGAATGATCAGAGGGAAAGGGGAGGCAGCTCCCAGGGCAACAGAGAGTAGGAGTGATTTCACAGTGGGAGGTGCAAGGGGGACTCCCAGAAAGGAGGCAACAACTCTCTCCAGGGATAGTCAGATGCAGCATCCTACTGTGCCCCTTTGCTCCTGAGGGAAAGTCCTTGGCTTGTCTTATGGGATGACTTTCAATAGTGGGAACTCTCCAGGAACCCTGTGAGACAAAGTCCTCCTGGCATGTCTTCAAGGCTGCATCTTGCAGGCAGCATCTGAAAACCCCACCGCCATGCAGAAGAGGTTCTAAGTGTGGCCTCTGGGCTGAACCTTAGGCAGCTGTGAGGTGTGAACTCCAGACATACCTGTGGTGGCGGTTTCTAGCAATCCCCTCCCAAGGCCAGGCATTAGGCCGAGTCTCCAGGAAACCTCTCCACCAAATGTCCATCCCTGTGGACTAATCCATAAAGCAGTGCCCAGGACTTCCTCCAAGGGCAGGATCTGAGTGGTGTTCTCCAGGTCTGGGCCCTGATCCTGGGCAGAGGTGAGAGTCTGAGAGTACAGGGGAACCCCGAGAAATCAGAACAAAGAGCCTCAACACAAGCAGGAACCAGAGTAGAGTGCTGGCAACTGAACTGTCCAGTGGGTCATGCTCACTCCGCGTCAGAGCCCAGATCCTGACTGGAACAGAGGCAGCAAGACTAAGTGTCTGGATCTGCCATCCTAGGGCAAATCTGGGGAGTCTGATACCCCTGCTGTGCTGCCAGGACATCACAAGGGCCACTGAGCCAGACTGCAATAGCCCAGCCAAACTGGCAAGCTTTGGGGAGGGAGACCTGCCAACAGCTGGGCAGATCCTGCAAGCAGCTAGGAGAGAGGTTCTTAAGGCACTCCAGAGAGAGAACTCCCCAGCCATGACCGTGATCTCAGACAGAGGCTCCAGATGTCAGAGTGGGTGGGTGGGTGAAAGGTGGGGTCTGCAGCTGTGGGTGCCCTTCCCAGTGGAGACACTGCCGCCACATCTGGAAAAGCACATTGTGGGGTTTGACCAGGGGCTGATACTTAACCAGGGGGACAGAGCTTCTCCACACGGCCAAAGGGATCTCTCCACAGGGAGGCATTTCCCCTCTGGTGCACTGGGTTACTCTGGCAGGGTTGCTTGCTTTTCCTTCTGGAACTTCATGCAGGGATCAAGAGAGGAGTGTGTATGTCCTGGATTCCCACTGAAGGGTGAGGAGGGGGTAACTGTCACTACAGCTCAGCCCCTCCCCAGCCCTCCTTCTCTGAGAGCCACCTTGGCCCCCCATCCCTAGAAGGCTGATGGCACCCTTGCTGTGTGGGTGCCAATGTGCATTTTCTGGGCTCTCAGCCAAGTGTGGCAGCTGGGGGTCCCCTCCTCCGCAGGCCTGGGCCCCATCTGGCTTTGCAGCAAGCTGTTCAGGGCTGGCTGGCATGGCATACTCAGCAGTTCCTGAGCAGGGTGGGAGGGAGAGCCCCGTGGAGCAGCTCGATCTAACATGGAGGACCTTTGTCATGAATTCTGGGCAAGCACTGCTGCTCGAGAAGGGCTGAGGGAGACCAGCACACAGAGCAGGATTCCCCTATGCATGGGCATTTGCACACACTTGTGCAGATGGGCTTGCACGCCTGCTTTTACACGTCGACTCACATGACCAGGTATATCATGTAGGCACTCGCATACCACAGCACTGAGAGGAAAAGAACTGTCTAGAGAGAGACTGGCTAGACACAAGCCTGTGAACGCCTACGCGCTTGGACAAGCAGCTCCACATATTGCCACTCATGGAGCAGTCTGTCTGTGTACTGGGCTTTAAGGCAACCGTGGCTGTGCTATCTAACCCACCACGGGGCTTCACACGTATGCACCTGCACACTTGGACTTTCACACTCAGACAGCTGAACATTTGCACTGACTCTTGCACACATATACACTCTCCTTCAGTCTTTCGCATGCCCGTGCACTTTTATACACACTCCTAGCACACTCTCACATTGACTCACGCCTGTACATACACATGGAGTCGCCCGCTCATGCACACACAGGTACTCTCTCCTGTGCTTGGACACATGCACGTGGGCTCACATGACAGTCTCACACACGTACACCGGGGAGCCCTGGCTCCCTCTCTTATACCTCTGGCATTGTAACGATGCCAGGATGGTTTCCACACGGTGTATTGATTTAACAATGTTGGGTTGGGGACTTACCTCCATTTAAAAGTACCTCCTGTCAATTTAGCTGTAGTGGGGTGTTTACCCATTTAGACTAAATTGAACTAAGGTGCCTGTATCCACCCGAGGTGGCTGCACCAGTTGAACTAAGAAGCTTCCCTGGTGTAGGTGTACCAGGTCACCTTACTATCCCCCAACCCCCAGTGCTCTCTTGATTTCGCTCCTCTCTCTCCTGCTTTTCAGCAGAGACTTCCAACTCTGGGCCCCAGACACTGGCCAGGAAGAGGGGGGCAAATTAGAAATGACATGGACCTTATTTTCACATGGAGAGGAATTATTTCCACTTGGCTTGGAATTTGCTGCTCCACTAATTTTGTTGTTTCCTCGTTTGCTCATTTGTCCCACATTTCAGTGACTGCTCCCTCCCTCCCTCCCTCCTGCGCCGTCCCCCCGCCACCACTATCCCTTCTGGGACTCGGGCAGGTGCAGATGGAGGCTGCACATGGAAGATAATCCATTAACTCAAATATCACTGAGTTTTATGAAGACGCGGGGAAAGAGATGCAAAACCAATTGACCTTTAAAGCACTGGAGTTCTCGGTTTCCCTCCCTTGTCTGGAAGCAGCTCCCTCCTCTCTGTCTCTGCATTTATTTTCTAAGCGGTATCAATAATTAAGAGGCTGCCTGCTTGCCTGTGCACCCACGCTGCAGCACTGACGGAGGCATCGCTGACATTTCCCACTTCCTGGCCACTTTATTTCCACTTTTTGTTTTCTCTCTTCCTTGTTAGAATCTTAGGAATGGCCAGCCTGGAATGGTCCAGAGATCCATCTGGTTCCCTTCACGTGGAAAGCCCAGAGGTCCCTCTAGCCAGGTAACCCACCCCTGGTTGTTCCTGGACTGAACAGGCCCAGGAGTTATTTAATCCAGTGCTCCTGCAATGATGAAACAGATCCAGTCCTTCTAGTTTGGCTTTCCAGTGCCTACTGCACTCGAGCACACATATATTCCATACAGTCTGCGCTTCACAGTGCCTGCTTCTTGCTGTGTGTTTGTACAGCACCTGGCTCAATGAGACCCTGACTTTGGTCCAGGTGCCTCTCGAGGAATAATAATAATAAAAATAATAATTAATAATCCATTTCCTGCTGCACCAGAGCAAATGTGTGTGTGTGTCCTAGCACAGTATCCTGTTTCTGGCAGTAGCTGATACCTAATAGTTCAGAGAACGGCGTATCCCGCCCAGAAGACACTTATTTGTGACTTCTCAGTTATAGGGGAATTACTTCCATAAGCCCGCAGCTGGTGGTAAGTGTGTGTCCAGAAGTTGAGAGCCCCAGTGATTTTATTTGGGTATAACTGCAGCTACTGGAGGGCTGGGTGCACTAACTAGACGGAGACACTATTCTCATTCATAGCAAGGCCTAATCCTTTGAATTGTGCTGAGCTCTTTGCCTTGACTGTATCCAACAGCAGTGAGTTCCACAGGCTTGGTGCACGTCGCTAGAAAAGCCATTCCTGTTGTCTGTTGAAATGAGCGGCCTGTTCGTTCCACTGAGTGGGTCCTCATTGCTTTGACATTGGCTCTCCTGGGAGGACAGCTCTGAACCCAGCCCTGAGACCTGTTTTCAGAAGTCCCCGCCTTAGCAAGCCGCCCCTACACATCACCACAACCTGCTGTGCATGAATCCAGCCGGAGGCACATGTTGGGGCTGGGGGGCTGGATAGGAACAGGGTGGGAACGGGGGTGGGAGGGAGGATAGGGACACGATGGGCTCCCCCCACCTACCTTCCCTGGGAATCAGGTGCCCTTCCCTAGCAGTATGACCCAGAAGGCTGGGGAATCATCTTCTCGGGGAGGGGATGGGAGCCCCAGCACTGGAGTTATTTCAAATTGAACTGGATAAGGAGCAGTCCTGCCCCACGCCCCAGGAGATAGGCCCCAGCTAGGCTAACGGGGCTTCCCCCTCTCTAGTGTCTAGGACTGCGTATGGAACTCAGACCCCACTCCAAGGCCACTGGTGCCAGCTGCCTCCTCGGGACAATTCACGCTCCCAGCTGAAGTGGGCAGGACTGGGGAGCTGCTCTGAGTTCCAGGCAGATTCCAAGGGGACACACCACTGACTGGTCTGGGCTTGGCCTGCTTGGGCCCAATGGCCATTATCCAGACACAGTCAGAGCTGCAGGATATTGCTAGAGCCACCCTTGAGAAGGCTGGCAAGCATCCCATCTACTGCCAGTTCTGCTCTGGAGTGGGGTGCAGCCCCTGCTGAATCCTAGGAGAGGGATCCTGCCGTGCATATGCTGGGAGTCTGGGTCCCAGGGCTGGTGTATTGGGGAGGGGGGAATCCTGGTGCTTCCAGGAGCTGGCTTGGTTCCTGGCATGTTAACGGGCACATCAGAAATGCCCAGACAAGCCCTGGCATGCTGAAGTGGCTGGGCTAGTCCATCTGGTGCCTGTCACAGTGGGCAGCTTGCACATGTGCTTCTGTTCTGGGCTTAGGCTTTTCCATCCCTGCTGCCTTCTGGAGGGAGGCTGGGAGAGGCTGGGAGCTCTTCCCTGTCCCAGCACCTGGGTGCAGTGCCGGTTGGGCCGGCAGAGGACCACGGAGCAGGGAGCTGATTAAAGAAGCAGTGGGAGGCAGATCTGTCATGGGAAGTCTCTCTGACAGGACATTGATGCATTGCTGGCAGGCTCCCTGGGCCTTTCAGTGCTGGTCTCTTCCACTGTCAGGAGGGCCGAGGTGCGCAGGGAACAGGGCACAAAAAGGCAGTGTCAATTCAGCAGGCATTGTAGCACCAGCTTCAGGGCTGTCATATCCCATCAGTGTCCGCCTCTCGCCACGCTGACCTCACTGCCATTGTCCTTGCTGGGATGGACAAAGCTGCCTCCCTGCCTCATCTGATCACCCTGGGCTAGACTCTCCTCCTGGCTGAACTCTCCCCACCAAGTGCACATGCTGCACAGGGACACTGATGGTGCCAGGGGCCTGCTAATGGGGGGCACCATCTCCTCTGCCCCAGATCCCACACCTCTACCACTGTCTCATCAGCCACGTCAGCACACCTCCAAGGGTTACCAGCCCAGCCCCCTCTGGGGAAGGGGACAGAGAGGGGCCAAGAGAAGGGGGAGGAAAGGATCACCTTTCCCTCCACTCTCTGTTCTCTCGCATGCCTTCTCTCTCTTCCTGTTCTGTTGGTCCAGCTCCCTTTGGACCCCAGCCAGAGGGGTCATAGCAAAGCAGGGCTCAGAGATGGAGAAGGTGAAGGAGGGACAGCCCCAGCTGGAGCATGAAGAGGCCTCAGCCTCTGTTCCTGACAGCAGGAATTCCCAGGTGGCCAGGTGAGGTGCCCCCCAGGGAAGGAAGGTGCCATAGAATGAATCCACCAGTCTGGGCATTTCTAACACAGAGATGGTTCTTCCTCGCCCCTCCCCACAGGGAAAAGGAGCGTGGTGCCAGTGTGTTGCACAGTCCCCTGGCATCGCCTCCCATGTATCACAGGGGTGCAGATGCCCTCAGGAATCCAGCTGGGGATTCCCTTAGTCACATGGCAGAACAAGGGTCCCCCCAACACCGCCCCACCCCGCCCCAAGAGAAAGGAGTGCAGGTACCATGATGTGCTGGCCCAGAGCCTGAAAGGGAAGGAGATGCCTTGAGATGCCCAGCAGAGATCCGGGGAAAAAGATAGGGAGAGGCCCCAACTCTGTGCTGGCAGAAGGGGAGGGGAATAGCTGAAGGCGGAAATCCTTCTGCAATGTTGCCCAACTCTTGGAGTCAGTAGATTCTCACGGAGAGGCCAGGATCTCAGCTCTCAGGAAAACAGCCAGTGTATAGCCCTGATGGTTGCAGAGAAGAACTTGAAAGTAGACTTGCGGGGGTCCCAAAGACTCAGAAACCAGGTAGCTAAGAAAAAAGGCAACTTTTACTATTTTTTTTAAATCCCATGATTTCAGAGCCAATCCCATGATTTTGGGGGCCTGACTTGCAGTGTTTCAGTGCTTAGGGTTAGTGATGCTGCTTCTGTAGTGCTCCAGATGGAAGGATTGCACAGGAGTGGGGTGCATGGGGTCATCCTCCCGAGGAGACACTGGGAGAGGGGCGGGGTATCTGAAATGTGTGGTGGGGGTTCCCCTGAGGAGACATGGGGAGAGGGGCGGAGTATCTGAGGTATGTGGTAGGGTTAACCTGAGGAGATACGGGGAGAGGGGCAGGGTATCTGAGATGGATGGTGGGGGTTCCCCTGAGGAGACATAGGGAGGGAGCAGGGTATCAGAGATGTGTGTTCGGGGTTCCCCCGAGGAGACATGGGGAGAGGGTCAAAGTATGTGAGATATATGGTGGGGGTTCCCCTGAGGAGACATGGGGAGCAGGACAGGGTATCTGAGGTGTGTGGTGGGGTTCCCCTGAGGAGACATAGGGACTGGGCAGAGTATCTGAGATGAGTGTTGGGGGTTCCCCTGAGGAGACATAGGGACAGGGGCAGAGTATCTGAGATGAGTGTTGGGGGTTCCCTTGAGGAGACATGGGGAGAGGGCAGGATAGCTGAGATGTGTGTTGGGAGTTCCCCTGAGGAGACATAGGGAGAGGGGTTGGGTATTTGAGATGTTTTGGGGGTTCCCCTGGGGAGACATAGGGACAGGGCAGAGGTATATGAGATGTGAGTTGGGGGTTCCCCTGAGGAGACATGGGGAGCAAGGCAGGGTATCTGAGGTGTGTGTTGGGGGTTCCCCTGAGGAGACATGGGGAATGGGACAGGGTATCTGAGATGTGTGTTGGGGGTTCCCCTGAGGAGACATAGGGACAGGGGCAGAGTATCTGAGATGAGTGTTGGGAGTTCCCCTGAGGAGACATGGGGAGAAGGGCAAGGTATCTGAGGTGTGGGGTGGGGGTTCTCCTGAGGAGACATGGGGAGAGGGGTAAGGTATCTGAGATGTGTGTTGGGGTTCCCCCGAGGAGACGTGGGGAGAGGGTCAGAGTATGTGAGCTGTATGGTGGGGATTCCCCTGAGCAGACTTGGGGAGTGGAACAGGGTATCTGAGGTGTGTGGTGGGCATTTCCCTGAGGAGACATGGGGAGCGGGACAGGATATCTGAGGTGTGTGGTGGGGGTTTTCCTGAGGAGACATGGGGAGAGGGGTAAGGTATATGAGATGCAAGTTGGGGGTTCCCCTGAGGAGACATGGGGAGAGGGGCAAGGTATCTGAGATGTGTGTTGGGGTTCCCCTGAGGAGACATGGGGAGCGGGACAGGGTGTCTGAGGTGTGTGATGGGGGTTCCCCTGAGGAGACATGGGGAGCGAGACAGAGTATCTGAGGTGTGTGGTGGGGGTTCTCCTGAGGAGACATGGGGAGAGGGGTAAGGTATCTGAGATGTGTCTTGGGGGTTCCCCTGAGGAGACATGGGGACAGGGCAGATGTATATGAGATGTGAATTGCGGTTCCCCTGAGGAGACCTGGGGAGTGGGACAGGGTATCTGAGGTGTGTGGTGGGCATTTCCCTGAGGAGACATGGGGAGCGGGACAGGATATCTGAGGTGTGTGGTGGGGGTTTTCCTGAGGAGACATGGGGAGAGGGGTAAGGTATCTGAGATGTGTGTTGGGGTTCCCCCGAGGAGACATGGGGAGAGGGTCAGAGTATGTGAGCTGTATGGTGGGGGTTCCCCTGAGGAGACCTGGAGAGTGGGACAGGGTATCTGAGGTGTGTGATGGGCATTTCCCTGAGGAGATATGGGGAGCGGGACAGGGTATCTGAGGTGTGTGGTGGGGGTTCTCCTGAGGAGACATTGGGAGAGGGGTAAGGTATCTGAGATGTGTGTTGGGGTTCCCCCGAGGAGACATGGGGAGCGGGACAGGGTATCTGAGGTGTGTGGTGGGGGTTACCCTGAGGACACATAGGGACGGGGCAGAGTATCTGAGATGAGTGTTGGGGGTTCCCCTGAGGAGACATAGGGAGAGGGCAGGGTAGCTGATATGTGTGTTGGGAGTTCCCCTGAGGAGACATATGGAGAGGGGCGGGGTATCTGAGATGTGTCTTGGGGGTTCCCCTGAGGAGACATGGGGACAGGGCAGAGGTATATGAGATGCGAGTTG
Source organism: Lepidochelys kempii (assembly GCF_965140285.1). Lineage (NCBI taxonomy): Eukaryota > Metazoa > Chordata > Testudines > Cheloniidae > Lepidochelys > Lepidochelys kempii. The sequence continues at coordinate 149,993,622 of NC_136382.1, read as the reverse complement.
GGGGTTCCCCTGAGGAGACATGGGGAGAGGGGCAAGGTATCTGAGATGTGTGTTGGGGTTCCCCTGAGGAGACATGGGGAGCGGGACAGAGTATCTGAGGTGTGTGGTGGGGGTTCTCCTGAGGAGACATGGGGAGAGGGGTAAGGTATCTGAGATGTGTGTTGGGGTTCCCCCGAGGAGACATGGGGAGAGGGTCAGAGTATGTGAGCTGTGTGGTGGGGGTTCCCCTGAGGAGACCTGGGGAGTGGGACAGGGTATCTGAGGTGTGTGATGGGCATTTCCCTAAGGAGACATGGGGAGCGGGACAGGGTATCTGAGGTGTGTGATGGGCATTTCCCTAAGGAGACATGGGGAGCGGGACAGGGTATCTGAGGTGTGTGGTGGGGGTTCCCCTGAGGAGACAGTGCAATTCACCTGGCACAACCCACAGGATGCAATGGCTTCCACTATACTGGGCAGTTTAAACAGCTAACATGTGAGGTGCAGTGGAAAGAGAGGAAGGCCTCAGGCCTTCCAGGCAAAGCACTGGACTTAGGGCTCCTAGGTTCAGATCTCAGTTCTGCCATGGACTCACTGTGTAGCTTTTTGCTTTGTAATCCCAACTCTCCTCCAGAGTGGCCTTGGGCAAGTCCTGGCTCCTCTGTTCCTCAGGCTCCCACAGGGGTGCTGTGTTACTCCAGATTTGCACTGGCAGCAAGAAGATCACAATCTCTCTCACACACTTGATGGATTTACTTTGTTGCCCCTTGTATAACGCCCCATGCTAATGGGGTTATTGCAACAGAGCTGAAGAGCATGAGAGAAGGAGAAACAGCATGTTGTTAGGATAGTGGGAGTGTGAGCTGCTTAAATGCTTCCCACAGACACTGCTGTCTGAAACAGACATGCCCAGGATACTCAGCAGCCGGATCCAACTCCATCCAGATGATGCTTTCCTGGATAGCGCAGGGGAGCAGCCATTCCTACCCTTGGAGGCATCTGTCAGGAGGAAACTCTCACCCCTACAAGAGCCTGATTCTCATGTTTGGCGGTAAATCAGTCCAATCCAGCAGTTGCCCAAAGGTCTGACTGTCTAAATGAACCTGAAATACTCTGTAGAGGAAAGCCCAGTTTAAAACAGGTGAGGCTCAAGAGTGCTTAAAGGCCTGGGGACAGCCTTATGCAGCTAGGTCCCCACTCCAGATCCAGCACAGGTCACTCCTGAGCCCCTCAGTAGCCTGTGGCAGAATCCAGTGGATAGGTGTGCATGGCACTCCCAAAAGCCCGCATCACAGTGGATGGTAACTGTCCCCCTGGTTGAAAGCCTCAGTGGGGAGGCCCAGGCCGGGATGGGGACATAGAAATCGTACTCCCCTCTCTGCACTGAGGGGCACCCCCAGCGCAAAGCTGAGACACCTGAGCAAGTTCTCAGTACATGGAAAGCTTGCCCAGCTGCAGCCTGTGCTTGCTACTCTGAGACACAAACAGCAGAGGAGCACAAAGCCAGGTAGCAGCATGCAGGCAGAGGGACCTGGGGATAGGGGACAATGGGAGCAGAGGAGAAGAGAGAGGAAGAAGCCTATCAGATGCCAAGAGGCCAAGTGACAGGGCTCTCAGGGCTGGCATTGTCTGATCAATGGCCTGGGAAAAGTTTTTTGTCTCTCCCTTCCCCGGACGGCCCGATCTCTGGGCAGTTTCCCCATGCTGACAGTTACTGTTCCACTCTCCCATTCTCTCTCCTGGAGGCATGTTTTCACCATCTCACCTCACAGAGCTGGAAGAGCAGTGAGGAGGCAGCCAGGCCCCAGGCACCATAGGCCAGGCAATGGAAGGTGCCAGAGCTTGTCGAGGATGTGGAGAAACCATGGGAGGATTCCAAAGCGCAGTGCCCACGGTTCTCACTTGGAGGTGCACAGGCTCCTTCTAATCTGGAAACAGATTGCTCACCCTTTCCTGTGCTGGAAAAGCAGGGAGCAGCATGGTCTGGTTAGTAGATCCTGGGAGTCAAGACTCGTACAATTTTTTCCCAACATCAAGAAGGAACAGGGTGTAGTGACTACAGCTGCAGAGGGGTAATCAGGACTATTCCTTAGTGTGACCTTGGGTAAGTTACTTCATTTCGCCATGGCTCAGTTTTTTCATCTGTAAAATGCAGCCCGTCGTACCATCCTCTCTTGTAAAGCAAGGTGCTGTTGCTATGTAAGTGCAAAGCAGGATTGTTAATTTTGTGGGTTACATGGGTGGGGACATAAGAGCCTGCCACGGTGATTGAAGAAGGGATTGTTTAGAGTGGTCCAAGGGGCCCTCTAGAAATAAGGAGATGAAATAAATTCAGAGAAAATAGAGGCAGGAAAAATATATCAGGAAAAATGCCTCTACAGTGCAATCTATTTCTTTCATTTTTGTCTTTATTAATATGATTTTATTATCATAGTAGCACTTACAGGCCCCAATCGAGATCAGGCCCCCATTGTGCAAGGTGCTGTACATTGTATATGGAGCAGGAGACGGTCCCTATCCTGAACAGCTCACAATGTAGACAAGACAGCTACAGGAAGTATTATTATCCCTATTTTATAAATGGGAAACTGGGGCGCAGAACGATCACATGACTTGCGCTCTTGAAGGGCTGTGGCAATGCTGGGGATTCAGTGCAGGGCTCCTAAGGCCCAGTCCAGTGGCTTGACCCCAAAACTACCCTCCTCCTAGGGATCTGAGACCTGACAAACCTCCTTGCTGGAAGTGGGTGGAGCTCAGAAGCTCTGACTCTCAAGCTCATTGGTTCGTTTTTGGAATGTTTTATTCTTCTCATTTCTAATTCAAAGAAATGGGATTGGGGTCTCCCACCTGGAAGAAGCTCGTTAAGCATGAAGCATAGCGCCATGTGGTGGAGAAGCCAGCAAAAGGTTGTATGTGACTGTATCTGAGCAAGTTTTGTAACTAGTTAGGAAAGGGCTAGGGGTGAGGATGGGAGTTGATGTGGGGTGAGATGAGAGAAGACGCGGGGGGCTGCAGTCATATTGTATGTGCTGCACAATTATTAATTATAATATAGCCCAAGGGTCTGCTTCTGTCTAGGCCCTTTCCTACCTGGCAGCCATTGTCTTGGCTTCTGCCAGCCTCCACTGTTTGATTTCCGTTGCCCCCAGGTCAAGAGACTGGGGAAGTCTCCACATCCCTAAATTAGCAACCAAACCAGCCAAAAGCTGTTTCTTCATCCTCTTTCCTGGGGGTTCAGAAGAAGGGAGGTGGGAGCCCAGCCCAGCACATGTTGGAGTCTAGTTCATTTCATTTTTAATTGGTGTTCTGGTAGAAGGGAACATAGTCTTCTACTCAGACAGGCTGGTGACAGGGAGGAGAGGGGCCTGACCTTTCTGCCCTGGCAGTAATGAGAGCCCTGAGAACCCAGAATGGAGGGCAGAGAAAGAGGGAGAGCCCTGCCAGCAGGGAGAGAAATTGAGAGAGAGCAAAGACTGAGAGTAGATCCCCAGGAGCAGGGAGAGAAATGGAGAGGGAGAGCCCTGACATCAGATCTCTGAGAGTGATCAGAGAGCAAATCAGTGAGAGCAGGACCAGAGAGATCCCTGAGCATGGATCGTCCCAGCCCAGCTGCTTTTATCTTTTATATAGAAAAAGAAATCCTTATGAAATTAACAAAAATCTGACAAATTACCTTTAAAAATAAAGTGACAGTTAAACTGTCTAACCCATGGGTTCTCCGCCTGGAGACCTTGTAATGAAGGAGACAGTGCCATGAAACCAGCCATTAGGGGCATGGGACCTGCCCTTCCCATCTTGCTACATGGGATGAGGGTTCTGGCTTGATCCAAACTAGATGGGAAGGGGATTTGAGGGTTGTCAGTGTGGAAAGGGGGTCCTGATATGGAAAAGCTTGAGAACCACTGAACTGAGCCATGCTGGGAGACTATCTAATCCATGTGAATGAGAGACAGTTTGGCTCATGAATGAGACAGGGTTCTCTCCATTGCTGTCTCCTTGTTCTTTATTACCAGGGCCCTTGGCATGAAAGCAGGTACTTTGCCTCTTTGAAGCCTCTCCAGCTGGGCTCAGTACCTTCTTCTGTGTGATATCAGGCTGATTTCAGTGGAGATGATTCCAGAGTGTCTGACAGAACATGCTGGCCTCAGCTCGGGAAGCAGCAGGGGAGATTGTGAAGGGGCAAAGAGCTTGTGTTCATGTTAAGGACCCTGGAAATGCAACTTGCGGGGGGGGGGGGGGGGACGGACACCGCTCTGTGATGAAGTGGGAATTTTTCATAATGTTTTGCATGAATACTGTGTGCGCCTCAGTTTCCCCTATGTGCTGCATGGTTAACTAAGTCGGGGGAAAGGTTGTTTACCCTTTGCAGAGATCCAGGTGTGACTGACACCTGGCTGTCTGGGGCCTGGGTGCATGCCCAGGGAAAGTCCCAGAAGACAAGTGCCTGGACATTTGGCACCTTGCAACTAATGACCATGGATGGCCCACCCTCTGCAGGAAGCCAGCTGGTCTTGACCAGATGGAGAACAAAGAGGACTAAGGAGGATGTCCAGGTGACAAGGTTTCCCAGGAACAAGAACAAAGGACTCAGGAGGGGCCAGGTAGGTGGGTAAGTGTGGGGCTGCTGGAAGCAGGGAAGCTTCTGGACCAGGACTACTGAGGGGTCAGTGGGCTCTGGACCAACCCAGATGGACTTTGCTATAACTTTCCATTCTCTATGTTAATGAAGGACTTTCTATGTTGTGTTCCAGTCAGCTAATAAGCTCTCCTGCTTTTACAACGCTGGCTGCGAGTCACTCCAGATTAAGGAAACTGGGGGTGCATTGCTCCCTTTGGGTGTGTAAGTCTCCCTCTGGTGTCCAGGCCAGGTGGACTCGCTGCAGGGAGCTCACGGCATGAAGCAGGGATGCTGACGGCTCTGAGGTTAGGTCCCAGGAGGCGGTGAAGCAAAAGAACTTACCCCAGTGAGAGAGTGTGACACACTGCAGGGGTTCTCCTAGGGACTGTTCCAGAGCTGTGCGGGGATCCATGACACTCCCCAAACCAGAGGAAGTGGAATACTGAAAGGACCAGGTGCATCAGCAGTTTTTCTCTAAACAGGGGGGCTTATTAATAGTAACTCTATAGTACCATTGAGGTGCTTGGTGCCTGACAATCTGATAGATGCTGGTCACTGATTTTCAGTGGGACCCAGCCTCCGCCATCAGTGGCTGAAAACGTTGCTCAGGGTCCCTGCCCCAAGGAGTTTCCAACTGAAATGAGCGGAGAGGACACTGAGCCAGGGGCCTGGTCAGAGAAGGCCAACGTTCACCCCAAATAAGCTCACTGGCTCACTCATGTCTCTAGCTCTCACATCAGGTTACAGCCGCTTTGTTGGGTGACTGAAAAATCAGCGTGGTTGTCAGTCATTATTCCCACGTATTTGGCACAGTGGTGTGGGGGAAAGGATGGGAGGAGGGTTGGGGAGAGAGTCTCAAAGAGGGGTTGGAGGGAGGGGAAGGGAGGCCATTCTTGTGGTGGAAGACAGATTCACCAGTGTGGTGTGAAGAGAAGTGGAACTGATGGAGTGCAGGACAGTGGCTGGGGACGAAAGACACTGAGGCAGGGGCAGAGCGGAGTGCACCCTTGAAGGATTAGACATCCAGAGCTTTACAACCAGGTGGAAATGGGCAGCAAACACCTAGATGAGAATGCCCCCAGTGCAGATGGCATAGGACATAAAGGCCCTATATCTCCCCTGCTTTTTATAGCCTCTTTAGTAGAGGTGTGCCAAGGTCACGGCTGGGGTCCCACGGGGGCATGTCAGTGGCTGGAACACTCTGGCTGTTCTGGGCTGGCAAAGTGGCCCACAGAAGGCTGTTCAAATCTGCATAAATTAAGAGCAGACCAGGATATGAGGAGGCCTCAGTTGGGACCAGAATCTGGGAGGTGCAAAGGTGGCTTGAAGCTATCTGTTCCTGGGCTGAGCCTCCTGGAAGGTGTGGCTCAGAGTTTTAACCCTAGATGGATAATGAGACTATCCAGAGTTAGGATAAAATATAATACGGCTATAAACCCTCCTGCTTCAGGGTATGCACTAACCTCTAACAGATGGAAGTAGGAAGAAACTTCCCCTATGGACAGGTAACTTCTAATTGCCCACTACAAGGATTCGTGCACCTTCCCCTAAAGCAGCTGGTGCCGGCCACTCTGGCTACTGGGCTAAATGAACTGGGGGGCCGACCTTTCCCAGCAGTGAGGCAGGGATACTGAACTAGATGTACCTCTGCTCTGATGTGGTATGGTAGGGACACCAGGCTCCAGGGACCACTGGACAGATCTGGTGGGCAATTCCTATTTTTTGTGTCTTTTCAATTTTCTAGAGCTCTTAAAGGAAAAAGGTCTTTGAGTCCTCAGCTCCTTGTGGTCTTATTTGCTTTTACCCCCGACTGCTCCTGTGTCACATTTTAAAGGCCAGGGTGACAACATTTGCAGCCTTCCAGCAGGCAAGCACTACCTCCCTCAGTGCACTGAGCAGCCGTAGGCAGGTGCTGTAAGATGTCCCAGTGAGATAAGCCCCTGCCAGGGCTGCTGAGCGTGACTCCCACAGAGCAATCACAGGCAGCAGATGGGCTGATTTCAGTGTTAGCGTCTCTCTCCATTGGCAGGGGAGGGGGGTGGAACCAAATCCAATCTAATTAAGGGTAATTACCATTCATCCCAGCAAACTGCAGGAGACAGAACTCACTTTCTCCCAGTCTATTAATAGCTGTCAGCAGACACAGGGATCCTGCTGGGAGCCAGGGGGAGCGGAAATCGTTGGGAAGAGATGAACTCAGAGATATGTCGCTCTCTGATGTTCCTTTCAGCATCATCTTTGCACAGGGAATTATTGCCCCCTTCCAGGATGCAGGAGTTTCTTTAACAGCCTTTTTGAGAGAGGGGATTCCACTGCCCCAGGGGTGCAGAAGACAGGTAGCTTTTAACTCACTCTTTCAAAATGAAATCTTGTGTGCTAGAAGCTAGGGGTTGAGTCAAAGCCTGACCCAAGTCACCGGCTGAATTTTCTGGTTCATTGTCATGGCTGACTGCTCCACTCCTCAGGACCCAGGGAACTTTTTACTACAAGGGGAAGCTCATCTGTACAGGAGACAGAGCTCTCCTGGGGGTTGGTCCTAGACAGTGGAACAAACTTCCGCAGAAGCTCAGGGCCATCACAAACCTCTCTACCTTCCACTCCAAGTGCAAGGGACACTGCTTCAACCTGCCTTCTCCAGCATAAACACAGAGTAATGTGTACATGCAGAGAACCCAGAACAAATCTCTCCATGGCACACCCAATTCTGCCCCTGGGGAGAGGATGAAGGATGTTGGTCACGTCACTTAATGCACTGCTGAAAGGCGCTCAGATATCACGGTGATGAGCTGGGGGTAAGATTTTGTAGACTAGACTAGAACCACATCCTCATCCAACGGGTGATTTATAGTCATCACAGAAATGACACATTCAGTGTGCCCTGGGCTAGAACACCAAGGTGGGGACTGAGGAGCAGTAGCAGAGCAGGATGGGAGAATGTTTTGCACAGACTCTACGCTCTGTCTGTCTCTGGCCACTACGATCAGTCTCCTGCTTTTGTGGGCATAAGACCCACCCAATATATTAGTGTATTTCCAAGGTCAAATGTGCCCTGCTGGATCATTAGATCCGTGCAAACCCCACAGGGGGGTCACCAAAATCAATTCAAGGGTAACTGCGTTGGAGTGGGATGTTGCTTTTGCTGAGCAAAGCAGCCTGTATAGGAGACCCACAGAGGCAGCTGAGCCACCTCCTCTGCCTGAGCATTCCTTTGTCCTAATTTGTTACTAATTGATGCCTGCCACTGAGTCACAGGGAAAGCCCATCTGGGAGTTTCCTGCCTGTGTTAAATGGATTTCAGCTACTCCTGTGTTCTGTGCTGCAAGAGGTGAGGAATCTGCTGTGTTAATGGGGGGATCTCCAGACTCCGCAACCAAAACTCTGGGACATCAAAGGCTGTTTTGGCATCTTGTCAGGACTCCAGCCCTGTACGCGCATCTTCCTTGATAGGCGAGCAGGAACTCAGCTCTAGAAGCATGCAGCGGAAGAGCTTTGTGCTTTCTCTGAACTAAGAGGAGAGGGTGGATGGAGAGTGCAGGAGGGTGCTTCAGGCAGAGTTTGGCCCATGGGTTGTGTTTAAGGCACCACTAACCCAATGTATCAAAGATGGTACTTCCTGTTCCTAGAGCTATACAGTGTCACACGGCCCTACCACCACCACCTCACCCACAGCTCTGCTGGACAGACAGTATCAGCCATACTCCCATACCTGGACAGAGAGCCACATCCAGGGCACATCAGGCCAAGGAGGGGCTAGTGGGGACAGTAGCAAACAGGGGAAACATACAAAGAGCTGGGAAACTCCACTTGAACAATAAAAGAGAATTCAAGGGCCCAGGGAATGAGCAGAGCACTTTTAGCTGGCCTGCAGCCCCTGCTGTTTCCTGTGCAGGTTTCCATAGGAGGTGGAGGTTCAGAAGCTGGATTGATGCTGTGCACCTCTGAGTTATCTGGATATCTCTCAGCAGTCTGTAACAGTAATGTGCACAGATGTAGGGCATTTCAAAAGATCATACAGGGCCAGGGAAGAGGCTTGTGGCTCTCTGAAGCAGCTAGGGCTAATAATACTGCCTCAGTATAAGTCAAGAGCAATCAGAAGTTCAAGCTTCATCCAGCCAGATATAGTCCTTCGCCCCCTCTCAGGACTTCATAGTGCTGTGTCCCTCATTACAAGGCTCTTTTATCCCCTATCTAAAGCTGTTACCACTCCTGTCCTCACCAGAAATCCTTCCTTGTAGCAAAAAATACTTTGACCCCCTAAACAATCCTTAGAGATACACAGAGAAATTTGAAATGGAGAAGCCCTTTTAGGTCCCATCTTGTTCAGCCAGGAGCCAGGCTAGGATCATTCTCTACAGTTGTGGTCCATAGTGTCTATGCAGGATACTCAACCTGTATTGCAGCAGGGACCCTGGAATTTTGGAGCACTACCCCTCCCCCTAAGATACAATAGAATCAGGACAATCTCATTTATTTTGATGTTAAGTTCAGCTGATTTTATGCTGCCCCCAAACTGCAGTGTGACCCAACAATTTTTGGACTGATAATGCATAACTGCACCAAAGAAGCTGGCTGGGGTGAGTTTGAGATTTGACCCCTGGATGGAGGACAACTGGGGTTTTTTTAACCCAGGAAGGAGTGAGAGGCAGGACTCAGGAAGAGGATGAGGCTCTTGGTACTGAATAGGGAATGAATCTTCTTTTCCCACCTCCCCATTTTTGGCAAGGGCAGAGGAGACTTTAAATCTGGGTTAATGGAGTTGGATTCCTCATTTTCCACCCAACTGACTGCCCCACAGTGCTGTGCCATATCTGCCACTACATCCAGCACTGATGGAAGCAAACATTAGCTGGATAATCACCAATTAAATAGCTAACAATGATATTTCATTCATTCATTCATTAGGTTTCAGGGTCAACACCTAATTGAGATGAATGAACCAGTTCACCTCTCTCTGCAAACTCAGTCAGACATCACGGCATCCTTTACATTAGTTTCAAATTTTAGAAGTTATTTCAGCAGCCATAAGGGATAGAGGCCTTTTTTAAAAAAATGAAAATTCAGATACTGTAGCACAATTATGCAGCCCACTCAGAAAGAAGGGCAATTAAGTGCCAATTTATGCAGCTGCATAATCTCATTCTATATGGAGCGCTGCCTATAGTCTACTCCCTAGGATTTTGTCCAATCTAGTTTAAAATGTCCTGGGTGATGGGGCTTCCAATCCTTCTCTTGAGAGACTATTCTAGCATTTAACAGAGCTCAACTGTTTTCCAGATGTTTAGTCTAACCATCTCTATTCCTAATTTCATCCCATTACTCCAAGTTATAGGTGTTGGGCCCCTGACATTCTTGGGGTTTATACCCGTCAGATATTTAGTCTTCAGCAATGTTTGGAATTTTCAAAGAATCAATACACTTCATCCCATATCTAGTTCATATCTTCCAGATGCCAGTTGACAGACACATGGCTTGTTGCCATAGCAGACCTATATCTAGTTCAGTGCTTCTCAACTTTTCCCACCCCACAACCCCATGTTACAACAAAACAAATATGGAAAGCCCACTCCCATCTAGTCATACAGAAAGGGAGGATGGTTACAACCCCCAGCTGGAGAACCCATGTCAGTTTCATTCTTGTATTCCTTCTACAGAAATCAGTCCTTCCAATGCCCAAAATGAGGAAGGTATATTGCGTTATTATGCATTGCCTCCTTTTTCTACAGTCTTATTTCTGACTGCTACTTATGCTGCTTTTTTGCTTAAAGGGGAGGCTGTCAAAGAAATTAAACCCAAAATGTGACCTTCTGTATCTTCCAATTGCTCCACTTTGGTGGGCAATGTCTTGTGGCATCTGCAGATCCACCTCGCTTTTTAAATCCATCACTGTGTCAGGCAGCAATTAAACAAAAACAAGTCCAGTTGCTAATTGTTGTCTAACCAAGGAATCATCAGTGTCACCTGATGATGAGATTTATTCCCAGTGATGTTGTGAAGATTAATTGGTTGGTGGACCCAATCCTGATGTTTTTCTAAAAGATAGGCACTAGTTCAAACAGGAATTAATTCAGGGAAGTTTTATGGGAGCGTTATACAGGAGATCAGGCTAGTTTATTACAGTGATTCTTTCTGGCCCTCTAATCTATAAACCCTTACTTACGTGAGTAGTCCCACTGAACTCTATGCATCTGATTCTCACTTTGGTGTAAATCAGAAGCAACTCCACTGAAGTCATGTGAATTAGAGGAGCATCTTTCCAAGTTTGTATGCTGCCCTCTTCTCTGTAGTATCTGAGCTATTAATGGCCCAGTGGAAGTGTTCACATGCATAAGGGTTGTAGGACTGGGACCACTGTAAAGTGCTCTGAGGATAGAAATCAGTAGACACCAGATTCTGGAACTCCTACTCAAATTGAGCAGTAACTTGTCTCCCAGGTAACTCCATTGTTTTCAGTAGAAATATGTGTGGTGAGAAAGTGTGGCAGAATCTGGCCATATATAAACATTGTATAAATTATTATTCTAAAACTCATGAGTCAGGCCTCAAAACAATGAGATTAGCTTAAAGTCATTTAGGGGGGTCTTTTTCTTTGCCTTGTGGTTCCTGAGCCTTTAGGGTACACTAAGGTCACCTTTTTAGGCTTTTCTCCACAACCATGAGGGACAGAAACATCTTTGGTTGTTGTTTTTTAATGAAAGGAGCTCAGGCTTTTAGAAAAACACCAGCTATCCCTAGACTCGCAATCAAATCACAGGAGTTGGCAACGCTTATTATTATTCATAGTTTCACTGAGTCCAAGGCCAGAAGTGACCATTGTGATCATCTCCGTCCTCCGGACAGGGACTGTCCATATGTTTGTGTGTTGCTCAGCACTGAGCACATCATTAGCATTTAAAAAGACACCGTCAATCCATCTGCAAATCTTGTTCCTACTGTTTGTACCAGGAAATATTAAAATGATTAGAATTGAAAGTGATCGGAGAAAGACATTAATTTCTCTCTCAGTACCTTGTGTGTAGTCAGTTTCACTGTTTTGTTAACGGTTCATGCTCTTCCACGGTCCCTGAAATGGGGTGTTAACTAGTAACAGCAGCAGTATTGAAACCAAACAGACCAATTCCTTTGAGCTAGAGTTGAACCACTGCCCTAAGGGCTTCTAGGGGAATTAAGCCTACAGTCCTCCACCCTACCAGCTCAGCAGATAGGTATGTCCGCAGAGAGAATGGGCTGGGGGAGTGGATCTGGGCCTGTTTGGCAGTATCCTCTGACCTGCCTAAAAGACCTTCCTAAACATCAGCAACAGCAAATAATTAGTTTGTTTCTTAGGAATATTTTTTTGGGACACACCATTTAAAGGGGACTCTATCAGAAAAGATGACTGTTTGGAATTAGCCAATTCCAGAAAATTCAAGTTGACAGTGTACCTCTAACAAATGATAAGTAGCTGCAGTAACCGAAAGGGTTACAAACCAAACAGTGAAGCCAGAACAAAATCTCTCAGCACAGCAAAGAATTCATCCTTCTGAGTATAGTGTTTGTTAAGCTCTCCAGAGAAAGATCTTTCTGGGATGTCTGGAAAACTGCAGCAGTTACCACAGCTAGCTTTTCGATTGTCTCAGGTGGGTTCTAGGCCAACACCCTGAGGGGGCTACTGTAGGCCAGTGCCTTGCTGGGGTGAAGGCTCCTTGTTGCACATAAGAACTTAGATCAACGTCCCAGAATCCAGATCCTTTCCAGAGACAATTTTCAGAATAAACTGTCTGGGCTTCACTGGGACCCGAGAGGTGATGGGGGAGGGATTCTTCCAGATCCCACTCCCTCCCACTCCACTTCCCTCCCCTCCCATCTCCCTCAAGCTCTTGAGGCCTGATTCTCCATTGCCCTGCACCTTGCATAGTCATTTACACCAGTGCAAAGTGCATATCAAACATTACCAAATCCGAACAGCAATGTGTTACACCCACTTTGCCAGATGTAATGAATATGCGAGGGCCAGGCCAATGGACAATCAGACCTCCAGCATCTAAACATTACCCACAACAGCTCAGAGCTGGATGCAGTTTCCTCTGGAGCCCGACAGTAGTGCTCTGAGTGTCATCTGTGCATGGGGTGGAAGGGGTCTCTAGAGACTCGGGGCTTGTCTGCACTTACAGCACTGCAGCTGGATCTGTGCAGTTGCGCTGCTGTAATGCTTAGTGAAGACACTACCTACACCAATGGGAGAGCTTCTCCCGCCAGTGTAGGTACTCCCCATCCCTCCCCAAGAGGCAGAAGCTAGGTTGACAGAAGCCCTCCTGCCAACATAGCACTGTTTACACTGGGAGTTAAGTCAGTATAACTATGTCACTCTGGGTGTGGTTTTCCACCTGTCTGAGCAACATAGTTATACTGACATAAGTTTGTCCTGTAGACCAGGGCTAAGGCCTGGTCTTCACACAGCTTTTACACAGGTATAGCTCTGTTGGTTTGGGATGCAATTTGTTTTACTGCTATTGTTGTACCAATATACCCCTAGTGTGAACACTTATATTAATATAAATCTACCTTATACTAGTGTAGTTTATTCCCCTTCCTGAATGGGCATAGCTGTTAGGGTTAGGGTTGCTACCTGTCCAGGTTTTCCCAGGATCCTCCCTTTTTTGAGGAAGTTGTCCCAAGAAATCTGCCAGGGAGCTCTGCAGGCACTGCCAGCTGGCCAGTGCATAAGGTCAGGATCAGCCCAGATATCTCAGTTTTTTTGTACCTCTAACAACCCCATTACCACCGTGAGCACCTTCACACCAGCCACACTCGGGGTCTGCATTGCTCTGGCTGTCTCGGGACAGCGTAACCTGCCTAACTAAGCCTTGCAACTTGTGCGTGTAGCCGAGGCTTGAGCCAGGGCTTGTGCCGCCGGGGCGGCTGACTGCTGCAAATGTTGGGGCGCGCGGGGGAGGGGGTGACCCCTCCGCCTGCGGGGCCGCTGACCAGACCTGTGCGTGGCTCTGGGGCGGCTCTGCACTGGGGGGGGGCAGGGCACGCGAGCCCCCAAACTCTGGGACTGCCCCCGCCCGCGGCACTGCGGGGCAGCCTCGCTTCCGCCCTCGGAATCCTCCCCCCCCCGGCCCCGCCCTTGACAACGGGCCGCTTCCCCAGCAACCGCGGCCGGGTCCGGCCTGCCAGGCCAGAGCAGCCCGAGGCGGCGCCCACCGGGAGGCGGTGAGAGGGTAGGGTCAGAGGGGAGAGCTCCCCCCCCCGCACACACGGGGGTGGCGGGGGCTGGCTGGGGCGGAAGCGGGGCGCCTCCAGACTCGGGGCGGGGGGGAGGAGCAGCAGGTGTACTAGCTCACTCAGATCCGCCCCGCCCCGGGGCTGGGGTTTCCTGCCCCCGCCCAGAGGTTTCCCGAGGTCGGGGTGACGTCCCTGACCAGGAGCTCGAGTTGGTCAGGGAATGGGCCCTAGAGCTGGTGGCAGAGGGCTCCACCCTGCAGTGAATGCCTAGAAATCCATGTGGGTCTGGAGGGGAGCCAGGGCTGGTTGCGGCCCCCCCCCAGCTCTCCCCCTCAGCCAGCTGAACAATTCCTTACAGAGGAAATTTAGGGAGTTTCTTCCCTAGCCGGGTTATACCCACTTAGGGAAATACAGGGGCTTTGTGCTGTCAACTCCTTGGACAGGGACTGCCTGTATTTGTCTGGAGCACGCTGCCAAATGCCTATAAGTAATAACCTCACAGAGTCTGCTAATTCACAAACTGGATACTTGTCATTTAAAAAACCCTCATCCCAACTTTCAGTGGGTGTTTAACAGAAGAGGTCATGCTGTAGTGAGGTCTATTACTAAGACTTCATTTCTTTTACAAAATATACCACAGTCAGTATGCTAGCATGCTCTGGCATATTACTCTTATTAATCAGTACTAAATTATGCTTGTCAAAAGACATGATAAAGCATATTATGTGATGCTTTAAGTATGATTTCTTTAAATTGTGTTTGGTTGCCTACTCTTTAATTTTCAACATTTGGTAATCACACATGGGCCTGTCATTAGTACAAATTAGTGAGGTTCTGTTGCAAATTGGGACTCCAATACCATGGAGAAGGCTCAGTGTAAGAACTTAGGGAGAATACTTTTTAAAATACTTGATTTGAAAATCATTTCTGCCTTTGCTTACTTCCCAAAATCTGCATTGAGGCCCTCAGTTTCTTTTTTCCTCTGCTGGAGCTGATCACATCACTAACTCCTAAAATAGCATTTTTCAGCTTCTGGTGCTAGTAATGCTATCTGCAGTTATAGGAGAAACAGAACTGTGAGGGCTTGAAGTCAGATCTTGGCAGATAGAAAGCCCTTCAGTTCACCTTTAAGGACCCTGACATTTACAATATAGAAAGGAATGCCAGCAAGTCATTAGTGAGGAGAAGGGATCATGTTCTGGTTGTTAAAGCAAAGGCCTGGGAATTTAGAAATAAGTTCTATTCGTAGTATTGTCATGGGCTTCCTGTATGAGCCAGGCAAGTCACTTCCCCTCGCTGTACCCCATTACCCCCAACTGTAAAATCTGGAAATTATTTTGCCTACCTCAATGGGTGATTAAATTAACTGATTGTTAAAGTACATTGAGATCCTTGGATGGAAGGAGCTAAAGAAGGGCAAAGTATTGTTTTAATTAATTATTAAAATTAAGTGACCAATTAACTTTTATTGGGAGTCTAGAGAACAGCTTGATGGAGAGGAAAGAGGATAAAGTCATTGCTAGTTCAGGACGTTGCTAGAGCTAGATTTGACTTGATTGAGCAAGCACTGACGTTTTTGGAAGTGGCTGGATATTCTCCTTGCCTCTCTGTTGACTCCATATATCTGTGTATTCCCATCTTGGATGTCACCTTTCTCACAATTACTGCCACATAAAGTGCCCCTTCAAGGGTTGACAAGACAGTGCCTGCCACTGCTGACTGGCAAGTGTTGTCACAGGTGGTGGTGAATTCCCAAGCAGCTACCTTTCTTGAGGTGTTACTTCTTAAACACAATGACTTCCATCACTGAGGAGTGTCTGATACGTTGGTGATGACTCAGGGCACCTTAAGTAAAAGGCGATATAGAAGATAATTTTGTCCCTGGCATAGTTTGTTATTCTGTTCATGTAAATAACCATGTTAGCAAATGGATGGCAAAGCTAATTCTGCCAGATCTGAACTTGACAGCTGTTTTCCAACATGACTGTAGCTAGCACGCTTTCTTTGTGCAGTATATATGGGTGTGCATGTGAGTGTATAAAAAATTGAGAGCCATGCTATACACATTACATCCTAGAAGTCAACAGCATAGTTGCTTAATACAAATATAACATACATTGGCAAAAATAGCTCCCATAATTCACCACTGGTGGAGTTTCACTGGTGGTAGCA
Source organism: Lepidochelys kempii (assembly GCF_965140285.1). NCBI lineage: Eukaryota > Metazoa > Chordata > Testudines > Cheloniidae > Lepidochelys > Lepidochelys kempii. The sequence goes on along the minus strand of NC_136382.1, from coordinate 149,977,646 downwards.
GTGGTGAGAATGCTAGACAGAGCTTAGGTGTATTTACTACTGTCATCCAGTCCTGCTCAGAGCAGATCTAGATATTGTGATAGTAAAAACACCTGCAGCTTAGCCAGTGTTTCCACAGTGCTAGAGCAATGGTGAGCAAACTCCCTAAAATTCTGGGTAGACAGGACTTAAATGTGGGTGCAAACTCTGTTGGGCTGTAATTGCTTGAAATAGTTTCAGATACATTTATGAGCTCTAGTGCTGACAGGGGCTTTATGTTTAATCCATTTCTTGGACTGACTAATTGCTGTCAGGGGGCCCTGTGAAGTCAATGGGATTCTTTACGTTGACTTCAGTGGCACTGGATCAGGCACAAAAGCCAGAAACCTTTCTCTTTGAGCAGACTTCCTTATTTCTTACTTCATGCCTTGAAGAAGCTAGAATGATAGCAATCTAACCTGGAATCATTGGGTGGAATTATTTACCACCGGAGGAAATAGGTCTTTTTAGTAGTTTTATGCAGAAAGGCAAATTGCCTTAATCTGTGCATAAGTAAAATAGCTTGGGAATTTACTACCTGTCCAATTTCATTGCATATCATTAATAAAACCTTTGTATTGTAGGTGATTTAAGTGTAGAGTAGATGGAAAGGAGCATGCATTACTTTTATTGACTATTCTTGGCTTATCGATAATGTTGTGATGGGACCTACCCTCCATTAACTTATCTAATTCTTTTTTGAACACAGTTATATATTTGGCTTTCACAACGTCCCCTGGCAATGAGTTCCACAGACTAACTGCATTGTGTGAAGAAGTACTGCCTATTAATTTTAATTGGGCGACCCCTAGTTCTTATGTTATGTGAAGGGGTAAATGACACTTCCTTATTTACTTTCTCCACACCGTTGATGATTTTATAAATATCATATCCCCCTTCAGTGATCTCTTTTCTAAGATGAACAGTCCCAGTCTTTTTAATTTCTCCTCCTATGGAAGCTGTTCCATATCCCTAATCATATTTGTTGCCCTTCTTTGAACTTTTTCCAGTTCTAGTATATCTTTTTTAGCATGGGGTGACCAGAACTGCATGCAGTATTCAAGCTGTGGGTGTACCATGGATATATACAGTGTCACGATATTTTCTGTCTTATTATCTATCCCTTTCCTAATGGTTCCAAATGTTCGGTTAGATTTTTGACAGCCATTGTACTTTGAGCAGGTGTTTTCAGAGAACTAACCACAATGACGCCAAGATCTCTTTCTTAAGTGGTAACAGCTAATTTTAGACCCATTCGTTTTATATGCATTTTTTTTTTGCGTTTTTTGCGTTTTTATATGCGTTTTTATATTCGTTTATAGTTGGGATTATGTTTTCCAACGTGCATTACTTTTCACTTTATCAACATTGAATTTTATCTGCCATTTTGTTGCCCAATCACCCAATTTTGAGAGATCCCTTTGTAACTTCTTCACTGTCAGCTTAGGACTTAACTATCTTAATTTTGTATCATCTGCAAACTTTGCCACCTCACTGTTTACCCCCTTTTCCAGATCCTTTCTCAATATGTTGAACAGCACTGGTACCAGTACAGATCCTTGGGGAACCCTGCTGTTTACCTCTGTCCACTGTGAAAACTGACCATTTATTCCTACTCTTTGTTTCCTGTCTTTTAACCAGTCCATGAGAGGACCTTTCTTCTTATCCCATGACTGCTTACTTTGCTTATGAGCTTTTGATGAGGGACATCATCAAAGGCTTTCTGGAGGTCCAAGTACACATCGATTGGATCATCCTTGACCACATGTTTGTTGACACCCTCAAAGAATTCTAGTAGATTGGTGAGGCATGATTTCCCTTTACAAAAGCCATGTTGACTCTTCCCCAACGTATGTGTTCATCTATATGTTTGATTGTTCTGTTCTTTACTATAGTTTCAACCAATTTGCCTGGTACTGAAGTTATGCTTACTAGCCTGTAATTGCCAGGATCACCTCTGGAGCCTTTTTTAAAAATCAGCGTTACATTAGTTATCCACCAGTCATCCGCTACAGAGGCTGATTTATGCAATAGGTTATATATCGCAGTTCGGAGTTCCACAATTTCATATTTGAGCTCCTTCAGAATTCTTGGCTGAATAGCATCTGGTCCTGGAGACATATTATTCTTATACATTTGTTCCAAAACCTCCTCTACTGACACCTCAATCTAGGGCAGTTCCTCTGATTTATCATCTAAAAAGAATGGCTCAGGTGTGGGAATCTCCCTCACATCCTCTGCAGTGAAGAAGTTGTAATTTGCTTTTGAGTATCCATCCATCCATCCATCCATCCATCCATCCATCCAATGTTTAAATATATGCGACGCAAACTCAGCTGCTGGAATTTGTTTGCCACATCAGCTATAGTTTTCTGTCTCAGATTCCTAAAGCCAAGATATAGGGGTACATGAGCCCAAATCAGCGAAAGAAGCCATTTCACGAAGGGATTTGTGTCTGGACTGGAAGCATCCAGAAAACCATGCCATTGAACAGGAGCAGGGGTATATGATTACCATGCCAAAGGTTGTGTGAACTGATTCAGTGTGATCAATGACTCAGCGTCAGACTTGGCACTCTACAACACCTTGGAGCCTTTGAGTTGATTCAAACACCTTTGTGGAATAATTATCATCCCATAACAACCTCGCTCCTGCTATATTCATGTTCACACTGAATGCTAAGTAGGAACAATGGAGAACTGGAAACAGAGAGAAACATATTTTGTATCGAACCAATGATAGAAACATAGGGGTCCAGTCTAGTGGCTGTATGATTACTACTGTGCAGCATCACATGGGGGATTTGTCTAGATTAGGAAAAGAGACTGAGGTTAGGTTTATTTAGATGACATGTGTTACCTAACCCCGAGCTAACCTTAATCTCTTTTCCTAATGCAGACTGACCCAAGATCTATTTAATTCACATCACCACTCAGATCAAAACAGAACATAGCATCCTGGGACATAGATTCCACAGGCCACAGCTCTGTTAAATCTGAGGGCACTTATGTACTGCATTTGGCCCAGAGGCAGCAGAAGCTACTTTGAATGAGGGGAGAGGGTGGAGGTGCTTCTGCATGGGGAGTGGGAAGAGTCAGAGGCAACAGGGAGAGGTCAGAGTGGCAGCAGGGAATACTTGGAGTGTGAGAGAGAGGATGGGGTGTAGTAGTGACTTGCTCCTCAGCGCCACAGCAGCTACCTCAGCTCCTCTGCCCCGCATGCATGCACACAGTTTACAGGAAGAAAAGGAGTACTTGTGGCACCTTAGAGACTAACCAATTTATTTGAGCATGAGCTTTCGTGAGCTACAGCTCACTTCACGAAAGCTCATGCTCAAATAAATTGGTTAGTCTCTAAGGTGCCACAAGTACTCCTTTTCTTTTTGCGAATACAGACTAACACGGCTGTTACTCTGAAACAGTTTACAGGGAATGACTCGCAGGGGTGGAAACATAGATCAGGCCCCACAGTATTTCCACTGTGTGGGCGCTAACCACCTGCCATTCCACCGCCCCTGATTTGGCCTACAGGCTGCAATTTGGTCACTCTTGGCTGATTATTATTTAGTTACTTACCTTGCTTTACAAAACCAAATAAAGACAGGTTTCAGAGAAGCAGCCGTGTTAGTCTGTATCTGCAAAAAGAAAAGGAGTACTTGTGGCACCTTAGAGAGTAACAAATTTATTTGAGCATAAGCTTTTGTGAGCTACAGCGCACTTCATTGGATGCATTCAGTGGAAAACAGTATTCCTGTCACAGGGAGTTTGCAGTCTAAGCTAAGGGAGGTGCTGTAGCATTGGGAGGACAAGGGTGAAAACAATTTGGTTATGTGGTCACATGGGAGAATGGTGCTGGTATCTTGGGGATGGTGTAGTTTGTTTTTTAAATATCTGTAAGACTCTAGGTTACAAACTTCACAGATTACAATGATCTATTTATTGATTAGTGCAGGATTCATATTACCTAATGAGGGATTTAGGAATTATACCTTTCCCCAATTTCATTGCCCTGGAAATGGAATATGCAATGTGGCTTTGTTTAGTTGGTCTCTAAAATCATTCCACATAGTCACTGTGCCATTAGTAAATTGACACTCAAACCATTTTCTGGGACATGACCATGAAGTAACTCTAGGCCATCTATGCTGTGCTTCAGTTTCTAAGTGCCAGCCTTTCTGGGACTGCTCCAGGAATGTAAGGAAAGCTGTCAGTAGCCACAGGAAACTGCAATTGGCTTGGGAAGTGTAGAAGTACCTGACACCTTTAAGAAAGCAGTAGGTAGAGAAAGGTCACTTGTCCCAATAGTGTGTCCTCTTCAATAAGATAGCAATGCCACCTGAGTTCTTTAGTCCCTAAAGCCAGATTTTCAGGTGGTGTAAATCCATTGCAGACAATGGAGCTACACTGATTTATGCCAGCTGAGAATCTGGCCCCTTCTCTTTTTCCCCACAGTTCTGGTTAGCTGTCTCTGAACACCCTTGGAAACTTCCTTTCTGTATTCAGAGCTCGTTGAAGAAATAGTTCTGTTTCACCACTACTTACTCTTCATTTCTGAATATTCTGGTTGCCTCCCCCCATTTCCCCTCACCCCCTTTTGGTGTGGTTTCCCTTCCTCCTCGGTGTATGTTCCTCCTCCTTTCAACCTTTTCACTGCCACGTCCATAGATATCCCTATGCTAATTCCCCCACCATACCAGAAAACCTGACCTCCCCACCATCTTAGGCTGCTCTCTGTCTTCTCTCCTTCACTGTAAACTGGCCATCAACAAGTTTAGGCTTGAAATTAGACAAAGGTTTCTACCCATCAGAGGGGTGCAGTTCTGGAACAGCCTTCCGAGGGGAACAACAGTGGCAAAAAACCTATCTGGCTTCAAGACTCAGCTTGATAAGTTTATGGAGGGGATGGTATGATGGGACTGCCTACAATGGCATGTGGTCCATCAGCGACTGCCATTAGCAAAAATCCCCAACAACTGGAGATGGGACACTAGATAGGGAGGGCTCTGAGTTACTACAGAGAATTCTTTCCCAGGTATTCGCCTGGGTCTTGCCCACATGCTCAGGGTCTGACTGCCATTTTGGAGGTGGGGAAGGAATTTTCACCCAGGTCAGATTGGCAGAGACCCTGGGGGTTTTCGCCTTCCTCTGCAGCATGGGGCACATGTCACTTTCAGGTTTAAACGAATGTAAATGGTGAATCTTCTGTAACTTTGAAGTCTTTAAACCATGATTGGAGGACTTCAGTAACTCAGAGGTTGGGGTCTATTTCAGGAGCGCAATGTGCAGAGGTCAGACTAGATGATCACAATGGTCCCTTCTGATCTTCAAGTCTATGAGTCTAAAGCCCAATAACTATCTACCATAACCTTATCCCTCATCGCCGATTCCCCACCAGCATATTAGCAGGTCACTGTCCTGTAGAACCTGCTGTGTGCTGTGAATACATATGAAGAAGCTTTTGCTGACTGTCTCTGCAATACAACACAAATCATTTCTCTTTGCTTCTCTAGTTCTTCTTAGTATTTCATAGAGCTTCTCTCTTCCTTCTTAGCAGGTTGTTTTATAATAATGTCCACAGACAGTTTGGGGGATCAGAGGACTGTCAAAACCTACTACAAAGGTTTCAAAGAAACAGGGACTAGAACTGGCTGAGCCAGCACATATCAGTGCTATAAAGGAAGATGGAGCAGTCTCACAAAGGGGAAAGAAATAATGAGCTTGATCTGTGTAGCAGCATCTGCTTCTCTCCCTTTAAGGGAAAATGATGCATGGAATCAAAGCGAGGCTCAGCAGAAAGGTGTGGGGAGGGACATTGGGGCGTACGATTTTACATGGCTGCAGGCTTCTTTGTAGGATATTATTGGAGGGTCTTTTTGGATGAACATCTTGTCATGATCTAGTGCTCATTTCTAGAGTAGCCTTAAGTTCCATGTCAAACTGGGCTCCAAAGTGTAAATAAAGATCTGGACCTACCTCTCAGCTCCTGATTAGAAGGTATGTCACTTGTCTCAGACCCCCACAAATCTAAATCGTCCATTAGTATAAATTACGGCCATTGGCAATGCTGAATCAGGAAAGGGAGACAGGAGTATCTATCTTAGAGAAATGAAGGTACCTTGTTTCCTAGTCTGTTCTTTGTCATGTCCCTCACCGGGAGTTTCTGCATTACTCTTTACAAGGCAGAGAGCTATGGGGGGATAGGGAAAAGGAAACTGGCAAATTTGACCCTCAAAAGGAAAAAAAAGAGAGTGTTGGTCTTTAGAGACATAGTGGGTAGAGGAGGGCACTGGCAGTCTATTCTGTTCCAGTTCCATTTGATGGATGGGATAACAGGCCCAGAAAGACTGACATTGGCTGCAGGTATAGCAGGGTGAGGTCAACTAGGTCCACAGGCTCTCCTTTACCTCCTCGTTGCTAATATGGGGCCTGTCTGCCCCATCACACTGACTCCTCTCACAGGGTGTTGAAGCTCCAGTTAACAAATGTTCGTAAAGAGCACTGAAATCCTCGGATAGAAGGCAATGGGGAAGGGCAGTGAAAAAAATTGCAGATATAAATTAATACAGTTGCAATGAGCTTTAACCTCTAAAGCGTTAATAGCTCTTTATAGCAATACCATTGTATTATTTATTATGTTTATTACACAATGCCCCCATTGTGCTAGGTGCTGTATAAACATAAGAGCAATAGAAAGTCCCTGCCCTGAAGAGCTTACAATCTAAAATAGACAAGACAGACAAAGAGTAGCAGAAAAGGGTATCCAAAGTGTGCAGAGTGATGTCATGGGAGTGCCAACATTTTGTTTTTGTTGTTTTTATTAGTACCAGTGAGAGGCTCCAATTATTGGCCCTTTCTTAAACTTTTTTTTTTTCCACCAGGAATCATGGCTGGAAATGTGCTGGTGATACTGTCCTGATGCAGACTTTCCTTCTGTTTCGTCTACGGGGGTAGGGTCAGCTTAGCATGTGAGGATGCAGGAGCCAGTTTCTGGAGACATGAATGTGGCCTCTCCCACATTGAAAACATCAGCGGTGAACCCTGCAGCCAACCCCCGACGCATGCGACGGATCATTGCTGAGGATCCTGAGTGGTCCCTGGCCATTGTTCCACAACTCAGTGAGCTCTGCCTCCAGCACATCGTCAGCAACTTTGAAAGTAAGCCATGGTCCCTTCCCCACAGCAGTCCTGTGGACTGCATTGTTCTACCTTGGGTTGTGGAGCCGGCTCACACTGTGTTCTCTGTCCTGCTGAGTGTCAAAGAAAGGGAAAGAGAGTGGGCAGAGGAAAAAATCTCTCCTGCTGCTCAATAGCTAGACGTGTCTATGTAACTCCATTGGCTTCCATTGAGTTACATGGGCGATGAATTTGGCGCACTGGGACTACTGTGCAGAGTGGGAAGCTGCCCTGAACTCAGCCCATCATATCTGTCAGGCTGCTCTTCAGTTTCCCTCCATGCCCTGCTTGGACTCACTATATCAGCTTTTACCTTGACCACTGAAGTCAGATTTCTCTGCTCTTTGTCATCTCACACATTACAGTACCATCCAGGGGCCTGGTCAGGATGGGTCCCATTGTGCTGGGTGCTGTACAGACAGGTAGAACTATTCCCTGCCCCAGTTGAAGAATACAAGTAATGTATGAAGGGTGTGGGATATAAACTTATGATTTCACTAACATTTCCACAGCAATCAGCTGTGATGTTACAACCCAAGAATGATGACATCCTCAGGTGGAGAGTGTGCATCTGGACCAGATGAATTGCTAAGAAATAGCAAGGCTGCTAGTCTAACATGCTGCCAGGTTAGGGTTCAGAGTTTGGGTCCTAAGCTGCCTGGATCTGGGAGCCCAGTGAGTCTGGAAAAGGAGTAACTTCCTTGGATCCTCAGTGATTGTGACGGATTGGGTCACAGAAACCACCTTGGGACTGCCACCTGATGTGCTGAGACTACCTCTGAGCCCATTTTCCCTGGCAACTTGGGACTTCAGTACCCTGTCTTGTTGAGTCAGACACGCCAACCTGCTACAAACACAGACCCAGGTCTGAACCACGTTTCCCACAAGCTGCAGACTTAACTGAAAACAGCTTAAGAAGTGCTCCTGTCTCCAACACCCAGATATCCAGTTCCCAATGGGAGCCAAACCCCAAATAAATTCATTTTACTCTGTATAAAGCTTATACAGGGTAAACTCATAAATTGTTCGCCCTTTATAACACTGATAGAGAGATATGCACAGCTGTTTGCTTCCCCCAGGTATTAATTACTTGCTCTGGTTTAATTAATAAGTAAAAAGTAATTTTATTAAATATAAAAAGTAGAGGATGGTTCCAATAATAACAGACAGAACAAAGTAAATTACCAAGCAAAATAAAATAAAAACACGCAAGTCGAAGCCTAATACAGTAGGAAACTAAATGCAAGTAAATCTCACCCTCAGAGATGTTCCAATAAGCTTCTTTCACAGACTAGAGTCCTTCCTAGTCTGGGTCCAGCAATCATTCACGCCCCCGTAGTTACTATCCTTTGTTCCAGTTTCTTTCAGGCATCTCTTTGGAGTGGAGAGGCTATCTTTTGAGCCAGCTGAAGACAAACTGGAGGGGTTTCCAGGGCCTTTTATATTCCCTGTCGTGGGTGGAAACCCCTTTATTTGCCTGTGCAAAATCACAACAACAAGATGAAGTCTGTAGCCACCTTGGCAAGTCACATGTCTATGGATGATTCCTCTTTTTGCAGGCCGATGCCTTAATTTACATGTTAGTTTGAACGTTCCCAAGAAAGCTGAGATGTGGATTAGCATCTCCCAAAGTCCACTGATAGTTAAGTGTTTCTTGATGGGGCACTTACTGAGAATAGTCCTTTCTCAGGAAGCTGACCAAATGCTTCACTGAGGCTACTTAGAATCAAACAAGTACATAGCCAATATTCATAACTTCAGACACAAAAATGATGAACACATACTGTCATAAATATAAAGGGAAGGGTAAACACCTTTAAAATCCCTCCTGGCCAGAGGAAAAACCCTTTCACCTGTAAAGGGTTAAGAAGCTAGGATAACCTCGCTGGCACCTGACCACAATGACCAATGAGGAGACAAGATACTTTCAAAGCTGGAGGGGGGGAGAAACAAAGGGTCTGGGTCTGTCTGTGTGATGCTTTTGCCGGGGACAGAACAGGAATGGAGTCTTAGAACTTAGTAAGTAATCTAGCTAGATATGCATTAGATTCTGTTTGTTTAAATGGCTGAGAAAATAAGCTGTGCTGAATGGAATGGATATTCCTGTTTTTGTGTCTTTTTGTAACTTAAGGTTTTGCCTAGAGGGATTCTCTATGTTTTGAATCTAATTACCCTGTAAGGTATTTACCATCCTGATTTTACAGAGGTGATTCTTTTTTTACTTTTTCTTCTATTAAAATTCTTCTTTTAAGAAACTGAATGCTTTTTTCATTGTTCTTAAGATTCAAGGGTTTGGGTCTGTGGTCACCTATGCAAATTGGTGAGGATTTTTATCAACCTTCCCCAGAAAAAAGGGAGTAAGATTTGGGAGGATTTTGCGGGGACAGACATTTCCAAACAAACTGTTTCCTAATAATAATAATACCAGTGTTAGACGTTTGGTGGTGGCAGCGAAAGTCCAAGGGCAAAGGGTAAAATAGTCTGTACCTTGGGGAAGTTTTAACCTAAGCTGGCAAAAGTAAGTTTAGGAGGTTTTCATGCAGGTCCCCACATCTGTACCCTAGCGTTCAGAGTGGGGAAGGAACCTTGACACATACAGACAGCATAATCATAACCAGCAAACTACAACCTTTCCATAGACATCCCTCTTGGCCTTCTCTGGACAAGAACTGGTGCAACCATAGGACCCTGGTTGCAACAATGATCTATACTTTCACAGTTTATGTCAATAACTTCAGTGATGCTCTCTGCCCGACTCGGAAAAGTGGTATTGAAGGCCTCAGAAAGGGTTTGACTAAGAGAGGGTCACTGCAATGTAAGCATGTTAGTATGTGGGAGGAAATGGAGGGAATACTGGAAGAAGTCTCCGAGCAAAGCCACAGCGCTCTTCTTATGTAGATATCTTTAGTAGAGAGAGAAAGTAGGAACCCAGCTTTGCTTCTCAGAATAAGATTTTCCATGTGCAGACAGGTCTCTCTGTTTTTAGTCTCTATGATTCCATGGTGATGATAATTAATAAAAATCAGGTATATAGTGCTGTAAATGTATATGGCACTATAGAAATTCCCTGTCCCCAGAGAGCTTCCAGTGTCAGTGAGATGAGATGAGAGATAGGACAGAGGTTCAAGGCAGAGGGTTGAAGAGAGATTACTGGAGGAGAAGGGAACATTTTTCTGAATAAGGTAGGTTTGAAGGAGGAGATAGAGAGTGCTTGGTGGGCAAAAAGTGGGTAACTTTTAGTAGAATATACAATGGTGCAAAGCCAAGAGAAGTTTTATAAAGAACATCTAAAGAACCCAGACCCAAAATTTTCTCCTTTAAAAGGTTATCATCCTATGGGGAAGTTCTCTAAACAATGAGCCAAATTCTGCTGTCACATATACTGGTGTAAATCCAGAGCAACTCCATTCACATTAGTGATGTTATTCTGGATTTACCTTGGTGTACTAGAGCAGAATTTTCCATTAAATATCTATTTAGACAACAAGAAGTCCACCACCTAAAAATAAAAATACAAAATCACTATCCACAGTTTATGTAGGACCGACAATATTTTTTTGGTGTGGTACTATGGGAGTAGCAGAAGGGAGCACAATTAACAGATGCTATTCCCAAACAGCATATAAAATCAATGATTGCCAAATGGTAAAAAACTTATGTCAATAGGTCTGGGTTAAAATATTACTCACCATAATATTTCTAGGGGGACTGGATTAGTGAACATACCCGCCCCTCAGATTCAGAATGCTTTTTGGGAGTAACTTCTCCTCTTCATTATTCCCTACAGAGAATCCTGTCGTGGACTATCTCCTGCCAGAGCACCAAAGGAAGGTGCTGGACAGGATTTCCACAGGCCTGCCCCTTACAGTGACCGCCAACCTGATCAGTGACGAAGGCTACTGGAAGAGGTGCTGTACTGAGCGATGGGCGGTGTGTGATGTCTCCCGCTACGGGGGCAGCTGGAAGCGGATGTTCTTTGAACGCCACCTGGAGAACATCCTGAAGTACTTCATCCCTAACACAACCGACCCCAGTCAAGTCCTGGAGGTCATCCCACTTTGCAAGGAGTATGTGAGGAAGCTGGAAATCGATCAGTTCCTCCCACCAGTGAAGCTGGATCAGAATAAGGAAGAGGATGACATGTCCGATTCTGGGAGTGATGTTGGGGTCGATGAATTCTGCATGCATCACTATGACCTAGGAGTGCTCACTGCTGCCCTCTCTCACCTAGAAGAGCTGCATCTGACGTATGGTGTGAAAGACTGTGGCATGAACTTCGAGTGGAGCCTCTTTGACTTTACGTATCAGGACTGTTGCTCTCTGGCCAATGCTTTCAAGAAGTGCCACACCTTGAAAGTAACTTGCCCAAACTGATTTTTTAACATTTATATTTTAAAGGATAAACTAAAACAGGGACAGAGTACCCTTGCAAAGAGCCAAGAGACCAGTTTTACCTGCTGCTCACCATTAGTCTGCCCAGTCCAGTGGATGGCTTCCAAATGTTTGACTCAAATAATTTGACCGTCTTAGGCAAATTTTCTAATTTGGTGCCTAAGTATATTCATAGGATGCAATTCACTGTAACATGTAGGGGCCAAAGCCAAATCACAAAAACTGGTAGAGTATTTGAAATGCATTTGATGCCACACAATGGGAAACATTAAGAGCGGGTATAAGCAAGTCTGTATTTGTTGAAATTGATAGGGCTGCCTGCACCAGGTTTGAATTTGGCCAAGTGAGTGGAAAGTCAAGATGTGAAGCGTCCTTTCCCCCTCAAGCCAGGCTGTCTGCTAGCTAAGGGCAGGGCCTTTCCCCTTTGCAGTGCCTATCTAACTTCATGTTTGAAATGATACTAACTTGGTGGCCTGTAATTTAATATCCTGCTAGGTGCTGTTTGTTATCATGTGTTGTGTGAGGTTCAGTAAGGCCTGTGTCTTACTAACGTGAGCAACCCCCTCCCCCCATATAAAATGTGTTCTCTGTAGATCAGGAGGGAAGGAGCAGTCCTGCTGCACCTTCCTGCACAATCCTGGATGGGGATAAGCAAAGGGAGCCAGTTCTTTGTTAGGCCAGTCTCTTAACTTTCACGAGCAAATACATGCAATATGTTACTTAAAGATAAAAATGTGACAGGACGTCACACAGCAGCACAGACACCCCAAAACACCGTGTGGAGATGTTAGAACTCCCAGCACGGACGATGCTTCTCTCTGGACAATAGTGTAACCCTCAACTCCGTGGTTATTCCAGTACAGAGATTCTGCCCCACAAAATCATAGACAGGTAGGGCTGGGAGGAACCTCAAGAAGTCAAGTCCAGTCCCCTGTGCTGAGGCAGGACCAAGTAAACTTAAGCCATCCCTGACAGGTGTTTGTCCAACCTCTTCTGAAAACCTCCAATGATGGGGATTCCACAGCCTCCCTGGGAACCCTATTCTAGAGTTAACTAATTCTGGAGTGTAACTAATTGACACATCACAATTCAGAGAAAAGGCAGAATAATCTGACCCCTCACTCTCTGGATGGATTGACAGGTTCTGCAACTGCCTTCCACCATTAGGTGCAATGAGCTCTTCTATGGCCACAGAGATCCCATTGTGGGGCCCTTTTGTGACTGCCCCCACTAGGGAACCTTGCAAACATGTAACTGTTATATTTCAGTTAGAGGTCAAACAGTGGCTGTTAAATTTGAAGTTAAGATGGATTTGGCATTGCTCTCTAGGGAGGTTAGGTGCCCAATTCCCTTTGACTTTCAGTTGAATTTGGGCACCTAACTCATTTAGGCTTTTTCAAAATCCCTCCCAAAATGATGGTAGTTGCTGTGCCAACAAGCATGACCATATTTTTCTTCCACAGGTCTTCAAGCTGTGCCGGAGCAAAGTGGATGACGAAAAGAGCCGGATGCTGATACGGAATTTGTTAGATCACCCATGCTTGGTGGAGCTGGACTTGTCCCACAATCTAATCAGGGACCGGGGAGCACGAGCCATTGGCAAACTGATCAACCACAGCAAGCTAGAAATTCTCAACCTGTGTAATAACCGGATCCGGGCCCCAGGAGCCCAGGCTATTGCTCATGCCCTAGCCAAGAATTCTACGCTGACCTCTCTGAACCTGCGCATCAACTGCATTGAGGATGAGGGTGGCCAGGCAATAGGCCATGCCCTGCTGACTAATGCCACCTTGACATCTATCCATCTGGGAGGCAATGAGTTGTCAGAGCCGACAGCTACGCTTTTCTCCCAGGTCCTTGCTCAGAACACAGCTCTGACTAGCATCAACCTTGCATGCAACCACATAGGGCTGGTAAGCAGCTTTCCTGCCTAAAAGAGAAATTGCTTCCGTCTACTGCCCCTACAGCAGCTAGTGCAGTCCAACTTAAGCATCTGTCTGGATGATTTGACATAAAGCAGATGCAGAGCTTCTTTGGTCTGCGGACTGCTGCCCCTCACCAAGGAGCCAAATTTAGCTCCATCTCACACACTGCCAAGGTGATCTTGCTTTGATTATTATAAATTATTGGCAGCAGAGAAGCTGAGGTCACAGCAAATACCACTTAAAAAAGGAATCCCACATTGTTTCACACTCCCTGCACTCTTTATATATAATGAGACCCTCAAGTTGAATCTTGTATTTTGTGAATTTGGCCTTTAGGAAATTGAGAGTTTTGTTCCCAAGTTAAAGAGAGGCCCAGGAAATTCAGGGAACATTTCTGAGACCATCATGGCTTCATCATGGTACGAAGGCATCACCCTTATAATCTCCCGCTGGTATCGATAGATCAGCGTTGTTAGAAAACTGGCTCACTTGCTGAATTTATGTAAGTCTCTGCTCTGCTACTGAGTCACCATGTGGCTTTGGCCAAAGTTTTCATATCCGTGTGCCTAATATTCAACTCTTAAATCCAAGTGGCCTGATTTTCAAAACTGGTGGGCATTCACAAATCTCATCCAAGTCACTGGTGGTGCTCAGCTTCTCTGAAAATCAGGTCACTTCTATTTAGTTTTTTACATGTGAACAAAGAATCCTAAATCTAGGCATCCATGTTTGAAAATGGCCTCTAAGCTCTGTGCCTCAGTTTCCCCATTGGTAAAATGGAAATAGTAAAACCTACTGTACCTGTCTGCCCAGCTCATGGGGGAGCTGACAATTTATTAGCCAATGTTTTTAAAGAGCTTTGAAGACAGCAAGCATTTTATTGGTTCTAATTCTTATTAGCCTCTAGGAAAGAGCTAGAACATAATAATAGAAGGAGAAAAGGGTGTTCTAAAGGGTTGAGGTTTATCCTTGGAAATAATAACCCTAATGCTTAGCACCTTCCATCCAAGGGTCTCAAAGCACTTTGCAGATGTTCATTAGTGAAGCCCTAGAACACCCTGAGAAGTGGATCAGTATTATTGTCTCCATTTTACAGAGGAGGAAACAGAGGCACAGGCAGAGAAAGTGACTTGCCTGAGGTGTCACAGTGTTCAGTGGTAGAGCTGGAAATAGAACCAAGGAGTCCTAACTCCCAGCCCCCTGTTGTAACCATTAGATACACTTCCCTCCCAACATGGGACTCCAAGCGAGGAGTTGTGACTCCCAGGCCCCTGGTCGAACCACTAGAGACACACCAAACTCAGGCCTTGGTTATGTACCTGCATTCCTGTTGATTTCAAAGGTAGACTCCTTCCTTTCCTTTCCCACTTCCTGCCCTCTCTCAGGCAGGTCAAAGGCAGTGGGAGGCTGGGGGCAGGAGGAGTGGTCACAGAGGGTAGGAGCTAGGGTGACCAGATGTCCTGATTTTATAGGGACAGTCCCAGTTTTGGGGGCTTTTTCTTATATAGGCACGTATTATCCCCCCACCCCCATCCTGAATATTTACACTGGCTATTTGGTCACCCTAGTAGGAGCAGCATGTTCATTTGGTATCTGATAGATATTGATTGACAATAGCTAAGATTCAACACCTCCAGGAAACGTCTGTTGGTCCAATCCCTGGAGTGTGTTGACAGGTGAGGTAGGTAATGGTACCAAGGTGAGCTGCCTCCCAAAGCTCTAGAACTCCTAAGATCTCTGCCAAATTTTCCATCGCAGCTTGAATTTCCTCAGTGAATTGACCTTCAGTTGTGTGGGAGGCTCTGCCTCACCACCGATGTCCCCAGGAGATGGTTTCTGAAAAGGAGGCTATCTGAGTGGACCTCTCTTGACATTTGCTGGAGTAGGAATGGTATATCTAATTGTGCTGGTGTTGACATTAACTAGCAGTGAGCTGATGAATGGGTGACCAGATACACCAGCATGGCTCTGTCAGGTTATCATCTCAGTCTTAACCAGCCATGAGCCTGAGAACTGCTGACATGATACCCAGAGGGAGCCATTAGTGTGTGCACTGCATAAGGTTACACTCCCTTTCTGTTTTCCTGCCAGTAACGTTTCAGTCTTGCCGAGAAATAAGATACCCCATGTTTTGCTTATTGTCATGTACTCCTACTTTGGACATGTGAGATGGAAATGCACATGCTCCTTTCTCCCCTACTCCACTTGCAGGCAGTAGGTGAGTGCCAGTGAAAGGCACTCTGGGGATTGGGGGACATGAAGCAGCAAGCCTGCCCTGGTCTGCACTTCACATCCATCTCCTTTCTGATTCCAGGATGGTGGGAAGCAGCTGCTGGAAGGAATGTCAGATAACAAGACCGTGACTGAATTTGACCTGCGGCTGGCAGAGGTGGGGCAAGAGAGCGAGTACCTCATTAACCAAGCCCTGAAGGCTAACCAGGAAATTGCCCGTCTGAAAACCTTTCACCAGTCAAACTCCTTGGAAGAGAAATCCCCAGATCTGGATTAGCCTATCACATGCCCTTATTTACCACTGTAGCCTTTGAAATGAAATGTCTTTCCTCATTGGGCAGCTGTGGCCATATGATATTAATTCATGATTGCAGGAGGGGTAAGAAAATGTAACAGACAGCGTGGTGTCAAGGCCTAGGCCCTACCTGGCAGTTGGATCCCTAAGGAGATTTCTCACTGGCTCCTTCACACAGTGTGGTCAAGGGTTTCCATGTGACTTCACTCCTCCATCGCAGCAGTGCTGCTGGATTGTGTGCTGTTGACACCTGTCCATAGGGAACCATGCTGATTACCCCCAGGTGTGGCTGATTACACTCAGATGTGATTTCAGCATAGTTCCTACCTCTCACAGACTGGCCTGAAAATTCATCTCCTGGAATTAGTCTCAGAATAATGTTTTTCTTTATATAACCTTTTCAATTATTTTTTCTTACAATAAAATAACTAAAACAGGGAATTATACATATTCCACTGTATTGGCTACTATTCTTACCAATGAAATCAATTGGCAGTCTATGATAGGCATACTACAGTAGCCTATGGACCACTAGCAGTCTGAGGCGAGTTGTCACATGGTGTTGGGGCCTTCTTTGTTTCCAGCTGCTAAATGGCATTAAAAAACTCAAGCCATGTTCACTACTGGTCTAAATGTTTCCTCTCCAGGTGAGCAATGGTAGTTGCAGTTTGGATGTTATGTGACTGTGACGGGAGATACAGAGACTGTGTGTGGGTATTAAAAATGTGGGTTGTGTTATGAACAGAGTTGAGAAACCAGTGTATACAGAACAGTTTTTTTGAAGCAGGAGGGAAGAGTTAATGCATTACATACCAGATGCCATGTTCTAGAGGAAGATTGTACATATTGGGCCAAATTCATGCCTGGTGTACCTCCACTGACTTGAATGAGTTTACAGGTGGGATGAACTTGTCCTCACCCATAGTTAGATTCTGGATTGTCCTGGGTCTGTAGAACAAGTGCTAATCCTCAAAGTTCTGAGTAAGTGAACCCTGTTGCTTATAACTTGTTTTGGTGTCCTGGTAAATAGGTAAAGCTCAGTGAGCTCATTTACTAATACCTAATTAGTTCAGGTGTCATCACATGTGAGTTTTGCATTAGACAGTCATGAATTTAGGGCAAACTTTTTCTCTCAGTCCAAACATTTTGATTGCATCAATGTAGCACACAGTGAGGTGCTTATCTTTGCTGATCCCCAGTGAAAATGGAGTTGGGGAGAGTTTGAGGCACTTGCTATGGCTAGAAATCAGCTTTGACCTGGAACCTAAAGATTATATATAATGGGGCATTCTACAAACAATGTAAACTGGGCTGCCTTAAGTGAGTATTGTTTTGGACCGTTAGATAACAACAGCTTTGGCAATGTTTTGTTTCCACCTGTAGAGGAAAATCAAATCTTTAGGTAACATGAATTTATTGCTTATGGAGTATTTGTGAGTGGTAGTGAGAACTCTAGCTCACCCAGTCACCTGTATTTCTGTCTTGTCTTTGTTTCAAACTTGTGGTGTAGGATATTTTTCAGCCATAATTTTCCAGAGGATTGTGTCAACTTTACTAGTAGAACAAATTCTTCATTAACAACATCCTAAGCGGGTTGGTAACTTCTCTAATATGTGACTGCAAAACACGTGCTTTGCATTGTGATGTCATCCTGGCATGTGGGTTAATGTGGGGTAGTAATTGGATCTGATGTGGCTTCATGGAGGCAACTTGCCTCTGAATTCGGACGCCCAAAGTTCTTGAGACCCGGTTATGATTCCTGTGGTGCCATCCAGGTTTTGGAAAGCATTCCAGTAATAAGCTCAAGCCAAGACCATTGAGGGGGAGTGAGCCCAAGCAACAGCCTTTTGTCCCCACAGTGAAACAGCGCAGCATCTTCCAAGCAAAGTGGCCCGTTCCAGATCTGACCTTCAGGCCGTGCTGCTATTTCAGGCTTCTCCTGAATGGTGGGCTAAACAGGGTATGTAGAGGTTGGGGAGGGGAGAATGTTGTTTGTTGCAGGTCCGAAACTTTTCTCTGCTTATTGACGCAGCTGAGGCTTTGAATATATTTTTACAACCACTGTCTAGCATTCTAGACAGACATGTGATGACGCTAACGAGCTATGTTCCATATACAATAGATCTCCCCGTCTTAGGAAGGGTTATGTGCTGTTCTGCCTTTGCTCCTCAGTGGCATTGCTGTGGGAACTGGTGAGGCTCGTTTTGAACAGGACACTTGTCTTAGGGAGGGTGGCTGTTTTTAACCTTGGGGTAGAAGGAGCTGTAACATCCCAGCCAGAACCCATGCAGCTCTGTGTACCCTGCTCAGGGGAAAGCCAAGTTGTCTTGCTGAAAACAAAACTGCTTCCCCTGCATTCAGAGGGAGGGCTCCCCACCTATCACAACGGGAAGGAAGGGAAGCAAAGGAGTAGTGGCATAAGAGTAAGAGGAAGCCAGGGCTCTGTCTCCTCACTCACACACTTCTTCCCTGGAGGGGAAAATACTTGTTGGGCCCAGTCTATTGGCCACCTGAGGAGGGTGATGGGAAAGGGGCCACTTGATTGACTCCCCGGGTCCTTTGATCCCTCCTGCAAGAATGCTGAACCATGGCAGGCCTCACAGGGTAATGTCCTTTTGCCTCTGTGTACAGGGGGGTCTGGTCTCATCCTACTTGTCCTATGTTCACTACCAGTGAATAACATTACAGAGTCTCTGACACGAACAAACCCACAGCTGAGGCCGGAGTCAGTGAATCATCTGGAACTTTTATTACACCGATTTGGTTTACAATCTTTGTACTTTGATATTTCCAACAGAAAAGGCAACATTGTGATATACTGTTTGTACAGAGAGAGAAAGAGAGACAGACAGATAGAGAGAGCTAGATCATATTGACATATTTAAAAGTAAAAACTGTTCCCAATGCTCACTAAAGAGTTTGTTAGACAGATCCCCACCGGTGCTTCACTCCACACAGCAGATACAAACGCCCGTGGCTCTGCTGTCTGTGGACCCCAGGCCAATGGGACCCTTAGCTGCTTGATGCTCTGGCCTTATAGATCAGAAAGGATACGGTGTGAGGTTATCACTGGCAGCAATGGCCACCTTAGAGGTGTGTCAACAGCACTACCCTAAAGCCCTTGCAAATCAACCTACGCTATTTACTCCCTTCCAAGCTACACTCTGGTGTTCTGCAGGGGCTATCACCAACAAAAGAAAAGCCAGCCACAGCAGCTATAAAAGATTTTGTCAAGACCTCTCCAGAACGTCAGCTACTCATTACCCACCACTAAGCATTTTTTGTTGAGGTCGGTGTTCTTAAGTTTACAAAATATTTTCTTAAAGAAGTGGGGGAGGGATAGCTCAGTGGTTTGAGCACTGCCCTGCTAAACCCAGGGTTGTGAGCTCAATCCTTGAGGGGGCCATTTAGGGATCTGGGGCAAAAATTGGGGATTGGCTTTGAGCAGGGCGTTGGACTAAATGACCTCCTGAGGTTCCTTCCAACCCTGAGATTCTATGACACAGCTGAAGTAGATGAGATTTTGTTTAGTAACCTTGCAAAAGCCCAAAGACCATGTTCAGCCACACGGGCAGGCGTCACTCCCAATGATGTGGATGGACTAGTTACAAAAGGGTTAGATTTGTCCCAAGAACAACTCTGTGTAAATTACAAGGGCAGCCCACTTCGTGGAGAGCAGGGTGATTCATTGAAAACCAGTTCAAGGTTGGAAGTGGTTGTGTTCCCAAAATGTACCGTAAACCACACTCCACCAAATACACAAAGAATGGTAGGTTTGTTTGGCAGCATCTGCCCTGAGAGGTGGTTAGAACTGGGCAAACATAGTTT
Organism: Lepidochelys kempii; assembly: GCF_965140285.1. Lineage (NCBI taxonomy): Eukaryota > Metazoa > Chordata > Testudines > Cheloniidae > Lepidochelys > Lepidochelys kempii. Next base: position 149,957,784 of record NC_136382.1, on the reverse strand, counting down.
TAAAAAAAAAGGGTTGTGAATATTTGTTACAATAAAAATTGTATTAAATTGCCTTCCAGGGCATTCACACCTTCTTCCTGTAAACAGAGGAAAGTCTGCAAGTAGCTGAACTATAGCAGCTATCTTACAAATGCCTAACCTGTGCCAAGACTCACTGGAATGTCTGTTCAGGCAGCCATCTTGAAATCTCTTGGACTTCCCTCCTCTGGCACCCAAATGAAACCATGTGACTTGGGTGACCGCCCCCTCCTCCCCCTGCCAAGCATGGACCCACAGAAGTGAATAACGTGTTAGTTGACACATCTTTGAACAATTTCAAATAACAAACCATTTAGTAAAAATCCAAGTCTGGCCAGGGACCATCGGCAACAGAAATAAGGGCAAATGAATTGAATGAATAATTCACTAGCAATAGTTCACCTAGTGCTATGGAAGGCCAACAGTCCCATAGGACACTGAAGGTGTAGGTCAACTGTGAGACCTCATTGCAAAGCTAGGGAGGAATGACCTTCAGCTCCGAAGTCTGAGAGCAGTTTCTGCTCCACTTGGCTGTATGTTGAGGATCCCCAAATGCTGTTTCTGCCCTATCCAGCAGCATGAAGGGGCAAAATCAGGGCAAGCCAATCAAATGAGACAGCATTTCTTTGTGCGTGCGCGGAGGGAGGGGCGTATAAACAGTGGCTTTGAGAGGTTTGAACTCTTGGGAACGACACTAGAGCTTTTGCTTTAAGTGTGCAAGTAAGCGCCCCCGCCTGAGCTGGATGGGGCGAAAAGCTGGTTCCTTAAAGCAGCAGATGGCAAGCTGGGCTTCTGCTCTTCTGATCTGAATGCATACGGTGGAAGGGACGTATGTCTGTGGCTGGCTGCCCAAATCTCACAGCTTCTGCTATGAGCCACAGCGGTGTCATTTCTTGGTGTCGGAGCAACAATGTCTCATGAAACGGGCTAGTTAATTTCCAGCACTAGCTGGGAAATGGGGGAGGGTGGGTATGCACAGAGCTCCTTACTTCATTCAGCCCCTTCGTTTGGCCTGCATTAGGTTGGCACTGCCCACACTGAGCTTTCTCTATTTGCTGCCAGGGTGGGAAAGTATTTCTACTGCCGCTTAGTCTACCTTTTGTGTGCTCAGCTAGCCAGAGCGGCTGGAGAATGGCAATTTGGAGGCAGTGGAGGAAGATGAGTCCTGGTGGGTTTGTGAGTCACCCTGAGACAGCAGAGTACGGCCAGTCATTTCCATGGCAGCTGAAAAGGTCTGAGGGACTGGGCAGAGCCTTGCATGCCCAGTCGCAGAATAGCCTGAAACCCTGTTTGGGGTTTTTAAAAACAAATTAGTGAATGAATGTGATGCTCATAAAATGAGGGACACAGAGTGCTGGTCTGAACCATGCATAGTGTTGGCAAGATTCCTCCCACTTAACCCTGCTAATCCGCCTCAGCCAGGTCGCTCCCCTTTCTACTCCATTCCTGGGCTCTCCACCCAGCTCTGCTAATTGTCCTCAGTCTGCACCTGCAACCCCCGCTCTCTCTCACACTCTCGTTCAGTCCTGGGGCCCACACAGCTCTGCTGGTATATGTCGCTCTTGACCTGCAGTACTTCTGCTTCTACTCTTGGCTCGCTGCAGAGCGGCACTTTTGTCCACATGGAGTAAGAATGAAACCCTCTGAACTCATTTCGCTTGTGTCCTATGTGGGGAGGGTTTTAGGGAGCCAGGGAGGTGTGAGGTAGTGTAGAGACACTGCCTGCAAATAGTTAAATTAGGCTGAGAGCATAGCTAACGAATGAAGAGCTTTATTCCCACTAGCCAGGCCTCAGAAAGCAAGTGCTGCCAGATCCCTACCAACACCATCCCCTCTGACCTGGATGGATTAGCTTCTCTAGAGGCGAAAGGCAATTTAGTTGTTAGCCAGTGACAATTATACATCTGGGCCTCTGGCAATGTTATCCCTTGTGGTTAATGCTCATCTGTTCCTTGGAGAGTGGGCTGAGAGCACCAGCCTGGGAGGCAATGGTATTGCTCTGATAAATTAAGGCGTCTCAGGCCTTGCAGTTACACCAGGCGTTACTCACACAGCTGTCTCCTTAGCCAAGGAGACTTCTCCTTTCAGAATGTCCATCACACACCTTTTGCTCTACCTTGACGCTGCCTTTGATTCCGCCTTCCGCTGTTTTCTCCCATGCCATCTTCTGTCCTGTAACAGCCTCCCTAGCCTAGTGCCCCAGGCTCCTTCCCCCTCTCCAGCCAACCCCCACCCCCTGAAAAGCCACCACTTCCCCAAAGCCCACAGATGCCAAGCAACTGGATTATAGCATGCTCACCACTCCCACTTAAAAAAATCTATGCTGAGTTCTCACTGTGTTGTGGCCTGCCTAGTCAGTTTTTATCTGACTCTGTCCAGCCTGGAAGCACCTCAGGGCAGAGAGCTTCCTCTGTGAGTTGGACACTGCACATTCTGAAGGCAATGGCAAAGCTTCCTTCAACCTCAGCAGCAGCAGGACTGGGTCCTGTGTTCACAAAGGGCCCTGTAGATAACGCATCTGCGTACAATATTTGTGATGGTGATCGTGCCTTTCGGTCCCTCGTGCCTATAGCGACGTGTTTGGAGTTCCTCTGCCTCGTTTAGCGGGCCCCTCTGCTCGGGGAAAGCAGGTATCTATCTCTCAGCTGTTGAGTCCTGGAGGTCAGGAAAATCAATATGGCAGGGCTTTTACGCTCTGGTGTCATGATCTTTCGGGACCGTTTCTTCTTGAATCTCTGGAAGGCTCTGACATAGCTGCCTATATGCGTTCAAGGAGTGAAGGAAGCAGCAGGGAAGGTTTTTTTGTGAGTGTAGCAACCAGTGTGACTGAAGGAATGATGGCTGTGCTGCAGTGATTTAGAGAATAAAGGAGTTCCCTCATGGGTCCAAGTCACGTCACCGAGCACAGAAGTGGGTTTGTGGCTGTCCCCAGAGATGACAGATTAATCCAAGGTTTGTGCAGCCCTCGGGGGGGAAATGTGGCCAATGGAAGTTGACAACATGGCAGGTGGCTGCCGAAACATAGTGCAGACTGAGGCCACTCCAAATCCCAGCATTCCATCTTGATCCAGGGGATCAAGGGAGCAGGTGGGATGGTCACTCAGGCTTTGGTCATGTCAGTAGGATTATGCGTTGGGAGCTGAATAGGGGAGGGGAGATTAGCTGGAGTTATGCCTGGTATCAGATTGGGGGAAGGATTCAGTGGCTCTCCAATTCCAGTCAGACATGGGGACTAGGATGTTCTAAAATACTTCTCACCACATGCTTATTGGCACCACCTTTCTATCCCTGTCCTTCATGGCTCATACACTCACTGCAGCAAACGTGAAATTCCACAACCACCTCCACACAAACAAGGCCAGAGATCAGCTTCCTTTCCCATGAAACAGGCATCATTTTATCATTTACTGAACTGCTACAGGAAATAATGGATTACTCTGAGCAACTTAAATTTTGGCGCAGGACTCCATCCCACTAGCTGTGCGTATGCACCAGGCCAGTTTGTTTTGATGGAACAAAATATAACAACTTTATCCTTTTCTATTTTCTCCTTCTGTTTTGTTCTCTTTTCCTTGAGGCCTGACTATTTAGTGGAAGTGGTTGAAATTTTTCAAATTGGTGAGGGGTATGAATAAATTTTTCATCAAAAATTCAATTATCAAGCATAAAAGGAAAAAAACCCTTTACCAAAAATTGTTCACGTTTTTTTCTCTAGCTCTATTTTGAAGGGGGGAACCCAACAGGAAAAACTTTTGAGAAATTCCTCTAACACATTTTATTGGGATTTTTTTTTTCCAACCAGCTCTACAGTGTATTGAGTGAAGCTTCACAGAACAGTAGAATCCATTAGTTTGCAGGGCTGTTGTAGCTGTGTTGGTCCCAGGATATCAGAGAGACAAGGAGGGTGAGGTAATATCTTTGATTGGACCAACTTCTGTTGGTGAGAGAGACAAGCTTTTGAGCTCCACAGAGGTGAAAAAAGACAAGCTTCTGAGCTCCACAGAGCTCTTCTTGAAAGTTTGTCTCTTTCCCCAACAGAAGTTGATCCAATAAAAGATGTTCTCTCATCAGGCCTCTCTCAGAGGGCAGGTCTACACTACCAGTTAAGTTGATCTAACTTATGTTGCTCAGGGGGATGAAAAAACTCCCCCCTGGCGCAACGCAAGTTTTGCGCTGTCCACACTGGAGCTGTCGGCGGGAGACTGGAGCTGTCGGCGGGAGCTTCTCACTGAGGTGCAGTAATTACGCCGATGGGAGAGCGCTCTCCTGTTGGCACAGTGCATCTACACTGGATGTGCACCGCAGCACAGCTGCATCAGTGCGGCTGTGCCGACGTAGCGCTGTAGCGTAGACTTGCCCAGAATCTATTACGTCATTCTCCCACCTCCCCTTCCCCACCTCCAATGTCATCACTCAGGGCCATCTGCTCCCCAGAAGAAAAATCTGATCAAAAAAACTCTCTCCCTAACTTGAACAGGAAGAATCCATCTGTTATCACCTGATCTCATGTATCTGCTCCTGCTTCTGGAGACTTGTTTGTATTCTCAGGCCTGTGTTTTGAATCCTTTTCACCCTGATTGCTTCAAGGGCTGCCATCCAAAGTCAGAACTCATTAGATGTCAGCTGCCAGTGCAGCTAATGGACACTAGAATCGTGTGACTGATACCAATACTAAATCATCTTGACACATTGTAGCTATGTTGTGTTTCTTTCATTCAGTGAATAGCTAAGATTGCAGAAGTAGCTTGCACTGATGGAGAGTGAGCGATCCTCGTGTGTGTGTGTGTGTGTTTGCTCTGCAAAGTCCACTAAAGTCTAATCACAGTGGGTGAGCTACAAAATCCCAAAAGTTCCAAGAACTGGCAATATTTCTGGAAGGGCACATGTGTTCCCATAAAGTTTCATTTTCCCCATTAAAAGTCTTAGGTCTTAAAAGTGTTGCATAGGTGGGTGATGTACCTGCTGGTAGAGACTGGCTCTGGATTGCAGGAAGATGATCTCCTTGGACTTCATAAAGACACTGCCCCCAAGACAGACCAGGCATGGAGAGAACAAGGGGAAGTACATGAGGCTTCTTCCAAGTTTAGTTTAGACCCTGGAACTCGTAGGCAGGAAGGCTATGGAAAATGCCATGTCCTGGCTGGAAAGAGTTGCTGTTGGGGAGAAGAAGGCTCCTGGCCCTAGGTCGCAGTGGTCAATTTGTTTGTTTCGATGCAGCTCACAAGATCAAATCCTTGGGCATAAGGTTCCCCTTCAAAGTGTAACTCTAGGTTCCATGACGGAGGGAGGAGAGCAGAACCTCCTGACAACAGGTTGGCCACAGGGGTACCTGGATCTCACAAGCTCATTGAAGACCAGGTAGATTCTGGAAGGTGATTTATTCAGCAAAATCCCAATGTTAATTCCAGGCATAAAATAAATATTGCAAGGGATTGATCAGGCTGGATTCAAGGGCAAGTGAAGCTCTGGAGAAGATGGGCCATGTTCACCCTTGCGTAGCTCCACCGGCTTCAACAGAGTTACAACTAAGGATGACCACAGCCAATTAATTTCTACTTGCACCTTGGCTATGCCCCTTCCCCTTCTTTCCAAAATGCCCATTATATCCACTGAAGTTAGCAGTGCCCACAAGGGGGAGGAGAAAAAACAACAACCCTATGTTCCAAACTGTATAGGACCCAACACATCACGCATCCAGGCTATGCGAACTCTATGCCAACATGTGCATTTCAGTTGGAATATACAACTGGCCTGATGTTTAAATCACAGGCCATGTATTGGATAGCATGGAGCCAGGTAGCCATATATTTTATTTTCTTCAACAAAGACTAATTTAATTTAAAAGAAAGCATTCATTCTGTATGGAGCGCTATGGCTGCCCATGGTTTGGTAATATGAATTCTGGCTGGTGCAGTAATGTTTCAGATCTCCACCACACATACTGCACTTCTCACTGTATACTGCAGGACAGTAGCAGCTCTGCTGCCTGGTTTTAAACTTGACAGCTGTAAAATATCACTTGTGTGATAATTAAACAGAAATGACCAGGGTTGTAATCTGAACGGCTGGAACAAAAGGCCAAGGATGTTATTTCACCATTGGAGTAATACTTAAATCAGAGGGGAGATCTTATACTGTTATTGCCCCTGAAACCAGGTGCTACTTGGCTTATCACCCTTTTTGTCTTCTTAAAGATTAAGGCCCCAATCCTACGGTTGAATCCCCACAGGCAGGCCCCTAGTGGACTCTGCGTTGGTGCAGAGGACCACTCCTGTAAAGCCAGTTGCAGAACAGGGGCCTGCATGTAAAGGCCACTCACATGCACAGTGTCAGCCATCTTGCTCTTCTTAAAGAGTATCGCCCGCTGAGCATATCCATTCCAGTGCCCTTCCCCCTGCCTGCTTCCCAGACAGCGAGTTGAGCAAAATCACCCCTGTCCTCACTTGCTACTTCAGCCTAATCGGAACTCGGACAAAAGATGAAAAGTTAACTAATTACTTGGGAAACAAAGAGCAGCAAAGGGCTATTTCTCTGGATTGTGAGTAGTAGGTGCAAAGAGGGGTTTTTAAAAAAGTCAAGCAAACAGTAGCCTCTACGTTTTCCATAGTGAAAATTTGTTGGTCGTCAGCACAGCCCTGGATTGTCAAGAATCACGTCTTAAAAGCAGTGTGTGTGTGTTGGTGTTCTTCGTCAAGCTCCAGCTCTTGGGAGTCACGTTATATGGTGAAAAGAAAAGGAGTACTTGTGGCACCTTAGAGACTAACTTAGAGATGCATCCGATGAAGTGAGCTGTAGCTCACGAAAGCTCATGCTCAAATAAATTGGTTAGTCTCTAAGGTGCCACAAGTACTCCTTTTCTTTTTGCGTTATATGGTGAGGGTCTCAGCTTTCATTTAAAGAAAAAAGGAAGTTCTAAGTCCTTGTGGTTGGGGAGAAGAGCTTGAAAATGTGACTTGTAAAGGCTCAAAGACCTAAAGGCAGATGAAAAGAACCCCAAATGTATTTATTTTTTAAAATCCTATCATTTTTAAGCCAGGCTATGCATCGGGGGGGTGGGGCTGATTCATATTTGAATGCTTGTGGTTAGCTATACAGAGAAGTTTCCTCTCCCTGCCTTACCATTGTTAAACCTGAACGAACATTCTGAAAATTCACTTGCTGTCCTCATCAGGAGTTTGTTTGAGGCCTGGCATTGCAGGCAATGATACGAGGCTGGTCAGTTTTGCTTCCTTGCACTGCACTAGCGAAACGCTTGGGAACCCAGGACTGTTGGGGAAGGTTCAAAGGCAAAAATGATAATGGCTAAAATGATGGCAATGTGTCTATTCAGATTAGGGTTGACTGAACCCCACTCACTCACACACACACATCCCCTTTAATTAGCAAAGCCAAACCTTGGTGCCTACACTACTTGACAGATTCTTGCATGGCAGCAACAGGAAATGCAAAATAGCTCAAGAGTATTATTTAACCTTATCCTCTTTGAATACTGCATTAGCTGTTCCACGTGCTGGGAAAAGAAGGGGCCTGGCTGCTGTCCCGTTCAAGCATCGTGCTCCATGGGTAAAAGCCTGCTGTGTCCAGCATTGTGCTGAGAACAAACCCCAGTATATGGGAGACTGCAATGGTTGGGATAGGGATGGGAAAAGTTTACCCTTCCCCTCTCCCTCGCTTTGCAACCTAGCTTCAGCGTGCTCCTAACCTTCACTAAGGGATATGTTCTGATCTGGGCTGTAGGGGTGGGGCCACTCTGCTCCCCACATGTACAGGGAGAACAGCGCCAGGCACCTACAACACGGAGAGCAAAATCACTCTGCAGCGATCTGCTGAGCTGTCGGGAGAGGGAAAATCAGCCCTGAGATGAGCCTTAGCTTGCAGGATAATAGCCCCTCCTTGCTTTGCTCCTTTCCCCTCTCCCTGCTTGGGTTTCTTCAGGGCTAGGACACAAGGAAGGAATCTTTGGACAGGAAAAGGTTGCACAGTCCAGCAAGCACATGGTCTGCATAATAAGACCTTGGAAGAAGTGGGCACTTGGGCTCTGGAGAAGAGCAGGCTGAAGAGAGACAGTACATGTCTGTTCATACAGAAAGGGATGTTCCAGAGAGAAGCAGGGTCAATTACTCTCATTAGTCAATGGAGGAGAAGTAACGGGATTAAGATACAGCAGGGAGAATTCAAGTTAGATATCAGGCAACATGCTATCATGAGATGAGCAGACGGGCAATGGAACGAGCTGCCAAAGGAATCACCATCACCGGCACAGACATAGCTGAGATCAGACACTAGACTGCAGAGAGAATGGATACCTGGCCAGTTCAGACAATGCTGCTAAGCCTATAGCCACATGGGGGTCCCTGGGTCCCATCCCAACCGGGAGGGGGTGAAATGCTAGTGGTGGTTACTGCCACACAGACTGGAGGATTGGTGCTTAGGGTGACCAGATGTCCCGATTTTATAGCAACGGTCCCAATATTTGGGGTTTTTTTCTTATATAGGCTCCTATTACCACCCCCCCCCAAACCCTCTGCCCCGATTTTTCACACTTAGATCACCCTATTGGTGCTTTGTGCTGACAGTGTAAATAACTTGTGCCCCTTGGAGAATTAAAACATCTCCCCATTCATGTGGGCCTGACTGGACACGTAGTAGGTTCCTCGTTCCTCCTGTTTAATACATGTTTAACACACATGTACTAGCCCCCTCACTCCTTCATAAACCCATGCACCAGTTCTGGATGCTGCTGTTCTCTCCTCCAAGCCCCCCGGGATAAGAATATGGGTGTAAGGGGGGGTGCACTGGACTCTTAGCTGAGGCCCCAGGTGCATGGCTGGACTAAAAGGCCTGTCAGAAGCTGGGGGAGGGGGGCGGCAACAGCTGTGAGTCCCTGGTTCAAGCCCATCCTCTCTAGGTTTCTCATCCTCAACCCAGGCCATCTCCTGTCTTCATCCCTGCTCCCCTCAGGCCCTTGGCTGTGCTCCGCTCCCATGCCCAGACGTGGCACATCCACTATGCTGTTAGAGTCGGCGGCCAGGTCTCCCTACATGAGCGTGGCTTGTCCTGCCCCAGGGAGGGAAATGTGTGGGCTGGAAGGGCTCATCCTAGCCCCTGCTCCCACTCTCAGGCCAGGCACATGCCTGGCTCCACTGCAACTCAGAACTGGGGGAGGAGGGAACCAGAGAGCGGATGGAGTTCCTCCCTCCCCACATCCTTCTCAGTGGGGTCCAGGAAAGTCAGATGAGACACATATAGATGGGGCTGCTCTGATCCATCCCCCTCGGAACCCGGGCTGGGTGACCATTCCCATCATGGTACTTTCTAGTGTGTACCAGTGCCTTGGCTGGCGGCTGCACTGCTCCCGTCATCATCCGCTCAGCAGACTCTCAGCCAGGGCAAAGGGATGCAGGAAGGATGCAGGGGTGATGGGCAGATACCCCGGAGAGCTGGCCCTGCATGCTACCATCTGCCTTAGGGCAGCGCTTAGAAAAAAGGTAGCGTGTTGGAGAAGCTGCTGGATTTCAAAGGGATTAATTGGCCACTGGCATGTCTGATCTCAGCATTTCCTCCCCCCCAGCCCAGGGGACTCCTCCACTACCCAGTGAGAATCTCTTATCTGGTGGGGGAGGAGAATCTTAACTCAAGTGGACAGCTGGATTTATTAATGGGCTAACAGCAGGAGAGCAGGGAGGAGGCAGCTGGGCTGCAGAGCCGAGCTGGTTAGAGGCTTTGTTGGGTGCGGTCACACAGAGACACGCACAGGCTCCGCCTGCCCTTTCCTCATCAGATTGAGATGCCTAGTGCTTAACCTCCCTCTATGGCACAAGCTTTCCCCATGTATCCTAGCACCTGGCCCTCCCTGTGCGCTGCCAACACCATCAGGTAAAGGGTGGCTCAGGGCTAGCCCTAAGATTTGCAGGGGAAAGGGGAGATAGGGCTGTTAATTGCCTTCCTCTCAAAGTGGGGATCAGAAATGGGTGAGGAGTTCATGGTGGGAGATCAGACTCCAGGTGGCAGCTTTTCTCCCTGTTGCTGAAGGAGAAGCGGGGGCTGGCCTATGAGATGTCAAGTTACTATTAAAGGTGCCCCCAAATCAGCAGTGGCTTAGTGGGGCCAGTAAAAGTGCTGCTCTGTGGGAGTCCAGGGTTTGATTACTGAACCTGCCTTTTCTCTCCCTTGGGCTGGCAGGGACTTGGGACATTGTAGAGGCAACACCTCAGTCCACAGATGGGTAGGCGGGGTGAGAGCTTGGAGGGGCTTCAAGCAATCTTGGACAACCTTGGCTCAGGCTTTGGTGGTGGAGAATTCCAGTCAGAGGGGCCAAACTTCTCCCAGCAGCATTAGCGAGCCTAATGGTGCCACTTGGGGACGCTGTGTTTGAAACATGAACTTGGTTGTGGGGTGAGTTTGTTCAGTCCCAGGTGCTGGGGCAGTGGGTGGCTCCCATCACTCTGTAAAGAGCCTCTGGCCAAGTGAGCAGCAGCAGCATCTAGAGGAAGCCTAGTCTTGCTGGCTGGTAGGACAGTCTCCCCAATGACACTTTGAGGGTGGTGTGGGTGAAAATGGAGCTATCTAAGGACCAAGATGAACCTGAATCCAGGGGAAAAAAATCTTGGTGTGAACAGGGACTGGACAAAGCTCATGGGCAGAGTGTTTGGCAGCAGAGTTTTGCTACTGGCGATAAAGGATGTGGGTAAGTAAACCTTTCTAACCTGCCCTTGCTCTGTGGGCTCCCCCGTCCCTAGGGGAACTGAAAGACTTGCCGACCCCTGTGATAAATGTATGGATCTAAGGCACCTGGCCACAGAAAGATGGCAAGTGTAGCCTAACCTAAGCCATGAGCAGCTTTAAAATGGAACAGCTGGGGAAGGACAAGAGAGCCTGAGTCCCCTCTCATGTACCCCAGTCACAGCCCATTTTAACTCCATTATTTCAGTGGGGATACTCCTCTACCAAGGCATAAGGGCACATTCCATCATCTCCCATTAACGTCACTAGGAGCTATTCCATTGACATTAACAGGAGTTGCACTGAGCCCTGAGTGAGAGGCGAATGAGGCACTGGCAGCCAAAGTCAATTGGTATAAGAGGAGCCAGTAGAGCTGTAGCCACTTCTACCAGGTCTGGGTTTGGCAGAAGCATTGCATAGCGTGCAGACAACAATGGAAACAGAACAGCAGGATAGCCTAGGGCCTGGCTATTTATACCTACCAGTTCTTAAAGGGCCACGGCCATTTAAGCCCAAAATGTAGGTTCTGTAATGGGAGGAGGGGAATTTGACAAGACAAAATCTGAATGGAACTATGAGGTTTAAAAAAAGTTTCAGTTAAAGTCTTTGTTTTAGTACCTCAGAACAAGTGAAACTGACTAGAAAAAAGTGTGAAACTGACCAGCCTAATTTCATTGCCTAAGGACAGAGAATAAACTTCATCAGCGATGGGGGGAAAGTCAATGAGATGTTTAAAATTCTTTCAGCTCCAACAGTCTCAGGTCCTGTTAGAAACACGGGGAAAGATCTTTATCTTGGAAATGAGGGGAGAAGTTAGTGAAGTATTAATTCTTATTAGAGAAATTCCCTAAAGGTAGGTCAGATTCTGGAAAGCGACCAACACAACAGCATTACTGAGGAGAGGGGCTGGGATACAGGGAGTGGTACAGGCACTGAGATCTCATCAGTGAAACAGTACAGCAGCATTACATGCAGAAATGGACCGGGGGAGGTCTGGCTGAACCAAATGTAACACATAGTTCAGTGTGTGTTACTTGTCTCCTTTCTGTAGCTGATCTGCAGAGGGATAGACATGTCCTGCTGCCAGGGACGGATTAACCTTTTGTGGGGCCAGCACCAAACATATTTGTGGGCCTCCATGAGGGCAATGGAGCATGGCGCAGGGAGGTTGGTCCTGAGAGCGAGGGGCCAGCCAAGAGCAATGGGGCATGGCATGGCAGGGGTGGCCCCCCTCCGCCCAGCCCAGTGCAGGGCACTATTTACAAACCAGCAGTTGCCAGACACACAGTGGCCTGCCCGGCCCTGTGTTGCCAGCGTGCCCCTTCCCCTCAGGGGTGGGACCATGCCACACCACACAGCCGTCCCCACACCCCAACACCCCATAGGCGGTGGGAAGCAGAAACTGCCCAGAGCGAGAGGTGCACTGGGGTCTGACCAGGGGCTGAGAGGAACAGGGGATGGGGCCATGGAGAGGAGAGGAGCCCTTGGCCAGCCAGCAGGCAGGCCAAGAGGAGCAAATGGTGGGCGGGGGGGAGCCAGCAGGGTCTTGGGGCACAGTGCAAGCGGAGCAGGCCAGGGCCCTTTCTGAGCATGGGCCCGGTTCCATGGCACCTCTGGTGCCATTGTAAACCTGGTACTGCCTACTGCTGCTGCCAGCTACTGGAGTTACTCCTTTAGCTCAAGCAATGGAGGACCATGCTGCTTCTTGGGTTCAAAGCTTGCTGCTGGCTAATGGTGGGAGTTGCTCCATGCCGTTCTCTGCCATGGTGGATGATGGGAATGCAACAGGGCTGGTGGACAGCAGGGACTGTGGGGATCACTGGCCAAGGCCAGAACTTGGCCATTCAACAGGCACAGATCAGCTAGCTGAATGGAAAAGGGGCCTTAGGAAAACCGGTGAGCCTATAATGAGTTCAAGAGGTACGGTGATGTTCTAATGAAGAAGGCAATACAGACAGAACCAGCCCAGAGCTTGTGGGCCTAAGAGGCACTATCTCATCACCCCTTTCTCACATCCTAGCACAGATTTTGAAAGATCTCTACAAAAAATACAGTTCAGCCTTGACTACTTTTCCTTTTTCCCTCCCACCTCCCAAATATTTATGGGCCTGATCTTGCAAATCCTTCCTCATGCGAGTAGCCTCATTGATTCCAGTAAGGACTCCTCACATGAGTAAGGGTTTGCAGGACTGGGAGCCTGCTGAGACGCCGATCCCTCTAGGTATGTGCATGTGAAGTGGTGAAAGGCGGGCAACTGTGGTCAGTCCGTTCCAGGGTTACAAAAACGGTGGCATTCATACCCCAGTATAATGTGCCCGTGGGACAAAGGCAACTTACTGCAGCCAGGTAATGGGCCAGCCTGGGTTTCCTTGAGCACTTTCCAAAATAATCCCCTTATTTCTAACCACCCTCTGTAGTTTAGCGTAGAAGAAATGCCTCGTGTGGCCATTGCTGCTGCTCTCTGAGGACCTGATCCTGCCACCCTGACCCATGGCAAGTAGAACCACTGACTTCAAGTGACTGTTCATGTCTATAAGGATCATTTGCAGGAGCATGAGTTTGTAGGATTGGCTATTGATGGCCTCACCCACAAGCCCAGCCTAGCAGGAGATCTCACCCACATGCACTAGTTTCAGGGAGAAGTTTAAAGAAAGTGACCCATTTAGGCCTTGATCCTGCTATTGGATTGCATAGGTGGACCCACACTGACTAATGGGGCTCTATGTTAATGCAGGGGGCCACTCACATGGATCCCATCATAGGATTGGGACCTGAAAGGTGAACTGGTGTGGTTTTTCCTGCTGCAGACACCTGAGTTAAAGGTTCTGTTGCCACCCACAGCGGGGCAGGGAGCTGCATTCATGCCACCACTGCCGGTGTTTAGCTGCTCCTAGGGAACTGGCTCCTGCCCTCAGGGCTTGGTGGGTTCTTTTACCTCTGATAAACCTGCTCGTAGACTCTGTACGGAACCTGGAAGCATGGCCTTTGTGGAGTATTATCAATGGGATTGTTTCCGTTCACCTTTCAGCCAGCCAGAGGATTCTGCCCATTGGTCTGTGCTACGAGGGAGACACCCTAAAGAGGTTGTTGGGCAGGTTGCATACACTAGTCCCCTAAGGAGCCAGTGGAAACCCTTCAGAGAGGAGCATGGAGCGCAGGAGCTGAGGATCATGCTGAGAGGAGCCCTTTTTGTAACCACATGGGCCAAAGGGGTTGCATTGTTTCAGATTGTTAGCAGCCCTTCCCTTCACCAGCATGGACAGCAGAAACTCTGGGCCTCTCTACATCCCCACCTCTCTCCCATCTCCAGCCTCTCTTTGCCCTCAGAACTCTGTGCCAAACCCAGCTTCCCTTCGTATTAGTTACTGGAACCTGGAGCCAGCTTGACTTCATGTAATATTTACTCTCCCCGAGACCCGCCAACCTGCTCTTCTATTATTCATAGGTAAACTGCAGTTGAACCTAACAGAACCTCCCTGGACGCCAGACTCCTTGCTTGGCTGAATTAATTATGACTAGACCTCACTCACTTCAAGACCTTGGGGTCCCCAGCTGCCCAACTCACCCCTTCCCCATAGGGTGTCTTTGGCTCGCAGAAGGCACCCAGCACACAAAGGTCTCCTTGGTTTGCTTTGCAGGCTGGGCCTTCTCCTGCCAGACCTTCTGGCTTCACGCTGTGACTGCACTCTAATGCCAGGTAGGGCCTTTCCTTGGTATATTCCCTGTTGCTTCCTGCTTTCTGCAACCCCAAATGGAAAAGTACTTGGCTTTAAGCTTTACCTAGGGAATGCCGATTTTTGGCCCTGGAGTGCTGAGGCTTTCTAAGGAGCCGTCTGGCAGCGATGCCCATCCCAGCAGCTGGGGACAGTGTAACAGTCAGAGCACAGTCTCAAAAAAAGGGGGGAAAGAGTTGGCCTTGTGGTTTTAAGCATCTCCTCTAAACTGCCCTTCAGCTCTATGGGCCCAGGTGCCCCAGGATCTTTGGCGCATGAGGAGTTAATCGCTGCTCCAAAGGGAATGTGCTGCCAGACCTTGATCCTCTTGGCCCCATGCGGGACCCCTCTGCGGGAGAGTAAGTCTGCAGCGCTGCGGGAGAGGGGCAGAGGTCACGGGTGCAGCAGGGCGGTGGGTGGTAGTTGTCATTTAGCACTATTCCAGCCAGCCGGGGCCTTTCGAGTCCGAGCTTGAAACTACAGCACCCAGCTCCCTCCTTCAGTCCTTTCCTTTCTACCATTTTTTGCATCTGGTCATCGGTCTGTCATTTTGTGCCATGCACAGGTGGTGCTGCTGCTCACCCATCCTGCTGCCACCCCCTCCTCCATGACATCAAAGGGGCCATGTGGCTGGGAGGAAAGGCAGCAGCTGTTGAGCCTATCCTTGGAGACCAAGAAGCAGTGACCTCTCCATCCCACATGCTGAGTGGGGCACTGGTGCCTTGTTTTCCTGGCTATCCCCTCCCTTCCCAAGTCCCTGTGCCTGGAGACATGGTGATCAAGAGGGAGATCCTTGCTGCCCTCCACTCACAGTGAGGTCTCCATGCAGGACCCATTCCGATGGAGGTGACGGTGGTCGTGGTTGAGGCAGCCCTCATTGCGGTGCACGATAAGGACGGGGAAGTAGAGGGCATCCTGGTAAGCAGGAGGGTCCTCCTCTTCCACAGTGACCTGGCTGGAGAGGCGGGTTTGCTCGGTCGGGCAGCTCTGCTCGTTCAGGCTCCCGCTCCGGCTCTGCCAGAGACAGCTGCGCCGGGAGCCATAGAGGCGGCCCAGCGAGAAGCGGCTGCTGCTGAAGGGGATCCTGGGGCTGCCGTTACAGATGCTCAGGGCGCTGCGGGAGAAAATGGACGAGCTGCTTATAGTCCTGTGGCACCGCTCGCAGTTCTGCCGGTAGCCCCCGTACCTGCAAGCAGAGTAGCTAGTGCAGCTGGAGAGCCCCACCAAGTCCATCAGGACGGCCTCTGAGTAGCTGGGCACTAGCTGCTGATTGGACCGGATGTGCCACTCCAGCTCAGTGCTGTCCACCGTGTTGACACGGGGCATCCTCCTACAGAAGGAGCGCTCCTCAGCTGGTGTTACTGCCACAAAGTCAAACCCAAAGAGCTTCTCCACGTGGTAATGGACGTAGGAGGTGCGGTACTCATTCAGCACCCGCAGAGGCCAGGACAGGCTCAGCAGGGCAGCCACCCAGAAGACGTAGTGGGACACATACCAGGGCAGGTTGTCTGGGTCTGAAAAGGCCACCATGTATTCCTTAAAGTCCACGTTCTTGAGGTGCATCCCCTCCCTGGCCTCCATGTAGTCGTCCAGCCCCTCGTTCTCGGTGAAGAAGCGGGCGCGCTGGGTCAGGTAGGAGTTCTCGGACTCAACGTTGGCAAAGCTGAAGCATTTGGTGAAGCGGAGCCGAGTGGCTGGGTAGCTCTCCAGGTCCATCAGGTCCTTGGAGATGTCCTTGACCCCACAGTTGGAGTAGTCAAACTCGGCCTCCGCCACGTGGGTGTTGACCCTCTCGTGATACACCTGGGTGGTGGTGTAGGCGTCCCCATTGCGGTAGCGGGTGACCTGCCGAGTCCTCCGGACATAGTGGTAACTGATGGCTTTCCACCAGATGCATGGGGTGGCCTGTTGCATTCGCTGCACCCGCTCGTGCACGCTGTCTACGTCCACCTTGTACTGCAGCTCGTTGCGGACATAGCAGTGCCAGCACTCCACCAGGTAGACCACGTAGAGCATCACCAGGAAGGCCAGGGGGATGTAAACGTAGCCATTGGAGCAGGGGCTATCGTGATACATCATGGACTTGCCCTTGTAGGCGCTGTCAAAGGTCAGCCGGGTGACCTTGGTCACATGGCA
Organism: Lepidochelys kempii; assembly: GCF_965140285.1. NCBI lineage: Eukaryota > Metazoa > Chordata > Testudines > Cheloniidae > Lepidochelys > Lepidochelys kempii. Next base: position 149,941,195 of record NC_136382.1, on the reverse strand, counting down.
CCAGGTCATAGCTCCCATGCAGCCGTACATGAGGAGGGAGAGCAGCAGGCATTTCCAGTGGGATTCTCTGCAGAGGGACTTACTGAGGGACTGCTTCACCGGTCGCTGCTGCTCCAGGTGCCCAGGAGAACCAGGGAAGAGGGGGAGAGAGAACAGGGGGAGAAGTTAATAGCCTGCAGCAGAAAGGGGAAAGCCAGCCCGCTGAACAGAGCGTTGAGTCGCTCCTGCAATTAACTGGCTAAAGAATTAATTCCAGATTGCTGTCCTCAGAGAGGCAACAGATCCCATTCAGAGGTTACTCCTCAGGGATAATCCTCTCAGCTGGCTGGCGAGACGGGCCAGAGGTCTGTGCTTCGTCTCGGGATGATGCTCTGTGTGACTGATGCCCAATTCCCATATTGGGCAGCCTCTGGCTACCGCACTGGGAGTCGGTGCCCACTTCCTGCCATTCCAGGGTTGCCACGTGCCCTCCTCTCCCAGTAAATGTGAACAGACCATGCTGTCCCTGCCTGGAAGATATGGACATATGACCCCCCACCCTCCAGACTGACTGTGGTCTCGCTGCTCCATTCATGAACTAGCATCAAAGCACAGAGAAGTCAGGATCCCTCCCTCTCCCCTGTCACTTGAAGCCAATACCATGTCTTCCAGCACACCTAGGAAAGGGCAATCCCACCTCTGATTGGGAACGGTAATTGCCCAGCTTGCCTGCAAGCCTCTGCCATGATTCACTGTTGCTGTAGGCTCCAGCCCCAGGCTAAGTGGCTGCCTCCCCTACTCCTCGCTGCCTGCCATGAGTATAAATCAGCGAGGTGCTCCCCTGAGCAGCAATTCCACTCCCAGGGCAGCTGTCTGCACGTATGGCAGTCCAGCTGTTAACCTGCCAGCCGCAGGAAAGGCCCTTCTCTGGGAGAGCTACAACAGGTTGTAAATCCCCCTATGGCTGTTCCTCCAACAATGCCTGACACAAATAGCACTGCAAGTGGATCAGTGCTCTAGAGCAATGCTACTCAAAGTGGTGGTCCGCGGACCGAGCCATTGGCTGCTGGTCTGTGTGCACATTGGGGAAAAAAATTGCCGGTCCCTCACATCAGATAGCTTGAGAAGCGCTGCTCTAGAGTGCAAGTTTCCAACCCTCTCATACTGCGACAATGACCTTTACTGTGCAAGCTCCCCTGCACTATGGCAGTGACCTCACACGTGCAAGTTCCCCAACACCCCTGGAACTGCAAGAGTAACCTCTAATGTGCAAGTTTCCCCCCATCACTGCAACAGTGGCCTTTAGCATGCAACTCCCCTACCCTCCCTCAAGCACCGTGGAATTTAGCTATGCCCCTGGGGTGAAAACCCTTCTCGAGAAAATTGCTCGGGGATCTTTACCGAACAGGCGTGGGCAGAATACCAGTTTTACGCCCCATCTAAAACACAGCACCTCATAACGCCATGCTACTAGGAGTTTGGTAACAACTCAGGAAGAGCACCTCCCCATGAAGAACCTACACCACTTCCTGGAAGACGTCCCATTCAAGCACTGGTCCAGCCTCACCCTACTTAGAGGGGTTGCTCCTAGGGCAAGTTATTGCGCAGCAAGTTGGGGCGTGAATCTATGCATATCAAATAACACAGCAGTGTCCAGGAAGACAAGTGGAGGCAGAATGTGGGACCCCAGCTGTGAGCTGCTAGCAAAGCAGTCATTAAGGGGTGTTGGGATCCTAGATTTGCTCTTCTCCTCTAGCTTATGCAAGCGGAGACGCTTTGATGCATTGTCCGTTATAATTACAACGTGTGAATGTCTTTAGTTCTCTTCCTCTTCTCCATGTTTTAGGCCACAAAGGAGTGAACATTTAAAACTTATACCAACATAGCAATATCGGTCAGGGGTGTGAAAAAACCACACCCCCTAGTGATGTAGCTATGCTGACAGAAACCCCAGTGTAGATGCAGGTATGCTGCCAGAAAGTGCTTTGGTCAGCATAAAGAAAAGGCGTACTTGTGGCACCTTAGAGACTAACACTACAAGTCCTCCTTTTCTTTTCGTGGATACAGACTAACACGGCTGCTACTCTGAAAATTGGTCAGCATAGACAATGTCATTCAGGGAGGTGGTATTCCTACACTATGCCAGCAGAAAAACTTCTGATGGCATCTGTTGTGTCTACACTATGGGGCTATGCTGGTATAGGCTCTGTAATGTAGACATAGCCTCAGGTTTTATACCCAAAGCACAATTAAACCTCTGGAACTCATTGCTACAAGACATAACAATTCAAGTCAAGAGCTTAGCAGAATGAGACATTTATGTGAATAATGAAAACATCCAGGGTTACATTAGAGAGGAGACAAAAATAGAAGGGATAGAAACTGTTCTGTTTTAGGGCATGCATCAGCTTCTAACTGATAGGGATAGGAGGAGACTTCACCTGGGGACAGGTAATTTCATAACAGTCCACTGCAGAGTTTCTTGCACATTCCTATGAAACAGCCTTTGTTAGCCACTGTCACAGACAGGTTACTGGGCTAGGTTGACCACTGGCCTGAACTTGTGCAGCAATTCTATGTTATTGTTTTTCCGTGATAGGGAAGCTGAGCTCCCTGCAGTTGACAGTGTTTGTAAATAGCTCTATATTTGGATGAGCCCCTAACAGACATGACCCCGAATAATCTTCAGGGATGATCCCACTACACTTTTTCTAAGAATCACGGTTTGCCCTAGTGCCCTTGACCAAAAATATTCCCTTTCTCTTCTTGTTGTCTCCCTCTCAACATCTCCAATGGTGCCCTAGTCCCTGTACTTTGAGGACTGGATGATATGTGGCCCTGTAAGTGTACAATAGTGTTCTTATTCACTTCCCCTCCTATAAAATATAGTATTTGTTGAGTATGGCTGTGGCATCCCACCCCAGAGGTGGCTGCATTTCAGCAGAAAGGGGAGCAGTCCCTTCATATGCCCAATCCACGACGTGCTTTGGCATGAGGAATGTGATAGGACTCTAAAACATTATTTACAGCAACACAGTCAAAATAATAATCCCCTATTTGTTTCAATTCCTTCCCTGCATTGCTGACAGCACCTGAGGCTATTGAAATGGACAGAAACTTTAACACCTCATTGATTTGGCTGCACTGAGGCTGTCTGGTCACTATGTATGCTTCTCTTCGCTAGTTTCATTTCCTGGTTCTTCTGTATTAACATGAGGCAAGCAGCTGGGTCTAGATAAACCTTCTCCATTAGTATTATTATTTCTTTGTATTACCATAGGACCCAGGAGCCCGAGTCATGGACCAGAACACCATTGTGCTAGGCACTGTACAAACACAGAACAAAATGATGGTCCCTGCCCCAACGAGCTGACCATCTATGTATCAGACAAGAGACAGAAGATGGATACAGACAGATAGATGCGGGAGTACAAGGAAATCATGAGACAGTATTGGTCCACATGATGGACAGTGGTATCCGTGTGCTCACCCACTGATGCTGCTGTTATTTGTTTGGGTCTCTGATGAGGTTTATCTAGAATCAGCCATTTGCATTTAAATTCTTTTGTGACTCCTGTCAGGAGGCTTACAAGCCCCACACCGACCTGGAAAGGGTTAACGGCCTACTGGGAGCTCACTCAGCTTCCCCCCCCCCCCGTTCCTGTAGTGGATATCAGGCCTGAAGGAAGGGGCTAAAAAGAGCGCAGGCTCAGTTAGGGGCTGCCTGGGTAGGAAATCAGACCAACAGCTCTCACTTGGGGAAAGAAAAGTAGTTGGAGTGAGGCACTGAATGAGACTACTGCTTGTCAGAGCTTCCCTGCAGGGAAGGGAGATCCTGACGGGGGACTATTTGGATATACCTGGGACACACTGATGGTTCTTAAGCCAGGTCATGGCAGGGGGTGCCTCACCTGAAGCGACGTGGGTTGTGGGATGAACAAATAACACTGTAGGAGCTCAGAACTAGACCCAGCTGGGACAAAGACACCTTTATCTGGTGTTTGTTCTGGACTGTAACTTTGGATTCTGCTACCCCAGAAGGGGGATGGACTTTCGTGGTGACCTGGCCAGAGGGCTGAGCTATGTAAGCCACCAGAGCCGGCTGGAAATTCTGTTGGGGAAACTGAGGCTGGGTGGATGCAGTGCCATGCTGTGCCATGAGGAGGTGCACAGGGGATGGTGCACAGGTAATGACTGTCTCCCACCATTTACAAAACCTGAAAAGTTGGCCCATGGCCGTCATTGCTCTTAAACTGTGATCTGCCCATGTGCACCTAGCTAAGCTCACTGTATGTAGAACTTGTGGGTCCAGCCTCACCGACTGGAACCTGTGCCTGTGCTTCCTCCCTGTCCTGGTGCACCGTGAATGAATGTACTGTCAGCAGTGTGCATGCAAACTCAGTGGGCACAGCCTCTGCCCTGCTGTTTCAATAACAACAACCTTCTGGCCCCTTCCATCCAAGGATCCCAAAATGCCTTACAGACACTAATGAATTCAGTCTCATAACCCCCTCACCCTCCCAGGAGCTGGGTCAGTACCAGTGTCACCCCGGAGAGAGTGGAAACTGAGGCACATAATAGGGAGGGAACTGAATCAGGGTCACACAATGAATCATTTGCAGTGCTGGCAACAGAATCTAGAAATCCAGTGCTTTAACCACAACCCCTTTCCCCCAAGCTGGGGCTAGAACGTGAGTCCCAACCTGGTCTCCAAAACGCTGATCCTTCCTCCTAAAACTTGCCAAAATGTGACCCTGCAAACCAAGTTCTGCTCCTGCTGCCGTCAATGGGAGTTTTGCCTCTGAGCGGCATGGGACCTGGATTTGGCTCAGAACATAGATTTCTTCACTCTGCTGCAGTGAGATTCCCACCCTAGCAGTGTGCCTTTAATGAGCGGAACACAGAGCACTGCGTGTAGAACATCAAAGAGAAATGCAGCCTGGGTGCATGCAGTGAGGGGAATGGTGGCTGGATAAAACCCTTCACATTTCCATCGAGACCCTGTCTTTCTCTTGCTCCTGGAGTACAAAGAACACCAGTTACTCCCTGGGTGCGCAGGGAGGGGCCGGCTGGGTTCTAGAGCCTGGGGATGGGTCTCTTGGGCAGAACTAGTTTCCAGGCAACAGCCTGAGCACAAAAAGCTGAGGGCTGGCTGTGTGTGTGATGGAGCTGGGAGCTTCAGCTCTGACAGAAGCAAGTCCCAGCCCTTCTCTGAATCACGACACAGAATCGCATCAGTGTTCCATCTGCAGGGCTCAGGAGGCAGGGAGTGAAAGAATGACACAAAAAGAGAGAGGAAGAAGAATGGGAAAGAAGGAAGGGAACACTAGTGGGAGGTCCTGTTCACAGCTCTGCTGAATCCTCTCTGCTCCTCAGCCCTGTAGTGCAGCCACAACAGCTCCCTGGCTTTCTCTTCTGCCCCCACCCCCATGCCCATTTTCCCAGCTCAGCCCTGCCCAGCATTACAAGATCTCCCAGATTCCCCCTATGCTCTGCTCCCTAGCTCAGCCTGCCCTGTAGAATTGTAGGAGTTCCCTTTGTCCTCTATTCCCTGGCAGCCCTGCAGCATCCCAGGAACTCCAGGGCCCTCTGCTTCCCTCTTCCAGCTCCCCAGTAGAGCAGTTCCATTGGAGCCTCGCAGCCCGGGAGGTTTCACAGTGCAGAAGGGGGCCACCCAAGAGGTGTTCCCCAGCTCCCCGCTTACAGATTATGGGGCACAGCCTGACCCAGAAGTCCTGAGTCTGCTTTATGATGTAGCAGGACAGCTCCTGTAATGCGGAAGGGCATCAGAGCACAGAGGGCCCTGGAGCAGGGTGACCCTCGGCCTCTGGCAGATACTTAAGGTCCATGCTAATCTCAAGGTTTGTGTGGGGTTCAATGGGAAATGATGAGCACATTTGTAGAAATCAGGCCTTGTCTGCAGGTAACTCACAAACAGAGAAAAGGAATCAACCAGATAATTCAATGTGCTGTATTGGCAGATTGGGGTGGGGGAGTCAATCCTGGAGAAAGATGGGCCCCAGGCCATGTGGGGCTTTGGGGTTAGTGAGCAGCACCTTGAATTTCACCTGGTGGCCAGTGCAGGGTGTGACATGCTCTCAGTGGTCTGCCCTGCTCAGGAGGCAGACACCACTTGCTGAAGCTTCCAGGTAGCTCTGTGGCAAGTCTAAGGCAAAGCCCTTTGCAGTTACCTATCCAGGGCATCAGAAGCACTGCAGGCAAAGCCTTTATCCCAGGAGCTGGGTTCAGAAGAGCTCTAGTCCACGCATCAGCCTACTCCTGGGACTACGCAGCATTTAAATACTGCAGTGCTTTACAGGGTCACAGTAACCCTGCTACAAATTGTACACACACACACACACTCTCCTCACACTGCAAATTTACTCTCGGTGAAAGAGCAACAACTCCAAAGCTATCACCCCAGAGGAAATTCTGCTAGAGCTGCCCGCAGGGGCTACCAAGGAAGTGGGGCCCTTCCTCTGGGCCCCTGGCTTTAAAGGAGAGAACCGGCGATATGGAAAAGTCCAGAACACCAAAGAAGCCGGCACAGGGGAAATCCTTTTACTGCCAGAACAGCTTCTCTCTCAGGAGTGGAGACTGCACTACGAGTGCAGCCGCGATCTGCCCACTGCAGCCCAATGAAATGAGGCGAGAAGTTTGCCCTACTTCATTGTAAACAGGGTTTCCCTCTAGCTGAGTTCACTGTAAGCATCCTCCACTGGCTGCACTACTTAACATCCCGGAGTGCTTAGCAACTCTGTTCTTACACCTGCACCTTCTTCTACTACTAACAGACAGGAGCCAGGCTTCCTGGCTTCCATCCCTGGCTCGGACACTGGCTCACTGCATGATCGTGATCGAGACCCTTCACCTCACTGTGCCTCAGTTTCCCACTCTATATGGGAATAATGATCCTGAACCCAGTGGGCTGTGGAGGCTGAGTTCACAGATATGTGTGAAGTGCTTTGAGATGCTCAGATGGGAAGGGCAAAGGGTGACATTACTATTTTCACCTCCCATGCCCTGACACAACAATAGCTACTTCACCCAGGTTCTGCCTCTGACATCATCACCGAGATTAAAGACGCTGAAATCCAACGCAAGCGGTCAATGCTGCTACTGATGCCTGAGGCAGAACGGACCCTGTCTTCCTCTCCTCCACTTGCACAGGCTGCTGCAGGAGCTGACAGAAGCAGAACTTACACCTGGCAGTGAAGTGACTGAAAGAAACATGGAGAGCAGGAGGCGGAGGAACAAAATGGCACTGTTAGTCATCGTTTGGACTAAACTCTTTGAAAGGTTCCCTGACCTTGCGATCTGGGGAATCCCCTTCTCCAGCATATGGAGCCCTGCAGAATGGGCTGTATGGGACAACCCAGCTCCCAGGAGTCCAGCTGGATGGCCTAACCAGCCCTTTTCCATTCCTAGCTTCACTGCTGCTCCAACTTTGAATACAGAGCCAATTGAGAACCCCTTTGAGCTCTGTAGAGGACTTGTTGCTCTGATCAGAACTCTTTCCAAACAGCCCATGTCTATGATCCGTCTACTTAACAAGCGACCAAACTGTTCCCTGCCACCTGGGCTCCTGCACTTTCCCCTAAATGGACCCAACCCATGCCCAACTCTGCACCAACAGTTCTTCCCTGCTGCTGCCCTCCTCCACACACATCCCCCTCCCCCCACCAATGTGATGGCTACATTAGGAGAAACAGATCAACTGCAAGGGAGCTAGGAAAAGGATTTCCCACCTGTCCTCCATCTCACCAGCAAAGAACATCCTCGATCTCTGGACATGCATCTGCCTCCCAGTCCATCTCCATGACCTTATACCACTCAGCTTTCCAGTGTCATCCAAGTATGGACTGGCCAGGGGCTTGAGGGGGTTATGTGTCCCAGAGACAGAGCTCCAAAATGCTGAAGTCATGAGCCCCAAGGCACCAGTGTGGAGTTCAGGTGGCTCCTGCATGGAGCAAAGGGGCAGTGCATTGCAGGTTAATCTGCTGGGAGTCATTAGCAGCAGTTTCCATGGCTCTGCCTTGCAGATTTACTTACATCAGATAAGAGAATAATAAGCCTTGTGCCTTCCCTGCAGCAGCAAATCCCCAGAACAAGACTTGGAGGGGCCACATTCTGCCCAGGGTCACACCTGGGAAACCCCACTGATTTCAATGGGCTGGCCCCTGGGTTGGCTGTCCCTTGTCTGACTCAGTGTGGGTGTCAGCCCCCATCTGAGCAAACCCTGCAGCTGTGCCCCACATCCCTACACCCTCACTGTGGTGCTTCCCAGAGGAAACATATGGCTCACCCAGGGCTGGCAGTGCTGCCAATTGCAGAGGGACGGGGAAGGCTGTGCATCCCGGACAGAGGGAGACCTGCAGGGAACCTGCTCAAGCAGTGATACCACGGCTTCCAGATTACACAGGGATGTGGGGAGGGTTTGTTCTACCCACAGAAGTTACTTGAGAATGGGTGCAGGTACCCATAGTTTATTCCCAGGCTTCAGTGCTTGCTGGGGTTGAGGACAGGCTGGAATTGCCACAAATGGATGTCTGAGTGAATCCAATCTGACTTATACCTCATCAGCGTGGATAGGATGGCACTGGGTTCTGCAGAACCAGGCCGCAGTCTGAGAGCTTGGGTGTTAGTGTGATAGGGAGAGGGTCCAAAGTCATCCCTGGTTGGACTGCATGGCTAAGTGGTACTGGTTCAGCCCAATTTGCATATGGCAGACAGGAATTTTTTTGATTCCCTCCAGCCCTCAGGTAGCCTTGGGGTTACACAGAGCAGTGGCCGAAATTGTACCAGGTTTCGGGGAAATCGGTGCCCTTGTATGGGATGTGACCATGCAACGCACAATCAAGGAGGGCAGAGCAACTGTAGTTCCCCTCACTTTCATCTCCATGTTGCCCAGTATCCTGTCATTCTCTCCAGTGTCCCCAACAGGCTCTGCCCACGGGTCACCTACAGCTGGGAGCTGGGCATGTTCCTCAGGGGCTCGGTCTTTGTCAACAGTGAATGCAGCAGCATGTCCTGCCAATCTCAGTGCAAGAATGTTCCATCCCCAGCAGGACCTGAGGCCTCGGACAGGCTCTGTACAGAGGCAGCAATGCTTCCACCTAACCTTTGTGGTGACTGGGCATTTGAGGGGATATGTTGCTTTTCCAGGTCTGGCCTGATGGGTAGGGATCAAAAGTCACCACAGTGTGATGGCTGTCTGGTACCTATGTGAAATGAACACATGGTATCTCTACCTGGTTCCCAGAGGACAGCTTTCTACATTATGAAAAACGCCAGCATGGCTGTGTAATCCACACTAAGAGAGTAAGGGGCTTTGTCCTTCTCTAATGGAGGTTCCATATAAGGAGATAAGAGCCTACTATAGCTGCTGACTAAGGGAAATACTCCTTTAGCTCAAGCAGTGGAGTAGCTCATGCGTTTAGCACTATTGGTCCCAGACTCAAACACTCCTGTCAGCCCGAACTGGATTATATTATACTGACATCCTTGTTGGCAGCCTCAGCAGACAGATCAAAGGCTAGACTATCTTCTCACAGTCCCCAAGGCAGGGGACGGCATGTGTGAGGGATGCTAACCCTGGCATGGCTCATGTTAGACTTGCTCTACACATAAAGACTGTCATTCTCCAGGGCTCTCATTCCAGCACCATTCACCAGTCCCTATGATTACATGAAAACAACACTGTTGGTTTAAAAACACACACGCACACACGACTCAGTTCCCTTAGAGGCAGCATCACAGTCAGCTTCCCTCTGGGGACCTGGCTGTTCAGGTTTACCTTGTCCCAACCCAGGGTAAGCATCTCCCTACAATACAAAATCACCCCACAGTTGGCTCTAATTCTCAGTATCTGCTCAACAGAAGCCCTGGACTTGGGAGACTAATGGTCATGGAATGGGAGTGGGGCAAGGTGGTCAGGAGGAGTGTGGGTCAGCAGGACAGCTGTGTGCAGGGAACCCAGGGCTGGAATAGCAGGAGGGGTGCAAGTCAGGAGTGAAGGGCAGCAGCAGAGCTGTGTGTGCAGCACTTGCATAGCTTCCCTGTCGTTCCCTCTTTTTCCTGCTCCAGATGGTGCTCGAATCTCCCACGAAAGCATTCACAATTAAACACGTTTTTAGAAAAGTGTGTGCGTGTGTGCCTCCCAAGTAAATGGAGGGCAGAGAATACTGGGATTATGCAGCAGCCAACAACTGTCACCCCACCCTCCCAGCAGCACCCCTACTCAGCTTGTGGCTGTTAAGAACAGCTGGAGCCACTCTCTCCCACAGTATTGACTAACTGCATTTCTGGCTGTGTGTATTCCAAGAACAGATAGCTCAGGCAAGGACCAACCCCACAGCTAGAAGACCAGAGTATTTAATCCCCAGACAGATGCTCACAATATGGCACTGCCCCACAGATCACTGGTGGGTCATCTTGGTCAGCATTCCTTCATTTCCTGGGGACTCTAATAAGTGAACATGCTTCTCTCTGGTAAACAAAAGGATTCCCCAGCATCCCCCGTGCCTCTGGCTGCCTGCAGCACATACATATAGCTCCTTGCTGTTCCGTCTCTGATGCTTGGGCTCTGCAAGAAGGCCCATCCAGATGACTACAGCACAGCAGCATTCCTGGGGCCAGGGTTGCACATGGCTCCTAGCCTGCCCTAGTCTGCACTTCATGCCTCCCCAGCATTCAATCTCCGCCCCCGCCCCCCGCTGCCGCAAAAGCCCACAAAGAGCAGCTGCATCTCCCTTGCATCCCAAATCCCTGATGCGCCCCATGGAGCAGCAGCTGGGGAATCCCTCTAGCTTCCCCGCATCAGCAACCCCCCTTCCTCAGGGCCAGTCCAACTTCCTTTAGGGGGAATCATGCACTTATATGCTGGCCCCCAGCACGCTGCCAAGAGGGTTTCCCATGTTCTTACTGGGCACCACAACTTCCTTCTAATGCGATAAGCCAACACCTTTCAGGTCAATGCCCAGTGCTTTCCCCTTGGCAGGAACAACAAGCTGGTGCTTTCATCTGTTCCTTCTGCCTCCCAAAACATTCAACCCTTCCATGCTAACCCATGCATGTCCCCCCGCATTCAGATCTCCTGCCTCCCCTCAGAGCTTTTCAGTCCCTGTGTTTGTTTGGTTTTTCCACTTCAGAGCAGTACAGGCTCACCTACCATGGTGATAAGCACAGAATGAAACAAGAGTGAGAATGGAGAGAGGGATGTTTAGATTGTAGGTAGGGAAAGAGCTAGATCGTTCCTATGGATGGTGATTACCTAGATAGATCCTCTCGCACCCACAGGCTGGCTAAACCTGCCCTGTCAGGTGTGAGGTAACTGGGTTAAGGGGGACCAGCGGCCAGACAAGGGCTTCCCCTAGCTGTGGCAAGTCCGCACTGCTACCCACCGGACTCTGGCACAGTCCCTTACAGAGACCCCCTCAGCCTAAATTTGCAGCTGCTATAAGAAGCAGGACTCCATTACCTACAGTTTACTTGCACATGCTTACACCAATGGAAAATTTGCTCCATGCCATTGGCCAGTCTTAACTATCTCCTACCCACTGAACCATACAAGTTAGATCAAGGGAAGCCCCGTTAGGTCTCCTCCTGTCCGTCCCCGGGGAACCAGAGCAGGAGGGATCCCTATAGGTCTATTTTCTACTGCCTTGTGCCAGGCCCTGGGGCTCCAGCCCTTTGTGGAGGGAGGATTCCCCAGCATCGTCCATCCAGCCTACCTTTCCCTTTGTTCAATTTCATCCCGTCCTTCCTAGTTCTCAGCCATCGCCCCCACCCGGGGGGTCTGCACCCCGCAACGCTCGCAGCTGGTCCCCGTCCCCCAGCGCCCATAAGAGCTTCTCCTCCCCCGGCCAGCGGGAATCCCCCGGCCCGGGCCCGAGTGAGCCAGGATCCGGAAAGGGGCTGCACTGCGGGGTGCCCTTCTCTGCTCCCCTCGGGGCGCCCGAGCCCAGCCCGGCCCCTGGCGCGAGCGGAAGCTGCCGTACCTGGATGCAAAGCCCCGGCCCGCTCAGAGCCGGGGCGGGACCCCGCGGAGCGGAGCCTCAAGCGCTGCCCCGCCCGTGCCATGCAAAGCCGCTCGCATGCAGCCGGTGAGCCCCAAGCCGCCGCCCGGCGGGGCGGGCACCTCGCTCTGTCCTCACCTCCTCTCGGGCCCCCTCCGCCTCCTCCGGAGGCGCCGAGGTGCTGCTGCCTCTCTCGCCGGCCGCGGCCGCCGAGGCTGGGGGGGACATGGCGGCGGGCGGCCCCCCGGCGCGGTGCCTCCCAGCTGGCCAGCGCTGGCGCCCGGCAGGCGCATTATCCCGCCACCAGCCAGGCGCTCGCCGAGCGGCGGGGCGCCGGGGGACGCCGGGGAGCCGCCGCCGCCGCCGCCGCCGCCGCGCCCGGCATGGCCCCAAAGCCCCGCGGCGCTGGGCGGGCGGCCGGCAGCTCGCAGCCCAGCCGCCCCACCATGGACAGCGCGCTCAGCCGGGCCGCGGCGGGCGCTCCAGCCGCAGGGCTCGCCCGTGCCCGGGCTGCCGCAGCCCCCGAGGCTGAGCGGGGAAGCCGGGCGGGGAGAGGGGACGAGGGGGGGGAGGGAGGAAGTGGGGGGGCAGGCGGAGAAGCGGGGAGCACGCGGGGGTGGGAGGAGGGGGCAGGGGCGGGGAGCGCGGCCGCCCTGGCTCCTCTCTCTCCCTCTGCCGGGGAGAAGTGTCACCTTGAGGCTGCGGCCGCCGCGCCGCCTCCCTCCCTTTGCGCCGCGGGAGGGACCCCCGCCCCCGCCCCTTCCCCGCGCGCCGCCCCCGCCCCTTCCCCGCGCGCCGCCCCGCCTGCGCCGTGCGCGGGAGCCGCCGAGCTCGCCGCAGCCCGGCCCCGACGCGCGGCTGCTGCTGGGGCGAGCGCGGGCGGGACGACAGGTGGAATCGTGCCCGGGGCCTGGCACGTGGTCTGAGGGACCCTGCGGGGGGGGGAGCGGGGCGGCTGGGGGGCCGTGGAGCCCCCCCCCCCCGGCACACACTCCCCCCTACCGTTGTGTGGGTTGCTGACGGCCACTCCCGCTGCTGTCGGGGAGCCCAGGGAGGGCGAGGCACACCCCCGCCCACGTGCAAGGGAGAAGCAGGGCTGGGGAAGGCTCTGCCGGGAGGGCAGGTGCACTTCAGGGTGGGGGGGGGACTTCGGATGGCTGAAAGGAAAATCTCTGCCCCCTCCCCAGGTTGGGCGGGACCAGACAGTCTTTCCCATCCCATCGCCAGGCAGTGAAATGAGCGTGGCGGTCTCAGACCCGTTCCTCGCGGGCAGGTGTTCAGCTCACAAACCCGGGGAACTGGATGGTTGCTAGCAGCCTCCTAAGAGGCCAGAGTGACTGAGATCCCCTCCTCCTTGGAGGTTGGTTACCCCAGGCAGGACCGCCTCTGGGCACCAGCAAAGCAAGCAGGTGCTTGGGGCTGAACAGTTCCAGGGGCGGTGTTCCAGCCATTCTTTTTTGTTGCTTGAGCAGTTGCCCTCTCCGAGCTTGGGGAGGCAAAAAACCTAGAGCCAGCCCTGAGATACATTGGTGGGTGAGGCTGTGAAGGAAATTTAACCTGCTGTGCTACCTGTTCTGTGGCTAGAGATTTTTAGGCTTAGGCCTGGCACTCTGGAGCCTTTTTTTAGCACTGAATGGTTGTGACTTTCAATAGGTGTGAGAATGCCTGAGACAGGCAGCTGCTTTGAGGGGACACCATTAGGGGTTTAATGAATCTGAGCCACATGAAAATAGACTCCATGGCAGGGAGCAAACCCTGGGGCCTTCAGTGCCCAAAGCACAAGTCCCCTATACGTGAATTAAGGGGGAAACTCTTTATCGAGTGTAAGTTGCGGGCATTTATCCTCATGGGTTTGAGCCACTCAGAGGAGACATGATCCATCTATGTAGGTGCTGATAACTCACTGATGCCATGATATCATGTACATAAGGTTAAACCGATTATTATCAAAAAAATCCCAGGTTTTACAAAAACTATTATTTGTTTATTTTCTGATTTTCACCCTCCTTTTTCATCATCCAAATATACATAAAAAACCCCTTGTTTTATTAGGAAAATACAATACATTGCACGGGATATATGTATTACGGTAATATATTTGTCTGGGTGGATATGCAAAGCTGCCTGTTGAAGTAAGGCTGTGTATTAGTCTAGATTGAAGATACACACAATTAACAAACAGGCACACATGCAAGCTCTAAAGTGCCTGCGCATCTGAACGTAGTGATGAATCTCACGCCCACCACATACACGTTTCAAGCTGTTAGCAGATAACGGTTTAAAGACTTGACACACTAAAATGGGAAGAAAATGAAAATCTATATCAGAATAGGTTTCAGAACACAAGGACATATTCAAAAGTTTTAAAAATACAAAAAGGAGAAAAGGATGAAATTTGCGCTGCAAATGATGCGGCACAATTATTACATGTAAATATTTATAAGCTAGTAGTTCTAAGTCTACAACAGTAAACTGTTTATTCAAATGAAACGTTTTATTTGGGGACTAGAGATATATTGTTTTCTTAAACTCAGAGGTGGCATTGTGTTTTGAGTTCTGTTTTAGTTCTGAAGCAAACCACATTGAATTCCATTAATGAAGCATTAATCTACTGAATACTTTTTCCCTGTCCTTCCGTCCACCAGAATAAACCCTGATATTTGTCCAGAAAAATTAATACATTTTTCCACCGATTTTCACCTGTTCTTGTTGTTGTAATAAACACCAACAAATTCCTGGGAATGATTAAATAAAATAAAAACCAAAAATGATGGGCCCTACATGTACACTAAGCCAACCTATTACAGGGGAGCAGGCTCCCTCAATCCCCCAGTGGGTTCTTCTTTCTGTCCAGCTCAGGAGAATGAACACAAACACCCAGTTCACCATCACATTCATTCTCCTGCGTATCCCTCTCCATGTCTCTGTCTCTCTCTCTTTGTGTCACTCTCTTCCTGTCACTTGTTCTCCCTGTCTCTCTGGAGTTCAGCTCAGAACAGCATCAGAAAGTTAGGACTCTTCCCCCAACCCCAAAGCTGCTCCCAACCTCTTTGTACTGCAGATTCGTTGAAATCCATTTGTTCCCGGAGTTCTCTGGTTACTGGCTGATTGTAACCAGAACTGTGTCACCACAGGAACTAGTAGGGTCACCAGATGTCCCAGTTTCATCGAGACAGTCCTGATATTTGGGGCTTTGTCTTATATAGGCACCTATTATCCCCCCACCCCCATCCTGATTTTTCATTCTTGCTGTCTGGTCACCGGGCCTAGGAACCAGCTAGATTTCAAGACTTCCTCCTCAGGCTCAAATCATGGAGCTCAGAGGAGTAGAAGCAGTTTGCTTTAAAAAAAGGCCAAACTTTTCTGCACCTTAAGGTGGTCTAGTCTGGAATCTGGGGGAAGCTCAGCCTGGGTCTTGTCTATGTCTATGTCTAACAAAGAGGATTCTCTTTCCAGGATGCCAAACCCCATCTTGTGCTGCAGTCCTTAAAGCTCACAAGCTAAGCAAGGTTGGCTTTGACAGTACCCCAGCAGCCATTAATGTTCTCCAGCAGGTCTGAACAGCTAGTCATCCCAGATTTGACTGCCATTCAGCTGCATACTGCAGCCCTACTGGACACAGTGAAGGGTAAGAGGGTCCTTTCAGACTAGCAACCAAACCTCTAGAGATGGGACCAAAATAAACCCCCTGGATTTGAAATTCAGACCCCCTGTACACCTGTTTCTTTGAACTCCAATTCAGGTCTGGATTTTATATCTTGGGCTCAGCTCTGCTGAAGGCCTTAAGAGAGCAGATTTCCAGCACCTCTTGGATCCATCCAGGCAGGGGCAAAAGGAGAAAGTGCAGATCCCTTTAGAAATTAAATAGATTTCCTCTGAGCTCTGAGGCTTGGCCTTGAGTGTAAGGTTAGTTTAGGTTGGTTCTTCTCTGCACCAGCTCTTCCCACCCTTGGGGGCTGCTGGAGAAACAGCAATTCACAGAGCTTGTGAGCCTCAACCAGGGAAATGCCTCAGAGGGACCTGCTGGCTCTCATGGAAACAGGTGTGGCAGCTGGTGGGGTAAGGGTGGGGAAGTTCATCTACAAAGGGGGCTGGGGCTGGATTTCCTCTCTTCTTTCCTAGTGTTTCCATGGGAACAGCAGCAAGCAGGCAAGCCTGTTGTTAATCTCATTGCCTGCTGCCCAGCTGATTCCTTCCTCCCCCATAGGCAGACTTGGGATCCCACAGCCTTCAGAACACCCCAAAGAGACAGATCCTCTTCCTCTGAGGAGAAGTCACCTGCACGCAGCCCAGGGCAGAGTGGTGCAGACAGCCACAAAGGGCATAGCTGTCAAGTTTTCTGCAGTTCCATGTGTGATTGTGTATGCAAATTTCAATTAGCTAATTTGCATAGTTGCAAATAATTTCCAAAAAGAAAAGGAGGACTTGTGGCACTTTAGAGACTAACCAATTTATTTGAGCATAAGCTTTCGTGAGCTACAGCTCACTTCATCGGATGCATACTGTGGAAAGTGTAGATTTTAAGGGATAGCAAACAGATCGAAGCAGATTACCTAGCAAATGAACAAAAAACACAAACTAAGTTTAATATACTAGATAGATTGGATATGAATTAGCAGATTCTTACTCTAAGAGATGATACAAGCAGGCTGCAGATTCTTAAGGGGCAAGCTGCACTTTCTTTACAGCTTGGAATCCCCAAGTGTTTCATATACAGGCTAGAAATACTTTTAGCCTAGGTCCAGCACTTCCCCCAGTTCAGTCTTTGTTTCTCAGGTGTTTCTAGGAGTTATTTTTGTGTGGGGAGTGAAGAACCACAGATGATGTCACTCCCTGCCTTATATAGCTTTTGCATATGGTGGAAACCCTTTGTTCCAAACCTTGGTTCCCAGACCAGTCTGTGAAAAAATAATGACTTCCGAAGATGGATTCCTGCATCATGTGGCCTGGTCACCTATCCTTGCAGAGTCAGAGCAGCCATCATTCACAGGCTGTCTGTAGCGTTCTCAGGAAGAGTCACCAGGTGGGAAATAAGCCTCTCCTAAGGCCTATTGTTCTTTCTAGTGGTCCATTGTCCTGAATAGGCCCTTCCCTACCAACTATCTAGGTCACTGTTTCTCAAATGCGGACACCATGGGGTTTCCCTGTGGCCAGGACAGTTTCCTGGGCTGGAGGAGCATCAGCCCCTCCCCTTCCTCCCTGTTGCTCCTGCATGCGCCACCTCTCTGGAGACACAGGTGAGACATACAACACTTAAGGAGCAAGGTGAGGAGGTGGGAGGAGAGCCTGGCGGGCGGTGAGGAGGCAAGCGGTGAGGCGAGTGGCTGGTAGGCGAGCGGGCGAGGGAGTAAGGAGGCGAGCCCGCAGCAGGGTGAGGCGGGCAGGGGATCTGGCTGTGAGTGGGGGAAGTGAGGAGGTGAGCAGCCACCAATGAGCGGGGGTTCTTGCAGCGGGCTGGGGGGTGTCTGTGGCAGGGGAGTGAGGAGGCAAATGGCAGGTGGGGGGGTGAGAGGAGGCGAGCAGCGGGTGGGAGACTGAGGAGGGACACAGGAGGTGAGCAGTGGGCGGAGATGTGAGAAGACGAGCAGTGGGTGCATGGGCAGCAGGTGGAGACCCCCACCCCCTCTGTGGCTGGAGGTACAAGCTCACCGCCCAGAGATGCCCCGAGCGCTAACCCCTTGGCTGGAGGAGCCCCGGCTTGCCGAAACCGGAGTGCCCCCCCCCTCCCCTGGCTGGAAGAGCTCTGGGCTGGCTGAAGCTCCAAGCCCCCCACCTGCCTGGAGGAGCCCCAGGCCAGCCAAAGTCATGCCTCCTCTCCCCTCTCCTCCCCTCCCCGGACCCAAGCCACCCAGATATGTTTTTCATTATTATTTGGACTTCTATTATGTCAAAGCATTTTTAAATTTACTTCAGAATTGTTGTACAGACAACCACTTTTACCAAATAAAAAAGGTAAGAACATGCAAATGCACCTTATTTGTTTCTATTCTGTTAGGTCCAGGAAAGAATAAAGATAACTGTGCATTATTTTTATTATTGAGTCTGCAAAAAAAAAACAAAAACCCAAAACCTTAAATAAATAAATTACAATGATGTGGGGGTGTGTATATATGTGCATATTACTTTATTAACTTTGGGAAAAATAAATCATTTCAGGAAAAAGTGTCAGTGCAGCTACCAGCAAGAGTGGGTGGCCACACTCTGAAGTCACCAAAAAATTGGTTGTGAGAACCCCTGATCTAGCCTGAAAGCATCTTGTCTAGTGGGCATTGCCCAGATGTAACTACATTTGAAGTGCAGCTACACAGTCAGTATTTATAACTTCAGATACAAAAATGATACATGCAAACAAGTAGGATAATCATATTCAGCAAATCATAACCTTTCCAATGACGTCTTACACGACCCATCTTGCATAAAATGCATCATAACTATGCCATAATCATATCATCATAATATGACTGTGAAGAATATGGAGTGCAATGTCACAACTCGTATCTCCCCAAGATAAGGCTCTGAGGCATTGGTTAATCAGTGTTGGGAAGTGCACAGAAAAATGAACACTAGACAGTGGGAGAGCTGGGGCTAGAATACATGGCTTCCTACAGCTCAGTGCACCTTCCCCTAGACTAACAGCTGTTTCCTGAGCACAGGGGTTAGGGGCGGTGTCTCTTGCTGATAGAAATGTGTGATTATTTTCCCAGTGATGCAGGAATGGGTGACAGACCTGCCAAATGCAGGCGCATCACACAAGATACATGACATTTGGTTGGGCTGGAAGGACTTTTCCCAGGCTCCTTAGATTCATTGTTTTAAAATGTTCTTCCATCTGGAAATGTAAACAGAACCCTCGGAAGCTGTCACACCTGTTGGCTCAGCTGGTAATTCCTTGCATCATACAGGCCCCAGCATTCAGGAATCCCATACTGTCTGCACTTTGCTATTGGTTATGAGGAGTCCCGGACTTTCACATAGTCCCATGTTAGTGGCTGTGGTTCTCTGTATATATATATATATATATCTTCCGACTGTATTTTCCACTGCATGCATCTGATGAAGTGGGTTTTAGCCCATGAAAGCTTATGCCCAAATACATTTGTTAGTCTCTAAGGTGCCACAAGGACTCCTTGTTCTTTTTGCTGATACAGACTAACGCAGCTGCTACTCTGAAACTTCCCACGGATAATTACACATGCGAGACTGAGGCACAGAGACAGGTAGCAACTTGTCCAAGTCTGCACTCTGAGTCAGTAAGCAGAGCCAAGGAGAGAACCCAGGAGTCCTAATGACCAGTCCCTGCCCTAACCACTAGACCATACAGCCGCTCTTGAGGGCATCACACCCAGGAGATAGAAAGCAGTGGCATCTTTGCCTTAATATCCATTAATTTGCCTTTCTGCAAGATTTAGAGATGGAGGCAGGGTGCTATTCTGGGGTACCAGGTTGGTAGCAGGTGCAACTTTTTCTAGCATCAGGTGGTCAGGTGGGAGAGTTTTTAAGAAGACATGGCAGCTGGGATGAAGGTGGTCTCTTATTGATGTATCTGTGTGGTCGTCTCCTTCCAGACCCCCTGTGCCTGGTTCCCCAAGGTTGACACCTCATGGAATCACTTACACCCGCAGAGAGTGGATGTAAAATGCTCTCAGATCGGAATAGTAGTGCTTTACACTGACTTCTCAGTGGTGTCAAAGACTCCATACGGTGCCAGCCCAGGGAAGAATCAGAGCCTCTGTGCCCACATCTGCAGTATTTATAGCAAAGAGCTTTTTATGTCACTTCATGGCTAGGCAGGTTTTCAGTTTGTACCCGAGTGGTAAATATTGTGTGAAGCTGTGTTTTAAATCAGGGTATCAGAGTTCCCTGCCCTTGTGGTGGTATTTTGTGTCCTGAATCTACAGTTTCTTATTGAAAACATCCTTTATTTTCAGTGCAATGGCGCTGCATTGTTCTACAGTACCCAGTTTAAAGGATCCCCCTTTGCCATTGCCCACTGGCTGTATTTACTGCGCTGAAGCCATTTGCACAGCAGTTGCTGTACCCAGTGCATCCGGGCATTAGTGGCTTTTGTCACACAGCCAGTTCCTTGGCTCATGGTGTAGGGCACATGTAGCATGTAGGAAATTCTGACAGTTGGAAACTCTTTGATTCCTATACTCTGATCCTTCTCTTTCCAATATAGTGCCATGGGGACTGTCTGCTCGCTCTCCAGGAGACCTCAAGTTATCATCATTGTATTCATTTCCCTGGCTCCACTGCTGTCTCTGGCTCAGGTTACAGTTGTCAGTTCCCTCTCTGCAGCAGTCCATGCCTCACATGGCCTTCTGGTACCTTCATATAGCTCCCCAGATTCACAGGTGTGAGTCACAGGCATTGGCTGCTTCACATTGCCTTTTGACTGTTAATAAGAAACTTCCGTCATAAGTAATGTGGTTACAGCACCTCCCACACATGCCCAGTATCTGAGCCAAATACCTCCTCCTCGTCCCCTGGCGGTGCTGCTGGGCCCAGCATCCCCTGATGGGAATTAATCAGGGAAGCAGAAAGGACCATGCACCACAGGGGGTTTGGCCTCCAGATAGGAGCTGAGCTGCTCTCAAACTGGGAGTCACCTCTTCCTGCCTGAGCCAGTAGGAGACAAGCTGAGCCAGAATTGAATGCAAATTGTCTCCCCTATGGGAGGCTGGTTGGAAGAAGTCTTCACTGGGACTTGCCTCTTTGTGGCTAATCTGGTAGGAGCTATACTGAGCTGGAGTCACCTATTGTGGCTGGGCCAGCAGAAGCCATGGTGAGTCGTCCCTCACTGATCTAGTTCTCCCAAAGGAAAAAGCTGGCCAGGCAGGTAGAAGAGACAAGCCAGTTGTGGGAATGGGAATAGAGCCCACCACAGTGCCTGGCCTCCTTCCATCTGCCCGCATTACTACTGCCACTGCGCCATTGCACCCGCTGGAAATGACCACTGAGTGCAGAAGACACGTTACATGTGATCAGCACCAGAAGCAGCTGGTTACCTGAGCAACGCTCATCACTTATTCATGGAGCACTGGACCTAGTCCCCTCTTCCCTGGGTAGAGCCAGCTGCCCTTTGCACAGCTCCACTCTCCCACTCATCAGCTGAATATTTCAACAGGAGAACCACTTGCTCACTCCCACCTGCTAGACCCTGCAGCCCAGATCCAGCTCTTCCCACTTTCCCTATGTTGATTAACCCTTCTCTAACCCCCAGTGTTGAGCTCCTTGGACATTAAATCCAAGGACAGAAGATGAATCCATGCCAGGGGGTGGGGGCTGGCTGTGGATCCAGTTATGCTCACATCATAGCCAGTGTCTGTGAGGTTTAGTGGGCAGTAAGGAGACAGATTTTGCAGGGGAGAAGGCCTGGCACTGTTATTAGTTGTGCAAGTGCTCAGCTCAGCCTGAGTCTGTTTTGGAAACAGCCAGGGACTTATTCCCCTCTCACTTATGCCAGTGTGACTCCTCCATGGATTCCATCCAAGTTACTCCCAATTTACACCGCCGGAACTGAGAGGAGAGTCTAGACCCTAATTTACACTAACAGCTCACAGGTTTACCACGGTCAACCCCATACAACTAACTCAACATTTGTCTAGCTTGTCATTGAACTGAATTGATATCTATCCTTATATTAGGGCTGGAAAGAGGTCACTACAAATGCCAGCCCCTAAGCTCAGAAGAAACAAAGGGCTGGAATAGCAGGGGGTCTGGAGTGAGGGGCATCGTCAGAGCTGCGTGTGGGGATCTTGTACATCTCCTGCCAGCACTGTGTGCTCATGCTGTTATCAGTCCCTCGCTTTTGCAATCACCAAACTCACTCAGGGGGTGAATCTGAAAGGACCTGGGCTGGTGAGGCTCTGGGTGCTCCATCCTCCTATGTGTGTAAGCAAGGAGTAGCAAGAAGCCAAGGAATCAAGGCCAAAGATGGACCAATCCCTCCTTCTAACTGGCACCTCTGGGGAGATGACTCCCAATCCCAAGTGATGGGTGCAGGGCAAAGAGCTCTTCCCTACCAGAATGTATGCATCTGTGGCTGGGCCATGACAAGCCTTATGCTGTCCTCTACTCTCCAATGGTGACTGACTGTGGGTCACTGATCCCTGCCAAGTCTCCCTCTTAGTTCTGCCAGTTTGGAGCTCCCCCTGCTGGACCTTGCACTTACCGCTGTTTCACAGGCAAGAAGAAACTCTTCTAGTTAAAAGGACATGGCCAGGTTTTAAAAAAATCGGTTCTCCTATAATGTGAATAACAACGGAGGTCATTAAGACTCTTATCCCATGATTAGGATCAGCATGGGTGGGCCCCCGGGGAACACCATTAGGGAGTCCCACAGATGCAGGGCTGTGCTTGCCTGGATCCTCTTCCAGGATTAGGGCCTATAGTTGAAAAAAGTCTTAAACATTCCATTTCCTTTCCCCCTTTCATGATGTTTGTCCATCCTCTGCATTTGTCTCCTCCTGGACAGTGAAAACAGACTGGTCAGTTTCCCTTTGGTTTCTAGTTAGTTTCAGGCTCTCATGCACTATCCCACACTGCAGTGTTTGGGAGGCAGTTACAGCAGGGAAAGGTTTGTTTTTTTAAAAAGCACTGAGCCCAATTCTCCTTTCACTTATACTGGTGTAAATTGGGGATAAACCTGTCGAAGTCAATGGAGTCACACTGATGTGAGGGGAGAACCAAGCCCACCATGTCCATTGGATTACTTTTTTTTTTATTAGTGGGTTAAGGATTTAACGAGAGCCTATTTCTTACAAACTCTGCATTTGGAGGTGACTCTGCTCAGATAGTGACCCTCTAAAAAGAACAATGATGAGGGACTAATGTGGTTCGGATAAGCTCCTTCACCCTCTGTGATATATTGGGAACATTTGGGATTGCCTCTTTTGTCAGGACTGTGAGCTTTGCTCATAACAACGCACCATCTTCATTTTCCTCTCCTCAAATGCAGACATCCCTGTCACAGAGTCCCTGGGCGATGCTCTGGAATTGCTCCCTATGAAGCCAGTCAGGACTCTGGTGAAGTCTCCTGTTAAGGAAAAGTTAGCACATGTGACTCCATTTTGGTTTGGGGCCCACCATTGTTTAAATGCCAGCACATCATACACCAGGAGGAGTGATCCTTAGATACTGAATCCCTGTGAAAATCCTCCTCCTTGTCTCCAGCCTGCCTTGACTCCTAGTATCTGGTTTTTGTCAGTCTCTAACTCCCTGTCTCTTGGCCTTGATGTGAGGCCTCCCATCCTGATAATAAAAGTTACTGATGCATGGCTTTAGGACCATGCTGTGTAATTAACATACTGGTTTAGCACGAGGAATGCACCAAGCAGGGATAGGTGGTAGATAAGAAAAGGGTTTGCTTATTGGCTAAAGTTTCCAATGCACGAGGGCAACATGCTTTGCTAAAAAGTATATAACCTTTGTATAATCTGTATTCAGGGTCCCCTCCTGGCTAGCAGGGGGGCACCACGCCCGAGCATAATAAACTTGGTGTTTTTTTGCGAACTCTGCAGTTGTGGACTTTGTTTATGTGCCTCAGCCTAGATTCGAACTGTGCGTGTCCTACCAGGTGTAATTCGTAGCATTTGTGTGCGTGTCCTATCAGGTATAATTCTCAGCAGTTGTGTGCGTGTCCTACCAGGTGTAATTCGTAACACTCCTCTCTGTGAACAGACTGTCTGCAGGGCAAGAAGCTCACACAGCTTCCACCTTCCTGGGTCTGACCTCAGAGTATTCAGCATCCTCTGCCCCTCCGTGCGCTTCCCACAGCGAGTCTGCCCTGGCGGGGTCCTGGGGAAGCCAGAGGGTCCTGCACCACAACTTCGCAGTCAGACGTGACTCTCAACCACTCAGTAAAACAGAGGTTTATTAGATGACAGGAACACGGTCTAAAACATAGTTTGTAGGTACAGAGAACAGGACCCCTCAGCCAGGTCCATTTTGGGGGCCAGTGAGCCAGACAATCACATCTGAATCATAGAATACCAGGGTTGGAAGGAATCTCAGGAGGTCATCTAGTCCAACCACCTGCCTAAAGCAGGACCAATCCCCAATTTTTGCCCCAGATCCCTAAATGGCCCCCTCAAGGATTGAGCTCACAACCCTGGCTTTAGCAGGCCAATGCTCAAACCACTGAGCTATCCCACTTCACTCCTCATCCCCCGCTAGCCCCCAACTGACTCACCCTCCAGGCTCTCCTCCTCTGGGCTTTGCCCTTTCCCAGGCCAGGAGGTCACCTGATTCCTTTGTTCTCCAACCCTTTAGCTCTCACCTTGCAGGGG
This sequence comes from Lepidochelys kempii, assembly GCF_965140285.1. NCBI lineage: Eukaryota > Metazoa > Chordata > Testudines > Cheloniidae > Lepidochelys > Lepidochelys kempii. Next base: position 149,916,909 of record NC_136382.1, on the reverse strand, counting down.
AGAAGGGCCAACGCCATCAGTTGCCAGGAGACAGAGTGTCGGCCATTTACGTACACTGGCCCTTTGCTCTGCAACAATTACACCCCCTGCCTTATCCCACCACCTAGAGACATAAAAAATGCATAGGGGAAACTGAGGCACCCCTACAGTATTCAGACAAAATATTAAGAACAGTCCCACTTCGTCACAATTCCCAGTCTCCTGGGAAGGATTCTGAGTAATGGAAGCCAATAGGTGTTTCCTGTACTAAGTAGTAGATCATTAGAGCTACCACCAGGATTCTGTCAGGATTCTCGGCCAACTTTTCACAAGAGCTCATTTAGCACCCAATCTGCTGAGCTCCTTTGGAAATCTGGCCCATAGTGAGGGTGTTGAGAGTTTTTAGGAAATCTGTCCTTATGTACCTATATTTCTACCTTATTCTAGGGGCTTATCTCTACCTCTGTGGTGTGGAATTCAGACCATAGATCTGGTTTCTGGTGAGATCTGGGACATCGTGTTTCTAGTCCAGCTAAAAACCCCATAGAACAGCCTCTCCTATGGAACCTTGGGCCTCAGATCCCAGCCAGAGCCTAGCAGAACAGAGGCAGCTACCCTAAGGACTGAGCTTGAGCTGGAGTTTAGGGAGAAGTTTGGGGCAATTCTAATGGTATCAGAAGCACTCAGTCCATCCCTCGTGAGGGGTCCCTTCCTCTGTCTGACTGAATGTTAGGGGCCTTTTCCACCAATTCCTCAGATAGAGTCTCCCCATTAGGGTTGGCTTGTGCTTCCAGCTGTGTAGATGGAGACAGGAGAGAAGGGAGGCCCCACTCCCCAGAGAGCATAACCATTCTGTGCTTGAGTGGGACGGGGTGTGTAGGCTGTGTGCTGGCCCTGAGCATGGCGGAGGATTCCATCCTGAGGCTGAGACAATAGAACAGGCAACTACCAACATGGACGAAGGCAGAGCAAGTCTTATGCTCAGCAGCCCCCAGGAAGTTTTCTCAGCACCCTCCCGAGACTGGGTTTGAGCCGGCCCTGTGATTTTGCTCACTCCAAGCAATTTGCACCCCTTGATTCACCTTTGGGGAGCGGTGCATTTCTCCTGGGACCCCAGCCATTGCCAATAGCCCAAAGTGTGTGTATTCCCCTACAGAGCAGGATGGCCATCCTTCTCCTCTGGCTTTAGTTTGGATCAGACTAGCCAAGAGGCGGCGGCTGCCATCCCTGAACCAGGAGCTGCTGTACGGATCTCACAGAAGGTGCCATCAGTCACTCCTTTTCCTCTTCCACAGTCCAAGTCTTCCCTTAGGTCAATCTAGTGCAGGTTAATGGTACAGGATGATCTGTTGATTGAAGTCCTCTACTTGTCTATAGATCAACTACAGTCTGGGTGTAAACTCCCTTGCCCATTACCATCACCACTACACCTCACCCTCTGCACCGCCATGAGAGCAGACTTCAGTCCCTCTGGCTTCTCCAATCCATAGCTCACCTATGGAGAGACAGTGGGCCACTTAGTACCAGTGAAAAGAAAAGGAGGACTTGTGGCACCTTAGAGACTAACCAATTTATTTGAGCCTGAGCTTTCGTGGGCTACAGCTCACTTCATCGGTACCAGTGGAGATAGTGCCTGTTGTGATGTGGATGCCCGTCCTCTGGGAACTGGACTGAGATCCAGCAAAGTCATCTCACCCAACAGAGGCTCATTCCCAGTGCTGAAAGCCTCCATAGTCCACTTCCAGTCCCTGGAGCCAGCTAGTCCCCCATGCTACTTAACGTTTTACCACAGAATCAATGTATAATCATAAAAACAGAGTTTATGGAATGCTGAGTGGGGTGGATAGAAGCAGGATCCATGAATGCAGACTCTGGCCTGGATGGCACCGCTGTGGGCACAAAGTTTGAATCTGCAGGGCAGGGGCAGAGATTTGTGATCCACACTAGGGAGCAGGAGGAGAGAAGGGTTAGGTAGCCTTTGGTTTTCTGGGGCTCCTTTGATAGGAACTGGATCTACTCCTAGTGCTGGTGCTGAGCAGTCAGCTGGGTTGTGAAATCTCCTCCCTGAGTTGGGAAGATAATCTAAGTTTCTAGCACATTTCTGGCATAACGGACTCATTCGTGAAGTTTCCATTCCCCAGTGACCAGCAGCGCTGTGTATCTGCATTACAGGCTAGATAGCAGCAATGTGGATTACTACTGACGCCTAGGGGCAGCAAAGGAGAATTTTCCGTGATTGCTCTGTTGATTGTAATGGAAACACTAGCAGTGTAATTTGTAAAGGAAGCTGAAAGTATTTTATGGCCCAGAACTTCTTGTTTAAATCAAGGAGGACTTATGGCACCTTGGAGACTAACAAATTTATTTGAGCATAAGCTTTTGTGAGCTACAGCTCACTTCAGTCTCTGAGGTGACTCAAGTCCTCCTTTTCTTTTTGCGGATACAGACTAACACGGCTGCCACTCTGAAACTTAGTTTAAATCAGTGGTTCTCAAACTTTTGTACTGGTGACCCCTTTCACACAGCAAGCCTCTGAGTGCGACCCCCACCCCGCTTATAAATTAAAAACACTTTTAAATATATTTAACACCATTATAAATGCTGGAGGCAAAGCGGGGTTTGGGGTGGAAGCTGACAGCTTGCGACCCCCCCATGTAATAACCTCGCGACCCCCTGAGGGGTCCTGACCCCCCCCCGTTTGAGACTCCCTGGTTTAAATCTACAAAAACAAATAAGAATAGAAATATTTCCCTGATTTTTTTAAAAAATATTGCTTGATCTGGATTGAAGCTTTCTGCTGAAATGCTGGAGACCCAAACACACTATAGCTTGGGGACTTGAAAATCCATCTGGCTTGGAAGAGAAAGTGAAACTGACCCCACCTAGATAGCTTAGTGAAGGGCAAAAAGCAATTAAACATCTGGAGGGGGTGAGCAAAGTTCATGGTTAAAGCTCTTTCCATCTGCATATGCTTAAGAGATCATAGAAAAACACACAAAGGACATCCTCTAAATATATGATTGTTGATCTTGACAGTGCTCCTGGTGCTGGACTGTAATAATTAGAACAGGGGACTAAGAGCCAGAATTCTTGGGTTCTATCTGACTCACAGAGTGACTTTGTCACTTTCCCCCCTTTCACTCTTTTTAGAGACCTCCATTCAAGGCTCTCAAAACATTTCACACCCATTAATTACATGACCCTCACAGCCCCCTTGGGAAGTGAACAGGAAAGTGAGCATTAGCCCACTGTTACAGCAGGGGAAACTGAGGCAAATAAAAGGGAAGGAATTTGCCCAAGATCATAAGTCAGTGGCAAAACCTTCCCAGCCCCCTGATGTAACAACTATACTCCCTCTGTGACAATGGGGGACCAGACACCACAAGGAGAGAACAGATGGCGTAAACTCCCAAAATAAGGAGTTAAACCAACTGTCTGTATACTATGTTATTTTGCTATATGAGTTTCTCAACTAATATTTTTTATGGAAGCTTGTAATGCACTGAACTTAGTAGTCAGGAGATGTGTATACAGGTTATGGTTATGAATGTATGTGTATCTATATATATGTAGAAAACTGTAATTGTATCTGTCATGTGACTTCAGCATCACCTCACAAGAGGGCAGTGAAGCAGTCAAGCAAGGAGGGGTTACCTCCCCAACCAGATGAGACTGGCTTCAGGCACCAAGCCAGCCCAGGAAAGCACAATGAATGAGGAACCATCAAAGCAAATAGGAACAGCTTGAAACTGGAGGGGTGGGGGGGACCCAGTCTTCAAAAAATAAGAAAGGGAGGGAGTTTTCCCCACATTTAATATCTATAGGGATTGAAAGGGGAAAAAACCTGCAGATCCTTTTAAAATGGAAACGGTTTGAACTGAAGACCATCCAAAACTTGGGGGACAGTCTTGAGGAAGGAGGCTGTCTGTGAACACTGGATCCCTCCTATAGCTGCTCGATACTCTGAGGAGTAGTTTTAAGGTAATAGGTAACTTTCATTAGGAAAGGGATTTTATCTAACATAGAAGTGTAAAGCCTGAGGTTGTGTCTTCATATTTATTTTCTGTGTAACTTGTACCATGTCCTTCACTATTCCACCTTTGAATCTGTGGTTTTTCTATTAAACTTTTGGTTTATTTTTATGCCAGGCAGGTCTCTAGTGTGCAGACTGTGTGGAGTGTGAGCACCAAAGCAAGCTGATTACTAGGGGAGCTGGTTTTGTGCCTGCCCGGATGGTGAACTAGAGGGGAACAGTCCAAGTGTCTGGTAATAAAGAACTCGGGAAGGATGTGGGAAGACCCAGGACTGGAAGGGATGTTGGTGTCACCCTGCCAACATTTCAGACGAGTAGCTGTGTTAGTCTGTATCAGCAAAAACAATGAGGTGTCCTTGTGGCACCTTAGAGACTAACACATTAATTTGGGCATAAGCTTTCATGGGCTACAGCTCACTTCATCAGCTGCATGGAGTGGAAAATACAGTAGGCAGGTATAAATACACAGTACATGAAAAGATGGGAGTTGCCTTACTGAGTGGGGGGTCAGTGCTAAGGAGGCCAATTCAATTAGGGCGGATGTGGCCCATTTTTAACAGTTGACAAAGAGGTGTGAGTATCAACAGAGGGAAAATTATTTTTTGTAGTGACCCAGCCACTCCCAGTCTTTATTCAGGCCTAATTTGATGGTGTCAAGTTTGCAAATTAATTCCAGTTGTGCAGTTTCTCGTTGAAGTCTGTTTTTGAAGTTTTTTTGTTGAAGAATTGCCACTTTTAAGTCTGTTGTTGTGTGTCCAGAGAGGTTGAAGTGTTCTCCTACTGGTTTTTGAATGTTACAATTCTTGATGTCTGATTTGTGTCCATTTATTCGGTTGCATAGAGACTGTCCGGTTTGTCCAATGTACATGGCAGAGGGGCATTGCTGGCACATGATGGCATATATCACATTGGTAGATGTGCAGGTGAACGAGCCCCTGAAGATATGGCTGATGTGGTTAGGTCCTATGATAGTGTCCCTTGAATAGATATGCAGACAGAGTTGGCAATGTGGTTTGTTACAGGGATTGGTTCCTGGGTTAGTGTTTCTGTTGTGTGGTGTGTAGTTGCTGATGAGTATTTGCTTCAGGTTGCGGGGCTGTCTGTAAGCGAGGACTGGCCTGTGTCCCAAGGTTTGTTAGAGTGGGGGATCGTCCTTCAGGATAGGTTGCAGATCCTTGATGATGCGCTGGAGAGGTTTTAATTGGGGGCTGTAGGTGATGGCTAGTAGCATTCTGTTACTTTCTTTGTTGGGCCTGTCCTATAGTAGGTGACTTCTGAGTACCCGTCTGGCTCTGCCAATCTGTTTCTTCACTTCCCCAGGTGGGTATTGTAGTTTTACGAATGCTTGATAGAGATCCTGTAGGTGTTTGTCTCTGTCTGAGGGATTGGAGCAAATGTGGTTGTATCTTACAGCTTGACTGTAGACAACAGATCATGTGGTGTGGTCTGGATGGAAGCTGGAGGCATGTAGGTAAGAATAGCGGTCCGTAGGTTTCCGGTATAGGGTGGTGTTTATGTGACCATCGCTTATTTGCACTGTAGTGTCTAGGAAGTGGATTTCTTGTGTGGACTGGTCCAGGCTGAGGTTGATGATGGGGTGGAAATAGTTGAAATCATGGTGGAATTCCTCAAGGGCCTCCTTCCCATGGGTCCAGAGGTTAAAGATGTCATCAATGTCGCGCAAGTAGAGTAGGGGCGCTAGGTGATGAGAGCTGAGGAAGCATTGTTCTAGGTCAGCCATAAAAATGTTGGCATACTGTGGGGCCATGCAGGTACCCATAGCAGTGCTGCTGACTTGAAGGTATATATTGTCCCCAAATCTGAAATAGTTGTGGCTGAGGACAAAGTCACAAAGCAAAAGAGTAACTGCAAAGAATAACTAAGCTGGTGAAAACCAGCAGAAGACCTTGTTGCTTGTGAGCTGGCTACTGGTGTCAGGGATCTGAACCATAGCTGCACAGCAGAAAGGCCCCCAGAGTTACAGGGCAGGCAGTGACAGACTGAACCCCTTACTGGTCTGAGTTCCCAAAACATCACACCCTTCCAAAGCCTTTGAATCCCAGCAAATCCCAACAGCCAGAACAGAAGGCACGAGCAGGGGGTTCACTGTTCAGTCTCTTGGCTGGAAGAATCCTGCTGCAGCAGCAACACAAATTGCGGCTGAGAGCCTCCGGGAGACTGGGTCATGCACGTTCTGGTCTGCTCTCAGCTCCCACCCCCACAACTCCCAGCAGGATTTCCTCCCTCCTGGCCAACCCTTCCCTGGGGCCATGATCCCTGTTGCCTAGCAGGGTGAGCAGGATGGTGCAGAGCAGCATTCCACACTCAGAGCCTTCACTGTCTGGTCTTGGGGCCTAGCCCTGTTCATGGGAAATCCCAGCATTGTACCAGCCAAGATGGGAGATTCCTTTATGGCTGCAGAGGAAACCAATTCCAAACAAGCGCTGGTCTTCCTTTCCCAGCCCAGGAGGTCTGGCAGCCCCAGCGCTAACAGCAGAGAATTAGCTGAGTTGGGAGAGCATCAGCTTGAAGAGCTAAAGGGTACTGGCTCAATCCTAGAGTGTAAGCTCTCTGCAGCAGTCTGTGTTTGTATGGCACCCAGCCCAATGGATCCCTGATCCTGACAGGGTTCACTGTGGTAAATACTAATAACTTGATGAGAGGTTGTGGGGCTTGTCGTGGGGCTCATGACTCAATGCTACAGAGCTGCCTTGTGACTCAGCCAGGAATTAGCTCAGGAGCAGCTTGATGCCTACCCACTCCTGTGGTTTCTCTCCTAGGGTCTCTCTCTCTTTGGAGTTAAATTAATCTCTCTTGGTGGCTTCACCCTCTGGCTATATCACTATAGTTTTCCCCTCGAGACAGTATTAAAATCCTACTGGATAAACTGACTTAGGCTGCCTTTGCTCCACTGCCCAGTCTGTGCCACTTCCCCAGTGGCGGGTAAGGGAACCTGGGCCCATCCTCTACTCCAGGTTCCAGGCCACGGACCCTGTGCCCAGTGTCCACACCTGGGCAAATTCCTACCTTTCCATCCACTCTTCTAGCTCACGCTTGGGTTACCAGTGGAGCTTCCTCTGCTCCCTATAGCTGTCTCACCACTCTCAGGTTTTTGCCAGAGTCTGTATCCCAAGGCAGGATCTCAGGGCCTACTCTCCCTTGTCTATTGCCAACTCCCGCATCCCTAAGGAGTCACTGCAGAGTTCCTCTCTGCAGCCTTCTCTTACCACCAACTTCCTCTCTTTATGCCTATCCTAACTCCTCCCCCAGTTGGGCTTCATCAACCCAGTCACAGGGTTAATTGGCCCTTTTTACCGAGCCAGGCACTGCCTGGGGTAGATGTCCTATCACGGAGCTGTTCCGTTGTATGCAGTGAAGGTAGCACCGGCAGAAGGTGCTGGATCAGCAGGGGCAGTGTGGGGTGTGATATGCTGAGTTCACCCATGACTTGGAGAATGGGAGGGTATTTCTGTCTCTATGGCCTGTTCAATTCTTGACCTTGCTGTGAGTCCCCCAAGAGGGGCAACAACTAGTTATGGTGGTGGACTCTATGATGTGGATACCTTACCTGAAGCTGGGCTGAGGCATCCCTCCAGACTCACTTCACACCTCATGTCACTGTCAGCCTGGACTGACACAAACCAATGACCTCCTGCAGAATGAAAGGCCCCTGAGACAGCCAGTCACATTTGTGTGGCTGATATTGACCAGACTGTGTGGGTTTGGCTGCCCCTCAGTCTCACTTTGTTCTGCAGAACGGGGGTGGGACGAGGGAGTTATATTTGGCACAACAATCAACTAGAAACAGAGCTGCAGCAGCAGATCAACCACACTGACAGCCAAAGGCAAATGCTGACTGGCTCAGTGGATTGGTCATGGGAAGGCTCTAAGGTCACTGGTTAGCAGTGGAGGAGTGTTATCCTCCAGTGGCTGTTTGATGGCCCATGTGTGCAATGAGTTCATGGATCTCAATTTCTGATGGGAAAGTGTTTACATAGCAAAACCCACTATTAACTTTGTCTCTAACTGGCATAAAAGCCAAGCAGCAGATAGGCCATAGAGATCTAACTCTCCACACTCACTAGAAGAGGCCCTTCCAGAAGCCATCACTCTTCAGGGGCTGTCTATCCAGCCTCTCTCACCAGTGCTAAAATCACTAATAAATTAGTCCAGGACTGGGCTGACTGACGTGCTTTGTAAGACATGGCCTGAGAGCTATGAGTTTGCTTCCCATAATGAATATCACATGCACACATCTGGGGCCTTAGACAGAAGTCAGTGCTCATTGCTGCACCTCTGGGCAGGGTGAAGGGGAGGGATCAGTCTCTAACCCAGGACAGTAGGTTCCAGCAACATGGTGACATCCACCACAATGGGGCTAGAGCAGGGTACAGGTGGAATGCAAAAAGCAAGGGCACTTGGGGAGGTGACCAGAGCCAATGGGGAATGTCTATTAGAGTATAAATTCAGGGAGAGGAGGGAAAAGGAGGTCACCCTTGTGCATTTACTGGCCTGTCTTATTGACTTATGGATCAGATTCCCCAAGAGCCTCTTGGGAAGCTCCCCTTGTGCTCAGTGATTGGAAGCCATCCTCTGGAAGGCAAACATGTGCCAGACACCAGTGATGAGAATCCCCTGAAAGGCATGGGCATGCACTGCTGCCTGCGGCAGAGGAAGGTAGGAATTCCCAGTTACTACCTCAGACCATGGGACGACACAGCATGCTCTTAGGACCGCAGAGTTTCCTGTTCTTCCTCTGCCATCTGGCCATTCCTGGAACCCATTGGCTCAGCCACTGCTATGCTGCAGGGTGTGCTGGACATGATGGTGAGAGAAGCCTGCACAAGCTTCTCCTCCTTCAGGGTGAAGATCCAGGCTCTAGTCAAGAGCTCAGCAAGGCTGTGTCCCAGAGCTGGAACATCAAGATTTGTCTACCTTTGCATCCAGAGGGAGAGAAATGTCAGCTGCAGATACATCCAAGCAGAACCATGGTGTAAAGGAACAGAACAATCTAAAGCAACATTTCTCAAATGTGGCCACCGTGGCTGCATGCGGTCACCAGGGGCTTTCCTTGTGGCCACAGCCTCCCGGGTGATGATGGGGAGGGGGCCGGGGAGTAACCCTCCCCCAGGGCCGCCAGCAGGGGCTGGTCTCTGTCCCCTTCTGGAGCCACAAACACTGTAGGAGCAGGCAGCCAGCATGAGCTCCCCACCTTCCTGGAGACGGTGGGGCTCAGGCTTCAGGCTTAAGCCCTGGGGTGGTGGGTGACAGGCTCTGGCCGTGCGGCAGCAGGCTCCATCCCCCAGCCGCAGGGCTCCAGGCTCAACCCTCGCACATCGCCCCTGGCCCTTACTGCCTCCTCCAGTCCCCATCTGTGTACCAGGGCCCCAGGCTCTTGCTCTGGGCTCACCTCCTTCATCTCCCCTGACTCCTGCTGCCTCCCATCTATCCCCCTATCACCCCTTGGCTCCCTGCCCACTTCCCCATCCAAGCTTGCCGGGGCTGAGTAAGCCTGCTGTGAAAAATGATATTGTTAATATCCCTTTTTTCACAGCCTCCCAGCTAGCTAGCAAGTCTGCTGTGAAAAGTGATATTAACAAATATACAAAAGGTCACTTTTCACAGCAGATTTACTAGCTAGCAAGTCTAAAAAAAAAAAACGCAACCAAAAAAAGCAAAACATGCAAAGCACCTTATTTGTGTTGCTGTTCTGTTGAGGCCCAGTAATGAATAGACAACTATACATTATTTTAAATTATTGAGTTGGCAAAAAACAACAACAAAACCCTCCATAAATAAATTACAATGATTTGGACGTGTTTTTGCACATAATTATTTGTTTTTCCTAAAGTTAATTAAGTCTTTTAGGAAAAATTGTCAGAGCGGCCACCAGCATGCGTTGGTGGTCGCACTCTGAGGCCACCCAAAAATTTGTTGCAAGAACTCCTGATCTAAAGGTCAGAGACAGTGATCCAGAGAGTGGAATTGATCACATGAGCTAGGGGAAAACTTGTGACCTTAAATTATTGACAGCTCCAGTGACTTCCTGCACTTGCCCTCCACCCTCCCCTTCTCCCTCCACCACCTCTGTGGGCACTGTTTCTACAGTAATTAATACACAGTGGGGGCTGGGAGTAAATGAATGAATGGCAGGTGTGAGCTACTGTGACGCAGGCTCCCATCAGTCCAAAGCAACAGCTGCAGCACTGCAGGGGGAAGTTGCTTGAGCTTTGTGAGCAATCTGATCTAGGCTTTCCCTAGCACCCCTCACCATGGTATCTAGGAACCAGATCCTCAAAAGTATTTAGGCTCCTAATTTCCATTGGCTTCCATTGATTGATGAAAGTTAGGAGCCTAAACATCTTTTAGGATCTGGGTCCAAGTGCTTCCCAGGTAAATTAGACTGGCATAGAGATCTCCCTATTGAATTTCCTGTGTCTTCAGCTTTCCTCCCTTCTGTGGTAGGACACATGCCTTCCTTTTGGAATTAACTGCCTATGGGCACCAGAGAGGTGTAAACCCGCAAGAGGGAAAGAGATGCATTGTGATCTCCAACACAGAAGATCTAGGAGTTATGGATGCAACTGAGAAAAGCAAAACAGACTGAACCTCCAACTCTCTTCCACGGAAAGGGGTGGAAGCCCCATTGTTTGAAGCCCTGAAAATGTAACTGGACAAAGTCTGTGCAAATCCATAGTAGGGAATAATCCTGTAATGGCTGTGGTGAGGGGCCAGGCCGCCCAGAGGGGGGAGCAAGTGGAGCAATTTGTCCCAGGCCATGAGAGTTTTCAGGGGCCCCCCCAAGAGTTTTTGGCGGCAATTTGGTGGCGGGGGTCCTCCCGCTCCATGTCTTCGGCAAAGTGCCCTGAAGACCCGGAGTGGAAGAACCCCCGCCGCCGAAGACCCCAGGCCTCCTGAATCCTCTGGGCGGCCCTGGTGAGGGGGGTGGCCTAGTTTGGACCTTGGAGATCTCCTCTGTACCTAAGATGATGTGCAGCATTGAGAGACAGTGTTATACAGTGGTTATAGCTCTGGTCTAGACAGGCACAGGTCTAGGAGCCAGGACTCCCAATTCTATTTCCAGCGCTGTCACTAATGTGCGACTTTGGGTTAACCACTTCACCTCTCTGTGCGTTAGCCTCTGTACCTGTAAACTAGGATAATTCTATACAGCTAGATGGAGATTATAGGCACCACCTATGTGTAATGTTGGCTGCCGCATCCCATTACATAGGCGGCACAGGTCCCATAGGACTAAATTGGTTAAAATGTGCATGTCTGTAAAGCAAATCTTGTTCGTTCCTACCACTGTCATTGGTAAGAGACTCATTCAGTCTAATTTCTGGCACACACTAGTGTACACCAGCCTTGTCACCCACACAGCCTAGCCTAGCCAGCTCCCTGCTCACTTCTACCGCAGCCCGAAATCACCACCAGAGGGAGGAGGCAGGCCCAGACCACCTGAACAAACACAAGCCACAGCTGGGAATTGGCCGGGCAAACATCTGGGGCTCACACAGACCATCTCTTTCACACTCACACGGATTTTCTCTCACCCATAGCCGCACACACGCAAACTAGGCAGCGGGGCGGGGGAAGGACGCAAGCCGAAGCTTTCTAAGTGTTTGTTTTGCCCTTCCCCTGAAGGGGCTGGGTGCTAAGCTGTGCTGCCCCTGGAGCCAGCCATGTCCCAAGCCAGGGACAGACACTGGCCCAGATTCGCAAAGGACGCCTCCTCCCGCCCCACCTCACCCCACCCCGCGTGAACCTTCGCATGGAACCAGCCCTGCGAGCGGGAGGGGGAGAAGGATAGTAGCAGCGCGGGCAGCTGGAAGGGGGGAGATCCCGCTGGCTCTGGGGGCGGTGCCCAGCAGCTGCGGGGGCGTGCCAGGCTGCAAGGGGGCGTGCCGGTGGCGGGGGAATCCCGGCCGCAGCCGGGGCCAGCGAGGCGTGGCGCAGGCTGACAATGGCAGCGGGCGGAAGCGCCTTCCGCGTTCGGGGAGGCGGGGCTCGGGTCTCAGGCTGAGCTAGGTTTGCGCTCGGCCCGGCTAGGCTCTCCATTCCGCTCCGGCTCCGGCTCCAGCTCCAGGCCGCTCGCCGGGCATGAGGCCGCCGCGGCCCCCGCTTGCCTTCCGGCCAAGGACCCTGCCCCGGCCGGGCCTCTAAGCGCCCCCTTCCTGGGCCCTCCTCCCCTGCTGCAGATTCCCCCCCTTTGCACCCTGCTGCCCCAGCCCGGCTCCCCGTTTGTGGCCCCTGCCCCAGCTCGGCTTCCCCCCTCGGTTCCTGTCTGAGGTCCAGACCCCCCCCCCGCCCTCTCTTTGCCCCCTCTGCCGGGTGCTTGGGGGCTGAGCGGCCCCACTACGCGCCCGCTGCCCTCGCACCATGTCTGGGCCGCGGGGCTCGGAGAGGAAGGAGAGCTCGGAGCTGGAAGAAGGGCAATGTGACTCGGGCATCTTCTCGATCCACTCCATCCGCTCCCTGCCCGGCCCGCCGGGGGATGGGGAGCACCCCCGGGGCCTCGGGGACACGCTGCGGGAGAAGGACGCCGGCCCCCTGGGCAAAGAGGGAACAGACGCCCTGGAAGTGGAGGAGAGGATCGACTCTACCTATAGCTCGTCCTCCCTAACCGAGCACCTGGCCGACCTGGGGCAGCTCCCCGAGGAGGAAGCAGAAACCCTGGAGGGGCTCAGCCAACAGCCGCTGGAGGCACTCACCTACATCTCGGAGGATGGCGACACGTGAGTGACCTTGTGGCTAGTGCTGCTCTCCCCCGGGCCCGGGAGGGACACCACAGGGAGGGGAGCCTAGTTTCTGTGGCCCCAGCCGTCCTTGGCTTCTAAAGGCAAGGGAGGCAGTTAGTCCTGCTTGTGGTTGTGGCTGTGATGTGGACACTTGTCCCTTGGGAACTGAGCAGCTCATCTCACACAGGGCCACCAAACAGCCATTAAATGCAAATGACTTCCAGCCACTGCTGTTCTGCAGTCACATTGACACCAGTGCCTCAGAGGTGAGTGGTTCTGTGTCCCATTCCCTACCCAGCCTTCCCCGTCACCTGGGACTGGTTGAGTCTGACACCACAAAGATAAGAAGCTGCATGTCTTTAGAGATAGCCAGTGCCCACCAAAACTTCGGAGTCAGATTGTAACTGGGGGGACTGTCAGTAGAAGAATCCATGTCCCATCGCCATACCTTTTTCTTCTTCGGAGTCACATGTAGGTGCTCAGCCCCAATGAAATGGGCTGGGTATTTAACAATTAATCTAAGATTGGGCGAGATCAAATGGAACTAGCAGAGAGAAAAAGAAATTGTGCAGATCCATTTACTTTTCAGGTCTGAGCAGTGGGACACGTGGATGGAGTTAGGGGTCTGGATAGGACGTGTGGTCAGAATGATACAGAAATACATGTGATGTGCCAGTGAGAAGCTGAGTTTCTTCTTGTTTTGTGGCTGCCAGGAAAATGGGAGGCAGGTTCCCTGGACAAAAATCTGCTCTTTTCACCTGTGAAAACTCCAAAGCACAAAGCTCTGGCAGCAAGGGAGATGACTCACCTGCATAGGCTGCTTTAGGTTGTAGCCACCTGTCCAAATCCGCTATGTTGGAGAAGACCTGATTACAAAACACTTTAGTTCCTTCTGTGCTGCTGGATAGAACCATGTTGGGGGGTATAGGGGTAAACTGGCTACAGCATAACATGTAAAAAGAAAAGGAGTACTAGTGGCACCTTAGAGACTAACTAATTTATTTGAGCATAAGCTTTCGTGAGCTACAGCTCACTTCATCAGATGCATTCTGATGCATCTGATGAAGTGAGCTGTAGCTCACGAAAGCTTATGCTCAAATAAATTAGTTAGTCTCTAAGGTGCCACTAGTACTCCTTTTCTTTTTGCGAATACAGACTAACACGCCTGCTACTCTGAAACCTAACATAACATGTGGGTCATATTCCTGGATCTAAAATGCCTTTGCAGGTTCTGTGGCTGAAGCTGATTCAGTTAGTAAGGGATTTTTGTGTGTCTAAAGAGGCAGTGGCCTAATCCTGCATCCCTTCTACTCCTCTGTTACAGCTTTAGGTGCTATTAGCCTCTCTAAGGCCTAGTTTACACTTACAAATCAGATTGACGTGTCACGCAGGGCTGTGAAAAATTTCGCGCTCTGAGCACCGTAGTAAGTTTGATCTAATCGTGGGTGTAGACAGTACTAGGTCGATGGAAGATTTCCTCCTCTAGACAAGCCCTAAGTGCTGTGACTTTGGTGTGTGCCAGGGGATCATTGTTTTCCCTTCCCCACTGTGTCTAGGAGATGGAGTCTATTGGAGAGTCTTCTGCTCATTTATCTGGTTCCATCTTGTAAGGTGCCTGAACCTGTTGCTTGTCACGCTGGCATGATCAGACCCTATCATAAGCCTTCCACTAACTGGAGAAGCAATTAACTCCCGGTGGCACTTTTCACTCCCTCCCCACAGGAGGCAGCTTTCCAGGGCTCTGCAAATGGCTGCAGCTGCACTACTGCTTGCATGCGCTCTCTCCCCTTTAAGGTGCAATTTAAAACAGGAAACCTTCAAAGAGTGAGGGGGAAAAATGTCTGCTACTTATGGCCGGGCCTTTGTGAGTTAGTGCTTAGAGAAGTGGGACTGAGTCCGAACTCCTGGGTTATATCCCTGGACCCTAACTCTGGGAGGGAGTGTGTTGTAGTGCTTAGAGCAGTGAGGCTGGACTCCTGAAAATGTCTAGGCCCAGGTGGGTCAGGAATAACATGCAGAAGTGCTGAGCACTCACAATTCCAGTGGGACTCAGTGGGGGTACAAGTGCTCAGCACCTCCCTTGCGTTCTCAGTTTTTCTGTCTGTAAAATTAGGCTAATAATACTTACAAGGCTGAATGAATGAATGAAAGGGGCCAGAGAGGGCCCAGAGTTATTCTAGGGAGGCAGAAAAGATGACCCAATAGGCCTCTTCTGTTTCTGATTGTAGATTGCCCAGGAGCAGCAAGAGGAGAATTGCAATTGTCCCATCATGTGCCTTGCTTGAATTCATCCTGTGAAGCAGAGCCTGGGCTAGCATTAGAACCTCAAGCTGATTATTTCTCAGAAGGTTCATTGAGCAATAGCACTTCCTTGTAACCATTCTAATTATGAACACAAAAGTCCTGGGCTTAGAGCTAGTAGTTCCTGTTTCGTGAGCTGTCTGGGTTGATTCAGTCCCTGATCCTGAGTGGGCAAACCATCCATGATCTGGTGGGGGTAGAATGTGCTGTGGGTGCCCAGTGCCTTTTTTGGCTGCCCAACCTGTGATGCAGTTTCCTATGGGCTTGCCTGAGATTCTATGTCATTGGGAGCTCTGTCCTCAGTCTGACACTTGTGATGAAAGTTCATCAGTGGAGACAGAGATGAGCTTGTTACCAGCCACTTGAAATCCCATCAGGAGCCTCCCATGGAAACCTGCTTCAAAGGAGTGGGTGTAATTGATGTAGATTGGGGCAGCTGAGCCAAAACTGTGCCTGCAGAACTGAACCAGCTCTGCTCTGAAAACAAGAAGGGGCTCTGATGGTGCAGGAGGGGTTATAATGTATTAGCCCACCTGTCCTGGAGAAATGGGTCTGATCACAAGTGAAAAGAGTTAGGCCTCTGCCTCATCCTTGGTGGATATTTGATTGAGTTACACAATCTGCTGTGTAATTGGCAGTTTCTGGTTTGGAGATGCCAGGACTAGAATAGCAGGGGGGCTGCATGTCATGGCTGAGTTATATTGGCAGAGCTGGAATAGTAGGAATGCTGCAGGTCAGGAGTGTGGGATCAGCAAAGTTGTGGGGTGGGAGTATTCAAGGACTGGACTAGCAGGAAGTAGTGCAGTCAGGAATGAGGAATGCCAAGGAGGATTGTGGGTCAGGGTTGAGATGTGTTGGCAGAACTGGGTGGGTGAGATCGAGTCTAACCTCTGGAATAGCAGGGGGCTACCAGCCAGGACAGAGATACTTTGGCTGAGTTCTAGCTGGGAGTTGTTTGACATGGCAGGAGACGTGCTCCAATGGTGGGCTGCTCCCAGGCATGCCAACGTTATCCTCTGCCTGGTAATGTCCAGCTTCTCCTCTTGAACTGACAGTTTGTCTCTGCTAAATTGGATCCCAGGGGAATGACTCTCTGTGGAAGTTGGAGAGGGGTTTTCCAGCCTGGGAAAGGTCTGGCTGGCTCTGGGCAGGCCAGAGAGTAATGCTTGATTTGTGTCCTGGGCTCCTAATGAACTCACCCTCTTTTTAGGGAGTGACTTGGAGAAACTCCCTGCCTCTTGCCCTCAGCAGGGAGCTGCAGCAGGGAGGTGGAGCAAGCTGCCCATTGTTGCTTTTGAGGGGGGATGGGATAGGATTTTCATTCACATTCCTGCTCTGGGCAACCCCCACACCGCCGTCACCACCACTGGTGTTGCTGACTGCTGGCATGGAGGTTGTGCCTCGGTTTCTCCCATGTGTTCCAAGTCAAAGGTATTTCATCTTCCTGCTCTCAACCTTCTTGGGCTAATACTCCAGGGCAGCCAAAGCATGGCCCCTGAAGTTCCACCAGGCTGAGGCCTATACCTCCAACACTGATGGGTTTACTGGAAATCTCCAACTACGTTTGGATGAGTAGACTGCATATCCCAGCATGCAATGCTCCATCTTGCCCTGAGTAACCAGGCCCCATTGCATGATGGGGGCCCTAGTGCTCACAGGGTTCACCTCCATATGTGGGGGCATATGGCAGCCACTGTCTTCAAAGTAGGGGTGTGGCATCTGCAGCCCCCTCACTTGGGCAAAGCTTGGGGGTCCCCAGCTTAGCCCGCTGCCTGGGAAACAGTCTCATTGGTTCCTTCGTATGGAAATGGGGCCAGAGCTATTTTGGTAGCGCCAAGGTCTGTCTGTGGTGTCTCAGAGGAGGAGGGGAAGCCTCACTTCCTCCCCCGAAGTGCAGTTAGTGTCGTGCCTGCTGATGGGAAATCACGTGCTGGTGACTTGGGGACTGAGGGCTGATAATCAGGAATCAGGGTGGGTTCATGAGTTAATGCAGGTCCTGGTCCCCAAGGAGATGCAGTTTTAGTCTTCTCTCTGTGTGGTGGTAACTGGAGGCTGTGGTGGCTAACGCTGATGGGCATTTTTCTTGCTTTGCTCTGGCCTGCTTGCAACTATTCAGTAATTACTGTGCCCTATGCCCCCCACTGAGTGTCTCAAGAGTTGCAGGCAAGGTCAGCAGCTCCCCACAGTAACTGAAGTCAAGAGACCAGCTGCCAGCACCTGACCTATTGTGCTGTCCTGAAGCAGTGTTCTTGCAGCAGCAAGGCTGAGATTGTGCACATTCAAAGTCACTGCTCCTACACACTATCGCTCACTCATCCCCTCCAGGAGGGCGTTCATAGTGCTGATTATGCCATTCAGTTTCACACCACTGTATGTGCAAAAGAGGGAAAAGAATCACTGGCGCTGGGAGAACCCTGGGCAAGCTAGATGCAGTTCAAAGAAGGGCAAGTAAAAGAGGGGTCAGGCAGGCTGAGTTAAGGGGAAAGATTAAAAAAGCCTGGCGAAGGGATGACTGGGGGAAGAAGTGTGAATTTGCTGCCCAGGAGGGGGGTGGGATGGAATTAAGCAAATGGAGATTTAAACTGAATCTCAGAAAAGCTTCCAGGCACTGAGACATATTAGGCTGAGATTGGCTCACAAGGGAAGGTTTAGAAGCCCAATAGCTTAAGATCAAACTGTAGTAAATGAATATTAGAGACCAATCCTTCCCTGGCCCCTGCAGGACTGGATGGTCAAACAGGGCTTTCCACCTCTACCATCTATGATTCTAACCGCTAACTCTTCGGCTGGTCGGATGGAACACAGAATATCTCCTTCAGGTGGGGTTTGGCTTTGTAAATGTAACTTTCTCTCGTTTCAAGCCAGAGGTGCCAGTGTCTTTTTATATGAGGCCAACCACATGTCCAGCTAACTCATTCACCTAGGGTACCACTAGACTGCACGTTCCACTGCTGCTTCATGTGTTCTGGGCTGCACGTGTAGCATATTCAAGAGTCCAGCTGCTCTTGTTTAGAAGGCACACTCCCAGTTCTAGGCTTAACTAGGCTGAAAACCAAACAAAATGTTAGGAAATCTGCAACAGGGAACAATCCCGGATGGGATCTAAAGGGGCTTCCCTGGGCCAGATTATGCCACCCTTATGTTGGGTAGTATCTCACGCTTGGGTCATCCTGTTGATTTCTGTGGGGCTGCCCACAAAGTAGGGTACCATTCAGTATGAGGAAGGTTAGCCCAGTCTGAGCCTGTGGTGCTTGTACATCCATTTTTCACTCCTTTTCTCCTCCATTATTCTGGGGTGCTCCCCCCTCCCATTGATTGTAATGGCCTTAAATAGTCTGTCCCTGTGTGGGGTTTGGGATGGTAGAAGGGAGAGATCCTATTCCCCATAAGAAGGCCATAAAGAGGCCTCCTGCTTCCATTTTCCTCCTTCCTGGAATGTACCAAGCTGGAGATGCTCTTCCCAACGGCAGGCCAAAAGACTGCAGGGAAAGGTGGCTTGGGGTATGTGCTCACACAGCCCCAGGCCTGGAAAAATACACCCTGAACTAAGCCTATGAGCCAGTCTGAAATACATCCGTGCCCTGAGCCACAGCTCCTCCTGCCTGGTCTCCTAGTGGTTGGGTACCCCAACTACTTTGGGGCCTGAAGATGTCAGTCTCCTGCCGGCTAAACTCCACCATCAAATCAGTCAATCTGTGCGAGGCCACCCCTCCAGAAAACAATTGCTTCCACCTCCCACTACACACACAATAGATGAGTTCTTGATAGCCTCACCTGCCTCACTAAATCAATTTATGCTGGCTCCAGAAACAGAGCCGTCTGTCGGGATGGCATGAGAGATGGGGGCTGAGTTTCTTCTTCTCCTGAATCAGATCTCTGCTCACTGTTTTCAGGCAGGCAACGGACTCTGGAGTGCGTGGCCTTTCCTACAGGACCCACTCATACACAAAGAGCCTTATGCCGTGGTGGTTTGGCCTCCAGGTGCCAGCCAGGGTGGCAATGCCCCTACCAGCAGCAGCATTGGCGTTGTCTCTCTGCAGATGTCATTGCATTGGTCACATGTCACAGCCGTAAAAGCTGGAGATGTGGTTTTTTTTTTTTAATGGTAGCTCAGACTGTGCAGCGATTGAAGCACTCGCCCAGGAGAGATTCCCACTTGCCTGGGTGAGTGGATTTTTCATGCCTGGCCCCTGTCTCTAGCAGGGAACTTTCCAGTCACCTTTATCCCAGGCTTGTCTTCTCTCACCCCAAACCACCTCCTGCTGTTGAAACTGCAGGTTAATGGTTGGAGGACATTGGCAGAAATGTGTGTGGGGAGCCCAGGGCTGGAATAGTGGGGAGGCGGAGGCTGTGGGTCAGAAGTGAGGTAGGCCATCAGAGCTGTGGGTGGGGAGCTCAGGACTGCAATAGCAGAGATGCTGTAGGTCAGGTGTGAGATGCATTGGCCCAGTTGTGTGGTAAAGGTTCCTGCTGGTCAGTTTGTTTTCTGAGGAAGGGGTTAGCAGGGAATGTTAAAAGGGAAAACAGAATAACTGGAATTTCTGTGCTGCTCTCCTCAGGAATGTGTGCTCTCTGTTTTCCAAATCGTCCCGCTGCTGGCTCTATTTCCTCCTTTCCTCCCATGAATGATCAAGTGTTTACTGCAAACACTGATATTTGCATGATTTCCCATGCCTCTCCTGGGAGAGAGCAGGGAGAAGAGTGTGAATTTTCTCTTTAACACCTGGGCAGGAAGGGGGGTGGGGATGGCAGTTATATAGAACAAATCATGTCCGATGTTTGATCCCTTGTTCTGGATACTTGTAGGCTGAGTGGGTGGATGGGACTGTAGGGCAATGCTGCCTGACTAGGGATCTCAAAGCCCTTTATGACTGGGAATCAATTAAGATTCCCAGCCCCTCCCAGATCGGGATCTGTATTACCAACCCCATTTCTTGAAGGGGAGAGACTGAGGCACAAAGCCTAAGTGTTTCCCCAAGGTCTGATAGCAAGTCAGTGGCAGAAGTGGGAATAGAGCCCAGGATCCTAGTCCCTTACTTTATCCTCAATGAATCTGTGGTGATACTAAAGCTTCTCTTGCCATGTGATTGGGATTAACCCCCAAGTGTAGAAGCCATAGTTCTCGAGTCATCCTCTCCTCTGCTTTCCCCCTCTTTCAAGTACATGAGCTGCTTGGAGCAGGGTGTAAACCATCCAAAGCTCTGTATAAAGTTGTAATTAATCCAGGACCATCCAAGATGTCACAGCTGTGGCTGTGCTGCGTGGTGAGCCCACTGGGACATTCTCAGGAATAGAACTCTGACCCTCCTGCTCCAACTGGGTGTCTCCCAGTTAAGCTAAAAATAATCTCCATTAGCTGCTCATGGGTTCAAATCCCCACGGGGGAGCAGTACAGATGCTATGACCCACAGGTGAGGGCTCTGGATTCCATGCAGCAGAAGGTGGTGAATGTATGTTTGCATCTGCGTTCTCTCTTTGCCTGTCTGACTAGTTCATTACAATATTATTATTTCTGCTACAATAGAACCTAGAGGCCCCAGCTGAGATTGTGCCTAATACAACAGGGCCCCAGGACAAACACAGAGCTGGCTATTTCAATAGACAGGGGAGACAAATGGTGTGAGAGGAAATGGAGGCTGAGGAAGGGGAAGGGTCCCCTTGCCCGAGATCACCCAGCATACTGGTGGCAGGTCTGAATGCCAATCAAATGACCTATCCACAGGGCCACACTACCATCGCCCTTTGCAGTTCCATCACCCCCCTTAACTGTCCTTCTGCACACACCCCTTTCCCAAGCTCCCCTCTCCCAACGCAACAGCCTACTACCTCAGTTGTCCCACCAGCTTAGTTCCCCCGAACACTAGCAGTTGTGAGGGGTGAAAGAGGGGCTGAGTTAAGGGTGTGGTGTGTGGTCGGTGGTGTACGGTAGCTGTGAAAGAGGGGCTGAGTTAAGGGTGTGGTGTGTGGTCGGTGGTGTACGGTAGCTGTGAAAGAGGGGCTGAGTTAAGGGTGTGGTGTGTGGTCGGTGGTGTACGGTAGCTGTGAAAGAGGGGCTGAGTTAAGGGTGTGGTGTGTGGTCGGTGGTGTATGGTAGCTGTGGCAATGGGAAGTCATATGCTTGCAGGTGAAGGAGTAGAGGGTATATTTTGCTTGGTGGCTTGCCTGTCCATTTCCTTGATTTTGGGGTTTGTGTTAAATGTGTGTGTGTGGCAACCTCAACTGCTTGGCAACAAAGCCTTTTTTATGTTAATAATTGTGGTGGTAGTCATGTCCGTCCCAAGGTATTAGAGAGACAAGGTGGGTGAGGAAATATCTTTTATTGGACCAACTTCTGTTAGGTAGAGAGACAGGCTTTCCAGCTACATAGAGTTCTTCCTCAGGTGTGAGTTTGGGTGTTGTCCTCTTTGCTGTGGGGTGAGGCAGCTGGCCAGACCAGTGGTATTCTTGGAGCTGTATGGTCATCATTGGCAATATTGAGGCCTAGGAAAGAGTAAAGAAGGCTGAGGCCTCTGTGCCTCGTGCTTTGCAAGGTCAGAGGGTTCCCACTTTGGCACAAGATAATCCTGATCCCTCGCTTGCATCATCATGACGCCCTGCTCTGTAATGGGGCCGAGGCACCAACCTTTCATGCCGCTGGCTCATCCCTCAGCTCTGGTTCTGCACGCGGAGAACTTGAGACAGTTGGGATCTCTATGCCTGTTTCAGGAAGTGAAGGACTGCCACATGATACAGGGGGAAAAAATGCGGAAATGAGACTGGTGGGAGACAGAGTGCAGGGGCAGGGGAAATACTCCCAACAAGGCATGGCCTAGATGGCACCAACTTCCCGGTGAAAGTCCCAGGCACTGATTCAGCAAGACATGCAGTGGGTTGCTAGTCCCCTAGTGCCTTTACATGCCGGTCCTCAAAGAGCTCTACAGGGCTTTAAAGGTGGGGCAGTCATATTCCCTCCGTTTTACGGGCAGGGAAGGTGAGTCCCCTCACTCGGCCAGGGTCATGCAGCGCAGTCACCTTAAACCAAAACCGTTCTACTGAGAGCTGGGGGCGGATTGACAGACTTGGGTTTTCAGCCTTAAGCGTGTGACTGGCCCACCTTTCCCCGACTACCAGTTCTGGGTATGATGTGGTGCGTGTGTTGGGGGGTGGGGGATTCCTGAGGGTGGGGACTGGCTTGGTAGGAATTACAGAGGGCTCCATGTACTTTCATGCCGGGCCTGGCCTCAGTCTCCTGGGAGCTGTTTGGCTCCGAAAAGTGAAAGCAGCAGAAGTTTAAAGTTCAGTCAGAATTGCCCTGGAAAGTCCCATCTGCTAAGACTTCTTATCTAATGCATAGGGGCTGAGAAGTAAGGCCACGCCTATAGCCCTGCTGGCAGGGGGACTGGGAGGGACGCAGTGGGAGCTGGCTTATAGAAACAGGGGCTGTCCCTGGTAAATGGGGAGGGAGGCCCAGCTGCAGGAGCCACCAAGGACCTTGTCTATGCTGAGGTTGTCTGGTAGTCTCCCAGTGTCTTTTCCCTGGTGTTGGTAATGGTGCAATTGCTAGGTAAATGGGGCCCAGATGCTTTTACTGCCATGCCCGCTGAGCTACACACAGCTCTGCCAATGCCCCTCTGTCCTGACCAGCAGCCCCCACAGCCCCCCTTCCCCTAGTACCCTCCAGTGGAAACCTTGCTTCTCTCTTTCCCCCCGACAACCAGAGGCTGGTTCCAGTAGGTATTTTCCTTGCTGAATGCCCCATACGCACAGCTGTCAGTTGCTCTTCCCCCTACGCTGGGAGCTTTAGCTGTGCAAGGGGCCCCCTCCCCCATCCCCATTTGTTGCTCAAACTGTGGGTGGCCACTCCCTCCAGTGCAGCTGGGGAATTCCCCATGCCCATGTGACCTGGGGCTTCCCCCGGGACAATGCAGTAAGGCACAGAGGCTTGGTTTGGCTCTTCCTGCTGCTCCTTCTGCCTGAAGGGGACCAGCTTGGGGTCCCCTGGATCCTGGCTGCTGACAGACCTGAGCTGCTGTTCCTGCTCAGCAATGAGGTCGGGATAAGCTTCCAGCATGGCCCAGAAGAAGGCACCAAAATCGCCCCATGTAGAACTCCTCCAGACCGAACTAGTCCCTCTCTCCATCCCCCTTCAAGAGACTACCAGTCACATCGGCCACCAGGCCCAGTGTGCCATCCAGGACACCTGGCCCTCCACCTTTCATGCCCTCCCCTGGGGGCCCCCCAGCACTCCAGCCTTTACGCTGCAGTAGTCACCTTGGGGAGCTGCCGAGACCAGAGGGGTTGAGGTGCCCCCAGTAAATGAGCAGCACTCCTTATCTTACTTGTGAACAGCAGCTTCTCCATGCCTGGCCCATGGTGACACCTGGACAGGGAGCAGCTGGTGAAAGCTGAGCCCAGGCGCACCTCCTCTATAACTTCCCCCTGTGGCTTCAGGACTCCTCAGTGTTGTTAGTGCCCCAGTGTCTCCCCCCTCACTCCCACCTGCAACCTGCCAGAAGATTGTGTCCTTTCCAGTGAGACCCCAAGCTGGCCATGCTGCCTCGCCTGTCCCTGGCCTCCCGGCACCGTTACTGCAACACACTATGATGCCACCTGCCCTGAGAGCAGTATGTCCCTAACAAAGCCACCATCCCCACCATTGCATCAGCCTGGTGCTTTGCTCTGCAGTGAATGCCGAGTCCAGTTCAAGGACGCTGTGGTGGTGTTCAGAGCCTTCCCTGAGGTTGGGCCTACCTCCCCTGGCAATCAGCTTTCCCTTCACCACTGGGCCGTCCCGCACCATGTGGGAGCCAGAGTTCTCGCAGGAGGTGGCCTGAGGCTGGAACAGACTCCCACAGGAGATCAGAGACCTCGCTGTGATCAGAACAAAATGCAAAACTTGC
Organism: Lepidochelys kempii; assembly: GCF_965140285.1. Classification (NCBI taxonomy): domain Eukaryota; kingdom Metazoa; phylum Chordata; order Testudines; family Cheloniidae; genus Lepidochelys; species Lepidochelys kempii. Next base: position 149,892,976 of record NC_136382.1, on the reverse strand, counting down.
CTCTGGCTTAGCCTGTAGCACACATGCAACCACCCCCTCATTTTCACCCCCTCCCGCGCAGTACATGCTAACCCAGCTCTCTGTCCCGCAGCCTGGGAGTGGGTCCTTGAAGCTAGAGTGGCATTACTGTTTCTATCTTTAGAGGCCTTGGAGATGCTCTGGGGAGATGGGGGACAGGTCTGGCTAGAGAGGGAGTTCAGGAGGGGTTCATAGCTCTGCTTGGGGGTGGCTTTTGGCGCTGAAGTAATGACAGACGTTCTGTGCGGGACTGGAAATTCCCTTCAGATTTCTCACTCTTGTTCTGACTGCTCGGGGTGCGACAAGGACTGGTGTGAAACTCGCACGAGTGCGGCTCGTGGCCTCTCACACGTGTCTCTTGGTGTCTGGGGCCTTGGGCTCCAGTCTTCTGTGCAGATTTCTGTGGGGGCTGAGAGTTGGGCCCAGGTGGGGCTGCGGGCTCCAGCAGACAGTGGCGGGTGCTTAGTCTTGGTAGATATATTTCCATCTGGTCAGCTGTGCCCCCTAACCCAGCACTGGTGGTCCCATGGGGTTGGGGAGAGGGGTCTGGTAATCCAGTTCTGATTTTTCTCTCTTCTCCTGCGGACCCTGGCCCAGTTCATTCCCAGACCAGTCTGAGCTGGGGCAACCCACTCTGTCTCGGTGGATGAGGGGACTCCAGAGAATGGCAGGTGGTCTTCAGCTAATCTCCTGGATCCCTCCCACACTGTATCCCACGCCCCTGCTGCCTGCCCTTGAGTCAGGAAAGCAGAAGTGCTGTGGCTGCAGGGAGGGGGAGGGAGTGGAATTCCCCTAGGAGCTGCTGGCCAGCACTAGGTCATGGTTCCCTTGCTGCCGCATCTCCCTGGGTCGGGGAATGTATTCCAGGGCTCCCTAGGGTTTGTGTCCTAGCAGGAACGACTCTACCCTTCCTGCCTCTGAGAGTCTGTCTGGGTTGCTGGGTCTGGGTCTCGGACAGGAGCTGGAGGGCCAAGCTCTCATGGGCTCTGCAGAGGCATAAGGATCCCCTCATGTTGCTAATAGGACTTGGCATTCGCTCTGGCCTCCTTAGCCACCTCTCTGTTGGCTGCTGAGCTGGCAAGGGGTGGGGGACCTCTATTATTTGTGAGGCTTTTTGGACTCCTAGGATGAATGGGGTCCCTTCTGCCCATGATCTGTCTCAGGCTGCCTCTCTGTGGGCCCCAATCTGCATGCCCGTCGAGACTGTCCACATGGGACGCTCGGGCTGGCTGCAGTGGGGGTGACTGTCCTGAGCTCAGGTGGGGAATGCTAGGGGGTAGAAGTGAGTGAGTTGGGGTCACCTGGTAACACCCCTGCAAATGGGCCATAGAACCACCCCTAGCTGGACCTGGGCCTAGCCTGTGCAAGGCAGCTCTGCCCACCCTGCCTGTGCTCAGGAGAACCTGTTTGGAGAGTGGGTGGAGGCCAGTGAACCCACAGTCACTGAACCTGTTTCTCTAAGTGGCCCATGTTGGCAGGGAGCTGCTCCATTCCCTTCTGCCCGACACCAGGAATTGGGCACCTTGGGGATCTGCTCCCTTGGCTGGGTGGGTATGTCTGTGCCAGGCTGATGTGGCATGGGCATTGAGGGTTTCCTCTCCCAGTTCCAGGGCTGGGGGCATGGAAGCGTTTGTGTCTCTCTGGGGTAGTGGTGTGGGAGCGACAGGCTGGGCGCCGTGTGGGAACCGCAGCACTGACCCATCTCCTCCTCTGCAGGCTGCTGCACCTGGCAATCATCCATAGCTTCCCAGCACTGGCATTCTTCTGCATCACCCACCTGCCCACGGAGGTGCTGGAGATCCAGAACGACTTGTTCCAGGTATGTACTTGGGGGAGGAGGGTGCTCCAATCCGGGTGATCCCCTGTCAGCCCTCAGGAATGGCCTAGCAGGTGGACCTGTCCAGATTAGCCATTCCCCACACCCCCATTCCCCCAGGCCCTGGCCTTGTTCCTCATGCCCCCAAGGCTAGTGCCTTGGCCCCCTGAGGATCTGTGATGCTCTCACCCCCCAGGTCAACGCTGCAGGTATTTGGGGTGCCTTAGTTGAAGCAAGTTATGCAGACAGCTGCCTTTGGCTGGTGTGTGGGGTACCCAGATAGGACCCTGAAAATGCAGACACTCAGGCCGGCACTGTATGCAGCCCCATAGTTATCAGAGGCCCCAAGCCAACATGAGCACCCCTGGGGGTGGAGCTGCCTGGATCTCCCCCCAACCCCCCCGGAGTGAAGACTGCGGTGTTCCCACTTCCCTCACCCAGGGGAGGCTGTGGCGGTTGGTAGCTTGTACTACTTCCGCGGGCCCTGCCTGGGGTGGCCCACTGCTGTCATCCCTTGCCAACTGCCCCAACCTGTGGGGCCCCTGTGCCCTCCCGATGCCACCCCTGACCCTTCACTGTCTTGCTGCCCACAGACCCCACTTCACCTGGCCGTGTACCTTGAGCAGCCCGACGTGGTGAGGGCGCTGATCCACAATGGGGTCAGCCTGGACCTGCAGGACCGCAATGGCAACACCCCTCTGCACGTGGCCTGCGAGCAGCAGAACCTGGAGTGCGCCAAGCAGCTGCTGCAGGAGCTGGGGGCGAGCACAGAGCCTCGAAGGAGCCTGCAGGACCTGCAGCTCCAGAACTGGCAAGGTGAGAAGCAAGGCAGGGGTGTCAGAGGCGGTGCCCAGCTCCGTAGCTGCAGGGTAGGCGTGTGATGGGTGCTAGGCTCCACGCTGAGATGCCCTAGGCAGAGATCGTCTCTCTGTGCAGTGTTTGTGCTCGGCACTAGATAATGAGGCTCTGGTCCGCGACTGGGGCTCCTTGGCGCTACAGGAATACAGTACAATAATAGCTGCCTCTGGGTCTCTCTCCTCCCCAGGCTTAGCCTGTCTGCACATCAGCACTTTGAAGGGGAACCTGCAGCTGATGGGACTGCTGCTGCGGAGTGGAGCTGACATTAACGTCCAGGTAGTACACGGGCTTGTGGGTGAGGGCAGCTGGCCTTGGCACTGCCAGCTGTATTGCTCTGTGCACCTTCCCCAGATCAGTGTCCTGAGGAGTCTCTGTACCCTCCCGGTTTCTGGAAGCTGGTTCCCCAGGCGGCTGCAGGTTAGATGGGGCATGGGCCCTGGCGGGCACCAAACTCCCAAATGGATGTTCCCAGCTCCATGCCGAAGCCTCTCCAGATCTGCCTGGTGGCAGGCAGAGGGCAGGGCCAGCAGGTCCCCTTCAGGCTGGTGGCAGGTGCCCATTGTGATACAGTCTGTGCGCCCCATTGGGGTTCCATCCCCTCGCCCTGGGCCCTACACTGGCAGCTGCAGGGGCGGGACAAAGCGTGAACCCATTCTAACACACTGGGCACTGCTGTTTCTAGGATGGCACAAGTGGAAAGACGCCCCTGCACCTGGCAGTGGAGAGCCGTGACCGTGAGGCAGTTCAGTACCTGCTCAGCAAGGGGGCCCACGTGGATGCCCTGATGTACAACGGCTGCACCCCGCTACACCTGGCCGTGGGCAGGAAGGATGCTGCCATGGCGGCCATACTGTACCACTCAGGGGCTGACACCCTGCTGAGGAACATGGAAGATGAGACTGCCCAGGACCTGGCCGATGGCAATGATGACGTGAGTCTGTCCGTGTGCTCCCCTGTGGGGGGAACATGTGATGGGGTGTCCAGGGAGGAGGCTGTGGCCCTGGGACAGGAATGCTGGAAACGGTGGCTGCTTCCAGTCCAGCAGGAGGCGCCGTAGGGCTCTCGGGGGGAGTGTGCAGTTGCCGTGTCTGTCCCCACCCTGCTTAGAGGGGCATGGCAGTGCGCTGTGTACTCTCATCAGCGCTAACTCACCATTAGTTGTGCATTTCCCCTGGGGTGTGTGGGATGGCTGGGCTGTGTTGGCCCTGGCTCCAGATGCATTCAGTCCCCAGGGAACCTGCTCTCCTTTGGCCTCTCTGGCACTAACCCTGACCTCTCCATGCCTGTTGCCTTGGCAGCTCCTCGCCCTCCTGCCTTTCGATGACCTGAAGATCTCGGGGAAGCTGGTGGTGTTCTCCGACTGAGCGACCAGACTCTGACTGAGGGGTCCGCCCCTGGCTCCCTACGCCCGATGGGACCCCACTCACCCAGCCATGGCACTACAGCTGGCAGGAGTGGAGCCGGCTCAGGAAATCTTTCCCCTTGTAGTGGGCTCCGTGGCCCCCAGCTCTCCACCCAAACACCCTTCCCTGAGCAGGTGGAAGTTGGAGGAAGTTGCATGCGCTGCATGGGACCCTCGGATGATGCGTCGGGGCTGCTGCTGCTCTTTCCCCTGCCTGCAATGGGAGTGGCCAGCAGGGGGCTCTGGTCTCAGACTGCATGGAGGAGCAGCTGGGAGGGGGTGTTTCCTGGTCCCAGACTGTGCAGTAGGGAGTGCTTCTCCCCCACACCTCCAGACACTGCTGGAGCAGTTGCAGGGGCTCCCACTGCCCTTCCCCAGGAGACGCAGACTCCCATAAACCCTTCTTCTGTACACTCAAGATCAGGACCTCGTGATTCCCTCAGTGACCACTGGGGGCTGCGCGCTCTGACTTCTTGCCGCTTGAAGGCTTCAGCACCCCCATGAGCAGAATTGCCCTGTACCCCAGCCAGCCCCTCCCCAACCAGGAGGGAGCGGGGCCAGACTGGACATGAAGATGAACAGGAGGGAGCCCTCCTCCTGTGGGTGGAGCTGGATGGGAGGTACAGGTTTCCTTCTGGAGAGGGGCGCAGAACCCAGTGCAGGGGCACCTCTGCCTCTTCCCAAGGAAATCCCATACCCTGCTCCCTGAGATTCCCTGTCTGTCTCCCTATGTGAGCCCAGCTTAGCTAATGCTGCTCCCTGCTTGGGCAGTTCCGTCCAGACAACTTGCACTCCCAGCTGCAGTCGTAGCTAGACTCAGAGGAGGGAGGGGCTGGGAGACCTGGTGTTTTATCCCCAGCTCTGCCACTGAATGGCTGCATCACCCTGGACAAAGTGCCTTTCCCTTCCTTGTGCCTCAGTTTCCCCCTCTGAAAGGGTTTAACAACACCGACCCACCCTGCAGAGCAGTGCACACACGCTTGTGTGTGAGGAGCTTAATCCAGTGACATCAGTAAAGGACCTGGAGATTCTCCAATGGAAATGGCTGGAGAGGGGCCCAGGGTTCTTCCCCTGATGATTAGCCACTTCCCCTCTTTGGGCTGCCATGTGTGTCCCCACCCCACCCCCAGCATGGCTGCCTCCCTGTGGCAGGTGTGTAGATCAGGGGTGGCCAACCTCTGGCTCCGGAGCCACATGCGGCTCTTCAGAAGTTAATACGCGGCTCCTGGTAAAGGCACCGACTCCAGGGCTGGAGCTACAGGCGCCAACTTGCCAATGTGCCGGGGGTGCTCACTGCTCAACCCCTGGCTCTGCCACAGGCCCTGTATCCACTCCACCCCTTCGTGCCCCCTCCCCTGAGCCTGCCGTGTCCTCACTCTCCCCTCCCAGAGCCTCCTGCAGGCCACAAAACAGCTGATCAGGAGGGGGAGGCACTGATCGGTGGGGCTGCCAGTAGGTGGGAGGTGCTGGGGGCAGGGGGAGCTGCTGAGGGGCTGCTGATGTATTACTTTGGCTCTTTGGTAATGTACATTTAGTAAATTCTGGCTCCTTCTCAGGTTCAGGTTGGCCACCCCTGGTGTAGCTAGTGTAGCATTTGGGAGCCAGGGGGGGAGCCATGGTGCCTGTGACCCCATGTAAGCTGGTGACATTCTCACAGCTTTGGAATAGCTGTTTATTGTGTGGGGGGCAAGTCCTGGATGGCGCAATCGCCCGGGATGCTCTGGAGAGCCTGTTCCCTTTTCCTGAATTCTTGGAAGGGCAGCTGCAATAGTTTTGCCAGGAAAAGCTGCAAAACTTCTTAGCAAACACTTTGTGAGCCTAGCCGCAGCCTCTGCGGCTCCTCTGGGCAGCTCAAATCATTGGCTGTCTTTATCTCTCTCCCTCCTCTTCCCCCCCCCCCGGGTATTTTAGCACTTACACCCTGCTGTGGTCACAAATGAGTTGAGTTTAAAGGCCTCAGCCAAAATCTAGTGGCAATGGCTCTGGAGCTGCTCAAACTAGCTCCATCTTCATTTTGATGTGATTGGTGGGGTCTGCCCAGGAAAGGCCCAGGACTAGAACAGTGTAGGGGGTGGGATGTAAGAGCCTTTTAAAATACTCTGGTTTCCCTTTTTAAAACAAGGTCTCAGGAAAAAAGTAATAATCTGTTCTGTGCTGCCCCCTTGTGGCTGTTGATGGTATTGCAGCACCTCCCCACGCTGGTGTTTTGCCAGCGCTCCTTGCGTGGCTAGGTCTCTCAGTCCTGAGCCCCTGGCAAGGTGTGGTTTGCTGGATGCTCTGGTGACGGGGGAGCTCTGGTGTCATGCTAGGGAAGCACTTATGGCCTGAGCTGTCGCCGGTGGTTAGGGAGGGGGCATTCAAATGTTATTTAAAGAATAAAGGGATCAATCCTGTAGAAAATTATCTCGGTATTGATACCACTCTTCTTCCCCTCTCTCATGGCTCTGTGCAGAGGAAGCAGCCAGCCCAGGGGGGCTGCCACTACTCAGCCCCCAAAGGAGGCGCTCTGGGAGCTGGGGTGAAGTCATGGCAGCAGGATGGTGCAAGTGCTGGAGCTGTGGTTCTGGAAGTACATGTGCCCTGAGCCTGTTGGTGGAGGCTGACCACCAGTGTGCTAGGACAGGGCCTGGAGAATTCTGGGTGCCAGGCTGGAGCGGTGCCCATTCGGTCCTTGTCCCAAAGGCAAACAAACAAACTGGGGCCTTCGTTGGCCGAGTTGCACTTGGATCATTCCAAACAGCTTTCTGCAGGACCTTGTGTGGCTCGGAGGACCGAAGTGGTGAGAGCAGAGGCCTGGCAGTCAACGCTTTTGGGCTCTATTCTCAACTGCAGGAGGGGAGTGTGGACTGGTGTCTCACAAAACTGGGTGACTGGGCAACAAAATGGCAGATGAAATTCAGTGTTGCTAATGTGAAGAAATGCACATTGGAAAACATAATCTCAACTATACATATAAAATGATGGGGTCTAAATTAGCTGTTACTAATCAAGTAAGAGATGGTAGAGTCACTATGGATAGCTGTCAGACAATGTCTGCTCAATGTGCAGCGGCCATCAAAAAAAGTTAACAATGTTAGGAACCATTAGGAAAGGGATAGATAAATTAGAAAATACCACAATGCCTCTATAACTCCATGGTATGCCCACATCTTGAAGACGGTGTATGGTTCTGGTCGCCCCATCTCGGAAAAGGTACAGAGAAGGACAACAAAATAGTTAAGGGTATGGAACAGCTTCCCACGGAGGAGAGATTAAAAAGACTAGGACTTTTCAGCTTGGAAAAGAGCCGCCTAAGGGGTTATGATAAAGGTCTATAACATCATGAATGGTGTGGAGAAAACAAATAAGAAAGTGTTATTTACCCAATGAAATGAACAGGCACCATGTTTAAAACAAAAGGACCGTACTTCTCACAACGCAGTCACACTGTGGAATTTGTTGAGGGCATGTTGCGAAAGCCAACACTGTAATAGGGTTTAAAAAAGAAATTGATAAATTCATGGGAGGCTAGGTCCATCACTAGCTGTTAGCTAAGGTGGTCATGGACACAACCCCATGCTCTGGGTGTCCCCAGGCCTCTGACTGCCAGAAGCTGGGACTGGTTGACTGGATGAATCGCTTGATAGTTGCCTTCTGTTCCTTCCCTTTGAAGTATCTGGCACCAGCCACCATTGGAAGACAGGATACTGGGCTAGATGGACCATTGGTCTGACCCAGAATGGCCATTCTGATGGCTAGGGGAGGAGATTGGCAGCCAGGGCTTCAGGCTTCTATCCCTCAGTTATCTCTGCAACTACTTTATGATGTTCCTAGGTGAGTAAATTCCTCCTCGCTGCCTCAGCATCCTATTCTATACAATGGGGAGACTGATGGACGCCCTCCCCGTCCTGAAGTGGAGTGGGTAAAACACCCTGGAATCCTGTGATTGGGCTAGGAAAGGGCAAAGGCTTTTTCTTCTGTGGTGCATTTCATCTCTAGGCCAAGGGTTTGAAACCAGAGTGGGATCTGGTGCTGCTTTGGTGGCCTAATTGAAATTTGTTTGGGAAGGGCAGGGAGGGTCCTATTCCCTGAGGTTCCCATCCCCAGGGGCACTGATTGGCTCCCAATTTGTCAGCAGTGAGGCCAGGAACTGAGTGGCACATAGAGATTGATCTCCCCGCTTTCCCATGGGGCAGGGATTGGTGGATAGCTGACACCAAGCTGCACTGGCTACAGCAGTGTGTGGAGATTGGACTCACTGTCCCGGGAGGAGGAGGGAGCAAGTGATGGGTTACAACCTCCTGGAAGCCCTGCTTTGTCTCCAACAGACTGGGACTGTCCTTCAGGGAGCAGCCCCAGGGGGCTGTGGAGGGAGGCACAGGCACATGGGGGGAGGGATCCGAGTGCCTCTCTAAGGCAAATCCACTTCAGCGTGTGACCTTACCCCAGTTGAGCTCTGTTGGCCCTGGGCCGCTGCCCCAGGCTGCTGGGCCAAGGTTGGGCGCAGGCTATGCTGTTCCCAGGGCGGGGTTCCATGTGCCTTCTGGGGCAGCCACTGCCTGCAGCCCAGCTCTCTGCTGAAAGGTGTATGACTGAACTGAAAGCCGCTCCCTGCCCCAGGCATGAGCCCCCATTGTAAGAGACCCCATGCTTGCTGCCTCCTGGAGATGTGGTGAGCACTGGAGCTTGAATCCCAGTGCAGGGCTGGTGCAGGAGGCTCTGGACTGAACTTTATCTCCATGTTCCCTGCATGCCTCAGTGCTCCCTCGAGGGCCTGGGGGGGCTGGAGGCAGTCTCTGCCCCTGAGGGGCTCGCTCTGGCTGCAAGGCCACTAAAGCTACTTAATGGGGGTGACCGGCAATCTTCTGGCCTAACTGTGGCTGCTTCTGACTCATGAGTTTGTCGGCGCTGCCAAGCCCCAAGCAGCTTGTGCTAGTAGTATAAAGGAGCCACTCCCGGTGCTGGGAGGCAGCAGGAGGCTGTTTCTGCTCCTGAAGCCTGCACCCAGAGGGAGACACCAGCAGCTGTGCGAGTTGCAGTTTTGCAGTGATGGATTAACACAGGGGCCCATGTGGCCTGTGCTCGGGGGCCCTGGGTATGCGGGACCCAAATGTTCTGTGTCCTGGGCCCCAATAAAATTAAACCTGCTTCTACTCAGTACCCTGCTACCTCACTTTGTCCCCCCCAGCACTGATCAGGCCCTTGAACCCCCCTCCCACAGCCCCCTGCTGCCCCACTCTTTCCCCCCCCCCACTGATGCCCCTCGACCGCACCTGCTGCCCCACTCTGCCCACCCCCACTGATGCCCCTTGACCCTCACCCACAGCCCCCTGCTGCCCCCCCACTGTGCCCCTCAACCCTCACCCACAGCCCCCTACTGCCCCCCCCACTGTGCCCCTCACCCACAGCCCCCTGCTGCCCCCCACTATCCCTTCCCCGCTGATGCCCCTCGACCCCCACCCGCAGCCCCCTGCTGCCCCGCTCTGCCCCCCAAGCCGTTTCCCCTTCGCTGGCCGAGGCACGGGCTGGGTCACTCCCCCGAGGCTCCTGCCCTCGGGGCCCCTCCCGGCCGCCGGGCGGCGCTGTGGGGAGCGGCGCGGCTGCGCTCTGGGCCGAGCGGCGCGGTCCCTGTCCCTGTCTCTGCCGCCGCCGCCGCCGCCCGCCGGACTGGACGCAGCCGCCGCGGGGAGCTCATGGGCGCGCGGGGCGGCCGCGGAGCCGCGCGCACCGGCCCGGCCGGCAGCTTGGGCCGCAGGTGGGGGCGGGGGCTCCGGGGGGAGCTTGGATCCCGCCGGCCGCAGCGCTGGCTCCGCGCCCGGGCCCCGCCGGGGCGGGGGGCAGCGGCTCTGGGGGCCTCTGTGTGGGGAGCGGCCGGCCCCGGCTGGAGCCCCGCTGGCCACGGAGCGGAGCCGGTTTGGGGAGGGCTGTGGGGCAGCCGCCTCCTGCAGCGGGGCTCAGCCCGGGGGCGGGGGCAGGGGCAGGCTCCCCGGGGAGGTCCCGATCCGGGCCCGGGCTGGCCCCTGCTGCAGGGCTGGGCGGCTCCAGGGGGCTGGGCAGACCCGAGTCCGTGCTGGAGCGGGGCGCTCAGCCTGGCTGTCACCCTCCCAGCGCGTCCCCGTACAGCAGCCCTGGGGCGGGAGCGGGCCCCGAGCGCTGCTGCCTGCCCCGGCCACAGGTGGGTGGTTGGGCAGCTGCCCGAGGCAGGGCTGGCACTTGCCTAGAGGAGCCGGCGACTAGATTAGCCCCTGCGGGCCCTTTCCCTGAGCCACGTCTTGGCCCAAGCCTGAATTGGGGAAGTGGGCAGCCATGCCTTGCTTGTGGTGACATCTCCGTTTGTGGCGTGGTGGGAACAGCGCAGGGCATCTGCCTCTGGCCTGCAGGGTCCTTGTGGCCATGTGTGTCCAGGACGAGGCCTTTATTAGCAGCAGTCCCTAAGGAGGGCTCTGGTTTTGGGGTAGAGCCCCCAGAGGCTGGTGGGATTGAGCCAGTGAAGAGGTTTTTCCCTGGAAGTTGCCTGTGTGTGCGCGTGCGGGGTAGGTTCCATGCTTTCTAGGGGTGCTCGGTGTCTGCGGGGTCTGGGTCTCACTGGGCAAATTGACCAATGGCTCCAGTATGCTGGCGCAGTGATTCTCAATGAGGGGTCTGGGCCCCCTTGGGAGGCCGCCAGCTGGTTTCAGGGAGTCTGCCAAGCAGGGCCGGTCTTAGACTCACTAGGACCCACGACAGAAAGCCAAAGCCCCGCTGCACAGGACTGCGGCCCAGGGCCCCAAGCCCTACCACCCAGGGCTAAAGCCAAAGCCTGAGCAGCTTAGCTTCACGGTGTCCCCGGTGGCACGGGGCCCTGGGCAGTCACCCTGCTTGCCACTCCCTTATGCTGGTCTTGGCATTTATATGCAGAAAACCAGTTGTTGTGGCACAGGTGGGACATGGAGTTTGTATAGCATGTTGGGGGGGCCTCAGAAAGGAAAAGGTTGAGAACCCTTCTGCTGGAGGAAGGAGTAATTCAGGGGATCCCCCTGAGAATGGCTCCTCTGGTGGTATGTGACACTTAGATCAGGACTGGCTGGAACTAGATTTCCCTGGGCTCAGCCGCCAGTCACAGCCCTTAGTTTCCAAGCTTTTCCCTTCTCCTAAGGTGTTCTCCAGAGTCCCCATGGCCTGGCTAGGACTGTCCCAGGCCTGATCACTGCAGAGGGGCAGCTCTTTTCAAAAGAGCTCAGCATGCTCATTCGGGGCCAGATTGTCAAGTGCTCAGCTCCCACTGAGGCACCAGAGTCAGGAGCATATTTTCTGTAGCACTCCGTTCCCACTGTGATGCTCATGGCCTGATTTTCTATAGAGCACTGAGCTCTCTTGGAAAATCTGGCCCTACTAGACAAATCAAAAAAGGGAGAATGCTGGTAACTTGGCACCACCTGTTAGTTCTGGGGGGGGGGGGAAGCTTAAAACCCCCTTAAAACCTTTGAAGCAAGAAATGGTCCCCCCAGATCAGAGTGCCCCCTCACAGGCCAGAGAAGCCCAAGGTCTCCTGGAGCCAGGCCCTTCCCTTGTTGACTGAGTGGTGTTGACACCCTCTGTTCCACCACCGCAAGAGTGTCCTGCTGGTAATACTCTGCACAGGGAGCTAGATAAGGTCTGCCAAGCTCACCATGGTCCTGAAGGCTGCTGAGGGAGAGACTTGTTGCAGCCCATGCGCCCCCTCACTCCAGACTCCATGCTGCTGGCAGATCAGGCACTGCCAAGGCCAGTCAGCTGAAGGAATCCAGGGGCTATGGCTCGTCCGTTGGGTGGGATGGGAACTCCCACTGGGCGGATGAACATAACCGGTCATGAGATCTCCCACTCCACAAGGAATTGAAGAAAAGTCACTGCAAATGGCACTCACATCTGGTTTGGCCTCTCTAAATAGGCATCAGCAGCTGTGTCAGGCATGGGGTGGTCAGGAGTGAGGAGCATGGGTGGAGCTGCATGTGAGGAGCCCAGCATGGGGATAGTAGGAGGCTGTGGGTCAGGATTATGGGGCACTGGCTGAGCTGGGGGTGGGGGGAACCCAGGGCTGGAACAGCAGGGTGGGGGCTGCAGGTTGTGACTGAGGGAGCCCATGGGGCAAGGGGATTTGTTATGTTCTAAGGGTTCCTCTCTCCCCTTCCCTGTGGTCTTAGAGCTGAGCTAGGTTAGGTGCGTTTTACTCTGCACTCCTAGTCCAGGGCCCAAGTACTGAGGTGCCTGAAAGGCTAAGTTAGAAACTCCAGCGGGAGGGGAGGGTCAGGGGCTCTGTCCCGCCCTGGCTCTGGGATTGTGCGTCAGAAAGCTGCCCCGTCTCTGGGAAGGGGAACAGTAGCTGAGTTTGTCCGCCCAATTTCCTGGCTGCTCTGTGGGCCTGAGCCTATGAAAGCTCCTTTCATGCCTGGTGAGTGCTGCCGAGCTGCGGCTGTGTGGTGCTACCTGTAACACGAGCCACCCTGTTGGAGAGGGGAGGGACCTGGTGTGTGGAATTGTCTGGTGGGGCCTGCTAGCTGCAGGGATAGAACGAGCCATTGTCCGGCTGCACCCTCCCCTTGGCTGTGGGCCTGGGATACCAGAGCTGTTACTCCTCCCACGGGGGCCTGGATGGGGCAGGGAGGCATCAGCAGACACCACCCAACAACCAAACCATTTATCACTCGCCCTCTCTGAAATCTCCCCAGTCCTAGGGATTACCAGTGGTGGAGGCTGACCTTAGCTCTCGCCCCAGCTGACCCCTCCTGCTGTCCTCAGCACAGCTGCTGGGCCAAGTATCAGGTGAGAGGGGCACACCATGTCTGCTAGCCCTGACCCCAATCCTGCAGTTCAATCTAGTTTAAATCTGACCTCAATGAAGCAGGGGGCACTTCTCCTGCTGGCCCCTCTCCAGTGCCCACGGTACCAGGGCCACTGTGATCAATGAGGATTTAATTTTGAATGAGGACAATTCAGACAAATCAGGTGGGGGTGTGTATGTACTTTCACCCCATGTCTACGGTTGGGCCCAGGGGTTAAATTACAAGAACCCCGTGTGTCTGTGTCCCTTGCTGCAGGAGATGCTAATGAGGGGAGCAGAGGTGGGATTTCTGTGGGATGGTGCTAAGTCAGTGATGCCCTCAATGTCACTAGCGAGAACCCAGCCTGCACAGAAATGTTCTCAGGGCCCTCTTCCGTAGGGAAACCAGGGTTATCGAACTGTCCCCCTGTTGTCAGCACCCAGCTGTTGCAGCTTGTGCTAATGCATGTGAACCAGAGAGGAGCAGTGGTTTGAACTTCTCTCTGGGTTGAGAGTTTCTGTATTGTTAGTCACATGAGGAAGGGAATTTTCTGTGCAAATTGTGGTGTCTATCTTGACAAGGTCCTTACAGTTTGGGAAGTGGATTCTAGCCCAAATAAATTGAAGTCTCTAAGGTCACAAGGACTCCTCATTGTTTTTCCCAAGGCTGTTTGGGGAACGGAAATGCCACACAGGTCTTTCCCTGAGAGGGAAGGGAGGGGTTGTAGGTGGTGGGATGTCAAAGGCAACTTTCTTTCCTGTCTTTCCTCTAGGCTGCTAAGGGTTAAATTTATATCCATGATCCCCATAGCCCTGATACTGCAGTGTCCTCTAAGGAGGCTCCCTAGGGGACCCGTCAATGCACTTCTGTTATAATGAACACTTTACCCTTCTCTGGCCCCTTCCATGAGAGGACCTTGCAGCAGTTGAGACATTAATTCAGGCTTGCAGCCCCTGAGGGAAGAGACTATCATCATCTCTGTTTTACAACCAGGGAAACTGAGGCGTGAACCGGGGAAGGGACTTGCCCAAGGCCATAGATTGAGTCAGCAATTGCCAGGAATAGAACCCAGGAGTCCTGACCCTCCACTGCCCTGATCTCAGTTAGTAGGTGGCTCTGACCTAGTCTAATTGCCATGGGCAGATGTGTATATAGAAAGTCATCGTTTTGGGGATGCAGCGACCCCAGCATCCACTGATCCAGATCCCCACCTTCCATGCAGGCCTTGTTCCTGTTCTTGTAATGTAACGCTGTCCCAGGATATGAGTTAGAGGTGAGGGCAATACTGGGCCTATCCTGTTGAGGGGAGAACCCCAGTCGGTCCCTGTGGACCCCTACTGTGTTAATGGTGGCAGATTAGTGGCTAAGTCAGTGTTGTGTGAATGCTGGATACTCCCAAGGAGGGTGGTGTTAAAATTCCCACCCCAGATGCCTATGGGAAAGTTCCTGAGCCCAGATGCCCAGACGCGCTCTCTGGCGTTGAGGATGAGCCTTGGTGATTTCAGCTCTAGTGAATGGCCTTGCACGTTCTAAGCTGTGTGTGTCCGGTCACCGCTCTCCCCTTTTCCCCTGAGAGCCCCAGAAGTTCTTCCCCCTCCCAGTCCCACCTCCACCTGCTGCAGCAGGATGTGTGAGGGGGAACTCCCAGCTGGGCCCTCCCCTGAGCCACAGCTGTTGTTTGCTTTACAGGAAGGTGCTGAAACAGGAGCTGCTGCTTCCATTTCCTGGCTTCCCCCTTTCCTCCCAATAAAAGATTGGCTGAAGATGAAACACCTGCCAGTGAGAGCCCCAAAGAGGAAAAGTATTTGGAGCTAGTGTGTGTCTAAAGCCATGTCACTAGCACCATCCCAGACACTCCGAGAGCCTGAATGTTCAGAGGTGCAAACATCCTGGCTCCGAAATCCTGAGCAAACAACATTCCTTTCTCTTGTGCCCTTGACCTCCAAGTGCCCTGCACACTGAAATTGCTTCACCCACCCCAAAACGTCGCCCTGGTGGTGGATGCAACAACTGTTTGGCAGGCTCACAGCAACACCGAATGAGAAGGGAGGAAGACTCTTGTGCCCAGCTGAAACTGGGGAGGCTGAATGGAATTTAGCCAGGACACATTTAAACTGAGAAGTTTCCCGTGTTCCCTGGTGACTTACACCAATGTTCCATTTGGGGTGAACTTTGATCACAGTGTCCCGTGTTGAAGGTGCACCTGGGTAACTCTCAAAGCAGGGGAAGGGGATCTTACACTCCCAGCTTGCTGCTGACGTGGTGACTGGGAAGGTGGTAGGAATCCTCGCAAAGCCATAGGAAAGTGCTGATCTCTGTGTTCGTTGGTGTGCTGAATGGCTCCTGAGCCGTGGGGGGTGGGGAAATCTGCCACAGGCCGCATGTGCTGTGGCACATCCCGAGTGTTTTTGGCTGGGCCATTGGCCCCCCCTGCAGCTCCCCGCCCAGATTGCCATCTCTTGGCAGGTTGTGCCTGGCTGTCGTGCTGACTGCTGTCCCCACCATGGCTGCCAGTGACGTCGTATCAGCCGCCCTACAGGACTCGTGGGGGGACTTCTGGCTCTTCCGGTTCTTCCTCAATGCTGCGGGCTATGCGAGCATCATGGTACCAGGGTTTCTGCTCATCCAGTACTTCAAGAGAAAGAATTACCTGGAGACAGGTAAGAGGGGTCCAATGCACCTCAATTCCAACCTCTGTCCCCCTGGGCTCGCCTCAGACCTCCGCCAATGCACCTCAGTTCCAAACCCCAGCTCCTCTACCTCTCTGTTGTTCCAGCCCTGAGCCCCTTGCAGAGCTCTCTCACTGCTTCAGTGCCAGCTAGGGGCTACCCAGAGACGGCTAAACTCATCTAGCTCATCTGCATGGCTTTATCTCAACTGTGGCTGTTTCCTGTTAGATATTCTGGAATCTGTTAAAGGCAACCAACATAGAGCACTGTGGGTAATGTGCAGAGCCCCTCAGATCTGCAAATGGGTGAGCTCTCGGCTCTGGGCACCTGCCTAGTGTCTGTTCTCAGCTGGGAAGGGCCCTGTTGGCAAAGGAGGATTGGGGGGGGTGGTGAGCAAGCCAATTGAAGGTGCTTTATAGATGCAGCCCACAGAAGGCCCCAGGCTCTACCTTGCCACAGCCCAGACAGGTTGGTGGGTGGGTGGGAAGAAAGCCTTCCTCCTGAGTTAACGTGACCTCCCTGGTTCTCTCAACCTTCCAGGCCGTGGCATTTGCTTCCCCATCATCAAGTCATGCGTCTTTGGCAGCGAGGCCAAGTCCGCACACCCAGATGATGTCTCCCTGGCAGCCCGGAATGAGACCATGGAGTCCTCAACGGCCCAGCAGGTCCTCAAGCTGCTCTTCTGTGCTGCTGGCCTCCAGGTAGAGCCCTGACGTGTTCATGGCCATCCTGCCATGGGGCGGAGATGGAGCTATGACCTGGCACAGGTTGCCAGTTAGTGGCCTCAAGAGACTGAGTCCCAGCATCCAGTGTTCTCATGGAGTTTTGCCTGGCAGCATTGCATGCTGGGACACGGAGTCTCTGTGGGGCACTCCTTTTTTGTGTGCTCCAGGCTGGTTGCCAGCGTGGCCCTTTGGGTGTCTTGGAGAACCATTCAGCCAGCGTCGGGTGGGTTGGAAGTTATTGTCTTTCTGCTCTCCACACACCTGGATGGGTGAGCTGCTGCCATTTAGAAGTGGTTTTTGAATGCTGTTTGGCCCCCCGCACTGTGCTTCATGCATCAGAGCACTACACAGTTTAACCCGTGTTCTCACCTCTGGGACTGGAATGTCCTAAGCTCAGGTTCTGCCCACAGGTAGATTTTATTAGGAAACTGAAAAAAATCTCTCTGGTGTTTGAGTTCTGCTGAGATGAATAGGAAACTGTGATCCTGCTTCTCTGAGTCACAGCTACGGGAAAAATGCCCGAAATGCCGCCTGAACAATGAGAGGAGGAACTGCCTCGTGGTGAAGGCACTGGATGGGGACTCAGGAGATCAACGTTCAGTTCCTGGTTCTGTCACAGACTCGCTGTGTGATTTAGGGCAAGTCACTTTATCTCTCTGTATGTCAGTTTCCTAGCGGTACAGTGGGAGGTAGGAGAATAACTCCATTATGTCTGTGAGGAGCTCCGATACTGTGGCAGCAGGGCAATGTAAGTACATCGATGGACATATGTTAGCCGTCATGGAGGGCAGTTTCCTCTGCTAGGTTTGCAATTAGAATTGGTTTTTATTTAAGAAATGACCTAGGAAAACCTGTGTTAATACAAAACCTGCAAAAACCTGTGTTAATACACCACCGAGGCTACAGAGTTAAAGAACAGGAACTGCAGCGTGAAGGTTCCGCTGACATCAGGATCTTGGGCACGTCTTTGCCATGTTGTCTATTCCTGTTTTTCTGGTTAAACGGCCAGCTTAATACAGAACTGTTTATCTTGTGAAGTGTATCCCATAAAGTGTACAAGGGCAGAGTTAATGCGACAGCTGGGATGCTTGCTTTGTCACTTCCTGTGTTGTTTGAGTTTGTGGCTGTGCACTCGAGAGCCAGAACACGTTTTTCACTGGGTATTTATTTATAGCCTTAACTGTAGGGGGAGCTGCCCTTGGGTGGAGAGTGCTCTCCAGATCTGTGCATAATGAAATGCTGCCCATTGATCCCTCTGCACACAGCTGGGCAGGAGCCAGGCTGACTTCTCCGCTGGCTCTCTGGTGGGGGCAGTGGGAGTGAGGATGAAGTAGCTGGGCAGGCTGGTTCACTGCTGACGTGATGGCGGCGGCAGGCACCATCTCCTTGCTGGGTGCATTGGGTATGCAGTGGGGGGGGCCAGGTCCCTGCTGGCTGCAAATGGAGAGATGCTCAGACAGGCCTGTTCCTCCCTGCATGTGGTGGCTGCTGGCTGCCATCCCTACTCCTCACTCACCCTCTGCTCTTTGTGCCTTGCAGGCTTCCTACCTGACGTGGGGTGTCCTCCAGGAGCGTGTCATGACCCGGACATATGGGGCCACTGAGACCAATCCTGGCGAGAAGTTCAAAGACTCCCAGTTCCTGGTCTTCATGAACCGGATCCTGGCCTTCACCGTAGCAGGCCTGTATTGTGCCCTGACCAAGCAGCCGCGCCACGGCGCCCCCATGTACAAGTATTCTTTTGCCTCACTCTCCAACATCCTCAGCAGCTGGTGCCAATACGAGGCACTCAAGTACATCAGCTTCCCTACCCAGGTGCTGGCCAAGGCCTCCAAGGTGATCCCAGTCATGCTGATGGGCAAGCTGGTGTCGCGCAAGAGCTATGAGTACTGGGAGTACCTAACGGCGGTGCTTATCTCGGTGGGGGTCAGCATGTTTCTGCTCTCCAGCGCCCCCGACAAGCACCTCTCCACCGTCACCACCTTCTCAGGCGTGGTCCTCCTGGCTGGCTACATTGTCTTCGACAGCTTCACCTCCAACTGGCAGGACGCCCTCTTCACCTACAAGATGTCCCCGGTGCAGATGATGTTTGGGGTGAACGTCTTCTCCTGCCTCTTCACGATGGGCTCGCTGCTGGAGCAGGGCGCCCTTCTGGAATCAGCCCGCTTCATGGCCCGCCACTCCGAGTTCGCGGTCCACGCCGTGCTGCTGTCCATCTGCTCCGCCTTTGGCCAGCTCTTCATCTTCTACACCATCAATCAGTTCGGGGCGGCCGTCTTCACCATCATCATGACGCTGCGCCAAGCTTTTGCCATTCTGCTCTCCTGCCTCATCTACGGGCACGCCATCACCGTGGTGGGTGGGCTGGGCGTGGCCGTGGTCTTTATGGCTCTCTTCCTGCGTGTCTATGCCCGCAGCCGCATGAAGAAGCGTAGCAAGAAGCTGCCCGCCAGTGAGGTCCCAGTACAGAAGGTTTAGGGGCCGTGGCACAGACTGTGCCCTCCTCCCCTCTCCCACTGCAGGGCACTTGCTTTATTTCTCTTCTCTTCATGAACCTACTGAGGAGTGGGGGAGAAACAATGACTCCCTTTGCCAACTGCTTTTCCTGGACAAGGAGCTGGAGTGGGCTTGGAGGAAGCGAGGTGCTTTCCGGGCCTCCACCGCACCTTTCTCCTGTTGCCTTAATAGGTCTGAGTATTTCAATTCCCTGAGATGGCCCCAGGAAGGGAGCAGGGGGCAGGTCTAGTTCCCAGGTGTGCAGGGGGGTTAACTCCTGCCCTAGCTCCATCTGGTACTTGGGGCTTCTCTTTAAGATTATTTATGAACAACGGAGCTTTATTCCCTGGCACTTTCTTGTCTCCAGCTTCACTCCCCATTTCTTTCCTCACTACAGAGCCGATAGCAGGGAACGGCAAGAAAACACTATCATTTTTCTTTACAAATATGTATGATTGGGATGGAAGCTCCAGTCTCGGCCTGCCCCAGCAGCAGGTGGTGTAGGGAGTGAGGCAGGAGTGCTGGCTGGACGCGGGGGGGGCTCCCAGCTACGTCAGTCCCAGCCTTTCCAACAGGAGGCACTGTAGGGAATGGGGCAGGAGCGTGGGGCCTCCCTAGCAACATCCCATTCCAGGGCTGGTAAAAGAGCTGCTGTATAACAGTCTGGATTTGTGGCAGGTCAATGCACTACGCTGTCCCTGCTGGGAGCCTTCTCCATTTCTGTCTCCTGGCCCGGCTCTTACGCTGTGATGCACGCAGGCTCCATTCTGTTTGCATTTTGTGCTGCTTTTCCTTTCTCGTTTACGTTTACTCTTGTCATGGGTTTGAACTAGAACGCCCAGGATCCCCTGAAAGCGCTTTCTGCTCTCTGGCTTTGGGAATTTGGAATTGGCTCCTACCGTTTAGAAAAGCACAAAGATCCCCTTCCTGAAATATCCCTCCTTGTTTCTCTTTTTCCTGCAAGCAGGAGGTGCCAGCATCAGCCCACTCAGCAGCCTGGCGAGGGCTATGTGATATGCAGCGATCCCAGAGACAGGACAAAGCCCAGCCAGGTTCCTTTTCCCTGCACGGGGCTGCTCTCAATCCTGGGTGCAGGGAGCCACTTGCCCTGGCTACACCTCGGGAACCTGGGTTTGACGCAGTAACTGTTTTGTCTCCAAACAGACCGGGCCCCCCCATCTGCTAGGGGAATGGTTTGGGTACTTTTAAAATGCAACTTGGTCTCTTTTTATTTTATTAAATTAAAAAGCTGCTGCAAACGGTGTCCCGGGGTGGAATGTTGGGGTCTGAACGCACTGGGGGGGAAGGCACTGCTCCTGGGCGCTCTCTGGCTGGGGACTTGGATGCTGTTGTGGCTGAGCGGCGGGCACACTGACTGTCTCACCACCTCCCCCTGGGGAGGCCGGGTAGCATTATTAGCCCCAGGGCATTGCCTGAGGTCACCCAGGAATGGTGGGGTGGACCTTGGTACTGAACCTAGACTAGTCTAGGGCCTTACCCAAAGGCCATCCTCCCTCCGTTGTAGGCAGAGCCGGGTTTGGGGCTGTGTTCCAACCTGAGCCCTCTGCTCACGCTGGCTGCTCACTGTTCCTGTTTGTGTGGCTGGTGCAGGGATTCTGTAGGATGGGAGGGCAGCTATTAGCTCTCTGTGCCCTGAGTCTGGCTGCATGAATGTCTTGTTCTTGGGCAGTATGCTCTGCTCAGCCCTGGCCTCTTCTAGCTCTGCCTTCCACAACTGGGTAGGGGCCACTCGAAGCCCTGCTGAGCACCTGCCACCCAGAGTCTCCATTGTTGTAACAGTCTGTAAGGGAGTAAAGCCTTTATGGAGCTGTGTTCTGTGCCAAACCCCAGCTTCAGACCCTCCACGAGGAAGGTGTGTGGAGTGTAGTCCCTCCTGCTGGGAATGGGAGCCAGCAGAATGGGAAGCTGTTTGAAGAGCCTCTCTGCTAGGCTAACACTGTTCCATAAAGTGCTCAGATGACTCTGTTCACTTGTGGTTGCCTGCTCTCAGAAAGGATTAAGCAGCCAGAGAGGCAGGTGGTCAGAGCTGGGTGACAAGAATACTCAAGAGACTGGGCGAGATTTCCATGGCAGGAGAGACTGAAAAACACAGGGCTGTTTTATTGGAAAGATGAAAAGCGAGGACGTGAGTGGTCTATAGAAGGTCGGTTGGGCATTGCTCTTCAGCCTTTGTTAAAATACCAATATGACACTGAAAGGTGCCAAATTCAAACTGGATAAAAGGAGACACTCAGGTAGTGACTGTTTGTGGAACTCACTGCCACAATGTTCTACAGTGGCGAGGAGCATAGCAGAATTCAGAAGAGCAGCAGGCATTTGTATGGATAATGAGAACTACCCCATTCAGACTGGCGGTTAAAAATAGAAAGGTTATAATGCCCCCTGCTTCAGAGCATATGCCAGCCACTGCCTGTGGGCATGTTGTCCTTTCTGGTTTCTTTACCTTTTCCACTGAACCATCTGGTACTGCCCATTGTCAGAGACAGAAATCCAGTGTGAGAATGCCCCTGTTCCTTAAGGCACAACTGCCTTCACCTGCTCAGCCATCTCTCCCATAGTGCAGTCGTGCAAACTAGAGCATGTCCCCTGCAGCTGATGGTAATAGCCTGCCTAGGCAAGAGCAGCCACTTTAGTGTGGCTTCAGGCTACTAATCCCTGTCCCCAGCTCAGTGCCCCTTCCTAGGCATGGGGAAGCTGCAGGGCAGTGGCAGGCTGGGTTGGTGAGTCACGCACAAGAGGTGCTGTAGAAGAAGGGAGGAATTTGGCACGGGGTGGTTTTGCCCAAGTTTGCCCACCTTGACTCACCCTTTTCACCCCCTCCACTTTGCCCCTGGAAAAAGGGGGGGTTACATGTTGATGTTTTGTTAAGAGGGGGAAGTGACATTTGTTTTTGGAATGGATCCTTTTTTTGCATGTGAAAATGTTTTGTGTTTGAAGAAAATGGGCCAGGGCTGTTCAGCAAAAGCCCCCTGAACATCTGAGCATGCTCCACTATAAAAGTGGAGGACTACAACTCCCAGCATGCAATGCAGCCCACAACCCCAGGGCTATACTCTGGGGCACTGGCCCTGTTGCATGCTGGGAGCTGTAGGCTCTGCTCCTTTATGTTGAAGATGGAGATACTCACACAAAATGGAGCTGTGGCTTCTGGCAAGTAACGAACTAAGCATTTGGCTCAGGTGGACAGAATTGCTGGGGGCTGCAGCTGGGGTAGGTATAAGTGTACTGGGCACTGAGGACCATAGAGGTGGCTGGTGGTGCTACTTCTTCCTCTGACAAAACCTTGCAAAGCTCCTGCTAAGTCCTCAGAAACCTGCAGGCAGCTGTAGCCAACCCCTCACCCCCCCCATGCACCCAGACTCCCTATAGCTTCCAGACCTCACAGAGTTCTCCCCCCTGTGAGCTGGTCACTGCTCCCCTACTTCCACACTAGAGGGACCAAGCAGGAGACAGGTGCCTACAGCCCTCCTATACCTACAGCCCAGAAGCAAATGGTGGGAGGCTCCTGCTGAGCAGAGGCAGGTGCTGGAGTTGCAGGTGGTAGGATATAGAGAGCAAACAACCACAGAAAGTGGAAGGTAGGTAACCACCAGCCCCTAGCCAGGCTTTTACTCCCAGTCCCCTACTGCTAAAACTCCTACCCCTCCTGTTGAGGATAGGGCTGGACTCTTCCCCAGACTCCGCCCCACTTAGCACACCAGGCAAACCTTAGATCAGTTAGCCCCTCACAGCTGCCCTCTGACCACCAGCAGCCCTGAGGGCCAGAGCTTAAGAAAGGTCCAGCAGCTACTAGCCCCCTCCCCCAAGCTGGCTTAGTCCTGAAGGTCCATCCATCTGATTTGGGTCCTGGCTCTCAGGCTGCCCCACAAGGAGGAAGGGGCAGCTGAGCAAGCTACAACAGGGTTTACGGGGAGAGAATTAACCCCCAGAAGACAACCTACAGGAACTACCTCACCCAGGAGTGTGCTGGCTCCACCACTGGGCCTTGGCTGTGACAGGAAGAGGGTGCCACTTAGTGGCAAAGTTGGAGTCCTGCACCTCTTCCACCCCTTTGGAGAGAAGCACAGGGACACTCTCAACCCAAGAGCAGCTCTCCAGCCTGCCACATGGCCCAGGGGGAAGGGTGAACTCATCCCACACTGGCTCCAATAGGCCTCCTGCTGAAGGCAGCAAGTCAAGTCAGAGCTGGCACTTCCTCCACATGTGTGTTCCAGGACCAAGATCATCAGAGCCAAGAAGGTAGCCCAGGAGAACACAGAAGCAACTCTTCCACTGTGTAGATTTTAGATTGCCCAGGCAAGGAAAGCAACTGCTAGCTTAACCAGTAGATACTCAACCACCACCTCAGAGGATCCAGGTCAGCCCAGGAAGAAAGCCCCTGAATTCTAGGTCCATTAAGGGCATTGCTGGTTGTGCAAACTGGAATGGGATCTTAAGAAAGCTCCTGGGGAGAGCAGGCTGAGGACACAGGTTGCTGCCCAGAGACTTTGGGGCAGTGTAGATTAGTTCTGTTGTTGGGACAAGACTTACACAAATTGCAACAGAGGCAGGACTCCTGCTGGCCTCTGCCTTAGCCTTCCACAGCATTTGCACATGTGCAGCTGCCCACTGCTGAAAAAGGCAGAGGTGAGCTAACCCAGCTCCTCAGGAAGACACTGTCAAAGTGAGGTAGGTGCCCTCCACATGGGAGCGGGAGGGTAAGCAACAGAGCAGGACTAGGGAAGTGGCTAGGAGCTGCAGCCTCAAACCCTGCCTTCCCTTTGAAGGGACACACTCAGTTCCCTGCACTTGGTACACAGCCTGAAGTTTAGCAAGTGCTACCCTAACAGCCAGATACACATGTGCCAAGCAGGGGCAACAGCATCACAAGCCCCAGCCTCAGCTCCTACTCCAGGGCCTTTCATTAAACTGACCCCAAGGGCAGGGGCTACAAGCGCTTGGGGCTGCAACTGGTCTGAGCAGTTCTCCGAGAGAGAGCAGGGCCGAGCACAGCAGCGTTTTGAATGCAGCACTCAGCCTCCACAGAGCACTGCTCTCCATGACTCCCCCCCACACCTGCCATCACTCCCTTTGGGTGCTGCAGGGACCCTGGGCACCACCCCAGTGGGAAATACTGGGGCCCACTCTCCCCACAGTGTACAGCTGGCACAGACAAGGCAGCCGCTCTGTGTAAACCGCATTCTCTATTTGATACTTTAATTTCAGTAGAACAAAAAACCAGACGGCCGACAAAATACAACATCCTACCCTAGGATGCAGGCAGCTGCCAGGGGGTTGGGTATTGGGCTCCCTGCTGTGCTTGGGGGGGAGAGGGCAGGGACCCTCAAGCTCAGTGCTCACCCCAGCTGGGGCAGGGTGGGTGCTTGGTGCCCAGGAGCAGCACAAGTCCCCCCCCATGGGGGAAAAATCAGAACCCATCAGCACAACCTGCCGCCCCAAGCAGCTGGTTCAACACAAGCAGAAAGACAGATGGACCAGACAGGGCTGGGACCCTGCAACCCTACCCCCTACTGACAGGGGGAAACAAGTGGGGAAACACGACACTAGGGGAGCCGAGGAGTCAGTAGCAGTTGTAGAGGCCAGGCCCTGCCCCTTCCAAGCAGAGATGATGCAGGGAGCTAAGATTGGAGAGGGAATGGCCCCCTTTAGTCCACCTCCTCCATGCGGGATGCATCTTCCTCTCCCTCTAGTGGGGGTATCTCATCAGGGACAGCAACGCTGGGCTCCTCTGCAATCACCTCATCCTCATCGATACCTGGGGAGGGAGGGAGATGTGCAGGCTGGTTACTTTGAGGGCCACCCCCAGGATCACACACACAGCACAGCAAGGGGACCTCCAGAGAGGATGGGGCAGCCACAAGAGCAACATGGTCTGAATGGAGGAACAGGCCCCTACTTCTCAGCAAAAGGGCAGTAAGCCAAGAGTGCAGCTAGGCCAGAGCCCTCTCCTGGAGGACTGGGCAAAACGTTTCCAGCCCATCAAGTTGCAGCAGAAAACCAGCTTTCTATCAGTGCTCTTTCGTGCATGCCAAAAGCATGTCTGCTTTCCCTGGAAAAACGCACACTGCTGTCAATAAGCCATGGCCTGAAAACCACCTTTCAGTTCAGAGATGCTGCCGTGGTGCCTCCTGCTCCCATTCTCCTCCATGGGCCAAACTCGCCACAGGATTACATTCCCCATGATGCACCACAGCAGCTAATAGGAGAGTGGTGCATTGTGGGAGATGTAGTGAGTCCCACAGAGACAAACAGAGGCATGACATACAAACTCCAAGAGGCCCTGGTGGCAGCATTGCTGAATCAGAAGTTACCATGGAACGTTTTGGGTTTTCAATTTCTTGCTGAAGTGTCAGTTTTCCCACTTGAAAAAAAAAAGCCCATTTTCAAACCAGTTTTCCACTCACGTGCTGCCAACACCTGCCACTGGCCTTCCACACACTGGCTAATGCACAGGCCCTACCATGCTGATTAGGTTGCATGCCACTCTAGCTTGCACATTTTACACCCTCCTGTCATGATTTAAGACTAGGATATGCTTCATGCCAGAAAACAGTGCCTCCTGCTGGCTGTTCCCTCCACTGCACTTCCTGTGTGAGCCAGGTCAGGAAAGCTCGCCTTGGGACCACTCCTTCCATAAACTGAGGAGTCAGAGCTCCTTCTAGTGGCCAGCATGAGTGTCCTTGGAGCAGGATAAGTGTTATTACCACTCGTTCCCAAGGAGGCCTGCTCTGTGCTGAAGCCAAAGACAAGCTCAACTGGCTAACATGCCCCTGACTTCTAGCTTTCAGGATAAGCCACCATGAACAGGTCTCTGGATCCCAGACATTGAAGAGCTGAAAAAAGCTCCTTCCCCAGTGTCTACCATCAAATGCCAACTCTTTGTGGTTCCCAGTCACCTGGGGCACTTACCCAAGCCGAGCTTGATCATCCTGTAGATGCGGTTGGAGTGGGTCTGGGGATCTTCCAGGGAGAAGCCAGAGGAGAGCAGGGCTGTCTCAAAGAGCAGCACCACCAGGTCCTTGACAGCTTTGTCGTTCTTATCAGCCTCAGCCTTCTGGCGCAGGGTCTCCACGATGGGGTGGTCAGGGTTGATCTCCAGGTGCTTCTTGGCCATCATGTAGCCCATTGTAGAGTTGTCCCGCAGCGCTTGGGCCTTCATGATACGCTCCATATTGGCCGTCCAGCCATAGGTGCTGGTGACGATGCAGCATGGCGATGAGACCAGCCGATTCGAGATGGTCACCTGCAGAGGGACCCCAAGGT
Organism: Lepidochelys kempii; assembly: GCF_965140285.1. Classification (NCBI taxonomy): domain Eukaryota; kingdom Metazoa; phylum Chordata; order Testudines; family Cheloniidae; genus Lepidochelys; species Lepidochelys kempii. The sequence goes on along the minus strand of NC_136382.1, from coordinate 149,866,949 downwards.
TAACAGGCCAGACAAAAAATAGCAGGGTCTAGTGCTTCTGACTGGGTCTGGTCACAGCAGATGCAGGGACTCCAGCCCTTATGTCATGCTCAGCAGGAGACACCCACAAATGGCTGAGGAGCCACAGGCAGTGGAGACCTGGCTGCAGGGAAGGGCACAGATGCTCTCCACAGCACAGCACCTTCCCTCTGGCTTGGCCACATCGTCACCACCATATCCAGAGGACAGACAGCCCCGAAGCAAATAGGGATCTCTCAGCCAGCTTCAGGAACACTGCCTGGAACAGCTCCAGCAGCTCAGCCAACCCCTTGGTACCCAGTACACATTCCCAAAGCACTACCCCTACAATCAAAGTTTTGGGTCAGTGCCCCTCACCTGCAGCCCAAAAGCTTAGAGCAAGATGCTGCAGTGCATGCTGGGACTTGTAGTCTCCTTCAGCTGATCCTCTGCTGGAGACAAGGGAGGCCAGAGGCCATGCACTGAGCCAGGGTCCAATCCTTGTCTGCATTCAGTGAGGCCCCACTCTCCTTCCCCATTGAGCCAGGACTTGGCCCTGGGCTGGGATCCTCACCCCACCCCTAGTTACCTTCTCAACCTTCTTATCCAGGATCTCCTTCATGAGCTTGCAGAGGTTCTCAAACTTCGCTTTGCTTTCCTCCATCTTCTTCTTCTCGTCCTCATCCTCGGGCAGCTCTAGCCCCTCCTTGGTGACTGACACCAGGCTCTTGCCATCAAACTCCTTGAGCTGTTGCACGCAGTATTCGTCGATGGGCTCCGTCATGTACACCACCTCGAAGCCACGCTTCCGCACACGCTCCACAAAGGCGGAGTTAGCCACCTGCTCCTTGCTCTCACCTGTGCTGGGGAAACAAGAGGTCACCAGGGCTCGGAGCTGGCTACACTCTGGGGTCTCCAGCAGTCCCCTGGTAGGGACTGGCTAGACTTCAGCTGAGACATGGCCCCTGCGAGGCTGATGTTGAAGACCTCTTAACAAGGGTCTACAGGCCCCACGGTGCCAGGGATAGGGCCTGGCCATTCCCTTAGAGAAATGAGACCACAAAACTTGCATACCCAGCTCCCAGCCAAGGATCCCAAAGCACCTGATTAACAAGAGCCTCTTTCTAGGAAGTAGAGTTTTGGGGAGGAGACTCCCCTTTCCATACAAGCCCACCTGCCAGGGGAACTCCCCGTGTCACACCAGCGACCAGAGGAGCCAGGCAGTAACTCGGCAGAAGAGTCCATTCTGGGGTGACAGGAGGGGCCCGCACAGGAATCTAACCCTCTTGGTGTTGCATTAGCTACACCAAATCTAGCAGGCTGAGGAGATCCCCATTCTGAGGGACAGTCTCTGCCTGGGTGATGGGGGAGGAGGGAGGTTTCGCCCCCCCCCGCCGGCAGCCCTCACCTGTGATGTAGTAGATGCTTTTCTGAGTCTCCTTCATGCGGGACACGTACTCAGAGAGGGAGGCCACCTCGTCGCCAGACTGCGACGTGTGGTAGCGTAGCAGCTCCGACAGGCGCTTCCGGTTGGTTGAGTCCTCGTGGATCCCAAGCTGGGGGCAGAGGAGGTGATTTATATGCAGGCTCCAGTAAGTGGCTCACTAACACTCTCCTGCCCTCAAGAGCTGGGAAATCTAGCTCCTCCCTGCAAACACCCCACCCACACCCAAGGGCTGAGGTTGGGAGCAGATGCAGTTAGTGAGGCATTTCCAATCAAGCACCCTGGGGCACACCCACCCTTCTTGGTTGCTAAGACAACAGATTGTTTGGCCCCTCCGCTCCAGAGCCCTGCCAGGAAGAGCAGGTTTGAGCCTTGAGCCCAACCCAGAGAAGTCACCATCTTGGAACCGATCATAGACTAGTTCTGGATCCTCAAGTGCCTGCCTGTGGAGCATGTTGAGGCAGAGCAGCGTCCCCTTTGCCCCCAAGTGCTGGGCTAGCTGGCTGTCTCTCACCTTGAGGTTCTTGGAGAAGGCTTCATAGAATTTCTTGTAGCTTTCCTTGTCCTCTGTCAGCTCCGAGAAGAGCTCCAGGCACTTCTTGACAATGTTCTTGCGGATAACCTTGAGGATCTTGCTCTGCTGCAGCATCTCCCGGGAGATGTTCAAAGGCAGGTCCTCAGAGTCCACCACACCCCGGATGAAATCTGAGGGGAGGAAAGAAGCCAAGGACCAGGGAGGGCGATCAGTACAGCCAGGCTAAGAACTCCATACACCCATCCCCCATGCACGAGAACAGAAGTGCCAAGCAGGAAGCCCAAGCTCCAGGCTGCGTCAGGAGACCTGAACCTCTGCATCCCTCCCAGCAGTGCCGCAAGACTGTATGATGTACTGGGGTGGTGCAATGGGGAGGAAGCAACTAACATAGCTGGGAGGATACTAGAAGCCAGAGAGCTTAAGCTGTTTAGAGAGGGAGCTCTGCACAAAGGTGGGGTGCTACACAGAGGGCTCTTACTCAGGTACTCTGGGATGAGCTCATCACAGCTGTCCATAATGAAGACACGCCTCACATACAGCTTGATGTTGTTCTTTTTCTTCTTGTTCTCAAAGAGGTCAAAGGGGGCACGACGCGGGATGAAGAGCAGAGCTCGGAACTCCAGCTGCCCCTCCACAGAGAAATGCTGCAGGTTGGGAGACACGGGGGGTCAGATGAACAGAGCTCCCAGGACTTCATTCCTCTAACCCTCCCCGGGGGAGAGCCCTTCCCTTTGGCCCGGCTGCAGGAGCACCCAAAGGACCTTGGGTAGGGGGACTGAATGGCTACCTTAGAGCAAACTGCACAATGCATCAGACAGACAAGCGGGACAGCAAGTCTCCCAGCACCCTGACTCTGCACTCCCCTTCTTCCCCACTGTACCAACATCTCCGCCTCCAGCAAATGCTGGGCAGGATCTAAGGCCCCCAAAGCAGCAGCTCCTGTCCCCATTCGCTCATGCCAGAGAGTGGCAGCCAGGGCCTCAGGAGAACCCTGCACACATGGATGAAGCAGGGGATTGGGAGTGAGGGTCACCCTGACCAAAGGGCCAGCAAACCTGCACCACACCCAGGTGGGAGGCTCCATGCCCAGGACCAGCAATGACAAGTCAAATGGGCTCAGCCCAGCTATTTGCTTCCCCTGATAGGGGAACCAGCTGCAGTTCAGTCACTTCTCACTGGGTCTAAAGGAGTATTTTGGGGCCCCCCAACTTCCTATACTAAAGCCCACCCCTGTGATGAAGAAATGTAGACCTGTACACTAATCCATCTTGCTTTGAGGTAAAGGGAACCTTGGCCTCTACCAGTGTGCCCAGCCCGGCCTCTACACTCACCTTGACAGCCAGGTGGTCCTCCCAGTCATTGGTGAGGCTCTTGTAAAACTCTCCATACTCCTCCTGGGTGATGTCATCAGGATTGCGGGTCCAGATAGGCTTGGTCTTGTTCAGCTCCTCCTGGTCGATGTATTTCTCCTTGATCTTCTTGGTCTTCTTCTTCTTGCCCTTACCACCCTCTTCTTCCTCCTCATCTGAGCCCACGTCCTCGATCTTGGGCTTCTCCTCATCCTTGGGGGCTGTGTCCTCATCCTCCTTCTCCCCCTTCTCTTCCTCTGCCTCATCGTCACTGATTTCCTTTTCCCGCTCCTTCTCCAGCTGTAGGGAGAGGAGCAAAAGAGGGTCACGGCCAAGGCACCTACCTTACTCAGGGCCTCCTATGCACAAGAGATAAAAGGCAGCGACAGAGACACAGTTGCCCCAAGAGAGATGGGAGTTTCAGTCTGGTGGGTTCCATGCAAAGGCTAAACATTGCAGTGATGCACTGCAGGTATAGCACTGGTTCAAATTTCTCACATGTGCTTTCCAGTGGCTGGGCCAACAAAGAGGATAAAGAATCTATGGCTACCACCAGCTGGTGAGACCCCCATTGCTCCTGCAATAGAGAACAATGTAGGTGAAGACAGAGTGCTGGGGTCCAGCCTCAGTCCCTCGCCTGGCAGTTTAGGCAATGGCCCAAGGTGCTGGCACAGATTTAGGGATGCGAGTCTGACTACGCAGTACACCCTTTCGGTGACCCCACTCCCTAGCAACAGTGAACTAATTCCTACCCTCGTACCATTCTGCTGGCCAATTCCTGCAGCAGCAGGATGAATGCACAGCCCTTGCCTCCAGACCCTGGTAAAGCCCATCACGGTCTCTTACACGCACACCTGTGTGCGGCTTGGAAGACTCAAGGTGGAATGTACCATCCTCTCCCCATTCTCAGCTTGGGCTTCCCCCCATGCTCCATCTGGCCTTCCCATGGGTCCCACCATCTCTCACATACGTACATAAAGGGTGATGGGGTAGCCGATGAACTGGGAGTGCTTCTTCACCACCTCCTTGACCCGCCGCTCCTCAAGGTACTCTGTCTGATCCTCCTTCAAGTACAGGATCACCTTGGTGCCACGCCCAATGGGCTCACCTATGACATCAGGAGAGAGGCAGTGGCATTACTGTCTACAGGTACTGGACAGACAGTGGCATTACTGCCTACAGGTACTGCCTACAGGTTACTGCTTACAGGTACTCTGCAGATCTCATGTCAATGTCAGGTACAGCCCACAGCTAAACTAAAGGGAGGATCATCAGTGTTTCTAATAGGAACCAAGGTCAGTCACCCCATCCATAAGCAGGGAGGGAAGATCCACAGCTATCACTGGCCCTGCACCAGGCTTAGACCATGGATTTGGTTAGCACTGAGGGGTGCTTTCTCCCTCAGCTTTCTCCACAGATTAGACCTGGGACCTAACCCAAGCTGACTGATCACTCAGGCTTCACACATGACCCCATGAGCCTGGACCCTCTCCCTCACTGATTTAAGCTTCCCCACCAGGTGTCAGCTACAGACTACAACACCTTATCCAGCCATACCATCTTGTCACCAGCCACCTCAAACCCCTTTAGGGGCCCCATGGCAGACAGGGTGGGAGGGGGTGACTAACTTCACACAGATCCCTCTCTCTGGGACCCCTTGGCATACAGAGGGGAGGGGAGTGGCTAATTCCCTGCAGACCCCATTACCACAGTCCGCACCATGATCAGCTTTGACAGTGAAGGAGCCCCCAGCTGATGACTCCCAGGCATACTGCTCGTCATCATTGTGCTTGGAAATGACCACGACCTTCTCAGCCACCAGGTAGGCAGAGTAGAAGCCCACGCCAAACTGCCCAATCATGGAGATATCAGCACCCGCCTGCAAGGGGAAGGAGAATGGGTGAGAAAAGCAAGACACCAGAGACAGGTAATGTCTGAGACGCAACCAGGTGTGTCCCAATAACAGGGAGCTGGGCCAACACAGAGATAAAGCCACAAATACAGACAGGGATAGGGCAGGGCACAGTCACCTCCTCTCTGTGCAGGAGGGACCGGGGAACACATGAACAAGCCAAAAGCACTGCTGGCTGCTCCCTGGGAGGACACAGGCCCAGAAAGGGGTAATTTCTTAGCCAAGTACTGAGTGTTGAAGTTGCAAGGCTCTGCAGAGGACATGAGCCCAGTAGCTGGCCAGGCCCACAAGGGGTCCAAGCGCTCTAGAGCCCAGGCTGAAGGCCACTCACCTGCAGGGCTTCCATGAAGGCTTTGGTACCAGATTTGGCAATAGTGCCCAAGTTGTTGATGAGGTCCGCCTTTGTCATGCCGATACCTGTGTCCACCAAGGTAAGGGTGCGGTCCCGGGGGTTAGGGATGATATCAATTTTTAGCTCCTTGCCACTGTCCAGCTTTGAGGGATCTGTCAGGCTCTCATAACGGATCTTGTCCAGGGCCTAGGGGAGGACAGAGACCGTTAGCAAGGCCCACCCACCATTCACCGGCTCCATGGATCCTGTACTCTCCCTGCTCTGGGCAGGAAGGCCCATGGACTCTCGAGATAGCATCACCAAGACACAGATCTGCCACAAAAGCTCTGGCTTCACTCAAACCCCTCCAGAGGGCAAAACAAGAGGCCCTTCTTAAGAGAGGCACCATGGCTACCCCATCAGAGCAGCATGCAGGACAAAGAGACAGGCTCATTCATCCACCACATGCACAGGAAGAGAGAATGCCTGGAAACAAACAGGAGACACCAAATGCCAACTCCATGCCAGCTCCTTGAAGAGCAGCAGAAATGAAACTAGGAGATAGGGGCCACTGCCGGCAGGGCTGCACCACCGAGTTCCGCTCGTGCCAGGACCTACGGGCATACTGAATTACTACTCCAGCGAGACCGTGGGGGTGGGAGGGGAGAAGAGGGAGATTATTTAGGGCTCTCCAACCCTTTCCTAAGGGCAGGTGACCACCAGCCCATCTGGCATTAACCAGCCCCCTCGTTGGCCATCTTAGGACAAAGGCAGGGAAACAGACCCCCCCCCCCCCTCAGGGATGGGTCCTCTTGGGCAGGGCCGAGGCACCTTACAAGGCCCTGCCATCAGTAGCCAGACTCCTTTAAGGGCCTCAGCAGATAAGGGAAAATCAATGGTTGCCCTAGTAACAGGGGCGGGCAGTGCCCGCTGTACCCAGCGGCAGCACTGCAGAGCCCCGCACTCCCGCTGGGGGCGGGCGGCCCCCCCTCCCCGCCCCGCCAGCTCACATCGGAGGCGTTGGAGATGATCTCCCGCAGGAAGATCTCCTTGTTGGAGTAGAAGGTGTTGATGATCAGGGACATGAGCTGGGCGATCTCTGCCTGGAAGGCGAAGGTCTCCACTTCCTCCTCCCCATGCTGCACTCCTTCAGGCATCTGCAAAACAAGCCCCGGGCTCAGAGCACCTGCTTGGCGCCCCCGCCTCCGCCTCCCTCCCGCGGGCCTGCTCCCCGCCGGGGCGGCACGGGAGAGGCGGGGCCGCCGCCTGCTGGGCGACCAGGGCCCCGCTCCCCACCCCAGGCCGGCGGGGCCGGGCCGCGTCCAAGGCCCAGCGGGGCCTCCAGCCCTGGAGGCGGGGGCCGGGCGCTCCCGCAGTCGAACCCGCCGGGCCGCCGCCCCGAGGGGCCCCGCTCAACATGGCAGCGCCCAGCGAAGCCACGTGCGCCCCCCGCTCCCGCCCCGGCGCCCCCCGCCCGGAGCGCGGCGCCCCCCGCCCGGCCCGGCCCGGGGCCGAGCCCCGCCGGCCCGCTCGCTCGCCCGCCCGCGCCGGGCCGGCCCCGGCCGCCCTTACCGCGATGGGTGGCGGGAGATCGGGCAGAAGCGGGCTCGGACCCTGGTGCGGGGACTGCGGCGCGGCCGGGAGAGAGAGAAACCGGGGCCGCCTCCGCCCGCCCTATATAGGGGCTGAGCCCGGCCCGGCCCCCGTCTCCCTCCGCCTTAAAAGGGCCGGGCTGGCTCGGCAAGACTGGGGATTATTACGGATTCTGGTATTTTGTCTCCGTGCAGCAGCCCTTTTCCAGCCAGACACATATGCCCCGGTTCCCCCCTCTCACCCCAATACCCGGGAAGCTCCTTATATCCCCTACTCTGTCACCCCAGTACTTGTAAGTCTGCCTGGTAGTCCAACGCCTGACACCCCAATTCCCCACTCACCCCATTATCCAGGAATTCCTGTGCCCTATCCCCCTGATGCCTCAAATCTCTCAAGGGATTCTTCCTGGCACCCCGCCTCCCCTCTGTTCTTGGGGGCCAATTCCCTTGTAACTCAAAACCCTAGGAACCCCTTAACACATCAGCAACTCCACTCCAAGTACCATCCCCTGTGTTTCCCTGGCTTCCACCATCTCTTCTCATACCGCTGCGTCCCCTCTTCTGCTTCCGCCCATGGTCCCTCCCTGATCTGTAATTTTCAAGAAGACTAGAAAAAAGTTGACTGCCAACATTTAAGAAGGTTAAACTGAATGACGGGCGTGTAGACAAGGCCTCAGTCCCACATGACATTTTGATTAAAAAATGTAGCACTGTCACCCCAGTACTTGTCAAAAACCAAAGTGACCCATATTAAATGGATTAAAAAATGATTAACTAACGGATTGCAAAGAGTAATTGTAAATGGAGAAGGATGTTTACAAATTGGAAAGCGTTCAGCAGAAAGCAACAAGAATGATTCAAGGTCTTGAAAGCATGCCTGAAAGTGAGAGAACTTGCTCATGGTCTACATTCAAGTACCTACATGGGGAAGAGATTCCTGATAGTAGCTGCCTCTTGAATCTCGCAGGAAAAGTCATAACAAGATCCAGTGGTTGGAGCTGAAGCTCAATAAAGTCAAATTCAGACTAGCAATGAGGTGCAAATTTTGAACAGTGAGGGTAATTAACCATTGGGAGGAAAAAACTTACCTAGGAATGTGGAGGATTCTCCATCACCTGCAGTTTTTACAGGCAGACTGTCTGTCTGTCTGTCTGTCTAGAAGGTATATTCCAGCTCAACCAGAAGTGAGGGACTTGCTGGAGGAATCAGTAGGTGAGGTTCTAATGCCTGTGTTACAAAGGAGGTCAGAGGAGATGACCACAGTGGTCCTTTCTGGCCTTAAAATCTATGAAGCTTTGGAGGCGCCTACTGAGCTTGCTCCATGGGCTCCCACCTGGCACCTGTGAAATCCTGGAGCACTTGTCCCAAAAGAGCTTGGATGGACCCCACTAGAAGAATGTCCCATGTTCTCTCCCTCCCCTGCCCTTTGCAGCTCTCAGGACGAGTTTCACTACGTGATGAGTTCCATGGGGTAGAGAAAGGCACAGAGTTACACCACGGATCAAATTGCCCCATCATGTTTTGGGGTGGGAGCTGGCACACTCCCTGCTTGTGTTGAGGGGTAGTACATAGGCCTCTGCACAGTTTTTGCCTTGCGGTAATCGTATTGGCTTAGAAACCAACAGAGTTAAATCAGTGCAACCCTGCTAGTGTGGACACAGTTATAACAGTAGAAGCAGCATAACAAGCCTTCTTGGGGTGCAAATGCCCTTGGCTGCTTCACTGAAGGGCCTTATGGTCAGGTGTGCAAGCTCACAGTTATGTGTGGAAAGCAGGTGGGTATTATCTTCTTGCTCCCCTGGTGAGAAGCAGTTCAATTATCCAGCAGGAGCTGGCGCGAGGTGGGGGGCAGATTTCAAATGGGGGAAGCCCTGGGAAATGCCTATTGCTCTCAGCACCTCAGTTCCTAGACGCTGCCTTGGGGACCGTCTACGCATGGGCTTTTGCACCGATATAAGTAACTACATCAATGTAGCTACACCAGGGCAAATCTCTCATGTAGATGCATTTAAACCACTGTAATTCATGCTCAAACTGGGGCCTGGTCTACACTAAAACGTTAGGTTGCCCCAAGTATGTTGCTTAGGAGGGTGAAAAATCCATCTCCCTGACCGACTTAGTTAAGCCGACCTAACCCCCAGTGTAGACAGGGCCAGAATTCTTCCATCACCCTACCTACCGCCTCTTGGGGATGTGGGTTTTCCATACCGATGGGAGAACCCCGCTGTAGCGTTTCAAGGATAGCTGAGCCCTGGTTCACTATAATCTGGTAATTTACCATGTCAAACAAAACTGGTTTAAATGCATCTACATTAGGGGTTTCTATTGTAGTGACTAAATCATTTTTAGTTGACCTGTGAGCTGATCTACTCTCTATTTTCACACCAATTTAACTAAATCAGCAGAAAGATCTTTATATCAGTAAATCGTTTATATTGGAATAAATAGTAATCTTCACAACAGTATTCATTTTTATAATGGTTTAATACTAGAGGGTTACAGCAATGATTATTAAACTAGTTACGTGACCCCCGAGCATGCCCAAATAAATGTGTTAGTCTCTTTGGTGCCACAAGGACTCCTCGTTGTTTTTACTGACACAGACTAACGCGGCGACCACTCTGAAACCTGACAGCAATTTAACTACACTGGATTTTCTTCTGGAGGTGTCAGCTCAGATAGACGTTCATGTGGTAGCTTTGACCCGTCTAATGCTCTAACAATAGAAACACAGCCTCGGTGGCACAGAGGGTGGGACAGGGTAGCTGCCCCAAGTAGAATCCTGTCCAGGACTCTTGGTACTTAACTCAGGGGGCTAACCCACCCCACTGCCCATGCCATGACAGCAGTTCTGTTTTTAGCCTGCTAGCTTCATCAAAGCTAGCGCACGTACGGCCCCCTGAGCTGGAAATTACACCCCCAGTTCAAAGTGTAGACGTACCCCTAGTTAAATTGGTATAGAAACGGAGTTTCAGTGGAGCCCTGGGACAAGTTTGCTAACATAGGCAAGCCCCTAGCTTCACTCAGTAGGAGCGGATTACAGAAAGACCAGCAGTTGAGGGTTAGTTTGTAAAACAGGAGCACCTGTCAAAGCCTCAGAAATCCCACAAGCATCTGCAGTTAGCTTGTGTGTTAATTTTATTTTAAACATACTTTTGGTTCTGGAGCCAGTGTTTGGACTTGACAGGATTAACTTGTTCTCGTTGGTGAACAATGATTTTCTGATGCTCTCTGCTTAATTCAACAGTTTGTAGAATAGCCTCTGCTATTCCGGCCCTGGGCTCCCCCCAGCTCTGCCAGTGCCCCTCACCCCTGACCTGCAGCCCCCCCGCTCCCTGCTATCCCAGCCTGGGCCTCCCTATTCCCAATTCTGCCGATACCCCTCACTCCTGACTCTCAGCTGCCATGATGTTCCAGTTCTGGTCCTCCTAAAACAAGATTACTAGTTAAATTCAAAATCATGTGGGCCAAGGGAAAAGCAGGTATAAAACCACCACCAGGCTAGAATGGGAGCATTTTACACTCATTCTGAGAGTGCCGGAGTGTAAATGAGGAGGGTGATGGAGAGTTAGGCCCTTCGTTAGCATGATAAAGTATTTAGGGGCTGCTGAGGGGTAAACAAAGCACAGAAGCCGGAGGTGTTAGTCAGGGGTAAATACACCCACCAGGATGGGGCTGTACAATATGCTTGGCCTAAATACACCGTTGGGGCTAGGTGCTCGGAGCTGGATGCCCCCCGGGCCATTTGTCATTCCTGTCCCATGCCGGTGGCAAGATGCTTTGCAGCACAGCGCCACCTCTGCTACCTCCTGGCCTTCCTGCTGACTTCTGGGCGGGGGCAGAGGCTCCCTGGGACTCCCAGCCTCCGCCCCTACTGCAGCCCGCAGTGTGGGGCCCACCAGGGTTTCCGACTTAATTCAAGAGGAAATGAGCAGGCGCAGGCGATGAAGGATCTGCCCAGCCCGGGGCCTCCCCCTGGGGCCGCTCCCCAGAGGCGCGCGCGCGCGCGCGCCCGCGGGGGGGGGGCGCCGCCTGGAGGCGGCAGCCGGGGCCGAGGTCCCCGATCCGGATAGGGGCCGCCCAGCCTCCTCGGGCGGGGCCAGCTTCCCCATAAACTCCCTTCTGGCGGCTGCCGCGCCCCGGCCGGGGAGGGAGGCCGCAGCCGGCTGAGCAGGACGCGGGGAAGCCGGTCCCCGCGCGAGCCCCTGGGGGCGCCTCGACCCCCCCCCCCCCGCCGCCCCCCAGCGAGCTGCGGCGCACGTGGAACCCGGGGGGCGGGGGCGCGCGCGGCGTCCTGCAGGCTGGGATTTGCACAGTCACCCCGGGGCGTGACACCCGGCGGGGGGGGCAGCCGCTCCGCGTGCCAGAGTGGAGGGGAGGGCGGGACTATTTCCTGAGCTGCTGTGAGAGGCGGCGGAGGGACACCGGTGGCTCGGCCGGGCTGTGCTGTAACTTTCTTCCAGTAGTTTCCATGCTAGGCCTCCCCCTCCCCCTGCCGCCCCCCCCCGCCCCCTCTCCCTGGGGAATCCGCGGTGGCCGCAGCAGCCCAGTGCCTGACACTGCAGCACCACAAGGGGGAGCCCTGGCGCAGGGGGAGCTTAGCGGGGGAGGGTCCCCCCCGGGCCCTCCCCTTGCTGCCCACTCCCCTTCCCAGTTACCCCCAAGCCTCCAAAGCTGCCCTGCAGCCAGATGTCCACAGGGGAGGGAGCTGTGGCTACCCTCTTGGCACCTATTGAGCCCCCCAACCTCCTGTGAGCTTGGGGGAGGGGATGGCTGCACAGAGGGGGGTGCTCAAGATGGGGTGGGGGAAAGGCCCCCCGGATTTACCCCACATCCTAGATAGGCTGACACTTTACAGACTCAGAATGAGATCAGCTCCCTGCTGCAGGGAGCCTGGCAGGCCCACATCTCAGGACGGAGGACAGTATGGTCTAGTGATTAGAGCCAAGGGACAGGACTCCTGGCTCTGCTGTGTGACCTGGGGGCACCTTCTCCCCACCCCTGGACCTCAGAGTCCCCATCTGTAAAGTGCTCCTCTTTGTAAAGCACTGAAAGGCCTGGGCTGCCCAGTTTGTGCACTGATTTAATTACCTCCATCTTGGTGCAACCCCCTGGAGTGGTCTTAAATTGGTTTAAGAGTGGAGCTGCCCTGATTTAATGACCTTGGTTTATCGGTGAAAAAAGAGAAATTGCTAGATAAGGACAAACGATTGGAATAGAACCCAGGAGTCCTGACTCCCAGTCACCCCTGCCCTAACCACTAGGCATCACTCAGTTTATCCAGGCATCACTTTATTTCCACACTTACCTGTCTCTTTCCCTCCCTTGCTCCCGCGTTTGGTTTGTTTGCAAACATTCATGTTAAGCTCCTGTTTCCAAAACAAACAAAAGAAAGGAGGGGAAGAAGAGGAGGGTGATGTCTGAGCCAGTAACTGCTGTCCTCCTTGGTGAACCAGTTTGGGCCTCAAAATGGGGTGGGAGGGGTTGTCTCTGGGTCATAACTTCCTCCCCCCGGGCTGGCAGTGCAGGGATCTCCCTCAGATCACAGGAGCTACCTGCCCTTTGGTAACACCTGAATAGTTTGTCATGTCAATTAAGTCTCAATGGATGGAATTGCCTGCAGTTCTGGACCCCTCCCCATGGCACCACCTAGTGCCCAATCTCCAGTATGACAGGTATTTGCATTGCTGTGTTGCCAGCAGGGACCCAGCATACATGGACCAGTGGAAACAACCAGCGGCCCTGCAACAGGGAAGGACTGCAAACCCGGCGCCCAGGTAGTTGCCCTTGGGATCTCTGGGCCTCTCAGCCCCTCTTCACAGTGTGAATTGAGTAAAGGCGTCTCCACTGTGACTGGAGCACATTCCTTCCTGGTGGGGCCTGGCCTCTGAGGATGGGGCAGGTGTAATCATAATTAACCCAGGCAGGGATTGATGCTGTGACCCAGTTTGGGTCCCATCCACACTGGCTGGGCCACATCAGGGGGGGAGCCACTTCAGTCACAATTCAGCCTCTACTTTAACAAACTTATTGCCCCCATGACTGGGCAGGGATTGCTCTGTGGCACCCCTCAAACACCTCGCTCGGCAGTGGGGACAGGACTTGGAGCCTTCTGCTCCGTAAGATCCAGCAACAAGGAGAATCTCTGTTGCCACCAGTATTGGACCTGTGACCCTTGGGAGCAATTCCAACACCATCCCATCTGGGGCAGCTCAGGGAAAGTTGGGACCAAGACTTCTAGGGAGGGAAGGAAGTGCTTCCCATTAGGGATGAGGGCACCCTGCAGATCTGCGATGAACTGGAGAGCCTCACCCCTGGATTGAGGCAAATGTCCCCTTTGCGGTGATGATAGTTTTTCCAGAAACCCAAAGGAGAGCTGAGAACAGGGCTTAGTTGGGGAGACCCTGTGCACCATACTTCCAGTCTCTCCCAATGGCTTTCTCCTGCTTTTCCTGCATGTTTTCAGTCTGCAGCTGGGCAGGTGCTGCTCTGGAGAGACCCTGCTTCCCGAACAGGCAACAGGTAGCAGGGTACTGGAGCACCAGTCAGCTACATTTGGACCAAACCCTTTGGAATCAGACAGCAAATACCTATGAGGAGGCCAGAGTCCCCCACCGTTGGGGGTCTCCCCAGCTGCCCCCCTCCATGAGCATGTCTAGGGGGAGCCCTAGGCTGGAAGTGACCTCTTTAGTCTGGGATGGACACCCCCTGGGGCCTAGGGAAGGAGCATGTGTCCTCTGGCCTCCTCCTCCTCACAGAGAGTGGAAATGATCTGAACCCTGCTGAGATGCCAGAACAACACTGCCATCTCCACCCCGGGGCACATCCTGCCCCGTGGGAGGTTCCTCTGCCATCTCCAGACTGAATGCATGGTTACAGTGTTGGTAACCCTGGGACAGGTGGGTGGGGAGAGGTAGGAATGAGATGCCAGGGCTGGAAGGGAAACACGGGAACGTCTGGTCCCTGAGGTTGGCTGTCTGGTGTGTGTCCCCCCAGTCCTGGCTCCTCTCACACACAGGGCCCTTGTTTTCTGGCCTTAGGGAGACAGCAGCTCTTCTAGGGCTCAGGGCCATGGGAAGAATGACTGGACAACGTGGCTGTTGTTACAAACCTGGCCAATGAGTACATGATTCTGCTTGACTTTCCGGAGACCATGGGCATGAGCTCTGTGCTGAGCCAGATGCACACTGGGGTATGCAGCTCGGGATGTGCCCCGGCCAGTTTGAATTTAGCTAACAAGAGCCCGTAGCTGCAGCAGCATGGATTTCAGCACAGCCTGCCCAAGATCCTGGGATATATTCCCATTCAGAGCCTGCACCCGTGTGGCTGTGTCTTCTCTGCTATGTTTGGCTGTCCTAGCTCACATGAGTATGCCTCTGCGAGCTGCAATCACACCTTCAATGACTGTTTACACGTACTCCAGGGGAGAATCAAAGAGCAAACCCTGGGGGTTTTGCACAGCTAGGTTTGGTGCCAGGGATGCAACTATCCTGGACATGGGTTACAGGTGGTAGATGGAGGGCATCAGTGGACTATGCTGGGGTGAAGCTGGCAGGTGTATGGGCAGGTAGTCCTGGTGTTCAGAGAAACCAGCGCTGTCCCTAGGAGCAGGAGATTGTTTCTGGGGAAACTGCTTCCAAGAGAGGCAAAGGAGCTGGGACGCTCAGACAGGACAGAATGCTACAGTTCACTATTGTGGTCACTAGGGGGCACAACAGCTCAGCCAATGCACCTGCCAGGGCAAGTTTTGCAGAATGGATTTGATTCTCAGAATAGCTTAGCACCCGCACCCCACACCACCTCTCAGAGCATGAGATCCCAGCACCCCCAGCTTGTTGGTGCCAGCCCAGACCTCTGCTCCCACAGCCTGCCCGTACTGCCCTGGACCCCCAGCCTGCTCTCAGTACTCAAAGCACTGGCCATGTCTCCATGCGCTGGGGTTATGGTTGGGACCCCCTGCCCCCTCACTGTCCATGGAGCCCCCCCTGAAATGGGAAGCCAGAGTGGGAGTGAGCTGAGCAGGGGCTGAGGAGAGAGACACCAAGATGTCTCCACACCAGTCCCTTCAGCCCTGGGGGCCTGGCTCTGCTGGGGCCGACGCGGGTGGCTGAGGCCTGCATGGTGCTCGCGCTCCCCTCCCCCAGTGGCGGCGTGGGAGTCAGTGGCAGACACATGAGGAGGCATGTTCACTCTTTGTATAGAAAAAGGCAACTGTACAGCTACATTTACAGAGACAAACGGGCCGGGCCCCCACTCGCGCCAAGGGGCACCCAGCCCGGCAAGGCCTCACGGAGCATGGGGTGGCTCATGGCAGTGCTGTCCTGCACTAGCCTTCTCACTCTCTGCGCCCCGCCCCCAGCCAGCATCCCTGCTCCACTCCGCCAGTGCCTCCTGCTGGGGAAGATCAAAGTCTGGGGCAGTGCAAGCAGCTGGGGTCAGTGTCACCTGGAGGGAGGGCAGGAGCAGGGGAAAGGCCAGGGCAGGAGGAGAGGAAGGCAGTGCAGTAATTAAGGCATCTGACTGGCATTCAAGACACCTGGGCTCTATCTGCAGCCCTGCCCCAGTTCCCCAGCTGGAGTATGGGGTCATGACCCTTCCCTAGCTCCCAGGAGGGAGGGGGAGGAATAAAGCCATGAATGTCTGAGAGGCTCAGCAGCCATAGAGATGGGGGGTCACACACGTATATAGGGCGGAGCGGGATGGAGTGCAGTCTGCAGGACTCCCTTTCACTCAGCCAGGCATGGGGCGTTTCCCTTGCTAGGGGAGGGGGAGAGACACTGGACAAGGGTGAACGCTCCAGGGACCCCTTGAGAGGAGGGCGGGATGGGGAGAGCCAGTCACAAGCAGCCCCCAAGGGGGGCAGTGCCCCAGGCACTCTTTTTTCTTTTGAGCTAAGGACCCCAGACTTGGCGGGTGTGATATGAATTTGAGGCAGGATCCTGGCATCTGTGTGTGGGGAGGGAGTCACACGACACGGGGCAGGGGGAGATCTGTGTGTGCAAGGGATCCAGGGGTCACACACAGTATGGTGGGCACACAGGTCCTAGAGCCATCACACAAGCTGGGGGTAGGGCAAAGTGGCCCAGCAATGGGAGCCCCAAGCCATCCTCAGGGCAGGTGGAGGTTGCTCCCCAGGTCAGAGGGCGTAAGGTCTGTTAAAGCAGTGAGAGTTCATAGCAGTACACAGGAGACGTTCCCCACGGCACCGTAGCCTCTATGTGCTGGCTGGGGGATGAGAAGCTGAACCAAGCATGGCCTCATTGTCCATGCTGCCGCCCCGCTAGATCACCGTCCGGAAGAGGAAGGAGAACACGGCTCCCAGCGCCAGGCCCAGTGAGAGGAAAAAGGCCATGATGGCTCCAGCTGTCTCGGCTTCATGGGCGAGCACCTTTCTGGGGGAGGAGAGAAGCGTCAACCCAGCAGCACTGTGCACCAGCCCCAACCCTTGGTGACTCCTGTCCTAAGCCTTCCTGTAGGAATCAGTGCCCTGCAGCTCCCCAACATCTCCCACTCCATTCTCAGGGCTGAAGGGAAAGGGAACGAGAACCTGGAATGAACTAGGAGTTGTCTTTGGGGAATAATCCTGCACCACCCCAAACAGAAGGGTTGGGAGGGACCTCAAGGGGCTTCTCAATGCACACTTCAGCAGAACATGTGGGAACTAGAGCAGGGGGGCTGCCCCCACCCTCGCTCGCAGCCGGCGCCCTCGCTCCTGCCCCGCCCCTCCTGCTCTTCCAGCTCTGGTCCCCCCACCTGTGTGGCACAGAGCAGTTAAAATATTTCTGCTGGACACCCCACCCCTTGTGGCAGAGTCGGGCTGAGAACCCAGGTCTCCCGACTCCCAGATCTGTGCTTCAACCCCTGCTTGTGGGTCAGAGCAAGGGACTGGGGGGATCCTGGGGCACACACAGGGTCTTCTCCCCGCCCTGTGGCCAGGGCCGCTTTAGAGACCCATTGTTCTACCGCCAGAAAGAAGCCTCAAGTGCCTGACAGAGAACAGTTTAGTCCAGTTTCCAAGGGCCCCCAGGATTGTGGTACTGACACTGCAGGGAAGGAGGGGACAGGATGGCATGTGAGGGGGAGCAGCCTGCAAAGGGCCCCCCATGTTGGAGGGCAGGAGGTTCCCTTCACGCCACTGGGAATGCACTTGGTGAGCAAGTTCATTGAACTGCCCGGCTGTTATGCACTGGAAAAACACTGGCGGAGTGTGTGTAGGCCTGACACGCCCGTCGGTGGTGCTCTCGTGCTGCCTCTGCTGACTGTGCTGGAACATGGCAGGCAGAGCAGAAGTCTGCACTAAGGGTGGTGCCCAAACCAGAAACCTGCTCTTTTCAGGCTGTGGGAGGAATGCAGGGGCTGGGGCGGGGTGTCACGCCCAGCCACACGGGGCTGAAGCTGAGCCAGGGGTCGAGCTGGCGCTGTATGCGGAGCAGGGGGTGGGGTTAGGAACCAGGCCGGCCAGCAGCAGGGAGAAGCGCTGGCATGGCTGCCACTTGATAATCACTCACGCTGGTGACGGGGAGAGGGAAAGGGGGGCCGGAAGGGCACCTGCTTCTGGAAGGGAAGGGGGCCGAGGAGGCAGTCGCAGCAAAGGGCAGGGAGGGTGCTGACTGTTTCCCGGGGGGGCTTCTCTGCAGCAGTAACCCCATCCCCACGTCCCCCTGGGATGAGCGCCCAGCTCTGAGTTATGGGCTCGTAAAAAGACCACAGCTGCTAAGTGTCAGGCACAGCGCCATCCTGCAGCTCCCGGTGCCAGCATACCCCTCGCCTTGACAGACTGCAGGGCCCGGTCGACCCCAGCTCCCTGCGCTGGGGCCGAGGCTGTGTCCCTGGCCGAACGCTCTGCAGGGCCAGTCGCCTTTGGCTGCCTAGCTCTGGGGGCAGGTCCCCCCCCCAGCTATCGGCCCTGGCCCCTGTCGCTTTCACTCCTCTCTTAGGAGGCACAAGTCTGAGCTCAGCTCCTGGCTGGGGAGGAAGGAGAAGACTCGTGGCTGAAGCACAGGACTGGGAGCCAGGACACCTGGGTGGCCCGGGGCAAATCCTCCCCCCACCACCCGTTTCTCCCTCTGTAACATGGGGAGAGTGATCCTAACCCACTGCACCAAGGCAACTGGAAAAGCACCCGTTAGATAGGGGAACCCCCAGGCTGGGTCCCTGGGGCAAAATTGCCCAGTGCCCAGTGCAGCAGCATGGGCTGGTGTGTGGTAAGAGGTTGCTTGGCTCCCCTCCCCCAGCCACAGGTCACACTCACTTGGGCCCGAAGCACATGCAGAGGCTGGCCAGGTAGCCGTTGGAGATGGAGAAGAGGATGATGAAGCTGATGTACCAGGCGTCGTGGTGGAAGAAAACAGGCATGTGGCTGCGGGGTTGCACGTTGCATAGCATGAAGAGGGGGATGAAGACCATACGGGCAGCCACCATGATGGGCAGGAGCCGGCTGTCTTTCCCAGGCTGGGAGAGAGAGACACAGATCTATGAGTGGGTAGTGTGCCACAGGACACTGGGGAACTGGGCAGGTGAGGGGCATCTCCCCATGGCACCCTGCAGGGCACTAAAGGTGCATCTGACGGCAAGAGGTGAGGGTAGAGGGGGATCCATACAGGTAAGGCATAGGAAGGAGGCTGCTGAAGGAGCTTCCCATTGTCCCACTCAACTCTAGGCCCCCCCCTTCTAACCGAGGCAGCTCAGTGCTGTGCCTACCCACCTGAAGGGGGTGCTGCTGAGGGACGCAGGCTCCCTCTCTCTGCCCTGCAGTGCCCCTTGCACATCCTGCGCCCCCATCTGATGCGAATGTGGCTGGGGAGGACTGGACTTACTGAGCTCCTGCACTGCAGCTGCTGGCTTAGGCCCCAGGGAGAACAGCGGGGTCAGCAGGCAGGTCCCTGGGACGCAGTCCCTGGCTCCTGCAACCCCTTCAGGTCCATTCCCTGGGACTGGGCTGGGGCTTTTCCAGCCCGCTGACTCGTGCTGCTGGAGCGCTGGGTGGCAGCAGGAGCCAGAATGCTGAGCCAGGGTTCTGCAGAGCCAGTAACGAACGGATGAAAAACAGGCTGATGGCAGCTGTGAAAGCCCTGCACACACGCAGTCCCCCGCCCTCTCCCGAGGGGACGGCCGTTCATGGGAAATGCCTGTATTCCTGGCCGGCTTTCACCAGCTCCCTGAGCTCCCCTGCCCCACGCTCTCTGACCCTTGGCCCTGGCTTGGCAAGTTTCTGGTCAGTCTCCCTTCTCCTGCCTGCTGTGTCTGCAGGTGTGAGCCCTCCCCAGGGAGCACTTTGGTTCCAGCTGGAACCTGCCCTGTTCGGTCCCTTCCCTTCGGCAGGTCCAGCTTTGCTTAGAGCCGAGTGCGCAGAGTGGAAGCCCCCATCTTGGTCTTTCTCCAGCAGGGTGTGAAAACGTGCCCCCTGGACCCGACGCCACTGGGACATCCCAGCCTCTCCTCTCAGTTCCACCTGGGCCTCTCCAGAGCGGTTGCAATGGGGCCACCATGAATGGATGCTACCGTCCTGGAGCCAGGATTGGCTGCCTACATCTGACATGAGCCTTTGTTGTCCCCTCAGCTTGAGACCCTGCAGGGCACATTGTGCTCATGACTGCCCCACCGCTGTGCCAGCCAAGCCCAAAGAGTTTGCTGCGGGATAGGGGCGGGCCAGTCCCAGTGTTTGTGGGTACAGCCAAAACCAGCATCCTGTTGACTGAGTGGCCCCGCCCCGGGAAAGGAGGGCCTCCGGCAGATCAGCCAGGCCAAACCACAGGCAGTCACATCCCCATTTCCATAAAGCTGTTTTGGAACCATCTCCAGCTGGGTCCTCCTGCCAGCAGGGATGTGGCCTGGCGAGGCAGCTCAGGGCCAAGGGCGAGGGCAGCCAGACAACGTGACCCCACTGCTGGGAGGGAGTTTTGGAGAGGCAGCTCCTGGCAGCAGGGGGTCCTAGCTCGGCCAGGCCGGCTGCCTCAGACCGGACAGGCTCCCCGTTGTCTCATGCTGTCAAGAGTTTATTCAAACAAACATCCTGAACAGTAATGGGGGAAGTGTTGTATGGGGCGCGGAAGAGGTAGGAAGAGCCAGAGACACCCCAGCCCCCTCCCCACCCACAGCAGCAGGCGCAAGGGATAGTCACTGCAGAGCAAAACTCTGGACCCACAACCTGACCCACTCTAGGCCACCTGGAATGTGAGAGAGAAAGAGTCCCCCAGCAGCCCTGTTAACTGTACAGGGTCCATGACACATACTCATGCAGATCGGTTTCCAAAACACCTCCCATTCCCTGGACATGGTAGCACCCTGAACGCTAGCTACAGGGGGCGGTGTTTAGCCTCGCTCCTGCATTCTCAGTTCCCTGCTGCTGGCCGTGCCTGGAGGATGGCAGGTGGCAATTCCAGGGCAGAGTGGGTACAGGGCTCAGACCAGCCGACACAGTCTCGGAGGCCCACACGAAGGGCCTCTGAGCCCTGTTATTGGGACAGGGCCAGACCCCACAGCAGACACCATAGAACTCCAGAGCGTCAATGGCACCATATGGGGCAGACCTGAGGGGGCAAGAGAAAGAGACAGAGGGGGGCCAGGGAAGGGGCAGCATTGGGCACTGCTGCCATGGAGGGGACTGTAGCCCATTTGGTGCCCTTTGTGAGCCCAGCCCTAGACTGCCTGCTAGCAGTGCAGCCCCCTGCTGCTCCTCCTCTGCCCTGACCAGCTGTTTGTGTAGCTGCAGCCTGGGTTTGTTTACAAGGAGGCTGCAATTGAGAAGATGATTGCCTCCAAGCCACACTGCCGGGAAAACAGCACCATGGGAATGTCTAACTGGAACTTCACAGGATCCCGTCCCCACGCCCATTCGCCACATCCCCTCTCGGACCTCCCCAACACCAGCTCCCTTCCCGGACCTCCAGCCTACCCATCTCTCTGACTTCACTTGGGCCCACGCCCTCCTTCCCAGCCGGAGTTTTCTCAGCACCATCCTGTCCCCGGCGGTGAGCTGCTCTTCCCTCGGCCCTAGCTCCCAGACTCATAGACTTTAAGGCCAGAAAGGACCATCGTGATCATCCAGTCTGACCTCCTGCACGTCGCCAACCACAGAACCTCACCCACCCACTCCTGTGACAGACCCCTAACTGCTGGCTGAGTTACTGACATCCTCATTTAAAGATTTCAAGTTAAAGAGAACCCACCATTGACTCTAGATCAAACCCACAAGTGACCCAGGCCCCATGCTGCAGAGAAAGGAGAAACCCCGTTATGGTCTCTGTCAATCTGACCTGGGGGAAAATTCCTTCCCGACCCCAAATGATGATGATTTAGTTAGACCCTGAGCATGCAGGTGGGACCCACCAGCCAGACACTTGGGAAAGAATTCTCTGTAGTAACTCAGAGCCCCAGCTAGCGTCTCATGTCCAGCAACTGGAGATATTTGCCGGCTGCCATCCCCACACCTCCTTCCCTGTCACACGCATTCCCAGAGCAGCCCATCTGTTGTTGCTCCCTGGGCTCCTTTCTCCCAAGTAGCTGCTGCCCTCTGCACTCTTCACAAGGCAGCTGATGGCTTCCTACCAGTACCACCTATGGGTCCCTTCTATGCCCTTGGCATCCTGCATCTTGCTTTTCTCTGGGCTCACCACTTCTCTCTCTGCTGTACTTTGCTGCCCGCAGCTGCTGGTGTCCCTCAGGGCACCATCCCCTTGCTTGCTAGTTCTCTCTGGAGTGCTTGTTACATCCACTTCCTGGGGAGTTAATTATAGACCCTTAAGCAAACGTGTCAGACTCAGCTGGGAAAACACCCCGAATTCACAGTGCCTTTAGCTTCTCCAGCCAAAAGAGGCAGGACAGGATTCCAGGGGGACGGGCTCCCTACAGCTCCATGATAGTCACCCCTTGCCCTTTCCTAGCATGTACACACAATTGTACTTGAGCCCCAGCCCACGGGGAGGTAGGGGTCAGCAGCTGAGGGTCACCTACTGTACAGGTGGAGAAATTGAGGTAGGGCGCAGGGAAATGACTCACACACGGGCATGCAATGAGGCAATCAGAGCCAGGGACAGAAACTAGGAGTCCTGACTCCCAGCACCCTGCTCTAACCCAACAGTCCTTGCTCAGCTCCCAGAGCCAGGATCAGAATTCAATGCAGAGCCCCGTGTGCTAACTTGCCAGCACCCACTTCCTTGTGTCCTGCATGGGCAGCTGGGCTGTCAGGACACAGGGCAGCCCTGAGAGGTGAACTCTGATTGGCTGACTGTGCTCCTAAAGGGTCAGGGCCCAGCTGCCAGGCCCGTGCCCCCTCCGCCCCACACTTACCCACAAGCAGACAGCTGTGAGGCTCCGTCCCAGCCAGTCGAAGATATTAAACATCAGGAAACAGGAGACAGGGATGAAGTACATCTCTGGAGAGAGAGGAAGGGTCAGTGACAGGTGATAGGAAGGGGTGGGGTGTCCTGTCTTCTGCATGAGGTGCCCCCCACCGTGCAAGGGGACAGGGGGATCAGGCCCTACCCAACAACACAGCCCCTCCCAGGGGTACAGGCTCGCACCCTCCCTCTCCCTCCAACACGCCTCTCCCTGCAGCTCAGCAGCCAGGACAGGGTCTGGGCCCAGCCCACACCGTTGCCCACAGATCCTGCCCAAGCCTAGGAGAGAAACCTGGCGCCCAGTCTGTCAGAGGACACAGCAGGCCTATCCAGCTCTCAGGTTGCCATCAGATGTCACTGGGGCCTCTCCCCTGTAGCTCCTTCCCCACCCGAGCCCCACTTTCTTCCAGCTCTGCCCCTGGGGGCCACTCCCTTCTAGCCTGCCCTGTCCCTAGTCTCCCTAGCAATGAACGAAGGGAAGCCTGCTGTCACTCACCCCACTTGCTGCTTCCTGCGATCGTGGACTTCACCTCGGCGGTGACTGCCGGGAAGACCCCAATGGTGACAGTAAAGACAAAGCAGACAGACAGAGCCATGACCCAGATCTGAGGGGCGAAAACAGAGCCAGGACCCGTTACCCAAATATGTAGGGACAGACCAGCTCTGGGGGGTCTCCCACTCTGGGTGAGAGACGTGGCCCAGGCATGAGGGGTAGGGGGTATCACCGACTCACATACCTTCTTAAAGATGCTGAAGACGGAGGGCTTCTGGCTGGAAACTTGGGGGGCTGTGTTGTTCGGGTACCTCTGTTCCACCCCATTGGGCTCGCCTGTAGGGAGAGACAGGAAGGGTGAGGGGAGGCCCTAAGGTGGTGGGTGACCCCAGGTGCAGCCAGTAGCTCCACGCTTGAGCCCAGTCCCAGAATCAGCACTGATCATGCCTGCGCCTTCCCCATCCCCTGGGATTCTGGGGTGGGCCACATGCAGAGGGGCTACAGGCTTCCCCAGAACTAGAAGCCTCCCCAGGTCCAGCTCCAGTCCCCAGCTCTCCCTCCAGCCTACCTGTCAATATTCCCCTCTCCCCTGGTTCAGGCTACTCCCCCGGCATGCCCCACCTTTCTTGATCAGGTCGATTCTAGTCTCCAGCTCAGCATGCCCCTCATGGACCCGATACTCGGTCTTGTCCTTCATCAGGTGGTAACGGAAGAAGTCCTGCAGAGAGACCACCCAGAAAGTTTGTGTGTGGGAAGGGGGGTGGGGGGGGAGAGGGGCAGGAGGAGAAACTCTCTGCCCCCAGGGATGGGGGCTGTCTGCGGCCAGGACTGGAGTGTCACGGGGGAAGCCTGCAGGCACGGGAATGAGGCTGGCTTCCCCTTGCACTACGGCTCCTCTAGAGCACAGCACCCCCACTCTCCTCTGCCGGATGGGTGGTCCCCTGCTGGGGTAGGTCCCCTGCCGGGGTAGGTCCACACCCTTCGCCTCCCTGAGAAGGGCAAGTCCTTACCAGGCGGGGCAGCAGGATGTAGGAGCCGATGGCCAGCAGGATCACCACGCAGGCTGTGATGAAGTAGCCGAATGCGCTGTCTTCCAGCAATGAGCCGCCTGGGAGCACGGAGAGGAGAGAGGCCGGAGGTGAGGGAAGGGCAGAGGGGGTTGCTGGGGAAGGCAACAATAGGGGAAGAGACACGCCCTGCCTCTCCCCTCCACGCCAGCTCTGCCAGAAGGACACCCCTCTCCTAGGACAGGATGTTTGCAGAAGCCTGTGGAGACCCCCCAAGCTGCCCCCTGCATGATCACCTACCCAATAATTGGATTTTAGTGCCCCTTCCAGAGTGACCCCCAAGTGTGCCCTTTCCTAGAGGTGCCCTGGCAGCTGGCTCTGAACTGTGTGTGTGTAGGGGGGGCATCGAGGGGACGGGCAATCTGCACACCCTCTGCACCGATCAGGCCCTCCTGCAGCTCCTGGGCACTGGCTGTGTTTTGCAGCAGATCCCACTGAAAGGTGGGTGGCTGTAGGGCTGTAGACAGGGCTTCATGGGAGTTACTCACTGGCGATAGCGCAGATCATGGCCAGAGCTGCGAAGGTCCCTGCCATGCCCTGCCCGCTCATGATAGGGGCGGTGTAGCTGACAGGCAGCAGCCCTGCCAATCCAAAGAGGCTGCCCTGGAGGATGGCACCAAAGGCTGCAAGGACAAAGACAGGTAATAATGAGGATCGGCAAATAGGGGTGACACATAACAGTGCCCTTCTCCCACCCTTGCTGTGAGACAAACAGGGGATCTGCACTACATCGCGGTCAGTGCCCCTGCCCAAGTCCCTATGGCGCCTCCTGCTGGGGGAGGAGTAGCCATGCATTTCAGTGCCAGGAGATCAGACCCAGATGCGAGACCCTGTAGCAGCAGAGTGGGTTGGCACTGCCTGGGGTAACAGCGAAGGGAGCGGTTGAATAGGGCCAGTGCCTCTTTCCACCCCTCTGGGGCCAGCTTCCCCGACCCCAGTAGCATCAAGGATTGCCCAAGGCCCCCCACTCACAATTGATGAGGATGATCTTGACCATGGTGATGACGAAGAAGGGGAGGGGCTCCAGGGGGATCTTTACCAAGGCAGCTGT
Source organism: Lepidochelys kempii (assembly GCF_965140285.1). Lineage (NCBI taxonomy): Eukaryota > Metazoa > Chordata > Testudines > Cheloniidae > Lepidochelys > Lepidochelys kempii. The sequence continues at coordinate 149,841,840 of NC_136382.1, read as the reverse complement.
CATCATGAAGACCAGCAGGATGGCAATCAGGCTGCCCAGGATACGGACTTTCTGGGGGACCCTGCAGGGCGGCAAGAGAGCCCCACAGTGAGAAGAGCCCCCGCCAACAGGGCCATGGGGGGCTGCGAGAGGCACCCACCTCGGCAGGCCTGCCTTAAAGGGGAATTGGGTCACAAAAGCCAGGCGTTTGGTGGGTCTCGTGCCGGTGTCGAGTGGGGATTGGTCCAGCTGGGCTCTGGGAGGATGGAGGGGACCCGGAGGGAGGCTGAGTTCTCTGCTTGGCCAGAGGGGATGGAGATGAGGGACCGGGCCAGGGCAGGGGCCCAGACTTACCTCTGGTGGAGGAAGGAGTTGAGGCAGGTGAAGATGAGCAGGGGTAGCATGGCACAGAGCGTCATGAAATTGTTGAACCTGGCCTGCAGGTGGGTGGGGGGAGGCTCCTGGCCCTTGTCCGTGCTGTTCAGCCCAGCGAGGGGCTCCAGGGAGGAAATGTTCTGGGGTTCCCCAAGGCGGTTGGTGAAATACTGAAAGGGAGAGAGCGAAATGAACGCGCTTGCCTCCGACACACCCATGCCACACGCACTTCCCTCCTGGCGCATACCAGCTCCCAGACCAACATGAGCATGGACCACACGCACCACACACTCCTTACCCTGGTGGCTGTCATGAAGAAATTCCATGGCAGCAGCGTCCCCAGGCCGAGTGTGAAGAATATCAGCCAGACAGCTTTATACCTGTGCGAGAGATGGGCAGAGTCAGAGGGGTCTCTGAGCAGGCTGCTGCTGGGACAGGTCAGGCGGTAGGAGGATGTGTGGATATTGCCCCCATCTCCTGACCATCCCTGGCCCAGAAGAGGGGAGAGGGGAAGGAGGCACTGAATCATGAAATAGCTCAGGTTCAGTGTTCATAAAGGGAGGGCAGAGGAGAGATTTTCTTGGAGAAGGCAGGGGCCTGGGCTACCTGCCACTCTCACAGCTCTGCCAATGCCCCTCACCCCTGACCTGCAGCCCCCCTGCTATCCCAGCCCTGGGCTCCCCACACACAGCTCTGCCAGTGCCCCGCACCCCTGACCTGCAGCCCCTGGCTATCCCAGCCCTGGGCTCCCCACACACAGCTCTTCCTATCCCTATCACTCCTGACCTGCAGCACCTGACTGTTCCAACCCTAGGCTCCCTTAAGCAGACATTAATTACATTCCTCAGGACAGTGCAGGCTGGTGCTGCTCAAGCTCCCTCACACAACACAACACAGACAGACACTAGCCTTTGGGGCACCCCTGCTGAATTCTGCAGCACTCTTACAAGCACTAATGTCACCGGCCAGTTCCCAGATTCAGAGATTCCCAGGACAGAAGGACCATTGTGACCATCTAGTCTATCGCCCCATATAATACGGGCCAGAGAATGGCCCCAGAATAATTCCCAGAGCATATCCTTTAGAAAAACATCCAGCCTTGGTTTAAACACTGCCATTGTTGGAGAATCCACCATGATCCTTGGTAAATTGTTCCAGTGGTTAATTACCCTCCCTGGTAAAACTCTGTCTTATTTCCAGTCTGAATTTGCCTTGCTTTGACTTCCAGCCATCGGATCGTGCTGTACCTTTCTCTGCTAGAATGAAGAGCTGACTAACAACTATTTGTTCCCCATATAGATACTTATAGACTGGAATCAAGTGACCCCGAACCTTCTCTTTGTTAAGCGAAATAGATTGAGCACCTTGAGTCTACCACTATAAGGCCTGTTTTCTAACTTTTTAAATCATTCTTGTGGTTCTTCTCTGAACCTCTCCCCAATTTATCAACCTCCTTCTTGAACCATCTGTGGACACCAGAAATGGACACAGAGTGTGCCAGCAGCAGTCATCCCAGTGCCAAATACAACCGTAAAATAACCTCTCCACTCCTACTTGCGATTCCCCTGTTTATACAGCCCAGGATCACTTTAGCCCTTTTGACCACAGTGTAGCACTGAGAGCTCATGGTCAGCTGATTAGCTGCCAGGACACCCAAGTCTTTGCAGAGGGTTCTCCATTCAGTGGGGCACTGTGCCATTGTGCCTGTTTTTACAGAGGTGCTGAACACCCCGCAGCTCCCACTGGCTTCACCTGGGCCAGCGAGTGCTCAGCCCCTCTGAGAATCAGGCCCTACATGTCCAACATGGGACACTCAAAGCCTATAGCTGCTTTTGTCCACCTAGGCCTTAATGCAGTCGAATGGGCACGCGGAGTCCTGACTGCCCCTTAGTGGCAGCTCTAATCATAGTGCTGCTTAGTACAGCATCTGCCTGTTGGACCCAGAATCCCCTAATGGGAAGTTGGATATGTTGGAGTTCGGAGAAATAAGGCCAGGTGGGTTGTTAGCTGTGAACACCAGGGGCTCCCACTTCCTTACCCACTGTGTATGCCTTCCCAAAGAGAAGAGACTGGGTGCCCCCAACAAGGTGTAACCGGGGGGGAGCTATATCTGACACTCCATATGGCATTGATGCTAAGGCAGGAGAATGGATCCCACTTGTAGGAGAGGGGCAGCTCTCTGCGGAAGGGACAGTGGGGAGAAGGGTGTCTGCTTGGCCCAGGACAGGTTGTGTGGAGCCCCCGCAAGTGCTGGGAGCAGCCCAGCCTCCCACTGACATTAAGTAAGAGTGCAAGGGTTCAGCTGCCCTGTGACCCAAAGGGGATTTCCAAGCTGTTATGAAAGAGGGAGGGAGCAAGCAAGGGTGTTGGCTGCTCACAGGCCCATGGCGGCCAGATACGTGCTGGCAGCTGGCAGATATGGGAGGGGGCCAAGTCTCTTAGCATTTGTCTTCTCCTCACAGTGCGGAATGTTTGCAGCCCGTGAGTTATGGGAAAACTGACAAGAGGAGAGCTGCCAAGGGAGGAGAGCGCCACAGACCCGATCCTGTTGCTTTAGTCACGTCGTGAGCTACAGACTGGGCTCCACCTAGAACGACATATAGCACAGCACTGGCTGCTGCTCCCCCAGCCCTCTGCTCCAGGGCCACGGCAGAAGGCAGGGGAGTAGGGTTTCTGGGCAGCAATAGCTCCCCACCACCCCACCTCCAAGTTTCAGGGACACTGGATTTGTCAAGATCATGGCCCCTGTGGGCTCATCCCAGGGTCCTTGGGCTCTTATGGCAGTCCTGTCACTTGGTGAGCCTGCCAGGCTGCAGGGAGGGGGTCCCGGAAACATTGCTGCAGCTGTGGTTCTGTCAGGAGGGGCTGGTCAGGGGACCAGCGCGGAAGGCGATGTTTCCAGGGGACGTGTGTGCACGCATACTAAGGCCTGGTCATACCTGTCTGAGGGACCGCTGCTCGTCATCATGGTGCCTGGTGGCGGTCAGCGAGGTTTGGTAACACTCTCACTGTGCTGCTGGCGTCCTGCAAATCCAAACCAAACAGAGAGCTTAGTGGGGAGCTGGAATCCTGGGAGCAAGGGGCGCAGTGCTGGTTTTAGTGCTGGGGGCATCCTGGGTGAGCTGGGATCAGCAACACTCTGAAAGGGAACAGTACCCGCACAGATCTGCCTCCCCTTTGCAGAGCTGCTGCTTGGAGCTCTTCGAAACGACTTGCTCAGGACAGGCTGGGATGCAGGGCAGTGGGGTCGGAGGCCTGAAGCCCCTTCCTCCTGCAGGGAAGCCCTGCCCTGACACTGCCCCTTTCTCCCCTGGGTGAGTTGAGCTGGCATTTTTCTCAGCTCCTCAGTCCCCTCTGCATCAGCCAGGCATATCTGTTCCCCTTCAGTTACATACCCAGCAGGTCCCACCCAGGAGGCCTGGCTCCTCCATTCTAGGCTATGTGGAGTCGCCAGTCCAGCAGTGACAAATACCCCATCTCCAGACAAGGGGAATGCCTGGCTCTGGCATGCTCTAGGTTCCTTTAAGCTGGTGCATATCTCCCACCCCCTTTTCTCTGCCATGTACACTGGAGCAAATCCTCCACAAGGGCTGAGGCCCCTCCCAACCCCTCTTTGGTACCAGGTGACAACGAACCTTTAGGCACCTGCTCCAGCCATGTCTGCTTTCTGCAGAGACCCGGCCCTGCTTTATCCCTATACACCAACGGCTCTTCAGCCCTGAGGATGGATCAAGGGCCAGCTGGAGGGTCTGAGCGTAGGCCAATCTCCTCCTCCCACAGAGACTGCAGGATTTGCTGCCCCATCATCAGCAGCAGCCCTAGCCTGGCCCTTGCCAGTTTCAACTGTTACTACATTGGGCACTTCCTCTTCACACGCAGTGGGCATACTCTGGGGTCCCCGTCTAGCTCACTCCCCTCTGCAGATCACATGACCCCCTAGACAGGGCAGAAGTGTGATCCCTTTTGTCGCTTATGGGGCATGACATAGTTACCTAGTACATCTCACCCACTTCCCCCTACCATGGCTACCCCCCAGGAGCTGCCTCCCAGAGAGCCAGCACCCAGCCACAGCTGGGACTGCTCCTCAAGGCTCCAGCATCAGCCTAAGGGAGCCCAGAAATAACAGAGAGCAAACGGGAAAGCCACTGCATCTGGTGGGAGAAAGCCTATTCAAGGCGAGGAGTTCAGCTCAGGGGACACGCGAGTGCAGGAAGGAATTTGGGAAGACCACTATGAAGGTGGAAGGTGCTGCACCAGAAGAGACTAGTGGGCCCATATGCCCAGCATCCTCTGTCCTTGCTGAGCTGGATCAGATCAGTGGGCCCATCTAATCTGATGCCCCCTTACGTCTCCTGCTGCACTGGCTGCTGGTCCCAGTACTTAATGGCACAAGGAACGTTTAAAAAAAATCCTCATCATGCACCTGGCCAGGTGTGCAACCCTCTCCCCAGCCAGCTGACACTGTGAAGCGTGACATCCAGTTGCCCGTAGGTCAGCGTGCAGAAAGCTGCAAGCATTCCTGCTGCACATCCTGCTCCCTAGCCAGATTCATCCTGCCACTGCACAAGGGGCCCAGGGCAACTGGATCCCTCCTGTTGGGAGAGTTCCAGTGGGGCTGACCAGAACCTGGATCCCAATATGCCGCCTGATAAACGCCCTGACTGTGAGACACACCCCTGCTCCCCCACCACACCTGCATGATAGAAGGGCTGACGGAGAGGCCGAGCCCATGCACACAGCTGGGGATGACAGAGCCAACGGAGGCTCTGGCAGCCCCATGCCCATTGATCAGGAAGGCGTGTCTGAAGGCAGTGGAACTGTGTTTTGCCTCCCACGGGAGTGAGTGCCAAGCCCCTCTTGGTCATGGGGGCTGCGTTGGAGCAGATGAGTTGGTGTCAGCTGGCGTCAGGTCACATCACACAGAGCCAAGGGAAGGGAAGTGAGGAAATGGAGGATTTTGCGGAGGGGATAGCGTGTGAGCAGTACTACAGGCTGCCAGCTTCAGGATCCCAGAGGAACGATGGAGCAGGGCAGCAAGGCCCAGGAGCTGGGGAGTTTGCCGGCATGGGGACGGCTCTCCCTGCCAGCAGTGCAGCTGTAGTGAGCCAGCTTGCAGCAGCCTCTGAAAGCCCACCTGTCACAGGGCCCTGTCACACCTGGTTTAGTTCTGCTGCTCTGAGCTGGTGGGTCCCCACACACTCCTCTCCCAGGCCCCTCTCTCTGCCCCGAGGGGGCCACTCACTCCTGTTTCCCTACTGACTGTGAGCCCATGTCACTCTGGGAAGGGTGAGCGGGCTTCCTAAAGGAAGGTGCCATAGCTGCTTAACCCCATGCTCTCATTTTGCTAAGTGCCTCCATTTCTTTCCAGAGTGCTGGCTTATTGCAAGCACACACAGACCAGCACTCATTACTCCCAAATACCTGTAATGCAGCCAGCTCAACACAAGCAAATCAGTGTGAGTGACCCAGCCTGTGCCGCCTTGGGCAACCCAATAACAGTGCCCTACAACCAACCAGCGTATGTAGCCCAGCCTTCACTAGCAATCCTGCGATAATGCCCAGCTCAGCTGGGCTAAGAAAGCCTGCGAGACAGCTGCTGGGCCTGCACTCTTCCTCTCAGAGGATACATGAGCCTTCATGGATCATGAAATCCTCCGCACATCAGGGAGAGGAAATACTTTTTTCAAGGTCATGGCATAACAGCTTCGTGACAGTTCTGCAGAGCTTAGAAATGAAATCTCCCTGCAGGGGAGGGATGTGGGAGCCCTTGTAATAAGCCAGGCTGCTGCTCCCTCTTGTGAATCTGCTACAGGGCTACCTCTGACAAACTGCATGGCCCTTTCAGGGCTTCAGGCCACATGGGATGCCATGAGCTTTCCATGGTCAGTACTTTCACCCCTGGTATGCGCCAAAAATGGCTGTCAAGGACATTGTTCCCATAAAACGATCAGGACAGGACAGGTCCAGATGCCTTTTCTGCCCTTATCTATAGATATTCTTCAGAGAGTCAAAAGTCTTTCCAGATGTCCCAGTGCAGCGGCTGACTTGAAGGGACTCCCATCTGAGTTCATGCTGTCCTTAGGGGAGTGCCCATGGACGCTTTTGATATGGATAGAGTGTATATTTGGCAATTGTATATTGAACGCAAAAATCTCACTGATGCTGCACTATGGTATATCTCAGATTTCACACTCCCACCTGGCTCCCATATGGACCCTAACCTGGCTGCTATTTAAACTAAAGGGCAATTGGGCACAACAACATATGGGCATCAACTGACTATGGACACCTTTAGGATGGTAATTAGAAGGTTTCTAACCCTCAGACAGATGAGGATCTGGACCTCCCAATAGGAGTTGTAGGGGCAAACCATGATCTAGTTTTAAGAGTGAGCTGGACAAATGTATGCGTGCGATTGTATGATGGGGTTGCTTGTGATCGAAAGGTCAGGGCTCAGCAGCCTTGGGGCTCCCTTCCAGTTTGCCTTATGTTCCTAAAAGGTTTTGTTTCAGGGTTCCAGCCGGCCACCCTGAAGGGGTCGGGAAGGGATTCCCCCCTCCCTGCCAACATATTCTGGGAGGTTTTTTTTTTTTTTTTTAAATCTCCTTCCTCTGAAGCATCAGGGATGGCCATGGCCAGAGATGGTTCATTGCACGGGGAGGGTTGGAGCTCTGAGATGGCACCAAGCACTCTCTCTCAGCTACTTGCCCCACATGCTCGAGGTCTAACCGATCGCCATATGTAGGGTTAGGAAGGAATTTCCCCCCCAGGTCAGATTCGGGGAAACCCTTGGGGTTTGGGTTTTTTTGCCTTCTTCTGCAGCATGTGGGTCACTTGCAGGATTATCTGGGTATATCACACTTAATCATTTCCCTGTCATTGCAGGGGAACTTGGTCCCTCCTATCCTCTGCCTGTGGCACATGACAGTCTAGTCTCCTGAGGGCTGTAATACTTTGGTCTCATTGCGGTCGTTGGGTTTCGTGTGCGGGTGCTGGGAGGTGCTGTTGGTCTGAGATATACAGGAGGTCAGACTATTATGAACTGGTGGTCCCAGTTTGGCCTTCAACTCTATGACTAAGGAGGCTGTGGACCCACTAATTTGGAGCTGTCTGGCCTGGTGAGGGTCAGGTCCCTGGTAAACGCAGGTTTTTACAGTTAGCCTCTTGTATTTCTACACCCCAGGCAGAGGCTGTGTGCACAGAGAGCTGTATTTGTGCACGTGTGCATCCAGGAGACGGTGTGTCTCATACTGTTCCCAGAATGATGACAAACCCTTTGATTCAACAGTCACCATCAAAGAGCTGATGAGGAAACAGCCACAGTTTCCAGTCATCCTCTCTCTTCCTTCCTGGGTCCTGTTTTCAGACATCCTCTTTCACTGCTCGCCTGAGCCAGAAACCTGGGAACCCCACAGCCACTTCCCACAGGCTTCCAAACCGAGGCTTTGCCCCTCCTTGGGAAGAGGCAGCAGGATCATGGCAGTCTCTGAAGGGCCAGTGCCTAGAGTCTCTGCTCCATTTTTACAGGGCTCTGTATGCTGGGGCCACTGAGAGAGAGAGACTAAGCTCTTCAGAGGAAGTTGGACATCAGGCTCCCCCATCCTGCTCGGGTGTCTCTAATGGGGGCAGTAATGCCTGCTCTCTCATCCCGGCAAAGCTGCTGACAGCCCTAAGACTCTCATTCCAGAACTCACCCCCTTCCTCCAAGTCAGGGACCCTGCAGCAGCTCCTAGCATTGTCCACAGCCATGACTCTGTCCTGTCCTGCTCCATTTTCACTCCCCCATTTCTTTGGCAGGGAGTGTGAAATCAGCCAGCCCTGAAGAGGAGTCATAATCCCAGCACTCTGGGAGTGAAAGGGTGACCCGAGCCCAGCCCCTCTCAGCCACCCCATTTGCAGAGCCTCAGGTGGGAACTCTGCAGCCCGTGGGAACTCCCTGGGGAAATATAAAACCAAGGTGTTTTATCTTTCCTAGCACCCGGCTCCTTCTTATCACAGCTGCCCAGAAGTCTCGGGGGAGTGGCACAGCAGTGTTTCAGAGCTGGGATATGCCTTGAGTTACAGGCTACAGACCACTGTACCAGCCACTTCCAAAGCTAATGAGCACAGCTCCTGACACTGTGCGGGACCTGAGCTAACGTACCCGGTCAGCACACTCCACGCTACTTGAGGAGCCAAATATAGCCAGCTCCCCAGGCATTCTGACCCAGTTTGACTCACCCAGCCTGGACCTCACTGGAATCCCTCCTGAGTTACACTGGCATGAGAGGAGAAACAGACCTTCCAGGGAGAATCCAGGGCTGCAATAACAGTGGTTAGTTACCGATGGGGTGTAAACGATCACAAACAGCTGCAAGTGGGTGCCTGGAGTAAAGCTGTGCTACTGACCCTGATCTGGCACCAGGTGAGTGTGGAGAAAGAGTGTAACACACATGCTGAGGGGCTCGGTTGGTTGCAGCAGCTAATAGGTGGGCACAGAGTAAACTGAAGAGCTGCTTTATCTTACACCCACCTGTTAGTTACTTCTCCCACCACACACTCCCCGCTTAGTGCATAAGACAACTCCTTTCAAACCCCCACATCCAATGCCAGATCCATGCCAGTCACACAGCTTTCCCAGAGCATTCACTCCCACCTGCTTCCCGACCATTCCACACAGTTCTGCTAGAAGTGGCCCTCAGGCTCAGAGTCTGATCAGAGTTGTACAGTGTAAAGCCAGTACTACTGCCTGGAGTGACTTCACATGTACCCTGCTGTAACTGACAGCACAATCAGACTCTGGGTGTTTACATCAGACTAAAGAGTTTTCCGTGAAAAAGAGAGAGAGCTGGCCCATTGAGTTTGGGGTAAAGTTTCCCTGCAGATTGAACTTCTAGGATCCCTGCCTACTACCCCTTACCAAATGCCCCCATCCTACCAGCCAGGTGCTCTCGATAGCTCCTTCATGCTCTCTGTGCCCTGGGCATGCTCCCAGCTCCCCCAGAATTACGCATATTTTGGAACAGTTCTTAAGAGACTAGCATATAAAGTAGATCATTAGGGAAACTCCCACAAACACAGCCGCTTAAATAACAGCGCAAACAATGCCGTGTTCTCACAACAGGAGGAGGACTCAGCCCCCATGCTCCTGGCTCCCTTCAGCTGCAGCAATCTCCCAACCCCCCTGCTTCCGCAACATGTGACAGAATGGAAACCGACCTGTTGTCTAAACCCAGCTGCAGACCCTTAAATCCCGCAGCTGGGAACAACTGGCTGGTTTGGGGTGAGGATCCCCCTTGCCCCAGTGGACAACAAAGAGAGATTTACCAAGAGGGCAGGTGGGTCTCCGTCAGTCAGGTCGCTCCAGACCCTTCAGGCTGCCCTGCGGCTGGTATCTGAGCAGTCCCACAAGCTGAGGCCAGCACTCTTGATGTGGGAGGGGAAAAGCAGATACAAGAACTGACCCGGGCCTCTTTCTGAGAAAACACAAAGAACTCTCCCCTGACAACCTACTATGTCAGAGGAGTGGCGATAAGCTACTCTCAGTGTGGATACCAAGCACGTGGGACAGGGCCTGTCTCCCCGATGAGATGTCACACAGGGATCCTGGTTACTTATGCCCACTAGAGATTCCCAAGCACTTCTGGTGATGCAGGGTGTTACGTCCTGTGCCCTGGCCTCATCTCAACTTGAGCAAGTCCATTCAGCCACCCTCACTCTCCTTGCTGTTTCAAACAGATACTGAATTCCTGCCTTGCTTCATGGCTTAAAAAATTGTGCCATGTCACTGTGCACTGATAAAAGGCTGCCACGCTCCACCCAAACAGTGGCTGCACTGGAGCAACCGGAGAAACATTGTGTGTATGTGAAGGAGAGTGTTTAACAGAGGTGACGCCAGTGAACAGGGGGTGGGGGTGGGCACTGTTTCTATACAGGCAGTAAATCTGTGTGCATTCCCACTTGAGTGTAACGCAGTACGGATACAGACAGGTTGGAGGGAGGGACCTGTGCCCCAGGGCCAGAGCAGAACTCTGGCTATCTATCTCCACAGAGTTAGCCACACACAGGCTGTCTCTGCTCTGCCCCAGACTCAGTCAGGGAGTCTAAGGGCTGGGGTGTGCAAACTGCTAGCCTGCTGAAGGAAAGATCTATACACATTTGAACTGATTTCCTGCCTGGGCCAGTTTTCTCCCCTAGAACTTACTGTGATGGTTCTCAGGGTACCCAGAACTTGGCACCTGCTGCCTCCAGAGCAAGAGAGCTTGCCTGTGGTAGCTAGGTATTAGCTCCCTGATACCACCAGCCTTCCTAGCTAGTACAGTAGGTTTTCCCCTAAAGTTCAGTCTGTTGCAAAGTTGGCTGACTTCAGACGAACCAGGATCCAATCTTTTATGAAACACGCTCGCTTAACAAGACGTCTTCTCGGTGAAGGGATGCAGAGGATCATTCTCCATGCTGTGATAGAATGAATTAGAATTTTGTTTTCATTCACAGACAGGGTGACCCTATCTGTTGTATCCTTCCTTTTACCTCCAAGTGGTTTCAATGTTTATAGTTTGTCTTTGATGGTTTTCTATTCACTGTTCTCAGTTGCTGCAATTGTAGAAAATTGAGCAATATGTGACATAATCAGTTAGCGCGGGGGGGGGGGGGGGGAGGAAGAAATGTTCGCTTCCACTTGAATGGGCCATCACCAAGATGACTTAATGCTTCCCTGTGGACTCATTTTTACTCCAAGACCATAAGGTACAGCTTTCAATATAGTTACATTATTCCTTAAACATTACACATACACACAATGGTTATAATAAGTATTAATAAGTTACAAGCACTCAGTAAAGACATCATATGCTACCCTTCATGGATAAACACCCAGAAAATGGTGTATGAGGTGGAGTGAGTTTGTCAGGTCTGAGACAGGAGTTGTTTGTAAAGAACAGTGAGCCCTTTGCCCAATGGTACCAATTGGCCTCTGTGTCACAAAGACCCATTCCTACCCAAATCCTAAGTTCACCAGAACTAGGACCCTGGTAGGTCAAAGCAGGCTTTGGAGAAATTAAAAGTGGTTACCACAGCAATAACAAGGAAGAGCCAAGAGCAGCTGACTGTAAAATACCTAGGAAGGGAGGGAAGGAGGTTGGCCTTGCTCAGAGAAGCAGATGCCACTGAAGTATCCTAGGAGATGCAAGCCAGGTCATTGAGGGTTTACAGAAGGAGGCTCTGCCATAGAGTTAATATTAGTCTATTAAATATCCAGTGCCCACCCAGCATCCAAAATTGTACCCAATGCTTCAGTGTTTAGCCCCATGTCCCATGGTGCCACTTCCAAGCCAGCACCATGGTAGGCAGCAGTCAGTCCCAGGCCTTACTTGGCATTCTCCAGAGTCCTAACCAACCTCCTCCTGCTGAGCTGTCACAGGCTGACACTGCCCCTTTAGGGCAGAGCAGAGCCAGTGCATCCTGAGCCTCATCAGCTCACTCCAATTCAAAGGGTGGGGCGGCACTGGGTGCTACCAAAGATCCGGAAGAGGACCCCCCCCGAGAGAAATATCTGGTGACTCAGGGCTGCCTGGCAGCACTGACTAGAGGAACAAGGAAAGAGGCAAGTTAGCACTACCAGAGTCTGTATGTTTGGAACCTGGGAGAGGGCTGAAGGTGGGAGAGCAGCAAGAGAAGGTTGCTGGCTGACATCCCCCAGCCAAAGAGCCAGAACTGGAGGCAGGAGGAGAAGCAGCAGCAGCGGGAGCTGCCTGTTGGCTCTAGCTGGAGATGGGGACAAAGGAGGGTGGAAGGCAGAGGAGTAAAGGAGGGGCCTACCCATTGCCACCTCCAGGGCTTGAAAGCTGGTACCAGAGGAACTGTGAGAGGGCTGGGGAGAGTGAGGGATGCTTCCCTGGCAAGGATGCTGCCAGCAGAGAGGCTGGGGAGTTCCTGCTGGGAAGAACAGGGGTTGCACGCCAGGAGGAAGGTCTGGGCTGGCTGTCCCAGCAGAGGGACAGGAGGAGTGACAGAGTCTGGGTGTGGCGGGTGATGCCAGAATGTGGTATGTATTATGCCCATGGCCAAGAGGATGTGTGATTTTCAGGACAGCTTGCACTGGGGTGATAAATGGACTATGGTTTGGGACTTTTGGTAATAAACTCACCCCAAGGAAGGGCATTATTGTAGCAAGAGAGCCTGCACTGGAGTTCTTGGGTTACCGGAGAGAGGGACACTAAGGGCAGGCCACACATGTCATACCATGGCTTGCCACCTGAGGTGCTGCAGACAGGGCTGCCTTCTGATACCGGCCATCGTTGGGAAAGGGAAAGGTGGTACAGCAGAACCTCAGAGTTGCAAACATCAGAGTTATGAACTGACCGGTCAGCCACGCACCTTATTTGGATCAGGCAGCAGCAGTGACCAACCCCTCCCTCCCCGCCCCCGCACACACACAAATACTGTACAGCACAGTACTACATTCAACATAAACTACTAAAAAAATAAAGGGAAAGTTAAGAAAAGAAAGACTTGACAAGGCAAGGAAACTGTGCTTGTTTCATTTAAATTAAGACCGCTAAAAGCAGCATTTTTCTTCTGCATGGTAAAGTTTCAAAGCTGTATGAAGTCAGTGTTCAGTTGTACACATTTGAAAGAACAGCCAGAACATTTTGTTCAGAGTTACAAACAAACTCCACCCCAAGCGTTGGTAACTTGGAGGTTCTACTGTAAGTGCTGAATGGGGTAGTTGGAAAAGCTCTTGTTCAGTGGTAGTGCTGGGAAAGCCTTCATCCAGCATAGTGGTGGCAGTGGGGGATCCCACACTGATTCCTGCTTCCCTAATGCACCCTGATTTTCACCCCTTCACAGATCTTCTCCCTTTTTCCCCAGGTCCCAAGGATACCTGAGCGCACACACAGTCCTTGCTCTCCTCACCAATCCCTGCCCCAGAGCCTAACTCTTTGCGGCCTGTGTGTTTGAAACTAGCATTGAAACCCCCATTTTCACATCCCTCTGCAAAGAGTCCTGCAGTTGCTCACTATCCCCCAGTTCACCAGTCTGTGCAGCAACAGGAGAGAGGAGCAAAGTCTCCTTTGTGGGGCAGTGTGCATAGGAGGCGGGAGGTCCCTGGGGGTGCTGGAAGGGAGTGGGAATGAGGGGGGTGGATTCCAACCTTGTTGCTTCACTCTTGGCACAAGGGTCTAGAGTCAGGACGGAGTCAAATAAGAGAAAGAAAGAAACTAGGGGCAGATGAGAAGCTAGCATGAATTGGCAGAGCAACCGAGAGGGTTCCTGGGGAGATTATAACCTCCTGCTCCTTGGGTACTGGGCCTGTTCTGCACAGCTACTAGTCAGTGGGTTAGGCCCCAGCCTCTGCTGATGCTCAGAGCAGCCTGGGCCTTGTTTGTTTTCAAAGGGCAAGGGTGGCTGGTTCCAACATGACAACAGCTAATGCTAGCTTTCCTCAGGTGAGGAAAATCCATCTGTGTTTCTCCTCTGTGTTTCTGTGGCTGGTACTGCAGCTTGGGGGACAGTGATTGCTCTGGGGATTTCAGAAGGGTGGACCCCCAATGTTAAAGGTGCCGATATTCCCCCCAGGGGAAGTGCCTGGGAGCTCTCAGAGCCAAACACACCCTGGCAAGGGATCTTCCCCCTCCCTTGCGAATAAGTCACATTTCTCTGGCTCCTTTCATAGCTACAGGAATCACTTGCCCATCACTGAGACATACTCCTCCAAAGGTGGCTGTGTTTATGTTTTTGTTCCCTCTCCGTTAGAGTGGCCATGTTTGCTGGGCCCACTCCTCCCTGACCACCATCTCCAGGTGGAACTACACAGTGCCAGGAGCAGCCCGGTGGTGTTGGAACAGCCGGGAACAGCTGTGCTGAGCTGGCTGTAAGCTGGGAATCGCATTCCCCCCCACAGGGGGTTAAGCTGCTAAGAGCTGCCCTGAGCTGGTCTTGGGCTAGCAGCTGCCATTCTGTGGCTCTTAAGAGAGCATTCAGAAGCCTAGGGCAGCCAGCAGCCTCTCCCAGGTGCTCACCCTCTGTGCTCCCCAACTCTGGCCTGTTGCTGGTTTAGCCCTGTAATTCACCCCCAAGCCTTAGCTGCCCACAGCAGGTTAGACCCCGACTCCCTGGGGAAATACAGAGTGAGGGTTGCCCTGACCCTGAGGGCAAGGGGCCGCTTGCAGAGCTTGGGGCTGCTGCACTTATGCAGCTCCTCTCCCACTGCTTGGTGAAGGTGTAGCTTCCACTCAGCTATTTCTACTATTCAGCTGCTCCTGCTTAGCTATTTTTAGGAGGCCGCTGGGCTGGGGAGCCCAAATGAGACTTGCAGCTGGTTCCAATTTAGAGGTGGAGGGGGAAATGCAGCCAAAACCGAACAAAATGTTCCGTGGGCTGACCATTACCATTTCCCCAAGTTGCAAAGATTTATGAGGGGGGGGCCTGTGGGGCTCTTCCTTAGGATTGGCAGCCTCACTAGGAGCTAGGCTTGCCACTCAGCTCAACCAGCTGCCTGCTGTTCCCAGCGGGATGTCCGGTGGCAACGAGGCTGGGATTTTCTGCCCTCTCCATCAGTCATGGCCAGTTCTTAGTATGGGCATGACAGAAATGCAGTAACTATTTTGGGTCCCAGCCCCCAGAGGGCAACTGGCCCCTCCCTCTCTACCAGACAGAGGCAGAGCAGGGCCAGAGCCGGTGCTCTGAGAGGGAAAGGGACATGCCTGTGTTATCCCCACCATGGGAAGTGGGGCAGGGAGAGAGGCAGAGGCAGGAGAGGCTTTGGGGCTGAACCGTGGGCCTGGGGAAATGCTTGGCCCTGCTCAGGGATGCTGAAGTGGTGCAGCTTTAGTACCAATCCCTAACGCTCTCCAGCAGCAGATCTGCTAGCACTTTCCAAAGGGGGTCAAAGTATTCTCTCCCTTTTACAGCTGGGAAACGGATGCAGGAAAGTGACGTGACTTGCTCAAGGGCTCTGCAGGTCAGTGGAGGTAGAACAGGTGCCCTGAGTCCCAGGCTCCATGCCCTGGAGGTCAGCTGCATTTGAAAGAGGCTACCCTGGTATCGGTTGCTAGCTCAGCCTCATCAGGTGGGCAGGGGCATGAGACTTCAGTGCCAGGGAAGGGATGGGCAGGTGCTACATGGGGTGGCCCTCTAGCTCTGCTGCTGCCCCTCAAATCGGAGCTGCTCTCTCCCACCGTCCTACTTTCACTCACACTCTCCAGACAGACTATTGATTATATCAGCTGGGCTAGTGAGAAGGGTGGGTGGATGGGGGAAGGACAGGCTGAGCTCTGCAAACTCATCTCACTTGTGACCCGAGTCAGAATGTGAACCCAGCTCTGCAGAGGTGGAAGGCCAGTGCACTAACCCTCTCCCGTCAGCTCTCCACTTTGCACCCTGAGTTACATCCCCCAAACTCTGCTACAGGCTAAACAGGAGTTTCTCTGCACTGGACCTTGGGGTAACAGCCTGATGCTAAGGGGCCATTCGCTCCCCATTCTCCACGACCAGAGAGGTGTCTGTCACATGGCTGGAGCAGGGGTGTCCCTGGCACAGGCATGGCTCCAAGGAGCAAATGGAGAGTGGGAGTGATGCTGTGGCCAGGTCTCCTCACCCCAGCCACATAGCTGGAATTAGGTTGGGGAGGCTTTCCCACTAACATGCCCTCCCCAAAATGGCCCCGACATTCCCCCACCGGCTGAGGGGGATCCCTGGTCTTGCAGGCCACATCCTCCCATGCTGCAGGCAACTCACAATGATGGGGCAGAGCCCTCCCCCCCCCCCAAGGATCGGGTAGCCCCAGGAGATGCTGATCTTCAAACCCCATGGCTGAGAGAGCTCACGTGCAATGCAGCCAAGTACCAATGCCATGGGCACTGCCCACAGCAAGGGAGCTGGCTGGAATGCTAGCTCCACCCCTTCAACACAATCACACCCATGAGCAACTCCCAGGAGGTCTCCCCCCACCCCTAGGCACACAGGGCAAGATGGGACAAGCAGAAGGACCAGCAGGGTCACTGTGAGCAGTCGAGAGGCGGTAGGGTGTGTCCCTGTGTTTAGCGCAATGAGGCCCTGACCTTGAGTGGGGCCGTAGATAGCTCTGCAATACAAATGATGAGATGCCTGTTGCTTGGCCAGGGCAGAGCGGGTAACCTGTCCCCCTGCAACTAGACACCCTCATGCAGACCCCCACTACTGGCTGTCAGTCAAGGACCAGCTGGGGCAGCACATGTCCCTAAGTTCTGGGTTCCCAACCTGGGACAGCTGGGGATGGATTGTCCGGGGTGCACCCACAGCTCCCATGTACTTTAACTGGAGCTGCGGGTGCTCATGCCTCTGAAGTCAGGCCCTGGCCCTTGTCTCAGCAGGCACACCCACAGCTCAGTGAGAGCAGCTGAACACCATGGCACTATTTGCTAAAAAGCTCTTTAAGGTGGGGACTCTGTCTCCACCAACATCACCCACAGGAGGGAGGCATTACTAGCCAGAGGCACAGCTGCAAGACCATGAGCCCCTCCGTTCTGAGGAGGGGGCCTGAGCAGGCCAGCCCCTCCCTGGGTGCAGGCTGACCCACCTAGAGATGGCTCAGAGTCTCACTAGAGCCTGTCCCAGAGTCTTTAATGTCGATACGTGTTGGAATGTTTGTGGGCTGGGATGACTGATAAAGGGCCCATTGGCAGAACCCTGCCTAATTAATAGCTTTCTGGCACATGCGCCTGTGCGAGCCACCGGGAGGTTATTGTCTTTGTTTAGACAGCAAAGTGATGTAGTAGGGCTGGAGTTTATCTCTATTGAAAGTTCCTTTCAGCCCCAGACATAGGGTTTACAGCGGAGAGTAGCTGACAGGAAGGGATGGGGCCCAGTATCCCCCCCAAGCAATGGGAGAATCAGAAATGGCTCAGCTCACTCCCCACTTCAGGTCTGGCCTTTGCCCAAAGATCATGACTGCTCCAAAGCCAGTGCGGAATCCTGCTATCTACTGCATCATGGCAGCCCCACTGGTGTGACAGGGGGTGCCGGGAAGAACAGAGAAGAAGGGGCCAGCCACACCAATGAGATCATCACGCTTTTCAGTTGGCTGGTCCTGGAAGAGCACCAAGAACTGATCCCCCTCCAGCATGCACCAAAGTCATGTTAGGGTGGACTACCCTTTCTACAAAGACCCCACGGGGGCCTTGACTCCAGCCTAGAAAGGAAACTGGCTCACACGGCGATTGGCCAGTGTCTGTCTAGACAGGGCTGGGATGAGGAGATGCCTCAGTCGAAAGGTCTGGATTGTACTTTATGGGAGAAGAGGAGAAACAAAGACTGTACTAGAGCCACAAAGGGAGAAGGTGCCAGAGCCAGGCTAAAGAATCAGCAGTTCCTGGATCCATTTCCTGTGCTCTGCCCCCTAGACCAGGCTGCTCTCTCACTGTCTCAAGAGTACTCCAGTTATTTGGAAGTCAGTTCCTGGAGGATGTACCCAACACAGGGAGTTGAAGGCTTGGCTGGTGTCAGCAGCTACTGGCAGAAGCTACATTCTGCACCAGGCTGCAGCTACATCAGCATCAGAGGGGCCCATCAAATGGAATTGATAGTGAGGCCCTAGCACTGGGGCTGGCCATCCCCTCACTCCCCAGACAGAGCCCCTCTCTGGGCTCACAACTCTAAAAGGAGAAATCTCTCTCTGCCCTTCAGACCCAGCATCCACCGCAGAGAGGAGAGGGAAGGTTGGCCAGAGAGCAGGGCTCTCAGCGGACAGTCTGCATGAGCTGAGGCTGAGCAAGCCCCGATGTAGAGCCTGGTGAAAGAGCAGGGAGGAGCAATCTGTGCCTGCAATCTCCCCTCCCTCTGCCCAGGAAGAGACACCAGCCCAACTAGCCACCACCCTGAGCAGGCTTCAGAGAGGCACCGCTCCCTCTACCCAGCTGGGGTAACAGTAGCATCCATTCCCAACAAGCTTTACCAGCGGTGCACCCAGCAACCACCTCCTTTCCTGCCACCACTGGGGATAGGGGGATCGGCTGTGTTTAAGAACACACAGCACAACAGGCAATGAAGGAGAGTCCCATTTACAACCAGCACTGGAAGAGACATTTTTGAGAGACCAAGCTGAATTGCCTGAATTTCAGTCTGGGCAAAACAGCAAGGTTAATAATGCTCCTCTTCTTGCCAGAAGTGCCTTGAGATCTTGAATAAGCACAAACAGTCAAGCCCCTTGGCAGCATGGCATGCCCTAACGTACACTAGGATATGGAGTTCCATACTTTGAGAAAGCCTGCCCCATACAGAGTCATGCCCATGAGTCCTCCTCCGCCTTCAGCGAGCACTCCTTAGCTTCTGAGAGCTGATGGGGTTGTGACTGTGAGAGAGAGCTGCAGACTTCTTGCAGGCACACCAAATAGGGGATGGGAGATCCTATAGCACTAGGCTGTCCAAAAAGAATAAAATCCCTGCGTAATTCACAGAGCAATACCATGGGAGTACCACAGCAGCTGGCTTCACCAGAAATGGCATCGAACCCACAACTGGATTCTGATGTAAGACATTCTAGGAAGAGACAAAGGCGTTTCCTTCAACCTGGTGCCAGAACCAGACGCGGCTGGTTGAAAACCAGAACTGGCAGCTCTCCTGTGCTCCCAGCTCAGCACAGACCAGGGAGAGGGGGCCAGGATGTGTCTCTACGGTCTAGACATGGAAAAATCCCCCTGGAGAAGAGTTATAAGTGTCTCACAGGATGGAGTGTCCGTTGCTTCCCTAGGGAATCTCTACCACAGGCTGGTGTGGGGAGATAGAGACATGCTGCAGCAAATCCAGAGGCCCCTGGGAGAATCTCCAACTCCTCTGGATGGGGATCTCAGGGTGAGCTGTTTTGGAAGACAGGCCTGTGGAACAGAAAGCTTCTGTTCCATCCAATGGTAGGGACTAGACCAGGGGTAGGCAACCTATGGCATGTGTGGCACTCACACTGCCTGGGTCCTGGCCACCGGTCCGGGGGGTTCTGCATTTTAATTTAATTTTAAATGAAGCTTAAACATTTTAAAAAGAAAAGGAGTACTTGTGGCACCTTAGAGATTAACCAATTGAAGTGAGCTGTAGCTCACGAAAGCTTATGCTCAAATAATCGGATGCATACTGTGGAAAGTATAGAAGATCTTTTTATACACACAAACCATGAAAAAATGGGTGTTTACCACTACAAAAGGTTTTCTCTCCCCCCACCCCACTGTCCTGCTGGTAATAGCTTATCTAAAGTGATCACTCTCCTTACAATGTGTACGATAATCAAGGTGGGCCATTTCCAGCACAAATCCAGGGTTTAACAAGAATGTCGGGGAGGGGTAGGAAAAAACAAGGGGAAATAGGTTACCTTGCATAATGACTTAGCCACTCCCAGTCTCTATTCAAGCCTAAAGTTAATTGTATCCAATTTGCAAATGAATTCCAGTTCAACAGTCTCTCGCTGGAGTCTGGTTTTGAAGTTTTCCTGTTGTAATATCGCAACTTTCATGTCTGTAATCGCGTGACCAGAGAGATTGAAGTATTCTCCAACTGGTTTATGAATGTTATAATTCTTGACATCTGATTTGTGTCCATTTATTCTTTTATGTAGAGACTGTCCAGTTTGGCCAATGTACATGGCAGAGGGGCGTTGCTGGCACATGATGGCATATATCACATTGGTGGATGTGCAAGTGAACGAGCCTCTGACAGTGTGGCTGATGTTATTAGGTGTCCCCTGAAAAGATATGTGGGCACAGTTGGCAACCGGCTTTGTTGCAAGGATAGGTTCCTGGGTTAGTGGTTCTGTTGTGTGGTGTGTGGTTGCTAGTGAGTATTTGCTTCAGGTTGGGGGGCTGTCTGTAGGCAAGGACTGGCCTGTCTCCCAATGTTTGTGAGAGTGTTGTGTCATCCGTCATCCATTTCCAGCACAAATCCAGGTTCCCCCCCCCACCAACCCACTCTCCTGGATTTGTGCTGGAAATGGCCCACCTTGATTATCATACACATTGTAAGGAGAGTGATCACTTTAGATAAGCTATTACCAGCAGGAGAGTGGGGTGGGGGGAGAGAAAACCTTTTGTAGTGGTAAACACCCATTTTTTCATGCTTTGTGTGTATAAAAAGATCTTCTACACTTTCCACAGTATGCATCCGATGAAGTGAGCTGTAGCTCACGAAAGCTTATGCTCAAATAAATGTGTTAGTCTCTAAGGTGCCACAAGTCCTCCTTTTCTTTTTGAGAATACAGACTAATGCAGCTGTTACTCTGAAACCTGTCATTAAACATTTTAAAAACCTTATTTACTTTATATACAACAATAGTTTAGTTCTATATTATAGACTTATAGAAAGAGACCTTTTAAAAATGTTAATATGTATTACTGGCACGCGAAACCTTAAATTAGAGTGAATCAATGAAGACTTGGCACACCACTTCTGAAAGGTTGCCGACCCCTGGACTAGACCGTCCCGCAGCATCACTGTGTTATCTGGCTTCCAGGGTGGATGGAAACAGCTGGGCTCTGCCTGTTGTTGTTAAACAGGGTGTGGCATTGGCACACACCTCCAGCTGGAGCAGTGCAAGCGGCTGGAGAAGCCAGACAAGGTGGTGCAGTTCAGATTCTGAGCCGGCCTGCAAGGTCTATGGCAAAGGTGTTAACTCACTGCGGAGAAGGCTGAACTCCATTTTAATTCTGGGCTGGTGTATGAGGTTATGACAGTGTTCTCCCAGGGATGGGTTGCACAAAGATCAACGGGAGCACAGGCCCTTATGTACTAAGCAAGCTGTGTGATGATCAGTTCTTTGCACAGCATCACTCAGTGGGAGAACACGTTCCCCTTTAGAGCCATGACTATCTCGGATTCATTTCTCTTCCTTTCCCCCACCCTCCTTTGTTTCTCTCCCTCTTCCCTGCCTTTGTGTTCTCCTCTCTTCCCTCTGCACATCCCAGTTTCCTCACCTTGTGAACTTCACTCCCAACTAGAGCTGGTCAGAAATTATCCATGGGACTGGCTTTCTGTCACAGAATGCTTATTTGTCTAAATCTAAGCTTTCTGGGGAGATGGTTCCATTTCACTGAGGGTGCCACAGAAAGCAGGCGGGGTTCTGGTTTGCTGATCCCTTGCCCATCCGGCTCCTGGCTCTTGGGGCTTTCAGGTTCCCATCAGCCACCCAAACTCCTTGGTAGCCCAGGGTCTGTAGCCCCGAAGGCTCCCCTTTCTGTCACAGCCAGTAGCTTCCTCCTCCTTGGACAACCTAGGATGTGGGGCTAACTGCAGAAGGTGGAAGACTCTGGACTGCACGTAGGAGGCCCTGCTCCGTGTGTTCCGGCTTCCAGGCAATCACAGTGAGGAGGAAGGTCAGGCTAGGCCAAGTCCTCAAGTGACTGAACAATAATACTAACCCGCCAGCACTAGCCAATTGATTAACATCCTCCACCCAGGAGATAATGAGGTACTAGCATTAATTCCTCATGGTAGGATTCTTCCTCTCATTAAGTAGCTTGGTAAGGGGAGGAGGTGCAGGGACACCCTGCAAGACCCAAGCTCCTCACTTCCTGTGCCTGGGATCCCAGCCCTGCTGTGTGGGTTGAAGCAGATTCCTTCTCACCCAACTCCTCACCCTCCCATTTCTGAAGGTTTGTCTTCCCTGCAGAGCTAACTCGTGTGATCTATGCTCAAGTTACTCCTCTCAAGTTGGCCTAGCTTGAGTGACAGCAGCCACACTATGACATAACATGCCAGCTGCTGTGTCTTCACTGGCTCTGCACTCACTCGCGTGTAGCACTAAGGGTACATCTACATTAGAAACCCTACAACAGCACAACTGCAGTCAGACCGCTGTAATGTAGACACTACTGCAGTGATGGGAAGCGTTCTTCCATCACTGCAGTAAATCCACCCCTCTGAGAGGCGGTAGCTAGATGTACAGAAGAATTCTTCTGTCGACTTAGCAGTGTCTACACGAGGGCTTAGGTCAACTTCAATACGTCTCGTAGGGGAGTGAATTTTTCACACCCCTGAGTGACTTAGCTAGGTCGACCTAACTTTGCAGTGCAGACTAGCTCTGTGATTGCTGGAGCTGTTTCCCATGGCTCCTTGTGCTGCAGTAAACTAAGCCGCTCTTTGAATTCTTTCCCAGTGAATCGTGGGAAGGCACTGGAGGACTAGCAGCACCTGGGTGGAGCTAGCTTGCGTCCGCATTACAGAGTGGTCACGTTAGCGACTGGTGAGTTTTGCTCACTCAAGCTTTAACTTATACCCCTGAAGGGCCACACTCCAGTCAGGGTTGTGGGTGTGTGGACAGGACTCAAGTTAACCGAGTGAAGACAAGCCCTGAGAAACTCAAAGCTATTTAGGGCAGGAGCTGGCTGCTGCCACAGAGACAAGAGGATTACATGTTCTGGGATTTCACAAGAGGGACTGGGGATTTCATGTTTTGGCATAGACCCTGGACAATAAGGGAGCTGTCTGCTCCAGCTAGCTCAAGGGACAGGCCTAGGGAGGCAGCTTGCTGCTCAGGATGAAAAGGGAAGCATATCCCAGCTGTGACATTTGGATGACTTGCATACCTCTAACCCAAGGGAACCTGCCAGGTGTGGGATTGGGGGTCGACACTCATGATGAGTCTCAGGGCCGACCCCAGAGCCTGGTCACCATCACCCCCAACTCATAGCTGGAAGGTGCCCCACTCAGAGAGTGGGCAATGGCTGGTACAACTGAGATCTTAGTCAGCTAAACTGGCACTAGTGCCCAGCAAGGTTGGGATACCCCCATCTGGCTTCTATAAAGTCTACTAAGGAGGGGTGGGCGCAGGGTCCAGTGTGTGGCGGTCTCTGGTCCTGCTCCTATCAGATTCACTATTAATACAGTTGTCACTCTCAGGAAAAGAAAG
Organism: Lepidochelys kempii; assembly: GCF_965140285.1. Classification (NCBI taxonomy): domain Eukaryota; kingdom Metazoa; phylum Chordata; order Testudines; family Cheloniidae; genus Lepidochelys; species Lepidochelys kempii. Next base: position 149,818,643 of record NC_136382.1, on the reverse strand, counting down.
AGATGCTCACTAAAATTTCCGGGGTGTCTGGTCACCCCATTCAGAGCAATTCCTACCTTGGTCATCCTCTACAGCCACTAACCAGGGGGAGTGCAGGAGACGAGGCAGCAGGGCCAGATACAGGAAGCTACCCCAGACCACCTTCCAGCTCCTCTTACACAAGAGCCTTCCAAACTGAATCCATGTGACACAAAGGGGTTACAAAGAGAGCACTCTAGCTCCCCACAGCCATCAGAACACAGCAGCTTCCCTAGTCCCACACACCAAACCTCCTTCAGAGCTTCCTTCTTCCACCTCCCCTTCCAGCACTGCTCTCCTCTCCAGCACTGCCTACACCCTTATTGGGCTGGATCTGCCCACGGCAGACTGTATATTCCTCGGGGCTGGGATCTTGCCTTAATCCCGCATGTTTGTAAAGCGCCCCACACACAATGGTGGGTACTACTGACCTAAGAGCAACAACATGAGCAGCCCCGAACAGCCGCTCCCATCGTGGGCACTGAAGACATCCACCCCTGCCCAGTGCCACGGCGGTACACGGTAAAGTCCAGCGCCTGGGCCAGGCTGCATGGTACAGTTGGGACACCGCCGCCACCACCTCCCACCCGCTGCCCCAGCAGTAATCATTACAGGGACATTCAGCCCCACCTCGGACAGGGAGCAGTGCCGCAAGGGTTAACGACCATTGCCTGGCTTTGGGGAAAAACACGCTCCTAACACATTCCACTTCCTTGCCCTACTCCAAGGAACTGGCAACTGGCACCTCCCTACCCACGCCCCGTCCACTGGGTGCTGCTAGCTTCCTGTGCCCGAGACGTTCAGGCGGTGACACTGTTGGTGAACTGGGACACACCCCCACACCCGGAGAAGTGCCTGCTTCGGTTACTCCACAAACTCCTGGGGTGACGACCAGCAATGGGGCAGGCTCTGCCCGAGGCATCTGCGTACAGCAGCAGGAAGCAGATTTACACGTGGCTGGCAGGAGAGAGACGGGGGAGCGGCTTGTGGGAAGGAGAGGGGAGGGGGCACCGACCCGCAACACCCGCTGCTCGGTCGCTAGTGCCGGGGACCCATGTGCTGGGCAAGGAGCAGCTCGGCCTCCCCTACCCGCGAGCCAGGCAAGCGGGTCAGAGCCCCCTCCCCCCATCGGGATCGGGCCCCTTCCTCTCCTACTGGGGGATGAACGGGGCGGGGGGGGGGTGGACTCTGCTTCCCCGGAGCGCGCAGTCCGCCCCCCCGCCGCCAGCGGCTGATGTCCCGCCTGTCCCAGGGCGGCGGCGGCGGCGCAGGAAGGGGGTCGGTGGCCCAGCCTCACCCACCTGCTCCGGGACGGCTCCGCGTGGCCACACTCCGACGGGCTCTCAGTCCGCTCCCGCGCTGCTGCGGCTGCTGATTGCCTGGGTGGTGGAGGGAGCCACATGTAGCCAGCGAGCTGCTCCGGCTCCGCCCATACCCTCCTTCCTCTCCTCCCCCAGGCTCAGACCTCCCTGTTCCCTCGGCCCCAGGCCGGTGCCCTCACTGCCCCCGCAGCACCTTCCCCTCCACCCTTTCCTTCCCCAGATACCCTCCCTCTGCCCCAGGCTGGCACCTTCCTCTGTCCCTCTCCGCTTCGTGGCTGGTACCCGCACCCTCCCTAGCTCCCTTGCTCCTCCTCGCAACCGGCAGTCCTTCCACTCTGGCGGGCACCACCCCCTCGCTTGTTCTCTGATGCCCACCCACTAAAGCATTCCTTGCTCTTCCCCTCTGCAGGGCACCAGGTGCAGCCTCCTCCACTCAGGAACCAGCCCAGGGCCCAAAGTGGGTCATGGATATTTCCAAAGCTAGGGGCTGGGGATGAATCTTAACAAGGCTCTTGAGTTGTCTGCCAGGCACCACAGCCCTTGGCAGAGAGCCCTTCTCCTCTTCAATAAACCCCACTCTGTCCTGGGTGCCTATTAAACAGGCAGCAGGAGCCAGGAGATGCCAGGGTTTATTTATCATTCCAGAAACTCGTGAGCCACCGGCGCCTCCTAGAAATTCTGCTGGGAGTCAAGCTGGCTTCCTCCTCTCCATTCATTGTGTGCTGCACAGGGGATCTGGCATGAAAACAGGCTCTTTGCCCCCTCATCTGCTACTCCTGGGCTTATTCCCCAGCTGAGCTCAGGATCCTGAGGGTCACAGCACTGCCACCCCCACTGCAGCCCCATGCGGAGGAGCAAGAAGCCTCCAAAGGGGCAAAGAGCTTATTTTCTCGTTGTAGTCCCCAGCACGCAGCAGTCAGGGAGAGGAATGCACAGGACCAGGAGCAGAACTGTTTCTAACTGGCCTACTTCTCAGAATCCCTGCTACTCTGAACAGCTGTTCTAGCATCACTCAATAATGATTGCTCTGCCCATTTTTGGCCCCTTCCATGTGAGGATCCCAAAGTACTTTACAGACATCAGTGAATTCAGCTTTTCAGGCCCACTGCATGGTTTAGGATCCTGCTCCTCAGCTTGTAGATGGGGAAACTATAGCACACAGGAGGGACAATGACTTGCGTAAAGTCACACGGTGAGTCAGGGCAGAGGATTCCTGGCTCCCAAGCCAGTGTTTGAACAAATAAGCCATCCTTCCTCTGCTTCAGAACACCGTTCTTCAAAACCAAGTGGCATGGACTGAAGGAGCTCAACTCCCTACACACAACCTCCCCGGTGCGAGTCTCTGCCTACCTCATCAGACCAGTTCCGCTTCTGGCTGACGTCCCACGTTGGCTGTCCCCAGGCTGGGTGCATGTTGCAATACATTTCCCAAAGCACCGGAACACGTATGCTGACTCTGTCTCAGACCTTCTCTAGACTAGGAGTGAAGGTGTGACGTTAGCACACGTTGGAGGGCGGAGAGACTAAAGCTTTACCTAACTTTACCTATACTGGTACAGTCAGTGCAGTGCAACCTCCTAGTGTGACACAGTTATATGTGTACAAATGTGCTTCAGACCAGGATAGGTATTCCCCTTCCTTATGGGAATAAGCTATACTGGCAAAAGGCACCTTTACACCAACATAACTACGTCCACAGGAGGGGTTGCACCAGTGTAACTATATTAGTAAAACAAAACACAGCCCCCACCCAAATATGTGTAGGTCAGACTTCAGCAAGTGAACATCCCATCATAAACCTAGTCTAGGCAAGGCCGTTTTGCTGAGGCTTGCCCCGTAGGGTACGTCTAAACTAGAAAAAAAGGTATATTCCTAAACTGAGTTAGCCATCCCCATTAGAAATACCACTACTTAGTACCTAATCTAAATGCATTATAGAATCATAGACGTGTAGGGGAAGGGAGCTCAAGAGATCATCCAGTCCACCCCCTGTGTTGAGGCAGGACCAAGTATACCCAGACCCTCCCGGACAGGTGTTTGTCTAACCTGTTATTAAAAAACCTCCAGTAATGGGGATTCCACAGCCTCACTTGGAAACCTAATACAGAGTTTAACTACCCTTATAGTTAGAAAGCTTTTTCCTATTATCCAGCCTAAATCTCCCTTGCTGCAGATTAAGTCAAGCACTTCTTGTCCTACCTTCAGGTAGGTCAAGGAGATAAAGAGGACAGGTGCTCTTGTTAACAGCCCTTAACATATTTGAAGACTGTTACCAGGTCCCCCCTCAATCTTCTTTTATCAAGACTAAACATGCCCAAGTTTTTTAACTTTCCACATAAGTCAGGTTTTCCAAACCTTTGACCAATTTTTTTTCCCCCTCTCCTCTGGGCTCTTTCCAATTTGTCCACCTCTTTCTTTGCCATTGTAGGGGTTGACCCTACAGGATGCACAAGAGAGAGATACTTGTATTCAATCATCATTAGGGTTAACCCCATATCCATAGGGCAGTCATTACTCCTAAAGAGCTAGGAGCCAATCTAATCTATAAGTTTGTTTCAAGTCACCTGTCTGCAGACTTAGGGCTTGTCTACACTACCGAGTGGGGTCGATCTAAGATACGCAACTTCAACTACGTGAATAGCGTAGCTGAAGTCGACGTACTTAGATCTACTTACGGCAGTGTCTTCACTGCGGTAAGTCGACAGCTGATGCTTTCCCGTTGACTCCGCTTGCACTTCTCATTCTGGTGGAGTACCGGAGTCAACTGGAGGGTGCTCAGCGATTGATTTATCGCGTCTATACTGCTGATCCAGCAGGTAGTGTAGACAAGCCCTAAGATGGCCTGCCACTGGGGTCACCTTTGCAACCGTGAGATCTAGATTTTTTTTAAAAAAAATCAAATCTTATAGGGGACGCATCAGAGAAGTCAGTTACTTTGTCTCACCACAAACCAGTCCAAGCCAACCATTGATCAGAGCAAACACAATCAGTCATATTTCCAGCTGACATACAGTGATTAAACTGATTAGACTGGCTCTAAACACACCGTTGTACTAAAAGCAACCTCTGCTTGTGCCCTGGAAATTAGCACACAAATGTAATCATATGCTCTCAGTACACAGCACCCCTTCCTATGTGTAACTCAACTAGACAATGAGGTCACAAGCAACGTTCCCTCTAATTTTTGACAGGCCATGTGTGCAAAAAAATTTCTTCTGTGAAAATTTTTGTGTGCGCGGTGTTTCACTGTGTGTGGGGGGGGTTAGGATCTGTGTGCGTGCGCACATGCACACAGCTTAGAGGGAACAGTGGTCACAAGAACCCAGAACCAACGGCAATGGCAGGAAACGGAAACTGCAACTGCTTACCCAAAATCCCTCCTATTGCAGCCATCTTATGTTATTAAGACACACACAAAAAACCCATCTGACTTTTTGTCAGCTTCAGATGGTGACAGAAATTAAAGATGGAAAAACCTCCAGTAGATCCCAGCCTCTCCATATCCCAGGGCAAGATTATTCTCTGTAGTCAGACTTCTGCAGCTGTGGAATATGTTCCAGAATCCAACCCTGGTTGAAGAATCATGCTCCAGCATTGCACTTTAATTTAAAAAAAGAAAATGTTTGTAGCCCTTACAGTTGCAAAAAAGCCTTGAAAATATGATCCAAATGTAACCAAAGCAGTGATGCCTGAGTCTGCAAACAGCCGGAAACAATAGCTCGGAGAGGGATGAACCACCCCATTCACCTTAATGAGGCACTGACTCTGAGACTGAATATCAACATAAACAACACAGGGGCTGCTGATCTGAGGGTATTATTCATTTCAAATCAAAGTCATTCAAAGCCTTCTTTTGTCATGTAAATGAAGCTCTTAACGAATCTCCCATCTGCTACATCAGAATGTTGCAGAATCAAGGGGTCACGCTGCAGAATTCAGGCCCATCTTGCCAGAAGTGTATGGAGCCTGTCCTATAGCCTACTTCTCAGAGCTTTCTCCCCTCTAAATTGACATGTCTTGAGTGATGGGAACTCTGTCAGGGAAAAATCTTACTGTAGGAGTAAAGACAGACAGAACCTAAAATAAGACTCAGAGGCCAACAGAAACAAACAAGATCAGACAGAGACTTGCCCCTGCGCTTCAGCAAACCTAAGAGTTAATGATCTCTAACTTAATATGCCTTCTGTTTCAAGTGCAATGGGTCTGAGACGCACCAGAAGGTCTCACTGAAGTCTATGGGTGCTCAGCCCCTCTGAAGATCAGGCCCCGCATGTCCTCTTGAGACCTCTGCACTCAGGGCTCAGAACTGTAAACTGAAGCAAAAATCCAAGGTAACAATCTGCTGTAGATTCCACAAACTCTCTGAGCAAGTCATCCACAAAGCTGTTATTTGTGCCCCTGTAATTTCAGGAAGCGAGTGCTCTCAGGGATGTGGACAGTCAGAATGCAAGGGGAAGGGAGACACCACCTCCATCTGGGAGGATGTCATAGGAAGTTTCTACTTCAGGACCGGACATTTATATCCCACTGTGTTCCCCAAAGGGTTCACAATCAACATAGTATTTAGCGCTTTCAAGCTTCAAAGTACTCGACAGACATCATCTAATTCATTCACAGACCTCTGCAAGAGACGCCGGAGCTTCCAAGCACAGGAATAAATTTCCCTTCAGTAGAGTCTCTAAGCTTAAAATCCATTAGTGCCAAATCGCACAGCAGCCATCAGTGGCCACCAGAAGACACAAGCCCAGCAGAATGTAGGAAATGACAGAAGGACATAGCAGTTTTTATTTTCAAAGTATTGTATGCACACAGAGGCCCTGATCCTGCAACTGGATCTGTTCAGGCAAACCCTTGGCCCCTGTGGATCCAATTGCAGGAGCAGGGCCTTGGGTGAGGTAATATCTTCCACTGGACTAACTTCTGTTGGAGAGAGAGACAAGCTTTCGAGCTTACACCTGAAGTAGAGCTCTGTGTGGCTCAAAAGCTTGTCTCTCTCACCAACAGAAGTTGGTCCAATAAAAGATATTACCTCACCCAACTTGTCTCTCTGATATCCTGGACTCGACACAGCTACAACAGCACTGCAAGGCAGGTAGGCAAGTCAATGTTGTTATGAGAACTTACCCAAGAACGGAAATCCAAATGGTTGGGCTACTTCTTTAAACTCCACCTAGCAAACAAAAACTTCTGGCAACTGCCAAAGGCAGAACTGAAGCAGGCTTCACTCAATTAGGTGAATTGAAAGTCATTTCAGGGCAGCATCCACTCAATGATATTTACGAACACGTCTGCCTTTGTTGTGTAACTCACATCACAGCGAGAGACAGGAGTGCGTTTGAAGGTGACGCTAATTCTGTTAAGTAGCCCTGGATCTGAAGTGTAATTAGTGACTTGCAGTTCATGTGGAAGGGTTTTCATTACAAGGCAGATGAATCACCCTGTATCCTGTGACTCCACCTAATCCACATGCAGCTAGGAGCCCCCACTTGAGCAGCTACAGTCTTGCCAAATATCTTTCCAATAATATCTCAGTCACTGACCAAAAAAAAAAAAAGAAAGAAAGAAAGATTCACGCGCCATCACAGCACTGCGTCTAAGCTATTTGGCAGGAACAAACACCCACAGTAACCTAAGATACCTTTGCTCAATCCTGGAGAAAACCAGGGCTTTGTGCAGAAATCAGCACTGAGAACTTTACAAATTATAGCTACCGCACACTGAGCTAAACTGTGTTCTGGATTACAATTGCTGCCTTGGAGTCTAAGGGGAAGTAAGAGCCCCCCTTATATCCCTGCATAGCCTCCCTAGGGAAGATACACAGGCATAACTGGGGGCTGTGTGCCCACTACTCCTTCCTGACCTGATGGATGGGGCAGGGCAGTGCATTGGCTCCAGCCCCTGTAATGTTCTCATTAACACAGCTGAACCCTCATGGTGTCATCACAATTTGCTTCTGCTACAGGCCAGCAACAATTCTGGAGCAAGGGGGAAGCAAAGAGGACGCTGTTCCTCTCTAAGACCTCCCCCTGCACTGTTTCTAGGGTGGCACAGCTACAAGCCAACCCCGCTTGCACCAGAACCATGATGCAGCCCACTGGAGCTTCTGAAACTTTCCAAAGTGTGGAGCGATGGACAGAAAACTCCTCACAAATGGGCCATTTGTATCCTTCCCCTTCAGTTATTTCTTTTAAAATCCATAAAAAATGTGCTACATGATCTCCTTTTACACATCCCATTTCCTGCAAAAAGTTTAACAAAAGCTTCATTTGTTTTCAGCCATTCAGTGTCTTCTACTTAAGTAACAAAACCCAAAGGGAAAAAAACAAACACCTGTCTTCGAGGGCAGCAGCAGAAAATGGGATTTGCCCTAGGCATTGGGCAATACACCAGATAATCTCAGGGTCTATTTTTTTCCCCTTGGCCAATATTTGATTTCTAGGGCCCTAGAGCTGGTCAATATTTGTATGATCTCAGTCTGTTTAGAATCCTTTACACTTTGCACCCATACAGAACCTTTTGTCTGGAGATCTGAAATACTTTACAATCATTCATTAACTAACCCTCACAACCCTTCCACAACATGTAGAGTACGAGCACTATCCTGGGGTTACAGATGGAGAAACTGAAGTGCAGAGAGATTAAAACGTCTTGCCCAATCTCACACAAATGTGTCAGTGGCAGAACTGGAAACATAGCCCAGGAGTTCTAAAGTATCAGTCTCCCGCTCTAATAACATGACAATATTCCCTTACTGAGCCTGGAAAAGCATCTGGACTTCCAAACGGCTTTAGCTACTAGACTTTGCTTGCTAGTGAAGTACTGTTTGCTCCCTAATGCACAGGCAAAATCTAGTATTGCTGTTGTAACACAGTCTGGGGCTGCCTAGCACCCCTTCCCTGTATAGACAAGAGCAGCAGAGACAAGGATCTATAGACACCTACAAATGAGGAATCACAAGCCTGTAACTCTTATGCGTTCCCATGCCCTTTGCCAGTTGGCACCAAGAGGTCCTGGGGTCACCCCTCCATCATTTTGTTCCAAAACAGAGCTCAGTTTAGAAGGTACTGGAGAGCATAGGAGTCTGGGGGCAAGGAGCCTTTATCCTCTAGGCTACTGCTGATTCCAGTTACAGCTCCGGTCAGCAGTGACTGAGTTGTCCTCTTCTGACAGATGTTCGAGGGCCCACGTGTGAACTATGTGAGTTGGTGGATTCTCAGCCCAGTTCCTGGGGGACGTGTGTCCATGACACAAAAACCACCATCACTTTTGGCACTTATTGGCCCACTTGCTGGCAGTCTCAGCAGAGGCCAAGGAACCACTAAGATGGAGCTCCTGTCTAGAGAGGGTCCCTGCACAGCAGGGCTGAGGACCACTACACTGGCCTGGGCAAGTCCTTGGCTCTGTGTGTAGAGGCCACCCGTCTGCAGAGATCAACCTGGCACCTGTTGTCACCAAATCCATTCAGGGTTTTCTCCAAGTGGATTTCCTGTTCTAAGCTCCCCGGGCCTGACAGCTATGGGCAGGATGCCAAGAGGTCACCCTGCTGCAAAGGGCTCTATAGGAGCAAAGGCAGAAGCACAGGACTTGTGTCATTAGTGTCTCATTAACACAAAAACAAGTCCATAAAACTAGCCATGCAAGTCACTCTGCCATGGTCTGCATCCTTGGGACTGCGGAAACCCTCGCTGGCCCGCAGGCCCTCTTAGCACACCTGGAGCCAGCTTGCTGAGCTAATCCCTCACTACCAGTCATGAGACCCAGAATCTAGTCTCCCAAGCACACCTGGTCTTAACCAACCATCTGTTGTGCACTGCAGAGCAGGCCATGCTGCAGTAGGGAGGACAGTAGCGGGGACAGAGCTGCTGGATGGGCTAGAGCGCTCACTTACCACATCCAGTGTAGAGCAGCTGCCTCCTTGAAGCCCTGCACAGCTGTGGAGCCTTGTAGTGGATCACACACTAGTTTGCAGCAGCGGCCCCTGCCCTGATCCTGAAACTGGAACATGCTAGCCTTGCCCTGGCTCTGGGAGAAATGGGTTGAGTGGTGTAACAGATGTTTCCCATCTCAAAGCTGGAAGCAGCCCCTTAAATCACCAGCTATGAATAGTGCTGAGAATCAGGAGCTGCTGGGAAACCGACAGAGAGTTTATTAAAAACAGAGAGGGGTGGCGGGTGGCAAGGAGTGGGGCTGAGGGCACAGCCATGATGAAAGGGTGCATCTGGAGCAGAATCCCACTCTGCATGTCCCTACAGATGCAGGAAATGACTGCCTTTTCACTGCTGTTCTTATCAAAAAGGGGAAGGGGGCATGTGTGTTTTAATCAGCTGTCCCAAGTGGCGCTGGAACTATTTCAATTGCCAGCCAGTTACTGACAATGGGAAATAAACCCACAAGCTGGGGCCTAGCAATTAGGTTAAAAATGTGACTTTAACATCTGCTGATGATTCATTTGTAGACAAAAATAAACAATATGAGTGTCTCTATTAAAAAACACCAACCGAAGAAACAGCAGCAGCCGCCTGGTGTGTCCTTAGGTTCTGGGGATGGGGTGCAGAGCAGGGGTGATGCATTATTTTATTTTTACCTCCTCACTTTGCCAGGCTGGGTCAGAGATCTATGGGCATGGCAAATCCACCATCACATCTATTACATGAAAGCTTAGAGGTTTCGTGGGAAAGAGCCAGGGGGAGCTGGCTGGCTGATTGAATAGCCCCTTGACAGAGGATGACAGCTCAAAGCAGAGGTTGGCCCTTGTGTGTTTGAACAGAAAGTGAGGAAGAGGTGGCAGGACAGCTGGGAAACTAACTTGGTTTCTTTTTGCGGGCTGGTTTGTTTCCAGGGAAGAGTATGTCACAGTCCTCTCCCAAGCTCTGCCCACAGCTTGAGTTCTACTCACTGGCATCATCACTCATAGTGGACTGTGCAGATCTTCAGTGTGATCTTCCCTCTCCTTTCTTGCATGATTCAACCTGAAGTGAAATAGTTAACAAGGCTGACATTTACATGATCCTCACCTTGATCATAATTAACACCTCACAGAGAAGAATGGGGGCAGTTCACATGTCCTAGAGCACCTGTATCAGGCTCTCTGCAGACTTAGGCATTGCTGACATTTGTGTCACGATTTGAAGTTTTTCCTTCACAATCTGAAGGGCTACAGATTTATTTTAGCTGAATGCTGAGAAGCTGCAGCACAAGCTGCTGATAGCAGGTGAGAATTCTGGCTGCCCAGCTGCCATAAGCCAGTCCAGTTCCACTCCAATTGTCTCTCCAATAAGCTTTTGCTAGAAGCAGCTGCCTAGAGCAGGCTGTGGATAAAAGTGAGGCTTCAAATCAGCAGAGAAGTCAGAGATGGGAGATGCCTTAGTAGATTCCACCTAATCCCTCCCAAGGAGGGCAAGGCAGGATTAGGCCCTACAGCACATCCCCCAGGGCTCTGTCCAGCCTAGGGCCTCCTTCTCTGGGGAGGTAATTCACAGCTAAGTGCCGGGAAGGTCCTCTAGACACAGCCCGCATGTTTCCCTTTCATACTTTTATCACTGGCTCCCCCATCACTGCACAGCTCCTAGCTAAGAGCCAGGCAGGGTCAGGTCCATGCTGTATTGTGGGGGCCTAGACCCAGCCCTGGCTCCAGTAGAAGGGGTCAGAACTAATAACTATTTTCACAGGGCTCAGTGGCCATGCAAATGCATGTGATGACTGCCCTCTGCTGGGGAATGACAGAACGCACCTGTACGTATGATTCCCTTCCTAAAAGCAGAGCAACTGTTTTGACGCCCTCCCTCCCGCATGCGGATAGGGCTGCTCACCGAGTCCCAGATACCCTCTGGGGGCTGATAGCACTTTCTGTGCCCCCCAGGAGCATAGACAAGGCAGCCTGCTTGTGCCTCTAAGTCCCTGATGATGCATATGGAGACACAATGGGTCACAGTGGCTGTTGTGCCCAGAAGGCCACCCCAGGCAGTAAGCCCAGTGACGGGGCGCTCAGACAGACTAACCGATACCAACCCCGTGCTTGCCACGCTGGCCTGAGCTCCTAGTCCCTTCCCTCTGGCACGGACACTCTCCTCTGGGTGAGGCCTTGTGGGACTCTAGCCATCTCTGCTATCCTGGGAGGGGCAGCGGAGGTGTGGGCTCTGCCTTTCCGGCTCAGCGGGCACAAACAAACCCACACTGTCTGTGAGTCAGGCAGCAGCCCTGCGAGGGGCCCCTTGGGCAGCTCAGCCCACCTGCCTCCCCACAGCAGGGCCAGGCTCAGGGGTGTCTAGTGCCCCGTGGACTGTGGGAGGGGGCTGGGTCTGTGGGACTAGCATGACATGAGGCTAAATCCAAACTGCAGCTCCAGGGAGCTGCTGGTCACTGTATAATCACCAGGGCAGTCTGGCACAGCTGGGAAGGAGGGGGAGTTAAAGGCTTTGGGAGGCAGGGCCCCTAAATGCTGACACTGTTGGGGTCACACAGTCCTTGCTCCTGGCCAGACCCCTCCTCCCACACTCATTTAGACCGAAGGACACCCCTATATGTATGTGAGGGGAAGGCCACTCGCTCTCTTAGGAAGCAGGGCACAGGCTGATGGCTTCCCCCCATCACAGCCTGTAGGGGGCTTTCCACTCCACCCAGTTCACAGGCCCATGGGGGAGCAACTGCCCCCCTGCCAAGAGTGCTGTCTATGGTGCCATCTCCTGGACAGGCCAGCTTTGTAAGTGATCTTTTCCCACCTCCTTCTCCCATGCCAGCAGCCTCTCCTGTAGCTCCCTCCCCAGTCCCCCTTCCCCACTTCCCTTCCCCACGCCAGCAGCCTCTCCTGTACCTCCTTCCCCAGCCCCCATTCCCCATTTCCCTCCCCCACGCCAGCAGACTCTCCTGTAGCTCCCTCCCCAACCCCCTTTCCCTCCCCCACGCCAGCAGCCTCTCCTGTACCTCCCTCCCCCATGCCAGCAGCCTCTCCTGTAGCTCCTTCTTCAGTCCCCCTTCCCCACTTCCCTTCCCCATGCCAGCAGCCTCTCCTGTACCTCCCTCCCCAGCCCCTCTCTTTCCTGCAATCCCCCTACCCCTAACACCTCCTTCTTTAGTCCCCCCCAGCACCCTTCACTCCCTTTGCCACTCCTCCACTTCTAACATTCCCTTCTTCCCAGCTCCTGTCCCCTCCAGTGCAGGCCACACCTTCACTCCCTCCTACTGTAATAATTAACCACCTAATGGCTCCAAGAAAAGGAGGACTTGTGGCACCTTAGAGACTAACCAATTTATTTGAGCATAAGCTTTCATGAGCTACAGCTCACTTCATCGGATGCATACTTATGCTCAGATAAATTGGTTAGTCTCTAAGGTGCCCCAAGTACTCCTTTTCTTTTTGCGAATACAGACTAACACGGCTGCTACTCTGAAACCTAATGGCTCCACTTCACCAAGCGGGGGAGGCTGGACAGCTCTGCTGCTGTGGTGCTGAGAGCAGAGTGTGCCCAGTGCCCACATGGCTGACTCCTCAGGCATTACACGCTCACAGCAGGGTGCAGGGGGAAGGAGATCCCGTATACATCACCTGGGAGGGACCGAGTGAGACCCCAGCGAACTCCTTACGTATAATGTGGGCTTGTGTTCGTAGAGCGGTTCCAGGAGTGACCCCTGTTCACATGGGGCCCATGGGGTTTTCCAGCTTCCTGCTGCTCTGGGGTAGGTGCGGAGGGAATGAACCGCTGGAGGCTGCCCACCTCCCATTCATCACCCTTACCCCGTTACCCAGGCCCTGCCCCCTCAGCCACAGGGAAGCCCTTTTCGCCTTGCCTGTCAGGCCCCAAGTGAATTCCAGTGGTCACGTCACTGCCCCCCGCCCAGGGCACTGGCAGAGCACGGACTTGACAGACCAGCTCAGCGAGTGCAATCTGCACGTGAATGCCAGCTCCTTGGCTGCTGGAGCCAGAGCGCTGAGAAGGAGCAGAGCTCTCTGCTGAGAGTGGCTGCTGGAGGCCAGCCAGGCTCATCAAATACAATGAGGGAGAGATGGACAGCTGGGAAGGATCAAGTCCTCCGCAGGGGGAGGGAGCTGTCACAGAGGCCCCCTCACTCTGAGACTGCATGGTAGCTCCCCTTGCAGGACAGCTCCCTGCACCTCCATTCCTGCCCGCCAAGGCAGCTCTCCCCAGCTCAGGACTCCATGCCCGCTCCCATTGACCCACAGGACGGCATGCACAACCCTATTTTATGGCACCTGCAGCTGTGCCGTCTGCGCCCTCCAGCACCCATGTGCAGGTGGTGCCGCTGTAGCTGGCATGGCAGTACTGTCTCCCTGCCTATGAGCTCCCCAGAAATGGGGGCTTCTTACAGATTTCTAAGAATGTGCCCATCACCTCGGCTTCTGGGCACACTTACAGAGCTTTAAAAATCGGAATGAGCCATTCCCACTGAGCGCTGCTCCTTCAAAATCCAGTGCCACACTCCTGTGTAGCTACTCCCTGCACCTTGCACTCCAGGGGCTGCCAAGCTGGCACATGGCCCCAGGGTAGCAGGGTGCCAGAGGAACCCAGACTGCCCCTGGGAGGATGCACTATACCACTGTGTTTTCATCACCTGCTTGTCCCAGCTGCTGAATGCCAGCCCTGACAGCCAAAGGATGAGAAAGGGACTGGGAGACGACCCTCCCCGGCTGCAATCAGATGTCCCGTTCCTTGGCAGCACTAGAACAAAATCAGTGTCTGGGTTCGGGGCTAGCATGACCTTAGCTCATCCCAGACCCAGCTTTGCCACCAGGAATGCCAGGCTGTAACACTGACAGCATACCTGAGTTCTGGGCTTCCCATCCAATCATGTCACTGAGCCACCTGTGTTTGGGGATGGGCAGGGATTTGGAGCTACTGACACTGACATCCCAGCTACCAGCCCTGCAGGCGCTTGGTCTGGCTAACATGCTTCCCTGCCAGGGATACCTGGTCCTCTCCAGCATCACACACACAGTGGATTCAAAAAGGCCTGCAGTAGTAAGCAGTGTTCCCACACCTTCTCCCCTTCGCTGCTAATGCTAATGCCCCAGCAACAGAGAAAGCTGTACCCACACTACCTGTAGATGCTGCAGCTATGGAGCTATCCCTCCCCACAGACTCAAGCTCCAGCCTCTTACTCTTCATTTTAAAGAGATACAGTCTCTAGCTGCCATGGTTATGCACAAAATCTTTCAGTGCAGCCCCAGTCGCCTGCCTGAGTCTGCACACAGCCTGAAACAAGAGCTCCAAAAGGTTAAGTGATCTCCTGAGTATCCCTGACAACAGGATTGTCTGGCTATGCAGACTCTCTCCTCAGACCCTATGCTACCAGCACTCCTAACTATCTTCGAGACACTAATGACTTCCTGAGGAAACTACAATCCATTGTTGATCTTCCAGAAAACACCATCCTGGCCACTATGGATGTAGAAGCCCTCTACACCAACATTCCACACAAAGATGGACTACAAGCCGTCAGGAACAGCGTCCCCGATGATGTCACAGCAAACCTGGTGGCTGGACTTTGTCCTCACCCACAATTATTTCACATTTGGGTTCAATATATACCTTCAAGTCAGTGGCACTTCTATAGGTACCCGCATGGCCCCACAGTATGTCAACATTTTTATGGCTGACTTAGAACGACGCCTCCTCAGCTCTTGTCCCTTAATGCCCCTACTCTACTTGCACTACACTGATGACATCTTCATCATCTGGACTCATGGAAAAGAAGCCTTTGGAGAATTCCACCATGATTTCAACAATTTCCATCCCACTATCAACATCAGCCTGGACCAGTCCACACAAGAGATCCACTTCCTGGACACTACAGCGCTAATAAACGATGGTCACATAAACACCACCCTATACCGGAAACCTACTGACCGCTATATTTACCTACATGCCTCCAGCTTTCATCCAGACCACACCACACGATCCATTGTCTACAGCCAAGCTCTACAATACAACCCCATTTGCTCCAACCTCTCAGACAGAGACAAACACCTTCCAGAACTCTATCAAGTGTTCTTACAACTACAATACCCACCTGCTGAAGTGAAGAAACAGATTGACAGAGCCAGAAGAGTACCCAGAAGTCACCTACTACAGGACAGGCCCAACAAAGAAAGTAACAGAATGCCACTATCCGTCACCTTCAGCCCCCAACTAAAACCTCTCCAGTGCATCATCAAGGATCTACAACCTATCCTGAAGGATGATCCCTCATTCTCACAGATCTTGGGAGACAGGCCAGTCCTCGCTTACAGACAGCCCCCGAACCTGAAGCAAATACTCACCAGCAACCACACACCACACAACAAAAACACTAACCCAGGAACCTATCTTTGCAACAAAGCCCATTGCCAACTCTGTCCACATATCTATTCAAGGGACACCATCATAGGACCTAATCACATCAGCCACACTATCAGAGGCTCCTTCACCTGCACATCCACCAATGTGATATATGCCATCAGGTGCCCCTCTGCCATGTACATTGGCCAAACTGGACAGTCTCTACGCAAAAGAATAAATGGACACAAATCAGATGTCAAGAATAATAACATTCAAAAACCAGTCAGAGAACACTTCAACCTCCCTGGACACTCAATTACAGACCTAAAAGTCACAATTATTCAACAAAAAAACTTCAAAAACAGACTCCAACGAGAAACTGCAGAACTGGAATTTGCAAACTGGACACCATTAAATTAGGCTTGAATAAAGACTGGGAGTGGATGAGTCACTGCACAAACTAAAAACTATTTCCCCGTGCTAATTTTCCCCCTACTGTTTCTCACACCTTCTTGTCAACTGTTTGAAATGGGCCATCCTGATTATCACTACAAAAGTTTTTTTTTCTCCTGCTGATAATAGCCCACCTTAATCGATTACTCTTGTTACAGTTGGTATTGCAACCCCCATTTTTTCATGTTCTCTGTATATATATCTATATCTTCCTACTGTATTTTCCACTGCATGCATCTGATGAAATGGGCTTTAGCCCACGAAAGCTTATGCTCAAATAAATTTGTTAGTCTCTAAGGTGCCACAAGTCCTCGTTCTTTCTCCAGTATTTATCTTCTGTCTAAGCTAACAGAGGAAACAGATGCTTAATCCATGTTTTGGGAAGGCAGATTTTACACGTGATACTTCAGAAAATGTTTTCTCTTTAGATCTAAGCAGTTGCTGAGCTATTGTTAAACATTCCCCAAATGGCTGGAGCGCTCCCCAGCCTTAGCAGCTCCTGACATTTTTACCATCATCTCAGTCATGTTAGCATGCTCCCAAGCAAGAACACTGCATGGAGGCCAATATGTACAGTGCCATGACACCATATCACAAACAGGGAGGAATTAATCTGCAACATCCAATCGTAACTGATCAAATCTTACCGCAAAGGAGAAATGAGGGAAAGCACCCAGCCCTCCCCATATAGCACTCTGAGCAATTTCCCCCTCCTCCAAAAGTCCCCCTCCAAAGAAGACCCTTGCAGTGTAGCCTGAGGTCAGCAGACCTGGCCTATTTTGGCCCTGGCGGGGGGAAGAGAGTTCCAAAGCCAAGGGGCCCATACAGAGAATACCTTGCCCCCTGCCCTCTGTTTCATACCGAACAGTGCCACTACCTCAATTGCAGCAATATGGCACGGGGAAGAGGCAGTCTCTCAAATAGGCAGTTCCTGGGCCATCTGGGGCTTTCCTGGTCTTAAACTCCATCTAGACATCCACAGCATGCATCCCGGAGCACTGATGGCACGTGTTCCCGGCAAGATATACCACTGAGTGGGCAACGCGAGCTTCTTCCGGGATTTAAGATGCAGTGTGATGCAACAATCCAATCCTGAGGTGGCAAAGGCATGAATCAAAGTAGCAAAGTCCTCATGGACAAGCAAAGAACGTGTCCTGTCTCCTCCTAGCCGGATACAAATAAGCTGATTAAATAGTAACTGGCAACCTACCCAGGTTGGGACTGCAGTAACACATGGCAGGCAAACATCCTCACTGTATCTTTTTGTTGCTATCCCCGACCCACCAACGATCTCTGCACTGGGCTGAGCTAGCTGGCACTCAACCATGCTGCAGTCCAGCAAAGCACTGCAAAAGGGACTTGCCTGCACCAGCTGAGTAGGAAGAGATAAGAACTGTTATAATTATTGGGCTTAAAAATTTACTTTATTTGTAAGCTTAAATGTAAAAAGTATGTAAAAGTTTATAAGATGTTACAACAATTTGTAACTCTGTTTGCTTGCTTGGGAATTAACTACGGAAAATAGGTCAAGTAGTTTTTAATGCTAAGTGTTATGAACTAATGCAAGAAAACCAGACAGACAAACTCAATTAGTCTAAACAGAAAAAAGCTGACTAATATGATTTAAGGACTGTTAAAAATAAATTAAATAAACAACAAAAAGACATGACTCCTGAAATCAACAGACTAAAATTAGTGCAGCAAATATGAGGCCTAATTGGTGGACAAAATAGTGAGAGATAAACTACACCACCCGCTTTTTTCCTTTTGGGTTTTTTTAAAAAGAGACTTAAAAAGACCCAAACATCTTGTCTCCCCACCACATTTTAGCTTCTTTTGTTTTGTTTTATTTTATTTTATTTTTCCCAGCCCTCAAGACAGAAGAAGCAGATCAGGATGAAAGCTTTTTTCTTGCGCTTGTTTAAGGAACTTGTTTTTTATTTGAGAGTTAACGTTCAAACAGTTCAAAGGCTAATCAACACTTTTATCTCGTCACCCTTAAAATCAATACAACAGACCACAGGCCCGGAAACGGAATGGCTTAAGGCCATGCCTAACTTTAAGCACATTGACTTTAATGGATCTACTCACAAAGTTAGACATGGCCACGAAGCTGGTCTGAAGACACTGCAGCCTGGCTCTGCAGGTTGTTATGAAAGCCTGCCAAGCCCTGGACAGAAGGGTCTGTCAGAGGAACAATCCTCCCCCTCCACGCCCCAGGAGAGTGCATGGCCTCGTACACGGGACAAAGGAAGATGGCTCCCTATCCCATCAGTGCGGGGAGTACTGGGCCCTGGAGGAGTGATCCCACAGGGCTTGCTGGGGGAGAGAGTAAAGTCCTGGAGTGTTGTGTGCTGGGCACAGTTCACAGCAAAGGCTGCAGCAGCGAGGAGACACAGTCTTAAGGCCCTGCTAGCAGCTCCTTCCATCCCGGGTTGGGAACAGCCTTATCTCAATCCCTCAGATAAAGAACAGCTCTGTGCTAAAGACTATCACAGGTGGCTTTCTGGACTGTGCAGAGGGGCCAGCAAGAGGCCCATAGGGAGGGAACAGGATTCTCTCTCCCTAGCATTTCACTCATTCACTCCCTGGTTGCCAGTCCCTGGCTTGCTGACTTAAAGAACATAAGAATGTCCGTTCTGGGTCAGACCAATGGTCCGTCTAGTCCAGTATCTTTCCTGTCTGCGACAGTGGCTGGTGCCAGATGCTTCAGAGGGAATGAACAGAACAGGGCAATTTCAAGTGATCCATCCCCTGTTGTCCAGTCCTAGCATTTAGAGGCTAAGGACACCCACAGAATGGGGTTGCACCCCTGACCATCCTGGCTAATAGGTCCATCCATTGATGGACCTATCCTCTATGAGCTTATCCAATTATTTTGAACCCAGTTATAGTTTTGGCCTTCACAACATCCCTTAGCAACGAGTCCCGCAGGCTGTGCATTGTGTGAAGAAATACTTCGCTTTGTTTGTTTTAAACCTGATGCCTATTAATTTCACCTCATGAAACTTTGCAGATCATGAAATGTGCTCATGACTCAGGAAGGTCCAGTCTCACAGCAACCACCCAGCAAATGGTGACAGCTCCGCCCAGTCAGAGAGAAATGCCCCAGCTAGTGCCACTGGGCTGCACTGTCCCTTTCACTCGGCCCATCCCCTGCCTGGGACCCCCATATTGGAGGGGGTCCTCCAGAATAGGGCCAGAGCACATTGTCCAGAGGAGTGGGGGTATGTGTGTGTATCCCTGTCCACAAAGGTCTGCAGCTCCAGACCAGGAAATCCTGCATATTTCACCACCACCAAATTCACCACAGCAGCAAACAAGCCAGCTGACAGCAGCAGGACCAGGCACAGCCCAGCTCCTCCTGGTGAGTGGGTAGATACTTCTCATGAACTGCCACATGACCTCTCTGAGCCCCACTGGGCTCTCTAGGGAGCAGCCACTTCTGGGCTAAAGCACCTGATGGGTGACAAAGTGTTAAAAGTGAACTGGCCGGGGAAATCAAACTCCCTCCCATGAGGATCCTGGGTGGCAGCACTAACCTGACTCATCCCAGCCATTGTTGAGCAAACAGGAGGCATTTATGGCCCAATATCTGAACACTTACACTGGCACCAAAACTAGAGGAAGAAAAGGTCTGTTGGTCTCCTGAGTGTCTGAGACAGGCCTTATGTGCAACAGCTTTGATCTATCATCCTCGGGATTAGGGCCTAGGATGCTCCTGCAGGGCCATTCAGCTTCCTTTTGAGCTGGCCCACCAGTATTGAACAGGGGGCACCAGGACAACCTGGTCCCTGCTGTGGGACTTTAGCTGGTGTTACAATTTCAGGCGTCTGTATAAGATGCTGGTTTGGTGTGTGTGATCATGTTGCTGCCCCCAGAGGCCAGATTGAGGGATTATAACAGCCTGCTATTTAGTGCCAGCTAATAGAGTTACTCCCTTTGTTCTTGTGCTTTTGGAGCTCCAGGTATTGGTTTCAATTCCCTATTTCAGCCATGGAGCCCTACCCCTTGTCCCTATGGCAAAGCCAGAGAGGATGGGCAATTATTCAGGTGTGACTGACTACCTGATCTGGGCTGCCTGAGAACTGAGGGAAAGCAGAGAGAGGCAGATGGACTGTAAGAAGACTGGCAGGTAGGCAAGAGCTTTTAAAACACAGTGATGAGTTGGCTAGCAAACCACTGCACTCTGCTGCTTGGAATCCAAACAACTGAGCTGGGTGCCATAAGCCCTGTACTGCTATGGCAACTCTCCCACAGCTCCTGTGGCTGGGCCTGTGTCAGTGGAGCATGAGGATCTGAATGCTATCCCCACTGCTGCTGTGAAGTTCTGAGAGGCCACAATGGGCACAGCAGAGACAACGGTGAAATCCCAGGTGGCCAAGGATTTGCTCCAACATCAGATCTTTCCCTGCTGTTTTAAGTCAACTCCAACTCTGATCCACTCAGACAGCAGGAGGGAGCAGCCTCCCTGCTAACCCAGCAATACACCTGGATGGCTCAGCCAAAGGCTCCCTCGGGATGTGGGAAATCAAGCGATACAGGGCTCCATATACAGCTCACCTTCAGCCACAACAACAGGCAATGGATTTCCCCTTTAAGAAAGCTGGGGAGGGAAAGCTTGCAACCCCATATGCCATGCAGAGAGCAGGAGTTGTCCTGCACTGTTCCCTGACAGGGATCAGGGTAGCACATGAGGCACACGGGAAATGGATTAGGTGGTTTATAGACTTAAATTCCCCTGTGGCTTGATGTACGTAGGTAAGAGGACAAGAAAGTTAAACAGGAGTGTGAATGAGCAGAGTGCTAATCACCCATGATATCAGGGGATGGAGGGAGATGGCGAGCAGCATCAGGGAAGGAAGCTGCCCCTTTTGGCCTCTGCTTCACACCTTGGGCGAGTAGAGAAGCAAAATGAACTGGACAAGATCTCCGCAGCACAAAACTACTCACAGCAAGTGAAGTGCTCCAGAGGTCTTGCCCACTTTGCTTTGCTGTTCCACTCACTCGCGCAGTGGAGTATTGGGGAAAGGGGGCAGTACTGGAAATGGTGCATGTGGGGAATTCGGGGGTTGTGGGTGTAGCTGATGAGGTTTAGGAGTAGCAGATCGGGCTCTATCTCCCTTGGCAGGAAGCAGTTTCAAGATGCAGGGAACTGGTATAAGTTTTGAGGTCCAACTGCGTGGGGCCTACACTACACCGGGGAGGTGGCAGGGAGCTTTCTTAACGGTTGCTCCCCAACAGGAAAGCTGGGCCTGTAGTGAAAGCCCAGGACTGGGAGTCAGGACACTTGGGTTCTATTGCCAGGTCTGGAAGGAAGTGTGGTCTTAAACTGTAGTGGTTAGAGCACATAACTGGGAGTCAGGCAGGACTCCTGGGTTCTATTCCCAGGCTGCGTCACCTCGGGTGAGCCACCTGACATGTAGTTCTAGTCTGAAAAGTGACTCTCCGCCCATTGCCTCTCTCCACTGCACTCACAGAACCAGCCTGCAGAGCCATCTGAGATAGACAGCCCCAGAGAAAGGACTGGGGCTCCAGCAGCCATCCTGAGATGGCTGACTCACTCCTTCAGTTCTCAGCTGATTGTAATGCAGAGGTTGTCCCCAGGGCAGCATCACTTGAACAGCACACAGCAACCCACTGAGCAACAGACTGCCCCTCTGGGCTGCGTGTCTGGGAAACCAGGAGAAGTTTAAAGCATCACACAAGGATGCATGTAGCTGAGTGTTGAGCATCAGGCCCATCCGGTTCCTTGGAGAGGTGGCTTCAGACGGGGCTCAAGGCATACTCCTGATGCCCAGAACAGGAGTTGGCATCCTCACTGGGGAAGACAGCTCGCTGTTCTGGTTCCAGAGCAGTCCCTTGGCAGGATTTGTATTCGACTGGGTAGAAGGACAAGGACTGTGCCCACTGGCAGGGATTGGATGGGCTTGCATTGGAACTGAGCCAGCAGAAGGGGGTTACTTGCTGTCTGATACCGAACAATGTCCCTAGAACCCTGGTTTATTCCACACTGAGAGCCCCACCCTCACAATCCATTGCGGCTGGGAAGCAGCTCAGGCTCCCTCCAACAACCCATGCTGACAGCTGCCCTGGAAGACGAATTGCTTCACAATGCAGAGGGCTGGTGCCCCAGCATTAATATTAGCACTACAGGTTTCAGAGTAGCAGCCGTGTTAGTCTGTATCCATAAAAAGAAAAGGAGGACTTGTGGCACCTTAGAGACGAACAAATTTATTTGAGCATAAGCTTAACATGCATCCGATGAAGTGAGTTGTAGCTCACAAAAGCTTATGCTCTAATAAATTAGTTAGCCTCTAAGGTGCCACAAGTACTTCTTCACAGACATAGGTAGTGACTTACTCACAGTCACACAGCAAGTCTGGGACAGAACCCAGGAGTCCTGGTTCCCAGCCCCTGCTCTAACCACACTGACAAAACACATTCTTGTACTCCTGAAGGCAAACTCTTCACTGCTGGACAAATGCCCAGCTCACCCTCTCTCCCTCCCAGTTAGCTCCCTACTCCAGCTTCTCAGACTGCCCTCACACCTTGCTTTGCTGCTTCTCTTTCCCCGAGGAATGCCTAACTCCTGGCACCACCCCATCCCTGAATTCAACCTATCACAGACTGTGGACATGCTGCTCCCTCCTGATCTGGAGGCAGCTCTGGGCAGTAGGATGGGAGGGAGAGGGGACTGTAATGGAACTGGACACCGCACTGAAGGGACAGCTGCTGCATGAGCTGCCAGCAAGCTGTGTGGCCCTTTAACGGGATTGCAGACTAAAGCTGTGACCTTGAGAGCCCAGAGCATGGTGCGCACAGGTAGTACCTGCACCTTCTTCCTGCCCCTGACACACACACGGGCACCCTGCAGAGGGCCAGACTCAGCCATTCAGAGCTGAGCCTAGCTACAGGCTCAGGATTTGCTGCCTAAGCCCGAGCCTGCCCAGGAGTTCAGAGCAACAGAGAAAGTCCAGTGGTGGAGGGGCACCCCTCCCGAGCAGTTACAAAGATGTTGATGTATAAGCTAAAAGAAAAGGAGTACTTGTGACACCTTAGAGACTAACCAATTTATTTGAGCATAAGCTTTCGTGGGCTAAAACCGACTTCATCATGGTGCATCCGATGACGTGAGCTGTAGCTCACAAAAGCTTACGCTCAAATAAATTGGTTAGTCTCTAAGGTGCCACAAGTCCTCCTTTTCTTTTTGCGAATACAGACTAACACGGCTGCTACTCTGGAACGATGTATAAGCTGAATCTGAGCACGTGTGGGACGTCAAAGGAAAAGCGAGCCATTAGGTAGGGTCTGAAGGGGGGCTGGCACGGGGAGGTCAGTCCATGCATAGCTGGTGTCATGCACAAAGGTGGGAGAGAGAGGAGAAGGGGCAAGGACATAAAGAATGAGACTCGAGATGCAGGCGAGGGCAGAGCCGCATAAGGTGGCAGGGCAGCAGGGATGGTGCAGTCTGAAGGCTGGTCCACAAACAGATTTTGTACTGCTATAGGGGCATAGCTAAATCAGTGCAATGCCTTAGTATGGATGCAGTTATAGCCGCATAAAGGTGCTTATCGCAGTATTGTTCCTCTGTCTGTCATCAGGCCCTTGACAGGGTGGAACCGTGTCCTGGCGAGGGGGCTGCACAGCTCGGACGATATGTTTCTAAACCAACAGTCACCACAGGATACACCCGGTGTGTAGATAAGCCACGCGTGGGGGGGGGGGGCAGGGTGGTGATTGGGAATGAACCGCGGGGGGCTACACAGGAATCTGGGGGGCGGGGGTGGGCAGAGCAGAGGGGGCTGTGGTGACTGACAGGGCAGGAGGCCGGGCAGGGAACCTAGCCGAGCCGCCAAGCCCGGGGGGCCCGCAGCAGCTCCAGCCCAGGGAGGGACTCGGAATGCCACGCGACGGGCTGGGAGCACACTCGGCGCGCGCAGGGCTACACCGGGCAACTTCCGACACGCGGCAGAGCCCGCGACCTGTCCCCGCAGCAGGGAGGCGGGAAGCCGGGGCACGCCCGGGCGGGCGGGCGAGCGCGGAACTCCGCTCTTGAACCTGCAACCTGTAGCTCCCCCTCCCCCTCCCCCGGCGCCTGGGACTCCGCCCGGCGCGAGAGCCGGGCCGCGCCAGCCCCGCGGCACAGTGGCGGCGGGTGCTTACATGTCTCCCGGGGCCGCAGCGGTGGCTGGTTCCTTCTCCCGCCGCCTCTCGCTGACAACTCTCGGGGGAGGCTTAGCGGTCCCTGCTTCGCGGCTTCCCGGGCTGCGGAGCGCTCCCCGGGTCCTAGTGCTCATCTTCTCCCAGAGGCTGAGTGCGAGGGGGTGCTGGGGCACCCTCCAAACAGGCCACTCCCCCTCACCCCTGACCTGCAGCCCCCCCCCCCCGCTATCCCAGCCCTGGGCTCCCCACACCCAGCTCTGCCCGGACCCCTCACCCCTGACCTGCAGCCCCCCCCCCCGCTATCCCAGCCCTGGGCTCCCCACACCCAGCTCTGCCCGGACCCCTCACCCCTGACCTGCAGCCCCCCCCCCCGCTATCCCAGTCCTGGGCTCCCCACACCCAGCTCTGCCCGGACCCCTCACCCCTGACCTGCAGCCCCCCCCCCCCCCCCGCTATCCCAGTCCTGGGCTCCCCACACCCAGCTCTGCCCGGACCCCTCACCCCTGACCTGCAGCCCCCCCCCCCCCGCTATCCCAGCCCTGGGCTCCCCACACCCAGCTCTGCCCGGACCCCTCACCCCTGACCTGCAGCCCCCCCCCCGCTATCCCAGCCCTGGGCTCCCCACACCCAGCTCTGCCCGGACCCCTCACCCCTGACCTGCAGCCCCCCCCCCGCTATCCCAGCCCTGGGCTCCCCACACCCAGCTCTGCCCGGACCCCTCACCCCTGACCTGCAGCCCCCCCCCCGCTATCCCAGCCCTGGGCTCCCCACACCCAGCTCTGCCCGGACCCCTCACCCCTGACCTGCAGCCCCCCCCCCGCTATCCCAGCCCTGGGCTCCCCACACCCAGCTCTGCCCGGACCCCTCACCCCTGACCTGCAGCCCCCCCCCCGCTATCCCAGCCCTGGGCTCCCCACACCCAGCTCTGCCCGGACCCCTCACCCCTGACCTGCAGCCCCCCCCCCCGCTATCCCAGCCCTGGGCTCCCCACACCCAGCTCTGCCCGGACCCCTCACCCCTGACCTGCAGCCCCCCCCCGCTATCCCAGCCCTGGGCTCCCCACACCCAGCTCTGCCCGGACCCCTCACCCCTGACCTGCAGCCCCCCCCCCCGCTATCCCAGCCCTGGGCTCCCCACACCCAGCTCTGCCCGGACCCCTCACCCCTGACCTGCAGCCCCCCCCCTGCTATCCCAGCCCTGGGCTCCCCACACCCAGCTCTGCCCGGACCCCTCACCCCTGACCTGCAGCCCCCCCCCCCCGCTATCCCAGCCCTGGGCTCCCCACACCCAGCTCTGCCAGTGCCCCGCACCCCTGACCTGCAGCCCCCCCACCACTATCCCAGCCCTGGGCTCCCCACACCCAGCTCTGCCAGTGCCACTTGCTCCTGACCCGCAGCAGAACAGTGGTTCTGGCCCTTGGTGTGTTGGAGGGGTGAGGGGCCTGAGAACTGTTTCCCCCTTTGTCTGGCCCTTCCCCCAGTCTTGATAGCTACCTGACTGAACCCAGCCTTGAGTCCTCAGCAAGAGTGTCTGCCCCTAGTTCTCTCCCTCTGCAGCCCCTCATCCAGGAGAAGAGGACTAAGGCATCCCACACACCAACGCTCCCTGACCATGAGGGGACACCCCAGCCGCTCAGATCCCTTCCACATTTGCCACCATTTCCTTGGTTCCCAAGGCCAGGGTGCCTAGGGCTGGACTCAGATCCTTCTCCAGGCAATGCTGTGAACCTCCCTCTGCAGGATCTCCCTCCTGGCAGGAACCGACTGAGGTGCTGCTTCTGAGAGCTTCCTGGGGCACAGCAAGCCAGCCCTGTGAGTGACAGACAGAGGCTCCCTCCCCCAGAGTAGGGAGCAGTAGTGGGCATCCCTGTGGGGCAGTAGTTTGCCCTGAGAGACAGGGGACACCCTGGGACAGGGACCAGAACAGCAGCTCCATGTAACCGGTTCTGCTTCTGCCTCCTCCCCAGGGGCCCTTTCACTTCCTCATGTGGTGTAGGCCAGCCCAGCATATTAGCCTTTCTACAGACATTGGGGCAGGAGGGTTCAGAGCTTTGCTCAGCTCCAGGTCCTGGCTCAGTGGGGGAAGGTGCAGACCCAGAGGGGACCGGCCAGCCCTGTGGAGTTTACAGCAGGGTCCCTGAGCTGGTGCCTCTGTCTCCAGGATCACCCCACACCAGAACAGCCAAGTTACCGTTATGAAAGCATAATCTGCGTTCCCAGAGCTGGGCTCCCAGGACCCCTCATCCCCCCACATTCCAGTGCTCCAGCCCTGCAGGGTCAGGGCTCCCCTATCACCCTCATTCCTCACCCCACGGCCTTGTGCATCTGGGTCCCACACGCTCTCCAGCCCGTTACCTCAAGGATCCAGCTGTCTCTGGGGTTTACACTGCCATCTCTTCTCTGCCGCTCTTGGCCGAGTAGTCCCAGTGCATGTCTAGCACCCACAGGAACGAAGCGCTTCTTAACCCCAAAGCTGAGCCAAACCCTTCCACAGACTGCGCAGCAGGTGCAGATTTAAGAGCCATGCTGCTGGCTGGGACTGGCTCAGCACAGCCCCCACTGGTTCAGCCGGTGGGCGCTGCCTGCAGCAGCAGTTTGCAAAAGGAAGCAGCTTCACCCCACAGAAACTGCAGGGGAGGTTTGTCAGTAGAATGTGACCTGCCTGGGAGTCCAGGGCTAAATGACAGAACCCATAAAGAAGGGGGCTGTGGAGTTTCATGGGCTGCAAACGGGCAGGGCCTTGAGTTTAGGGTTCTTCCCAAAGAGGACCCCTCAAGCCACACAGTACCAGGCAGGGGCATGGGCTTCAGTGCAGAGCTGGAGGGGAGAGCGCCCCCTACTGAGACACCTACACTGCTGCCTGCAGCACTGCACCCCCTCCCAGGCTGGGGCATTGGGGTCAGTACTGGCTGTGACTGGACAGCACCCCTACGGTCACCCACACCTCTCTCTTCAGCACCCTGGCTTTTCCTGCTGGCTCTCGTCCCAGTACAAGGCCTGACCCTGTCTGTTACGCTGGCGATTTGGCAATGAGGACGCTTGTCCCACCAACGACTGGACTGAGACCCACCAGCCCCCCTCACACAAGCCCTCAGCAGCCATGGAATGACGCTGGGCCATTGCTGACCAGCTGCTCTTTGAGTAGGGGGTGGCCAGGTCCTTGAGCCCATCATCACAGCCAGCTTCTTCCAGCCTCTGCCAGGGCTTGCCCCCTCCCCAGTCCCGAGAGCACAAGGCTCCTGCCGCGGGGCAAGAGGCTGCCTCTCTCACCTGCTCCCATCAAGAAAGCATGGATGCTGTGTTTACTTTGGCGAGAGTTAAAAAAAGAGGAGTACGTGTGGCACCTTAGAGACTAACAATTTATTTGGGCATAAGCTTTTTTCATGTTCTCTGTGTATATATATCTTCCTACTGTATTTTCCACTGCATGCATCCGATGAAGTGGGTTTTCGCCCACGAAAGCTTATGCCCAAATAAATGTGTTAGTCTCTAAGGTGCCACAAGTATTCCCTGGTTTTTTTGCTGATACAGACTAAAACCACCACCACTCTGAAACCTGTCACCATGTTTGGCGAGAGTGAAAGCAGGTGATTGAGTTGGCCCAGCACCCAGGAGGTGGAGGCAATAGGAGCGGGGCAGGGAAGCTAAGAGGAAGACTCTTTCCTGGGCTGAAAAGGGGGAAGATATTGGGAACATCCCTGCATAGGTGCCAGGCTGAAAGCCCTGAAGACTGACTCCCACTGTGTGCACAGACAGGTAAAGCCTGGCCAGCAGCAGGATCAGCATCCCCTCACATGCCAGCCAGTGTGCCACAGACCTTCCCCTGGGGGAGAGGGGAGCTCAGCCTCCATGGCCCCACCGGCCCCTGACCTCACAGCCGTGGCTCCCAACAAGGTAGCCAATCAGTGTCAGTTCTGCCTGTGATTTTGTGCTATGGCCCTGGGAAGTGGACCAAGACCTGCCCATTTCACTCCACAGGTATCAGCTGGGACTGAGCAAAGATTAGAATGGAACTCGCTAACCACATTCTGGTGCCAGGGGACCCCACCCTTACCTTATTTGCTCGGCCCAGGGGCCCTGAGGTCAGCCCCAGGGGCCGCGCCGGCTCACACATTAGAAGTTGCAATTCGTTTAGAAGTTCCTTTTGGAAATGGGAAAAAACCCAGATACTCCAGTCTGACAGGCCCCATCCCCCCCATCCTGCCGGGACTTGCTGTAGTACCATGCACCAGTAGATCCCAGCCCTGCAGTAAGAAAGGGGCTAGCTAATGGCCAGGGTGCTGCAGAGATGTGGGCAAAGGGAAGGATGGCAGCTGTGAAGCTGGTAGGAGCAGCCCCTTACCCTGAACTTGACACACTTCCTTGGTGCCCACGGCCTTCCCTGTGATCCTAGAGCATCCCTGTCTTTTAAACCCAATCCTAGCATCTCAAATCCAGCAGGGAAGAGAGGCACATGTGTGTGGGGGTGGTTGGGGAGACAGCCCCGCTGGTGTGATATGGCTCCCCTTTCCCCTGGCGTTGAGCACAGTCCCCTACTCCATCCAGTGCCTGATACCCTCCCACTCTGAATGGCAGCCCAGGGAGCCCACTGGCTCCCCTTGTGCCCAGCCCTTGTGCCCTTGTGGTTGGTTAGGAGCAACCAGAGGCAAGTGCAGCCCAGTGCAGTTGCTGCAAAGCATCTGTGGTCTCAGTGGACGGAGTAATGAACCTGCCCCCTACACCAACCATGTGAACTGGGGCATGGCCCGGTGTAAATCCCACCTGAGCAGTGGGTGAAAAACAGGCGCTACTTCTGGACTGAGCTCCCCTCGGAGGGATGTCCGGGGCTGGCCTGACGCACAGCTCCTTCTCCAGGCAGGTCTCCTAGGGGAGGGGGTGGCAGGGGCAGGCAGAGGAAAGCTCACCAGCTTAGCACTCAGTGGTGTGGAATCACCTCCAGGCTGTGTCCCCGGGGAGGGAAGTGAGGTTTCCTGTAGACCCTGCTCTAGTTGGGGTCAGCTGGGCAGCTCGGGGCTGGGCTATGAGCTACCACGGACAAGGAACGCTCCGGAGCAAGGCTTCCCAGAGAGACTCCCAGCTCCCCCTGTAATTTTGGCATTCCAAGGAGCCCCTCGCCAACCCAGAGCAGCGCAGACTAGGCCCCTTCTCCTTTGAACCCAGCACAGCTCCCCCTAGAAAGCACTGATTCCTAGAGCACACCTGGAGGATCTGAGGAAGGCCCCCTGGCATGGGACTCAGGAGAACCGCAGCCCAAGTGAGCCTCCTCCTAACACTGGCCCTGCTAGAAAGGGGAGGAAGAAACAGCAAGATAGTTTGATTTGTTTGGTTTTAATAACAATAATCCCTTTTCCCCGCCCTGGACAGCATGTGCCCCGGGGTGTCTGGGGAACCAGCTGCCCGACACCCCTCCCTGCCACAGGGCTCCATCAGCTCCACTGGCACACAGAGACCAGGCCCTGCAAGCTCAGCGAGAGGGCTCTGATAGATACAGCAATGCACTCCCCTTCTGCTCCTTGTCTGCCAGAGCAGCCTGGCCCCTGGCATCTGCTTCCTTTAGGGGTGGGTGGGTGAGGGGCAGCCCCTGGGCTGGTATGGCCCAGCACAGCAGTCTCTCTCCCCCGCAGTACTCCCATCAGCCCTGGGGAGAGAGGGAGCCCTGTGGACAGGTGCTGGGCGGAGAGGTCCTGCTAGGATGGCACATGAGTGGGAGCTAACAGGCTTGCGTGGAGGAAGCAACGGCAGTCTCAAGCCCTCTTGCAACCTGCATCCCCCCCCATCCAATCGGCTCATTCTTTCTTCCCAAAGAACTTCTTAAAGACGGATTTGTTCTTGTGGCGAGAGAGGGCGCCTTCCCGTGGGCTCCCCGGCCTGGCCACAAAGGAGTGACAGCGAGCCCTGGGCATGGCCACTGCCTGCTCCCCGATGTACAGCGTGATGGAGTAGCTGTTCCCAGCCTCCAGGGGCTCCTTGGGCACCGACACCGGCGTGATCTTCTGGTAAGTGGCTGAAAGAGATGGAGCATTGGACAGGTTGCAGCTTCCCATGGAAACACCACCACCACTGAACTATCAAGGGCCCTAGGATATGGGGCCTTTCCCCTCCAGCCCCAGCTCCTGTATGGCCCCTGGTCAGAGGGATGGTCTGGCTTGCCGGACGGGGGGTGTCATAACCCAATTCCCTCTCAGGAAGTATGAGAGCTTTGACTAGCAGGGCCCCAGCTCCAATCTGGTCCCACATGTGGGGGACTGTCTGGATAAGGGGCATTGGGGAATGGGATACAAATACAGGGACTTCCTATCCACTTTATTTTGGGAAAAAGAAAAGGAGTACTTGTGGCACCTTAGAGACTAACCAATTTATTTGAGCATAAGCTTTCGTGAGCTACAGCTCACTTCATCGGATGCATACCATGAAAACTGCAGCAGACTTTATATACACACAGAGAATATGAAACAATATCTCCTCCCACCCCACTGTCCTGCTGGTAATAGCTTATCTAAAGTGATCATCAGGTTGGGCCATTTCCAGCACAAATCCAGGTTTTCTCACCCTCCACCCCCGCCACACAAATTCACTCTCCTGCTGGTGATAGCCCATCCAAAGTGACAACTCTTTACACATTTATTCACAGGAGAGTGAATTTGTGTGGGGGGGTGGAGGGTGAGAAAACCTGGATTTGTGCTGGAAATGGCCCAACCTGATGATCACTTTAGATAAGCTATTACCAGCAGGACAGTGGGGTGGGAGGAGGTATTGTTTCATATTCTCTGTGTGTATATAAAGTCTGCTGCAGTTTCCACGGTATGCATCCGATGAAGTGAGCTGTAGCTCACGAAAGCTCATGCTCAATTAAATTGGTTAGTCTCTAAGGTGCCACAAGTACTCCTTTTCTTTTTGCGAATACAGACTAACACGGCTGTTACTCTGAAACCTGTCTTTATTTTGGGAGTAACCTCCCCAGGTACCCAGAGAAGAGACCCATCTCTATTGCAGATGTGTCGCAGTGAGGAGAAGGATGTTGGTGCCATCACATGGTGGCCTTTGGCAATGAAATTCAGACCTTGAAAAGGAAAGCCTGAACTTCCTGGGGAAAGGACACCTTAGGGATGGGGGGGAAAGTCTGCGGTTCAGCTGAAAGCCAGTGACGCTGTGCTTAGTCCAGAGGTGGGCAAACTATGGCCTGCGGGCAACATCCGGCCCACGGGACCCTCCTGCCTGGCCCCTGAGCTCCTGGCCCAGGAGGCTAGTCCTCAGCCCCTCCCCTGCTGTTCCCCCTCCCCTGCAGCCTCAGCTCACTGCGCAGCCCCTGGGCAGTGGGCCTGCGAGCTCTTGCCAGGCAGCACAGCTGCAGAGCCGCGGCCTAACCCGGAGCTCTGTGCTGCGCGGTGGGGAGGCGGCCTCTCCTGGTGCTCTGGGCGGCACGGCTGTAGCGCCGCCAGCCTCTGGTGCTCCAGGCAGCGCAGTAAGGGGGCAAGGAGCAGGGGGGGTTGGATAGAGGGCAGGGGAGTTCGGGGAGGTGGTCAGGGGGCAGGGGTGTGGATGGGGGCGGGGCGGTCAGAGGGCAGGGAACAGGGGGGTTGAATGGGGGCATGGGTCCTGGGTGGCAGTCAGGAAGGAGAGGGGGGCTTGGATGGGGCGGTGGGGGGCAGTCAGGGGCAGGAGTTCTGGGGGCGGTCAGGGGACAGGGAGGGGTGGATGGGGCAGGAGTCCCGGGGGGACTGTCAGGGTGTGAGAAGCGGGGGGCACGCCTGGCTGTTTCAGGAGGCACAGCCTCCCCTAACCAGCCCTCCATACAATTTAGGAAACCAGATGTGGCCCTCAGGCCAAAAAGTTTGCCTGCCCCTGGCTTAGTCCCACAAGCCCAGGCAGAGGCCAACCTGGGAAGCTCATCCTCTTTACAGCTTGAATGGCTCTTCTAAAACCTGCATATAACTGATACACTCTCCATCCCCATCCTCATCCCCGAGTGGGTTCAACCAAGCATGACTCACAATCCCAACCCTTGCAGATCGGCTCTGTGATGGGAACACAAAGAGACTTGGATCTCAGCCCCCTTCCCACCACCTCTGACTAGCAAACCACTTATATGTAGCAGCCTGCCACAGCCAGCCAATAAGAAGCCAGAAGCCTGCTAAGGCCCGTCAGTCAGGATTCTCTACCACCATTTATGCCAGGATCTCCAAGTTCTTTACAAGCACAGCTCCACTGAAAGCGGGGGTCAGGGTTACAGAGGGGGAGACTGAGGTGCAGTTTCCTCTCTGGACAAAGGGCCAGAGCCAGGAACAGAGCTTCAGCCCATGGGCTCCCAGTCCCCTGCTCCTGCCACTAACCCAGTCTTCCTGTGCTGCATACCTGAGGTGAATGAGTGGGACCTCCTCTTGTGAATCACCAGCGCATCCTCCTCCTCCTGGTAGCTGTTATCCTGGGACTTTGGAGACCCAGCAGGCAACCACTGTCTCTGCCCTGTCGTGTGGCTGACGGCTCTGTGATTATCTCCTAATGCAGAAAGGGGAAACACAAGGAAAGGAGCTTATATATGTCAGACAGACAGAGAAGGGCTTCTAAGCGCAGATTGTTCTAGCTCAAACTCAGCATGTTACAATGGTGCTGTGGTTACAGTGGTGCAGCCTGGTAAAATGCAAGGTGACAACAGGATGCCACTGCGCCAGCCCCAAAGAGCCTTGGGACACTTGTACAGCCTGCAGGGGAGGATTAGCCTACCAAACCCAGGATGGTGATGGGAGCAGAAGATGGGACCTTTCGCCTCTGGAAATCGGTAGTGACCCAGCCTCATTCCATGGCTGGATTGCGCAAGGGGAGCTGGTGGGTTTCGGTCCAGCCACTGGTGGGACAAGCGTCCTCATCACAAAATCACCAGCTCAACAGACAGGGTGAGGCCTGGCATTTGGCGGAGAGACCCACATTAAAATCAGGGTGTTGCAAGGAGGGAAGGAGGGGACTCAGTAGGGGGCGCTCTCTCCTCTTGAGTAGCAGTGACCCAGCACAAAGATAGGGGGTGCTGTGCTGCAGGGAGTGGTGGAGGTGTCTCAACAGAGGATCAGCACTGAGCCCAATGCTCTGAAGGGGGCTGTGCTGCAAGGAGGTGTTGTGTGTAACTCAACAGGGGGCGCTCTCTCCTCTGTCCTCAGTGCCCAGAGGACAGATGAGGTGGCTTGGCCAGGGCACTCTGCACAGGAGGTGGGATGGGGGTGAGCTGCGGGGAGGTTAACCCAGGTGTCCTGCCCAAACTCCAGCGTGGGTGAGTCCATGGTGCCTCTCCAGCTGGAGGGAGGATTCCAAGGGCATTAGTGTCTCCCACTCAGCTTGGTTCCTTCCCACCGCATAAGGGCTGATGTCACTTGTACGCGCTTCGTACCAGCCCTGAGACCGTGCAGGAAGGCCCTGCTGGCGGAAGGACTCAGGACACGATGCTGGAACCTGCAGCTCGGGCGGGGTTATTATGGAGCCACCTAACCAGGCGTGAGTGGAGTAGTGTGAGGAGCACTGCTCTGCTACAGAGAGCAAGGGACACTGAGCTGGGCACCTGAGGAGAGGCCCCAACAGGCTGGGGCGCTGGGAAGTCACCACACCCACCCACCTGCTTGTGAGGCTGCTGAATCCAGTGGGTCCTCCTGTGTCCCATAAGGCAGCTGCAGCCTGGCACTCGACCTGGGCAGCAATGTGATCTCTTGGTTCTTGGCTGTAACAGGCTGATGATGTCCCAGGAGGTGGGAAGAGCTGGAGCTTCCAGGCCCAGAGATCTTGCTGGGTCTGTGTACGAAAGGGAGTGGCAGAGAGACAGAT
Source organism: Lepidochelys kempii (assembly GCF_965140285.1). NCBI lineage: Eukaryota > Metazoa > Chordata > Testudines > Cheloniidae > Lepidochelys > Lepidochelys kempii. The sequence goes on along the minus strand of NC_136382.1, from coordinate 149,784,608 downwards.
TTACAGAGCTGGTCTCACCTGCAGAGAGGGCCTGCTCACCTCAGGCAATCTGACCCACAGACAATTCAAACCAGCATGGGCAGGACCCCTACCCAAGAGCTCTGAGTAGGGGAGGCATCTAATGCAGGCCTCAGCCTGGCTCACCTGAAGCTTCTTCAAGGCCCAGGAAGCTGGGTAACACAGCATGCTAATGGGGTTGGGAGGTGATACTAAACTGGGAAGAGCTGCAAACCCCAGTGAAGATGGGGCAATATCCAAAGGGACATGGAGAGGTTAGAGACATGGGTAGGTAATGGAAGGAGATTTGGCCTGGTCAGTGCAGCTAATTCATTGGGTCAGCACAGTCCCCTTCTGCTACTCTGCAGAGCCCTGGAATGAGTGGCTCTGAATGCCAAGCGTTAGCCACCATCTGCTCACTGATTGGACGGGGCTTCCCAGCACTCACCCCATAGCAGAACTGGTCCCTTCAGCAGGCTGCGTGACTGCCTGGAAATAATCCACTTCAGGGAAACCTGTGGGCAAAGAAAATATCTATTGATAATGTGGAAAAGAGCCAGCAACGAGAGTCCTGAAATCCACAGATGGTAGGGCCTATCTCACGCCATGCTGGGCTGAACCACCTGGGGCCAAGGCCAGAGAGGTGCTGAGAGTCACGGGTGCTCGGCATGGCTCAGGGTTTGCCCTTCTGTGCTCAGTGTCAGGTCAACAGCAGAGGTTCCCATCTAGGGGAATGGGTTACGGAGGCTGCCTTGGGCAGCCCCAGACGGCCTGGCACCTGGGATGGGTGAGGGCAGTGCCTGTCTGCAAGCTGTCACCTTATATTGAAATGTTTCCAGTTAATATAGAGTTATTAAAGATAAGGGTGCAATAAAACCCAACTTAGTTTTTGAGCCTTTAGGTCGGTTACAGAAAACGTATTTAGTAGAGGACCACTAGGAGACACTTAGAACGATGAAACTAAACTTTATTCAAAAGCAAAATGCATCGCTAAACAAACAGGGATGTGATTACTATTTACACAGTACCACAATTCTACTTGCACACAAAGATGAAACAGTGTATCAGCGAGCGAATGGACCACTGACGACAGAGTGACGTCCAAACTGATAATCCTGGAACTTAACAGGACCCTTTGGACGTTAATTGGAGCTCCTCCCAAATTAACAAAACAACTCCTTTTATCATCTGTTATCATACTACCTAACATTAAACTGCCCCTTACCATAATTATATTTCCTCCTCCCCCTTATTGGCTCTTTACATTACACATTATTTAAATGAACATCTGACCCAAAATCCTTCTCATACGATCAATACAGACAGAATTGGGAAAAAAAAACATTCACATTTCTCAATTATTCATTAAAAACCCTGCTTGAAGCAGTTATAACCAAAACATAACGGCACCATAACTCAGCTTATGTCCTTGCTAACTGCAATATTCTTACTGTCTCCAACTTATCTCTAACTTCCTCACACTAACCACCTCCATTTCCTAGACTCCTCTACACTTCGGCTAACTTTAAGCCAAAGTCTAATTTGTACATAACATAGGCTACAGACCCCAAGCATGTTTTCTCACAGAGGGACAGTAATTGGTGTGTGGTGGGTCTGACAGGTCTGGGTGTGAGGAGCAACCCAGCTGCATGTACGAAGGGCTTGTTTACAAGGGGGAGTAATCCACTCTATGGGGTTATGATTTCGAAAGCACGCTGACATCTTGCACATTAATTGGTTCACGTAGACCCTGCTGGTGTGCTTGAACACAGTGTTGTTTGAAACAGCACTACATTAAAGCCCACTCGGAAACCTTTGCTGTACACCAGCAGAGTCTACACAGAGCAATTCGTGCACAACACTTTGGTGTGCTTTAGAAATCACACATCCTTACAGCACATTCCCACACAGAGCCCTTCCCTGCTGCACATGGGGGCATTTTGATGCTATTTTTCTGTCCATGTTCACAACATGAAGGGGCACTAGAATGAAAATGAACTAGGGAAGCGGGTCCTGGCTCAGTGTCCGCAAACTAACCAGCCCAAACCCTTCTCCACAGCTCAGGCACCAGGACAATAATGTTTGGCTGTTTACATAACTCCTCTCCTCCCCAGGAGCCCAGCAAGTTGCCCAAACTCCAGACACTCAGCACCGTGGAAATGCAGCCACCTCTCAGGTGAAGGGCAGAACCAGGCACACAAACCACTCCACCACAGGGAGAGGCAGCAAAGAGAAAATTTGGCGAGCACATGGGCAAAATCCAGTGTGCCCAGGAATTCTGAGTGTCCCTGCAAAGCAGAAGGGAGTGTAGGCTCTAAGGCCTGGTCTGAGAGATTCAGATACAGTAACCTGCATGGGACTCTCACTGCATAGAGAGCAGCACCTGAAGTTGGAGCCTATGGCTCCAAGGAATCTGGGAAGTTCCCCTGTAATGAAGTGGGACTGTTAATGTTTTCTCTGAATAGTGTGGGGGTGCCTCAGTTTCCCCTATGCAGTTCTTAAGTTTCTAGGTGGTGGGATAAGGGTGTATGATCATTGCAGAGCCCTAGAGGGAGGTGTGTGCAGGGGTCTGGACACAGAGAATGACTGACACCCTGTTTCCTGGCAACTGATGGCCTGGCCCTTCCCCTCTGCAAGGTGAGAGCTAAAGGGTTGGAGAACAAAGGGATCAGGTGACCTCCTGGCCTGGGAAAGGGACAAAGCCCAGAGGAGGACCGCTGGAGGATGAGTCAGCTGAGGGCTAGCTGGGGAAGATGAGTGAAGTGCAGATGTGGTTGTCTGGCTCACTGCCCCCCAAAATGGACCCAGCTGAGGGGTCCTGTTCTCTGTACCTACAAGCTCTGTTTTAGACCATGTTCCTGTCATCTAATAAACCTTCTGTTTTACTGGCTGGCTGAGAGTCACGTCTGACTGCAAAGTTGGGGTGCAGGACCCTCTGGCTTCCTCAGAAGCCCTGCCTGCCCGGACTCGCTGTGGGAAGCGCACGGAGGGGCAGAGGATGCTGAATACTCTGAGGTCAGACCCAAGAAGGTGGAAGCCGTGTGAGCTTCTTGCCCTGAAGACAGTCTGCTCACAGAGAGGAGATTTCACCAGAGTCCTGCCAGGCTTCGTAGGGAGCAACTCCAGAGCATCGCCTGGGGATTCCGTGACATCCCCTCCTGCTCTCACCCTCAGCTACCCCCTGAAATTTATTCTAAGGTGAGTTTGGGCCTTGGGGGGGATCACGCTCTCACTTGGAAACCTCCAGCAATAGGGGGAGGAAATGTGCTTCAAATCCCCAGGTGCCCTGTAGAGCAGTATGTGACAGGCCCAGGGACTCATGCTGGCCCACGGCAGGGTCTGGCTCTCCTTAGCCTCATGCCCTGGAGTCTCAATGATTCTCTCTCACACCTGGTTGGGATTTCGTCACAGTGCCTGAGCCACCTGCCTGAGCACAGACCTTGTTTAATGGTCATGCCCATAGGAGTGCCTCAACCTCATGGGATCTCACCAGTTTTATGGCAGGGGGACTCAGCTGCTATCAGTGGAGTCACTCCTGATTTACACTGGAGCATGTGAGGTCACAAATCAAGCCTTGCCCTGAAACTTAGGAGAAGGGGAGAAATGCAGACCTCTGACTCCTCCTGCACCAGGAAGTTCAGGAAGGACTATCGCTTGTGTTGAGAGCAAAGCAATGAAAGCACAGAATGAAGCTTCCTGCACAGTTCATCCAACGCCATCCCATCCCCCTGCTATTCCAGCCCTGGGCTCCCCTCACACAGTTCTGCCAGTGCCCCTCACCCCTGACCTGCACCCCCCACCCCCGCTATCCCAGCCCTGGGCTCCCCACACACAGCTCTGCCAGTGCCCCTCACCCCTGACCTGCACCCCCCACCCCCGCTATCCCAGCCCTGGGCTCCCCACACACAGCTCTGCCAGTGTCCTGCACCCCTGACCTGCAGCCCCCCTGCTATCCCAGCCCTGGGCTCCCCACACACAGCTCTGCCAGTGCCCCTAACTGCTCCACCCCTGCATTGCATCCTGCTCTGCCAGTGGCTGGAGTGTTCCTCACCTGAATTCTGCTGCAGTTTGGAGACCCACTGGTTCATGAGCGGCTGGGATGGAGCTTTCAAGAGGTACTCAGAGCCATCCCGCAGCCTGGGAGGAAAAGAGCAAGTCAGCAAAACGATGACATGAGGTGCAAATTCCTACCCCACCCCTCCCCAACCCCACCAGCCTAGGAGTCAAAGGGATAGAGGATGGAATTACACTAGAACCCCATATTCACTCCCCCTGGGCTACAGGCCCCAGGGCAAAGGAACCATGCCTCAGTGATTAGGGCCTGGTCCCCAATGCTCAGGGGCTGGCATTTCATCGGAGCTGACTGCTTATCATTATCTGGCTATGCATGTGGTCAATTAAGGGCATTAATCACAGCACTATGAGGAGGCCAGCAGGAGGCACTGTACTTATGGGACCACTCACCCCTCCTGAATCTCTATGGAATTGATTGGTTGGGGTTACTCACTGTAGCCTGAAGCAGTTGGTCTTTTTGGTGTACTCTGTTTCCCGGATGCACTGTGCTCCCGAGAGGTTCAGGGGCAGGGCCACCACGGAGCTCTGCAGCACAAAAGACAGCAAAGAAGACAGTGAGGCCTCTGAGGCTTGGGGCATCTTTTCCCTGTGCTAGCAGGATTCCCTCATGCCTGTGACTCACAACTAACTAGTGTCCATTCTGCTCCATGGTCCCCACCACACCTAGGATCTGCCACAAGGGGTAACAACCAGGACAAAGCTGTTCCCGGCCAGCAGAATGGGGGTGTATGGGGGTGTGTTCATGAAAGGCAAGGCTGGTGAGCAGCAGCGTTCTATGGTCAAGAGACTGTGGGCATCAAGGGGGGCAGCTGTGCCCTGTAGGTGCATGACACTGTGAGGGGCAGAGAGCTGGAGACAGGGGATGGGGGCAGCTGGCAGCGCCAAGTAGGTGTGAAAGGTGAGTGAACCCCTGTGTGTGCCATTCAGTGGGTCTCCGGCGTAATCAGCTAAGGGAATGCTTTGTGCTTGTATCCCCTCCCCCTGGATGCAATGCCAGTATCACCCAGAGACTGGGAAACCAAGGCCACCTCCCCGGCTCACAGAGAACCCGCACTTAGGAGGAGCACCCCAAGCACCAACCCCCTAATGGCCTGAAAGAGGCTGGCAGTAGCAGAGGATCCTGAGGTAGCGGGGATGTCTGCATGGGTGGGGGACTTGTCCTGCCCCTTCAAACCCAACAGGGCTCCCCCTAGCCAAAGGCCCAGACACAAAGAGACAGGCTGGAGAGCAAGAGACCATGGTTCTCCTCTCAGCTCCAGCCATCTTCCCAGAGATCCTTGCTCCCCCTGCTCACCTTGCCAGCCCCACCACCCTAAACCTCAGCCGCATGTGGTGGCTGGGAGGTGAGGGGTTCATTCCCCCATCTGTCCCAGCCCTGTGATCTGCAGCCCCCTGCCACTGATAATGATTTGCTCTTCAAAGCACTTGCATGCATTCATTAATGAAACTGTACTACCACTGTCCGCTATTCCAGCGCTGGTCTGCAATCTGAGGGGGAAACTGAGGCATAAAGAAGGAACTTGCTCAAGGTCACGCAGTAAATAAGTGGCAAACCCCTTCTTCAACCACTGCCACTCCCACTGACATTTCCCTTCCCCCACCTAGAGCCAAGAACAGAACCCAGGAGTCCTGGCCGCCATTCTTCCTGCTCTCACCAGTGGACACTGCTCTATCCTCACTGTCAGCCTCACATCCCCGCCCCGCCTCTCCCTGGGAGAGGCCCAACTGCACACCGTACCTTGAGAGTGTCCTTCCTGTCCTGGTAGAAGCACAGTGTCTGCCTCATCAGCACCGCATGGAAGAGGTTCCAGGTGCGACAGGTTGCCTAACAGATCAGAAGCAGAGGCCAAAGGTGAAGCAGGCAAGGCCTAGCCCAAACAGCACAGCATCTCTACCCTTGCTCCGGGGAGAGTGCCAGGCAGCTGACGTAAATCAACGTGGAGCTTTGCTGACTTCAATGGAACTACGCTGATTTACACCAGCTCAGGATCCAGCCCATTGACTTCAACGGAGCTGCACCCATTTACAGGAACTGAAGATCTGGCCGTCGATGTCCAAGCACTAATTCCTCTCTGTTTGTGGCATGTCATCGGGCATGTTGCAGATTGACTCCAACGTGATACCATCGCTTGGCAGGGCCTGACAGGGGTCGTACAATCCTAGAAGCTACTATAAATGACTGGTATTCTGAGGAATATCACTAGCTCCATGCTGCAGACGCTGACCAGGGTCAACTTCCAGCGTTTAGGGAATGTTTAATAACAGCTCAGTAACTGCTTAGATCCTACACTCAAAGCCATGCACCGAAGTGTTACAGAACTGCAGACCTGATTAAGCACCGGCTTCCCCTGCTTAGAAAGAAGGTAAATACGACTGGCGAGAAGTGCTCTGGACAGCTTGGGAGATCAAATCACCAGCTCCATGACTCGGGAACAGCTGGAGAAACGCTCAAGGAGCTGTTTAGATGGGCAGAATTTCCCCTTTGGGGGTTTTATCCATTTTACCTTCAAAACAGGATCCAAGATTTTCAACAATGGGGGCCTCCCGTTAGGTACCTACGTGCACAGCCAGATGTGCCGTGCACCCCACACCTCACAGTGAAGACAATGGACGTTGCTGGGTGACAGCATCTTTGAGAACCAGGCCACTGACTTGCGTGTCTAGCTATGCACTTAGGAGCTTAACAGGCCCCGCTTCTGGCAGTGTATCGAACATACTGTGTGTGTGATTAGAGACTGATAAAGTTAAAGAAGGAAAATGCAGCCCAGGGCCCACAGAGAAGGCTGGGCAGCTTCTACTGTACCTTTCTGCCTCCTGTCTGCAACACGTGTTTCCTTTCCAGAGTCCCTTCCATCATCTGAAACTCCATTTTACTGGGGGGTGTCTGCAAGGAGACAGGCAATGAGCAAAGCAGCCCCAGCACCACTGGGCTGTTGGGAGTGCAGTCCCCCGCAGCCAGCCATCCAGGGGGTCCCACAGCCAGCCAGGACCATAACTTGAAGCCTGCAATGGTAAATGGGTCATTTGGGGTCAAAGTCTCTGTCAGAGGGATTATAATGGGGCCATGTGTGTCCTGATGGAGACATATGCTGCCCTTCCGGACCTAGTGGGAAGGCTCAATGCTGCGCAGATTCAGGGGTGACAGTGAGCTACTGTGCAATGAGACCTTCTTGGGATCCTGTATCCCTGACACATTAGCTACATGGTTCTTCCCAGCCCCATCCATGGCCTCTGGGACCAGAAGACAGCAGTGAATTGCAGAGCAGGGAACCACAGCACAGAGACCATCTTCCTCACATTGGCCTGGATTCGCAGTAAGCCCCGTGCATACATAATCTGTCCTGACAGGGTTATAAATCCACCTTGCTTCAGAAATCACCAGGACTAGAACCCAGCCCTTCAGTTCCAAAACACAGTCCTCGTTCACTTGCTACAGGAGAACTCCCATGGCTGGCACTCACAGACCTTTCATCCTTCTGGTGCATCGAGTCATTACAGGGCAAGACTGCGCCCGTGCATACAGGCTCAAAGGCAGTAGGTTCCAGCAAGTATCTGCCTCGCCATATCCTCACACTATGCACACGCCTGCAGTAAGCACATGTGCAGAGCAGACGTGCATTGCATATGCCCAATCCATCTGTGATCTTCTGTTTAGAGCAGTGGTTCTCAACCAGGGGTACTCATCTAGTTATTTGCCTAGTTTTACAACAGGCTACATAAAAAGCATCAGCGAAGTCAGTACAAACTAAAATTTCATACAATGACTTGTTTATACTGTTCCATATACTATACACTGAAATATAAATACAATATTTATATTCCAATCGATTTATTTTATGATGATACGGTAAAAATGAGAAAGTAAGCCATGTTTAAGTAATCATGTGCTGGGGCACTTTTGTATTTTTATGTCTGATTCTGTAAGCAAGTAGTTTTTAAGTGAGATGAAACTTGGGGGTACGCAAAACAAATCAGACTCCTGAAAAGGGGTCCAGTAGTCTGGAAAGGTTGAGAGCCACTGGGTTAGAGCATGGGATCACATCTCCCTCTAGCGGCCAGTCTCTGCACCTATCTTAGCCTGCTCCTGACTCCCAGCTAGCAGAATTACTGCTTCAACTCAAGTGGCAGGAGGAGGTGATTTTGGTGCTGAAACGCTTGGGTTTGACCCTGCTGATTGCTGTGGGTGAGGTTTGGGTTTGAGCCTTGGCACAGGTTGGAGATGGTGTTCGGACAGCCAGCTAAGCCCCACGTGCTGCTCATGAGTGACCCTTTGTGGCCAGTGCAGGAGCAGGTTAGCCAGGGGAACCGTGGCTCAGAGGCCTGGTATAAAGCAGGGAATATCTAGTTATCCGGACCGATCACTGCAGTGCCTGAGAGTGTGCAAAGGGGACAGTACAGCTTCTGGCAGGTCTCCCCCAGCCCCTAAGAAACAGTACACAGAGCCCACTAACCTTGCCAACGTCTCTGTCCTCTTCCTGATGCTTCTGCTGGTTCTGTGGGCAGCTGCCCTCCACTGATCCCATGGATGCAGCCTCCTTTACCCCACAGGGCTCGTCTTGACAGGGGAAGGATGCCCAGAACCCGCGTGGGCTGCCCTCACTACCGTGCCCATCACTGGTTTCTCTTTCCCCGTCTGGGCTCTGAAGGAGCTGGGTGGAGTTGGGAAGGGTGAACTTGGCTACCAGCACATTATTCGCTGATGTTAAGATCAGTCTCCCACGGGAAACCTCTGGGCTCTGTGCCTTGTCTGCCTTGTTCCGCGACATGGGGTGGGCATCAGTGTCCGCACAGGGGCTCTGCTTGTTGCGTCCCTCCACGTTCCTCCAGATGGCCTGGAGCTCCTCCTCCTCCTCTTCAAACAGCTCGTGGTCAGGGTGGCAAATCTCAGCTGAGCCTGGGAGCTTTGCCCCTTTGGACAGCCCTGATCCGGCCGCCCTTCCATCTGGAGCCAGGCCCTGGCGGTCTAACCCTGCCGACATGAGGCTACGTGGCTGGGCACCGAGCTGGCATTCAGACACAGACAGCAGGGTCGGTAGCTTTGCACACCTTCCAGAGCGTGCCATCAGGCTTTCCTCCAAGGCCTCCTGGAAGGGGGCAGACTCTAGCCGATGCTCTGGGGGATCTTCCTTTAGCTTGCCATTCACTGCGGGATGCTCTGGTTTGGCTGTGCTGGGGTCCCCTCCGGCACCACTCGTGTACTTAGTGGGAGAAGGCCTGAGCTCCACCTTAGATGCTTCTTCGAGTCTGGGTTTGCAGCCTGCTGGCTTCTCGGCCTTTGCGCTGCCGGACGTGCCCAGTGTGGCTGCCAGCTTGTCCCACTCGCGCCCAATCTGCTCATGCAGCACGCTGATGCGGGAGAGCCGGTTCAGTCTGAAGTCCAGGAAATCATCACTGCCACTGCCCTGGCTCCTGGGAGTCCACTGCTCCTCCCCACAGGGGGTGGCACCAATGCCCTGCGCCTTTGGCCTGCGGTAGCTCGGGCTGAAACTCACCTCTTCGAACCAGGTGCCTCCCTCGCTCTTAGGAGCCTTCCTGAAAGCATCCCTTGGCCCTCTGGGCCTTTGGCATGTGGCCAGTGCCTGGTTCAGTGTCTCCTTCCGCAGGCTGGCCCCATTCGCCTCCCTCTCTGCCTCACCGGTGTCCCATGGAATCGCCCCACCATCCTGCCTCACCTCCTCCCCTCCTGGCACCTCCTTCTGTGCTACTTTAATGGCGTCCTGGACATTACCAAGGAGACCAAGGTCCTTGGGCAGCTCCAAGCTCAATACGGACCCCAGGGAAAGGTGCTGGCAAGCACTCTTCGCCACCGCCAGCTGGGAACTACTGGGCCCCCAGGCTTGGCTCAGGAATTCAGCTTTGGGGCCACTAGATGCCGCGCTGACAATGCCACATTCTGCCTCAATGGCCGTCCCCAGCGGATTCTTCACAAGGTCCAGCAGCTGCCCAAGCCTGGGGTTCGGAGGTCTCCCTGCCAACTTCTTCCCGCTGCTGCACTTGGGAGGCCAAGTGTTGCTGGGATTGTGCTTCTCCTCAAGCAAAGGCTGTAGCCTGCTGGGACCTGCTCCCACGATGCCCTGCAATGTGAGCAGCTGAGCATCCTCTGCCTTTGCCTGACCCTTTCTCTTCAGGCTGCTGAGGAGGGAGCCGGAGCTGATCTTAGGCAGGGTGTGGAAGGCGGCCTCAGGCCCGGGGCTTGGGACCAGGGAAACATGTGCTATGGTGGGCGCTCGCTTGGCTAGCCGTGGCATGGTCGAGCTCCTGCAGGTGGCGTCTCGATCCCCCTCTTTCTCCTTCACATGCAGGTAGGTGCTCACCTGGGAAACACAAGGGTGGGGAGAGACGTGAGACTAACCCGTTGAAACGCTCCAAGTCACTAGTGCCCAAACCTGTGTGGGCATGGCCCTGGACCCGCTCATGGGCTGGGTCCTTAATGGCATACACTGGCACATGGCTCCTCCTGCCCAGCTGTCAGTCACACATCACAGTAAGCCTCATTCTCGTCACACAGTGGCCAGCGGGGTCAGGCAACCCAAGACGCATTCCAGGATGTTACAGTCACTTGGCTTCATTGCTGGGGACCAGCTCCCACAGTCCTTTTCTAGTGTGGGGCAAACCCAGTGCTGCCTGAATGGGGGCTGCACTGGCCAACTCACCAGTTGGGCTGCTCCTAATTGTGCCCCCAACACCTGTGATGTGCCTGGGACTACAGATCCCAGCATGCAATGCTTCCAGGGCACTCAGTGGCTTGGCATGCTGGGAGATGTAGTGCAGTAGTAGTAGTGCCCCTTCATATTACAGAGGCTAGCAGTTGCAAAACCCCACAGGCCCTCTGGCTGCCCCAGTATAGCAGAGGCTGGCTAAATCGTTCAAATAGCACCGATCCCCTCCCTGTACCCTTTGCCGGCTGGAGCCCATCTAGCAAAGGAGACTCAGTCGCTGCTGGTGCCCTGATGCTGGGATTTTGCTCCCTCCTGTTTGTGCCAAGTGGGAGGACTCTGAGCTCTTGGGACTCGCACTGTCCCTGCGTTCCCCACCACTCAGCAAAGGTGCCTGTTTCTTACTCCAAGCCAGTGCTGCTCAAACTTATTACACAGGAGGGCCACAGAAATCTACGCACAACCTGCTGTGGGCCAAACACATTCTACGTATTTTAATAAAATTTAAAGTCACCTGTATTGATTTATATTTTAAGTTCAGCTTGTTTCATACGTGTTTCTATGTACAGTATCGTCTATTTACACACACATGTAAACTAAATGATGTACACATGATGACAAAACGCTAATGAATCGGCCATTAATATATTGTGTTCAAACCGGCCATGGGCCTTATGAAATGTTCGGGTGGGCCAGTGTACAGCCCGCAGGCCGTAAGTTGGGCAGCCCTGCTCTAAGACACCTCCCCCTCTTCCATGCTCACAGATCTTCCTGGCCTTTCCCACTGGAACAGGCAGATTCTTTAGCAGGTCTGCGCAGCCTGAGGCTGGGTGAGGATGCTGGCAAAGACCTCCACCCTCCTGTGGCGGGGGGAATGGATCAGCACTTCCCTGAATTCAAGGCTGGATGCTGCCTGCTATCCCTGAGTCTTCTGGCTGGCTCCCTGTTCCTCTGTCCTGTTCAAGTGAATGAACTATTCCTGTAGGGGCCTGGTCAGGTCACAGCTCTGCTTCCGAGCGCCGGCCCAGCTCATGTAGCACTGAGTCCTAAGCCTGCCTCACACCTAAGCACCTGCCCTAAGCCTGTGACTGTCCAGCGATGGTGCACACTGGGATCTGCTCAGCTTCTCTGTGCTGGGTTTTTGCTGATTCCGAGAGCTCCCGGGAAACCCCCTCAGGATAGAAATACACAAGATAGGGAGCATTAAACAAACACAATTCTGTGTGAAAGCAGCACCAGTAAAAGTGCCTGCCTCACAGCCCCGAAGCCCTCTAAGTATCCCCAGGACAGGCCTGGCTCATGCAACACACCCTCCCGCCACCAGTCTGCCCCAGGGCTCCCTGGCACATTCAGGCCTTGGCTTCTCTGCTCAGGCTGGCAACAGGACTTGTCACCACCGGCTGGATTGTGGGTTTGGAGAGCTGCCCCCTGGTGACTGGACTGAGACCTTCTGACTCATTTCACCTCCCAACAGCCAGCAGATGGAAACCACTTACCAATAGGGGCCAGACAGCAACTGGTGTCCGAGAGGTGAGAGGCCCAGTAGCCCATTCCCTAGCCCCACTGGGCCAGCTGGTGCACTGACCTCATTCTGTGGAGTACTGTGACACCAGGCAGCCCTTGGGAGGCCATTTCTCATGGCAGGGTTATCAGGATGGCATGGTGCCCTCCCTGTTCACCCCCTCCACTGCTGCAGCTCTTCTAGCAGGGGGATAAGCCTTAGCCTGGCCTCTTGGCCAGGAGCCAGCGGGGACCAGGAGCAGTGTCAGAGAGAGGACACAGAGGGACTCACGGGGACAGGACGGTGTGTTAGTATAGGGCAAGCTCACGCCATGCAGCCACTGTGCCCGGCATGCAGCCCCTGGGACGTTACCTCTTCCACGGGCTGGCGAGACGGCTTTTTCTTTCGCTTTAAACTACCCAAAGTGTTTCCTAAAAGCCCCTGGCAACGCTTCCAAAAGGTTTTACAGCCTGAGGGTTTAGTGCCAGGGAGCTGAGTGTGGGGAAAGAGAGACACAAAAAGAAAATTGAGGGAGGAGAGCGGGTGGCCTGTTACAGCGAGGAGGAGGAGGGGAGAAGGGGGGCCACAGTGCTAAAGGCCAGCCCCCTGCTTGAAATCCAAGGGAGCTTGTGCTGTATCTGCCAACCCGAGTGGCAGGGACACCGGGGCTGGGGCTCCCTAGTCCAGAGTGTCCACCTGCTTCGCTCTTGATTCATCCGAGAATCTCCTGAGCTCTCAGCTGCTCAGCCTCAGCCCCGGGGGTCTGGGTTCACCTGGAAACACCCCCACTCTGCCATGCCCTTCCAAGTGCACCTGGCAGTTTCCAAGCCCTACAAAGCCACAGCCCTGAATTCACCTGCAGTTGGACAAGCTCTGATCTGGGGCACAGCTCCCCTAGGCAGCTCTATCGAGAAACATGGTCTCTCCCGTCTCCCCTCGCACCAAGCCTCCTGTGCACAGCACAAGCTAGCAGCCCTGACAAAGCCGTGTGTCTCCCCAGCATGACATCACCTACCCTGTGCAGGGACTCTTCCCCCGGCATCGCTCCAGCCAGCTGCAGCTTCTTCTCCCCCTTCTTGCCAATACTCAGGATCAAGTTGACTGTCCCGCCCAGGCTGCTGGGCCCAGACTGCGGCACCAGCAGCACTGGGGACTCTGAGGGATCCAGAACTAAAGTCTCCTTGGTGGTTTCCACCTCCAATGGGGTGGAGTCCCCAGGATCTTCCCAGCTTTGCTCCAGCCCTCGGAGGGCATCTGGGATAGATGGGGCGGAAGGACAGGCCACTTCCCTCTCTTGCCTCTGGAGCTGTGGTGGGGTGAGGGAGCACAATGTGGGCTGAGGCCCTTTAGAAGTGTTAGGGCCCAGGATGCCATCTGCTCCAGGCACAGCTGCTTGGGCGCATGGGTCCTGGGAAGTAATAGAAGACAGTGAAGAGGTGGGGTTGTGGGAATGGCCTGCCCCCTGTCCTGTGCACTTCCTTTCCCTCCCCGGTGCCATGATACCCCCCTGCCCTACACCTGGTTCCTCCGCCCCCCATTCCATTCTGCTGTGCCCCCTCCTGCACTTCTCTGTACTATGGGTGTGCAGTGGGATTTGGTGGTCTCCCCCGCAGGAGCCCTAGGACTCTCACACTCTGTACATGACAGCACTGGATGCCAAAGGCAGTCTGGACGCACGGATCTCCAAGTGCTTTACAGGCACGAATTAATTCAGCTTCACAGCCGCCACCCCCACTCTGGGAGGTGGATCAGGAGCATTACCCCTGTGTTGCAGGCGGGGAAACTGAGGCACAGAGCAGGGCTGGGAGTCACTCAAGGCTGCAGAGTGAGTAGCAGCTCCAGGGCTAGAACCCAAGAGCCCTGACTGCTGGTCCTCTGCTTTAACCGCTAGCCAGCCTGTGGTGTACGGCTTCCCTGAGATTCTCCAGACGGAAACAGCCACCATGGTTTATGTGAGTCTCCCTGATTTTTGCCCTGGTGGACACAATGCCTGTGTATCTGCTCCTGTCCCATGCTGGCCTTGTGCAGAGGCCTTTCATTGTGCCAAGAGAGGCGCCTCAGCTGGGCTGAGCAAACAGCGGCCTGACCCATCCCCGCTTGCAGACTGTCCCACAGCAGCTACGGACTCACCTGGCAGCTGGGGGACACACTCAGCACAGAGTCCACGGGACCGTCTTGGCCCTTTTTGCCAGCACTCTTGTTCCCAGAATCCCAGTGGTGTTTCTGTGCTCGCCAGCGCACCAGCACCCATCCCAGCATGCTCTGCAGCTCCTCCAGGCGTTCCTTTATCTACCGGGAGAACAAAGATGCCAAGGGCTCCTGTGAGAACTTCAGCTCCCCTCCTCTACTCCCCAGACACAACTTCACCCTGGGATCGGGGACAGAGAAGCCAATGGGGAGCGTAGGATGCTGAGAACCCTTCGTTGGGGACTGGGGAGTGGTGCTTTCTTCAGGAACAACTTCATAATGGGCCCTTTGGGGTCAGGTCTGGAAAAGAAGCTGAGCCCCAGCAGGTCTGTGTTCAGTATCCATCACATGGGTAACCACCCCAGCCAGCGGGGTGGTCTGACTGCCCCTTGCAGGGTGGGTGGTTGAGGCTGGCTCCCCCTGAGCACTAAATGGCTTCTTGGTAAATCTGTCTCACTGGGCTCCCATAAGCGAATGGTTTGGCTGGGCACTATGCAGAGGACTCACCTCTCTGATGACCCAGCAGGTTCCATCTGCCCTGTACCAGGCCAGAGGCTGAGCCCCCAGGGTTTTCAATGGGGAGCTCATGAAGCATCCCCCAGTCCACCTCCTGCTTACCGTCTCACTCAGGTAGTGCTCCTCGGACACCAGCGTCTGCCCGGTGGATGCCAGCTCCTCAAACTCCTTGAACTTGCCCTCAATTTTCCTCTCTAGCTCCTCCCACTGAGTCTCTGGGAGCCCATGAGCACTCACGCTCTCCGAAAAGATCTGAGCCCTTGTGTCCTCTGTCCAGGAGCTGCGAAGACAAGGGGACAGGGCCATAAGGAGCCACTGGGACGACTGGAGGGAATACAGCTGCCGAACCAAACCGTAGCCAGTGCTCTCCTCCCCTCTCCCCACCCCGTCCTAGGAGGGCACAGGTGAGGAACTCCCTCCAGGCTGCAGGCTGAGCCGGATCTTCCATGCCAGGGTTTGAGTCTCCGCTAGGTCAAACTATCCAGAGAACGTCCCTTCAGTGACTGGCCCCCTGCTCCATGGGTTTGGCCAGCAAGGAAGGCAGAGGAAATGGCCATGCTCTAACTCAGTCTCTGCAGCAGGGAGTTCCCCCACCCCCCTCTGAGGCATGAACAGAGCTGCCACCTGACAGGATGCGACTGCGACTGTTGTGGCGCTTGGTGTGTTGTTAACGCTTCCCATGGACTCCTGCAGCTTTCCTGCGAATTTCTGCCATCGCCTCCCATTGCTCTCAGTGCGACTGAAACCGCAGGCTGCCCGCTGCCATTTCCCTACAGCTGTGCTGGTGGCGCTCCGGCTTCCCAAGCACAGACGTCACCCATAGTTCTCACCGGGACTACAGCCGGGCTGCCTTCGGGGACGATGGCCACCATCAGGCTCTGCGGCGAGCCCAGGAAGCCATGGGGGCAGAGAGAGGGAGAATGTGAGGGCTGGAGGCTGAGAGAAAATATGGGAGGAAGGGAAAGGCAAGGGCCAGGAGATGATGGGGAAGCCTGGGGAGCGACAGAAGAGTGGCAAACATCCTGGGGTTCTCTGGACATCTGACTTTCCCCAGGGAGCTATTTCAGCTCCCCTTGCACCTCCCCAGTCTGCTCCCCAGAGAGCAACACCTGGCCAGACACTTGTGAACCCCAAGCTGAGCACCAGCCCTCAGGCTGTCCTCCCTGGATCCCAACTTTACAGGCAGGGCCGGCTGGATCACAAAGGCAGTTGGAAGGGAAGACGCCATGCAGGCTGCAGCCACTTACATCATGGCTAAGTAATCTCCAAAGAACTGCTGCAGCCGACTGGCCTGCTGCACATGGCCCTTGTTCTCCAGCACCAGCTTTTGCAGCTCCTCCCAGGCCTGCAGCATCCCCTGGATCTCTGGGCCCATGTCATGCATCCGAGCTGGGCAGAGCTTTTCCAAGTGGATGACTGCCTTCTCCAGCTCCTCCACGTCCCCCTCCAGCGCCTCGGACATGTTGAACTAGGGGACATAAGACAAAAGGACTCTGGACACGTAAAAGAGACCCTCTTGGCAGGGGGCTCCCAGCTCCCTTCCCCATGGGGGAGTGTTTTTCTGCCTCTCTGCCTGAAGACAGGAGGGGACCGAGGCAACCGTGCCTACTTGGCTTGCCAAGTTGTTTCCTTCCCCTCCCACTTGGGGAAAAAGATCAGGGTTGGGAATCAACATGGCAGGGCAAAGCACTGGGCTGACTCCCTCAGGCACTGGTACCTAGAGATGGCACCCAAACCCAGGCCCCCTGCATGACAGGGGCAGACATTAGCCACTAGGCCACCAGGCTGAATCCCTTCAGCATCGCAGGAAATGCAATGTAGAGAGTTAGGACCCACACCTGATCCTCCTGCATACAGCTCAGAGCACTGAGCCCCTGACCATGGGAGCAGCCTCTACTTTATCATCTCTCCTGTGCGACAGGGGATGGGAGTGCAGGGGGAGATATGCTCTGTGGGGAACTGTGCTCTGCAGGGTGCAGGGCATGGGGGAGCAGAGGATGGGGAAGAAGGGGGTGGGGGAGCAGGGGATGGGGAAGCAGGGGGAGCTGTGCTCTGTGGGGTGCAGGGGGTGGGGGAGCAAGTTGTGGGAGACCAGGGGAGCTGTGCTTTGCGGGGAGCAGGGGACAGGGGAGCAGGCCGTGGTGGCACAGGAGGAGCTGTGCTTTGTGAGGAGCAGGGGATGGGGGAGCAAGGGATGGGGGAGCAGGGGCAGCTGTGCTCTGTGGGGTGCAGGGGATGGCGGTACAGGGGATGGGGGTGCAGGCTGTCGGGGCACAAGGGGAGCTGTGCTCTGTGGGGGAGCAGGAGATGAGGGAGCAGGCTGTGGGGCGCAGAGGGTGGGGGAGCAGGGGATCTGTGATTTGTGGGGAGCAGGGGGTGGGGGAGCAGGGGGTGGGGGAGCAGCAGGGTGAAGAGGGATCCAGGTTTCCCAGCAGACAGTTCCGCTCTGCTCTGCATGGAGCTGGTTCCCTCCATAGGGATGCAGAATGGAAAGATGTGTGAGTTGTTGGCAGCCAGACCTTGGCACACAGGGGCTGACGCAATCCCTTCCCCTCTCCCTGCCTGGCCACAGGGGGAGTTGACAGGAAAGGCCTAGAGACAGCTGGAAAATTCCAGTGAGCCCTTCATAAAAGGCCAGGGCTTATGGCTCTTGGGCCTGAGGGCTAGAGTCTCCCTGAGGTGACCTCGTCTCTACTCCTGACACCCTTGGTAACCCCTAGCTCCAACATGCCTGGCAACATGCCAAGGCACTGCAAGGCTCCCAGGAAGCCAGTAGAGGCCATCGGTGACTCCACTCACCATGGCAAGTCAGAGCGGCGCAGTCTCTGGGACTCACCTCCATCTCCTGCTGCTGGCTCAGCAGCCCCTGCAGCCCCTGCAGGTCCAGCTCACTCTTCACTGTGACAAAGCCACTCTCCACCTGGGCGATATCACGGGCCAGAGCCTCCGCTCTGCATCGAATGGCCTCCATGCGTGGAAAGACTCTGGCAAGCTGGGAGAGAGAAAAGTGAGGTGAACCCCAGTGTGAGCTCCCTTCAGAGATGCTCCTTGTCCTCACACGGATGCTAGCAAGCTGTGGGGCGCAGAAGAAGAATAGGGATAACTGTGCAGCACTAGCATCAGCTGCCTCAGCCTTGGCTCCCAACCCCCTGCTCTAACCACTAGGACAGACTCCACTCCTAGGGACAGGTATAGGACCCAGGAGTCCTGTCTCCCAGTCCCCTGCTCTAGAACACACTCCCCTTCCAGGGTCAGGAATAGAACCCAGGAGTCCTGGCTCCCAGCCCCCTGCTCTAATCACTAGACCAGGGGCGGCCAGCCTGAGGCTGAGAAGGAGCCAGAATTTACCAATGTACATTGCCAAAGAGCCACAGTAATACCTCAGCAGCCCCCCAGCAGCTCCCCCCACTCCAACCTGCAGCACCTCCTGCCCACCGTCAGCCCCACCAATCAGTGCCTCCCACTTCCTCCCCACGCCTCCCACCCACCACAATCAGCTGTTACCTGGTGTGTCAGAGGCTCTGGTGCAGAGGGGGGGAGAGCGAGGGCATGGCAGGCTCGGGGGAAGGGGTGGAGAGGGGGCAGGGCTTGGGGCAGAGCAGGGGGTTGAGCAGTGAGCACCCCCCAGCACACTGGAAAGTTGGCACCTGTAGCTCCAGCCCTGGAGTCGGTAGCTATGCAAGGAGCCGCATATTAACTTCTGAAGAGCCGCATGCGGCTCCGGAGCTGCAGGTTGGTCACCCCTGTACTAGACCCTACTCTCTCAGGCTGGCACTATGCATAGGAGCCCCCCTTCAGTCAGACTCTACTGTTCTGCCCTCACCTCTGACTGAGCCAGCCGTGCTCCGCATGGCCACTAGTGGTGTGTTACCCCCTCCTTCTCAGTCAAAGGCTCCTCACGCCAGGTCCCTTACCAGGCGCTCCAGACTCTCAGTTTCAGCTGCTGCCTCCATGACTCGCTCCCGCTCCTTCACCACGTCGTTCAGCATCTCCACAGCCTCCTGCAGCTCACCCAGGGGGCTGCTCATGTCCTCACGGCTCAGCTGCTGCCCAGCCTGGGCCAAGGGGAGGTGCACAGGCTCCTGGGAGCCCAGCCTGCTGGTCCCGGGCTAAAGCAAACACACAGGGACGCTGGAGCTTTAGAGAGAGACTGGGACACGTGGGGTGATTCTGGCACCACCTGGCCTGCGAGGGGTCCCGTGGAGCCTCCTCACCATGCACTCAGGGTTGCTGATCTCAGCCATTCCCCAGGATTGAGGTCAGTGGCCACTGTGCCTCCCCCACCTCAGAGCAAACACTGGCAGCTGCTGGGGGTGACGCTGGAAAGCGAGGGGTTCCAGTTATCCCCCACCCAACCCCTGACCTCACTCAGTCAGCAGTAGGGCCCCTCCACCCAGACTGACCCAGCAGGGATGGGATTCCCAATGGGGGCCCGAGTCCAGGCCCATCCCCACTCACTCCTCACCAGCGTGCTGTTCTTCTGGCTCAGCACCTCCTCCTGTTGCACATTCTGCAGGAACTCAGACAGCACCAGGGAATCGCGCACGTCCTCCGCCCGCCGCTGCAGGGCCGCCCGCACGCACCCCAACCTGGCACAGCAAACGCAGCAGTGGGGCAGGAGCACACGGAGAGGCAGCGAGGCAGGGGGATCCTCCTTCCCACTGCAGGGAAATCCCCTCCCGACCCTTCAGTGCTGCCATTCCCCAGTGCTGCCCCCCAGGGGGCTCCCACCCCACTGACACAGCCACCCCCTTCCATCCCCCAAGGTCGTCCCATTGGAGGTCTCCCACCCCTCTGACACCACTGTCCCCTCCCATTCCTCAAGGCTGCCCTCAGGGGATCCCCTCTCACCTCTCTGATGCCACATCCTCCCCAGAGGGGGGAATCCCCTCACACTCCTCCAACCTCATCTCTTCCTCACATCCCCTGACACTACCTCCCACTCCAGCAGCCTGTGCTCCCCGTAGTCCAGTTCCCAGTCCTGTTTCCCCAGGACTCACTTCTCCTCCATCATCTCCACCTTGCTCTGAATCTTCCCAGCCATCACGTGCTCTGCAGAGGGCTCTCTCCCCATCTCCTCCCGCAGGGCTTGGAGCTTGATGCCCCACAACAGGACCTGGTTCTCCAAGCAGCTGATCTCCTGGAGGTCCCTGCGGAGTTCCTCTGGGCTCCTCATGGTGGCGGGCTCCGACAGCGAGCCCACCACCCCCTGCAGCCACTGCTCAGCCCCATCCAGCTCTCCCACCAACCGCAGAACCTGCAGGAAGAGATTGGAGAGTGGGACAGACAGGACCTCCCAGGCCAGATCCCCCTCTGTCCCAGCCTCAGGGTGGGCAGGAATGAAAGCCCCTGAGGGCGCCGTGGCATCGTGTCGCAGGGAAGACCAGTTCGGTGTGACCCAGCACCGTGCTATCCCACCCAGGGCAGCACGTTTCCATGGACCATCGCAGGGCTCTCCATGCTGCAGCACAAACAGCACCCGGTTGCCCACCTGGAGGCATCTCAGACACAGCAGGGGCAGTCCTGGCTGTGCCAGCATGGAGGCCACTGCAGTGCCAGATCCAGCTGGAGGAGCAGAGGCTTCCTGAGCTGGCTCCACACAGGGCACCTGTCCCTCCCAGGTGGTGTGCATGGCACTGGGCTAACTGATCTTTGGGGAAGGCCAGGCAGCCAGGGCCATCACCCCGCACCCTGCTGACACTCCCCGGGAGACTCCCTTGCAGGGGGCTGCAGCCGAGGCTCAAGATGGCCCCTGCACCAGCACAGCCCAGAGAACGGGCACAGCGATCCCTGTCCCACCAGTGCCTGCACTGGGGCTGCCCCTGTGTCTCATGTGCACCCCCTTCCCGCCCTGCTCACACCCCTCTGTCTGATACGGGCTCATGCCTGGCAGAGAGAGATGGCACCACGCACCTTATCAATCTCCCTCAGCGCCGCACCGTTCTCCCGGTGCCTCCTCTGCAGCTCCTCCCACAGCCCCTCCAGCTCCTGGAGGATGCCTTCCACCTGAGGTCTCCCTCCATGGCTGCCACACAGCAGCGTCTGCCCTTCCTGTGGGACACGGACACGCATTGTCAGGTGACGCCCACTTGGGCGTCCCGCTCTGCAATCCCTTAGAGGAGCCTGAGAATGAGGCACATGCTGAGGACAGGGATCTGCTCTTCCCAGCCCCCCTGACCCTGGCCACCAAGGGGGCATGGATCTCACTGCCCACTCCCATCCCTCCCCAGAAGGCAGCGGAGAGGAAACTCCTCCTGGCGCCCCAGGTGCCTGGCAGGGGAACCCAGTGTTATTCTCCAGTTGCACGAAACACCTGCCACCGGGGATGCCATCAGCATGGCGCCCCCTCTGCATCCCCAGCAGCGAGTTGTAGAGGGGGACTTCCCGTCCCACACAGTATGCACCCCACAGCTGGTGCTCACCATGAGCAGGGCCTCGATGCTGGAGCTGTTGCCCAGGATCTCCTGCTGCAGCGCGGCCTGCTGGCTCTGTGCAGCCTCCAGGCTCTCTGCGTCCTCCACCTGGCTCAGCCGGATGCTGAGCCCTACGTTCTCCCTCAGCCAGGACACAGCCTGCCGTACACCGGAGGAGAGACAGCGCGTTACTGCCAGCCGAGGCGTGGGGGGCTGCGAGGAGAGGGGGAGACACATGGGGGAACACCCAACGCTGGGACCCAGGGACAGGGGCTGGGACGCGCCTTGGCTCATTTGAGACGTTACCACGTTAGCAGCCTGACAGAAGTCCTGCAGCTTGGCCTCCTGCTGGGGTGGGCCCCGCACAGCATCCGACTGTCCTGGGGGTTTCCTCCTCCTGCGGGAGAGAGGCAGAGTCATGGACAGTTTCTCTCCTACTACAGGGACCCCTGCAGGCTCTGCCAAAGGACCAGGGCAGCCTCATATCACAGATATGAGATACAGCTGCAGGGCAGGGGCTGGTATCCATGCCATGGGGGCCCCACAGGTTCAGGGCATGGGGGCAGCTGCCTGTACCAGGGAAACCCCAGGCGCCCATGTCCTTCCCTGCCTGCTATGCCCCTTCTGGGGACTAGGTTCTGGAGCTGGGGATGGATTCTTACAGCTAAAGAACAGGCCTAGCCCAGCAAATGCTCTAGGTCCCCTCCCCTCCCCTCCCCTCCCCCCCCTCCTAAGGAATACCTGGCCTATACCCCAACCCTGGACCCCATTCTTGGGAGCAGCCTGCCGAGTCAGTACCTATTACTGTTGCTGTGGCAGCCAGGAGTGGCCTGCTCTCCTGGCGAGCTCGGGCTTCCCTCCTCGCCTCTCACATGCTCCGTCACATTCCCTGCAAAGTCCTTCTGCACCTAGGACACAACAGGAGCCTCCCAGGATCCCATTCCTCCCTCATCTAGCACCAGGTGGAGGAATGGGGACCAACAGAGCCAGCTCAGCCTCCCCCCGCACCAGGCCTAACACCTACTCCTCTGCTGCCACACACAGAGCACTCCAGGGAGCAGGGCCATCCTGGCAGCAGCACAGGGTCCAAAGCAAAGCCCGGTGACAGGTCCCTGGGGCTGTGGGTGGGGCGGGTGCTGCTGTGCAGCCCATCCAGAATTCCAGGTGCCAGGGCGACATCACAGACGGACGCAGGTCAGAGCCCAGAGGGACACACAGGAACATGTGCTAGGTTGGCCTGGGCAAAGGTGTATTGGGAGGAGGGGATCTGAGCCGGTGTGCGGGATGCATGAAGGGGCAGGTGTGTGCAGAGGTGGGGCACATACAGCACTCCCAGACCATCCCACAGGTCAGTGTTCAGAGCCACACACAGGTCACCTGGGGCACTGCACACAGGTTCCAGGGTTTACGTGATCACAGGCTTATCACTCAGAGTTCATAGAGGGGGGTCCCAAGCGTTAGCGAGGGTGTCACAAGAGGGGTCACACAGCTGTCACTTAGGGTTCACGGGCTCAAGCTCTTTCCCCATGTGCCTTTGCTGGGTGTCTAAGGGAAGTGGCTCTGGTTTGGCTGCTCTTGTTGCAGGGAAGGGGAGGGCTGGGGAGAGGGGCAGGGCCCCAGCTACTATATTCACCATACGTAACGGGACCCTCCTCCGCTTGTCTCCGGCTTCCCTCCCTGCAACTCCCCCACTGCCAGCTTCTGTATGCTCAGGGCTCAGGGCATCGGTCTCTCTCATCGGCAAACTGCTCGCCAGGGCCAGCAACGGTGACTTCTCATTCCTGGGAGATGGGGAGCACACACAGGGCGAGGGGTGGGGAGTGAGAGGCAAGAGGAGAGAGAATGGGGAAGAGAGCTCTAAGCTGTTCTGGCCCCGTGAGTCCTCTGGGGTTGACTCAGGAGCAGAGTCTGGCTCATGGCAGCCAATAGTTGATGTGGGTTCTGCCCCAGGGACCCCGCTCCAGGCAGGTGTGGGGAGCCCCAATACAGGGGAATCCAGCAGATGACGGAGAAGTAGGGCCAGATTTTCAAAAGCACTGTACACCCAGTAGCTCCCAACGGCCTGACCCTACCTGTGTAATGGGAGCTGAGCTCTTTGGAAAGTCCAGCTCTTGTTTCCCAGAGCTGAAACCCCAGCTGCCAATGGCAGGCAGCTCAGATTTGAACATATCCATAGAATGGGCCAAGCCAACGCCTTTCCCACTCCACCAAGCTTGTGGGGATCAGCCATGACCACGGATTCAGATTCTGTAAGTCGGGGAAGAGCAACTTCAGCCACTCAGGAACCAGCATGTGTGTAAACCCAAAGCCACCCTGCCTGTTTCTGGCTATGCTGTCTTGTGATTGGCTGAGATACTCAAGCAGCCCACTCTCTAAGTCAATCAAATAATAGCTCAAAGGGCAGAGGTTACTCTGGTGCATCTCATAGGTCACTCCATCTGCCCTCAGAGCCTCCTCTGAAGCATTCTCCCCAGTGTACAGAAGAGAACACTGAGGCACAGAGCAGGGCAGGGACCTGCCTTCCAGGGCCACACAATGAGACAAGTGCAGAGCTGGATATAGAACCCAGGAGTCCTGGCTCCCTCATGCTTCAAGTCACACACCCTTCTGCTCACCAGGTCTTGAGGCAGGAGTGGGCAACAAGTGACCCCTGTGAACGCACCCGCTTTGCTAAATTCAGCCCTGGGCTTGCTCTGTGTTTAGGGGGGATGCTAGTGAGTGGGTTGCTACGAGGCTCTGCTGTACCTCAGCACCTGCTGAAGCTGGGCCCAGCTCTCCTTGACGTCTCGGTGTTTGTGCAGGACTCGTGCTGCCAGGCTGGGATGGAGGCTGATGAGCTGGGACACGGTCACATCCAACATCTGGAGGAGCAAGAGGGGCACGAAGTGAGCTAATGGGGCTGGCTGAGGGTGACCATCCAGAGACCAGAGCTGAGCACAGAGGCTACCTGGGAAATGCTGAGTTAGCCCTCCAGGGGCAGGTGAGCAGCAGGACACAGGGCCCCAGCTCCCTTCTAACAAGCCCTCCCACTGATCCCTCCTCTCCACACACCAAACCTTGCCCAAGATCCAGCCCCTCTGAGATGCCAGTCTGGTTAGCTGAAGGCAGCTCTGGATGCAGCCACCCCTGTTACCCCTTGATGCTGGCAGTTCGGCCAGATGAAGGTTTGACTCCAGGCCATTCTGCCCATGCCACACCCTGCTAGGGGCTGTAATGTCCGTGTCCGAGCCGGGTGGTGGGGGGAGATGTCCCGTCAGAGCACACGCAGTATGCCTTACCTCTCAGGTGAGACATTTCGGGTGAGTTTGGGACAGCACAATGTCGACACTTACCATGACCTGGCTGGCAATATCCCTGACGTCTCGGTCCCGGCCAGGCTCAGGGTCCCCCTGCTTCCCCACGCCACAGAGGTTCCTCCACTGCAAGAAGCAGAAGCACCCATTGTACCCCTTAGGGGAAGGTGGGGACAGGGCCCCGCTCTCTGCAGTGCCTCTGTGCCATTTGGATCCCCTCTGAGTGATCCTATCCCCCACCCCATGTCACACAGGAATCCCCTCCTCCAATCCTGCTCCCCAGTGACAGGAGCCATCAGCCCTGTCAGCACCAGCAATGATGTAACTAAGGGTCTGGCTGAGGGGGGCGGCAACTCCAGAGCAGGCAGGGGAGCTGGTAACTCAGCCCTAGAACAGGGAGTCCCCAGAACGTCACCTTCCCAGAGATGCTAGGGAATGTCCACCATTTCCTGGGAGTAAAGACAGGCCCCAGGGAAGAAGAGGCAGAGTGTGGTACTCCTCCATCAGGCCCCCCCATGGCCTCCTTCTCACGCTGGGCTCTGCTCACAACCTGGGGCTGGGAAGAGTCCTCACTTCAGCTCAGTTCCAAGTGCCTGATAGGGATGGGGCACAGGCAGTGGGGTAGCTCACACTCTGACTGGCCAGGAGAGCCAAGCTCTTTTTCTCCACGCAGCATTGGGGGTCCCCCTCTCCCTACTTAACTCCCTTGATATTCTGTACTGCTGCTGCCGAGCTGGTGGCCAAGGAGGAGCAGAAACTGCTCATCAAGCCAATCGGGGCGGGGCGGGGGGGTGAAGGGGGAGCTGTAGAGCTTTCTCCCTGGCCCCCTGGTGGGGAGAATACTCCTTCCACACCCTCCCCAGCCCTGTGCTAGCCCAGGTGTCAGGGGCTGAGAGAAGAGTGGGCTCTTCTCCAAACTGCCCTTGCTTTGGGAGGTCCCTATAGCCCGGCATGAGAACTTCCCATCCTTGCACCCGCGCCCCTCAAACCATCGATGGGGCCGGAGCTGATCCCGCTCTGAGCCCTCAGCGGTACCTTGGCGTGGATGGCTCTGAGGAGCGTGTCCGCTTGCTGGAGGAAGGCAGCTGCCTCAAGGGCCAGCTGCAGGGTCTCATGCTGTTCCTTCAGGGTCCCCTGGAGCCGCAGCCACCTGGGCGGAGAAAGCAGGAGGAGGTTATTGCAGATCGCGCTGCCCAGTGCGGCCTCCCCCAGCCTCCTCAGCCATTCCCACAGTCACGTGACTCACAGGCCAAGACCTCCCTGTGCCCGGCCTGCCTGGCTCTGCAGCCCCCAGGTAGCTGTGACTCCTCCCCACTCACATTTTATTGAGGTGCTTGCGCCGTGCAGAGATGCTCCTGCTCTCACTCTTGCCAGGCTTCTCCAGTTTCTGGGCCAGGCTGTTCATCTCTTCATGCAGGCCCTGGAATTGCTGCTCCTCCTGCGCTCAGACAGAGAAAAAGAGAAATTCCACCAACTCCCCTGGCCCAGCACAACGAGCCAGTCCCCCAGGGAGAAATCAGCTCCTGGCTCCAGCTCCGGTTGAGCACCAATGTGGACACAAGAACAAATAGATATAAACTGGCCATCAACAAGTTGAGGGTTGAAATTAGGCAAAGGTTTCTCCCCATCAGAGGAGTGAAGCTCTGGAACCGCCTTCCGAGGGAAGCAGTGGGGGAAAAAAACCTAACTGGCTTCAAGGCTGAGCGTGATAAGTTTATGGCGGGGATGGTATGATGGGACTGCCTATAATGGCGTGTAGCTGATCTGTGACTGCTAGCAGCAAATATCTCCAGTTGCTGGTGATGGGACACTAGCTGGGGAGGGCTCTGAGTTACTACAGAGAATTCTTTCCCAGATGTCTGGCTGGGGGTCTTATTCACATGCTCAGGGTTTAACTGATCACCATTTTGGGGTCAGGAAGGAATTTTCCACTGGGTCAGATCGGCAGAGACCCTGGGATTTTTTTTTGCCTTCCTCTGCAGCAGGGGGCACAGGTCACTTGCAGGTTTAAACTAGTGTAAATGGTGGGTTCTCTGTAACTTGAAGTCTATAAACCATGATTTGAGGGCTTCAGTAACTCACCCAGAGGTTATGAGTCTGTTATAGGAGTGGGTGGGAATGGTTCTGTGGCCTGTAGGGTGCAGGAGCTCAGACTAGGTGATCATGATGGTCCCTTCAGGCCTTAAGGACTATGAGCTCCATTTCAGATGCTCCAGCTCTGGCTGCTGAGAGACTTGGGCAGGAGCCACTGCCCAGCTGGCTCTGGGGCCCCCAGCACAACGGGCTCTGTGGCTGAAAGGCATGGCTTCGAAGAGCACTCTGATGCTTGTGGCACCAGGGGGCGCTAGGCTCAACAGTGTGAACATGCAGAGGCCTCCCCAAAGGATAGCTGGGTGTTACTGAGACGTTCCCGGTTCACCCCGGATCAATCAGTCATTGCTCTGGCTATAACACCAAGCCAGTGAGGAGCTGAGATGGACTGCTGGCTGGGAAGTCTGAGGTGTCCCCTGGGGGCCGAGCTACAGCTGAGAAACGCGAGACATCCCCTGGGGGTGGGGTGACAGGAACCAAGCCCAAGCCAGGCCACGGGAGAGACACTCACCTGTTTTAAGTCAAGGATGCGGCGGGTGAGCTGGATCTTGTCCATGCTCTCTTGCAGGAGGGCAGTCAGCACAGGCTTCTCTTCCTGGGACATAGAGGGGGCAGAGGAAGTCAAGGGATCTACAGAGAAACAGCCCCAGACTGAGCCTGAAGCAGGAGGCCTAGGGCGAGGGCAGAGCAACTGGGAGTCAGCACTCCTGGGTTCCACACCCAACTCACTCTGTGAACTTGGGCAAGTCCCCTCCCCTCCCCGCCTCAGTTTCCCCTTCTGTAACTGGGAGAAATGCCCCGGAGCACCGTCACCCTGTCCATGGGTGATCTCCGCTCCGCTCTGCGTTACACAGGCAGCTAGGTCCTGGTTGCCATGGCAAATGCAATTTGCCTATAGGCTGAGAGTATGAAGATACCATTTTTAATCAAGTGGCATTTCCCTGTTAGGGCCCTGGCCCCACCTCCCCAAGCCCTACAGTGCCATCCTGGGCCCCAGGCTGCTGCCCTGCCCTTTCCAAGTGGCAGGTCTCTGCTCAAGGGCCAAACCTTTGGCAGAGTCAGTGGCAAGGCTCAGAGACCCCGCTGCAGGGGCAGGGTCCCTTGGACATTGCAGGGGGTGAGGCACATTCCTAATGCATCACCAGGCAGCTGGGAGAAGGCTGATGAGGTCCCACCCAGCCTGCTCTCCCACTCCCCATACCTTCTGCCTGATCCAAGCCTCCAGCCGCTCTGCTCTCCTGTTGAACTCCTGCAGGTTCCGCAGCCCACCCAGCGCTTTGCTCTGATTCCCGGCTGTCTGCTTCAGCAGCTGCCACTGCTCCTTCAGGGCCAGCAGCTGCCTCCTGACGGTCTCCCCACTGGGGCTGGGCCGGCTCATGAGCTGCTCACCCATCTGGGGAGAGGAAGGGAAGCAGCTCAGAGAACCTAAGCCTTGAATCCACTGGCTTGCTGGGGTGCTGACTGGGCATGGAGGGGGACAATGACACAGGGATAGCTAGGCACTGCCTGGGTGCTGGAGAGGACAGCACAGACCCAATCGGGTCAGTCCTAGCAGGATTCAGGCTGGATGCCGGGGGTTGCTGGGGAGGAGGCTGGAATGGGAGTGGGTCTGTCCTGGAGCCCCCACCATACCTGGTTCAGTTTGATCAGCGTGTTCTCAAAATCCTTCATGTCTCTTTGCAGGGTCTGTGCCACCCGTTCCCAGTCCTGAATATTGCAGCCATCCTTCAGGTCCCGCAGCTTCCCTCGCACCCAGCTCTCGGCCTGGAACACAGGGAGGAGCTCTGATCTGGGCATGCCACTGAAACAGGCCTGGGGACAGCACTGAGCAACTTCTTCCAGGAGTTGGCATGACGGCTGGTAAATGGGCCCATCCCAGAGAGGGATACATGGGGCCATTGGTCGGATGACCCAGCATGGCAGGGAGATGGGCCCATTGGTGTGAGCTGGGGTAGCAGGCAGCAGGGGATACTGGGCTAGATGTCCCATTGGTCTGAGGTGGTGGAGGTGGGGATACTGGGGAGATGGGTCCATTGGGCTGACCTGGCGCAGGAGCTCCTGATCTGTCAGAACGAGAACAGACTAACTGCACTTGTGAGTTCCCTGGAATGGGGCTCTGGGCACAGCCCCTGGGAGAAGGAGACTGAAATGCTAAAGCCCAGAATTTCTGGCTGCCTCTGGAGAGCCCTGCATTCTGGCTGAGCCACGTCCCCCATGCCTGGCAGCCCTTTGCAGGCTGAGTGGAGAGGACAGAGCCGGGCGGGCAGGCCTCACAGGCAATCTCTTTACCCGCCATGCGAGGAGTCTGTTCTCCTTTCATTCTCTCTCCCCTGCTGCCCCCCGCCCCCCTGCAGAGCAGACAGCAACACCCCTTCTTCGTGACCCCTTTTCCTGTGCTGCCTCTGCTGCTGAGGGGGGAGGAAACTGGGCCCCTGTGCAGGCTGACCCACGCTCCCTGGGGCAGACGGCCTGGAGAAAGGCAGCCAAATATGACGTTATGCCACAACAACGGCTTCGCTCCGAGCTGAGCGTTCACTCCCCCCACACTCCTGCTGCTCAGATGAAAGGCTTCCGGCCATGGACACATCCCCGCTTCATTCCTCCACTGGAGCTGGAACGAAGGAGCTCTCTCCTACCATCACTGCTCCCCCCCAGGGACCAACCTCACTACCCCCAGTAGAGAGGCACATCGTGGTGGTCAGCATCCTGGGCAATTGCTCCATTAACCAGACATCCACTGAGCTCCCTGCTCCCAGACCTTCCTCCAAGGATCCCCAGAACAAGGTACCCCAGACTCTACCTGCATGATCTCTCGGTTGAACTGGACTATGAGAGGGCTCTGGTTAGGGAGGTTTGCCTTCCCTGCACTGCTTCGGATGCCAGTTTTCAGCCCAACCACTCCACTTGGCTCCTTGTTCTTGACACTTTCCTTCCAGGGGGCTGCTGCATGGCATCCTGAAACCTAAGGGAGTCAAAGAGAGGAAAGACTTACTACGCTTACCTGGGGGTGGACACACGAGCCAACCCAAACACACGCATGAAAGGGGATGGCAGCCTGGTTTGTTTCCACAAACATTAAATACTATCCATTGGCTTCAACAGCACCGTGCCAAGACACTCCAGCTGAGGATCTGGCTCACTGACTTCAATGAGTTACACCAGCTGAGTTTCTAGTCCTGTGTTTTTCTGAGACAGAAATCACTTTCTTTCACAGAATTTGTCGTGGCATCACAAACACACATGGGTCTCTGCACTCGGCTACTCCTCGGGACAATCCATGCTGCAAAAAGTTTGCAATCTAAATAGACAGACAATGTAAAATGCAACCATCTCCATTTGCTTCCTCTTGGTTCAGTATATTTCCTCTCCCTTATGTTACACAGGAATTGCTTTACTGGATCAGCCCAGAGCTACATCCAGATAGGGTTTCTGACAGTTGCCAGTAGCCCATGCTTCAGAGGAAAGTGAAAGAAACCCTACAGTAGGGACTTGTAAGAGAACCTACTCCCGTGAAAAGACCTACTAGTTAGAGGTTGGCTTATGTCTAGAAGCAGAAGAGTTCACAACCCTTCCAGAAATTTCTCTCTCTTAAAAATCCTTATCGTTGTATTTCTGGACGTTCTCATTCTCCAGATAAATCTCCAATCTTTGTTGAATCCTGCTAAGTTCTTGGCTTTGGACTTCAATGGCATCTAGTGGCAATGGGTTCCACAGCCCAATTGCGCACTGCATGAAGAGGTGTTTATTTTGGTTAGTTTCAAACATACCACCTTTAAAATTCACTGGATGCTCCCTATTCTAGTGTTATGAACAGAATGATCTACTTTCTCTACATTTCATTAGCGTGTATCCTTTGATCACATCCCATCTTATTTATCTCCTCTTTGAAATAAACAATGCCAATCTTTTCAATCTCTCTTCACTCTGAAGTGTTTCCAGGTCTCTAATCAATCTTACGGCCCATCTCTGAGTCCTCTTTATTTCAGCTAGTTTCTTTGTGAGATGGATGAGCGGAATGGGCATAATACATATTTGTACAATGACATTTTTATATTTTCTGTATCATTCTCCATCCCATTCCTCATGCATCTGAACATTGGTTCCCTTTTTGGACAACAGCTCCCTACTGAGCAGAGGTCTTTATTGAGTTGTCCTCCGTGATGCTCAGGTCTTTTTCCTGATCTGACACAGTTAATTTAGAACCCCGTAACAGGGGTTCTAGAACAAGTTTTATAGTGGGGGGACTGACAGCTATCAAACCAAACTGTAAACCCTGTATATGATGGAAACCGTTTCAAGCCGGAGGGTACAGCAGCACCCCCGCACTCCTACTTCCAGCACCTATGCCCTGTAAGGTGTTTGAGTCGTTCAAACTATTCCTTCCAACATGCATTACTTTGTATTTGTCATCACTCACTCTCACCCACCATCATGTTGTCCATTTACCTAGCGTGGTTAGATCCCTCTGAAGTTCCTCACAGTCTTCTCTGGACTTGACTACCTTAAATACTTTTGTGCTAGCTGCAAATGTTCGCACTTCAGGACTCACTCCCTTTTCCAGATGAATACATCTGTCAAACAGCACTGGTCTCAGTCTGGAGCCTTGGCTCACCTCACTGCTAACCTTCGCCATGTTGAAAATCAACCAGTTATTCTGACTCTCTGTTTTCTGTCTCTGCCAGTCTGCGATCTATGATGATATTTTACCTCTCACCCCATGGCTCCATAGTTTTCTTAATAGCCTCTTGTGCGGGACTTAATCCAAGGCTTTTTGGAAGTCCAAATAAATTATGTCAACCACTTTGCCTTTATCCACTGTTTTATTGACGTGTTCGAAGAGTTCTGATAGATCAGATTCTCCTCGGCAGCAGCCACGCTGGTTAGTCCCCATGATTAGATATGTGATTTATAATTCCTACTTTTAATCATCATTTCAATTCGTTTATCACATGCGATGGCAATAGGCGGGCTGTAATGCCCAGCATCACCCTCCTTCCTATTTAGAGACAGAGACAACGTGTGCTGCTCTTCAGCCCTCTGATTAGCTGATTTTAGTGAAACTGCATATTTTTGTGAGGAGCTCAGACATTTGTTACACTCTCTCTGCATCTCGCCCTCCCGCCCCCCCCAGCTGCCTCCTGCTCCTTCTCAAGCCTGGCCCCAACCCCTAGCCCTCAAGCACAACATCAAAGCACACTGAGTTATCTTGGAAGTTTCCCTCTACTCCTCCCACAGAGCACAGGGAGCCATCAGCACTGTGTCAATTGCACTCAGCCAGAAAATGGAGTGGAGCAGCCTGTGAGCGCACTGCCCTCTAGCATGGGCATGTCAGGAGTGGGGATCACCCCTGCCCCCAAAGGATCTCTCTTCACATGTTTAAACTACTTTGCAATGTGACAGATTTTGTGCTTTCTGATCAAGGACTGGAAATAGCAAGGGTTTGCAGGTCAAGCGAGAGGGGCGTTGGCAGAGCTGTGTGAGGAAAGCCCAGGACAGGAATAGTGGAGGGGAGGGCCAGCACTGAAAGGCATGAGCAGACCTGCATCAGGAGGAAGTTTGCTTAGTGCCATCTCTCTGAGTATTGCCTGGTTCTCTCATTTTCAGCTGCCTCCTGCTAAAAGGAATAAAATTCACCCAATAGAGAAATGGTTCTGGAGCTCTGTCCTCTTGGGGAAGGAGCTACAGTGCCCTGATCCCACATGCATGCCTGCCCCCACCAGACTCTGAGGGCCCTGGGGACAGGGTTTTCCTCGCCCGAACATCCAGTGCCCTTTAGTGAAGAGCAGAGCTCCGAAGCAAGAGAACAACTGAAAAAGAAGGGCAATTCTCCCGCCTGTCTCCCTCCCTCCCCACTTGGCACTTCTTCGTTCACCAGAAGCTCAGCCCACAGCAACTCCAGGGGCATCTGGAGACTCTTATTTGAAGAAACTCATCAAGGGGGAGAAGCTCTGCATTTCCTCTGGGGTTTCGCTTTCGTGGTCCGTGCTGATGGAATGTTTTGTCCAGGATCCAGCTCCGACGGGGGCGACGGCTAAGGTCAGCCAGCGACGGAACTGGCCTTTCTCCAAGCTCAGCCCGAGGTCCAGCTGCACAAACCTCTGCGGAGGGCCGGGGTTGTGAGGCTCTCATGTTCTGCTGCATGGAGGGAGCTCAGTGCCAGCCTCTCCTGGGAGACGGAGCAGACAGAGAAGGCTGGCATTGCACCAGCTATGGGCATGCCCCACAGAGCTTGCAGTCCGGGCACAGGAGGCACAAGGACAGGGATCCGGCAGTGGCCGGTCAGTAGAGTGTGATGTGCCATGGTTTTAATAGTTAGGGTTCTGTGCACACCCTGAGGAGGGAACGTAGGGCCTGGTGGATCAGGTTGGGAGGGGGCAGATCAAGGCGCAGCACTTGGCACGGGGTGGGGAGAGGTGGACAAAGGCCGCGCTGTGGGTGGTGAGTTGGGTCATCTCTTGTCAACAGAGCTGTATTCTTACAGGATGATTTCCCCCACCCCCAGCGTGACTGCTTGCTGAGCCAGGCCCAGCCAGCCCTGCTGCAGAAGGCAAGAAAAATCTGGAGACTGGTTCATGTGAAGGACATACTCCCGCTGCTAAGGGGTCAAGGCCAAACCAGGACGCAGCCAGGTTACAGCAGCAGCCTCTCCTTAGAGCACAGCAACAGCCACGCAGCCTGTGGGACACACTGGCTGAAGAACTCTGGCCACACTTCCATGTCCCAAGTCCTTATTGGGCCCAGGACTTTATTGCTCTACGGCTAGCTCCAAGGGGCTTTCCTGTACCTCTCTGTGCCTGATTGTGGGGTGCCCCAATCTGCTCCCAGGAAGCCTCCAACAGCCTCTGGGGGCTGGAATTCTGTTTGAATGGGGGACCAGACATCCTGGCCATCACCCCAGCACTTTGGCGAGAGAAGGCAGGGGTGGTATGACAGCTGCACTGTCCACAGGAGACTCAAGCTCAGAGCTCCAGCAACAGGACCCAGGGGAAAGAATAAAACAGCTGGACAACTAGGCTTGATCCGAATTGCGTGGACAAACCCCTCCTGCATACGACCCCAAACCAAGCCAGCAGGCACTCTGCTCACTGCCTCCTTCAGCAAACCTGCGACCCTCACCCAGCCCTCTTACCAAACCTGCCCTTACATCAGGGTTGGACTAAGGCAATCCAGGGCCCTAGACACACCCCCTATGGGGGTCACCTTGCCATGGGCATGCACGGCTCTGCACCTTGCCCTAACCCCACTTGGGTCACTTGTACCAGAGCCATAGGCTGGGCTGGTGGGATCACTGCTCCCTGTCTTCAGGGCACAGGAGTCACAAGGACAGGGAACAAATGTTCAGTCTTGAGAAAACATGACATTGTTGTTAGCTTTTAATTATGCAAGGTTCTGTAGCAGAGGACTCAAGGGAGAGGGGATTTGCAACACCACCCTAGCAATGAGGGTCTCCCCAACACACAGAGTCCTCTGCTGGGATGGTATCAGACAGTGGGGACCACCTGGAGCAGTGCACCCCCCTCAGAGCACTCGTTTCAGGCTCTTGGCAGATGGCACTGCGCTCGTTACACGTGGGCCACATTTTTCCAGCTTTTCTGCACAACCCCAAGGGCTAGAGAAATAGTTTTTAAAAAACCCTGGAAAGAGAGATTCTGATGCTGTCATGTGACTCCAGGAGCCGGGGCCCTGGGCACAGGCCCATGGTACCTTCATGCAGCTTTGCTTAAATAAGCAGCAGCAACGCTTGTGCGCACGGACGCTCAGCGACAGGTCTACAGGCAGCATAGACTCTGCTAACACTGTTACTGCTTCCCCAGGAGACCAGAAGCAGGGCACAGGGAGGCCGATGAGAAATGAAAGCCTGAGGAGGGAGGGATGGGACGCTGCTTCCCTTCAGGTATCCATCCCTGGACTCTCCAGCCCCCCACACCTTCCTGTTTAAACGCTCAGCCTGTTCCCTTTGCTGCTGCAGTCCTCCCCACACTAGGCCATTCAAATGGCTGGAAGCCCAGGATGTGTCTGCACCAGTCATGCACTTTTCAGAGCAGGATCTGATGCACCCCCCTGCCCTGCCCTGGATGGAGGCAGCTCACAGTTGAGTCCGCTGGGCCTGCTTTACAGACATGACAAGCTCGCTCAGTTATAGGGATTGGCCCATGCACAAAACTCAGCCTCAAACTACTGAGCTGGCAAGTAGCATGTTGCCCCACTGGGCCAGGTTTGCCATGAGGCCCCTAAATGAGAGTCTCCGCTAGCCCCTGCTCCACTGGCTTTTCATCACAACTGCAGGCCTGGGAGGAGGGATCTCACTTTTCCCTGCTACCCTTGTGCTCAGGAAATGTCCTCTGCAGACCACATTCACACAGCACCAAACCAACCCAGAATATCCCACCCCAGTACAAGACCCACACAGACCCTTATAAATCAAGAGAACCAGGGACGTACCATATGGAAGGGGGGACCTTTGTCCACCGGAGAGCAGAAATCACCAGCATGGAGGCTCCTGGCCTCCTGCTTTTCTTCCTCCACATCCACTTCCTTTCTGAGAAAGACCTAGAGGTGGAGAAGAAGCAGTCTGTAAGGGCTGAGTCTCACCCACTCACCAAGAGAGGCTGGAGACCCCTTCACCGAGCAGCCAAAGCCTGGGTTCCTTAGATAGGGGCTTTCAGGTGTAGACCCCTGAAGGTCATAGTGACATACTGCCTGTGTTTGCCTGAACCCCCACCACCCTCCTGTTAGTGGCTGTTGATCCTGCTAGGAAAGGATTAAGTGGGTTTGGCTGCCTCTCTGAGGCAGGTGGCTCAGCACCCCACCTGTTTGGGGAGAGAAGATCTGGGGTGTGGGCTGAGCTGGCCCAGAGAAGAAACCCTAGGAGCAGTCAGGCTTGGGGAGAAAGTCTGATCTGATCTGTATGTTGTTACCTTGTTACTGCTAATAGAGCCAGAAAGAGGGGTGTGGGATTGGTTCGACTCTGCACAGTGTGTGGACTGTGTTTCAGAGCAGGCTGGGAATTATACCCAGGACTCCTAGGATACTGGATGCTTGCAAAGCTCCCATCTGTGCTGGCAGAGAGGCAGGTCATCTTTAACATCCGGAGTCACTTCTGCTCTTATAGTACAGGGGACAACAGCTGGAAGCCAGTAACAGGGGTTTGCTTACTGTGCACAGAGAGTCCTTGGGGTATGTGCTAATCACTCCCTATCTTTCATATCATCCCTTCGGGAATCACAGCACCGTAATACTGCCCACATGCTGAGCTCCTGCCACCTGAGGGGCTCAAAGCACTCTACAAACATTAGCTCCCCTCACACAGCCCCCTCAGAGGTGGGTCAATACCATTAGCCCCATTTTACACACAGGGAAGATAAATGACTTGCCCCAGGGTACACAACAAATCTGTGGCAGAGCTGGGAATAGAACCCAGGATTCCTGGTCACACCTGCTCTAACCAATAGACAATACCTTTCCCTGCGAAAGCCATTCTAGGCCAAGTCTTGCTCACCACCTTCCCTCACAGGTATAGGCTTCAATGAGGCTCCTCACGGGAGTGAGGCATGCAGGTCTGGACCCCATGGGTATGTCTATGCTTCAAAACAAACCCCATAGCAGCGAGTCTAGAGACTCAGGCTCACAGAGCTAAAAACAGCTGTGTAGACATTCCCACTCGGGCTCTGAACCCACCTCCTCCCCAGTCTTTACAGCCACTGCTGCAGTCGCACTAGCTTGGTCCTCTCAAGATGGCTATCTAGAGAGACCTGTGCAGACACAAAATATGTATCTGCATCCGATCCACAAACATGGTCCACGGAAATCTGCGTGCACAGATTCGGATGTCTGCAGATATCACGCAGCTACTCGCAGATTTGCAGACGTCCCAGGAACCTCTGTAGCTGACACACCCTGGGAAGCCCTCGCACTACCATTTCCCTGGCACCTATGCTACCACGCAGCCCTGCGACAGCACTATCTGCCTCATCTTCACCGGAGGAGGCAGCCCACCCTGAGCAGGAAAGGGGACATGAGGTGGCAATGGATGATCAGACACAGCAGAAGAGTCTAACTGAGCTGAACGTTCCCAGACAGAACCATCCTGGCAGCTGCAGGATGAGCAGATCTCACAGGGAGCAGGGCTCTCCCTGCCCAGCCAGCGCCCACAGGTCTGAACCCCGCCAGAGGTGACGGACACATATGTACATTAGCGTCTATCCTGTTTGGGGAATGGCAGGTGGTTAGAGACACTGAGCGGCTGCTGCTGCTGTGCCAGGCACAGTATCCTGGGAACCACTCATGGGCAGTCCTGTCCCCACACCCATTGTGGCCTGTTTGGCCCTTCCCCACCCAGCGCTCAGCAATGGGAGATAAGCCTGCAGGTGACCCAGGCACTTTATACACACTGTGCCTTGCAATCCACCAGCTTCAGGAAAACAGGGCTGTCAGCATGAGATGACCTCATCCTTCCTGCCAAACTGCTGCGCCCTTTCCCAGCCCCTACAGCAGACAGCTCCAGAGTGCACGTGAAATGAAGAACTAAGTTAGGCCTCGCCTTGCTTTGGGGATTGGAGGCTGCAAATGAGAGGCTGGTGCCCCTGGCTGGCTGGGACTTTCACTGCCCAGAGCCACCCAGAGGAGGAACCAGCACAGACCCCCATAGGGCTCAATGCCAGGGAGACATGTGTGTGCATGCACACACATGTTCTTGGCTGAGGATTCAGGGTGATCTTAGAGGACTCTTCCTTGGGGTCTAATGAGATAGTGCAGTGAGGTAATGTGTTCGTGGGTCACCACTGAGAACCTGGACATCAATCCTGATTTCACTCACAAGTGAAATGAGCTTAGTGGCCTCAGTTTACTCTCCAGAAGATGCTTCTCTGCATCACAAACCACAATGTTAATTTTGGCATACCAGTTTGCACTCATGAGGGCTGGAACAGCGGGAAGAGGAAGGGAGGGGCCGGGGGCTACAATTCAGGATCAAAGGGCATTGTGTGTCGGAAGTCCAGGGTGGGAATAGCGGGGGGCTGCAGGACAGGAGTGAGGGGCATCAGCAGAGCTGTGTGTGGGGAGCCCAGGACTGGAATAGCAGGGAGGAGGGGCTGCAGGTCAGGACTGCAGTAAGGGGCATGGACAGAGCTGTGTATGGGGAGCCCAGACCTGGGATAGCAGCGGGGGCTGCAGGCCAAGAATGAGTGTGTACTAATGTTGTTCTCTCTCTCTTCCACCCCACTCTCACCCTGTCTGGATATCATAGTTCCTTCTCTTCTAACCCAGCTTCCACTCCAGCACACTGTACTCCTTCTAACATGTCCCGACTCCCTATCAGCCCTCTGTCCTTCCCTCTCTTACAAAGCCCTATTCTGCAGGCCTTCCCTCCCTTCCAGCCCCCTTCTGTTGGGGCTGACCCACTCACTCAATCTCCCGAGTCCCAAACAACATGGGGGAAAAAGCAATTATTACATGTCCCGTCCCCACCCAAAAAAGCTAAGGCAAAGGATCTATGAGAATCCCCCTTTCATTGCCCAAGCCGGGGACTCCTCAGTCAAGCTGCCTAGCAATGATCTGCCTGTGTGCTGAGCACACCAGAGGCTTGTGTGAGGCTGTCTGGCCTTTACCAGCACTGAAGCTCAGAGGTTTGGTAATGACGTACTCTGCTCTCTTCCCAGTCTTGCCCCACTGTGCAAGCAGCTGTTTTGGGGTTAAATCATGGGGAGTTTCTGTTTGAGATCTCAGCTGCTTTCTCCTGATACCAGCCTTAGTTCCACCAAGGGGGTCTTCTGAGCTCAAGCATCAAGCGATTGATTATAAGAGGCGTGTGTTCGAGTGGCTAGAGCACAGGTGACTGGCTGTCAGGACTCCTGGGTTCTGTTCCTGACTCTGACATAATGTGTGGTCCCTGGAAGAGACCTTCCCCTCTGAGCCTCAGCTTCCCCATCTGTAAAAGGGGGATAATGATACTGCCCCCCCACCCTAAAATTGCTGTGAGGTCCCCAAGGGAGAGGTGTGGGGGTTACCACAGTGAATCAGAGAGGAGCCCTCAAGAGCGCTTGAATTCAGATGTATCCCCAAAGGCATGCTCATCTTCTTGTCTCCAGACTCCCCCTCACCCCCACTACGGGTTTCTTCTCCCTGGGGGTGGGGGTAATATTGCCTCTATGGGCTCATGTGGTTGGTTCTCCTGCTGGTCTTCAAACAAACAGAGAAGCAACCGAGCTCCCAGCAGCCCTTTACAAGAAGGGACGTCCTTCCCTGAGAGAGACCCATGTTTGTCTCCCTCCATACATTGCCTGTGCTATCTCCTCTCACTGGGAAGGAAAGAGAGCAGCAGACATGGAGACTCCCATACCTGAGGATTGGGGGTGGGGGGGGCAGATCTAGCCCTGTTGTAACAGAGGGGCAGAATGTAGAGCAACAGAGCACAGCAAAGGACCGTGTCTATGCAGGGTCCTGGGGCCAGGGTACAAAGAGTCCTTACCTTGAACTGAGCCTTCCCTGGTCTGCTGTTGTTGTTGTTGTGATTCCTCTCATAGCTGGTCTGGACCGGGACCCCAGGCACCCCTTCCTTGCCTGGGCCAGGCTCCCCGTGCCAGTTAGATAGTGTGATCTTCTTAATGGAGCGGGCTAGTGAGTTGCGGTTGAGCTGGTCCTCGTCGGTGATGCCCTCCTCAGTTGGGCTGGTGCTCTGGAACCCGCCTCCAGCGGGCAGAGGGCTGGACTGGGCCCGAGCCAAGTACAGGGGGACACACTCATTGAGGTTCTGGCGCAGGGCATGGTTATCCAGGCCAGCCATGGTGTCAGGGCAAGAGTCCCCAGGGAAGTCCACTGTGCACTTGGGCAGGGAGAGCTTGGTGCTGATGGTGAAGGGCTGGATCTTCCTCGCTGTGCTGCCAGACATCCTCCCCCAAACATCGGCCTTGTGGAGCCCCCAGGAGATTGTGGGGAATATCACAACCCCGAACTCCCCACCCGCTGCTGCCAAAGGAGAGGCGAGGCAGAGAAGGATCCAGCCAGCAGCCTGCAAACCTCGAGGCAAGGAAACGACACAGGATTTCAGCTGAACTCCGCCTCCAGAAACAGAGATGGAGAAGCCCCAGTTGGTGCCGTCTAGTCCATCCCCCAGGGCCCTGGGCCAGATCACTCCCCAGGCCTCTGTCCAGCCTCCTTTGAAATGGCCCAGAATGTGGGGCTTCCAACCGTCCCGAAGGGCAAAAGTCACAAAATAACCATAGCACGCCCCTTGGAGGGGAGGGGGGCAAAGGGAAGGATCCTCTTCCAGAGGGGCTGTCAGAAAACAGGAGCAGGAGAGCAGGAGAGTAGAAGGGAGGTGAGGGGGGGAACGGATCCCATCTTCAGACCAAGATGACAAAAATGATCCTCCCAGGAAAAGGCTGAAAACGGGGCAGCTCTGCACAGCTGAGATAGGGAGTGATGAGTCTGCTCCCAGGGTGCTGGCCTGGTTCCCACAGGGTGTTGAGAGACCTTCCCCCACTCCCAGGCTGGCTGCTGGGGTCTCTCCTCCCCCCTCGGTGGGCTCCGTGTCCTCCCCTGGACTGGACAGAGCAGACGCAGAGTGCTCTCCTCTGCTGGCAGGCTGCGCTCCCCCTCCCTGGCTGGGTGCACGGCGCTGTCCCCCCAGCGCCGGGGGAGGCTCGAAGTCTCAGTCGTCCGCCTTCTTGCGCAGGTTGAGGATGCAGAGCAGGCAGGTGAGCACCGCCTCGCGGGACTCCCGAGAGCCCAGGCGGGCCGCCAGGCGCCGGAGCAGCGGCAGGAGGCGCTTGCGAGCCAGGAGCAGCAGGCGGGCGAGGAGGGTGCGCAGCAGCGGCAGCAGGAGCAGCGGGGCGGGCATGCTGCCCTCAGGGCGCCGGGCCGGGCTCTGCGGAGCAGACGCACAGTGGGGTCAGCAGCCCGGGCGGGCGGTGCATCCCGACCGCCCGCTGCGGGGATCCGGGCCGGCGGGGCTCACGTCTCTCCAGCCCTGCCCGCGGCATCCGTCCCCCTCCCCCGGCCCGGCTCCCTCTCCCCCGCGCGGGCCCAGCCCGTCCGGCAGGCAATTCCTGAGCATGAGGTCATGCGGCTCCCGAGCTCACTTCCAGCCCCGCTCCCCGGAACTGTGGCGGGGGCCCGGGGCGCTGCCCTGCACAGCAGCCCGCCACGGGGCGGGGGCCGGGATCCCAGCTGCGGCCCGCGCGCCGCCCTGCCCCGCGGCTCTCTGCTGCCCCCTGGCGCAGCGCGCGGCCCGGGGCGGGGGCGGGGGCACACATCATCTCCGAATGTGCCCGGCGTTGCCCAGGCAACCGAGCGCCGGAGGCGATGATGCAATTGAATTCCACCGGGATGGGCGGCGGAGCCGCCCTCGGCAAGGAAACTTCTCAGGGCGCCATGGCAACGGAGAACACTACGGGGGGGGGCGCCGCCGGGCCAGCCCTCGGGCTCCCGTCCGCTCTGCAGGCCCGGGACCATCGCCTCTGCTGGCCCCTTGCCCCAGCCCGGCGCCTTGCCCCCGCGAACTGCCCGCTGCCCTCCCGCAGTCTGGGCCTGGCTCCTTGGCGGCGGCAGCAGCACCCCAGCGGGGCTCAGCCTCACCCCTGCAGGGGCGCAGGTGTC
Organism: Lepidochelys kempii; assembly: GCF_965140285.1. Lineage (NCBI taxonomy): Eukaryota > Metazoa > Chordata > Testudines > Cheloniidae > Lepidochelys > Lepidochelys kempii. The sequence continues at coordinate 149,743,285 of NC_136382.1, read as the reverse complement.
AGCAAGGATCACAGGGGATGGGCTGGTCGGCTGCCTGGGTTATATAATAGGGTATACAACTCCTGAGTGCCAGCGTGAGCCAGAGCTAGGGGGTGGACTGGGAACTGTTCTGCTGTGAGTCATAGGCCCCATACTGCCAGCCGCTCACCGGACATCTTTAGGTCCAGTGATAGGTGCCTGGGCTCTCACAGCAAGAGGAGGGGAGGTCTATTCTTGCTGCCCCACTGAAATTCCCCATGGCACCAGCATGCAGCATAGTGGCGGTGGTGACCATAGATTTTCTAATACAATGCACAGGGAAATCTGTCCCAGGGGACTAGGAAAAGCTACCTAGTAGGAATGGATCTTTGTCCATCCATCTGACATATTTCTGTGGCCTCCATCACCATAGCATTTGAGCACTTCACAATCTGTAGTGTATTGATCCTCACAATACCCTGTGAGGCAGAGCTATCATCTCCACATTATAAATGGGGGACAGAGAGACTAAGGTTGAAGATCACACAGGAAGTCTGTGGGAACTGAACCTATGTCTCCTTAGTCCTTGGCCAGTATCCCAGCCCCTGAGGCTGCCTTTAAAAGTGGTCGCCTGTGACTGAAAGCTGCATATTGGAGGTGCACAGCCTAGGGCAAGTCTCACTATCTGTTATGCATAGCAGGGAACATGCCAGCCTAGTAAAGCACCCTCTATATTTATGAATCGGGATACATGGTAGTGCCTGTCCAAGAGAAGCTGGAGGATCCAACCCTACACCACCAGCAAGAGGAGCTCAGCTAACTGTAGCTCTACCTTGGACTGTGTATATTACACTCAGCCTTCTTACCGCAAGCTCAGCAACAGTTTTCCCCTCGGGCAGCTCTCACTCTCGAGATGGCCTGTACCTGGGAAAAATCTAGGAAGACAAGAAAAATACCCATGGTAAAATAATCCTCCTTTTATGCAGACAAGGAGGTATGGTCTGTGCCCCATGGGTAGATTTGGGGCCTGCTCCGGCAAACACTTTGCTATCTTGAGTAGCCCTATCGCAGCCTGTGGAGTAGCCCAGAGAAGGATTCAGTCCAAGGGTTGAATTTTATACAGAGCAATGGCTTCTTTAATAGCTCATTGCCAGCAGTCTTGATCTTGACTGTCTCCTGTCCCCATCTTTGTCCTCCCCCTCTCTGGCACTCACTGTCTGCTTGCACACATCCCCCTTCTCAGAGCAATTAAAATGCCCAGCTCCAAACAGCACTTCTTCATGGTTAGACTAGAGCGAGGTTATTGTAGCAAAGAAACGTGACCCCGCCCCCCAAACAAAGAGTCCTAGCCCGCAGCTTCTGAGTGTCCCTTGGAACAAGGGTGCCAAATGCTCTCCTGAGGGAGAAAGGTGCCCCTATGGATTAACCCTGTCTTGGGATGCACCCCTGAGTTCTGGGGCCCCAGCACTGAGATTCCAAATGGAAATCATCCCTAAGAGAGGACCCATATAACCCATGTGGCTCTTACAGTTGTTGGGATCCTTCCTTCTCCGGGATTGCTGAGGGAACAACCCTGGATCTTTCCCCAAAGAGGAGTCTTCACCGCCTCAGCTCCCCCTGACAACCTGACCTGTCTCCAGCACAAACAGAAATAATGTCCCCAGCAATGAGAAACAACAAAAATTCCCCTCCTCACCAGCTGCCCCTTTAAACTCTCCCTTCGGGGTGGGGAGGGGGGGAAGGCACATGCTCAGTGTAAGTGATAGTGCGCGACCCTGTGACCCCATCTGTCGGGGATGGTTGTGCTGGCTCCCGGCACATGCAAGGCGGTTAGCGCTGGGGGCTGAAGGAGGGGATTGCAATAACAACATCTGTCCTGCACAGTAACACAATTTGGCAGCAACAGCAGCGCAGGGTTCTGTTTCAGTACAAGGCCCCATTGAAACCCCAAACAGGCGGCTGAGTTAAAAATACAGCCAATCCCCCACAGCAACTGCTGCCCTGTCACCCACACCCTGCTCCTCACTGTCTACTGCTTCCCCTGTGGAGAGTAATACATCCAAACAACACAGGCACTTGTGCTTCAGCCTAGGAGAAAGTGGGAATGGGGGCACATAGCCAGTGGCATTCAGGACTGCTCCATAGCTCTCAGAGGGAATGGAGGACTCAGCAGCAGAGGAAATCTGTAGAGGTGTTAGGAGCAAGTTGACGACAGCCCATAAGAGGCGCTGTAATCTGGTGTCACTGGGGGCTCCAGAGGCTATGAGGCTGGCCTTTTGGGGTGCAGTAACTATAGTTTCTAAGGCCACCTGGCAGCTGTTTGTGAGCGCTGCTGTACCCTAAGGGTGTCCTGCATGAAGACTCTGGGAACCTTAGCCAGTGCTACCTACTTTATTTTGGTTCCCGCTGGCTGTACAATAGGGGAGATATTTATACTTTGGGAGGAAAGGGGCCTTGCTCTGTGCTCTCCCGTTCTCCCTTTGTTATTACCCTACCCCTCAAAAAGCCAACCTTTCACTCTGGCCCAAGAGAGCTACAGCCCAACAACCCTGTTCTAAGCACTGACCGGATTGGGTCCTTTTTAAGCATTTCAAGGTCCTCAGTCTCCATGTTGCCATCAGCCAGGGGAGTTAGGACCAAGCTGAGGATCAGAACCTCTGTTCCAAATGTATTTCCTCTGCAGACTTGCCCATTCATGCAAAATGTGCCACAGGACCTGCGATCCTGAGCAATTTCCATCCACTTGGATGCTAGCAATGGGTTTTGGTGCCATGTAGATCGTACTGGGGAGTGCTACTTTTGGGTATTGATGCCACTTACATTCTAGTATCAGTTAGGAACACTATTGCACTCATGCAGATTGCTATGTGGAAACATGAGGTGTTTTCTTTCTTGCTGTCTCCAAAACATGAATAATAATTGGGAATCATTTAAGAACACCTTACTAGATGCCCCAAAAGCCACAATATAATGAATATAAATCAGAAGTTAGGAATTGTATAAAATTGATAAGGGAAGCCAAGGGATACAAGGAGAACTCTATGGCCAGCAGACTTAAGGACAACAAGAAGACGTTTTTTAAATATATTAGGAACAAAAAGAATCCTGGCAATGGTATGGGTCCATTGCTAGATGGAAATGGTAGAAAGATCAAAAATAATGCAGAAAAGGCACAGGTATTCAATAAATATTTCTGTTCTATGATTGGGGAAAAATAGGTGATGCAGTTTCATCATATGGTGATGACAACACTCTTTCCATTCCACTTGTATCTCTGGAGGATGTTAAACAGAAGCTATTAAAGTTATACATTTTGAAATCAGCTGGATAGCTTGCATCCGAGATTTTCAAAGAACTGACTGAGGAGCTTGCTGAACTGTTAACGATGATTTTCAATAAGTCGTGGAGCACTGGGGAAGTTCTAGAAGACGGAAGAAAGCTAATGTGCCAATTTTTAAAAAGGGTACACAGGGATGACCTGAGTAATTATTGATCTGTCAGCCTTACATTGACCCCAAGCAAGATAATGGAGTGGCTGATATGGGACTCTATCAATAACAACCTTAATGAGAGTAATGTAATTAAAGCAAATCAACAAGCATTTATGAAAAATAGATCCTGTCACACTAAGTTGATATCTTTTTTTGCTGAGATTAAAAGTTTGGTTCATAAAGGTAATAGTGCTGACATAATAGACGTAGACTTGGGTAAAGTGTTTGACTTGGTGCCGCATGGCGTGTTAATTAAAAAACTATCATGATATAAAATTAGCATGGCACATATTAAATAGATTAAAAACTGGCGGGTCATCAAATGTAACAGTAAACAGGGAATCGTCATCAAGCAAGTCTGTTTCCAGTCAAGTCCTGCAGGGATCAGTTCTTGGTCCTATGCTATTTAACGTCTTTATCGATAACCTGGAAGAAAACATAAAATCATCACTGATAATGTTTGCAGATGACACAAAAATTGGGGCAGTGGTAATTGGTGCAGAGGACAGGTCACTGATACAGAGTGATCAAGATCACTTGGTAAACTGAGCGCAAGCAAACAATATGCATTTTAATATGGTTAAATGTAAATGTATACATCTGGGAACAAAGAATGTAGGTCATACTTACAGGATGGAGGACTCTCTGCTCTATCCAGTGACTCTGAAAAAGATTGGGGGATCGTGGTGGATAATTAGCTAAACAGGAGCTCCCAATGTGATGCTGGTGCCAAAGTGCTAATGCAATCCTGGGATGCATAAACAGGAATCTTGAATAGGTGTAGAGAGGTTATTTTACCTCTGTATTTGGCACTTGTGCAACCACTGCTTGAATACTGCATCCAGTTCTCATGCCTACAGTTCAAGAAGGATGTTGATAAATTGGAGAGGGTTCAGAGAAGAGTCATGAGAATGATGAAAGGATTACAAAACATGCCATATAGTATAGCCTCCACAAGCTTACTCCATTTAGTTTAGCAAAAAGAAGGTTAAGGAGTGACTCAATCACAATCTATAAGCATCTACATGTGGAATAAATAGTTAATACTGGGCTCTTCAATCTAGCAGAGAAAGCTATACCACAATCCAACGGCTGGACCCTGAAGCTAGACAAATTCAGACTGGAAATAAGATGTAAATTTTTGACACTGAGCGTAATTAGCCATTGGATGGATTCTCCATCACTGGCAATTTTTAAATCAAGATTGGATGTTTCTCTTAAAGATCAGCTCTGGGAATTATTTTGGGGGTAGTTCTATGTGTTAAAGTGGAGGTCAGGCCAGATGATCACAATGGTTCCTTCTGGCCTTGGAATCATAGGTGCTGGAACTAGGGGCCCTGTCTGCCATCATATACAGTGGTTTCCATCATATACAGGGTTTACAGTTTGGTTCAATGGCTCTCAGCACCCCCACTATAAAAATTGCTCCAGCACCCCTGCTTGGAATCTGTGAATCTAAGGGTCAGGTTCTAGCTAAACACCCATATAGGGACTGAGGGAGAAGCTCTGAGAAGTCCTAGCCCCATAGTCGCTGAGCTTTCATACTGACACATACATAGAGATTTGCACATGGGGTGATGAGAACAATAAAGCAGGAGCCATAGAGCCTGGTGAAAAGAGCCCTGTGTCTCAGTGGCATTCTCTCTGGCACTAGATCCCCTCGTTCTAGCCCCTAACTAGCGCCTGTTCAGTCCCACTCTTCACATTTACCAGAATCCCACCTTCCATTGCCCCATTCAGTCCCGCCTGTCCAGGATGCAGATCAAGCTGCCTCACGCTCTTTCATACACCTTGTTCCAACTGCCTACCCTGCTAACTGGCCCAGTCTACTCATTCCCCTTTGAGGCGGTGTCTGGACAGGTTCAGGTCACATCCCCTCCCCTGGGGGATGGTTTCTCTCAGCTGACTCACTCGATCCCTTTGAGAACTGTGCAAACCTCAAATCTCCCTGAACAATCATCTCCTCTCCAGGCAGAATCCCAAACCGCTGCCCCCCAACCTTTCCGCCAAACCCCTCAGGGCCAGCATCAGCTTTGGTGCCCTCCTCTGCCCCTTCTCCAGAGTAATCCTCCTTGGTGGGGTGGACCCAGCCCTCCCACAGCATTCCAGGTAGAGTCTCACTAGGGCCTTATTTACTCCCAGCACTTGTTTCTCTGTCCCTCTGCCCATTGTGCCTAGGATCGCGTTTACCTTCATCCCCTCAGCTGAGCCCTGCCCTCTCCCCAACTCCTCCTGGGGGACAGCCCCATTTAGCCAAGAGTACTGAGATTGCCTCCTTCTCCCAGACAAGCCCACCCCCACTTGCCTCCACTGAAAGAATGCCCTGGCTCCATCTGCCTCTCTGTCCTGAGCCACATGGTGCCTGCCCAGGTGCTCAGGGTGGGGCTAACATACTCAGAGCCTGGGAACGCACTGGACTGGGGAGTCATGAAGCGGGTGGGAATGGGCAGTGTAAAGATTGGAGCTTGTCAGCTAATTTCAAAACGCTGCAGGGGGCCAGGGTTGCTGAGACCGAAAGCATGCCTTGCCTTTCTTTCCGGCCCCATCCTGACATGGCCCATCCATTGCCCAGACGATCCCAGCGGAAAGCCGCTGCAGTGAGCTCAGCTGCCATGACCTTTCCCAGCCCTGCAGCTTTCTCACGGGGAGCTAGAGATGAACACTGGGATGAAGGGGCTGGCCCAGCCCCAGCACGGAGACATTCTGCTCCTAAAGCAGAAACAGTCATTCAACAGCTCTGTCACAGGCATGAGAGCTGCAAGGGTCAGTAGTGATGTAACCCTCCTGGAACTTGCCCACTAGACGTCCTGGGCCTGCCAGGCTTCCTGTGTCCTAGGCCCGGAATGAAGTTGCTCACTCTCTCTCTCTCTCACACACACACACACACAGAGCACACGCTCTGACATACAAAGGCGCACAGCTGCCCTCCGGCATGCCATGTGGTACACCCCAATGCTAGTGTTTGCCCACCGCCACCTCTCCTCCTCGCTCGTGTCAGCAGGGTTGCATGAGTGTAGTGGGAGCAACCTTCAGCCCAGAACATGCAGCAGATGAAGCCATTTAGGGTTTATACTCTCCCAGCTGGGAGATTTTTACCTTATATGGGAGAGGCAGTGGTCACAGCACTTGCCTGGGAGTCAGGACTCCTGGGTTCTATTACTGACTTACAGTGCTGACCTTGAACAAGTCACTGCCCCTCTGTGCCTCAGTTTCCCCATCAGTACAATGTGAGTAAGAATAGGCCCCTATCACACAGAGCACTTTTGCAGCTTCATCAATTAGCGTCAGGCCGAGGGGGACTGCTTACGGAAGGGGCAAAAGGTTGTCAATGCCAAGCCATGCAAGGTGTTGGCGTGGACGGAAGCAGCCAGATCGTTAGAGAGCCACAGCACACCGCAAGCCCTGCCTGAGCGGGAGTGAGCTAACACCCTGCACGGCTGTGCTGAGGGTTTCCACGCCATGATGGGAGAATGAGAGACTCCAGCCAAGAGCAAAAATATTTCAGTACATTCCTAGTTGTATTGTGTATGCAGGTTATCCAACCTATAGAGATCTACACAGAGCGGGGAGAGGCCCTGTGGAACAAAGGGTCTTTCGCAAATACAATTTGTAGAAATCTGTTTATTGTCAGGCTATGAGTGTCAAGCCCAAAAGGTAACAAGGGCAGGGACCAGCAGAAATAACTTGCTTGTACCTTGCTCCAGTGGAAGGCCCATGTTGCTCAGAGACCCCTGTGAAAGGGGCTTGCCAAATACCAGAGATCAGATGAAGTAGGGCAGGGTTTGTTTGCTGAGCTGCTGGGACTAGTAATAATGCCAATAACACTTTGCCTGATTATAGCTGCTTTGCTCCAAGGATCCGGAGCAGTCAAACATTTGCCAAGCCACCCTCTGAGCCCCCATCCCCTATCAGGGAGGTCAGGATCATTACCCTCCTTTTACAAGAGGGAAAACAATGAGAAAGGGCATTGCTCAAGATCACACAGTGAGCCATTGACAGAGCTGGGACCAGAACACAACTCCCTTGCCTCCTGGTCTCCTGCTTTTCCTCAGCCATGCTGGGAATGGAGTCCTGACTCCCAGCATCCTGCTCTAACCCTTAGACTACACCCCCGCCCTAATGGGCCTGCCATTTGACTCCGTACATCTATATTGCTCCCTCATCTTCTTCCTCCGTCCAACCAGTTGCACGGCTTGATGACATCTCCCCTTCCTCACCTCCGGAGAATAGGGCTGTGCAGCCTAAGGATGACCCCTTCTCTGTGCACAGACCAAAAAGCACAGGCTGCCCCAGGTTGCCCCTGCTGGGGGAGGGTTTGGCACTGCCTTAGGTGTTGTGAGTGCCTCCTACTGGGATGTGCTGTGCACACTGCCACTCCGTGGATCTATCCCTGCCCAGGGTTACATTAACCCTACCTATGCTGGAGTGCAGGGGCCATAGGCTACGTGAAAGGCAGGGATCCTTGTCAGAGGGCCAATGCTCTTTCTGCACCAGCCACTGCCTGTATTTTCCCCCCCTCCTTCTTCAGAACCAGGGGCTCTGGCATGAAAGCAGGCTGGAGATCCACCAGCTGCCCCTGCAGTTAATTCCGCTCCTGAGCTCAGGATCCTCCATGGGTCCCAGCACAGTTGTCCCCACTGCAGCCAGTCGGAGTGTCATGTGTGGAGGATTCTGAGTAGCAGGAGTGTAGGTGTCAGGTGTCCCGCATCTCCCTACACACGCACTTTGGGGTGTATTTAGGGCCTGGGGCTCTTGCTGTTTCTCAGGGTTTGGCGTGGCTGGTGTTCAGACCTTTCCTATTCAGAGAGGTAAATTCACCCAAGTGCATACGAATGTGATGAAGAAGGGAGCATGAGCTAGTCCAGGGGTCGGCAACCTTTCAGAAGTGGTGTGCCGAGTCTTCATTGATTCACTCTAATTTAAGGTTTCGCGTGCCAGTAATACATTTAAACGTTTTTAGAAGGTCTCTTTTTATAAGTCTGTAATATATAACTAAATTATTGTTGTATGTGAAGTAAATAAGGTTTTTAAAATGTTTAAGAAGCTTCATTTAAAATTAAATTAAAATGCAGAGCCCCCCGGACCGGTGGCCAGGACCCAGGTAGCGTGAATGCCACTGACTCAGCTCGTGTGCCGCTTTCGGCATGCGTGCCATAGGTTGCCCACCCGTGAGCTAGAGGATGGAGCAGAGGAGTAGGAATCAGGACTCCAGGGTTCCCGTTTTGGTAGAGGAGTGGTATCTACTGGTTAGAGCAGAGGGGCTACAGGTTAGGACTCCTGTCCTGGGTTCTGTTCCCAGCTTGTCACTGACTCACTGTGTGACCTTGAGCAAGTCACTGGCCTTTCTGTGCCTCGGTTTCCCCATCTGTACCATAGGGAGAACGATACTTCCCTGCCTCCAGGAGAATGGGAGGCAAAATTCACTCATGTTTTCAAAGTGCCTTGACAGCCGCAGATGGAAGGTGCTAGGACAGGTCAGAAAAGTGTGTGTGAATCTGCAGTGATCCAGCGAGAGATGGAAGTCTGAGCATCTCACTCCATATAACAGCACATGTTGTGGCCGATCTGATGGGAATGCCTGTGCAGTGACACATCGACAGGTCTGGAGAGAACATCCCTTTGTCCATCAGAGCAGATGGCTGTCCTCAGAGCAAAGTGCCCATTCCTATGTCCGCTGCTGGGAGCAGCTTCCTTTGGGAGTGAGGGTGGCTGGGGCAAGACAGCTGTAACCCCAAACACAAGAAAGCATCCCAAACCCTAAGAGAACTGGACTGCCCGCGGCCCAACCCCTCTTCCTGCCAGATAAGGGTGAGGTCACAGCCCACAAGCCATGTGCAGAAACAGCAGGCCCAAGGGACAGAGCCTGCCAGCATCTCACTGTCAGTGAGAAATGCTCCACGGCCCCTTTCTAGAGACAGGGAGAAAGTTCCTGGCCTGCGGCCCCTAAGAAGGCACACTTAAAGGGCCAGTGCTGCAGAATTCAGCACATTGGAAGGGACCAGATTGTAGCTTCAGCTGCTCTCATTGACTCCAGATACCAGACTGCCACTAACCCCCAAAGAAACCTCTCTGGCTGGGACTGTACCTAGCAGGCTAGATTCATGCAACTAGAGTGAGTACAATCTCTACAGACAAAGCAGGAGCTGGACTCAGGGATCAGGCAAGGAAGGTGAGGAGGAGGCTGGCTAGTCCAAAGCATTGACCTTTGCCCCCTGATCCCATTGCCTTTGCAGAAACAGTGGTGACAGCCACAGAGAGCAGGAGGGAGAAGCCATTATGGAGGGAACAACAAAGCGACAAGATGAATGGTCTGCATCAGCCCCTGATAGGAGGCACTTCAGGAGATTAGACACAAAGCGGATGGCAGGTGGCGTCTTGAGGTGGGGAAGGAAGGCCAGGGTAGCGTGCGTACAGGTGAACCTGCTGGCTCTTCAGTGGCCCCAGCCCTTGTGTGTCAGAAATCATGTAGCAAGACTCTATACAGCTCTGCTCCCTGCACCTCGGCAGGTGAGATGCTGAGGGCGTGGCAAGTGGGAAATTCTGGGATTTGTGACATGGGGTGAGCAAGGGCCTGCTCCAGTCCTCAGTTCCTGCGGGCAGTTGACTGGCCCGAGCAGAGTTCTCCTTGGTGTGCAGGAGAGACATCCAGCAGGATGAATTTCCACCAGCCAGCCCAACCTCCGCTGGAGACTGGCACAGGGCTCGCTCAGCTCCATGCTGCCAGTCCGTGAGCAGGGAAGCTTGGCAGAGTTCCCCAGACCGGCTCCGGGGTTCTGTGTCCTGGCTCTGGGAGGAGAGGAATGTGATCTTTGAGATCCAACCTTTCTTGAGAGCTGATAGGGGGAATTCTCCTGGGCAGCAGCTGCTGGCAGGCCTTAGCAGCGCTGTGCTGGGAGGGGAGGGGAAAGGCGGGGCAGTGACAACTGAGTCCACAGCCCCCTGAGCAGGAAGAATGTGGGATAGTCATTCTCGGAGAGGGGGTTTTCTGACTATAGTTGGATAATGGAGTGTGTCGGGAGGCTTGGAGGGAGCCAGGCCCCGCCCGTTCCCCCCGTTTCGCTGGTACCGAGATGGCAGCTGTTTGGTGTGGGCAGGGTCCAACAGCTGCCCGCCATCCTGCGTTCCAGATGCGGTCACCAAAGCAGAGCTCTTCTCTCCATCCCTGCAGCCTGCAGCCTCCTCTGCTGCCTCCCAGAAACCCTGCCTCCTGTCCATCCCCAGTACTGCAGCCAAACTCCTCTTCTCCTGTCATTTGGACCACATCCCTCCCTCCAGACATCCCCCCAAAATGCTGTACTCAGACTATCCCCCCAGCCAGCCCCTCCACTGACTTCCCCTTCCGCACAGGGGGGCCTGGGCCCATTGCTGCCCCCTAGCCCACAGAAGACAAGCAGTGCCGCTCTGAGCTGTGCCAGGGATGTGGTGGCCCCCCAGGAGCTGCTGGTGTTTCCCAAGGGACTGTGGGGGGGAGGGGGGGCTGCTCTTGTATTTTCATTGAGCTGCTGTCCCAGCGATGGGTCTATCCCCTGGCACAGGCTGGTGAGGCTCTGGGAACAGGAGGGGGGTGGAGAGGGGACCAGAAGGCTCAGGGGGTTGGGACACTGAGTCGTTCCCATATAGAGCACCAGGCCCAAGGCCCCCCCCAGGCTGGTAGCATGTGATGGATATTTGGAGACCAGAGATCCCCATGCCAAAACCCCCCATTCTTATCATTTATGGGCAGCCCCTGCAGAGAGGCCAAGGACCGGCTGGACCATAGACACTGAACCCCCATCTTCCCCTCCAGGGCAGGGCTGAGGCACATTTGCAGGGTGGCAGCGAAGCTTGAGTTCTGCTGCTGCCCAGGCTGTGCCTGCTCTGGGTATACAGAGGCCCCCAGGCTCCAGTCTGTCGCCCCCACCCGCCCCCCAGGCAGTTCTCCCCAGCCTGACAGTCGTGAGATGATTGCCAGGAGCAGCGGCTGAGCTCTGAGAAGCAGCAGCCAGCATCCAGGGTGCTTCCCCCCAACAAAGGCCCCTTTGTGCCAGTGGGTCTGGAATTCCTGCAGCCGCGGGCCTGGGAGGAGAGCAAAACCCACATCTGATGGGGAGAGCGGGCCAGAGAGCCTGCCTGCTACGGGCAGCAGCAGCTGGTAGGGCCAGGTGGGCATGGATTGCGAATCCCCCACGCCTTCCCCTCACTCAGAGGCACCCGATGGGCTGGCAAAGGGGAGGGGGGCAGGACAGACAAGAGCAGCTGGCACTGAAAACAAATGCTAGGGACCTGATGGGGAGGCCAGTCCCTAAGGGCAGGGCAGATTCTGAAGCTGCTGGCTTCAAGAGAAGAGATCCTCAGGCAGCTCCTGGCCCCAGGGCCCCGCCGGAGGAAGTGGCACAGCGACTGTGCAGGCTTAATGCTCACAGGACTGGGAAGGCCTCAGCTGCCAGTGATGGGCCCAAAGCTGAGCTAGGCTCTGGGCCAAGCTGGGACCAGGGAGGGAGTCACTCAAGGAGAGGCACTGGTAGCCGACAGAGGGGCAAGGGGGCTGGGAAGTGGGGACCATAGGAGGGAATGGCTAAGAAACAGCCGCCTCCCCAGAGGACTCCTGACCTGAGGGTGGAGTCCCCCTTTGCCATCTGATCCCAATGCAGACTGTTGGTGAGTACAGCTTCCCCAGGGTAGACTGGGGAATCCCAGTCCATGGGAACACCCCCCTGCAATCTGGGGGAATCCTGGCCTCTGGGAGCACCCCCTTCCTCAGGCCACAGAAGGTAAGCTCCCCTTTTCTGCCATTTCCAAATCATAGCATCATAGTTCTGGAAGGGACGTCACAAGGTCCTCTAGTCCAGCCCCCTGCACTCATGGCAGGATGAAGGATTAGGAATGGCGGTAATTAGGGTTGCCAACTGTCTCATCACACAAATCCAAACACCTTTGCCCCACCACACCCCTTCCCCGAGCCCCCGCCCCACTCAATCCACCCCCCCTTCCTTCTGTTGCTCTCTGTCCCCCACCCTCCCTGACTTTCACCAGGCTGGGGCAGGGGGCTGGGGTTTGGGAGGGGTGTGGGCTCTGGGCTGGAGGTTGGGGCCGAGAGGTTCAGAGTGTGGGAGGGGACTGCGGGCTGAGCCTGGGGCAGGGGATTGGGATGCAGGAGGGGGTGCAGGTTGCAGGCTCTGGGAGGGAGTTTGGGTGTGAGAGGGGGCTCACAGCGGGGTCATGGCTAAGGCAGGCTCCCTGCCTGCCCTGGCCCTGTGCCACTCCCAGAAGCGGCTGGCATGTCCCTGTGGCCCTGGGGAGGGGCAGGGGGCTTCGTGTGCTGCCTGCATCTGCCAGTGCAGCCCCCGCAAGCGCTGCCTCTGCAGCTCCCATTGGTCACAGTTCCCAGCTTCCTGCCCCCTGAGTGGCTCTGACCTCTACCAACCTTCCTGCAGGGCCACACTGACCGCCCCCCTAGTGCTCCCTGCCCACTGACTGCCCTAGGCCACCCCATGGCACCCCCTGCCTGCTATGCAGCTCTCACTGCCCCCTACTGCTGCAGTGCTCCCTGTCTGCTGAGCAGCTCCAGACACCCCATTGCACTCTGCCCGCTCAGTGGCTCCAATCACCTTCTGCCACACCTTGCTCTCCTTGCCCGCTGGGCAGCTCTGACCTCCCAGCTGCCCCACAGTGCCCCTTGCTGGCTGATCTCAGAGCAGGCTGGGCACAAGTTGTCTGCCTTACACCTGCACGTGTCAGTCCCCAAGGTGCAGGGGGAGGCAGGAGTGTGAATGCCACCTCTAGCTGGCAGTGGTGGCTCTGTGTTAGCGATAGCTAAGGGAGCCTGTGGGTTGAATCCGTCAAGGGGTGGCTAACACCCTGGCCCCTATGCACTGGAATTACTATGGGGTGGGGTGCACAGCCCAGCTGGGCCTCCCTGTTGCCCCCCTTGGAACATGAGGGGCTGGGTAAGCAGCATCCTCTGAGGTAGTGAGACGTCAGCTGGCTGCCCCTTCACCCCCCGCACCAGCCTGGCTAGCTGCTACATGGGGAATGATCCACCAGTTGCTGCCCAGAAGGCCTGGTCAATGAGGCTAAGCCTGCAGCACCTGTCAGCCCAATGGCAGAGGGTGCCCCACAATTGGGCCCTTTGTGTCAGTGATGAGTCCCCACAGCTGGGAGAGCAATAAAAGCCATTTCTGCTTCTGATTTTCTCCTGCTTGTCAGCTGGTCACTGTTGCTCAACTCCCAGCCCCCATTGTCCCATCCCCCCCATCCGCTTGCCAATGGAGCCCAGCTGAGAGGCCCCTTTGAGCCTTGTACAGAGACAGCATGGCCAGCGTGCAGAGACAATGAGCTGCACAGCGGGATTGGGGGGTTCTAGGCCAGTGCTGCCCCTTACACGATGTGACGAAGTGGGACTTTTCTTAATGTTTCCTCTGAATAGTGTGGGGGTGCCTCAGTTTCCCCTATGCAGTTCTTAAGTATCTAGGTGGTGGGGTAAGGGTGTATGATCATTGCAGAGCCCTAGAGGGCAGGTGTGTGCAGGGGTCTGGACACAGAGAATGGCCGACACCCTGTTTCCTGGCCACTGATGGCCTGGGCCCTTCCCCCCTGCAAGGTGAGAGCTAAAGGGTTGGAGAACAAAGGGATCAGGTGACCTCCTGGCTTGGGAAAGGGGAAAGCCCAGAGGAGGAGAGGCTGGAGGATGAGTCAGTTGGGAGCTGGCTGGGGATGAGGAGTGAAGTGCAGATGTGGTTGTCTGGCTCACTGCCCCTGAAATTGGACCTGGCTGAGGGGTCCTGTTCTCTGTACCTACAAGCTCTGTTTTAGACCATGTTCCTGTCATCTAATAAACCTTCTGTTTTACTGGCTGGCTGAGAGTCACATCTGACTGCGAGTCACATCTGACTGCGGAGTTGGGGTGCAGGACCCTCTGGCTTCCCCAGGACCCCGCCAGGGCAGACTCGCTGTGGGAAGCGCACGGAGAGCAGAGGATGCTGAATGCTCCAAGGTCAGACCCAGGAAGGTGGAAGCCGTGTGAGCTTCTTGCCCTTCAGACAGTCTGCTCCCAGAGAGGAGACTTCACCAGAGTCCTGACTGGCTTCATGGGGAGCAGTTCCAGAGCATCGCCCAGGGACTCCGGTGACACACACACGCACAGGGAGTTCAGCCAGTCAGGCAGCTGCTGCAGGCAAAGGGAACCTTCCTGGAGGTGCTTAGCTCCAAGCGGTGAGGAAAGCTGCGGGGGCGGCGGGGAGCAGAGGAGTGGGGGATGGAGGAAGCTGTGGCCAGGACACACTTTTATCAGGCTGTGCCTCCCAGCACAGCACACAAGAGCCTGCAGCTCACTCGGTGAACAGATCCCACGAAGCTGTGTGCACTATTCCGGCACAACTTGAATATCGGGAGTGGGGAGCCCAAGGGACAGCAGCCCCTGCTTGAATATCGGGAGTGGGGAGCCCAAGGGACAGCAGCCCCTGCAAGTGCTCTTAGCTCCTTTCCCAAGCGCTAACCTCACCCACACTCAGTGAGGGTTGCTCCAAGGAGGGCTGGGCCAGGACTCCCTATCTGGGTACGAGCAGCCATTCCACCAGCAGAAGCCAAGCACGGAGTCTGCTTTGAGCAATACAGGCTAAGGACCTCCTCCCCATCTCCTTCCTTTGTGTGGATTGCCTGGAAGCTCTTTGCATCCAGCTGTGACCTGCGCCATCTCAAAGGAAGTAGCAGCATTCTCTGGCCTCCCAAAATCCCTACCTAGGGTCAAGTGCCGTGCCTTGTGTGGTCTCCTTTCCAGGGCCAGAGCCCCAGAGCTGCAGGCCTGTCTCCACTCCATTCCCTCCCTCTGCACGTTTAACCCTATGCTGTCTGAGCATTCCCCTCTGCCCCTGCCCCCCCACGTAAGCACAGTCGATGGAAATGCCAAGAGAAGCTGAAGGAACAGCCCCTTGTCACAAAACATATGGGTGCCCTGTGATGTGCCTGGTAGCCCTGGGCTATATGAGGGCTTTTTCAGGTGGCCAGGCTGTTTGAACCCAGAGAAGCTGTGCAATGTCTATTTAATAGGGGGCTATTGACAACCCTGGCCCACATTAGCTCTCCAGGGATGTGCCCTCCCCCCCCCGGGCTCAGACTTGCACGTGGCAAGCACGGACTTTTTTTGTGCTGACAAATGCCAGGAATAAACAGTTGTTGTAGCTGTATTGGGCCCGGGATAGGAGCGAGACAAGGTGGGTGAGGTCATAGCTTTTAGGGGAACAACGTCTGGTGCTGAGAGAGACACGCTTGTCTCTTCCACCAACAGACCTTGTTCCACTAAAAGATATGACCTCACCCACCTTGTCTCTCAGGAATAAACAGTGACCGCCACACGGACACACACAGAGTATGCAGAAATGGCCCGCAGCCCAGCCTCTTCCTAGTCCAGGGCGCCAGCTGCTTCAGGGGAAATGGTGAATCCTGCTTTATGTTCCCTTAGCCAGCTCTGCAGGCCCCTGCTATTCCAGCCTGGGACCTCCCCCCCGCCCACAGTTCTGCCAACACCCCTCACCCCTGGCCTGCAGCCCTCTCAGTTATTCCTGCTTGAGGTCTCTGTGGGGTGGACAATCCAACACATGTTACCCAGACACTGATGGCACAGCAGGCTGGCTCCCTGGAGGTGCACTGCACCCAAGCATCCAGGATGGGGTGGGACGTTGACCCAGACATCTCAATGGAAACATGCATGGAGCCTGGCTTTCAATTCATGGGCTGTTGGCCCAGTGGGCTTATCCGGGTAGGAAGCTTGGTTTGGTTCCCAACCCCCCGAAGAAATGCTGCAGCGACTCAGCAGGCTCCCCAGGGCACTCGCTCAAGAGCTGCTGCGTTTCCCCTCCAGTGACTCCCGGAGGTGAGAAATGACTGCACCGGATGGCGGCTGGGCTGGGCTCCCAGCACAGGAGGGTGGTGCTACCCAGCCAGCCTGACTCGCCAGATGCTTCCCGGTCTCCCAAACCCAGAGCCCCTCTGCTGACTACAACACGGGCTCCTTCCAGGCCCGGAGCCACCGGAGCTGGAGCACAGCCCCCTGGCACTTTGAGGATTTTGCCAGGTGGGCTGTGCAGAGGAGCTGTACTTCCCCCTAGTGAGTGCCAGGCAGAAATACCACAGGAAATTATACCCAGGGCATAGGGCAGGCAGTGCTTCAGGGCAGGGACCTAGCTAACTACCCTTCTAATGCAACAGCAGGCCTGCAGCCTCACCCCATCTCACCCCCACACACAGAGGACAGCAGGGCACAAAACTGAAACCCAGTAGAGTTACTTCACCCCCAGAAATGCCATCTGTGGCCCTAGTCTCCACCAATAGAGCCCTCTACGGCAGCTGTGGCCAGGGCTTGGGGATTCCTTCCAGCCCAGCCCTGCCTTGGTCCACAGAGCTTCCTGGGGGAACAAGACTGCCCCCCAGTTTGGGGCCAGGGGAGAGAAGGCTAATGGCCCCTTAGGCCCCAGCTCCCTCCTGTTACTTCCACAGACAGCACTGCCCCTCTGTGTGTGCCCAAGAGGTGGTAGCTGTACTTTCCCACGCACCCTGGAAAGAGGGATCCCCTTACAACTCAGACTCCATTCAGCCTCTCCTTGACACAGCTGCGTGTCTCATCCCTGCGGCAGCTGGGCCCACTCAGAACACTGCACCACTGGCCCAGTCTCCTGCCCCAAACCCTAGTTCAGCCTCCACTGCCATTCAGCAGAGATGGGTCGGGGGCGCTTTCTGACAGCACCCACTATGCTGAGGCACAAGGGGCAGGGAGGGAGCAGTGCCACCACCCTACTGTCCCAGGGCTAATTCCCATGTTCTATCCCCAGACACTGTTGGGGAGGGACAGACTCTTTGCTCTGCTCCAGTGCAGACGGGGGCTACTCCCCTACTCGACCCAGCAGCCCAGGCTGTGCACAGGGCCTGGCTGTAGATTCGTGCCCCTGCGAGAGATTTATGCCCCCAATCACACACGGCAGAGGCTGCGTTTGTACAGATCTCTATTTATTATCCAGGCTACGTGGTAAGCAGGGGCTGGGGAGGCAGCTCTGCCAGCCGAGCAGAAGTGGTTATTTCCACAGCCACATCCTGCAGAGATGCATAGGCAAGGGGTGGGGTGGAGGGCCAAGCGCTCGTGCTGCTGCCCACATTCCTGCCTCAGGGCAGGGGCTTTGGACAGAGCCCCGCCTAGGGCCACCCCACTGCAGTAGCAGCACAGGGGCCATGAAGTAAGGGGGCAAGAAAGGAACTCACCCCTGGGGGAGGGAATCACAGCCCTGTTCCTGTCGAGACACGCGGGGGGTGGTACAGGGGAGAGAAAACCCTAAACTTCTCTCTAGGGCAGATATAGGATGTGCTGCCCCCTTAAACAGCAGCAGCGGGCAGAAGAGTGACATTCACCACAATCTTCTTGCACTCAGCAACCCTGGGTTGAAGAGCGAGGGCTTGTCTACACTTCCACTTTTGTCGGTGGAACGTACGTCATTCAGGGGTGTGAAGAAAAACCCACACACTCCTACACGACATACGTTACACCAGCAGAAGTGCCGGTGTGCACAGCGCTGTGTTGGCAGGACAGCTTCTCCTGCTGCCATAGCTACTGGCGCTCGCGGGGGTGGTTTTATTATGCGGACGGGAGAGCTCTCTCCTGTCGGCATAGAGCGGCCACACGAGAGATCTTACAGCGGTGCTGCTGGAAGCTCTCTAGTGTAGACATGATCTAAGGCTCAGACTAGCTGAAGAGACTCGCCCAAGGCCACACGAGTCAGTGACAGGTGGGCTAGGACCCAGAAGTCCTGACCCACGAGAGGGCTTTATACTTTGGTCATGGCCATGTTTAGAAGGTGCCCAGGCACAATGGTGATAAGCATGTAAGTGCTTAGAACAGCTCGGCTGCCAGGAGTCCTGACTCCCAGCTCCTTCCTCCAACCCCTAAATCAAACTCCACTCCCAGAGCCAGGAACAGGACCCAGGAGTCCTACTGCCTGGTTCTGAACCACTTAGTCTCTCCCCTCCTCTCAAGTGCCCCTTCTTGGTTTTAACCAGAGGCAACCCCCACGCTGGCTGCCGCCCAGCCCAGCCCCTAGCAAAGACGCAGGTTGCGATTCCCAGTGCTGAGACCTGGGGGGATTCACTCACAAAGTCAAACTGGCACCAACGCCAGCGTGGGCCAGAGCAGCCCCCCAGGAAGTGACATAGATCCCACACCCTCCCCATGGGGGCCAGGTACTCTGCACCCTGCAGTCAAGTTCCATCCCTTACTGGCGCCTCGCTACATGCAGCTAGAGTTGCTGGTCTAAAGACCATGTGCAAATGACTCAACATGCAGCATACCCCATTATGCCCTCCCCCACCTCCTCCTATTGCAGAGTACAAGCCATACCCAGAGTCAGGAATGAGCTAGAGAGGCTTGGCTACTGGGTCTGTTACAAATTGAAACAGTGAACTTGTTATGGGTTGAGTTAAAACTTCTAACTGATGTGTGAATAAGTCCCTCAATTAAGTCCATCATAAGAGACAGCTAAGGGGTCACACCTGAAACAAAACCTAATAATCTGCCCAGAAACTAGCACCTAGTGGGCAGATGGTATGACTGGGTATGGTCAGCAGGTGTGCACGTGTGTGTATGGGGGAATAACACAAACTGTGTGGCAGACTCTGAATGAGAGAGACAGGCAGAAGGAAAAGCACGGTGGCTGACCCCGGAAGAAACCGGGGGAGAGGTTTTTGGGTTGGGGTGCAGGTGAAAAGATAAATCTTGGTGCTGTGAACCAAAGAAACTGGTTCCTGCTAGTCAATTCACTCTGCCTTCACAGACACAGGACTTCGTACATTCTTTGTAAATAAACAAAACTACATCAAAGAGATCAGCCTATCACCAATTTCTACTCCCAGCTGGAACACCCTCAGGGCCCCAAACTTTGACTAGCTGCTTGGGTTGAAAAGGGGCAACATGACGCTGGAGTGCGTCCTGCTGGGAGGTGGGGTGAGGGCCATGGGCTCAGTGTGGGATGGTGAGGGAGAGGGATAGAGAGGCAAGGAGCAGGGGTGATGACGGGACGTTGTGTGTCTGTAAATCCGAGGGGGAGGCACTATGGGGTGTCCCAGCCCATCGGGGTGTTTCAGCCGGCATGGGTCTGTCTCTGCTCCTAGCCACACATCGTCAGCAGCAACCACTGTGGGGAGAGGAAAGAGTGAACGGGCTGGTGGGGAAAGGGAGCCACAAACCGCTGCCCCACCAGACTGCAACAGAGGGGGGTCCAAAGCCTGGGCTTCCACCTGGACTGAGCCACCAGTAGGGGGACAGTGAATGAACACTGGGGCTAGGGTTGGAGGGGCAGGGGTTACAGTAATGATCCTCCCCCAGCCCACTAGCTTGGTCCACAACTCAGTCAGAGTTAAAGCCTTGGTTGTTCTGTTTCAGGGGATCAGATGGTCACCAGGGCTGGGCACATCCCTAGATACAGAGGATGGGGGTGGTGAGGAAACCAGGCTCTAGGCAGGATCTGTTCCTCTTGGGGATTTCACTGAGCTGGGAATGCTGCCCAGCAGCCAGCGCAGCTGCACAGAGCTGGCTGAGGGAGGATGTGGACAGGAGGGGTCTGCCATTCCCCTCCCCTCCATTTTTTGGGTGAGGACTTTCGTTCCCTCCCCTACCCCAGCAGTCCGGAGGGCTCCCCCTTCTCTAACCCAGATCCCCCTTACGCCCCAGGATCCAGCCAGCTTCCCCAGCTCCACCGGAGAGCTCCCTTTGCCCTCTGGCTGCCCAGGGCTGGCTCTCACCTCGGTCAGGTTCATCACTGCTGTGCCGGTGCCTTCGGCATCCATGCTGCGGAAGAATCCTGCAGGGGGCAGAAGGAGCGAGAGCTGCTCAGGGGGCAGCTGCCACAAGCTTCTCAGCCACGAATCCTCCCCTGAATGCCCAGCCCCTGGGTCAACAGCTGTGCAGTCACGTGGTATGGTGTGGGAGCCATTGATTAGGGGCAATTTCACTATGTCACAGCTGCACCTCAATACTGACAGCCAGCCCATACTTGATACCAGCCCAGCCCAGCTCTGCAAGCTAAGCAGGGTCAGGCTGAATCAGGAATTGGATGGGAGACCTCCCTGAAAACCCAGGGTGCACTTTGTGACAAAGTGGGAATATTTTTATGAGTCTTGTTTATGCCTCAGTTTCCCCTTTATGCTGCACTGTAAGCCAGTGGGTGCAAAAAGGACTCTCAGAGCAGGCTAAGAGCAGGTCTACACTTAAAATGCTGCATTGGCATAGCTGTAGTGCTTAAGTGACGGGGATTAGTTCCCAGGTCAATGGAGCATCTGAGAAGACAATGGCAAATCCACTCACTGGGACATTGACATCTATCAGCCAACCACCCAGAGGGAGGGAGGAAGTATGTTCCCCCCGCCCCCCCAGAGCAGGACTGGAGAGATGGGAGGATAAGAGTTGGCTGCTGGAAGGAGTCAGAGCTCTCACCTGGACAGAGCTTGAACAAAGGGGTTCACTCCAGCTTGGCTGGGCTAACCAGAATGGACTATGCTTTAACCCTCAGCTCTCTAGGCTACCCCCAGGACTTCCTCTGCTGTGCTCCTGTGGACTAATAAACTGTTTTGACCATGCTGTCTGTGTGTCAATGCAAATGCTTGGTGGGGTGCACTCAACCCTGACAAGTGTACAAGTCTGTGCCAGGAGTCTATCACTGCTGGACTTGCTGATCAGAGATCACTGGGTGAAGCAGGAGTGCTGAAGACCCAGAGGTCCAGTCTAAGGAGGCAGTGAGGCCCCATGGCTTCCCCAGGGAGGAAGAGTGAGACCCCTGGGGGGCCGGGCACGCTGAAGGGGCTCCTCCTAGAGACTGTTCCAAAGTTGGTGGTGTAGCACCAGTCCTGCAGATCCGTGACAGCAAGTCAGTCCTAATGCCTAGTAGCATCCTCAGCGGGGCTCTGCTGTTGGGGGTGATGTCAGTGACTCACTAGGGGGCGCTCTGACTCCATCAGCCCCACTAGGGGAAATGCTTTCTTTCAGATGAAGCTTAAAATCAAGGTTTTCCTCCAGGCTCCAGTGTGAACAGGGGTGTTAACCCACCCACAGCCCAGGCAATGCCACTTGGCTTCCCTGATCTACCAGTTTCGGTTGCAGGCAGGATTTCCTCTGCACCTCCTGCCTGGCGGGTGCTGGGTGCAGCTGCGCCCTACAGATGGCACTTACTGAACATGGCCTCCAGCTTGACCAGGCAGCAGACGAAGTTATCGAAGTCCACGCCCAGATCTGCATCGGCATAGCGTGCTACCACAACCTGGTGCAGCTTGTTATTCAGCTTGAAGCCTGGAGGGCGGAGATGGGGGAAGCCGTTAGTCCCCAGGGGAGCGAGGGATGGGCTATAAAAAGAGGGCGCCATACCCTTTGGGTTTCAGCAACAGCTGGGAGTTGGAAACAGAATCCAGCCCATCCTGGAATAAGAGGCCGATGGGCTGGGGGACACTAGCCCTCTGTTTACAGCTCTCTCCCCCAATCTGTAGCCAGGACACTTAGTCCACTTGATCCCCTGGATTCCCTTCTGCCAGGAAGCCAGCCCCACAATGGAGTGGCTGGAGGTTGGGCCAGCCCTGCCTGGATCCCAGACTCATCTGGTCTCAAGGCACTCAGACTAGCACTGCTGTGACCACACGATTACGGACAGTACCCCCAGTGCAGAGCAGTCAGCAGACTCTGGGTACAGGAAGCCAGAACAGATCTCAGGTGTGACCCTAATGCCATGACTGGCGGACTCTGAGCTGATGGCACCAGGTGGGTATCGGGCTTGATCTAGCTGCAAGGGACTTTCACCCAGGGTCCAAGATCAACATATCCGCCTACCCCTACCCAGGAACCTTCCCCCATCCCCTCCTGATTTACCAGCTGATTCCAGAGCCATGCGCATCTCATAGGAGCTCATGGTGCCTGACGAGTCCAGGTCATGGTTGCGGAAGATTGTCTGCAATGACACAATGGGGAAGTGAAGACCAGGCTGGCACTTCCTTCCCCCCACCCCATACCCCAGCATGGAGGAGTGTGTCTCGCTCCAGCGCTCCAAAAGTCACCTCCTTACCAGCCAGCTTCGGATCTTGTTCCACAGGATCTGGAATTCCACAAGGCCAAGGCGGGCGCTGCCATCTTTCTGGGAAGCAGAGTCAAGGAGAAAGTGACCAGCCAAGGGTCTGTAACCCTGAGTGCAGGGAGGGGCAGGAAGAGGTTGGGAAGGGCAGAGGCCCTGGCCACTTGTGTTCATTCAAGATCCCAGGAAACTTTTGGCAAGAACAGGGCTTTTAGCCAGGCCAAATTCTAACCTGCTCAGTTCCATTTGGCTCCTCTCCCTCCCCTGCTGCATGAACTGGGCACAGGATCCCCTCATGCTGCTATGCTGTGCAGCAGTTAAACAGCTGTTGTGCCCCACCCCAGAGGTGGCTGTGTTTCTGCGACACTGTGTACACGCAATTTGTGAAGCGCTCTGGGATCAGAGTGGCTTTAAGAGCTGGGCTGGCATGTGCTCCCATCCATCTTGGGGTGCAGTGGATGTGGGGCTGTGGTGGTGTTTAATTCTTGCTCCCCAGTGACCATGACTCCCTGGCACTGCCCTAGTGACTCTCAGTGTGAGCCGGGAGCACAGACCAGTGGCTGTCGATTCCCACCTCCAACCCCAGCAGTCAGACAGAACAAGGGGGAGGGGGGAATGCTCTGCTCCACTGAAGGTGTCTGGGTGAGAACCTGGTATACCCTCACTCAGCACCCCTTGGGGACAGGGATCTCCCTGAAGTCTGCCCCTAGCCCAGAGATGGAGCAGGTCACTGCTGGGCAGCAAATGGTCCCAAGCCTGGTGTGTGAGATGTACTAATAGAGGGAACTGAGCGGTGGGACGCTTCCTCTCGCAAAGGGGGAGGCAGAAGAGAAACTAAGGGTGTGGCCAGGCTCTGGGCTGAAGCAGGCATAGCTCCCTGGGCAGCGGGCATGGAGAGGAAGTGAAAGCTTGTTCCAGAAAGCCTGCTGCTCCAGGCTGCACCCTGGCCAACGGGGGTCAGAGGCATTGGAGCAGGGGCCCACGGTGCTGCTGCAGCCGGGATCTAACTTCCCCCCAAGAAATGAGCATGGGCGAGGGGTACAGAGTAGACATCTGGGGAGCCATGCTGGGCTGGGCCTCTATTGAAACTACCAAACCCACCCGCCACCCCCACCTCGGGAAAAGGGGTCTCTGCCAGAAGGGTGGGTCCCCATAGGAGAGGCTCCCCCTCCCCCCAGCACGCAGCAGGATACATCCATCAGGTTGATCATGTTGCGGCAGGACTCCATACTGAACCCATCCGTCTTCAGGTCTTTGTCTGGGGGTGGGGGAAGGAGACACTGTTATTGGGAAAATGAGTCACAGAGCAGGGGAGCGAGTGAGCGAGAGCGTCCGGGATGGGGGAAGAGACCGGGGGCAGCACTTACGTCTGGTGACGACTCTGTTCAGAATAGTCTTGAGCTCGAAGACGCTGATTTCCATGTCCTGGTGGGAGGGCAGAGGATTAGCGGTGACCCATTCACTACACTCAGCTGGGCACCTGCCCCAGACTCTCTCACAAGACACCAGGGTGGTGGGTTTCCCTGGTGCCAGGCGTGGTTCAGGCCCCTGGGCCCCTCTCTGACCCTGTCACATCACCCCCAAGCAGGGATTTTCTCCCTCCCCCCAAGTGCTGCGTGATGGCCCGTGTCTGCTCTATGCTGTCAGTGAAGGAGACCTGCTGGTTTGCAGCACCTCACTGCTGGCCAAGGAAACCAGGTTATAGGTCAGAGCCAGTCTTGAGGCCAGGACCCCCGCCCCAGCTCCACTGAGGCAGCAGGAGGTACGAAGTGGGAGCAGGAAAAGACTTAGGAGCATTGGTAAGCAGGACTTCCCTACCCACAGCCTGTGGGGCCTCCATGGGAAGCTGCAGTGGGTATGGGGGCAGGCTCTTGCCCTCTAATAAAGTGGGGCATAAACTCAGGCCCAGTCCTTATGGAGTGCTCAGGCCCAGTCCTTATGGAGCTGGATTGTGCCCGACACCCAGAGGGGAGGAGGGACTGAGCCACTGAGTGATGGGTCCCCCAGCTGGGTACAGAGCGTCCCAGCCTTGCTGCAGTGAGGGTCGCGCCTCTTACACCCCTGAGATTGATGTCCACACCCCTGCTGCGGAGCCTGGGGGCTGTTCAGGGCAGGGAGCGTCTCAGCCGTGCGCGCTCGGCGCCCAGCACCACAGGGCCTGATCCTGACGAGGATAGACAACAACGGCCAGCCCCCCATTTCTGATTCACAGAACGCTCCCAGCCTGCTGCTGGCGCAAAGGGCACCGGAGGAGGGTGGGGGGTGGGGGCATGAACAGAGCCCAAAGCGGCAGCACCCACCTCTCCTGCAAGCTGCTGGAACATGTTCCTGAAAGAGCTGTCCACGTCGTCCTCCGAGATCTCCTCCTGGGGCGACGCAAACCAGGGGCAGGTTATTAAACAAGCTCTGGAGTTTCCCCTCCCACTAAAGCCGAGCTGCCATCGCACCTAGGCTCCTACTGAAAAGGACCAGCAGGGGGAGCTCTCTGCACCCCTCCTCCAGCTGCCCTTCAGCTCCCCACCCATTCTCTACTGTCACCTGCCCTCCTCCCTCAATCGCGCCCCCTTCTCTGCCCCTCAGCCCAGTTGGTCCTCTGGCCGAGGGGCCATTTCAAACTAGCACTGGGCACATGAATGCAGCCAGCCCCCAGCTGGAACTCTTTCCCCCCATGCCCCACTGTGCTGCCCTGCACCCGCACAGGCTCAGCAGGGGTAGTGTCACTAGCTTGGGTTTGGTGGCCTCTTACCTCGTCCGGCAGATCCGCGGTGATCTCCTCATCTAGCTCCCTGGGGACACAAAGGGAGACACAGTGACGGAGGGGGCAGCATGCCAGCTGGGAGGGGAGCGGAGTCCTGATAGGCGTGGAGAGCTGTGGGGGCGGTGAGCATGGCGTACCCCCTAGCATGGCTAGATCAGACAGGCCAGGAGGGTTGGGGAGAGAAACCCTAGTTCTGAGACCCCTGGAGAGAAGGGCCCAAGGAACATGACCTGGGGACCCTGTCCTACCCCTGATCTGGGGGGAAACAGACACCCAGGGGATACAAAGCACTGAGACACCTGGCAACACAGACATGGAGTGATGGGCAGGGAAGGGTCAGGCCTCTCCCCTGCAGCTGTGTAGGGCTCCGATCCCAATGCCCAAACCTGGGCGGGGACTGCCTTCCCCCACCCCTATGTCAGTATGTTCTGGAGAAGCCTCCCACTCAGCCAGATCTGCCAAGGGACCACCCAAGCCATGCCAGGCATGAGCTGGGCTATCGTGTCCCCACAGCCTGAGCTGAGACCCGGCCGCTTATCTCACATATGGACTCACTCTGTGTCTGACTGCTTTTCAGTGAAGACGCGCAGGACAAAGTCGGACTCCTTGTGCGGCTCGAAGGTGGAGGGCACGATGAGGTACTCGCCCGGGGGCAGCCGGATCTTGTTGCTAACCTCCCGGAGGTTGATGAAGGTCTCTGAGCGTGCCCGGGACTGGTTCCGCAGGAAGAACTCCTTCTTCAGGTGCACGTTCTGGCAGCCCCGGGCCTGGGGACCAGACACACCCATGGGTAACAGCCCAGCCACGGGCAGGGAGGACTTGCCCGGGGCACGAGGCACCAGACACATTAGATTATCAGCACAGCTGCAGACTCGTGGCTCTCGGGTGGAGGGTACCCATCAAACCTACCCACCCCGGACAGACCATCTCCAGGAAGTTGTTAGACTAGCCCGGCCCAGCTAATCCAGTGTCTCATCTCTCACCACTGACCAATGCAGCAGCTTCTGGAGGCAAGGAGATAACCCCTGCTCCATGTGCGCATGCACTCACTGCAGTGAGCAATTACTCCAGGGCAGGGGACTCCTGAGCCTGAGAAGGCGCCAGAATTTACCAAAGAGCCACAGTAATACATCAGCAATCCCCCAGCAGCTCCCCCCACCTGCTCCCAGCATCTCCCACCCACCAGCAGCCCTGCCAATCAGTGCCTCCCCCTCCCTCCCTGCACCTCCCGATCAGCTGTTTTGTGGCCTGCAGGAGGCTCTGGGAGGGGAGGGGGAGGAGTGAGGACAGGGCAGGCTCAGGGGAGGGGGTGGGAAGGGGTGGAGTGGGGGCAGGGCCTGTGGCAGAGCCAGGGGTTGAGCAGTGAGCATCCCCCGGCACACTGGAAAGTTGGCGCCTGTAGCTCCAGCCCCGGAGTCGGTGCCTTTACCAGGAGCCGCGTATTAACTTCTGAAGAGCCGCATGTGGCTCCGGAGCTACTCCAGGCGGTGGGGATCTTCCTGCTCAAACCTGAGCGTGCCGAGCCCCTGTGATGCTAGCCAGGCCGAGCATCAGCCAGCTCCTCCTGGTATTCCCTTGCTAAGCACACGTTGGCATGCTTTCTACTGCCAGCCTAGGGAAGGCTTGGCCAGGGGTCGCCCTAGCAGGCTGATGGAACTGATGAAAGGCTGAGGTGGGAAATTCCCAGGGCTGATGGACCTCAGGAGTCCAGGCTCTGAATTAACCCCTTCCTGCCAGCCCTAGCACTCCTCTTCTCTCACACTCCAGCGGTGGGGTTTGGCAGCTCAGGACATACCTCCTCTGGGACCTGTGGAAAGGAGGAGAGAGAGATCAGGACCTGTTTGTGGGGAGCGGAGCCCCTGCCTGCTGCCTCTTGCGCTCAGTGCTGAATGGGGGGCGAGTGAGGAAAGTCACCCCACTAACAGGGCTTGTGGGATCCCTTCACTGGCTCTCTCTGGAGCTCAGCAGTGCTGCCCACATGTGGGTTGGGATGGGGCACTCCCCACCCCTAGGGAGTACCGAGCAACACCCAGGGGCTTACCTCGTAGACCGCAAAGCCAATGGTGTGCATGTCGCCCCCCACCTTCCGCTCCTTCCGCCGGTGCTTCTGCATCAAGGCCACCAGGAAACTGCAGGCCACCTCATCGTCCTCGGGGTCATCGTCCTCCTCCAGGAGCTTGATCTTGAACTGGGGGTTAATCCAGAACGTGGCTGCAGGAAAGAGGAGGCGGGATAATGCATTGGGTGAGCAGGCCCCACAGCCTCCTCCCACATTGCACCCACTTCTCCACAGCGAATGCTACACAAGGGGTAGGCTCCTACATCCCCCCCAGTGTCTCTGATCACCAGCCACTCCCTCCTTATCACAGGGCTCAGATTCGCTGGGCTACACAGTTTGTTCCTTGCCCAGGGGCTGCCCCCTGCCAGAGCAGAGACAGGCCCCACAACCCCAACCCCATGGCAGACCCACTCCCAGAGCATCACTGTGCTCCCTGCTCACACACACATGAAAACTGGAGTCTTAGGGTATGTCTACCCTGCAATGTAAGCCCAGGGTTAGTAGAACTTGAGTTTGTGAACCTAGGGCTTGAGCGTCTACACTCATTTGTAACCCCAAACTGTTGAACCCTGGGCCCCAACCTGGGTCTCCATTAGGTGGGCACAAGTCCAGCTATCTATACCCCAGACTTCCTAGTGCCCTTCCAAAAACGTGGCTGCTTTAGCCCTTTGTTTGTGGTGCATTGTGGGAAAACCTGACTGCCCACCAAACCTGGCTGTCCAGAGGACAATGGAATTTGGCCCGTGGGATACTTTTGGCAGACTCCCAGTGCAGCATCTACACTGCAGAGCAACAGAGCTTGAACCCTGGGTCCTGGATTGACTCAGGCTTGGATCCCCCACCCCTCTGGGGTCTTGGGTTTGAGCCCTAGGTTTGTGTGATTTGTGTGTGGACGGAAAGGGGATTAGGCCTGAGTCTGAATTCAAACCCTAGGCTTACACTGCAGTGTAGACATACCCTTAAGGAACAGGCTGGTGGTGGGTGGTACCTGCGTGGTTCCTGCAGCCCCCTGCTGTGCTGCCTCGGCGCCAGGAACCCTCGAACAGGGTCGTGTGCCACTTGCTCAGGCCGTCCTTGTCCAGGGCATCAGGGGTCAGATTACAGATCTCTAACCTGGAGAACTCCCTCATGAAATCCTTGAAAGCCATCCTGAACATGGGGGAGGGGAGGCAGACAAAAGACTGAGACTCCACCCAGTTCAGGTCTCTCCTCCAGGGGGTTTCTTCAGCGGTGCTGGGGGGGCTCCCAGTTTCCCATCCACGGGGCCCTCGCTTTCTTGGCTCTAACCCCCTTCCTGTGCCCCACTACTCAGGAGCTCTCTGACAGGGAAGAGTTACAGGGGCCACACTCAGGCGGTCCCATCCAGCCCACCCCCCATTACTGTCTGAGCCAGCAATGCTTGGGGCCAGCAAAGGTTATTCCCTCACATTCCTGTCCCAGCCCTATTTGCTATCACCACCCCAACAAGGCTGAGTGCAGAGGGGGGCTCCTCTGGGTTCATTGACAGCAGCCTGGAATAAGTGTCCCTCCTGCTGGCCCAAGCCCCACGCAGCCCAGCTGGGGTCCTTCGTATCATCAGCCTGGCTGCGTCCCGCCCTGAGCATAGGGTCCCTTAGCAGAGCTGCGCGCCGTGAAGCCCTCTGCCAATCCTCCAGCTCTACTTCCATCTTCGGGGCAACAAACCCCACCGGACTCCCTTGCCCTAACTCTGGGCCAAGAAGCAGGTGCTCTCAATGGCACGCTGGGGAGGGGGAAAGGCACAGCAGGACCACCACGGCAACAGCCTGCAACTGGGACAGGGGCGACAGGCCGTGGCGTGTGGACGTGCTACAACAGGCCCCGCTCGCACGCCTGGAGGGCTGGTTAGTTCCATAGCGTCTGGCTGGGTGGAAGGGCCGCAGAGGAGCAGAGTTATTAACTGGGGAGATGAAGACACTTTCCTAAGCTCCTGATTTGGTAGGAATTCAGCCCATTAGGACAAAGCATGTGATTCCCCGAGGATCAGAACCTTGTGGCCCCACCCCCCGTCTGGAACAGGTGCAGGCTGCCCTGCCTGCTGGAGAGTGGCACCATCTGTCTCTGCAGATACTCACCAGAACTCACCATCCTCCATTTTCAGCTGCAGCTCCTCCCTCTGGGTGGGGTCCACGTTGTCCCACTCAGAAGAGCTGGGATGGCAGGAGAGAGGCGGTTAGATAGGGGACACTAATACTGAACTGTGCCACCCCCCCCGACACGCCCCAGTGCCAGACACTTCAGAGCCCACCCTGGAGCTGCACCTTTATCTGCCGCAGGCGCATCACGCGCTGCAAGCTCTCTCTTAGCAGTGCCATGCAAACAGCACCTGGACTGCACACTACAAGACCATACAATACCAGCATGGCACCCGTTTCTCACCCACCCGTCGCACCAGGCTCCGGTCCACTCCACCTGACCCCAGGGATTTCTGATGCGAATGAGCTGTTCCTGGCGACCCCGGTACTCCACCTGGCAAAATTCAGAGGTCAAAGGTTAAACTGATGCCACTGGCTGAGCCATGTAATTTCTCTTGGTCCCAGGCAGCCACTCACCTCAGTGAAGCCTGTGACAGAGTAGGCATGCCCCTTCACCAGCTTCTTGAAGGTCACTGCTTCCATATCAAAGGCACTTGTGATCTGAGGGGAGAGGACAAGGAATTGGTGCATCTCCCCCTGTCCAGAGCCAGCACCTCCTCCTCTAGCTAAGGAGACACGGACACATGCTGCCTTCCCACAGAGAACCCCCATCCCAAGCTGCTCCAGCCCCGGTGAGGGGCAGGGCACCATCAACCAGAGGATCAGGGCTGGTGATGTGGGCCAATCTATTCAACTCCCCGCGACAGCCACCCACCCAGCCCCTGCTCCCTCTCACTGCAGCAGTTGCAACAAGGGCTCTGCTGGAGGGATAGCTGCAATGTGACACATTAGGAGGGGTTGAGAGGGCAGGGGGAGATGAATGAATACTGCCCACTTTGTGGATGCCTATAAAAAAAACACACCTAGAGCAGAGGTTGGGGGAGGAGGAAAGAATCCCTCTACTTCACAGTACATCCCCTGGGACCCTTCAGGCTGGGGGCTAATGCTGAAGCCCCCACTCTCTGGCTCCTCTCCTCAGAGGTTTGGATTGACCTGCCCCCGCAGTTGTTTAGGGGATTTTGGTTTTATGGCCCCCACATACCCACTTGGAAATGGCAGATCAGTGCGTGCCGATTCAAAATTTCACCACAAGGGGGCATATGCCTGCTCCAAAACCCTCCAATGGGGCAGAGGGGCATGAATGATCTCTCTGCACCCACGAGCCTCCCCTGCCAGCAAGACTGGTCCCATCCAGATCCCCTGCCTGACGTACCTACAGAGACTGTGAACCAGCTTTGTTCCCCAGCCCTTGCTTCTGGGGCTCAACAGGGGGCCATGCTGTCCTCAGGTGGGGGTGATCTGGGTGGGGCACCCCTGAAGCTACGGCCAGCCCTGCTGAGATGGTGGGAAGATACCAGCTGGGAGCTACCCGCTCTATCAAGGGCCTTGTGACACAGCTAAGGAGGATTTTACACCTACCCCCTTGGCAGCTGGGCATGGAGGGGGACGCAGGGAGCAATCTGGCCTCAGAGCCTGAGGTGGAAGGAGAAGGGGCCCCAAGCTCCCCACAACCCCTTAAGGAAGGGCAGGAAAGAGGAGCACCCCTTACGTCGATGGAGCAGCCAAGCAGGGATCCTCTATCGAGCGCCTTGTGGATGATCCTGGATAGGTTGCGGGGTGGCCGCTTGAGATCGTACATTTCTGACACGCCGCCAGTGAAGTCCTCAAAGCCCTCCGTGGTGCTACCCCCTGACAGGGCCTCATAGGAGCCGTTCAGTCTGCACACCAGACAGAGCCAGAGGATGAGCGGGAGGCCAGGGCAGACAGCAGTGGGACTCAGCAGCTGCTCCCCAGATCAGAGGAGCAAGCCCACTGGAGGAGACACCCCCAGGACAAGATCCCCAGAGATGTGCTCTCCGCTCAGTCCCTCGCCCTCTCGGACCCCACTGGCCCCAGGCCCAGCAGGGTGACACTCACTTGGCATAGGCCTTCTCCAGCAGGGCACTCCAGAACTCGGAGCACTCTGCCGAGTGCACAAACACCAGCTCCCCGTCCTTGGTTGGTAACCGGTCGTCAACCACCACGTCCACCCACTCGCCGAACTGCCAGATCTGGGGAGGAAGGAGAGTCTGGGGTGAGTGGGACAGGACCAGACTCCCGTGGACAGGGACAGCTGCAGAGCTTGGGGAAGAGAGGGGCCATGATAGGGCCCAGGAGTTACTCAGTGTAGATGGTCCTAGGCCAGGGCCATGGGGGAGGCTTGGATTCCACTCCGAGGCCTGGACCTACCTCGAGGGGCTCTGCAGCACCTGTTGTGGGGTGGGGAACTGCCCTGCCCTGGGCCTTACCTGGAAGTGGAAGATTCCAGCATAGTCCTCCTGGAAGCTCTGTCCATGGGGCACCACGCGGTGCAGGAGATCCTCGTTGAGGGTGAGGGAACCAATGGCAGCCAACAGCCAGCAGTCACCTGGAGAGCAGGGAGCTGGGATCAGCCACCAGACCTGCCCCCAGCCTCTCCCTTCCTACAGCTTCCCTGCTGAGTCACTGAGACCAGAGATTGTAACCCTCCCCACTTCTACCTCACCCCCCTCCCGCCCTGGGCAGCGCCACATGGGATCCTCCAGCCTGCTGCCCATTATGATACAAGCGCCAGTTGCATCCCCTGGACCCACAGAACCCACTGAAGGAGTTAACAGGGGAGTGTGTGAGGGGAGTTACAGCAACTTCCTCCCAGGGATGCTCCACCCCCACAACACCCCTGATTAGCCATGTGGAGGCAAAAGGATGTGCCCCCCCCCCACCCGCCATCCTCCCATGTGCTCTGCAGGAAGGGACCAAGGGCCTGGTGAGGTAGCACTGACTGAGGGGGATGGAAACACAGCCCCCACACAGCCCCCATGCACATGCTGCCCCAAGATCCAAGCCAGGCATTGGGCACTGTGTCCAGGGGTTCACACTCCTCCCCAGAGCATCCGGGAATAATGGGGGAGGGCAGGAACTGCTGGGAGGCCAGCCAGCTTGTGCCTCACCCCCAGCTGCTCCTGTCAGTCAGAAGGGAACAAGCCAGGCTGCTCTGCTGCAGGCGGGAACCAGGCCATGAGTGACAAGCAGCTGAGGGCGGAGACAACTGGGCGCCAGGGGAGACAGATAGGGTTACCACCTCCAAAATGCCAAAAAACTGGCATCCCCTCCCGCATGAGGCAAGCCCAACCCACAACCACAAGGCAACTCTGCAGCTCCCCCTCCCCCAACTGCCACTTAAAGCATCTATGTCTAGTATATAATATCCATGTAAAAAAGAAAAAACCTGGCGGATTAAATTATTTTTCTGGCAACTGGCAAATCCAACAGGGAAATGGCACAAGCTGGGAGGGGCGGGGGAGCAGCAGAGAGTGGGCACAGGCTGGCAGGGGTGGGGATTCATAGATATTAAGGTCCAAAGGGACTATTATGATCATCTAGTCTGACCTCCTGCACAATGCAGACCAAAGAATTTCACCCACCCAGTCCTGCAAAAAACCTCTCACCTATGTCCAAGCTACCGAAGCCCTCAAATCGTGGTTTAAAGACTTCAAGGAGCAGAGAATCCTCCAGCAAGTGACCCGTGCCCCACGCTACAGAGGAAGGCGAAAAACCTCCAGGGCCTCTTCCAATCTGCCCTGGAGGAAAATTCCTTCCCAACCCCAAATATGGCAATCAGCTGAACCCTGAGCATGTGGGCAAGATTCACCAGCCAGATACCCAGGAAAGAATTTTCTGCAGTAACTCAGATCCCACCCCATCTAACATCCCATCACAGGCCATTGGGCCTATTTACCATGAATATTTAAAGATCAATTAATGGGATGCAAAGGGAGTGCCCAGGAGGCAGAACAGGGAAGCTCCCAGCAGGAGAAGAACCAGGCCTGGACTAGGGGACCCTGGACTGGACTTGGTGGCGGGGGGCATGCCCTGGACCGGACTCAGGAGCAGGGCCTGGTTTTGATATCCCTTTGGGAATTGTAAATATAGCCACGGCACCGGCACCAACTCACACACCATCACCACAGCAACCCTCAAGCCACTGGCTGCCCGCCCCTTGTGACTCAGCTCCCTAGCAACTTCCTGCCCGGGCGTGGCCAGGCCCAGAACACCCGCCACCCGCTCCACTCACGAATCCCAGCCGGGTGGAGGCAGCAGTGCCTGCCATGGGGACACCACAGAGTGGCCCAACCTCACCCCCGCTGGGCCAATGCCCCGCAATCCTGGCTACCAACTCCCCCTGCTTGTCCAGTCCTGTGGCCCCACCCCCAGCTCCACCAATGCCCCTCATTCCTGACCCACAGCCCTCCCCATCTTACCATTCCAGTCTTGGCCCATTCACCCAGCTCTGCCTATGCCTCTTGATCCTGGCCTGCAGCCTCCCACCTCTGCTCTGGCCATGGCTCTTTCCTGGACAGACTCTCATGTACTAACTGCAATTTTGGGCCCAGTTTTGGCTGCTGTAAGGGAGTTGGGGATCCTGCTACTCTCTTTCTAGAGACTGTACCCAGCCGGGCTCTGTGGCTCCCCATGCAGGTCATGCTGCTGTGCCATGGCAGCTTCGACATTCCCAGAGCCCCCAAGGGGTGCAACAAACTAGACACAGTAATCACTTCCCCAGACATTGAAAGGCAGCCATCTCGGGGGTGGAACATAGCAGCTGTTTAACACACATCAGCACACAGTATTTTAGGAGACCCTGCTCTCGAGATCCACATGTTCAGACCGTATCTAAATCCTGCCACTTCTTCCTACGCAGCATTTAAAAAAATCTGGCTACACTATCAAAACCATCATCATCTCCCATCATCACTGCTCCTTGACAAATGCTTGGAAGTGTCCAAGTTCACAAGGGTGTTGTAGGTCTGGAGTGTATTTATAGGAGTGTTGTATGGAAGACACAGGAGGTAACTGTCCTGCCCTGCTCGGGTACCGGTGAGTTTCAAGCTGGAGTACTGCATCCAATTCTGAGTGCCACACTTTAGGGAAGATGTGGACAAACTGGAGAGAGGCCAGAGGAGAGCAACAAACATAAGAAGTTTAGCAAATATGATCTATGAGGAAAGGTAAAAAAAAACCAAACAAAAACGGGGGAGGGAGGGTTTAATCCTGAGAAAAGAAGATTGAGGGGGGACCTGATAACAGTCTTCAAATATGTGAAGGGCTGTTGTAAAGAGGACAGTGACCAATTGTTCTCCGTGTTTTCTCAGGGTAGAACAAGAAGTAATTGGCTTAATCTGCAGCCAGGGAGATTTGGGTTAGCCATCAGGAAAGCTTTGGAATTGTAAGGATATCTCAGCGCTGGAATAGATTACCTCGGGAGGCTGTGGAATCACTGGAGGTTTTTAAAAACAGGTTAGATTAACACCTTTCAGGGACAGTCTAGGTTTCCTTGGTCCTGCTTCAGTACGGGGGGGGGGGGGGGGGGGCTGGACTAGATGAACTCTCAGGGTCCCTTCCAGCCCTACATGTCTATGATTCCATACCATCTTGCTCCAATTGAGCCTATTCAAAATGCTGCTGCTAAGATCACCTTGCCGGCTAAGATCACTCTGTGTCACCTTCCTCTTTGGGTCCCTCCACTGCCCCGCCCCCTTCTCCAAGGCATCAAACACAAGCTACTGTTTTTTAATCACAGCTCAGCCCCACTTACCTAATAACTCGAATATATTATCCAGACATCTACCTCTGCCAGCCTTTGCTGACCACTGGTCACCTTTGTGCTTTTTCCCTCGCTTGCCTGGAAGGCACTCCCTGTGAAAATCAGCAGAGCCACTGCATGGTCCTTCCAATTCACCTCCACCATGCTGCCCACAAAACACTATGCAAGCGAGCAGCCACCACCACCCATCACAGTCAGAGCACTGTTACTTTGACCTGTACCACGTTCGTTTACTGTTGTCTCTCATCACCTGCCAAGGTTGAACGCTCTTTGGAGCAGGAACTGGCTTATTACGGACATGTAGGCATAGTGCCTGGCACAGTGGAGCCTGGATTCCTGGCTGGGATGTCCACGGACTACTGTAACCAACAGTCAGTCACACACAGTAGTGGCGAAGGGGTTGCGAGCCCTTGCCCTTTGCATAGTGCTAAACGGGAGGGAAGTCCTTCTTAGATCCTGGCAAGATGGGAGGGAGATCCCAGAATGGAACCAGAGCTGCAGGGCTGGGTGGGATTATGGGGGAAGAACAGAAGTAATAGCAGAGTTGATTCAGCAGGGGCACTGGGGTCAATCCCCCAACTCCTGGAGAGAATGCTGGAAATCGACCCTTACAAAACCCTGGCCCCTGCCGCCAGGATCCTGTCTTTGCACTTGAGAGGGCCCCACAATTTCAATCCATTCAAACACTCCTCACACAAACACCTCCTCCCCACTCTGTACCAAACCCCAGGTGCCGCTGTGCAGGGATTGGAGGGACAGTACTTACCCAAAGCCCCCTGGCAGATGTCTGTCCTCGTGGCGCCTCCAACAATAAACTGAGGGTCCCCCACGATTTCCTGCAGAGGGGCAGAGACACTCAAATACTGGTGCCAGATCTCAGCAGGATCCGCTTTCTGATCTCTACACAGCAGGTATCAATCAGCTGGGCTCTGGTTCAGGGAGCAGGGGTGACCACGAGTGGCAGTGTCTGACAGCACCCTTAGGAGAGAGGGGTGCCAACTGCCACCAGCAGTGGGTAAGGGCCTTGACTGTAACCACTCCAAAGGGATCAGTCGGAAAACATTTTGAGACCTGCTGCTGCAGAGCCACAGGCCCCAAACCTCGTTTGTGGCAATGGTATGAGGGCTTACATTGAGGGGCCCCAGTCACTCAAGGCAATGGGCTTACACACCTGCACAGGTCCGATTCCATCCAGAAAGGGCAGGGGTGAGACAGAGACCAACCCCCACATTTCAACGCCCGGATCTAACCGAGGGAAAAGGAACTCACTACAGAAGGCAACCGGTTCGGGGGGGTGCAACAGACAGAACTCCCTTGGCACCCGTGGCTCTGGGCACCTGTGGGGAAGGAGAGTGTCTGAAGGAGATGAGGCCTGGGGCAGGCAGAGGGGTTTGGAGTGCTTGGCAGATTGTGGACTGGGGTTCAGGGCAGGCAAAGTGATCCAGTGTGTAAGGGACAGGGCGACAGCCTGGGTCACCATGGCAGAGCAGCTCTCACAGTCCAGGGCCTCCTGGCTGAGTGGATCCAGATGGATGTTGTAGGCCCCACAGAGGAGAGAGCCAGGCACTTACCGATGGGCGCTTCCAGCGTACCCCCTGGGTCTTGCCAGAGTTTGGCCCCAGCTCCTTGAAGCCAAGGGCGGAGGGGACAGCTGGGAACTGGGGGTCCTCGAAGAGACTGCCGCGCTCCAGGCACTCCTGCTTCAGGGTGTCGTAGTCCTGGTTCAGGTACTTGACAGCATTGCTGTGCTCACCCACCCCCTCCGCTCGCAACCGGTCTCTCTGCAGCCGGGAGGCAATTCCCCCGAAGGGCATCATGGTGCAGCTGGCCAGGCACAGGCAGCGCTAGCTTCAGCACCTCCCCCTGTGATGAAAAAAGCACTAGGAGATGAGACATGGCACAGCAGTGTGTGTGGGGCAGTGGGAGGTGGGGAAGAGGAGATTCAGGGATGGCTGGGGACAGGACTCCCCCATGGGAACAGAGTTTGCAAGAGGAATCTGGGCTAGGCAGAGAAGAGACAGGTTGGGAGTGAGGGTCATGGGCAGAGCTGTGTGTGGGGAACCCAGGGATGGGATAGGAGGGGGGCTGCAGGTCAGGGGTGAGGGGCATCGGCAGAGCTGGGTGTGGGGAGCCCAGGGCTGGGATAGCGGGGGGGTGGAGGGGACTGCAGGTCAGGGGTGAGGGACACTGGCAGCTGTGTGTGGGGAGCCCAGGGCTGGTCTGGTTTGAGGTGCAATAGCGGAGCCTTTTGGAGAAGCTTGCACAGCTGTATGCTGGACTCTGACTAGTACTTCCAGCTACTACTTTAACAGGATGGAAAGTTTGTCTCAAATAAATTGGTTAGTCTCTAAGGTGCCAAAAGTACTCCTCATCTTCCTTTTGACAGACTGTTGTGAGGGAGCCCAGAAACCAAAGTGACCGAGCGTGGCAGGCCAGTTGGCAGTGCAGAAAGGACCCCTGGGGTGGCCTCCCACAGTCAGGGGCCATTCCCACACCCCAATCCATAGCACAGACACTGTCGCTTCTGTGTAGAACTGGGCCGTGGCGTTCAGCCTGACAGGCCACATTTCTATCCACAGTAGTGTTAAGCCGAACAAACAGAGCTGCCCTGGACCCCAGCTGGGAGCAGATGGGGGTAGGGAGCGGCTCCGCTGCTGAAATTCTGCATAGAGCTACAAACAGCGATTTTGGACTTGTCTGGAAAGGGGCCAAGCATGCAGGAATCCTGGCCGCCTCAGCCCCCATTCCCCACACCAAAGGCAATGCACCCACTGTTCATCACTGCCCACCAGGACTTCAGGGCGACGAACTTTTCACTCCAGCGCTCTGTTCTTGCTGCTTACAGTGCCTCCTGCGGGAGCAGGCTGCCATCGGAATAGATGGGAGCCCTGCCAGACCCAACACTCCCGCCCCATTCCCCATAGTGCCTCCTGGGGGTGGCTGGGACTGGAATGGCTGGGAGCTGCCCCCAGAACCAACATTCTCCTTATGGTGCCTCCTGCTGGGGGAGGCTGGGACTGGAATACGTGGGCGCTCCCCCACCACCAGTGCTCCTGCTGGGGGAGGCTGGGACTGGAGATGCTGGGACTCTCCTAGACCACTGGTTTTCAAAGTTTGGGTCGCGACCCTGTACTGGGATGCAGAATACAAGGCACTGGATTGCCTTGCTCAGCACCCAGAGATCCTGGTGGGCAGTAAAAACTAGTAGTAAAACTAGTAGTCCCTACCCGGAAGCGGCCAGCAGCAGGTCCAGCCCATAGTGGCCATGGGGCTCTGTGTGCTGCCCCCGCCCCGAGAACCAGCTCCACACTCCCATTGGCCGGGGAGCTGCGGGTCGTGGAGCCCTTGCACCTCCACCTAGGAGCCGGACCTGCTGGCTGCTTCCGGAGGGCAGCATGGTCCGCGGCGCCAGGACAGGCGGGAAGCCTGCCTCTGCACCCCGCCTGCACCGCTGACCGGGAGCCACTGGAGGTAGGCCCACGCCCTAATCCCCTGCCTCAGCCCTGAGCCCCCCCAAACCCAGATCCCCTTCCTGCACTCCAACCCCCTCATCCCCGGCCCCACCCCAGAGCCTGCACCCTCAGCCCAGAGCCCTCATCCCCTCCCGCATCCCAGCCCTGAGTCCCCCAAACCCAGAGCCCCCTCCTGCACCCCAACCTCCTGCCCCAGCCCAGAGCCCCCTCCCACACCCTGAACCCCTCATTCCTGACTCCATCCCACATCCCTCACCCCCATACGCCAACCCTCTGCCCCAGCCCTGAGCCCCCTCCCACACCCCAAATCCCTCTGCCCCAGCTCCATTGGGTCGCAGGCATCAACAATCTTCTTCAACTGGGTTGCCAGAAAAAAAGTTTGAAAACCCTAGACCCACTTCTAGCTATCCCTGCTGGTTGGTGGGGGGAAGATGTGGGTGATATTGTTCTCAGAGACAAACCATGAGGTGGGGGGGAAAGAGACTGGCCACAGTGGGAAGGTGGGAACTCCTCAGGGGGGAAGGGAGGGGGGTTTGGAAGTGGCTGCTCCTCAGGCTCCCCCTCCCAGGGATGGGCCCTGCAGCATTGTAGATTTTGCCTGCACTAGTCCCTTCCTTCTGGAGATGCCCTTGGCCGAGCGTGCATTGAGTCAACACATTTGGAGGGCCCAT
Organism: Lepidochelys kempii; assembly: GCF_965140285.1. NCBI lineage: Eukaryota > Metazoa > Chordata > Testudines > Cheloniidae > Lepidochelys > Lepidochelys kempii. The sequence goes on along the minus strand of NC_136382.1, from coordinate 149,704,035 downwards.
TAGCAAGTGGTGACATCTCTGCAAGGCTGCAGGCCAGAGCCAGCAATGCTCAGTGGGCTGGAGCAGTGGTTCTCTCTTAACCGACCCCCAGGGGGGTTGCAGAACAGGTTTAAGGAGGTAGCAAGTTCAGGGTGGGCATTAAGGGGTGGCAAGCAGGGCAATTGCCCAGGGCCCCACACCACAGGGGACCTTGTGAAGCTAAATTATATGCTTCAGCCCTGGGCAGTGGGACTTGGACTTCAAACTCCTGGAGGAGTTACAGGAGTCTGGAAAGGTGGAAAAGAGGGAGGATCCGGGGCAGCCCTCCTCCAGCAGGAGAGTGTGACTCAAACCAAGCTCAGAGCCGACAGGATGCATGATTCCGAGAAACAGAGATGACCTATGCCTGATGACGGTGGGGTGGGGGGTGGCACAACCCCAGAACAGCTTGAGTCCTGCCCCCCCACGCAGCCCCTTCCCCCAAAAAAGCAATGCCCGCCCCTTCCTGGAAAGCAGTGGCCCCTCCCTGCAGCTCCCAGCTATTCCTCCTGCCTCTGCCTCTCCCTGCCTTGTGAAGCTCACCGGCTGAGCCACCTTGCACAGAGGGGGCCTGGCCGCACCACGTGACCAAGCAATCTGGGGGGGGGGGGGGCATGTGACCCTGCATGCCCTCCCATGCATTGCCTCTGCTGGGAAAGTACCATTGGCTCCAGGAGAGCCCCTCCCTACTGTTACTCACACCTTCTTGTCAACTGTTTGTAATGGTGACAGGTTTCAGAGTGGTAGCCATGTTAGTCTGTATCAGCAAAAAAACAGAGGAGTACTTGTGGCACCTTAGAGACTAACAAATTTATTTGGGCATCTCTAAGGTGCCACAAGTACTCCTCGGTTTTTTTGTCTGTAATGGCCCACTCTCTTACCACTTCAAAAGTTACTTCTCCACCCTTGATATCTTGCTCTTAATTGATTTATCTTGTTAGACTGACTTAACACGTGGCAAAGCAACCCACGTCCTTTCATGTATTTATACCTGCTCCTGTATCTTTTACTTCATACATCTGATGAAGTGGGTTCTAGCCCACGAAAGCTTATGCCCAAATAAATTTGTTAGTCTCTAAGGTGCCACAAGGACTCCTCGGTTTTTTTTGCCTCCCTCTACGGGGTGCTACTCAGAAACCAAGTGACCAAGCCGGGGCCAGTTGGCAGTGCAGAAAGGACCCCTGGGGTGGCCTCCCACAGTCAAGGGCCATTCCCACACCCCAATCCATAGCACAGACACTGTCGCTTCTGTGTAGAACTGGGCCATGGCTTCCAGCCTGACAGATCACATTTCCATCCACAATGGTGTTCAGGAGGAAGAGGGGTATACGGGTGCAGGGGGACTCCAGAGTGCTCAGCCATCAGTCCCTGCTGGAGACTGGATGCCAGACCAGCAGGACCACAGCTCTGTCCTGGTCGGGTTGTGTGCAACTACCCAACTCCCACTAGTGCCAGGGACACGGCTGGCCCTCCCCCCACCAGTCACCAGCTTCAAGTTGCAGTGGGGGAGATTTAGGTTGGATATTAGGAAAAACTTTTTCACTAAGAGGGTGGTGAAACACTGGAATGCGTTACCTAGGGAGGTGGTAGAATCTCCTTCCTTAGAGGTTTTTAAGGTCAGGCTTGACAAAGCCCTGGCTGGGATGATTTAACTGGGAATTGGTCCTGCTTCAAGCAGGGGGTTGGACTAGATGACCTTCTGGGGTCCCTTCCAACCCTGATATTCTATGATTCCTGTCCCAAAATATGGGGGTGGGCCCCACAGCCAGCCAAGCCTGGATCACCTGGGCCAAACCCCAACCTCCCTTGCTGGGACTGCGACCTATTCCCCTCTTGGGTGAATGACGGATGGGCGGAGGTGGGGAGCCCACCACAAACCAGGTAAAGGCCTGCAAAGTCCCTGCCTCCGAAGGATTTAATCAGCACCTGGGGCCTGTGGGTTTGGGCTCCCCTGAGCACCAGGCCCCAGTGCGCTGTGCCACCCCATCCAGCAAGGTCAGCTCTGACCCACCTCGCCACTGCTCCAGAGCCTGCGCTGGGACTGCAGCCAGCGCAAGGTCCGTGGCAGCACATAGGAGCACTACTGAGCATGAGGCGGTGGGCACTGGCTGGCACACCCAAGGCCTCGCTTTGAGGACTGGCACTAGGGCCCGCGGAAGGGGAGGCCGCAGGTAAAACATCACCCCGAGGACCTGCTGGAATTCCCCTCAGAAATGCTGGCTTGTCCTCATCTCACAGGGAGCGACACTCGGGAGGACTAGCGCTGGAAACACACAAGAAGTCTCCTTGCACACGGCAGCAGAGGGACCCTGGTGGAGCAGACCCTTCCCACCCCCACTCTTCCCCAGCTCAGACAATCACCCCAAGCTACCCCCAGGACATCTCACGGCAACGGCCAAGCTGGGCTCCATTTTCTGCTGCCAGAAATCCTGCCCTGGGGCCCGTAACACTTTCCCCACAGCCTCCCTGCTGCCAGCCACGATCCTCTCCATTCCACCCCTGCCAGACCCCCCCAGAATGGCAGGGGACCAGGCACCTAGCAGCCCAGTGCTGAGAGACACCCCGCAACCCTCAGCACAAGACAGCGTGGACGGAGCCGGGCCACAAGGAGGTCTCCCTCGATCCTGGGGGTTCCTGCGGTTACCAGCAGGGAATGGATGGCATTGGCTGGGACAGCTCTTGGCAGATCCCATGCTATACTTCTGCTGGCTTCCTTGGGATGGGCAAGAGACTGGGCATTGAACACAAGGTGCATGTGGCTCCTGCCCCACAGAGCTGCCCTATGGTGGCACTGGCTGTATCTGTTCCAATGCTCATTGAGGTGGGGAGGGAGAGAATATACCCTCCCCCCGCAGCCCCAACCACCCTTCATGCCCCTGGTGCCTGCTCCTCTAACATTATGAACTCCCGCCTGCATGTCCAGTACCCCTTTCCCCAGGCAGTACCAATTCTGCTCCTCTCCCCACCCCGTGCCCCTCCTTGCCACAATATGAATCCCCTTTTTCGTCCTTGCACCTGGTGCCACTCCCACGCAGTTCCCAGTGCCAACTCCCCACCCCAGGGTCCACAGCACTAGCATCTCTGTGTGCCCAAGAACCTCACAGCGACACCATCTCAGTGTACCAATCAAGTACCTTCCCATCCAGGAAGCCCCTGGGCTAGCTCCTCCTGTCTTTGACTAGCAGGGCAGGGCAGGGCAGGGCAAGGAACACCACTAGGCACAGTCATCCGTGCTGCCTTTGTTTCCTGGCTTGTGGTTTCCCCTGCCTCGAGCCTCCTCATGCTGTGCCTGGCCCTTTCCTACTTCCCCAGCAGGCCTGTGCAGCGCTGATATGGGTGTGAGCATGCTCTAGCCATGGCAGTGCCACTCCAGGGAAAGAGCATTCCCCAGCGGCAGCACCAGCCCCTCACCCACTGCACTGACAGCGCTACATGCCCCCTCCCTACTGCACATCCTCATGCCAGCAACGGCTTGCCCAAGTGACTCAGACCCCGACTGACTGTTGCCCTGCAAAACAATGGTGCCAGGCTAAGCATTGTGTGAAAAGCCCCACTTTGCTCCTGGGGTTTAGCTCCCCGTGGGTGGAGCTCTCTGATCCTCCCTTCTGGCTGATTGGCTCCAGGAACCAGATGGGAAAAAATAATTGGGGGTCATCTCTTAAGTGCCACCCACTTGTGACCTCAAAATGAGCTGCCATTCCCAGTCACGCTGCATAGATCTTTATAGACCAACCCTCCCTCTCCAACCCTGTGGTGATAAGCAGTAAAGTGGTTAATGCTGACATTTCCATCATCAGCTGAGTGAACAGCCCCTCCTCACCCCCAGGGGGCAGTCACCCTCACAGAGCGATGGTTTCAGGCTGTCTGCAGACTCAGGCAGACTTCCCTGCACTAGTGACACTCTGGGAACGTTTTCATGCTTTTCTTCATCCCCAGGGGCCTAAAACTAGCAACCTCTTTTGTAGAGTTCCTGCACCCCTGCTTCCTCTTCAAACATTTATAGCTCCTCCCAGCTCTGCAGCAGCCCCCTGTGGATAAGCTGAGCCTTGCCCAGAAGGCACAGCCACAGCATAGGTTATTATTAGCCTTGTTATTCAGTGTATTTTGGAAGGCCCTGATGGCTGCTGTGCTCACAAAGGAGGTAACCAGAAGCTGATGCTGGAGTCCTCCTGAGTGCAGAGGGAGTGAAGAGCATTTCAGACACATGGGGAACCAGTCTGGATGCCAGCTGAGCAGGAGCAGACAGAGGTCTCCCTGCAGGCTGGTGCTGATGGAGCCAATGCGTCCCCTGGGTGGGTATATAGGGTGCACATTTCTGGATGATGCTTCAGAGAGGCACAAGCCAATTGTTGTCCAGGGAGTGCCCAAAGCCATCTCTGTACCTGGCAGGCCCCCTCCAGCAGCATCCATCTTTTTGATGCCACGGGGCAATTCTGGCTCCACAGACTCCTGGAAAATAGGCCCCCAGAAACACACTGCTACCTGAAATACTGCTTCAGCCACACAGCTTGCTCCCCAGCCCAGCTATAGCAATAGGTTTCCCCATCCCTCCATGCAGTGCCTTCTCCTCAGTGTAACAAGTCAGTGACACCAGGGCTGACTCTCACCCTGGGAATCCCTGAGCTCCCTTTCAAAGTCCTCCCCTGGCGTCACTCCCTTCCCCAAGCCCTGCACGGTGCCAATCATCCGAGCAGTCGGGAGCTCTGGAGCAACGCATGACTAGGACAGCTTGCTACCCCCCTCAGAACTGGCGACCTCGGCTTGTTCCAGCGTACGCTGGCAGCACAGCGAGGTTTTCAAGGGGAAGCACAACTGCCCTGTTTGTTTGGTTTGGAAGACGCCTTCCCTGTTCCTTCCGACACAAACCAACTGGCCCTTCCAGTCCCCAAAGGCCTCCCTCCAGCAGCTAAACAAACCCTACACCAGGAGTGGAGGATTAGCCATTGGGCCAATTGGGCCTGTGCCCAAGGGCCTTGGAAAAAAGGGTGCTCCCAGTGCTCCTGCTGGGGAGCGGGATCAGGGCACAAGGGCTTGCTGGAGCACTGGGTGGGCAGAGCAGGGCAAGCCCCCAGGCCACAGCCTCATTTCCCTGGCAGGAGCACGGGGTGACTGCAGGCGGAAGGCGTGGAGTAGGGAGGGGCCCCAACTTGCCCCCCCCCCAACCCATATCCGTTCCTGTACATCAGTTCTGTCTTCACTCAGCCTCCAGCGACGTCATGCCCAGACTGAGCCCTACTAGCTGGTGGCTGCAACCATTATTGATCAGGGAAGGAGCACTGGACTCCTGGGTTCAAATCCCAGCTCTGCCACTGACTCACTGTGCACCCACAGGCAGGCGATTGGGTTTCCCCGGCTGCACAGTAGGGTTTGTCTCACCAATTCCCCCTCCACCTTTGTGTTGGGACTTGGCTTCTCCAGTCTCCCTGCACCAGGGGAGACTGGCCCCCAGCTAGACCTTGGATCACCAACAGTTCCTACCAGTCAGGTTGCCACCATCCCAGCCACCACTCTGGGGACAGCTCTTTCAGATGTGCCAATCCCCTCAGGTGGGAACAGAACTCAAAGCTTTGCAGAACAGTGCACTGGGATCCCCAGTGTGACGCTGACACCCAACAGCAGGGTGACCCAGCAGGCAGACCCTTATTCAAGTGCACAGGAGGAGTTCAGCTCTGTACAGAACCCAGGTGACTGTTCCGGGGGGAAGTCCAGGTCCCTTTGTTTTCGGCCTGTGATCACAGGGGCGCCCCTATACACACAGTTGAGGGTCCAGCTGTTCCCACCACTGCTGGTCCCCAGGCATTTGAGGGAGGCTCCTTGCGGAGCTGACCAGGTCAGCCAGAACTGAAGCCATTGGGCTTGGAGGGTGCTGCCCACCAGGTGCGGAGTGGATGCAGGCCTCATTTCCTGCAACAGCCTCCCATGGCTGGCTGGAGGTGGGTAGCGCTTGATGCAGTAGAGCATGTACTAAGTATCTAGGACAGGCCTGCCTCCATGTCAACCCGAGAGATTTGCATCAAGGGCCTGCTGCAACACAACAAGCACCCTGCTTACCATCCCTGCCTGAGCTGGGAGGGCACCAAGTCTCTGCAGTAATGACATCCAATGGAGAAGGGGGTAACTCCAGGGACTAGAAAGATAAAGGAAACAGGACAAGCAGTCCCAGGGCTGGATTTACTGCTGTGTGTGGCCGAGCCCTCCTCACTCCATGAGGAATCCAGCACCCAGGGATGGCTGCTCAGACAGCACAGAAGAGCCCAGGAACTGTGTCTAATTCAAACCAGGCCTGGACGCACCTGGCCACCACACCCAGCAAAACATAAAAAGAGTTACCAAGGCTTGCATGGCACGTTCTCTCCAACCAGCCCAAGGAATGCCACACCCCAATCCCAAACTACATGTAATACACACTTGGTCACCCAGCACCAAAGTGCAGCCACTTCTGGGGTGGAACACACCAGACAGCAACACTACACATAAGAGCTCAAGGCAGGCACCCACATGAAACAACAGGACTAATGGAAGGCACAGTGCAGTTACCCAGGCTGGGATCTGGCCAGGCCAAGGGAGTTCACATCAGTTCCATGGAAACACGCCCTGGGATCTTTAGTAACCACAAAGCTGCCAGGGCCAGTCTTACACCTCAGCTGAGCAAATGGAAAGACGCTGTCTTGAGAGGTGCTTGAGCTGCGGGAGATTGTTCCAAAGGGTGCTGGGCCCAGTACAGAGCCTTGGAGCAGGAAAGCTATTTCCTGCAAACAGCTGGGAATGGGAGCCAAGAAGCAGACAGACCGCAATAGCCTCCCTCACGCATAGCCTCCCCCAGCTCTCACATAGCCCCCACCCCGATCAACTGTAGACCCCAAGCTCCACAGGGACCATGGGCTGCAGTCTCCTCTATCGAGGCACTCACAGGGCCCCCACTGCTGCAACACATCTGCTGCCAGAGCCAGGGAGCTCATTTCTCAGCAACCTCTCCCTTCAGAATGGCAGGATCCTCCCCAGGTCGGCCTGTCCCGCCCCCACCGAGAGGCTCCTCTCCAGACAGGGCGCATTGGGGAACAGCAGTACTGCCAGTTAGGAAGCGTGGGTGAGGGGTGGAAGAAAGAGCTGCCTAGGATTTCCCCTAGGCTGGCACTCCCAGCAGGGCAGCCCTGCAATGCACAGGGCGGGCGCTCCCAGGGCATCGCTGTGCAGCACTGGGGAAAGGCTGGGGGGCGGGGGAGGGGGCAACTCCAGAGCTGGAACAACGATCCGGTTAACAAGCCACCCCCAGCCCAGGACCCAAGGCAGGTCTGAGGCTGAACACCCATATCCTCTGCAGTCCCTGCCTGGCTCACAGCCACTGGGTGCAACACAGCAGCTGGCTTCAGCCCAGAGCAGCTTCCCCTTGCACATGCCATAGACACTCGCAGGGCGGGGGGCAAAGAGAAAATGCCACTGCTGCCCTCCCAGGTGCAAAAGGGGGGGTCCCCTTCCCCCCACTCGTGCTGAGGGAGGGGACCCCCAGGCCTGGAGCACAGACTTCTAGCCAGAACCCTGCGAGCCCCTCCCCATCTTCAGCGCTCTAGGGGGAGAGACCTGTGCCATAGGCCGGTGCCACCGCCCTGACTCACCTGATCATTTCCCTGAAGCAGCTGCCACAGCCAAGAGGAGCGAGTGCCCAAGCCAGGGAGGGTCCCTGCCACCAGCCCCTCCCTCCCAGGCAGGCCCTGAAATTAGCAGCCTCTAGAGCTGAGCTGTTAATCGGCTCCCAGCATGGCCGGAGGGGCTGAGAAGAGCAGAGAGACTTACTGTGTGGGCTGCTCCCGGGGGGGCCCTTCCCTCTCTTCTCCTGCCTTGGCCCCGCGCGGGTGCTGGGAGCCTCCCTCGCCCCGGCTCGCTGCAGCAGAGGCGCTAGCTCGGCTGCTGGCTCTGCACAGAGGAAAGGTGGGGTTTGGCCTGGTGGCAGGATGTGCGGAGCATGCAGCTTAGATTGAGTGTGTGTGTGTGGGGGGGGGGGCGGTACGGGCAGAGAAATTAAAGGCACAGCAGCTGCTGTCTGACTCCCTGCCCTGGAGCTGCTCCCTGGAGAAGCCCAGGCTTCCCCTTCCCTGCCCCACTTCAGGATTTCCCCCCCGACTGGTGTTTGCCCAGCCCTGTGTGCCAGGCTGCAGATCCTGCACCACCCTTCGGCTGCGTCAGGCCATGTTACAAGGGGTGAGGAGACTGAACAAAAAGCCTCAGCTCTCTGAGACACCTGCCAAAGGGATCCTCACTCCAAAAGCAAGGCGCCTGCACCAGTGATGGATCCAGAGGGGCTGGCCCTGGGGTCAGCAGAAGACTCCGAGCCTGGCTCCCACCACGGGCTGAAGCAGAGGCTCCGACCGTCCTGGATCCAAACGCAGAGGATCTAACCCCTGAGTGAAGGAGAACCTCCATTAATAGTATAGAGTCTATGACACACACTTGAGTAGTTCTGATTCCATCTAGAAGAGGGCATACAAAACACTGCCCAGCTTTCCTAGCCTGCATGCCAACCACACGCACTTTGCAGACATTAATTAACCTCATACCCTCCCCACATTAGAGCGCTCAGGATCATCCTCCCATGTTCCAGATGGGGAAACTGAGGCAGGTGACAAACATCCATAGTAGCATCAGAAATATAAGCCTAGCCTTCCTGGCTCCCACTCACATGTGCAGGCCACTGGAATTTGCTGCCCTTTTCCTTCCCCGATGAGGAGGTCTCTCTCACCACCATCACTTATGCCTCTTACAGCCAGGCTGTGTGTTTCGCTCATTCTCCAATGGCAGGCCACTCCTCTCACACAGCCTGGGACGTCCCGGGGCTGGACCTTGCTTCCCCAACACCAAGAGCCAACTGGATCCTTCCCAGCTGTTCACAGGACAACTCCAGCAGCTCCAGGCACTTTTCTGACAACTGCCCTGGACCTGCTGCATGAAGGGCAGTGATCACTGGGAAGGGCATTGCCCATGTCTCCAGGGTCAGAGGATCCCCCACCTCAGAGAGCAGCCCACCCACAGCGCTTAATGCCCCTCAACGGGACCAGATCCCCTGCAGGGCAGACTAGGAGTTAATGCACTGAAATGAAATACCTGATAGCCTTTGTAGTAAGATGGGGCCCTGAAACATAAATCCTTATATCAGAGGCCCGGTATGAGGCCTAAAGCCTGAACTAAAGTAATGGTCAAGACTTTGCTAACATAAAGCAAAGCGAAGCTGTGAGCAAGAGGCAGGCCCTGCTCACAGAAGCTGGCAAGGAAAGGACTGACGTTGCAAAAAAAAAAATATATATATATATATAGCTAAAAGGTACTGGACCACTAGCTATCAGAATACTCAGATACTTGCACATTCCACACGCATAACAAGCAACAGGCTGACGCATCCCAAAGATGGTCAAAAGAGTAATATGATGGATAGAGTTGTTTTGTTCAAACCAACATGTACAAGGAGAGAGGCGGCACCTGGCTACGTAAAGGGGTTGTACCTTGTTATGTAGAGGGGTTGCACCTCAATACGTCAGGAGTGATGTGTAACTTGTTTGTACCTGTGTATAAGAATGCATCCCTGGGGCGGTCTCTCTGTCCGGCCTAGGGGCAGTGGAGTGTCCCACCACTGACTGAGCTGTGTCCATTGTCAGGGAGCATATATGTACTAGCAGAACTGTAGACATCTGATCCGGGGAGCTAGAGACTGTTTCATTTGACAATAAACCTGGCCGGGTGCCTTCGTACCTTATCGGAGTCTGTGGTCATTGGGGCTTCTCTCGGGGTCTCCTGTGTCCGCTATCTGCGCAGAGCCAGGGCAGCGCACAGAGGGAACACGCACGCAGCCAACTGTTAGCAACATTGGATAGAGCGGAGCACCACACTGGCGGTGTCTGACAACAGCCTCTCCCTCAAGACACCTCTGAAAGGATGGACAAGGCACGGTGTCGTTCCCCTCACCCCTGGTAATACAGCCGGGGGGAGGGAAGGATGTGCTGCACACAGGGGCCTGGAGGTGTGTGTGTCATTGCACACATGGGGGTCTGTACAATGAGTTTGGCTATACAGGTGTATGCTGCATGTGTAGCTTTACAGGAACATATGGGTATACAGGTGAGTGCAAGGGACTGCACGGCAGTATTGTGCCCTGGGCAGGCACACAAGCACGGAGGTGGAGGGGGAGGGGGAGGGGGAGGCCTTTACACATGCAGGGCAAAAGTGCTGAGTGAGCGTGTAGGACACTGCATGGCACTGTCTGCGCAGGGCAAATTTATGGACTGGAGGGGTGGGGGGTGGAAGGGCGCCTGCACCTGCCCTGGACCTGCTGCATGAAGGGCAGTGATCCAGCCAGCATCCCCTCCCTGGAGCACTGGGAAGGGCATTGCACAACAAGGGGGTGTTGTGCGTGCTGCACTGTGCGACCGTGCAGCGAACATGGCTGGGTGAGTCCTGGCAAAAAAAGCTCTGGCTCAGTGTCTGCTTTAAGCTCACCTGAGCCGCCTGTTTGTTTATTTTTCCAAGGCGCAGGAGAGGCAGGAGCCAGTGAGGGTGGGGATGGGAGAGAGGGAGCAGGTTTCCCCTGGAGGACAGGTTTGCCTTGGTGGTTTGACCAGGGCATAATCCTGTGGCTGACAGGCTAAAGCAGGCAGTGATGGCCAGGTACTAATTAGAACTAGCTGCAGGAAGGAAAATGCCCCAGGGGCTGTGTGTGAGAGAGAGTTAAGAACGGGAAGATACAGCCCTGCTGTAAAGGAGTCCCAACCCCAGTGACATTGCATACTTAGAGCAGGTTAGGTTTGGCTGAGGATCTTTGCTTTCACCCCTTCCAGCCTCAGTCTACTTCCACTGAAGTCAGTGGGAGATTTTGCGATTAGCTCCAAGGGAGCAGGATTGGGGTCACAGCCCCTAAGAATCCCCAGCCAGATGGCTGCATTAATAGAACACCCTGCTGGGACCCCTTCTGTTCTAGGTGTCACCCACTGGTCCAGGACTAGCTCCAAAATACCCAGCAGCCTTTTGTGGGACTCACAAGAAGCTAGGAACCAGAGAACAAGGGCCTTTGCCCCGTGGACTGGGTCAAACAGACAAAGCTAGGAAAGAACAAGGCAAGCTGAATGGAGCTGCAGAACCACTCCCGGTTCTGCTGGAGGCCGTGCTGCCAGGTCCGAGGGAAGAGCCACCCTGGCTGAGGGAAAGAGCTAGCGGCCTACCCTTTCAGCCCTTTTTACTAGCCAGGGGACAGACATGGAGTAGCTCAGCTGCAGAGACAGCGGGCATGGCCCAGATGGCGCGAGATGAGTTACTGAGCCCTTGTAGGAGGGAGGCAGGGGTGTTGGGACCTCTGACCCTGAGAAGAGACGCAAAGGCAGCCTTCGAGAACTGTGCATTTATTGCATGTGTCGGGCAGCCTCTGGGTGGGTGGAGCTGCTCAGTGAGCCCATCAAGGCCCCAGGCATGGTGAGGAGCTCAAAGGCACCCCAGGAGCTGGGCGATGGGCTCATTCATTCTGGTTCCAGTATGGAAAAGCGCTTCCCAAGTTTCAGGGTTTGCTGAATTGTCCATTAGCTCTAGGCCCTGCCTCATCTCAGACCAGGAGGTGGGAGCAACAAGGGCTCCAATGGGGGACACAAGGGGACCATTTCAAGTGGGAACAAGCAGTGAGTAGGGGGTATAGTCAGTGACTTACGGGGGATGCTGGAGAAATCTACACCCCTTGCCCCCAGTCTCCCTGCCCCTCTGGGGCTGCCCTGTCAACTCCTTTCTGGGGCTAGTGTTTCCCCTGTTAATCTACAGCTACTAGGGACCTTGCTTTGAGCTCCCTGCCTTGGGTATCCCCCTGGGCCACAAACCCTCCTTCCCAGAGGAGCTGCTCTGGCTCCTGCTGAAGTCAATGACAGTCTGGGCACTAATTCTAGAGGAGCAGGAATGGGCCAAGCACCTCAGTGGAGAGGTGCAGCTGGTGAGCGGGCCTGCCCTGGCAGAAGGGTGCCTCATGACCCAAGCAGAGAGAGAATGGCCCCTGTTCCTTTAAGAGCCTTTAAGAGCCCAGCCCTCTCCTCCTCTTATTCTAGTGACACTCAGCTGCTTTTTCTCCAGAGCCATAGCGCTCTGTGTGAGTCAGGCCTCAGCTACGCCTGGCTGGCGCCACACCCAGAGCAGGGCCTGGATCCCTCCTGCCCTGGAGGGACATTTGCCAGGAGTGGCTGAGTCCTGCCCAGGCTGCTTGGCTAGAGCAAAGCAGCCAGGCAGCCCCCAGCAAAGGGGGGCCAGGACCCTTCCATCTGCCATTGACATAGCTAGAGCAAGCCACCCCGTGATTGCTCCGTGAGCGCCCTCTGCTGCCAGGAGCTGGCATTGCTGAACCCAGCCCTCCTCGGGGCCTGCCAAGGAGCCTTGGCTCGTGCCCCATGTGTGACTGTCCCTGCCCCAGGAGTCCAGGGCTGCCCAAGCGTATTCACAGCATGGGCCATATGTCGATAGAAAAATGTTTTGTGGGCCCCTCCACCCCATTTGTGCTCATGCCCTGCCAGTCACCATCACCCAGGATGCAGCTCCCTTCCAACCTCTGCATTGCATCCCTGGAGTCACTAAGCTCCCTGGGATATGTGCCATCAAGAAGGGGCTGCTGCTCTTTAATGGTCTATCATGCAATCGGGGTTCTGAAAACAAACCTTACCCTGCTTCTCTTTGCTCTTCATTTCCTCCCCCTACATCTGTGCTGGCCCCCCTCTCCCTGGCATGTGCCTCCCTGGGGCTTGGCTCCCTTCTCTCCTACTCACCTGAAAGGGCTGCCCCGCCAGAC